>NC_136059.1:58883387-60348909 GCF_964261635.1 Lissotriton helveticus
TCAGTGCCACATAATTATTCGCTACATATTTACACTGCACTCAATGCATTATACACTCCAAATACCACTAATTGCCACAAAATTACACACCACATAATTACACTACACTCAATACAACATATACTCCAAATACCACTCAGTGCCACATAGTTAGGCTCCACATAATTACACTGCACTTAATGCAACATACACTCCAAATACCACTCAGTGCCACATAATTATACGCCACATAATTACACTGCACTCAATGCAACATACACTCCAAATACCACTCAGTGCCACATAATTACACGCCACATAATTACACTGCACTCAATGCAACATATACTTCAAATACCACTCAGTGCCACATAAGTACTCGCCACATGATTACACTTCACTCAATGCAACATACACTCTAAATACCACTCAGTGCCACATAATTACACTGCACTCAATGCAACATACACTCCAAATACCACTCAGTGCCACATAGTTAAAAGCCACATAATTACACTGCACTCAATGCAACATACACTCCAAATACCACTCAGTGCCACATAGTTACATGCCACATAATTACTCTGCACTCAATGCAACATACACTCCAAATAACAATCAGTGCCACATATTTACACCCCACATAATTATACTGCACTCAACGCAACATATGCTCGAAATACCACTCGGTGCCATATAATTACACGCCACATAATTTCACTGCGCTCAATGCAACATACACTCCAAATACCACTCAGTGCCACATCGTTATTTACCACATAATTACACTGCACTCAATGCAACATACACTCCAAAAACCACTCAGTGCCACATAAATACACAACAAATAATTACACTGCTTTCCATGCAACATACACTACAAATACCACTCAGTGCCACATAGTTACTTGCCACATAATTACACTTCACACAATGCAACATACACTCCAAATAACACTCAGTGCCACATAATTATACGCCACATATTTGGACTGCACTCAATGCAACATACACTCCAAATACCACTCAGTGCCACATCATTACATGCTATATAATTACAAAGCAACATACACTACAAAAAGTACCGCTCAGTGCCACATAATTACACGCCACATAATTACACTGAACCTAATGCAACATCTACTCCAAATACCACTCAGTGTGACATAATTACATGCAACATAATTACATCGCGCTCAACACAACATTCACTCCAAATACCACTCAGTGCCACATAATTACATGCCAAATAATTACACTACGCTCAATGCAACACACACTCCAAATACCACTCAGTGCCACATAATTCCACACCAAATAATTATTCTGCTTTCCATGCAACATACACTCCAAATATCACTCAGTGCCACATAGTTAGGCTCCACATAATTACACTGCACTCGATGCAACATACACTCCAAATACCACTCAGTGCCACATAATTATACATCACATAATTACACTGCATTCAATGCAACATACACTCCAAATACCACTCAGTGCCACATAATTACATGCCACATAATTACACTGCACTCTATGCAACACACACTGAAAATACCACTCAGTGCCACAAAGTCACATGCCACATAATTACTCTGCACTCAATGCAACATACACTCCAAAGACCAATCCGTGCCACATAATTACACACCACATAATTATACTGCACTCAACGCAACATATACTCGAAATACCACTCAGTGCCACAAAGTTACACGCCACATAATTACACTGCTCTCAATGCAACATACACTCCAAATACAAATCAGTGCCACATAATTACACGCCACATATTTATACTGCACTCAACGCAACATACACTCTAAATACCACTCAGTGCCACATAATTGCACGCCACATAATTATACTGCACTCAATGCAACATATACTCCAAATACCACTCAGTGTCACATAATTACTCGCCACATGATTACACTGCACTCAATGCAACATACACTCTAAATACTACTCATGGTCACATAGTTAAAAGCAACATAATTACACTGCACTCAATGCAACATACACTGAAAATACCAGTCAGTGCCACATAGTTACACGCCACATAATTACTCTGCACTCAATGTATCATACACTGCAAATAACAATCAGTGCCACATAATTACACGCCACATAATTATACTGCACTCAATGCAACATATACTCGAAATACCACTCAGTGCCACATAATTACACGCCAGATAATTACACTGCGCTCAATGCAACATACACTCCAAATACCACTCAGTGCCACCTAATTACACAACATATAATTACACTACACTCAATGCAACATACACTCCAAATACCACTCAGTGCCACATAATTACACGCCAAATAATTTCACTGCGCTCAATGCAACATACACTCCAAATACCACTCAGTGCCACATAATTACACACCACATCATTTCACTACACTCAATGCGACATACTCTCCAAATACCACTCAGTGCCACATAATGATATGCCAGATAATTACACTGCACTCAATGCAACATTCACTCCAAATACCACTCAGTGCCACATAATTACACGCCATATAATTACACTGCTCTCAATGCAACATACACTCCAAATACCACTGTGTGCCACATAATTACATGACAAATAATTACACTGCTTTCCATGCAACATACACTACACATACCACTCAGTGCCACATAGTTACTTTCCACATAATTACACTACACTCAATGCAACATATACTCCAAATACCACTCAGTGCCACATAGTTAGGCTCCACATAATTACACTGCACTTAATGCAACATACACTCCAAATACCACTCAGTGCCACATAATTATACGCCACATAATTACACTGCACTCAATGCAACATACACTCCAAATACCACTCAGTGCCACATAATTACACGCCACATAATTACACTGCACTCAATGCAACATGCACTGAAAATACCACTCAGTGCCACAAAGTTACATGCTACATAATTACTCTGCACTCAATGCAACATACACTCCAAATACCAATCGGTGCCACATAATTAGACGCCACATAATTATACTGCACTCAACGCAACATATACTCGAAATACCACTCAGTGCCACAAAGTTACACGCCACATAATTACACTTCACTCAATGCAACATACACTCCAAATACCACTCAGTGCCACATAATTACACACCACATCATTTCACTACACTCAATGCGACATACACTCCAAATACCACTCAGTGCCACATAATGATATGCCAGATAATTACACTGCACTCAATGCAACATTCACTCCAAATACCACTCAGTGCCACATAATTACACGCCATATAATTACACTGCTCTCAATGCAACATACACTCCAAATACCACTGTGTGCCACATAATTACATGACAAATAATTACACTGCTTTCCATGCAACATACACTACACATACCACTCAGTGCCACATAGTTACTTTCCACATAATTACGCTTCACACAATGCAACATACACTCCAAATACCACTCAGTGCCACATAATTATTCGCTACATATTTACACTGCACTCAATGCATTATACACTCCAAATACCACTAAGTGCCACAAAATTACACACCACATAATTACACTACACTCAATGCAACATATACTCCAAATACCACTCAGTGCCACATAGTTAGGCTCCACATAATTACACTGCACTTAATGCAACATACACTCCAAATACCACTCAGTGCCACATAATTATACGCCACATAATTACACTGCACTCAATGCAACATACACTCCAAATACCACTCAGTGCCACATAATTACACGCCACATAATTACACTGCACTCAATGCAACATATACTTCAAATACCACTCAGTGCCACATAAGTACTCGCCACATGATTACACTTCACTCAATGCAACATACACTCTAAATACCACTCAGTGCCACATAATTACACTGCACTCAATGCAACATACACTCCAAATACCACTCAGTGCCACATAGTTAAAAGCCACATAATTACACTGCACTCAATGCAACATACACTCCAAATACCACTCAGTGCCAAATAGTTAAAAGCCACATAAATACACAGCACACAATGCAACATACACTCCAAATACCACTCAGTGCCACATAGTTACATGCCACATAATTACTCTGCACTCAATGCAACATACACTCCAAATAACAATCAGTGCCACATATTTACACCCCACATAATTATACTGCACTCAACGCAACATATGCTCGAAATACCACTCGGTGCCATATAATTACACGCCACATAATTTCACTGCGCTCAATGCAACATACACTCCAAATACCACTCAGTGCCACATCATTATTTACCAAATAATTACACTGCACTCAATGCAACATACACTCCAAAAACCACTCAGTGCCACATAAATACACAACAAATAATTACACTGCTTTCCATGCAACATACACTACAAATACCACTCAGTGCCACATAGTTACTTGCCACATAATTACACTTCACACAATGCAACATACCCTCCAAATAACACTCAGTGCCACATAATTATACGCCACATATTTGGACTGCACTCAATGCAACATACACTCCAAATACCACTCAGTGCCACATCATTACATGCTATATAATTACAATGCAACATACACTACAAAGAATACCGCTCAGTGCCACATAATTACACGCCACATAATTACACTGAACCTAATGCAACATCCACTCCAAATACCACTCAGTGTGACATAATTACATGCAACATAATTACATCGCGCTCAACACAACATTCACTCCAAAAACCACTCAGTGCCACATAATTACATGCCAAATAATTACACTACGCTCAATGCAACACACACTCCAAATACCACTCAGTGCCACATAATTCCACACCAAATAATTATTCTGCTTTCCATGCAACATACACTCCAAATATCACTCAGTGCCACATAGTTAGGCTCCACATAATTACACTGCACTCGATGCAACATACACTCCAAATACCACTCAGTGCCACATAATTATACATCACATAATTACACTGCACTCAATGCAAATTACACTCCAAATACCACTCAGTGCCACATAATTACACGCCACATAATTACACTGCACTCTATGCAACACACACTGAAAATACCACTCAGTGCCACAAAGTCACATGCCACATAATTACTCTGCACTCAATGCAACATACACTCCAAAGACCAATCAGTGCCACATAATTACACACCACATAATTATACTGCACTCAACGCAACATATACTCGAAATACCACTCAGTGCCACAAAGTTACACGCCACATAATTACACTGCTCTCAATGCAACATACACTCCAAATACAAATCAGTGCCACATAATTACACGCCACATATTTATACTGCACTCAACGCAACATACACTCTAAATACCACTCAGTGCCACATAATTGCACGCCACATAATTATACTGCACTCAATGCAACATATACTCCAAATACCACTCAGTGTCACATAATTACTCGCCATATGATTACACTGCACTCAATGCAACATACACTCTAAATACTACTCATGGTCACATAGTTAAAAGCCACATAATTACACTGCACTCAATGCAACATACACTGAAAATACCAGTCAGTGCCACATAGTTACACGCCACATAATTACTCTGCACTCAATGTATCATACACTGCAAATAACAATCAGTGCCACATAATTACACGCCACATAATTATACTGCACTCAATGCAACATATACTCGAAATACCACTCAGTGCCACATAATTACACGCCAGATAATTACACTGCGCTCAATGCAACATACACTCCAAATACCACTCAGTGCCACCTAATTACACAACATATAATTACACTACACTCAATGCAACATACACTCCAAATACCACTCAGTGCCACATAATTACACGCCAAATAATTTCACTGCGCTCAATGCAACATACACTCCAAATACCACTCAGTGCCACATAATTACACACCACATCATTTCACTACACTCAATGCGACATACACTCCAAATACCACTCAGTGCCACATAATGATATGCCAGATAATTACACTGCACTCAATGCAACATTCACTCCAAATACCACTCAGTGCCACATAATTACACGCCATATAATTACACTGCTCTCAATGCAACATACACTCCAAATACCACTGTGTGCCACATAATTACATGACAAATAATTACACTGCTTTCCATGCAACATACACTACACATACCACTCAGTGCCACATAGTTACTTTCCACATAATTACACTACACTCAATGCAACATATACTCCAAATACCACTCAGTGCCACATAGTTAGGCTCCACATAATTACACTGCACTTAATGCAACATACACTCCAAATACCACTCAGTGCCACATAATTATACGCCACATAATTACACTGCACTCAATGCAACATACACTCCAAATACCACTCAGTGCCACATAATTACACGCCACATAATTACACTGCACTCAATGCAACATGCACTGAAAATACCACTCAGTGCCACAAAGTTACATGCTACATAATTACTCTGCACTCAATGCAACATACACTCCAAATACCAATCGGTGCCATATAATTAGACGCCACATAATTATACTGCACTCAACGCAACATATACTCGAAATACCACTCAGTGCCACAAAGTTACACGCCACATAATTACACTTCACTCAATGCAACCTACAATCCAAATACCACTCAGTGCCACATAATTACACGCCACATAATTTCACTGCGCTCAATGCAACATACACTCCAAATACCACTCAGTGCCACATAATTACACACCACATCATTTCACTACACTCAATGCGACATACACTCCAAATACCACTCAGTGCCACATAATGATATGCCAGATAATTACACTGCACTCAATGCAACATTCACTCCAAATACCACTCAGTGCCACATAATTACACACCATATAATTACACTGCTCTCAATGCAACATACACTCCAAATACCACTGTGTGCCACATAATTACATGACAAATAATTACACTGCTTTCCATGCAACATACACTACACATACCACTCAGTGCCACATAGTTACTTTCCACATAATTACGCTTCACACAATGCAACATACACTCCAAATACCACTCAGTGGCACATAATTATTCGCTACATATTTACACTGCACTCAATGCATTATACACTCCAAATACCACTAAGTGCCACAAAATTACACACCACATAATTACACTACACTCAATGCAACATATACTCCAAATACCACTCAGTGCCACATAGTTAGGCTCCACATAATTACACTGCACTTAATGCAACATACACTCCAAATACCACTCAGTGCCACATAATTATACGCCACATAATTACACTGCACTCAATGCAACATACACTCCAAATACCACTCAGTGCCACATAATTACACGCCACATAATTACACTGCACTCAATGCAACATACACTCCAAATACCACTCAGTGCCACATAATTACACGCCACATAATTACACTACACTCAATGCAACATATACTCCAAATACCACTCAGTGCCACATAGTTAGGCTCCACATAATTACACTGCACTTAATGCAACATACACTCCAAATACCACTCAGTGCCACATAATTATACGCCACATAATTACACTGCACTCAATGCAACATACACTCCAAATACCACTCAGTGCCACATAATTACACGCCACATAATTACACTGCACTCAATGCAACATGCACTGAAAATACCACTCAGTGCCACAAAGTTACATGCTACATAATTACTCTGCACTCAATGCAACATACACTCCAAATACCAATCGGTGCCACATAATTAGACGCCACATAATTATACTGCACTCAACGCAACATATACTCGAAATACCACTCAGTGCCACAAAGTTACACGCCACATAATTACACTTCACTCAATGCAACATACACTCCAAATACCACTCAGTGCCACATAATTACACACCACATCATTTCACTACACTCAATGCGACATACACTCCAAATACCACTCAGTGCCACATAATGATATGCCAGATAATTACACTGCACTCAATGCAACATTCACTCCAAATACCACTCAGTGCCACATAATTACACGCCATATAATTACAGTGCTCTCAATGCAACATACACTCCAAATACCACTGTGTGCCACATAATTACATGACAAATAATTACACTGCTTTCCATGCAACATACACTACACATACCACTCAGTGCCACATAGTTACTTTCCACATAATTACGCTTCACACAATGCAACATACACTCCAAATACCACTCAGTGCCACATAATTATTCGCTACATATTTACACTGCACTCAATGCATTATACACTCCAAATACCACTAATTGCCACAAAATTACACACCACATAATTACACTACACTCAATACAACATATACTCCAAATACCACTCAGTGCCACATAGTTAGGCTCCACATAATTACACTGCACTTAATGCAACATACACTCCAAATACCACTCAGTGCCACATAATTATACGCCACATAATTACACTGCACTCAATGCAACATACACTCCAAATACCACTCAGTGCCACATAATTACACGCCACATAATTACACTGCACTCAATGCAACATATACTTCAAATACCACTCAGTGCCACATAAGTACTCGCCACATGATTACACTTCACTCAATGCAACATACACTCTAAATACCACTCAGTGCCACATAATTACACTGCACTCAATGCAACATACACTCCAAATACCACTCAGTGCCACATAGTTAAAAGCCACATAATTACACTGCACTCAATGCAACATACACTCCAAATACCACTCAGTGCCACATAGTTACATGCCACATAATTACTCTGCACTCAATGCAACATACACTCCAAATAACAATCAGTGCCACATATTTACACCCCACATAATTATACTGCACTCAACGCAACATATGCTCGAAATACCACTCGGTGCCATATAATTACACGCCACATAATTTCACTGCGCTCAATGCAACATACACTCCAAATACCACTCAGTGCCACATCGTTATTTACCACATAATTACACTGCACTCAATGCAACATACACTCCAAAAACCACTCAGTGCCACATAAATACACAACAAATAATTACACTGCTTTCCATGCAACATACACTACAAATACCACTCAGTGCCACATAGTTACTTGCCACATAATTACACTTCACACAATGCAACATACACTCCAAATAACACTCAGTGCCACATAATTATACGCCACATATTTGGACTGCACTCAATGCAACATACACTCCAAATACCACTCAGTGCCACATCATTACATGCTATATAATTACAAAGCAACATACACTACAAAAAGTACCGCTCAGTGCCACATAATTACACGCCACATAATTACACTGAACCTAATGCAACATCTACTCCAAATACCACTCAGTGTGACATAATTACATGCAACATAATTACATCGCGCTCAACACAACATTCACTCCAAATACCACTCAGTGCCACATAATTACATGCCAAATAATTACACTACGCTCAATGCAACACACACTCCAAATACCACTCAGTGCCACATAATTCCACACCAAATAATTATTCTGCTTTCCATGCAACATACACTCCAAATATCACTCAGTGCCACATAGTTAGGCTCCACATAATTACACTGCACTCGATGCAACATACACTCCAAATACCACTCAGTGCCACATAATTATACATCACATAATTACACTGCATTCAATGCAACATACACTCCAAATACCACTCAGTGCCACATAATTACATGCCACATAATTACACTGCACTCTATGCAACACACACTGAAAATACCACTCAGTGCCACAAAGTCACATGCCACATAATTACTCTGCACTCAATGCAACATACACTCCAAAGACCAATCCGTGCCACATAATTACACACCACATAATTATACTGCACTCAACGCAACATATACTCGAAATACCACTCAGTGCCACAAAGTTACACGCCACATAATTACACTGCTCTCAATGCAACATACACTCCAAATACAAATCAGTGCCACATAATTACACGCCACATATTTATACTGCACTCAACGCAACATACACTCTAAATACCACTCAGTGCCACATAATTGCACGCCACATAATTATACTGCACTCAATGCAACATATACTCCAAATACCACTCAGTGTCACATAATTACTCGCCACATGATTACACTGCACTCAATGCAACATACACTCTAAATACTACTCATGGTCACATAGTTAAAAGCAACATAATTACACTGCACTCAATGCAACATACACTGAAAATACCAGTCAGTGCCACATAGTTACACGCCACATAATTACTCTGCACTCAATGTATCATACACTGCAAATAACAATCAGTGCCACATAATTACACGCCACATAATTATACTGCACTCAATGCAACATATACTCGAAATACCACTCAGTGCCACATAATTACACGCCAGATAATTACACTGCGCTCAATGCAACATACACTCCAAATACCACTCAGTGCCACCTAATTACACAACATATAATTACACTACACTCAATGCAACATACACTCCAAATACCACTCAGTGCCACATAATTACACGCCAAATAATTTCACTGCGCTCAATGCAACATACACTCCAAATACCACTCAGTGCCACATAATTACACACCACATCATTTCACTACACTCAATGCGACATACTCTCCAAATACCACTCAGTGCCACATAATGATATGCCAGATAATTACACTGCACTCAATGCAACATTCACTCCAAATACCACTCAGTGCCACATAATTACACGCCATATAATTACACTGCTCTCAATGCAACATACACTCCAAATACCACTGTGTGCCACATAATTACATGACAAATAATTACACTGCTTTCCATGCAACATACACTACACATACCACTCAGTGCCACATAGTTACTTTCCACATAATTACACTACACTCAATGCAACATATACTCCAAATACCACTCAGTGCCACATAGTTAGGCTCCACATAATTACACTGCACTTAATGCAACATACACTCCAAATACCACTCAGTGCCACATAATTATACGCCACATAATTACACTGCACTCAATGCAACATACACTCCAAATACCACTCAGTGCCACATAATTACACGCCACATAATTACACTGCACTCAATGCAACATGCACTGAAAATACCACTCAGTGCCACAAAGTTACATGCTACATAATTACTCTGCACTCAATGCAACATACACTCCAAATACCAATCGGTGCCACATAATTAGACGCCACATAATTATACTGCACTCAACGCAACATATACTCGAAATACCACTCAGTGCCACAAAGTTACACGCCACATAATTACACTTCACTCAATGCAACATACACTCCAAATACCACTCAGTGCCACATAATTACACACCACATCATTTCACTACACTCAATGCGACATACACTCCAAATACCACTCAGTGCCACATAATGATATGCCAGATAATTACACTGCACTCAATGCAACATTCACTCCAAATACCACTCAGTGCCACATAATTACACGCCATATAATTACACTGCTCTCAATGCAACATACACTCCAAATACCACTGTGTGCCACATAATTACATGACAAATAATTACACTGCTTTCCATGCAACATACACTACACATACCACTCAGTGCCACATAGTTACTTTCCACATAATTACGCTTCACACAATGCAACATACACTCCAAATACCACTCAGTGCCACATAATTATTCGCTACATATTTACACTGCACTCAATGCATTATACACTCCAAATACCACTAAGTGCCACAAAATTACACACCACATAATTACACTACACTCAATGCAACATATACTCCAAATACCACTCAGTGCCACATAGTTAGGCTCCACATAATTACACTGCACTTAATGCAACATACACTCCAAATACCACTCAGTGCCACATAATTATACGCCACATAATTACACTGCACTCAATGCAACATACACTCCAAATACCACTCAGTGCCACATAATTACACGCCACATAATTACACTGCACTCAATGCAACATATACTTCAAATACCACTCAGTGCCACATAAGTACTCGCCACATGATTACACTTCACTCAATGCAACATACACTCTAAATACCACTCAGTGCCACATAATTACACTGCACTCAATGCAACATACACTCCAAATACCACTCAGTGCCACATAGTTAAAAGCCACATAATTACACTGCACTCAATGCAACATACACTCCAAATACCACTCAGTGCCAAATAGTTAAAAGCCACATAAATACACAGCACACAATGCAACATACACTCCAAATACCACTCAGTGCCACATAGTTACATGCCACATAATTACTCTGCACTCAATGCAACATACACTCCAAATAACAATCAGTGCCACATATTTACACCCCACATAATTATACTGCACTCAACGCAACATATGCTCGAAATACCACTCGGTGCCATATAATTACACGCCACATAATTTCACTGCGCTCAATGCAACATACACTCCAAATACCACTCAGTGCCACATCATTATTTACCAAATAATTACACTGCACTCAATGCAACATACACTCCAAAAACCACTCAGTGCCACATAAATACACAACAAATAATTACACTGCTTTCCATGCAACATACACTACAAATACCACTCAGTGCCACATAGTTACTTGCCACATAATTACACTTCACACAATGCAACATACCCTCCAAATAACACTCAGTGCCACATAATTATACGCCACATATTTGGACTGCACTCAATGCAACATACACTCCAAATACCACTCAGTGCCACATCATTACATGCTATATAATTACAATGCAACATACACTACAAAGAATACCGCTCAGTGCCACATAATTACACGCCACATAATTACACTGAACCTAATGCAACATCCACTCCAAATACCACTCAGTGTGACATAATTACATGCAACATAATTACATCGCGCTCAACACAACATTCACTCCAAAAACCACTCAGTGCCACATAATTACATGCCAAATAATTACACTACGCTCAATGCAACACACACTCCAAATACCACTCAGTGCCACATAATTCCACACCAAATAATTATTCTGCTTTCCATGCAACATACACTCCAAATATCACTCAGTGCCACATAGTTAGGCTCCACATAATTACACTGCACTCGATGCAACATACACTCCAAATACCACTCAGTGCCACATAATTATACATCACATAATTACACTGCACTCAATGCAAATTACACTCCAAATACCACTCAGTGCCACATAATTACACGCCACATAATTACACTGCACTCTATGCAACACACACTGAAAATACCACTCAGTGCCACAAAGTCACATGCCACATAATTACTCTGCACTCAATGCAACATACACTCCAAAGACCAATCAGTGCCACATAATTACACACCACATAATTATACTGCACTCAACGCAACATATACTCGAAATACCACTCAGTGCCACAAAGTTACACGCCACATAATTACACTGCTCTCAATGCAACATACACTCCAAATACAAATCAGTGCCACATAATTACACGCCACATATTTATACTGCACTCAACGCAACATACACTCTAAATACCACTCAGTGCCACATAATTGCACGCCACATAATTATACTGCACTCAATGCAACATATACTCCAAATACCACTCAGTGTCACATAATTACTCGCCATATGATTACACTGCACTCAATGCAACATACACTCTAAATACTACTCATGGTCACATAGTTAAAAGCCACATAATTACACTGCACTCAATGCAACATACACTGAAAATACCAGTCAGTGCCACATAGTTACACGCCACATAATTACTCTGCACTCAATGTATCATACACTGCAAATAACAATCAGTGCCACATAATTACACGCCACATAATTATACTGCACTCAATGCAACATATACTCGAAATACCACTCAGTGCCACATAATTACACGCCAGATAATTACACTGCGCTCAATGCAACATACACTCCAAATACCACTCAGTGCCACCTAATTACACAACATATAATTACACTACACTCAATGCAACATACACTCCAAATACCACTCAGTGCCACATAATTACACGCCAAATAATTTCACTGCGCTCAATGCAACATACACTCCAAATACCACTCAGTGCCACATAATTACACACCACATCATTTCACTACACTCAATGCGACATACACTCCAAATACCACTCAGTGCCACATAATGATATGCCAGATAATTACACTGCACTCAATGCAACATTCACTCCAAATACCACTCAGTGCCACATAATTACACGCCATATAATTACACTGCTCTCAATGCAACATACACTCCAAATACCACTGTGTGCCACATAATTACATGACAAATAATTACACTGCTTTCCATGCAACATACACTACACATACCACTCAGTGCCACATAGTTACTTTCCACATAATTACACTACACTCAATGCAACATATACTCCAAATACCACTCAGTGCCACATAGTTAGGCTCCACATAATTACACTGCACTTAATGCAACATACACTCCAAATACCACTCAGTGCCACATAATTATACGCCACATAATTACACTGCACTCAATGCAACATACACTCCAAATACCACTCAGTGCCACATAATTACACGCCACATAATTACACTGCACTCAATGCAACATGCACTGAAAATACCACTCAGTGCCACAAAGTTACATGCTACATAATTACTCTGCACTCAATGCAACATACACTCCAAATACCAATCGGTGCCATATAATTAGACGCCACATAATTATACTGCACTCAACGCAACATATACTCGAAATACCACTCAGTGCCACAAAGTTACACGCCACATAATTACACTTCACTCAATGCAACCTACAATCCAAATACCACTCAGTGCCACATAATTACACGCCACATAATTTCACTGCGCTCAATGCAACATACACTCCAAATACCACTCAGTGCCACATAATTACACACCACATCATTTCACTACACTCAATGCGACATACACTCCAAATACCACTCAGTGCCACATAATGATATGCCAGATAATTACACTGCACTCAATGCAACATTCACTCCAAATACCACTCAGTGCCACATAATTACACACCATATAATTACACTGCTCTCAATGCAACATACACTCCAAATACCACTGTGTGCCACATAATTACATGACAAATAATTACACTGCTTTCCATGCAACATACACTACACATACCACTCAGTGCCACATAGTTACTTTCCACATAATTACGCTTCACACAATGCAACATACACTCCAAATACCACTCAGTGGCACATAATTATTCGCTACATATTTACACTGCACTCAATGCATTATACACTCCAAATACCACTAAGTGCCACAAAATTACACACCACATAATTACACTACACTCAATGCAACATATACTCCAAATACCACTCAGTGCCACATAGTTAGGCTCCACATAATTACACTGCACTTAATGCAACATACACTCCAAATACCACTCAGTGCCACATAATTATACGCCACATAATTACACTGCACTCAATGCAACATACACTCCAAATACCACTCAGTGCCACATAATTACACGCCACATAATTACACTGCACTCAATGCAACATATACTTCAAATACCACTCAGTGCCACATAAGTACTCGCCACATGATTACACTTCACTCAATGCAACATACACTCTAAATACCACTCAGTGCCACATAATTACACTGCACTCAATGCAACATACACTCCAAATACCACTCAGTGCCACATAGTTAAAAGCCACATAATTATACTGCACTCAATGCAACATACACTCCAAATACCACTCAGTGCCAAATAGTTAAAAGCCACATAAATACACAGCACACAATGCAACATACACTCCAAATACCACTCAGTGCCACATAGTTACATGCCACATAATTACTCTGCACTCAATGCAACATACACTCCAAATAACAATCAGTGCCACATATTTACACCCCACATAATTATACTGCACTCAACGCAACATATGCTCGAAATACCACTCGGTGCCATATAATTACACGCCACATAATTTCACTGCGCTCAATGCAACATACACTCCAAATACCACTCAGTGCCACATCATTATTTACCACATAATTACACTGCACTCAATGCAACATACACTCCAAAAACCACTCAGTGCCACATAAATACACAACAAATAATTACACTGCTTTCCATGCAACATACACTACAAATACCACTCAGTGCCACATAGTTACTTGCCACATAATTACACTTCACACAATGCAACATACCCTCCAAATAACACTCAGTGCCACATAATTATACGCCACATATTTGGACTGCACTCAATGCAACATACACTCCAAATACCACTCAGTGCCACATCATTACATGCTATATAATTACAATGCAACATACACTACAAAGAATACCGCTCAGTGCCACATAATTACACGCCACATAATTACACTGAACCTAATGCAACATCCACTCCAAATACCACTCAGTGTGACATAATTACATGCAACATAATTACATCGCGCTCAACACAACATTCACTCCAAATACCACTCAGTGCCACATAATTACATGCCAAATAATTACACTACGCTCAATGCAACACACACTCCAAATACCACTCAGTGCCACATAATTCCACACCAAATAATTATTCTGCTTTCCATGCAACATACACTCCAAATATCACTCAGTGCCACATAGTTAGGCTCCACATAATTACACTGCACTCGATGCAACATACACTCCAAATACCACTCAGTGCCACATAATTATACATCACATAATTACACTGCACTCAATGCAACATACACTCCAAATACCACTCAGTGCCACATAATTACACGCCACATAATTACACTGCACTCTATGCAACACACACTGAAAATACCACTCAGTGCCACAAAGTCACATGCCACATAATTACTCTGCACTCAATGCAACATACACTCCAAAGACCAATCAGTGCCACATAATTACACACCACATAATTATACTGCACTCAACGCAACATATACTCGAAATACCACTCAGTGCCACAAAGTTACACGCCACATAATTACACTGCTCTCAATGCAACATACACTCCAAATACAAATCAGTGCCACATAATTGCACGCCACATAATTATACTGCACTCAATGCAACATATACTCCAAATACCACTCAGTGTCACATAATTACTCGTCACATGATTACACTGCACTCAATGCAACATACACTCTAAATACTACTCATGGTCACATAGTTAAAAGCCACATAATTACACTGCACTCAATGCAACATACACTGAAAATACCAGTCAGTGCCACATAGTTACACGCCACATAATTACTCTGCACTCAATGTATCATACACTGCAAATAACAATCAGTGCCACATAATTACACGCCACATAATTATACTGCACTCAATGCAACATATACTCGAAATACCACTCAGTGCCACATAATTACATGCCAGATAATTACACTGCGCTCAATGCAACATACACTCCAAATACCACTCAGTGCCACCTAATTACACAACATATAATTACACTACGCTCAATGCAACATACACTCCAAATACCACTCAGTGCCACATAATTACACGCCACATAATTTCACTGCGCTCAATGCAACATACACTCCAAATACCACTCAGTGCCACATAATTACACACCACATCATTTCACTACACTCAATGCGACATACACTCCAAATACCACTCAGTGCCACATAATGATATGCCAGATAATTACACTGCACTCAATGCAACATTCACTCCAAATACCACTCAGTGCCACATAATTACACGCCATATAATTACACTGCTCTCAATGCAACATACACTCCAAATACCACTGTGTGCCACATAATTACATGACAAATAATTACACTGCTTTCCATGCAACATACACTACACATACCACTCAGTGCCACAAAGTTACTTTCCACATAATTACACTACACTCAATGCAACATATACTCCAAATACCACTCAGTGCCACATAGTTAGGCTCCACATAATTACACTGCACTTAATGCAACATACACTCCAAATACCACTCAGTGCCACATAATTATACGCCACATAATTACACTGCACTCAATGCAACATACACTCCAAATACCACTCAGTGCCACATAATTACAGGCCACATAATTACACTGCACTCAATGCAACATACACTGAAAATACCACTCAGTGCCACAAAGTTACATGCTACATAATTACTCTGCACTCAATGCAACATACACTCCAAATACCAATCGGTGCCACATAATTAGACGCCACATAATTATACTGCACTCAACGCAACATATACTTGAAATACCACTCAGTGCCACAAAGTTACACGCCACATAATTACACTTCACTCAATGCAACCTACAATCCAAATACCACTCAGTGCCACATAATTACACGCCACATAATTTCACTGCGCTCAATGCAACATACACTCCAAATACCACTCAGTGCCACATAATTACACACCACATCATTTCACTACACTCAATGCGACATACACTCCAAATACCACTCAGTGCCACATAATGATATGCCAGATAATTACACTGCACTCAATGCAACATTCACTCCAAATACCACTCAGTGCCACATAATTACACGCCATATAATTACACTGCTCTCAATGCAACATACACTCCAAATACCACTGTGTGCCAAATAATTACATGACAAATAATTACACTGCTTTCCATGCAACATACACTACACATACCACTCAGTGCCACATAGTTACTTTCCACATAATTACGCTTCACACAATGCAACATACACTCCAAATACCACTCAGTGCCACATAATTATTCGCTACATATTTACACTGCAGTCAATGCATTATACACTCCAAATACCACTAAGTGCCACAAAATTACACACCACATAATTACACTACACTCAATGCAACATATACTCCAAATACCACTCAGTGCCACATAGTTAGGCTCCACATAATTACACTGCACTTAATGCAACATACACTCCAAATACCACTCAGTGCCACATAATTATACGCCACATAATTACACTGCACTCAATGCAACATACACTCCAAATACCACTCAGTGCCACATAATTACAAGCCACATAATTAGACTGCACTCAATGCAACATATACTCCAAATACCATTCAGTGCCACATAAGTACACACCTCATAATTACACTGCACTCAATGCAACATACACTCCAAATACCACTCAGTGCCTCAAAATTACACACCACATAATTACAATACACTCAATGCAACATACACTCCAAATACCACTCAGTGCCTCAAAATTACACACCACATAATTACACTACACTTAATGCAACATACACTCCAAATACCAATCAGTGCCACATAATTACACGCCACATAATTATACAGCACTCAACACAACATACACTCCAAATACCACTCAGTGCCACAAAGTTACACGCCACATAATTACACTGCACTTAATGCAACCTACACTCCAAATACCACTCAGTGCCACATAATTACACGCCACATAATTACAGTGTGCTCAATGCAACATACACCCCAAATACCACTCAGTGCCGCAAAATTACATACCACATAATTACACTACACTCAATGCAAAATGAACTCCAAATACCACTCAGTGCCACATAATTATACACCACATAATTAAACTGCGCTCAATGCAACATACACTCCAAATACCACTCAGTGTCACATAATTACACACCACATAATTACACTGCATTCCATGCAAAATACACTCCAAATGCCACTCAGTTCCATATAATTATATGCCACATAATGACACTGCACTCAACGCAGCATACACTCCAAATACCACTCAGTGCCACATAATTACACATCACATAATTACACTGCGCTCAATGCAACATACACCCCAAATACCACTCAGTGCCTCAAAATTACACACCACATGATTACACTACACTCAATGCAAAATACACTCCAAATACCACTCAGTGCCACATAATTATACACCACATAATTAAACTGCACTCAATGCAACATACACTGCAAATACCACTCAGTGCCACATAGTTAAAAGCCACATAATTACTCTGCACTCAATGCAACATACACTGAAAATAGCACTCAGTGCCACATAGTTACACGCCACATAATTACACTGCTCTCAACGCAACGTATACTCGAAATACCAATCAGTGCCAAAAAGTTACACGCCACATAATTACACTGCTCTCAATGCAACCTACACTCCAAATACCAATCAGTGCCACATAATTACACGCCACATATTTATACTGCACTCAACGCAACAAACACTGTAAATACCACTCAGTGCCAGATAATTACACGCCACATAATTATACTGCACTCAATGCAACATATACTCCAAATACCACTCAGTGCCACATAATTACTCGCCACATGATTACACTGCACTCAATGCAACATACACTCCAAATACCACTCAGTGTCACATAGTTAAAAGCCACATAATTACACTGCACTCAATGCAACATATACTCGAAACACCACTCAGTGCCACATAATTACACGCCACATCATTTCACTACACTCAATGCGACATACACTCCAAATACCACTCAGTGCCACATAATTACACGCCATATAATTACACTGCACTCAATGCAACATACACTCCAAATACCACTCAGTGCCACCTAATTACACACCACATAATTACACTACACTCAATGCAACATACACTCCAAATACCACTCAGTGCCACATAATTACACGCCACATAATTTCACTGCGCTCAATGCAACATACACTCCAAATACCACTCAGTGCCACATAATTACACACCACATCATTTCACTACACTCAATGCGACATACACTCCAAATACCACTCAGTGCCACATAATGATATGCCAGATAATTACACTGCACTCAATGCAACATTCACTCCAAATACCACTCAGTGCCACATAATTACACGCCATATAATTACACTGCACTCAATGCAACATACACTCCAAATACCACTGTGTGCCACATAATTACATGACAAATAATTACACTGCTTTCCATGCAACATACACTACACATACCACTCAGTGCCACATAGTTACTTTCCACATAATTACGCTTCACTCAATGCAACATACACTCCAAATACCACTAAGTGCCACAAAATTACACACCCCATAATTACACTACACTCAATGCAACATATACTCCAAATACCACTCAGTGCCACATAGTTAGGCTCCACATAATTACACTGCACTCAATGCAACATACACTCCAAATACCACTCAGTGCCACATAATTATACGCCACATAATTACACTGCACTCAATGCAACATACACTCCAAATAACACTCAGTGCCACATAATTACACGCCACATAATTACACTGCACTCAATGCAACATACACTGAAAATACCACTCAGTGCCACAAAGTTACATGCTACATAATTACTCTGCACTCAATGCAACATACACTCCAAATACCAATCGGTGCCACATAATTAGACGCCGCATAATTATACTGCACTCAACGCAACATATACTCGAAATACCACTCAGTGCCACAAAGTTACACGCCACATAATTACCCTGCACTCAATGCAACCTACACTCCAAATACCAATCAGTGCCACATAATTACACGCCACATATTTATACTGCACTCAACGCAACATACATTCTAAATACCACTCAGTGCCACATAATTACATGCCACATAATTACACTGCGCTCAATGCAACATACACTCCAAATACCACTCAGTGCCTCAAAATTACACACCACATATTTACACTGCACTCAATGCAACATACACTCCAAATACCGCTCAGTGCCACATAGTTAAAAGCCACATATTTACACTGCACTCAATGCAGCATACACTGAAAATACTACTCAGTGCCACAAAGTTACAGGCCACATAATTACACTGCACTCAATGCAACCTACACTCCAAAAACCACTCAGTGCCTCAAAATTACACCACATATTTACACTACACTCAACGCAACATACACTCCAAATACCACTCAGTGTCACATAATTACACGCCACATAATTACACTGTGTTCAATGCAACATACACTCCAAATACCACTCAGTGCCTCAAAATTACACACCACATATTTACACTACACTCAATGCAAAATGCACTCCAAATACCACTCAGTGCCACATAATTATACGCCACATAATTAGACTGCACTCAATGCAACATATACTCCAAATACCACTCAGTGCCACATAAGTACACACCACATAATTACACTGCACTCAATGCAACATACACTCCAAATACCACTCAGTGCCTTAAAATTACACATCACATAATTACACTACACTCAATGCAACATACACTCCAAATACCACTCAATGCCTCAAAATTACACACCACATAATTACACTACACTTAATGCAACATACACTCCAAAGACCAATCAGTGCCACATAATTACATGCCACATAATTATACTGCACTCAACACAACATACACTCCAAATACCACTCAGTGCCACAAAGTTACACGCCACATAATTACACTGCACTCAATGCAACCTACACTCCAAATACCACTCAGTGCCACATAATTACACGCCACATAATTACACTGTGCTCAATGCAACATACACCCCAAATACCAATCAGTGCCTCAAAATTACACACCACATAATTACACTACACTCAATGCAAAATACACTCCAAATACCACTCAGTTCCATATAAATATATGCCACATAATGACACTGCACTCAACGCAGCATACACTACAAATACCACTCAGTGCCACATAATTACACATCACATAATTACACTGCGCTCAATGCAACATACACCCCAAATACCACTCAGTGCCTCAAAATTACACACCACATAATTACACTACACTCAATGCAAAATACACTCCAAATACCACTCAGTGCCACATAATTATACACCACATAATTAAACTGCACTCAATGCAACATACACTGAAAATACCACTCAGTGCCACATAGTTAAAAGCCACATAATTACACTGCACTCAATGCAACATACACTGAAAATACCACTCAGTGCCACATAGTTACACGCCACCTAATTACACTGCGCTCAATGCAACATACACTACAAATACCACTCAGTGCAACAAAATTACACACCACATAATTACACTACACTTAATGCAATATACACTCCAAATACCACTCAGTGCCACATAATTATACGCCACATAATTAGACTGCACTCAATGCAACATATACTCAAAATACCACTCAGTGCAACAAAATTACACACCACAAAATTACACTACACTCAATGCAACATGCACTCTAAATACCACTCAGTGCCACATAGTTAAAAGCCACATAATTACACTGCACTCAATGCAACATACACTCCAAATACCACTCAGTGTCAAATAGTTAAAAGCCACATAAATACACTGCACACAATGCAACATACACTCCAAATACCACTCAGTGCCACATAGTTACATGCCACATAATTACTCTGCACTCAATGCAACATACACTCCAAATAACAATCAGTGCCACATGTTTACACCCAACATAATTATACTGCACTCAACGCAACATATGCTCGAAATACCACTCGGTGCCATATAATTACACGCCACATAATTTCACTGCGCTCAATGCAACATACACTCCAAATACCACTCAGTGCCACATCATTATTTACCACATAATTACACTGCACTCAATGCAACATACACTCCAAAAACCACTCAGTGCCACATAAATACACGACAAATAATCACACTGCTTTCCATGCAACATACACTACAAATACCACTCAGTGCCACATAGTTACTTGCCACATAATTACACTTCACACAATGCAACATACACTCCAAATAACACTCAGTGCCACATAATTATACGCCACATATTTGGACTGCACTCAATGCAACATACACTCCAAATACCACTCAGTGCCACATCATTACATGCTATATAATTACAATGCAACATACTCTACAAAGAATACCACTCAGTGCCACATAATTACACGCCACATAATTACACTGAACCTAATGCAACATCCACTCCAAATACCACTCAGTGTGACATAATTACATGCAACATAATTACATCGCGCTCAACACAACATTCACTCCAAATACCACTCAGTGCCACTTAATTACATGCCAAATAATTACACTACGCTCAATGCAACACACACTCCAAATACCACTCAGTGCCACATAATTCCACACCAAATAATTATTCTGCTTTCCATGCCACATACACTCCAAATATCACTCAGTGCCACATAGTTAGGCTCCACATTATTACACTGCACTCGATGCAACATACACTCCAAATACCACTCAGTGCCTCATAATTATACATCACATAATTACACTGCACTCAATGCCACAAAGTCACATGCCACATAATTACTCTGCACTCAATGCAACATACACTCCAAAGACCAATCAGTGCCACATAATTACACACCACATAATTATACTGCACTCAACGCAACATATACTCGAAATACCACTCAGTGCCACAAAGTTACACGCCACATAATTACACTGCTCTCAATGCAACATACACTCCAAATACCAATCAGTGCCACATAATTACACGCCACATATTTATACTGCACTCAACGCAACATACACTCTAAATACCACTCAGTGCCACATAATTGCACGCCACATAATTATACTGTACTCAATGCAACATATACACATGTATGCTACACTCTGTTGACCTGCCTCGAGCCCTCGCTAATTAAGCTCCAGTCATAAGCGCTACAAGGCCTCCGGGTAGTTTGCGCTATACAAGTGCTATTTCATTCATTCATTCATATACTCCAAATACCACTCAGTGTCACATAATTACTCGCCACATGATTACACTGCACTCAATGCAACATACACTGAAAATACCAGTCAGTGCCACATAGTTACACGCCACATAATTACTCTGCACTCAATGTATCATACACTCCAAATAACAATCAGTGCCACATAATTACACGCCACAGAATTATACTGCACTCAATGCAACATATACTCGAAATACCACTCAGTGCCACATAATTACACGCCAGATAACTACACTGCGCTCAATGCAACATACACTCCAAATACCACTCAGTGCCACCTAATTACACAACACATAATTACACTACACTCAATGCAACATACACTCCAAATACCACTCAGTGCCACATAATTACACGCCACACATTTTCACTGCGCTCAATGCAACATACACTCCAAATACCACTCAGTGCCACATAATTACACACCACATCATTTCACTACACTCAATGCGACATACACTCCAAATACCACTCAGTGCCACATAATGATATGCCAGATAATTACATTGCACTCAATGCAACATTCACTCCAAATACCACTCAGTGCCACATAATTACACGCCATATAATTACACTGCACTCAATGCAACATACACTCCAAATACCACTGTGTGCCACATAATTACATGACAAATATTTACACTGCTTTCCATGCAACATACACTACACATACCACTCAGTGCCACATAGTTACTTTCCACATAATTACGCTTCACACAATGCAACATACACTCCAAATACCACTCAGTGCCACATAATTATTCGCTACATATTTACGCTGCACTCAATGCAACATACACTCCAAATACCACTAAGTGCCACAAAATTACACACCACATCATTACACTACACTCAATGCAACATATACTCCAAATACCACTCAGTGCCACATAGTTAGGCTCCACATAATTACACTGCACTTAATGCAACATACACTCCAAATACCACTCAGTGCCACATAATTATACGCCACATAATTACACTGCACTCAATGCAACATACACTCCAAATACCACTCAGTGCCACATAATTACACGCCACATAATTACACTGCACTCAATGCAACATACACTGAAAATACCACTCAGTGCCACAAAGTTACATGCTACATAATTACTCTGCACTCAATGCAACATACACTCCAAATACCAATCGGTGCCACATAATTAGACGCCACATAATTATACTGCACTCAACGCAACATATACTCGAACTACCACTCAGTGCCACAAAGTTACACGCCACATAATTACACTGCACTCAATGCAACCTACACTCCAAATACCAATCAGTGCCACATAATTACACGCCACATATTTATACTGCACTCAACGCAACATACACTCTAAATACCACTCAGTGCCACATAATTACATGCCACATAATTACACTGCGCTCAATGCAACATACACTCCAAATACCACTCAGTGCCTCAAAATTACACACCACATATTTACACTGCACTCAATGCAACATACACTCCAAATACCACTCAGTGCCACATAGTTAAAAGCCACATATTTACACTGCACTCAATGCAACATACACTGAAAAAACTACTCAGTGCCACAAAGTTACACGCCACATAATTACACTGCACTCAATGCAACCTACACTCCAAATACCAATCAGTGCCACATAATTACACGCCACATATTTATACTGCACTCAACGCAACATACACTCTAAATACCACTCAGTGCCACATAATTACACACCACATAATTACACTGCGCTCAATGCAACATACACTCCAAATACCACTCAGTGCCTCAAAATTACATACCACATATTTACACTGCACTCAACGCAACATACACTCCAAATACCACTCAGTGTCACATAATTACACGCCACATAATTACACTGTGTTCAATGCAACATACACTCCAAATACCACTCAGTGCCACAAAATTACACACCACATATTTACACTACACTCAATGCAAAATACACTCCAAATACCACTCAGTGCCACATAATTATACGCCACATAATTAGACTGCACTCAATGCAATATATACTCCAAATACCACTCAGTGCCACATAAGTACACACCACATAATTACACTGCACTCAATGCAACATACACTCCAAATACCACTCAGTGCCTCAAAATTACACACCAAATAATTACACTACACTCAATGCAACATACACTCCAAATACCACTCAGTGCCTCAAAATTACACACCACATAATTACACTACACTTAATGCAACATACACTCCAAATACCAATCAGTGCCACATAATTACACGCCACATAATTATACAGCACTCAACACAACATACACTCCAAATACCACTCAGTGCCACAAAGTTACACGCCACATAATTACACTGCACTCAAAGCAATCTACGCTCCAAATACCACTCAGTGCCACATAATTACACGCCACATAATTACACTGTGCTCAATGCAACATACACCCCAAATACCACTCAGTGCCTCAAAATTACATACCACATAATTACACTACACTCAATACAAAATGCACTCCAAATACCACTCAGTGCCACATAATTATACACCACATAATTAAACTGCGCTCAATGCAACATACACTCCAAATACCACTCAGTGTCACATAATTACACACCACATAATTACACTGCATTCCATGCAAAATACACTCCAAATACCACTCAGTTCCATATAATTATATGCCACATAATGACACTGCACTCAACGCAGCATACACTCCAAATACCACTCAGTGCCACATAATTACACATCACATAATTACACTGCGCTCAATGCAACATACACCCCAAATACCACTCAGTGCCTCAAAATTACACACCACATAATTACACTACACTCAATGCAAAATACACTCCAAATACCACTCAGTGCCACATAATTATACACCACATAATTAAACTGCACTCAATGCAACATACACTGAAAATACCACTCAGTGCCACATA
Source organism: Lissotriton helveticus (assembly GCF_964261635.1). Lineage (NCBI taxonomy): Eukaryota > Metazoa > Chordata > Amphibia > Caudata > Salamandridae > Lissotriton > Lissotriton helveticus. The sequence goes on from NC_136059.1 coordinate 58,911,061, forward strand.
GTTAAAAGCCACATAATTACACTGCACTCAATGCAACATACACTGAAAATACCACTCAGTGCCACATAGTTACACGCCACATAATTACACTGCGCTCAATGCAACATACACTACAAATACCACTCAGTGCAACAAAATTACACACCACATAATTACACTACACTTAATGCAATATACACTCCAAATACCACTCAGTGCCACATAATTATACGCCACATAATTAGACTGCACTCAATGCAACATATACTCAAAATACCACTCAGTGCAACAAAATTACACACCACAAAATTACACTACACTCAATGCAACATGCACTCTAAATACCACTCAGTGCCACATAGTTAAAAGCCACATAATTACACTGCACTCAATGCAACATACACTCCAAATACCACTCTGTGCCAAATAGTTAAAAGCCACATAAATACACTGCACACAATGCAACATACACTCCAAATACCACTCAGTGCCACATAGTTACATGCCACATAATTACTCTGCACTCAATGCAACATACACTCCAAATAACAATCAGTGCCACATGTTTACACCCAACATAATTATACTGCACTCAACGCAACATATGCTCGAAATACCACTCGGTGCCATATAATTACACGCCACATAATTTCACTGCGCTCAATGCAACATACACTCCAAATACCACTCAGTGCCACATCATTATTTACCACATAATTACACTGCACTCAATGCAACATACACTCCAAAAACCACTCAGTGCCACATAAATACACGACAAATAATTACACTGCTTTCCATGCAACATACACTACAAATACCACTGAGTGCCACATAGTTACTTGCCACATAATTACACTTCACACAATGCAACATACACTCCAAATAACACTCAGTGCCACATAATTATACGCCACATATTTGGACTGCACTCAATGCAACATACACTCCAAATACCACTCAGTGCCACATCATTACATGCTATATAATTACAATGCAACATACTCTACAAAGAATACCACTCAGTGCCACATAATTACACGCCACATAATTACACTGAACCTAATGCAACATCCACTCCAAATACCACTCAGTGTGACATAATTACATGCAACATAATTACATCGCGCTCAACACAACATTCACTCCAAATACCACTCAGTGCCACATAATTACATGCCAAATAATTACACTACGCTCAATGCAACACACACTCCAAATACCACTCAGTGCCACATAATTCCACACCAAATAATTATTCTGCTTTCCATGCCACATACACTCCAAATATCACTCAGTGCCACATAGTTAGGCTCCACATAATTACACTGCACTCGATGCAACATACACTCCAACTAACTACCTCAATTCCTGGAACCCAATCACCATTGAAGACACCATTCGCCTCATGAACTCAATCCACTCTTGCTCACCTTCTGACCCCTGCCCCCACTACATATTCAACAAAGCTGACTCCACCATCGCTCCCCAACTCCGCGATGTCATCAACTGCTCCTTCAACTCAGCCACCTTTCCAGAAATATAGAAACACGCCGAACTCAACGCCCTTCTGAAAAAACCAACAGCAGACCCCTCAGAACTGAAAAACTACCGACCCATCTCCCTCCTCCCTTTCCCGGCCAAAGTCATCGAGAAAGCCGTCAACAGCCAACTCGCAGCATTCCTTGAATCCAACAACTCCCTGGATCCCTCACAGAACGGCTTTCGATCCAAACACAGCACCGAGACCGCTCTCATTGCGGCGACCGACGACATTCGAGCACTCCTGGACAACGGTGAAACAGTGGCCCTCATTCTTCTCGACCTCTCCGCCGCCTTCGACACTGTCTGTCACAACACCCTCATACAACGCCTCAACAACATCGGCATACAAGGAAAAGCCTTGGACTGGATCATCTCGTTCCTAGCCGGGAGAACACAGAGAGTCCGACTCCCCCCTTTCTACTCAGAGCCCACCGAAGTAATCTGCGGCGTACCTCAAGGCTCCTCACTCAGCCCCACCCTCTTCAACGTCTACATGAGTCCCCTCGCCTCCATCGCACGTCGACACAACCTCAACATCATCTCCTACGCCGACGACACCCAGCTGGTACTTTCCCTCACCAAAGACCCCAACACCGCCAAGGACAACCTTCACGAAGGTATGAAAGAAGTAGCCGAATGGATGAAACAGAGCCGCTTAAAACTCAACTCAGACAAAACTGAGGTACTCATCCTTGGATCCTCCCCCTCAGCTTGGGACGACTCTTGGTGGCCTTCCGCTTTGGGATCAGCGCCCACACCCACTGACCATGCACGTAACCTTGGCTTCATTCTAGACTCCTCTCTCTCAATGTCCAGACAAGTCAACGCCGTATCGTCCTCCTGCTTCAACGTCCTTCACATTCTCAAAAAGATCTTCCGCTGGATCCCCCTGGAAACAAGAAAGACTGTCACCCATGCACTGGTCACGAGTCGACTGGACTATGGCAACACTCTCTATGCCGGAAATACAACAAAATTGCGGAAAAAGCTCCAGCGCATCCAAAACGCATCAGCGAGACTCATATTAGACATCCCACGCCAAGAGCACATCACCGCTCACTTAAAAAACCTCCACTGGCTTCCCGTCAACAAAAGAATTACTTTCCGCCTTCTCACCCACGCACACAAGGCCCTTTATAATCTAGGACCAGAATGCCTCAATTCCCGATTGTCCTTCTACTATCCCACCCGCCAACTTAGATCATCCATCCAAGCCCTCGCCGCAGTCCCGCGCATCCGAAAAACCACCATGGGTGGCAGATCCTTCTCCTTCCTGGCTGCCAAGACCTGGAACTCACTCCCCACCCACCTCCGCCTTACTCAGAATCACATCTCCTTCAGAAAAGAACTGAAAACTTGGCTATTCGATAAACAATGAACCCCTCCCTCTAGCGCCTTGAGACCCTCTGGGTGAGTAGTGCGCTTTATAAATGCCTGAACTTGAACTTGAACTTGAACACTCCAAATACCACTCAGTGCCACATAATTATACATCACATAATTACACTGCACTCAATGCCACAAAGTCACATGCCACATAATTACTCTGCACTCAATGCAACATACACTCCAAAGACCAATCAGTGCCACATAATTACACACCACATAATTATACTGCACTCAACGCAACATATACTCGAAATACCACTCAGTGCCACAAAGTTACACGCCACATAATTACACTGCTCTCAATGCAACATACACTCCAAATACCAATCAGTGCCACATAATTACACGCCACATATTTATACTGCACTCAACGCAACATACACTCTAAATACCACTCAGTGCCACATAATTGCACGCCACATAATTATACTGTACTCAATGCAACATATACACATGTATGCTACACTCTGTTGACCTGCCTCGAGCCCTCGCTAATTAAGCTCCTGTCATAAGCGCTACGAGGCCTCCGGGTAGTTTGCGCTATACAAGTGCTATTTCATTCATTCATTCATATACTCCAAATACCACTCAGTGTCACATAATTACTCGCCACATGATTACACTGCACTCAATGCAACATACACTCTAAATACTACTCAGTGTCACATAGTTAAAAGCCACATAATTACACTGCACTCAATGCAACATACACTGAAAATACCAGTCAGTGCCACATAGTTACACGCCACATAATTACTCTGCACTCAATGTATCATACACTCCAAATAACAATCAGTGCCACATAATTACACGCCACATAATTATACTGCACTCAATGCAACATATACTCGAAATACCACTCAGTGCCACATAATTACACGCCAGATAACTACACTGCGCTCAATGCAACATACACTCAAAATACCACTCAGTGCCACCTAATTACACAACACATAATTACACTACACTCAATGCAACATACACTCCAAATACCACTCAGTGCCACATAATTACACGCCACATAATTTCACTGCGCTCAATGCAACATACACTCCAAATACCACTCAGTGCCACATAATTATACACCACATCATTTCACTACACTCAATGCGACATACACTCCAAATACCACTCAGTGCCACATAATGATATGCCAGATAATTACACTGCACTCAATGCAACATTCACTCCAAATACCACTCAGTGCCACATAATTACACGCCATATAATAACACTGCACTCAATGCAACATACACTCCAAATACCACTGTGTGCCACATAATTACATGACAAATAATTACACTGCTTTCCATGCAACATACACTACACATACCACTCAGTGCTACATAGTTACTTTCCACATAATTACGCTTCACACAATGCAACATACACTCCAAATACCACTCAGTGCCACATAATTATTCGCTACATATTTACACTGCACTCAATGCAACATACACTCCAAATACCACTAAGTGCCACACAATTACACACCACATCATTACACTACACTCAATGCAACATATACTCCAAATACCACTCAGTGCCACATAGTTAGGCTCCACATAATTACACTGCACTTAATGCAACATACACTCCAAATACCACTCAGTGCCACATAATTATACGCCACATAATTACACTGCACTCAATGCAACATACACTCCAAATACCACTCAGTGCCACATAATTACACGCCACATAATTACACTGCACTCAATGCAACATACACTGAAAATACCACTCAGTGCCACAAAGTTACATGCTACATAATTACTCTGCACTCAATGCAACCTACACTCCAAATACCAATCAGTGCCACAAAATTACACGCCACATATTTATACTGCACTCAACGCAACATACACTCTAAATACCACTCAGTGCCACATAATTACATGCCACATAATTACACTGCGCTCAATGCAACATACACTCCAAATACCACTCAGTGCCTCAAAATTACACACCACATATTTACACTGCACTCAATGCAACATACACTCCAAATACCACTCAGTGCCACATAGTTAAAAGCCACATATTTACACTGCACTCAATGCAACATACACTGAAAATACTACTCAGTGCCACAAAGTTACACGCCACATAATTACACTGCACTCAATGCAACCTACACTCCAAATACCAATCAGTGCCACATAATTACACGCCACATATTTATACTGCACTCAACGCAACATACACTCTAAATACCACTCAGTGCCACATAATTACACACCACATAATTACACTGCGCTCAATGCAACATACACTCCAAATACCACTCAGTGGATCAAAACTACACACCACATATTTACACTGCACTCAACGCAACATACACTCCAAATACCACTCAGTGTCACATAATTACACGCCACATAATTACACTGTGTTCAATGCAACATACACTCCAAATACCACTCAGTGCCACAAAATTACACACCACATATTTACACTACACTCAATGCAAAATACACTCCAAATACCACTCAGTGCCTCAAAATTACACACCAAATAATTACACTACACTCAATGCAACATACACTCCAAATACCACTCAGTGCCTCAAAATTACACACCACATAATTACACTACACTTAATGCAACATACACTCCAAATACCAATCAGTGCCACATAATTACACGCCACATAATTATACAGCACTCAACACAACATACACTCCAAATACCACTCAGTGCCACAAAGTTACACGCCACATAATTACACTGCACTCAAAGCAACCTACGCTCCAAATACCACTCAGTGCCTCAAAATTACATACCACATAATTACACTACACTCAATGCAAAATGCACTCCAAATACCACTCAGTGCCACATAATTATACACCACATAATTAAACTGCGCTCAATGCAACATACACTCCAAATACCACTCAGTGTCACATAATTACACACCACATAATTACACTGCATTCCATGCAAAATACACTCCAAATACCACTCAGTTCCATATAATTATATGCCACATAATGACACTGCACTCAATGCAGCATACACTCCAAATACCACTCAGTGCCACATAATTACACATCACATAATTATACTGCGCTCAATGCAACATACACCCCAAATACCACTCAGTGCCTCAAAATTACACACCACATAATTACACTACACTCAATGCAAAATACACTCCAAATACCACTCAGTGCCACATAATTATGCACCACATAATTAAACTGCACTCAATGCAACATACACTGAAAATACCACTCAGTGCCACATAGTTAAAAGCCACATAATTACACTGCACTCAATGCAACATACACTGAAAATACCGCTCAGTGCCACATAGTTACACGCCACATAATTACACTGCTCTCAACGCAACATATACTCGAAATACCACTCAGTGCCACAAAGTTACACGCCCCATAATTACACTACACTCAATGCAACATATACTCCAAATACCACTCAGTGCCACATAGTTAGGCTCCACATAATTACACTGCACTTAATGCAACATACACTCCAAATACCACTCAGTGCCACATAATTATACGCCACATAATTACACTGCACTCAATGCAACATACACTCCAAATACCACTCAGTGCCACAAAGTTACATGCTACATAATTACTCTGCACTCAATGCAACATACACTCCAAATACCAATCGGTGCCACATAATTAGACGCCACATAATTATACTACACTCAACGCAACATATACTCGAAATACCACTCAGTGCCACAAAGTTACACGCCACATAATTACACTGCACTCAATGCAACCTACACTCCAAATACCAATCAGTGCCACATAATTACACGTCACATATTTATACTGCACTCAACGCAACATACACTCTAAATACCACTCAGTGCCACATAATTACATGCCACATAATTACACTGCGCTCAATGCAACATACACTCCAAATACCACTCAGTGCCTCAAAATTACACACCACACACACGGTGAAGTAGTGTGGCTCAGTGAAGTAGTGTGGCTCACTGGTTAGAGGCGGCAGACCCGAGAGCAGAGGACGGCCCGGGACCAGGGTTCGATTCCCGGCGCGGCAGGTTTCTGGACCAGGGTCAGCGGACTCGATAATTCTCTCGCCTCGGTGCCCACTCTGATCAGTGATCACACTCGGCAACTCTGGGCATTAGCTTGCCTCATCTTCACTAACGGCCCCACCAGACCGCCGGGGATGCCTGGTCTCACCCTGGAGATACCCATTAAGGGACCATCTCTCAGGGAAGCCAGGAAGGGTTTCGCAGCGGTCGAAGCGCCTTGGGACCCTACGGGTAAGTAGTGCGCTATATAAATGCCTATACATTTACATACATATTTACACTGCACTCAATGCAACATACACTCCAAATACCACTCAGTGCCACATAGTTAAAAGCCACATATTTACACTGCACTCAATCCAACATACACTGAAAATACTACTCAGTGCCACAAAGTTACACGCCACATAATTACACTGCACTCAATGCAACCTACACTCCAAATACCAATCAGTGCCACATATTTATACTGCATTCAATGCAACATACACTCTAAATACCACTCAGTGCCACATAATTACACACCACATAATTACACTGCGCTCAATGCAACATACACTCCAAATACCACTCAGTGCCTCAAAATTACACACCACATATTTACACTGCACTCAACGCAACATACACTCCAAATACCACTCAGTGTCACATAATTACACGCCACATAATTACACTGTGTTCAATGCAACATACACTCCAAATACCACTCAGTGCCTCAAAATTACACACCACATATTTACACTACACTCAATGCAAAATACACTCCAAATACCACTCAGTGCCACATAATTATACACCACATAATTAGACTGCACTCAATGCAACATATACTCCAAATACCATTCAGTGCCACATAAGTACACACCTCATAATTACACTGCACTCAATGCAACATACACTCCAAATACCACTCAGTGCCTCAAAATTACACACCACATAATTACAATACACTCAATGCAACATACACTCCAAATACCACTCAGTGCCTCAAAATTACACACCACATAATTACACTACACTTAATGCAACATACACTCCAAATACCAATCAGTGCCACATAATTACATGCCACATAATTATACAGCACTCAACACAACATACACTCCAAATACCACTCAGTGCCACAAAGTTACACGCCACATAATTACACTGCACTTAATGCAACCTACACTCCAAATACCACTCAGTGCCACATAATTACACGCCACATAATTACAGTGTGCTCAATGCAACATACACCCCAAATACCACTCAGTGCCGCAAAATTACATACCACATAATTACACTACACTCAATGCAAAATGAACTCCAAATACCACTCAGTGCCACATAATTATACACCACATAATTAAACTGCGCTCAATGCAACATACACTCCAAATACCACTCAGTGTCACATAATTACACACCACATAATTACACTGCATTCCATGCAAAATACACTCCAAATGCCACTCAGTTCCATATAATTATATGCCACATAATGACACTGCACTCAACGCAGCATACACTCCAAATACCACTCAGTGCCACATAATTACACATCACATAATTACACTGCGCTCAATGCAACATACACCCCAAATACCACTCAGTGCCTCAAAATTACACACCACATGATTACACTACACTCAATGCAAAATACACTCCAAATACCACTCAGTGCCACATAATTATACACCACATAATTAAACTGCACTCAATGCAACATACACTGCAAATACCACTCAGTGCCACATAGTTAAAAGCCACATAATTACTCTGCACTCAATGCAACATACACTGAAAATAGCACTCAGTGCCACATAGTTACACGCCACATAATTACACTGCTCTCAACGCAACGTATACTCGAAATACCACTCAGTGCCAAAAAGTTACACGCCACATAATTACACTGCTCTCAATGCAACCTACACTCCAAATACCAATCAGTGCCACATAATTACACGCCACATATTTATACTGCACTCAACGCAACAAACACTGTAAATACCACTCAGTGCCAGATAATTACACGCCACATAATTATACTGCACTCAATGCAACATATACTCCAAATACCACTCAGTGCCACATAATTACTCGCCACATGATTACACTGCACTCAATGCAACATACACTCCAAATACCACTCAGTGTCACATAGTTAAAAGCCACATAATTACACTACACTCAATGCGACATACACTCCAAATACCACTCAGTGCCACATAATTACACGCCATATAATTACACTGCACTCAATGCAACATACACTCCAAATACCACTGTGTGCCACATAATTACATGACAAATAATTACACTGCTTTCCATGCAACATACACTACAAATACCACTCAGTGCCACATAGTTACTTTCCACATAATTACACTTCACACAATGCAACATACACTCCAAATACCACTCAGTGCCACATAATTATTCGCCACATATTTACACTGCACTCAATGCAACATGCACTCCAAATACCACTAAGTGCCACAAAATTACACACCACATAATTACACTACACTCAATGCAAAATACACTCCAAATACCACTCAGTGCCACTTAATTATATGCCACATAATTAGACTGCACTCAATGCAACATACACTCCAAATACCACTCAGTGCCACATATTTATATGCCACATAATTACACTGCACTCAATGCAACATACACTCCAAATACCACTCAGTGCCACATAATTACATGCCACATAATTACACTGCACTCAATGCAACATACACTGAAAATACCACTCAGTGCCACAAAGTTACATGCTACATAATTACTCTGCACTCAATGCAATATACACTCCAAATACCAATCGGTGATACATAATTAGACGCCACATAATTATACTGCACTCAACGCAACATATACTGGAAATACTACTCAGTGCCACAAAGTTACGCACCACATAATTGCACTGCACTCAATGCAACCTACACTCCAAATACCAATCAGTGCCACATAATTACACGCCACATATTTATACTGCACTCAATGCAACATACACTCTAAATACCACTCAGTGCCACATAATCACATGCCACATAATTACACTGCGCTCAATGCAACATACACTCCAAATACCACTCAGTGCCTCAAAATTACACACCACATATTTACACTGCTCTCAATGCAACATACACTCCAAATACCACTCAGTGCCACATAGTTAAAAGCCACATATTTACACTGCACTCAATGCAACATACACTGAAAATACTACTCAGTGCCACAAAGTTACACACCACATAATTACACTGCACTCAATGCAACCTACATTCCAAATACCAATCAGTGCCTCATAATTACACACCACATAATTATACTGCACTCAACGCAACATATACTCGAAATACCACTCAGTGCCACAAAGTTATACGCCACATAATTACACTGCTCTCAATGCAACCTACACTCCAAATACCAATTAATGCCACATAATTACACGCCACATATTTATACTGCACTCAACGCAACATACACTCCAAATACCACTCAGTGTCACATAATTACACGCCACATAATTACACTGTGTTCAATGCAACATACACTCCAAATACCACTCAGTGCCACAAAATTACACACCACATATTTACACTACACTCAATGCAAAATATACTCCAAATACCACTCAGTGCCACATAATTATATGCCACATAATTAGACTGCACTCAATGCAACATATACTCCAAATACCACTCAGTGCCACATAAATACACACCACATAATTACACAGCCCTCAATGCAACATACACTCCAAATACCACTCAGTGTCTCAAAATTACACACCACATAATTACACTACACTCAATGCAACATACACTCCAAATACCACTCAGTGCCTCAAAATTACACACCACATAATTACACTACACTTAATGCAACATACACTCCAAATACCAATCAGTACCACATAATTACACGCCACATAATTATACTGCACTCAACACAACATACACTCCAAATACCACTCAGTGCCACAAAGTTTCACGCCACATAATTACACTGCACTCAATGCAACCTACACTCCAAATACCACTCAGTGCCACATAATTACACGCCACATAATTACACTGTGCTCAATGCAACATACACCCCAAATACCACTCAGTGCCTCAAAATTACACACCACATAATTACACTACACTCAATGCAAAATACACTCCAAATACCACTCAGTGCCACATAATTATACACCACATAATTAAACTGCACTCAATGCAACATACACTGAAAATACCACTCAGTGCCACATAGTTAAAAGCCACATAATTACACTGCACTCAATGCAGCATACACTGAAAATACCGCTCAGTGCCACATAGTTACACGCCACATAATTACACCGCGCTCAATGCAACATACACACCAAATACCACTCAGTGCAACAAAATTACACACCACATAATTACACTACACTCAATGCAATATACACTCCAAATACCACTCAGTGCCACATAATTATACGCCACATAATTAGACTGCACTCAATGCAACATATACTCAAAATACCACTCAGTGCCACATAATTACTAGCCACATGATTACACTGGACTCAATGCAACATGCACTCTAAATACCACTCAGTGCCACATAGTTAAAAGCCACATAATTACACTGCACTCAATGCAACATACACTCCAAATACCACTCAGTGCCAAATAGTTAAAAGCCACATAATTACACTGCACACAATGCAACATACACTCCAAATACCACTCAGTGCCACATAGTTACATGCCACATAATTACTCTGCACTCAATGCAACATACACTCCAAATAACAATCAGTGCCACATATTTACACCCCACATAATTATACTGCACTCAGCGCAACATATGCTCGAAATACCACTCGGTGCCATATAATTACTCGCCACATAATTACACTTCACACAATGCAACATACACTCCAAATAACACTCAGTGCCACATAATTATACACCACATATTTGGACTGCACTCAATGCAACATACACTCCAAATACCACTCAGTGCCACATCATTACATGCTATATAATTACAATGCAACATACACTCCAAAGAATACCACTCAGTGCCACAAAATTACACACCACATAATTACACTGCCCTCAATGCAACATACACTCCAAATACCACTCAGTGCCTCAAAATTACACACCACATAATTACACCACACTCAATGCAACATACACTCCAAATACCACTCAGTGCCTCAAAATTACACACCACATAATTACACTACACTTAATGCAACATGCACTCCAAATACCAATCAGTACCACATAATTACACGCCACATAATTATACTGCACTCAACACAACATACACTCCAAATACCACTCAGTGCCACAAAGTTTCACGCCACATAATTACACTGCACTCAATGCAACCTACACTCCAAATACCACTCAGTGCAACATAATTACACGCCACATAATTACACTGTGCTCAATGCAACATACACCCCAAATACCACTCAGTGCCTCAAAATTACACACCACATAATTACACTACACTCAATTCAAAATACACTCCAAATACCACTCAGTTCCATATAATTATATGCCACATAATGACACTGCACTCAACGCAGCATACACTCCAAATACCACTCAGTGCCACATAATTACACATCACATAATTACACTGCGCTCAATGCAACATAATCCCCAAATACCACTCAGTGCCTCAAAATTACACACCACATAATTACACTACACTCAATGCAAAATACACTCCAAATACCACTCAGTGCCACATAATTATACACCACATAATTAAACTGCACTCAATGCAACATACACTGAAAATACCACTCAGTGCCACATAGTTAAAAGCCACATAATTACACCGCGCTCAATGCAACATACACTCCAAATACCACTCAGTGCAACAAAATTACACACCACTTAATTACTCTACACTCAATGCAATATACACTCCAAATACCACTCAGTGCTACATAAGTATACGCCACATAATTAGACTGCAATCAATGCAACATATACTCAAAATACCACTCAGTGCCACATAATTACTAGCCACATGATTACACTGGACTCAATGCAACATGCACTCTAAATACCACTCAGTGCCACATAGTTAAAAGCCACATAATTACACTGCACTCAATGCAACATACACTCCAAATACCACTCAGTGCCAAATAGTTAAAATCCACATAATTACACTGCACACAATGCAACATACACTCCAAATACCACTCAGTGCCACATAGTTACATGCCACATAATTACTCTGCACTCAATGCAACATACACTCCAAATAACAATCAGTGCCACATATTTACACCCCACATAATTATACTGCACTCAACGCAACATATGCTCGAAATACCACTCGGTGCCATATAATTACACGCCACATAATTACACTTCACACAATGCAACATACACTCCAAATAACACTCAGTGCCACATAATTATACGCCACATATTTGGACTGCACTCAATGCAACATACACTCCAAATACCACTCAGTGCCACATCATTACATGCTATATAATTACAATGCAACATACACTCCAAAGAATACCACTCAGTGCCACATAATTACACGCCACATAATTACACTGAACCTAATGCAACATACACTCCAAATACCACTCAGTGCCACATAATTACATGCCAAATAATTACACTACGCTCAATGCAACACACACTCCAAATACCACTCAGTGCCACATAATTCCACACCAAATAATTATTCTGCTTTCCATGCAACATACACTCCGAATACCACTCAGTGCCACATAGTTAGGCTTCACATAATTACACTGCACTCAATGCAACATACACTCCAAATACCACTCAGTGCCACATAATTATACGCCACATACATACACTGCACTCAATGCAACATACACTCCAAATACCACTCAGTGCCACTTAATTACACGCCACATAATTACTCTGCACTCAATGCAACATACACTCCAAAGACCAATCAGTGCCACATAATTACACACCACATAATTATACTGCACTCAACGCAACATATACTCGAAATACCACTCAGTGCCACAAAGTTATACGCCACATAATTACACTGCTCCCAATGCAACCTACACTCCAAATACCAATCAGTGCCACATATTTACACGCCACATATTCATACTGCACTCAATGCAACATACACTCTAAATACCACTCAGTGCCACATAATTACATGCCACATAATTACATTGCGCTCAATGCAACATAAACTCGAAATATCACTCAGTGCCTCAAAATTACACACCACGTATTTACACTGCACTCAATGCAACATACTCTCCAAATACCACTCAGTGCCACATAGTTAAAAGCCACATAATTACACTGCACTCAATGCAACATACACTGAAAATACTACTCAATGCGATAAAGTTACACGCCACATAATTACACTGCATACAACGCAACATACACTCCAAATACCACTCAGTGCCACATAATTATACGCCACATAATTAGTCTGCACTCAATGCAACATATACTCCAAATACCACTCAGTGCCACATACTTACACTGCACTCAATGCAACATACACTCCAAATACCACTCAGTGCCACATAGTTAAAGCCACATAATTACACTGCACTCAATGCAACATACACTGAAAATACCACTAAGTGCCACATTGTTAAAAGCCACATAATTACATTGCACTCAATGCAATATACATTGAAAATACCACTCAGTGCCACAAAGTTACATGCCACATAATTACACTGCATTCAATGCAACCTACACTCCAAATACCAATCAGTGCCACATAATTACACTCCACATAATTATACTGCACTTAACGCATCATACACTCCAAATACCACTCAGTATCACATAATTACATGCCACATGTTTACACTGCGCTCAATGCAACACACACTCCAAATACCACTCAGTGCCACAAAATTACACACCACATAATTACACTACACTCAAGGCAAAATACACTCCAAATACCACTCAGTGCCACCTATTTATACGCCACATAATTATACTGCACTCAATGCAACATATACTCCAAATACCACTCAGTGCCACATAATTACTCGCCACATGATTATACTGCACTGAATGCAACATACACTCTAAATACCACTAAGTGCCACATACTTATACGCCACATAATTATACTGCACTCAATGCAACATATACTCCAAATACCACTCAGTGTCACATAATTACATGCAACATAATTACATCGCACTCAAGACAACATTCACTCCAAATACCACTCAGTGCCACATAATTACATGCCAAATAATTACACTGTGCTCAATGCAACACACACTCCAAATACCACTCAGTGCCACATAATTCCACGCCAAATAATTATTCTGCTTTCCATGCAACATACACTCCAAATACCGCTCAGTGCCACATAGTTACACGCCACATAATTACACTGCTCTCAACGCAACATATACTCGAAATACCACTCAGTGCCACAAAGTTACACGCCCCATAATTACACTACACTCAATGCAACATATACTCCAAATACCACTCAGTGCCACATAGTTAGGCTCCACATAATTACACTGCACTTAATGCAACATACACTCCAAATACCACTCAGTGCCACATAATTATACGCCACATAATTACACTGCACTCAATGCAACATACACTCCAAATACCACTCAGTGCCACAAAGTTACATGCTACATAATTACTCTGCACTCAATGCAACATACACTCCAAATACCAATCGGTGCCACATAATTAGACGCCACATAATTATACTACACTCAACGCAACATATACTCGAAATACCACTCAGTGCCACAAAGTTACACGCCACATAATTACACTGCACTCAATGCAACCTACACTCCAAATACCAATCAGTGCCACATAATTACACGTCACATATTTATACTGCACTCAACGCAACATACACTCTAAATACCACTCAGTGCCACATAATTACATGCCACATAATTACACTGCGCTCAATGCAACATACACTCCAAATACCACTCAGTGCCTCAAAATTACACACCACACACACGGTGAAGTAGTGTGGCTCAGTGAAGTAGTGTGGCTCACTGGTTAGAGGCGGCAGACCCGAGAGCAGAGGACGGCCCGGGACCAGGGTTCGATTCCCGGCGCGGCAGGTTTCTGGACCAGGGTCAGCGGACTCGATAATTCTCTCGCCTCGGTGCCCACTCTGATCAGTGATCACACTCGGCAACTCTGGGCATTAGCTTGCCTCATCTTCACTAACGGCCCCACCAGACCGCCGGGGATGCCTGGTCTCACCCTGGAGATACCCATTAAGGGACCATCTCTCAGGGAAGCCAGGAAGGGTTTCGCAGCGGTCGAAGCGCCTTGGGACCCTACGGGTAAGTAGTGCGCTATATAAATGCCTATACATTTACATACATATTTACACTGCACTCAATGCAACATACACTCCAAATACCACTCAGTGCCACATAGTTAAAAGCCACATATTTACACTGCACTCAATCCAACATACACTGAAAATACTACTCAGTGCCACAAAGTTACACGCCACATAATTACACTGCACTCAATGCAACCTACACTCCAAATACCAATCAGTGCCACATATTTATACTGCATTCAATGCAACATACACTCTAAATACCACTCAGTGCCACATAATTACACACCACATAATTACACTGCGCTCAATGCAACATACACTCCAAATACCACTCAGTGCCTCAAAATTACACACCACATATTTACACTGCACTCAACGCAACATACACTCCAAATACCACTCAGTGTCACATAATTACACGCCACATAATTAGACTGCACTCAATGCAACATATACTCCAAATACCATTCAGTGCCACATAAGTACACACCTCATAATTACACTGCACTCAATGCAACATACACTCCAAATACCACTCAGTGCCTCAAAATTACACACCACATAATTACAATACACTCAATGCAACATACACTCCAAATACCACTCAGTGCCTCAAAATTACACACCACATAATTACACTACACTTAATGCAACATACACTCCAAATACCAATCAGTGCCACATAATTACATGCCACATAATTATACAGCACTCAACACAACATACACTCCAAATACCACTCAGTGCCACAAAGTTACACGCCACATAATTACACTGCACTTAATGCAACCTACACTCCAAATACCACTCAGTGCCACATAATTACACGCCACATAATTACAGTGTGCTCAATGCAACATACACCCCAAATACCACTCAGTGCCGCAAAATTACATACCACATAATTACACTACACTCAATGCAAAATGAACTCCAAATACCACTCAGTGCCACATAATTATACACCACATAATTAAACTGCGCTCAATGCAACATACACTCCAAATACCACTCAGTGTCACATAATTACACACCACATAATTACACTGCATTCCATGCAAAATACACTCCAAATGCCACTCAGTTCCATATAATTATATGCCACATAATGACACTGCACTCAACGCAGCATACACTCCAAATACCACTCAGTGCCACATAATTACACATCACATAATTACACTGCGCTCAATGCAACATACACCCCAAATACCACTCAGTGCCTCAAAATTACACACCACATGATTACACTACACTCAATGCAAAATACACTCCAAATACCACTCAGTGCCACATAATTATACACCACATAATTAAACTGCACTCAATGCAACATACACTGCAAATACCACTCAGTGCCACATAGTTAAAAGCCACATAATTACTCTGCACTCAATGCAACATACACTGAAAATAGCACTCAGTGCCACATAGTTACACGCCACATAATTACACTGCTCTCAACGCAACGTATACTCGAAATACCACTCAGTGCCAAAAAGTTACACGCCACATAATTACACTGCTCTCAATGCAACCTACACTCCAAA
This sequence comes from Lissotriton helveticus, assembly GCF_964261635.1. NCBI lineage: Eukaryota > Metazoa > Chordata > Amphibia > Caudata > Salamandridae > Lissotriton > Lissotriton helveticus. Next base: position 58,928,926 of record NC_136059.1, read on the forward strand.
TACCAATCAGTGCCACATAATTACACGCCACATATTTATACTGCACTCAACGCAACAAACACTGTAAATACCACTCAGTGCCAGATAATTACACGCCACATAATTATACTGCACTCAATGCAACATATACTCCAAATACCACTCAGTGCCACATAATTACTCGCCACATGATTACACTGCACTCAATGCAACATACACTCCAAATACCACTCAGTGTCACATAGTTAAAAGCCACATAATTACACTACACTCAATGCGACATACACTCCAAATACCACTCAGTGCCACATAATTACACGCCATATAATTACACTGCACTCAATGCAACATACACTCCAAATACCACTGTGTGCCACATAATTACATGACAAATAATTACACTGCTTTCCATGCAACATACACTACAAATACCACTCAGTGCCACATAGTTACTTTCCACATAATTACACTTCACACAATGCAACATACACTCCAAATACCACTCAGTGCCACATAATTATTCGCCACATATTTACACTGCACTCAATGCAACATGCACTCCAAATACCACTAAGTGCCACAAAATTACACACCACATAATTACACTACACTCAATGCAAAATACACTCCAAATACCACTCAGTGCCACTTAATTATATGCCACATAATTAGACTGCACTCAATGCAACATACACTCCAAATACCACTCAGTGCCACATATTTATATGCCACATAATTACACTGCACTCAATGCAACATACACTCCAAATACCACTCAGTGCCACATAATTACATGCCACATAATTACACTGCACTCAATGCAACATACACTGAAAATACCACTCAGTGCCACAAAGTTACATGCTACATAATTACTCTGCACTCAATGCAATATACACTCCAAATACCAATCGGTGATACATAATTAGACGCCACATAATTATACTGCACTCAACGCAACATATACTGGAAATACTACTCAGTGCCACAAAGTTACGCACCACATAATTGCACTGCACTCAATGCAACCTACACTCCAAATACCAATCAGTGCCACATAATTACACGCCACATATTTATACTGCACTCAATGCAACATACACTCTAAATACCACTCAGTGCCACATAATCACATGCCACATAATTACACTGCGCTCAATGCAACATACACTCCAAATACCACTCAGTGCCTCAAAATTACACACCACATATTTACACTGCTCTCAATGCAACATACACTCCAAATACCACTCAGTGCCACATAGTTAAAAGCCACATATTTACACTGCACTCAATGCAACATACACTGAAAATACTACTCAGTGCCACAAAGTTACACACCACATAATTACACTGCACTCAATGCAACCTACATTCCAAATACCAATCAGTGCCTCATAATTACACACCACATAATTATACTGCACTCAACGCAACATATACTCGAAATACCACTCAGTGCCACAAAGTTATACGCCACATAATTACACTGCTCTCAATGCAACCTACACTCCAAATACCAATTAATGCCACATAATTACACGCCACATATTTATACTGCACTCAACGCAACATACACTCCAAATACCACTCAGTGTCACATAATTACACGCCACATAATTACACTGTGTTCAATGCAACATACACTCCAAATACCACTCAGTGCCACAAAATTACACACCACATATTTACACTACACTCAATGCAAAATATACTCCAAATACCACTCAGTGCCACATAATTATATGCCACATAATTAGACTGCACTCAATGCAACATATACTCCAAATACCACTCAGTGCCACATAAATACACACCACATAATTACACAGCCCTCAATGCAACATACACTCCAAATACCACTCAGTGTCTCAAAATTACACACCACATAATTACACTACACTCAATGCAACATACACTCCAAATACCACTCAGTGCCTCAAAATTACACACCACATAATTACACTACACTTAATGCAACATACACTCCAAATACCAATCAGTACCACATAATTACACGCCACATAATTATACTGCACTCAACACAACATACACTCCAAATACCACTCAGTGCCACAAAGTTTCACGCCACATAATTACACTGCACTCAATGCAACCTACACTCCAAATACCACTCAGTGCCACATAATTACACGCCACATAATTACACTGTGCTCAATGCAACATACACCCCAAATACCACTCAGTGCCTCAAAATTACACACCACATAATTACACTACACTCAATGCAAAATACACTCCAAATACCACTCAGTGCCACATAATTATACACCACATAATTAAACTGCACTCAATGCAACATACACTGAAAATACCACTCAGTGCCACATAGTTAAAAGCCACATAATTACACTGCACTCAATGCAGCATACACTGAAAATACCGCTCAGTGCCACATAGTTACACGCCACATAATTACACCGCGCTCAATGCAACATACACACCAAATACCACTCAGTGCAACAAAATTACACACCACATAATTACACTACACTCAATGCAATATACACTCCAAATACCACTCAGTGCCACATAATTATACGCCACATAATTAGACTGCACTCAATGCAACATATACTCAAAATACCACTCAGTGCCACATAATTACTAGCCACATGATTACACTGGACTCAATGCAACATGCACTCTAAATACCACTCAGTGCCACATAGTTAAAAGCCACATAATTACACTGCACTCAATGCAACATACACTCCAAATACCACTCAGTGCCAAATAGTTAAAAGCCACATAATTACACTGCACACAATGCAACATACACTCCAAATACCACTCAGTGCCACATAGTTACATGCCACATAATTACTCTGCACTCAATGCAACATACACTCCAAATAACAATCAGTGCCACATATTTACACCCCACATAATTATACTGCACTCAGCGCAACATATGCTCGAAATACCACTCGGTGCCATATAATTACTCGCCACATAATTACACTTCACACAATGCAACATACACTCCAAATAACACTCAGTGCCACATAATTATACACCACATATTTGGACTGCACTCAATGCAACATACACTCCAAATACCACTCAGTGCCACATCATTACATGCTATATAATTACAATGCAACATACACTCCAAAGAATACCACTCAGTGCCACAAAATTACACACCACATAATTACACTGCCCTCAATGCAACATACACTCCAAATACCACTCAGTGCCTCAAAATTACACACCACATAATTACACCACACTCAATGCAACATACACTCCAAATACCACTCAGTGCCTCAAAATTACACACCACATAATTACACTACACTTAATGCAACATGCACTCCAAATACCAATCAGTACCACATAATTACACGCCACATAATTATACTGCACTCAACACAACATACACTCCAAATACCACTCAGTGCCACAAAGTTTCACGCCACATAATTACACTGCACTCAATGCAACCTACACTCCAAATACCACTCAGTGCAACATAATTACACGCCACATAATTACACTGTGCTCAATGCAACATACACCCCAAATACCACTCAGTGCCTCAAAATTACACACCACATAATTACACTACACTCAATTCAAAATACACTCCAAATACCACTCAGTTCCATATAATTATATGCCACATAATGACACTGCACTCAACGCAGCATACACTCCAAATACCACTCAGTGCCACATAATTACACATCACATAATTACACTGCGCTCAATGCAACATAATCCCCAAATACCACTCAGTGCCTCAAAATTACACACCACATAATTACACTACACTCAATGCAAAATACACTCCAAATACCACTCAGTGCCACATAATTATACACCACATAATTAAACTGCACTCAATGCAACATACACTGAAAATACCACTCAGTGCCACATAGTTAAAAGCCACATAATTACACCGCGCTCAATGCAACATACACTCCAAATACCACTCAGTGCAACAAAATTACACACCACTTAATTACTCTACACTCAATGCAATATACACTCCAAATACCACTCAGTGCTACATAATTATACGCCACATAATTAGACTGCAATCAATGCAACATATACTCAAAATACCACTCAGTGCCACATAATTACTAGCCACATGATTACACTGGACTCAATGCAACATGCACTCTAAATACCACTCAGTGCCACATAGTTAAAAGCCACATAATTACACTGCACTCAATGCAACATACACTCCAAATACCACTCAGTGCCAAATAGTTAAAATCCACATAATTACACTGCACACAATGCAACATACACTCCAAATACCACTCAGTGCCACATAGTTACATGCCACATAATTACTCTGCACTCAATGCAACATACACTCCAAATAACAATCAGTGCCACATATTTACACCCCACATAATTATACTGCACTCAACGCAACATATGCTCGAAATACCACTCGGTGCCATATAATTACACGCCACATAATTACACTTCACACAATGCAACATACACTCCAAATAACACTCAGTGCCACATAATTATACGCCACATATTTGGACTGCACTCAATGCAACATACACTCCAAATACCACTCAGTGCCACATCATTACATGCTATATAATTACAATGCAACATACACTCCAAAGAATACCACTCAGTGCCACATAATTACACGCCACATAATTACACTGAACCTAATGCAACATACACTCCAAATACCACTCAGTGCCACATAATTACATGCCAAATAATTACACTACGCTCAATGCAACACACACTCCAAATACCACTCAGTGCCACATAATTCCACACCAAATAATTATTCTGCTTTCCATGCAACATACACTCCGAATACCACTCAGTGCCACATAGTTAGGCTTCACATAATTACACTGCACTCAATGCAACATACACTCCAAATACCACTCAGTGCCACATAATTATACGCCACATACATACACTGCACTCAATGCAACATACACTCCAAATACCACTCAGTGCCACTTAATTACACGCCACATAATTACTCTGCACTCAATGCAACATACACTCCAAAGACCAATCAGTGCCACATAATTACACACCACATAATTATACTGCACTCAACGCAACATATACTCGAAATACCACTCAGTGCCACAAAGTTATACGCCACATAATTACACTGCTCCCAATGCAACCTACACTCCAAATACCAATCAGTGCCACATATTTACACGCCACATATTCATACTGCACTCAATGCAACATACACTCTAAATACCACTCAGTGCCACATAATTACATGCCACATAATTACATTGCGCTCAATGCAACATAAACTCGAAATATCACTCAGTGCCTCAAAATTACACACCACGTATTTACACTGCACTCAATGCAACATACTCTCCAAATACCACTCAGTGCCACATAGTTAAAAGCCACATAATTACACTGCACTCAATGCAACATACACTGAAAATACTACTCAGTGCGATAAAGTTACACGCCACATAATTACACTGCATACAACGCAACATACACTCCAAATACCACTCAGTGCCACATAATTATACGCCACATAATTAGTCTGCACTCAATGCAACATATACTCCAAATACCACTCAGTGCCACATACTTACACTGCACTCAATGCAACATACACTCCAAATACCACTCAGTGCCACATAGTTAAAGCCACATAATTACACTGCACTCAATGCAACATACACTGAAAATACCACTAAGTGCCACATTGTTAAAAGCCACATAATTACATTGCACTCAATGCAATATACATTGAAAATACCACTCAGTGCCACAAAGTTACATGCCACATAATTACACTGCATTCAATGCAACCTACACTCCAAATACCAATCAGTGCCACATAATTACACTCCACATAATTATACTGCACTTAACGCATCATACACTCCAAATACCACTCAGTATCACATAATTACATGCCACATGTTTACACTGCGCTCAATGCAACACACACTCCAAATACCACTCAGTGCCACAAAATTACACACCACATAATTACACTACACTCAAGGCAAAATACACTCCAAATACCACTCAGTGCCACCTATTTATACGCCACATAATTATACTGCACTCAATGCAACATATACTCCAAATACCACTCAGTGCCACATAATTACTCGCCACATGATTATACTGCACTGAATGCAACATACACTCTAAATACCACTAAGTGCCACATACTTATACGCCACATAATTATACTGCACTCAATGCAACATATACTCCAAATACCACTCAGTGTCACATAATTACATGCAACATAATTACATCGCGCTCAAGACAACATTCACTCCAAATACCACTCAGTGCCACATAATTACATGCCAAATAATTACACTGTGCTCAATGCAACACACACTCCAAATACCACTCAGTGCCACATAATTCCACGCCAAATAATTATTCTGCTTTCCATGCAACATACACTCCAAATACCACTCAGTGCCACATAGTTAGGCTCCACACAATTACACTGCCCTCAATGAAACATACACTCCAAATACCACTCAGTGCCACATAATTATAAGCCACATAATAACACTGCACTCAATGCAACATACACTCCAAATACCACTCAGTGCCACATAATTACACGCCACATAATTACACTGCACTCAATGCAACATATACTCCAAATACCACTCAGTGCCACATAAGTACACGCCACATAATTACACTGCACTCAATGCAACCTACACTCCAAATACCACTCAGTGCCACATAATTACACGCCACATAATTACACTGTGCTCAATGCAACATACACCCCAAATACCACTCAGTGCCTCAAAATTACATACCACATAATTACACTACACTCAATGCAAAATACACTCCAAATACCACTCAGTGCCACATAATTATACACCACATAATTAAACTGCGCTCAATGCAACATACACTCCAAATACCACTCAGTGTCACATAATTACACACCACATAATTACACTGCATTCCATGCAAAATACATTCCAAATACCACTCAGTTCCATATAATTATATGCCACATAATGACACTGCACTCAACGCAGCACACACTCCAAATACCACTCAGTGCCACATAATTACACATCACATAATTACACTGCGCTCAATGCAACATACACCCCAAATACCACTCAGTGCCTCAAAATTACACACCACATAATTACACTACACTCAATGCAAAATACACTCCAAATACCACTAAGTGCCACATAATTATACACCACATAATTAAACTGCACTCAATGCAACATACACTGAAAATACCACTCAGTGCCACAAAGTTAAAAGCCACATCATTACACTGCACTCAATGCAACATACACTGAAAATACCACTCAGTGCCACATAGTTACATGCCACAGAATTACACTGCGCTCAATGCAACATACACTCCAAATACCACTCAGTGCAACAAAATTACACACCACATAATTACACTACACTCAATGCAATATACACTCCAAATACCACTCAGTGCCACATAATTATACGCCACATAATTAGACTGCACTCAATGCAACATATACTCAAAATACCACTCAGTGCCACATAATTACTAGCCACATGATTACACTGGACTCAATGCAACATACACTCTAAATACCACTCAGTGCCACATAGTTAAAAGCCTCATAATTACACTGCACTCAATGCAACATACACTCCAAATACCACTCAGTGCCACATAGTTACACGCCACATAATTTCACTGCGCTCAATGCAACATACACTCCAAATACCACTCAGTGCCACATAATTACACACCACATCATTTCACTACACTTAATGCGACATACACTCCAAATACCACTCAGTGCCACATAAAGATATGCCAGATAATTACACTGCACTCAATGCAACATTCACTCTAAATACCACTCAGTGCCACATAATTACACGCCATATAATTACACTGCACTCAATGCAACATACACTCCAAATACCACTGTGTGCCACATAATTACATGACAAATAATTACACTGCTTTCCATGCAACATACACTACAAATACCACTCAGTGCCACATAGTTACTTTCCACATAATTACGCTTCACACAATGCAACATACACTCCAAATATCACTCAGTGCCACATAATTATTCGCCACATATTTACACTGCACTCAACGCAACATACACTCTAAATACCACTCAGTGCCACATAATTACATGCCAAATAATTACACTACGCTCAATGCAACACACACTCCAAATACCACTCAGTGCCACATAATTCCACACCAAATAATTATTCTGCTTTCCATGCAACATACACTCCGAATACCACTCAGTGCCACATAGTTAGGCTTCACATAATTACACTGCACTCAATGCAACATACACTCCAAATACCACTCAGTGCCACATAATTATACGCCACATACATACACTGCACTCAATGCAACATACACTCCAAATACCACTCAGTGCCACTTAATTACACGCCACATAATTACTCTGCACTCAATGCAACATACACTCCAAAGACCAATCAGTGCCACATAATTACACACCACATAATTATACTGCACTCAACGCAACATATACTCGAAATACCACTCAGTGCCACAAAGTTATACGCCACATAATTACACTGCTCCCAATGCAACCTACACTCCAAATACCAATCAGTGCCACATATTTACACGCCACATATTCATACTGCACTCAATGCAACATACACTCTAAATACCACTCAGTGCCACATAATTACATGCCACATGATTACATTGCGCTCAATGCAACATAAACTCGAAATATCACTCAGTGCCTCAAAATTACACACCACGTATTTACACTGCACTCAATGCAACATACTCTCCAAATACCACTCAGTGCCACATAGTTAAAAGCCACATAATTACACTGCACTCAATGCAACATACACTGAAAATACTACTCAGTGCGATAAAGTTACACGCCACATAATTACACTGCATACAACGCAACATACACTCCAAATACCACTCAGTGCCACATAATTATACGCCACATAATTAGTCTGCACTCAATGCAACATATACTCCAAATACCACTCAGTGCCACATACTTACACTGCACTCAATGCAACATACACTCCAAATACCACTCAGTGCCACATAGTTAAAGCCACATAATTACACTGCACTCAATGCAACATACACTGAAAATACCACTAAGTGCCACATTGTTAAAAGCCACATAATTACATTGCACTCAATGCAATATACATTGAAAATACCACTCAGTGCCACAAAGTTACATGCCACATAATTACACTGCATTCAATGCAACCTACACTCCAAATACCAATCAGTGCCACATAATTACACTCCACATAATTATACTGCACTTAACGCATCATACACTCCAAATACCACTCAGTATCACATAATTACATGCCACATGTTTACACTGCGCTCAATGCAACACACACTCCAAATACCACTCAGTGCCACAAAATTACACACCACATAATTACACTACACTCAAGGCAAAATACACTCCAAATACCACTCAGTGCCACCTATTTATACGCCACATAATTATACTGCACTCAATGCAACATATACTCCAAATACCACTCAGTGCCACATAATTACTCGCCACATGATTATACTGCACTCAATGCAACATACACTCTAAATACCACTAAGTGCCACATACTTATACGCCACATAATTATACTGCACTCAATGCAACATATACTCCAAATACCACTCAGTGTCACATAATTACATGCAACATAATTACATCGCGCTCAAGACAACATTCACTCCAAATACCACTCAGTGCCACATAATTACATGCCAAATAATTACACTGTGCTCAATGCAACACACACTCCAAATACCACTCAGTGCCACATAATTCCACGCCAAATAATTATTCTGCTTTCCATGCAACATACACTCCAAATACCACTCAGTGCCACATAGTTAGGCTCCACACAATTACACTGCCCTCAATGAAACATACACTCCAAATACCACTCAGTGCCACATAATTATAAGCCACATAATAACACTGCACTCAATGCAACATACACTCCAAATACCACTCAGTGCCACATAATTACACGCCACATAATTACACTGCACTCAATGCAACATATACTCCAAATACCACTCAGTGCCACATAAGTACACGCCACATAATTACACTGCACTCAATGCAACCTACACTCCAAATACCACTCAGTGCCACATAATTACACGCCACATAATTACACTGTGCTCAATGCAACATACACCCCAAATACCACTCAGTGCCTCAAAATTACATACCACATAATTACACTACACTCAATGCAAAATACACTCCAAATACCACTCAGTGCCACATAATTATACACCACATAATTAAACTGCGCTCAATGCAACATACACTCCAAATACCACTCAGTGTCACATAATTACACACCACATAATTACACTGCATTCCATGCAAAATACATTCCAAATACCACTCAGTTCCATATAATTATATGCCACATAATGACACTGCACTCAACGCAGCACACACTCCAAATACCACTCAGTGCCACATAATTACACATCACATAATTACACTGCGCTCAATGCAACATACACCCCAAATACCACTCAGTGCCTCAAAATTACACACCACATAATTACACTACACTCAATGCAAAATACACTCCAAATACCACTAAGTGCCACATAATTATACACCACATAATTAAACTGCACTCAATGCAACATACACTGAAAATACCACTCAGTGCCACAAAGTTAAAAGCCACATCATTACACTGCACTCAATGCAACATACACTGAAAATACCACTCAGTGCCACATAGTTACATGCCACAGAATTACACTGCGCTCAATGCAACATACACTCCAAATACCACTCAGTGCAACAAAATTACACACCACATAATTACACTACACTCAATGCAATATACACTCCAAATACCACTCAGTGCCACATAATTATACGCCACATAATTAGACTGCACTCAATGCAACATATACTCAAAATACCACTCAGTGCCACATAATTACTAGCCACATGATTACACTGGACTCAATGCAACATACACTCTAAATACCACTCAGTGCCACATAGTTAAAAGCCTCATAATTACACTGCACTCAATGCAACATACACTCCAAATACCACTCAGTGCCACATAGTTACACGCCACATAATTTCACTGCGCTCAATGCAACATACACTCCAAATACCACTCAGTGCCACATAATTACACACCACATCATTTCACTACACTTAATGCGACATACACTCCAAATACCACTCAGTGCCACATAAAGATATGCCAGATAATTACACTGCACTCAATGCAACATTCACTCTAAATACCACTCAGTGCCACATAATTACACGCCATATAATTACACTGCACTCAATGCAACATACACTCCAAATACCACTGTGTGCCACATAATTACATGACAAATAATTACACTGCTTTCCATGCAACATACACTACAAATACCACTCAGTGCCACATAGTTACTTTCCACATAATTACGCTTCACACAATGCAACATACACTCCAAATATCACTCAGTGCCACATAATTATTCGCCACATATTTACACTGCACTCAACGCAACATACACTCTAAATACCACTCAGTGCCACATAATTACATGCCACATAATTACACTGCGCTCAATGAAACATACACTCCAAATACCACTCAGTGCCACATAGTTAGGCTCCACATAATTACACTGCACTCAATGCAACATACACTCCAAATACCACTCAGTGCCACATAGTTAAAAGCCACATATTTACACTGCACTCAATGCAACATACACTCCAAATACCACTCAGTGCCACAAAGTTACACGCAACATAATTACACTGCACTCAATGCAACATACACTGAAAATACCAATCAGTGCCACATAATTACATGCTACATAATTACTCTGCACTCAACGCAACATATACTCGAAATACCTCTCAGTGCCACAAAGCTATACGCCACATAATTACACTTCTCTCAATGCAACCTACACTCCAAATACCAATCAGTGCCACATAATTACATGCCACATATTTATACTGCACTCAACGCAACATACACTCTAAATACCACTCAGTGACACATAATTACACACCACATAATTACACTGCACTCAATGCAACATACACTCCAAATACCACTCAGTGCCTCAAAATTACACACCACATATTTACACTGCACTCAACGCAACATACACTCCAAATACCACTCAGTGTCACATACTTACACGCCACATAATTACACTGTGTTCAATGCAACATACACTCCAAATACCACTCATTGCCACAAAATTACACACCACATATTTACACTACACTCAATGCAAAATACACTCCAAATACTACTCAGTGCCACATAATTATACGCCACATAATTAGATTTCTCTCAATGCAACATATACTCCAAATATCACTCAGTGCCACATAAGTACACACCACATAATTACACTGCACTCAATGCAACATACACTCCAAATACCACTCAGTGCCTCAAAATTACACACCACATAATTACACTATACGCAATGCAACATACACTCCAAATACCACTCAGTGCCTCAAAATTACACACCACATAATTACACTACACTTAATGCAACATACACTCCAAATACCAATCAGTGCCACATAATTACACGCCACATAATTATACTGCACTCAACACAACATACACTCCAAATACCACTCAGTGCCACAAAGTTACACGCCACATATTTACACTGCACTCAATGCAACCTACACTCCAAATACCACTCAGTGCCACATAATTACACGCAACATAATTACACTGTGCCAATGCAACATACACCCCAAATACCACTCAGTGCCTCAAAATACATACCACATAATGACACTACACTCAATGCAAAATACACTCCAAATACCACTCAGTGCCACATAATTATACACCACATAAGTAAACTGCGCTCAATGCAACATACACTCCAAATACCACTCAGTGTCACATAATTACACACCACAAATTACACTGCATTCCATGCAAAATACACTCCAAATACCACTCAGTTCCATATAATTATATGCCACATAATGACACTGCACTCAACGCAGCATACACTCCAAATACCACTCAGTGCCACATAATTACACATCACATAATTACACTGCGCTCAATGCAACATACACCCCAAATACCACTCAGTGCCTCAAAATTACACACCACATAATTACACTACACTCAATGCAAAATACACTCCAAATACCACTCAGTGCCACATAATTATACACCACATAATTAAACTGCACTCAATGCAAAATACACTCCAAATACCACTCAGTGCCACATAATTATACACCACATAAGTAAACTGCGCTCAATGCAACATACACTCCAAATACCACTCAGTGTCACATAATTACACACCACAAATTACACTGCATTCCATGCAAAATACACTCCAAATACCACTCAGTTCCATATAATTATATGCCACATAATGACACTGCACTCAACGCAGCATACACTCCAAATACCACTCAGTGCCTCAAAATTACACACCACATAATTACACTACACTCAATGCAAAATACACTCCAAATACCACTCAGTGCCACATAATTATACACCACATAATTAAACTGCACTCAATGCAACATACACTCCAAATACCAATCAGTGCCACATAATTACACGCCACATATTTATACTGCACTCAACGCAACATACACTCTAAATACCACTCAGTGCCACATAATTACACGCCACATAATTACACTGCGCTCAATGCAACATACACTCCAAATACCACTCAGTGCCTCAAAATTACACACCACATATTTACACTGCACTTAATGCAACATACACTCCAAATACCACTCAGTGCCACATGGTTAAAAGGAACATAATTACACTGCACTCATTACAACATACACTGAAAATACTACTCAGTGCAACAAAGTTACACGCCACATAATTACACTGCATCCAACGCAACATACACTCCAAATACCACTCAGTGCCACATAATTATACGCCACATAATTAGTCTGCACTCAATGCAACATATACTCCAAATACCACTCACTGCAACATACTTACACTGCACTCAATGCAACATACACTCCAAATACCACTTAGTGCCACATAGTTAAAGCCACATATTTACACTGCACTCAATGCAACATACACTGAAAATACCACTAAGTGCCACATTGTTAAAAGCCACATAATTACACTGCACTCAATGCAATATACATTGAAAATACCACTCAGTGCCACAAAGTTACACGCCGCATAATTACACTGCACTCAATGCAACCTAAACTCCAAATACCAATCAGTGCCACATAATTACACGCCACATAATTATACTGCACTCAACGCAACATACACTCCAAATACCACTCAGTGTCACATAATTACATGCCACATGTTTACACTGCGCTCAATGCAACATACACTCTAAATACCACTCAGTGCCACAAAATTACACACCACATAATTACAATACACTCAAGGCAAAATACACTCCAAATACCACTCACTGCCACATAATTACTCGCCACATGATTACACTGCACTCAATGCAACATACACTCTAAATACCACTCAGTGCCACATAATTACACGCCACATAATTATACTGCACTCAATGAAACATATACTCCAAATACCACTCAGTGCCACATAATTACACACCACATAATTACACTGAACCTAATGCAACATACACTCCAAATACCACTCAGTGTCACATAATTACATGCAACATAATTACATCGCGCTCAACACAACATTCACTCCACATACCACTCAGTGCCACATAATTACATGCCAAATAATTACACTGCGCTCAATGCAACATACACTCCAAATACCACTCAGTGCCACATAATTCCACGCCAAATAATTATTCTGCTTTCAATGCAACATACACTCCAAATACCACTCAGTGCCACATAGTTATATGCCACATAATTACACTGCTCTCAATGCAACCTACACTCCAAATACCCATCAGTGCCACATAATTACACACCACATATTTATACTGCACTCAACGCAACATACACTCTAAATACCACTCAGTGCCACATAATTACACGCCACATAATTACACTGCGCTCAATGCAACATACACTTCAAATACCACTCAGTGCCTCAAAATTACACACCACATATTTACACTGCACTCAATGCAACATACACTCCAAATACCACTCAGTGCCACATAGTTAAAACGAACATAATTACACTGCACTCATTGCAACATACACTGAAAATACTACTCAGTGCGACAAAGTTACACGCCACATAATTACACTGCATCCAACGCAACATACACTCCAAATGAAAAGGGGGGGCCCTCGGCCCCCCCGCACGCATGGCGGCGCGGCGACCGTCGCCCCCACTGTCTCCTTGGTTGCCACTCGGCGGTGGGGGCGTGCCCTGGGGGGCGCGGCCCACCGCCGATTGGCTGGCGGCCCCCTTGACCCGGATCCTGGGAAATAGGTCCGGGTCAGGGGGGGCGGGCTAGAGGAGGGGCCACCTGGCGGAATAAAGAGATAGGGAGCGCCCAGGAGACCCCCTTGTCCCTGGACGCTCCCTCGCCGAAACGGTGTGCCCCGCGCTCGGGGCTTCTTTGTTTTACGCTCCCCGCAGCACGGTGTGCCCCGCGCTCAGGGCTTGCTCCTCGCCCCACCGTGGGGCGGTGTAATTTTCTTTCTTTCTTATCTTTCAGAGATCAGAAGGTGTCGCGGTATCTTCAGCGTTTGGGGATTATCGAGTACGGGTCTATGCGGGGCAGCGGAGTCTCTTGGACGCGGCCAGCCTGGATTCTGGAGCAGACGACGCAGCTGGTAGAGAGCCCAGGAGAGGTCGGGAGTCGTCAAGCCCGGAGGTTCCCACGACTCGGACTGGGGCTTAAAAGGTGAGCCATGGGGCCGTAGGTGCTCTGCGAGTGTGGAATGCAGGGGCAGGCAGGTGAAAGGCAGGGGCGGGTGCCGTGCGCGGTGTTAGCGAGCCATAGTGCCTTCGCCTGGGGTAGACTGGTATGTGAAAACACCCGCAAATGTTGCCTTAAAGGGCTCGAATAATTCACAGTGCATTTGATGGAGGAAAAAACTATACTGGCGATTAAGCGGTGATAGTAACATTAGATGCTGCAGTCAGTATCGAAGGTCAATGATTATAATGAAAGCTGTGCGTGATGAACTTCCTTTGGACTTTTGTCTGGTCAATGATTATAATGAAAGCTGTGCGTGATGAACTTCCTTTGGACTTTTTGTCTCCCCGTGTGCGGTGGGGTTGGTTTACTCATGGCTGCTTCTGCCTCTAGCTCGATTGTTTGCAGCGGCACGCTGATAGAGTCAAGGCCATAGGTCGGTTAGGTGTGCAGGTATGGGGATTGCACGCGGTTAAAAGCGTAACGGTCAGAATACTTACTAATGGGGAGGGGAACGTGAAGAAAAAATACTAATGCTAATAAAATGTAAAACAGGTTTGGTCGACAAAGGGTGATGAACGCGTCCCGCGATTAATGTATAAATCCATCAAAAGCTCCATTTATATTGCAAAGCGGAATGTTCCCCTTGAGTATTTCCCATGATTGCTTGTTTCACCATTTTCCATGTATGGATGTATCTACCACCATTTGCTTCCCATGATTGCTTGTTTCACCATTTTCCATGTATGGATGTATCTACCACCATTTGCGATCTAGGAGCACAACGTGCACCAGGGCCGATAGCTCCTCTCTTCCTTTTCAGGTGTACATGTACGGTAGGGACCGGGGTCAGGGTGGCTGTGGTTATGTCCATAGTCATATGTGTGCGTATATCTGTTTGAAAACGTATAGGTATGAGGAAAAGAATGAAGATGGCAAGGACGAAAGTCTGGAAAGGGTTTCTGTTTCGGCATGCATTAAGCTTTATCTAGCTACCTGTGCTGCCATCTAGTGGTCAAGTTGAAAATAGAGGAATAAAGTGTATTTGCAATTTTTTCAGATAGAAGGATATCTAGCATGACTACGAGGGGGTTTTCTTTACATGGGTAGGACAATATGCGCTGATGGTTACTCTAAGCGGTTGGTTTGGTGAATGCCATGTATAACCAGGGTAGGTGTAAAGTGGAAAATATCACATTAGGACTCTGTTTTGAGCCCTGGCACGGGGGCCCTGTTTCCGGACTGCAGGGACAGCAGGCACTTCGAGTTACCTGTGCTCTCACTGCTCCCTAGTGGAGTACGAGCCATAGTTGCTGCTTATTTATCTTCTATAACTAACAACCATTGAAAGCCTTGTAGGTATGATGTTAAGTATTGTTGTATCATATATCTGGATGCAATAACAGAAACAGCGAAGCACAATTAGGGCAGCACGCTAGGCTGAGCACAGATGTCAAGCTTTAGTTAATCTTATACCATGCCCTTAATTAAGGCGTGGCCCACTATTGTAACTTTAAATAAATGGGGTCGAGTATTTTATCTGTCGAGACCTTGTTGGAGACACTTTTAAAAATTTTAGAGTCATTCCGCCATGGTATTCGTTCTTGGGAAGGGACGGGGCGGAAATCTACGTTTGGCCACCATATTGGGGCACGCCGGGATAGCAAATAAACAGTCGGGAAGTGGCTCTTTGACAAAGACCGACAAATCAGGCATGTATTGCCTCAGGGTGGTAAATCCGCTTTTTCGCCACTTAGATGTCGCGTTAAATACAGCACCGTTTACTGTGCTGGCACTTCACTAATTCTCTTAAAAACGTGAGTCTGATGGCCCAGAGGCATACGTGTCCCACCCCGCTCTGTGAAATAAGCGGAATTTGCACAACACGTGCAGGTGAATACATAATGTAATTGACAGTATAGCAACAGAGAGATATATTTGTGGACGCCAACAGTACAAAAGGATGTGTACATTTAGGGGGCAGCAACTGTGGGTTCAATTATAGGGATATGGTTAGTACAGGAATTTGATTTGGGGTCCACTGAAACATTGCAGTGGTAAAGTTGCTAAGCCATATGGTGCACGGACAAAATCCCATTACATTGATAAATGGAATTCTGAACTATAGGAATATTTAGCATGAGGGCAACAGTAGGATACCTGTACATGAAAAATAGTTCTACCCTGTTCGAGAAAGGACAAAATGCATCTAGCGTGTTACCTTTTCAAAAATGTGATCAGAATAATTTGCCTGGTCAGCTATGCAACACTGGAGCTATCCATTACTTAAAAGGGGCCAGGTACCCGATTCATAATGATACACAAATGATGGTTACTGCTTAATGATCGTATCGGCTGGTTGCACAGCCATTATGCAGGGAAAGGGGTATGATGCATAGGTGGTATGCCTTAATGGGAGGACAGGGCAAAGCTCGAAATGGCTCCTTACATCGCCCGGGTGCGGGCGTTAAACACATTCCTTTATCGCCGTGTGGCTCTGGCTACACATGCCTTTGGTCTGGGCTTCTTTATTGGATGTGCTCCAGGCACTTGCAATATTTTTATCCAAGCCATGGTTGCTGCTTATTTATCTTGCACAAGGAACAGCCAGTGACATAAGTTTAAAAATGATGACACTCTGGAATTACTTATTTGTAGTTATCCTCAGGGGTGAGTATGGTACACACGCTCAAATTACACACACTCGGCCTGTGACAGTTCAGAGTTGGGAATAGTGCACGGAATGGGGGTAGTCTTACCTTTGTGGGCCGAGCCGCTGCGCGCACCGGCCAGGAGTTTCAGTGCAAAACAGTGAGCGAGGCCTGTACTTTACCTTGCTCCGTGTTACCGCTTTTCTGCAGTGGTTGAACGTGTTGTATTATGGCATGGGCTGTTTCATGTGCACCATGTTTGTAAAACGTGGGCACGGTGAGTACAAGTTTCCTTGGAGCACCCGGGTGCGGGCGTTAAATACATTCCTTAATAGCCGTGATGCCCGGGTTACATATGCCTTTTTTGTGTTCATCCCTGGGCGCCTTTATTGATGTGCTCCAGGCACTTGCAATATGTTATCCAAGCCATGGTGGCTGCTTATTTAGCTTACCCAAAGAACGGCCATTGACCTAAGTCAAATTTTGACGCTCTAGAATGACTATCATTGGTGTCTGCTGAGGTGATAGTTAGAACAATCATGGAAACAGTCACGAATAAGGTATAACTAATGGTTTATTGCACTGTGGAGGTAAGCACCATATGAGGTGCTGTTGACTATTCTAGGGGGGGGCATTGCACCAGTCCAAACATTGCACCTGTTCGTAGGACCCTTCATGGATGATAGGTTAAAGTCAACATTATTAGTGAGCTATCCTAGGGTTAGCTGTATTGCGTGCAGCCTTCAGCCAAGTCATGAGGGAATATAGAGCAGCTTGTTTTACCAGTCTTTAATCTCATGAATGAGTAAATGGAAAAGAACAGGGGTATGCCAATAAATAGGAGTATTTGTACTAAACACACCCCTTTAGTTCAGTCAGTAAACTTATTTCACACACAAGTACATTGGCACAAGATACGTTGAGCCTATGATGAGATTTGAGGTGAATATTTACAGTGTGGAAACTTATTTAGCACACTGTCATTTAGCACCGTATACGTTGAGCTCTAGGGGGGTACCAAAGCCACGTATTAATAACATGGTGGGGGACCACGAATGGCAGAGAGACAGGGCCTAGAGCCTTTGGACAGACTACTTGGGGTCCTGATAGTGATACACACCCTGATGTCGCACCTAAAAGGGGCCCAAGAGCCTGGTTGCGGCATCAGATAGTTCTGGGGATCCATGTGATCATGTCCGGTTGGCTGGGATGATATCTCCCAGAAGCCAAAGTGGCGAGCGGAAACGGTCCTTGGGCCAGCGTATGGCCTGGCGGAGATGGGGCTGTGCTAATTCTTTTAGCTAAAGACTGGGATGCTGCACTGTTAAGTAGGCTGTCTTGTTTTGCACATAAGATCCTATGCATAAAGACGTGGGTAGAAAACCAGGATTAAGAGGCGATGTCCTCGCCCGCAGCACAACTTTCTCGTGTAACAATGATTGTGAAAATGGGAGGCCAATTTTACAGCCTACCAGGGTTAACATTTTCCGTCGACGTGTTAATGTGTGGTGACCTGGCACTAAGATTATCTAAAACTTAGCGACTGATGGTAATGTAAGTTAATGCGTGTACAGCAGTTATTGCCGGAACACTAATGGTGTGTGTCTATCTTTCCATTTTATGTATGCCCGGGTCCATGGTGAATACCTGGAGTGCCCCACATTACAATGGCTGCAACAGGTGGACAGCCCAAGGGATGCTTACGTCAGTCACGGCTGGGTCCATGGCGGATATCGGAGGAGTGCTCCACACCGCAACAGCAACAGCTGGTGGACAAAAAATGGGAAGCAAACGTCGAGAAAGAGGACACCAAGGGCCCAGGTATTCCTGGCAGGTGTAAGTGCTACCCATTCCCTACGGTGGAAGTGGGAATTGTCACCCATGTTTTCTTGGTCTTTTCTTGGTTGCTGCAGTTTTTCTCAAACCTGTCACGCAGGGGAGGGACTCATCACCAGAGGTGGTGGAGCTACAATGGGCCAGCACAAACAACAAGCTGGACGCAGGACAGGGAAGAGTTGGTTGGAGGGTCTGTGCCATGGTCAGTTCAGGAGCTTCTTTCAGGGACTTATAGCTCAGCAGCCCGACCTCCTGTCAGCGGTGATACTTCACCTAGGGGGGGCTGAATTGGCCGAACTAGGGAGGCGAATACTCATTGATGGGTTCTTCTCCACTGTGGGTGGGTCTTCAGGACTTGGGTGGCACGGTGGTAGGGTCTCAACTTATCCCGGGGTGGCAGGGACTCGGTCAGGGTGTTGAATCACTCGATAAAGGGGATCAACACACAGTGGGACAAACTATTTCAAGCCCCCACTCGGCCTGCAGATGATCCAACATGGGTGTATTGGTTCTACCTGGTAATGGGTGTATTGGCTCTGCCTGGTAACGGGAGTCCATGTGACGGAGGAAGGGAGGGTCCTGTGGTCTGATGATGTCGGGGCCTGGCTGGAAGGGGTTACTAGAGGGAGAACTTTGTCGGGTAGACCTAGGCAGGGGGAGGCCAGATCGTCGGTTAACAATGCTGGCCTGTGGCGGTAAGGTCATTATCGGTGAGCACATATTTTGAGGTCTGAGGGGGCGGGCATCATCCTATGGAGGTTCCCGCCCAGGGGGAGGAGCCTGCGGGCCACTCCCACAACTCCAGGGGCAAGGTAATAGATGCTGCAAAGCAAAGGAGCGCGGGTAGGAGTAGTTCACGCTTTCCTTAGGCTGGTAGCCACCCCGCGCGCGTGGACTCATGACGCCACCGGCGCAGAGTAAGGGCCCTCCTTTAGTGGGTAAATGGAGTTCAGGGCGTAGACCGGGCAATTCCCGGGGTAACACTGCGCATGCGCACATCCAGAGGGGAGGCGCAGCTTGTAGGACCTGACACCGGTAGTGACCCTGCCATATGGCCAGAAATGTACAAAAATTCTAGATGAGGATGTTTAGTATAAGTTAGGAATAACATGTATTAGAGTTTTGTTAAAGTCAGGCTCTCAAACTTGTTGCTAAGAGTATGTACCTAAATGTCCTGCTGAATTTTTGTATAAATTGTTGATTATGCAATTAAAACCTTTTTTAATTTCATACTTTAATAAATACGGCCGGGCGACTAGCGCCCGCCTTCCAAAAAGTAAAGACGTCTCGTGTCCACGTTCCTGGGTATTGGGTGCCGGATTGGGGGGGAGGCGGCAGCTAGTCGCTGACCATGTGAAAAGGGGGGGCCCTCGGCCCCCCCGCACGCATGGCGGCGCGGCGACCGTCGCCCCCACTGTCTCCTTGGTTGCCACTCGGCGGTGGGGGCGTGCCCTGGGGGGCGCGGCCCACCGCCGATTGGCTGGCGGCCCCCTTGACCCGGATCCTGGGAAATAGGTCCGGGTCAGGGGGGGCGGGCTAGAGGAGGGGCCACCTGGCCCCTCAGGAATAAAGAGATAGGGAGCGCCCAGGAGACCCCCTTGTCCCTGGACGCTCCCTCGCCGAAACGGTGTGCCCCGCGCTCGGGGCTTCTTTGTTTTCCCACCCACCATCCCTTGGAACAAAAAGTTTGGTAGCAGTTCTTATCTCTGGTTGAAGGGTAAGTTCTGGATGTACGGTCCACGGGTCTCACAGGGTAATAGAGATGAACGGTTGGTGTATTTTGTTGATGCTTTTGTCTAGGAATTTTTCCCCCTTTTAGCAAGTCATGTGTGAAGTGAACTGTATTTAATGCTATGTGTCGTTAGGCCTTTTTTCCCTTTGTAGCTATACGTTGATACTGTTTGAAGTGAACTGTATTTAATGCTATGTGTCTTTAGGCCTTTTTTCCCTTTATAGCTATACGTTGATACTGTTTGAAGTGAACTGTATTTAATGCTATGTGTCTTTAGGCCTTTTTTCCCTTTGTAGCTATACGTTGATACTGTTTGAAGTGTACTGTATTTATTGCTATATGTCTTTAGGCCTTTTTTCCCTTTGTAGCTATACGTTGATACTGTTTTATTAGCCAGTGTAGCTGTCCTTTAGAATTTTTTCCCATAGGTCGTCGTATTTATTAGGTATGGGGCATGCGGTAAGGTCATTATCGGTGAGCACATATTTTGAGGTCTGAGGGGGCGGGCATCATCCTATGGAGGTTCCCGCCCAGGGGGAGGAGCCTGCGGGCCACTCCCACAACTCCAGGGGCAAGGTAATAGATGCTGCAAAGCAAAGGAGCGCGGGTAGGAGTAGTTCACGCTTTCCTTAGGCTGGTAGCCACCCCGCGCGCGTGGACTCATGACGCCACCGGCGCAGAGTAAGGGCCCTCCTTTAGTGGGTAAATGGAGTTCAGGGCATAGACCGGGCAATTCCCGGGGTAACACTGCGCATGCGCACATCCAGAGGGGAGGCGCAGCTTGTAGGACCTGACACCGGTAGTGACCCTGCCATATGGCCAGAAATGTACAAAAATTCTAGATGAGGATGTTTAGTATAAGTTAGGAATAACATGTATTAGAGTTTTGTTAAAGTCAGGCTCTCAAACTTGTTGCTAAGAGTATGTACCTAAATGTCCTGCTGAATTTTTGTATAAATTGTTGATTATGCAATTAAAACCTTTTTTAATTTCATACTTTAATAAATACGGCCGGGCGACTAGCGCCCGCCTTCCAAAAAGTAAAGACGTCTCGTGTCCACGTTCCTGGGTATTGGGTGCCGGATTGGGGGGGAGGCGGCAGCTAGTCGCTGACCATGTACCACTCAGTGCCACATAATTATACGCCACATAATTAGTCTGCACTCAATGCAACATATACTCCGAATACCACTCACTGCAACATACTTACACTGCACTCAATGCAACATATACTCCAAATACCACTTAGTGCCACATAGTTAAAGCCACATAATTACACTGCACTCAATGCAACATACACTGAAAATACCACTAAGTGCCACATTGTTAAAAGCCACATAATTACACTGCACTCAATGCATATGGCCGGGATGCCCGCCACCCCCTCCCAACACATATCCCCAAGGATGGGAAGTCGGACAATAGTTGAACTTTTGGAAGACGGGAGGGAGTCACCCTCCCGGCCGTATTTATTAAAATATGAAACAAAATTTAAAACATTAAATAAAAGTTTCATCATTATGCATTATGTACAATTTGTCATTTATTACATTTCGATGCAGTCATGTACTTTTGGCTAACATCCTGAAAATGCATACACTCTAATTCAAATTGTACATCCTAGCATTAAGGGCCAACGGCAAGGTCTTAACCGGTGTCAGATCCCTACTCCCAAACTCCCGCCCTCACTGTGTGAGCGGCTCATGCGCAGAGGGCTCTACCCTCATTGCCAACTGTAACTTCCCTTGTCGTGGTGGGGGCCCCCTTTCTACTCGACGCCATCTTAAGGGTGGTCCGAGTTCCCGTATGAGGTCTCTGTAGGAAGGACAGCGTGGACTCTCCCCCCCCAACCCCACACTCTCTATACGCTGTCGCGGATATCCGGCCCCCGGGAAATTAGTAAGGAGGGGCATATAACCGCCTCCTCCCCTGGGAGGGGCCCATGGCCATCTCCCCCTAGGCGCCCCATCCTTAGTGGGTGCCGCCTCCCCATGGAAGGGACCAATGGCCGTCTTCCCCCGGGCGCTCCCATCCATTGTGGGTGGCGCCCCACTCTAGGGACCTTTAAATGACTGCTCACCGATCATGACCTTACCGCCCGACAAATAAATACGACAGTTGTTTACCTACTAAAAAAAAAAAATTTCACATCATCTTACTGTTATCACTGATCTTTCCTGCAAGAAGAAATTTCTCCAATGCAAACCAAATCTTTATTCTCAAAGTTCCTTCATTCACTCTACCAAGGAAAAAAGGCCTATACTTTCATCACTCAGAAAAACTTTATTTTCTCCCAAACTTTTGCTATCAGGGGCTGGTGGGTGGGTCAAAATTGCTGCTTGTTCCGTCGAGGGCTCACGAGCAACGAGTGGGTGCAGCCTTCCGATCCGAGGAACAAGAGGACGATCTTCTGGATTCCCGCTCCTTTATCCTTCTGCGGGAGGGCGTGTACCCGTCCCCGATACGCCTACCGGGCGTGGTCTTCCATCGAGGTGTCTAGGACAACCCCTCTCGGGCGGGGGAAGGCGCGCCCCGGCTACGCCGCTTTGGGCATACCAGCCGGGCTACGCCCACCCCGCCTAAAATGGTTTCCCGGGAGGTTCGGGCACCCATCCATACGTTCGGGGGGACCGAGCGGTCGCCCCTTTCCATATGGCCGGGATGCCCGCCACCCCCTCCCAACACATATCCCCAAGGATGGGAAGTCGGACAATAGTTGAACTTTTGGAAGACGGGAGGGAGTCACCCTCCCGGCCGTATTTATTAAAATATGAAACAAAATTTAAAACATTAAATAAAAGTTTCATCATTATGCATTATGTACAATTTGTCATTTATTACATTTCGATGCAGTCATGTACTTTTGGCTAACATCCTGAAAATGCATACACTCTAATTCAAATTGTACATCCTAGCATTAAGGGCCAACGGCAAGGTCTTAACCGGTGTCAGATCCCTACTCTCAAACTCCCGCCCTCACTGTGTGAGCGGCGCATGCGCAGAGGGCTCTACCCTCATTGCCAACTGTAACTTCCCTTGTCGTGGTGGAGGCCCCCTTTCTACTCGACGCCATCTTAAGGGTCGTCCGAGTTCCCGTATGAGGTCTCTGTAGGAAGGACAGCGTGGACTCTCCCCCCCAACCCCACACTCTCTATCCGCCGTCGTGGATATCCGGCCCCCGGGTAATTAGTAAGGAGGGGCATATAACCGCCTCCCCCCCTGGGAGGGGCCCATGGCCATCTCCCCTTAGGCGCCCCATCCTTAGTGGGTGCCGCCTCCCATGGAAGGGGCCAATGGCCGTCTTTCCCCGGGCGCTCCCATCCATTGTGGGTGGCGCCCCACTCTAGGGACCTTTAAATTACTGCTCACCGATCATGACCTTACCGCCACAGACCGGATAGTTGACCGACTATCCGGTCCCCCCAACTCCTCCTATAGGTCATGCTTCCTCAAACCTCTTAGCCATGCAACAAAGTTTCCTATGAGTAAATCATTTCCCTCCCTGGACAGGTGAACCCCATCGTTCAGATACATATGGTCACCCCGGATACACCCATGTGGAATGACATGCAACTGTGCAGAACGGAACAATCTACCAATCTTATTATTGACCCGTTTAACTGAATGGTTCAGAGCTGACACCGAAAGGCCCCCCTGCCACCTCCTTCTAGGAATCATGTGGGACCAGGCCATCGTGCACCCCGGGACTCTTTTAGCCAACCAGCTAACAGCCGACAAGATTCGTTCAAGTAACATTTGTCTACCCAATGTCACCAAATCGTTGCCTCCCAGGTGTACTATGACTACAGATGGCGGTGACCTATGCCGCCCTAAAAGTCCCTCGAAAAATGACTCAAATTTGTCAAAAACGAGCCCACCTTTCCCATGGAAAGCTACTCTGAACCTGTATTCCCCAGGTGCGTGAATCGCGTCACCTTCCTTGAATACGTCCCCGGCGCGCCTCACATATGAGTGGCCCACGACCCATCCCCGCATTTGAAACACCACTCGTCGCTGTCGGGCCGCCATCCTTCGTTTCCATCCCGCCACCGGATTTTTTAGAGCCCAGCTGTTTATGTTCAGACCGGGCTATCATTGACTTTCTATACAAAGAGCTCTGCCGAACTACTCGGGCAGGGAGATCTTTTAAACAAATTACCATATACCTTTGGGACATCTCCTCAAAAAAACTTTAAGGGAGATCTTTTTAACCCTTCTACATAGAGCTCTGCCGAATATCTCGGGCAGGGAGATCTTTTAAACAATTTATCGTATATCAACGAATCTTGAAACCTCTGAGAAATCTGAAAACATCAAAACTAAACTAGATTCATCCAAGATATCCTTCCGGTTGGCGGGTTGTACCATGATATGATACATCAAATAAGAATTCAGAATACATCTTCTACCTAGAAACTATTTGGACATCAATTATACTTCTGATCGATCTGTTTTGTAAACTTTCAACATTACTTAACTTGTGTGGCTACTCCAGAAGAAGGCGCTGGTTCGCCGAAACGCGCGTAGAGACCCTATTTTGCCACTTTTAGTCTTTTAACTTGCTCAATATGTGTTTATAATAAATGTTACAAATGTATGAAACTTCTATTTTGACATTGTGTGATATATAATTTTACCTATGTTCACTGCTTTCTTTTTAATCATGTTACATGTCGTGTCCTCATAGAACTTATAATAAAACATATATTTTCTTAATAATTTGTAGCCATTCGTCCATGTGTACACTACATTGCTTAAGTATAGTTGCCTAGGTTGTTTTTTGTCATAAACCTTTATTCCCTGGCCTTGGAACTATGGTATCCGTACTTTCAGGGGGTCCTTGTTAAATACACGCGGCTGGCCCACGACCCATGCCATCCTCTCTCCAGTCGGTGATCTCTGACCGCTGGTCTCTTGATGCAGGGTCGACCTCCAATTCCGCCCTGCATGGCAGGCTCGCGAAACTGCAAAGTAAACAAAAGACAGAAAACGTGAGTGCATGTCAATTGATCACTTACAACATATGCAAGCGCACATACCTCTTGAAGCAATTCGAGGACCAACGGCCCAATTGTTTCACTTCCTCAGCACTCTGACCCCTGGCTGTAGCCTCAGTAGCAGCCCCTATCCTAAAGGAGTGGGTCCCAAAATCGCACGGGTCCATGCCCGCGTCAGCGATTCCCAGTGCCAGCACCCTCTGAAACTGAAATCTCGTCAGTGGGGTGCCATCCTTGTGTCGTAGCAAGCTCCCCCCCCAAGCGGCCGCTCTTAGCGCCAAATAGTCTTCCACACATTTCAACGGGCAGACGGGGACCCACGCTTGCGCTGTACGACCACACTATCTCCCATAGCCCCCTGGTCAGTCTTGGACCTGGCTATCATGATTACCATCGAATCACCCCTTATCTGGATGTGATCCCTGCACAAACCTCCCTCCATATCTCTCTTGTTCTTTGCGACAAGCTCGCTCACCCTCATGGCCCCATGGAATGCCAATGTGAACGCTGCCCGGAACAGAACTGTTTCGTAATGGGAGGAACACGTCTCATCCAGCTTTGCTAAAAGCAGAGACAGTCTGTCTAAACCAATCGGGTGCCTCGTATCTTTCTTGCAACCCTCAAGGTGCTGCCAGCCACGAAGGGCTTTCTTCACCAAAAAAGAACCTGTAGGGTCTTTTATGCCGTGTACCTGGGCCATGAAGGAAATGGCCGCCCTATGCCTACCGGCCGTTGCCACTGATCGGCCCTCCCTGTGTAGTGCTACCAGGTACCCCAGGACGGATTCCTCCTGACCCCAATTCCGACTCCCTGCAGGACCCAAATATGTGCAATAGGAACGAAACGCTCCTTCGTATGCTTTCCTTGTCCTGGGGGCTAGACTCGCTGCCACGAGGTCTTGTAATCCGAGGCACAGATTAACCACATTGCTTCTGGGAATGGTGCTGCCTCTGGGTCTGCTGTGGGCAGATAACCCCTGAATGCCTGCATATGTGAACGAGAGAGTGCATCAGCCGCATGATTCAGTACACCTGGCACATGTTTTGCCCTGAACAGTACATTCAGTCTCATGCAAAGCAGCACAATCTCTTTCAACAATCTCAAGATCATTTTGCAGCGTGCTGCCTGTTGGTTAATGCAATCAACAACCGTCATATTGTCGGACCAAAACACCACTGAGCGGCCCCTGAAGTCGTCAGCCCATGTCATCAGAGCAACCCAGATGGGGAATAACTCCAGGAACCCAATGTTACCTGTGAGACCGTTGGAGTGCCACCATGTTGGCCATGTTTGTGCTGACCATCGATCACCTAAGATGGCGCCAAAACCCACGCTCCCTGCCGAGTCGGTCCATAGACCTAATTCCTCCAAAGATTCTGGCGGGGAGCTCCAGACGACTCGACCGTTGAAGTCCGCAAGAAATGCCAACCAAATACGCATATCCTGGCGAACCTCTCCAGACAGTCTCGTACGGTGATGAGCCTCTCTGAGACCCCCCATAGCTTGCGCGATAGAGCGCGAAAACGGGCGGGCCATGGGAATCACCCTCAAGGCAAAATTAAGCTGACCCACTGTTTGTTGTAACTGGTGCAGGGTCACTTTCTCCCCCCCAAGGCATTGCATCAAGGAAGCCTGGAACTTGATCACTTTGTCTACTGGTAGTCGGAAACACCCCTCCACAGAATCAAGCTCAATTCCCAGAAACTCCAGTGAAGTAGATGGTCCGACCGTCTTACCTGGTGCCAATGGGACACCAAATTCATTCATGAGGATGCAGAAATCATACAGCGCCTGCGCGCAATTCGTATCCCCGGCTGCCCCCAAAAACAGAAAGTCATCCAGATAATGCATAACATGTCTATGCCCTGTAGCCTCGGTAAATGCCCATTCCAAAAAACAGCTAAACATCTCAAAATATGCACATGAAATGGAACAACCCATGGGCATGCATTTATCCATGTAATAACTTCCCTGAAATGCAAAACCTAGCAGGCGCTGATCCTGCGGGTGCACCAGAAGCAACCGGAATGCTGATTCGATATCACATTTCGCCATCAGCGCCCCAGGGCCTAGATGGTTCAATATGGCCACGGCATCGTCGAACGATGCGTATCATACCGAACAAACTTCTGGGTCAATGGCATCATTCACTGAGGAACCCCTAGGAGCAGAAAGGTTATGTATGAGTCTAAACTCCCCCGGATCTTTCTTCGGGATAACCCCTAACGGGGAACAGATGAACTCGGCCACCGGAGGGCAGGAAAAGGGGCCAGCCACTCGTCCTAAACTGACCTCTTTAGCTATTCTCTTTTCTGCCACGCCTGGGTTGTGCCGTACCGATAACTGGTTTCTACAAAAGGAGTTCCCCCGAACCTCCCCCGCCGGGATGTGGAAGCCATGTAAGAATCCCTTCCTCAACACCCCAGCGGATACATGATCAGGGTATTTGTTTAACCACGGAATCATAACCATGAGTTCAACGGGTGTAGGCAATCGGTTACAAAGGTCTACCTCACTCCTGCTTAGGTCCACCTTTTCCTCCCGTCCCACCATTTTTTGATCTACATGCACTTTCCGGGTGTGAGGAATTCCCACAGCCGGCACACACATGCTTAAACTTGCATGTCCCCTGTGGTCTGTTACAATTGCCTCGATTGAAGCCCCAACAGACCCCTCCCTTTCCGCTATTCCCGCCAACTCTAGGCTGATAGCCCCCAACTGTGCCTGCTCGAAAGGGCACCCCGGGCTTTTGGTGGACCACTCCGGACCCGCTCCCGCCTGGCGAGGACGTACCTGTCGCCCCTGGCAGGAGTTGCTTGTGCCATGACACCGAGTCCAAACAATCCCAAGACAAAGAAGCATCATATTCTTTTGCTTTACGGAACTTCATGTCATAGCCTTTCCATTCTTCCCCCTCATACATTGAATAAAAATCCATGATGCGATTCTGATAGCAAACCAACTCAGTCATAACCTCAGGTTTACGTTCCCCCATAACTGCGGTAAATATAGAGAAGGCCTTAACCCAGTTCGTCACTGTCTCTTCCACCCTAAACTCTGCCATCTTGGTGCGCCAGACACTAGGGTGCCACAAATCTTTCTGCGTTTTAGCATACTCCATCTCACGATGGTCCGTTAACAATGAAAACATGTTGACATACTTGTCTCCCCATATTAACTCTTTCGTGGCCAAGGGAATGTGCTGTGCAACCTTTTCCCGCCTTGAGGGTATCGAGCCCTCCCCCACCATCGGCAATGCGAGCTTACCCGGATCGGCTGTTGTTGCCGCCGTCTTATCTTGACCAGCTGCTGGTACTCCCGGCGCCACCTGTGGGGAAACAAGAGGAACACTCGCCTTCGCGACATCTCTCGATTGCCGCAACTGCTTCATTAACACTCTGGCTTCTTCAGCCGGATCTCCCGGGGTCGCTGTGCCCCCCACCTTTGTTTTGAGCCATGCCGTCAACTGTGCGGCCAATTCTGGGGGTATTTCATCGTCCTCGACAGAGGTGATCACCACCGGGATAGGCTGGCCTACATCAGGGGTCTGAACCGGGTTATCGACCGGTACGAGGGGGGCGATGAGAGGTACCTCTGGAACTGGGACCCCCCCCGAAACCGCCCTTTCCTTGACCCGCTTCCCTCTTCCCCCGGGGACTATTCCAGGCAAAGCCGGGCCTATAACCTTTTTTGGCTGACCTGGGTCGTTCAATCGGCCAATTGCTTCTTTACCTCCGCTAAACCTCTCCCGAGCGATTGAACTTGTCCGAGCTTTCGGTCCATGCAAGCCATCCGATTCGACAACAGGCGTAACATCCTCTCTGTCTCGGAACCCTTTCCTGCTGTCTTGCTAGGCATGGTTTCGAGTCTTCCGCCCTTGGTCGATCCACGAGGTCCTGAAATCTGTGGGCCCTCGAAACTGAAAGAGAAAAAACAAGATTACCACATTCAAAATTGCTGCTTGTTCCGTCGAGGGCTCACGAGCAACGAGTGGGTGCAGCCTTCCGATCCGAGGAACAAGAGGATGATCTTCTGGATTCCCGCTCCTTTATCCTCTGCGAGAGGGCGTGTACCCGTCCCCGATACGCCTACCGGGCGTGGTCTTCCATCGAGGTGTCTAGGACAACCCCTCTCGGGCGGGGGAAGGCGCGCCCCGGCTACGCCACTTTGGGCATACCAGCCGGGCTACGCCCACCCCTCCCAAAATGGTTTCCCGGGAGGTTCGGGCACCCATCCATACGTTCGGGGGGACCGAGCGGTCGCCCCTTTCCAATATACATTGAAAATACCACTCAGTGCCACAAAGTTACACGCCACATAATTACACTGCACTCAATGCAACCTACACTCCAAATACCAATCAGTGCCACATAATTACACGCCACATAATTATACTGCACTCAACGCAACATACACTCCAAATACCACTCAGTGTCACATAATTACAGGCCACATGTTTACACTGCGCTCAATGCAACATACACTCCAAATACCACTCAGTGCCACAAAATTACACACCACATAATTACACTACACTCAAGGCAAAATACACTCCAGATACCACGCACTGACACATAATTACTCGCCACATGATTACACTGCACTCAATGCAACATACACTCTAAATACCACTCAGTGCCACATAATTATACGCCACATAATTATACTGCACTCAATGCAACATATACTCCAAATACCACTCAGTGCCACATAATTACATGCCACATAATTACACTTAACCTAATGCAACATACACTCCAAATACCACTCAGTGTCACATAATTACATGCAACATAATTACATCGCGCTCAACACAACATTCACTCCACATACCACTTAGTGCCACATAACTACATGCCAAATAATTACACTGCGCTCAATGCAACACACACTCCAAATACCACTCAGTGCCACATAGTTAGGCTCCACATAATTACACTGCACTCAATGCAACATACACTCCAAAGACCAATCAGTGCCACATAATTACACACCACATAATTATACTGCACTCAACGCAACATATACTCGAAATACCACTCAGTGCCACAAAGTTACACTCCACATAATTACACTGCTCTCAATGCAACCTACACTCCAAATACCAATCAGTGCCACATAATTACACGCCACATATTTATACTGCACTCAACGCAACATACACTCTAAATACCACTCAGTGCCACATAATTACACGCCACACAATTATACTGCACTCAGTGCAACATATACTCCAAATACCACTCAGTGCCACATAATTACTCGCCACATGATTACACTGCACTCAATGCAACATACACTCTAAATACCACTCAGCGTCACATAGTTAAAAGCCAAATAATTACACTGCACTCAATGCAACATACACTGAAAATACCAGTCAGTGCCACATAGTTACACGCCACATAATTACTCTGCACTCAATGTAACATACACTCCAAATAACTATCAGTGCCACATAATTACACGCCACATAATTATACTGCACTCAATGCAATATATACTCGAAATACCACTCAGTGCCACATAATTACATGCCACATAATTACACTGCGCTCAATGCAACATACACTCCAAATACCACTCAGTGCCACATAATTACACACCACATAATTACACTACTCTCAATGCAACATACAATCCAAATACCACTCAGTGCCACATAATGATATGCCAGATAATTACACTGCACTCAATGCAACATACATTCCAAATACCACTCAGTGCCACATAATTACACGCCATATAATTACACTGCACTCAATGCAACATACACTGAAAATACTACTCAGTGCGATAAAGTTACACGCCAAATAATTACACTGCATACAACGCAACATACACTCCAAATACCACTCAGTGCCACATATTTATACGCCACATAATTAGTCTGCACTCAATGCAACATATACTCCAAATACCACTCAGTGCCACATACTTACACTGCACTCAATGCAACATACACTCCAAATACCACTCAGTACCACATAGTTAAAGCCACATAATTACACTGCACTCAATGCAACATACACTGAAAAAACCACTAAGTACCACATTGTTAAAAGCTACATAATTACACTGCACTCAATGCAATATACATTGAAAATACCACTCAGTGCCACAAAGTTACACGCCACATAATTACACTACACTCAAGGCAAAATACACTCCAAATACCACTCAGTGCCACATAATTATACGCCACATAATTATACTGCACTCAATGCAACATATACTCCAAATACCACTCAGTGCCACATAATTACTCGCCACATGATTACACTGCACCCAATGCAACATACACTCTAAATACCACTCAGTGCCACATAATTATATGCCACATAATTATACTGCACTCAATGCAACATATACTCCAAATACCACTCAGTGCCACATAATTACACGCCACATAATTACACTGAACCTAATGCAACATACACTCCAAATACCACTCAGTGTCACATAATTACATGCAACATAATTACATCGCGCGCAAGACAACATTCACTCCAAATACCACTCAGTGCCACATAATTACATGCCAAATAATTACACTGCGCTCAATGCAACACACTCCAAATACCACTCAGTGCCACATAATTCCAAGCCAAATAATTATTCTGCTTTCCATGCAACATACACTCCAAATACCACTCAGTGCCACATAGTTAGGCTCCACATAATTACACTGCACTCAATGAAACATACACTCCAAATACCACTCGGTGCCACATAATTATACGCCACATAATTACACTGCACTCAATGCAACATACACTCCAAATACCACTCAGTGCCACATAATTACACGCCACATAATTACACTGCACTCAATGCAACATACACTGAAAATACCACTCAGTGCCACAAAGTGACATGCCACATAATTACTCTGCACTCAATGCAACATACACTCCAAAGACCAATCAGTGCCACATAATTACACACCACATAAGTATACTGCACTCAATGCAACATATACTCCAAATACCACTCAGTGCCACATAACTACTCGCCACATGATTACACTGCACTCAAAGCAACATACAATCTAAATACCACTCAGTGCCACATAATTACACGCCACATAATTATACTGCACTCAATGCAACATATACTCCAAATACCACTCAGTGACACATAACTACTCGCCACATGATTACACTGCACTCAATGCAACATACACTCAAAATACCACTCAGTGCCACAAAGTTACACGCCACATTATTACACTGCTCTCAATGCAACCTACACTCCAAATACCAATCAGTGCCACATAAATACACGCCACATATTTATACTGCACTCAACGCAACATACACTCTAAATACCACTCAGTGCCACATAATTACACGCCACATAATTATACTGCACTCAATGCAACATATACTCCAAATACCACTCAGTGCCACATAACTACTCGCCACATGATTACACTGCACTCAATGCAACATACACTCTAAATACTACTCAGTGTCACATAGGTGAAAGCCACATAATTACACTGCACTCAATGCAACATACACTGAAAATACCAGTCAGTGCCACATAGTTACACGCCCCATAATTACGCTGCACTCAATGTAACATACACTCCAAATAACAATCAGTGCCACATACTTACACGCCACATAATTACACTGCGCTCATTGCAACATACACTCCAAATACCACTCAGTGCCACATAATTACACACCACATAATTACACTACACTCAATGAAACATACACTCCAAATACCACTCAGTGCCACATAATTACACGCCACATAATTACACTGCGCTCAATGCAACATACACCCCAAATACCACTCAGTGCCTCAAAATTACACACCACATAATTACACTACACTCAATGCAAAATACACTCCAAATACCACTCAGTGCCACATAATTATACACCACATAATTAAACTGCGCTCAATGAAACATACACTCCAAATACCACTCAGTGTCACATAATTACACACCACATAATTACACTGCATTCCATGCAAAATACACTCCAAATACCACTCAGTGCCATATAATTATTTGCCACATAATGACACTGCACTCAACGCAGCATACACTCCAAATACCACTCAGTGCCACATAATTACACGTCACATAAATTATACTGCGCTCAAAGCAAAATACACCCCAAATACCACTCAGTGCCTCAAAATTACACACCACATAATTACACTACACTCAATGCAAAATACACTCCAAATACCAATCAGTGCCACATAATTATACACCACATAAATAAACTGCACTCAATGCAACATACACTGAAAATACCACTCAGTACCACATAGTTAAAAGCCACATAATTACACTGCACTCATTGCATCATACACTGACAATACCACTCAGTGCCACATAGTTACACGCCACATAATTACACTGCACTCAATGCAACATATACTCCAAATACCACTCAGTGCCACATAACTACTCGCCACATGATTACACTGCACTCAAAGCAACATACACTCTAAATACCACTCAGTGCCACATAATTACACGCCACATAATTATACTGCACTCAATGCAACATATACTCCAAATACCACTCAGTGACACATAACTACTCGACACATGATTACACTGCACTCAATGCAACATACACTCAAAATACCACTCAGTGCCACAAAGTTACACGCCACATTATTACACTGCTCTCAATGCAACCTACACTCCAAATACCAATCAGTGCCACATAAATACACGCCACATATTTATACTGCACTCAACGCAACATACACTCTAAATACCACTCAGTGCCACATAATTACACGCCACATAATTATACTGTACTCAATGCAACATATACTCCAAATACCACTCAGTGCCACATAACTACTCGCCACATGATTACACTGCACTCAATGCAACATACACTCTAAATACTACTCAGTGTCACATAGGTAAAAGCCACATAATTACACTGCACTCAATGCAACATACACTGAAAATACCAGTCAGTGCCACATAGTTACACGCCCCATAATTACGCTGCACTCAATGTAACATACACTCCAAATAACAATCAGTGCCACATACTTACACGCCACATAATTACACTGCGCTCATTGCAACATACACTCCAAATACCACTCAGTGCCACATAATTACACACCACATAATTACACTACACTCAATGAAACATACACTCCAAATACCACTCAGTGCCACATAATTACACGCCACATAATTACACTGCGCTCAATGCAACATACACCCCAAATACCACTCAGTGCCTCAAAATTACACACCACATAATTACACTACACTCAATGCAAAATACACTCCAAATACCACTCAGTGCCACATAATTATACACCACATAATTAAACTGCGCTCAATGAAACATACACTCCAAATACCACTCAGTGTCACATAATTACACACCACATAATTACACTGCATTCCATGCAAAATACACTCCAAATACCACTCAGTGCCATATAATTATTTGCCACATAATGACACTGCACTCAACGCAGCATACACTCCAAATACCACTCAGTGCCACATACACGTCACATAAATTATACTGCGCTCAAAGCAAAATACACCCCAAATACCACTCAGTGCCTCAAAATTACACACCACATAATTACACTACACTCAATGCAAAATACACTCCAAATACCAATCAGTGCCACATAATTATACATCACATAAATAAACTGCACTCAATGCAACATACACTGAAAATACCACTCAGTGCCACATAGTTAAAAGCCACATAATTACACTGCACTCATTGCATCATACACTGACAATACCACTCACTGCCACATAATTACACGCCACATAATTACACTGCACTCAATGCAACATACACTCCAAGTACCAATCAGTGCCAGAAAGTTACACGCCACATAATTACACTGCACACAATGCAACATGCACTCCAAATACCATTCAGTGCCACATAATTATACGCCACATAATTAGTCTGCACCAATGCAACATATACTCCAAATACCACTCAGTGTCACATACTTACACTGCACTCAAAGGAACATACACTCCAAATACCACTCAGTGCCACATAGTTAAAAGCCACATAATTACACTGCACTCAATGCAACATACACTGAAAATACCACTCAGTGCCACAAAGTTACAATGCACATAATTACACTGCACTCAATGCAACCTACACTCCAAATACCAATCAGTGCCACATAATTACACGCCACATAATTATTTTGCACTCAACGCAACATACACTCCAAGTATCACTCAGTGTCACATAATTACACGCCACATATTTACACTGCGCTCAATGCAACATACACTACAAATACCACTCAGTGCCACAAAATTACACACCACATAATTACACTACACACAATGCGATATACACACCAAATACCAATCAGTGCCACATCATTACTCGCCACATGATTACACTGCACTCAATGCAATATACACTTTAAATACCACTCAGTGTCACATATTTAAATGCCAGATAATTACACTGCACTCAATGCAACATACACTGGAAATACCACTCAGTGCCACAAAGTTACACGCCACATAATTACACTGCACACAATGCAACATACACTCCAAATACCACTCAGTGCCACATAATTATACACCACATTTTTAGTCTGCACTCAATGCAACATATACTCCAAATACCACTCAGTGCCACATAGTTACATGCCACAAAATTACTCTGCACTCAATGTAACATACACTCCAAATAACAATCAGTGCCACATAATTACACGCCACATAATTATACTGTACTCAATGCAACATATACTCGAAATACCACTCAGTGCCACATAAATACACAACACATAATTACACTACACTCAATGAAACATACACTCCAAATACCACTCAATGCCACATACGTATGTGCTACATATTTACACTGCACTCAATGCAACATACACTCCAAGTACCACTCAGTGCCACATAATTACACGCCACATAATTTCACTGTGCTCAATGCAACATACACTCCAAATACCACTCAGTGCCACATAATTACGCACCACATAATTTCACTACACTCAATGCGACATACACACCATGTACCACTCAGTGCCACATAATTATATGCCAGATAATTACACTGCACTCAATGCAACATACACTCCAAATAAAACTGAGTGCCACATAATTACACGCCACATAATTACACTGCACTCAATGCAACATACACTCCAAATACCACTCTGTGCCACATCATTACATGACAAATAATTACACTGCTTTCCAAGCAACAATCACTACAAATACCACTCAGGGCCACATGGTTACTTTCCACATAATTACACTTCACACAATGCAACATACACTCCAAATACCACTCAGTGCCACATAATTATACGCCACATATTTACACTGCACTCAATGCAACATACACTCCAAATACCACTCAGTGCCACAAAATTACACACCACAACATTACACTACACTCAATGCAAAATACACTCCAAATACCACTCAGTGCCACATAATTATATGCCACATAATTAGACTGCACTCAATGCAACATATACTCCAAATACCACTCAGTGCCACATAATTACTCGCCACATGATTACACTGCACTCAATTGAACATACACTCCAAATACTACTCATTGCCACATAATTATACGCCACATAATTGAACTGCGCTCAATGCAACATACACTCCAAATACCACTCTTTGCAACATAATTGTATGCCACATAATGACACTGCACTCAACGCAGCATACACTCCAAATACCACTCAGTGCTACATTATTACACGCCACATAATTACACTCTACTGAATGCAACACACACTCCACACAATACCACTAAGTGCCGCATAATTATATGCTACATAATTGCACTGCACTCAATGCAAAATACACTCCAAATACCACTCAGTGCCACATAATTACACACCACATATTTACACTGCACTCAATGCAACATACACTCCAAATACCACTCAGTGTCACATAGTTAAAAGCCACATATTTACACTGCACTCAATGCAATATGCACTGAAATACCACTCAGTGCCACAAAGTTACACACCACATAATTACACTGCACACAATGCAACATACACTCCAAATACCACTCTTTGCCACATAATTGTATGCCACATAATGACACTGCACTCAACGCAGCATACACTCCAAATACCACTCAGTGCTACATTATTACACGCCACATAATTACACTCTACTGAATGCAACACACACTCCACACAATACCACTAAGTGCCGCATAATTATATGCTACATAATTGCACTGCACTCAATGCAAAATACACTCCAAATACCACTCAGTGCCACATAATTACACACCACATATTTACACTGCACTCAATGCAACATACACTCCAAATACCACTCAGTGTCACATAGTTAAAAGCCACATAATTACACTGCACTCAATGCAATATGCACTGAAATACCACTCAGTGCAACAAAGTTACACACCACATAATTACACTGCACACAACGCAACATACACTCCAAATACAACTCAGTGCCAAATAATTATACGCCACATAATTAGTCTGCACACAATGCAACATATACTCCAAATACCAATCAGTGCCACATAATTACACTGCTCTCAATGCAACATACACTCCAAATACCACTCAGTGCCGGAGAGTTAAAAGCCAAATAATTACACTGCACTCAATGCAACATACACTGAAAATACCACTCAGTGCCACATAGTTAAAAGCCACATAATTACACTGCACTCAATGCAACATACACTGAAAATACCACTCAGTGCCACAAAGTTACATGCCACATAACTACAATGCACTCATTGCAACCTACACGCCAAATACCAATCAGTGCCACATAATTACACTGCACTCAATGCATCATACACTGACAATACCACTCAGTGCCACATAGTTACACGCCACATAATTACACTGCGCTCAATGCAACATACACTCCAAATACCACTCAGTGCAACAAAATTACACACCACATAATTACACTACACTCAATGTAAAATACACTCCAAATACCACTCAGTGCCACATAATTATACGCCACATAATTAGACCGCACTCAATGCAAAATATACGCAAAATACCACTCAGTGCCACATAATTACACGCCACATAATTACACTGCACTCAATGCAACACACACTCCAAATACCACTCACTGCCACATAATTACACGCCACATAATTGCACTGCACTCAATGCAACATACACTCCAAGTACCAATCAGTGCCACAAAGTTACATGCCACATAATTACACTGCACACAATGCAACATGCACTCCAAATACCATTCAGTGCCACATAATTATACGCCACATAATTAGTCTGCACACAATGCAACATATACTCCAAATACCACTCAGTGCCACATACTTACACTGCACTCAAAGGAACATACACTCCAAATACCACTCAGTGCCACATAGTTAAAAGCCACATAATTACACTGCACTCAATGCAACATACACTGAAAATACCACTCAGTGCCACAAAGTTACAATGCTCATAATTACACTGCACTCAATGCAACCTACACTCCAAATACCAATCAGTGCCACATAATTACACGCCACATAATTATATTGCACTCAATGCAACATACACTCCAAGTATCACTCAGTGTCACATAATTACACGCCACATATTTACACTGCGCTCAATGCAACATACACTCCAAATACCACTCAGTGCCACAAAATTACACACCACATAATTACACTAAACACAATGCGATATACACACCGAATACCACTCAGTGCCACATCATTACTCGCCACATGATTACACTGCACTCAATGCAATATACACTTTAAATACCACTCAGTGTCACATATTTAAATGCCAGATAATTACACTGCACTCAATGCAACATACACTGGAAATACCACTCAGTGCCACAAAGTTACACGCCACATAATTACACTGCACACAATGCAACATACACTCCAAATACCACTCAGTGCCACATAATTACACGCCAAATAATTATACTGCACTCAACGCAACATACACTCCAAATACCACTCAGTGTCACATAATTACATGCCACATGTTTACACTGCGCTCAATGCAACATACACTCCAAATACCACTCAGTGCCACATAATTACTCGCCACATAATTAAACTGCGCTCAATGCAACATACACTCCAAATACCACTCTTTGCAACATAATTGTATGCCACATAATGACACTGCACTCAACGCAGCATACACTCCAAATACCACTCAGTGCTACATTATTACACGCCACATAATTACACTCTACTGAATGCAACACACACTCCACACAATACCACTAAGTGCCGCATAATTATATGCTACATAATTGCACTGCACTCAATGCAAAATACACTCCAAATACCAGTCAGTGCCACATGATTACACACCACATATTTACACTGCACTCTATGCAACATACACTCCAAATACCACTCAGTGTCACATAGTTAAAAGCCACATAATTACACTGCACTCAATGCAATATGCACTGAAATACCACTCAGTGCCACAAAGGTACACACCACATAATTACACTGCACACAACGCAACATACACTCCAAATACCACTCTTTGCCACATAATTGTATGCCACATAATGACACTGCACTCAACGCAGCATACACTCCAAATACCACTCAGTGCTACATTATTACACGCCACATAATTACACTCTACTGAATGCAACACACACTCCACACAATACCACTAAGTGCCGCATAATTATATGCTACATAATTGCACTGCACTCAATGCAAAATACACTCCAAATACCACTCAGTGCCACATAATTACACACCACATATTTACACTGCACTCAATGCCACATACACTCCAAATACCACTCAGTGTCACATAGTTAAAAGCCACATAATTACACTGCACTCAATGCAATATGCACTGAAATACCACTCAGTGCAACAAAGTTACACACCACATAATTACACTGCACACAACACAACATACACTCCAAATACAACTCAGTGACAAATAATTATACGACACATAATTAGTCTGCACACAATGCAACATATACTCCAAATACCACTCAGTGCCACATAATTACACTGCACTCAATGCAACATACACTCCAAATACCACTCAGTGCCGCAGAGTTAAAAGCCAAATAATTACACTGCACTCAATGCAACATACACTGAAAATACCACTCAGTGCCACATAGTTACATGCCACATAACTACACTGCACTCATTGCAACCTACACGCCAAATACCAATCAGTGCCACATAATTACACACCAGATAATTACACTACACTCAATGCAACATACACTCCAAATACCACTCAGTGCCACATAATTACATGCCACATATTTACACTGCGCCCAATGCAACATACACTCCAAATACCACTCAGTGCCATATAATTACACGCCACATAATCACACTGCACTCAATGCAGCATATACTTAAAATACCACTCAATGCCACATCGTTAAAAGCCACATAATTACACTGCGCTCAATGCAACATATACTCTAAATACCACTCAGTGCCACATAATTACTCGCCACATGATTACACTGCACTCAATGCAACATACACTCTAAATACCACTCAGTGCCACATAGTAAAAAGCCACATAATTACACTGCACTCAATGCAACATACACTCCAAATACCACTCAGTGACACATAATTATTTACCACATAATTACACTGCACTCAATGCAACACACACTCCAAATACCACTCAGTGCGACATAATTAAATGCCACATAATTACACTGCACTCAATGCAACATACACTCCAAATACCACTCAGTGCCAAATAGTTAAAAGCCACATAATTACACTGCACTCAATGCAACATACACTCCAAATACCACTCAGTGCCACATAGTTACATGCCACATAATTACTCTGCACTCAATGCAACATACATTCCAAATAACAATCAGTGCCACATAATTACACGCCATATAATTATAGTGCACTCAACGCAACATATACTCGAAATACCACTCAGTGCCACATAATTACACGCCACATAATTACACTGTGCTCAATGCAACATACACTCCAAATAACACTCAGTGCCACATA
This sequence comes from Lissotriton helveticus, assembly GCF_964261635.1. NCBI lineage: Eukaryota > Metazoa > Chordata > Amphibia > Caudata > Salamandridae > Lissotriton > Lissotriton helveticus. Next base: position 58,972,089 of record NC_136059.1, read on the forward strand.
ATTACACACCACATAATTACACTACACTCAATGCAACATACACTCCAAATACCACTCAGTGCCACATAATTATGTGCTACATAATTACACTGCACACAATTCAACATATACTCCAAATACCACTCAGTGCCACATAATTACACTGCACTCACTGCAACATACACTCCAAATACCATTCAGTGCCACATAGTTACATGCCACATAATTACTCTGCACTCAATGCAACATACACTCCAAATAACAATCAGTGCCACATAATTACACGCCACATAATTATACTGCACTCAACGCAACATATACTCGAAATACCACTCAGTGACACATAATTACTCTGCACTCAATGCAACATACACTCCAAATACCACTCAGTGCCACATAATTACACGCCACATAATTACTCTGCACTCAATGCAACAACATTCCAAATAGCAATCAGTGCCACATAATTACACGCCACATAATTATACTGCACTCAACGCAACATACACTCGAAATACCACTCAGTGCCACATAATTACACGCCACATAATTACACTGTGCTCAATGCAACATACACTCCACATAACACTCAGTGCCACATAATTACACACCACATAATTACACTACACTCAATGCAACATACACTCCAAATACAACTCAGTGCCAAATAATTATACGCCACATAATTAGTCTGCACACAATGCAACATATACTCCAAATACCACTCAGTGCCACATAATTACACTGCACTCACTGCAACATACACTCCAAATACCATTCAGTGCCACATAGTTACATGCCACATAATTACCCTGCACTCGTTGCAACATACACTCCAAATAACAATCAGTGCCACATAATTACACGCCACATAATTATACTGCACTCAACGCAACATATACTTGAAATACCACTCAGTGACACATAATTACATGCCACATAATTACACAGTGCTCAATGCAACATACATTCCAAATACCACTCAGTGCCACATAATTACACACCACATAGTTACACTACACTCAAGGCAACATACACTCCAAATACCACTCAGTGCCACATAATTATGTGCTACATAATTACACTGCACTCAATGCAACATACACTCCAAGTACCACTCAGTGCCACATAATTACACGCCACATAATTTCACTGCGCTCAATGCAACATACACTTCAAATACCACTCAGTGCCACATAATTACACGCCACATAATTACTCTGCACTCAATGCAACATACATTCCAAATAACAATCAGTGCCACATAATTACATGGCACATAATTATACTGCACTCAATGCAACATATACTCAAAATACCACTCAGTGCCACATCATTACACGCCACATAATTACACTGTGCTCAATGCAACATACACTCCAAATAACACTCAGTGCCACATAATTAAACACCACATAATTACACTACACTCAATGCAATACACACTCCAAATACCACTCAGTGCCACATCATTACATGCTATATAATTACAATGCAACATACATTCTAAAGAATACCACTCAGTGCCACATAATTACATGCAACATAATTACATCGCGCCCAACACAACATTCACTCCAAATACCACTCAGTGCAACATAATTACATGCCAAATATTTACACTGCACTCAATGCAACATACACTCCAAATACCACTCAGTGCCACATCATTACATGATATTTAATTACAATGCAACATACACTCTAAAGAATACCACTCAGTGCCACATAATTGCATGCAACATAATGACATCGCGCCCAACACAACATTCACTCCAAATACCACTCAGTGCAACATAATTACATGCCAAATAATTACACTGTGCTCACTGCAACACACACTCCAAATACCACTCAGTGCCACATAATTCCACGCCAAATAATTATTCTGCTTTCCATGCAACATGCACTCCAAATACCACTCAGTGCCACATAGTTAGGCTCCACATAATTACACTGCACTCAATGCAGCATACACTCCAAATACCACTCAGTGCCACATAATTATACGCCACATAATTACACTGCACTCAATGCAACATACACTCCAAATACCACTCAGTGCCACATAATTACACGCCACATAATTACTCTGCACTCAATGCAACATACATTCCAAATAACAATCAGTGCCACATAATTACACGCCACATAATTATACTGCACTCAACGCAACATATACTCGAAATACCACTCAGTGCCACATAATTACACACCACATAATTACACTACACTCAATGCAACATACACTCCAAATACCACTCAGTGCCACAAAGTTACATGCCACATAATTACTCTGCACTCAATGCAACATACACTCCAAATACCACTCAGTGACACATAATTACACGCCACATAATTACTCTGCACTCAATGCAACATACATTCCAAATAACAATCAGTGTCAAATAATTACACGCCACATAATTATACTGCATTCAACGCAACATATACTTGAAATACCACTCAGTGCCACATAATTACACGCCACATAATTACACTGTGCTCAATGCAACATACACTCCAAATAACACTCAGTGCCACATAATTATACACCACATAATTACACTACACTCAATGCAACATACACTCCAAATACCACTCAGTGCCACATAATTATGTGCTACATAATTACACTGCACTCAATGCAACATACAATCCAAGTACCACTCTGTGCCATATAATTACATGCTACACAATTTCACTGCACTCAATGCAACATACACTTCAAATACCACTAAGTGCCACACAATTATTTACCACATAATTACAGTGCACTCAATGCAACATACACTCCTAATAACACTCTGTGCCACATAATTACACAACAAATAATTACACTGCTTTCCATGCTACATACACTACAAATACCACTCAGTGCCACATAATTGCATGCAACATAATTACATCGCGCTCAACACAACATTCACTCCAAATACCACTCAGTGCTACATAATTACATGCCAAATAATGACCCTGCACTCAATGCAACACACACTCCAAATACCACTCAGTGCCACATAATTCCACACCAAATAATTATTCTGCTTTCCATGCAACATACACTCCAAATACCACTCAGTGCCACATAGTTAGGCTCCACATATTTACACTGCACTCAATTCAACATACAATCCAAATACCACTCAGTGCCACAAAATTATACGCCACATAATTACAGTGCATTCAATGCATCATACACTCCAAATACCACTCAGTGCCACATAATTACACTCACATAATTACACTGCACTCAATGCAACATACACTGAAAATACCACTCAGTGCCACAAAGTTACACGCCACATACTTACTCTGCACTCAATTCAATATTCACTCCAAATACCAATCAGTGCCACATAATTACACGCCAAATAATTATACTGCACTCAACGCAACATATACTCAAAATACCACTCAGTGCCACATAGTTACTTGCCGCATAATTACACTTCACACAATGCAACATACACTCCAAATAACACTCATTGCCACATAATTATACGCCACATATTTACACTGCACTCAATGCAACATACACTCTAAATACCACTCAGTGCCACATAATTACATGCAACATAATTACACTGTGCTCAATGCAACACACACTCCAAATACCACTCAGTGCCACATAATTCCACGCCAAATAATTATTCTGCTTTCCATGCAACATACACTCCAAATACCACTCAGTGCTGTGATGTATTCCTATAGGTTCTGTATCGATCCCCCTATTCCTGACCCTATTCTGGTTAACAAGTTAACTAGCAGCCATCCCGTGATGCAGAAAACCCCCATGATGCAGGAACCGTTATCTGATTAAGCCACACTACGGCACAGGAACGTGTTATCTGATTAGGTCATAACACTTGCCATCTAATTAGACAAGCGATATTCCTCCAGCCCCTGATAAGGCATACGGAGTTCTCAAAACAAATCAAACCTATGACAACCTGGGCAAAACCCAGCGGCCATTGTTTTGATTTCACCGAGAACTTCAGCAAAAGAATGTGCTAACGACCAGGTCGTATGACATCCTTATTGACGTATCTATGTCCATCCTTACGTCAATCTCGGCACCTTAAAGGTATAAATATTACCAATATTGCCCTATGCAAACACACGCGGTGGTGACGAGATAGGAGCAGCCAGACTTGCCGAAGCCCAGACCAGAGCAGACCCCGCGGGCGCAGCCCCGCCTTCCTGACGTGCTGAAAACGAGACACTGCTTTCTCCTGCCGAGAAATCCAGCTCCGGCGCTTCCGGGTAGCCCTCGCAGGCAGCCTGGAATATCGAGACCAGAGACGAGAGATACCATCCCTCATTCATCCTAGATTCCAGGTACAGAACTGAATAACCCCTCGCAGAGAATTCTTTAGTCAGTCACTTGGCAAAACAAACTTAACTTAAACTGCTACTTTCTATTCCCGCCCACGTATTAGGCTTAGGTCAGGTACATTTGGGGTAGGCGTAGTTAGAAACACCAGTTGTGTACGATTAGTCAAATGTATATGTGTATGTATATATTTTATCCATTTTAAACCATCATATGGCTTAGAAACCATATCAATGTTTTTACAGTAATATTTCATACTTCTGCTTTTAATGTATGCACTTTACTTAACCATAAGTATTGCAATAATATCGATCCATTTCTCTTGTATGAGAAAAGAGACTGATCAATAAATAACATCTTTTATTGAACACGCCCGTCTCTTCCTTTTCTCTACAATCTGGTGAGACTAAGAATGCACGTACTGACTGAGTAAAATAAGTCGTCTTTTGTTTTCACACGACTCTAGAGATACACTCTTGATTAGGGGAGAGCAAAGTTGTCATGTTCTATGGTTGTCAGAAACTAAATCCCTTCTTGTCTATCCAGGGAGGTTCAACTCCTCCTTGCCTATTCGAGAAAGTTTCTAGTGAACTCTGAGCTAGCTGGCAAACCCAAAACTTTAAGTCTAATATCGACAGTAGTAGACCTAGTTAACGTCTGGTCTAGGCCTATACTATTGAAGGTATTATTCCAATGCGCAGAGCCTATTGGGATAATAGGAACTACACTACATGGCGCCCAACGCGTTTGGATAAGGCGATAAAACTAACGTAAGACATTTAGAGTAACTCAGTCGTGCTTTTTCACTCAGACCCCTTTTTTCCCATAATACTCCAAAGACGTCTGGAGTGGGTGAAAGGTAATATCCGCCAGACCTCGCAGGAGGAAACTCCTATGTATGGTTCTTGGTTTAGTCAACGTTGAAGGATACACTGTTCCAAAATATTGTGCATCTAATCTTTGTTTCCATAAGAACCTGATCTGCAAACAAACTAAATAACCTTCTGGACAGTACAATGTCAGACACTGAAGGAGAAAGAGAGGCAGTTAGAATAGTAACTGAACTCGCAGCAGCTGATAATGCACTGCAAGACGCTGACCCGGATATAATACTCATCGCGGTCAACATAAGAAAATCTATAACTTTAAAACTTATAGAAAATGGACTGACACCTAGAGGTGGCACAGTCATATTCGTAATTGAGGCACACGAATATCGGCAGACAGAGGTATTCTATTCATGGATACACTTTCCAGCAGCAAACGCTGTAACAAAGGTCTTCCACTATTACAAAACAGAGGAACCTCCTAATGAGTACACTCCTTTCGAGGAGGTGGAAGTACCACTTAAATTTCAAGAGCATCTGCTCTTATTTAATGGCGCCCTAAAACATAATAATCACATCACCAGGCTCGGTCCCTTAGGTAGACCAGGAGCAACGTGGCCGGTCCTAGCCGGATACACACCACATCCAGACATCGATGGGATGTCTGCAGCAGAGTCCAATATGTGATGCGGACTTCAACAATTCAACCAGCAATTAACATTCCACAGCTGACCCCTAATCAGGGGAACACAAATAAAATTACACCACAGAACATACAATCCTGCCTAGGTAAAGTACCAGCTAAACGGGAGCAAATACCATTCTGGTTAGCACAAAAAAATCACCCAAATAGAGGCGGTGTTTCCAGACACCACCCCGTTAGAAAAACACAGGATTCTGACTATCTGTCTTCCAATGGGAATCGCACCACACGTGGAGGACTGTGACACTTGGGGTACAGTCTTTGCTTCCATCTACACAAAAACGCACGGTGTTCCATCCATTTCAGTAATACCAGATGTGATAAAACAAAATCAAGACGAATACGGTCCAGAACCCGCTTTAACTCTTGGTATGAAATTACTAAAAGACTTCAAGCAGGTCTCGGCTATATTATTAGCCAACATAAAGGGAGAAGCAGCAAACATGGCGATCCGCCAGAGGTTAAAGGAGACAGATATAGCAGACCAACCAGCTGAAATTGCCAGAATTATAGAAAAATCCTATGAGGAACTAGGTAGAGATAGTTTAGGTGGAATACCAGTAAAACCACAACTGATTGAAAGTCCTGAAAAAATATTTTTTAATAATAATTCAACATCACAAAAAAAGAGCTGGGATGGAAACAAACAATCCAATCCTAAAGAAAAGAAATTCCAGTCCAGAGGAAGGTCTCCTCGGCGAAGAGAAAAATCTCCAAACCAAAGACACAGGTCACCCCAAAGTGACCCCTCTGGGAAAATATATAACCTTAGAAATAGGGATAATATAAAGAAGCCTGATAGATATCAAGATTTTGATACACGTCCCTCTCAATCTTTTCAGACTTCCTTGCAGAAATCGGAAAGAAGAGGACGATCAGAACAAAGAGAAGAGCACGCCAAAGACAAAGAACCTGCTCATCTAAAAAAGAAATTACAATTTCCAAAAAAGAAGGTAGCCAGTATTAAAGTAGTTAACAATGCCGAGAATACTGAGGACACAACTGAAAAACGGAGAATGGGCTCAGACAATGCTAGACAGCGCAGCAGAAGTGAGCATAGCTCGCAAAGTCCTTATGAATCTTCTGGAGACAGTGGACACGAATGAATATCTTCAAGTGGAAACTGCAGACACCAGAGTTAGCAAACCTCACAAAATATATGAAATAACTTTACGTATAGAAGGGGATAAGACTAGAAAAATAAGGGGACTATTTTGGGATAATCTCTCCAAGGGCTATGACATCCTTCTAGCTGAAAAAGACTGGCCACCAGAGTTTGTCAGGGACTGCCCTCATGGCGAAGAAATAATTATGAAAAAACACACTCTATTGCAGGGCTAGAGGGATGTTTAAAGACCAAGCCAAAGTATTATCCCCCACTGGAAACATACATACCCAGATAGCCAGTTCGGGGTAGCGACCCACAATCACTCGGTACTACCACATGATGTTGATATGATGGGAAGTGCAGTGCAAAAAGGATAAGTGGTGATTAAAAAAGGATAGGGAACTTAACCAAAACTAATTTTCGTCAGGGTCTCTGTTCTATGAATATGCTACTGCTAGAGCAGTAGCATATTCATAGAACAGAGACCCTGACGAAAGCCTGGGGAATCAACCCGTGGTGGCTGAAACATGTTGGTCTCCTCGCAGCTATTTGTGTGGACTGCGATGACGATGTTACAATGTTCTTGTTTTTAATGGGGAAGGGGCTAACCTTTATTAAAATTAGTTTTGGTTAAGTTCCCTATCCTTTTTTAATCACCACTTATCCTTTTTGCACTGCACTTCCCATCATATCAACATCATGTGGTAGTACCGAGTGATTGTGGGTCGCTACCCCGAACTGGCTATCTGGGTATGCTGGTCTCAATGATCAAGAGACACAATACCCGATAAGGATTACCAAATGAGAATATTGATTCATACAAGACCTTTGATGGGAATCCTCAACCAGGGGTGACTTACGTTTACTGGTGCTTCACATTTTGTGATTTGGTTTGTTAGATTCACTGTTATTGTTCCCTTGTACTACTGACATGGCTACAATAGGATAGGATCACTATTGGATTTCTAACTAGACCCCTAAGTTTGTTGTTGATTAGAAGAAATAATTATGCCTGCCTTCTCAAATCATATCCCAATTCATAAAAAATATACACTTGCTAGAAAGTGGGCAGTAGCTCTAGCTCCTGCTTTATATAAAAATCATGTAGGATGGGATGAGGACTCTCCTCCTCACAAAATCCAGTTAAAATCACAACCTACTGCACAGAGACAGTACCCAATTAAGCAAGAAGCTAAAAAACAGGTAAAAGAAATCCTAGATCAACTAGAATACCAGGGGGTGATTGAAACTTTCACCTCACAAATGAACAACCCTTTGTTTCCGGTCTCCAAACCAGACAATTCATATCGTCTAGTTTTGGATTACCGATACCTTAACTCATGTTGCAAAACTTTTGCAGTGCAAAACTCGCATAGTGCTGCACTAATGAATAACATAGTGCACAAAAAAATACAAAACAACATTAGACATCTCTAATGGATTCTTTTGTCAAAACATAGCACCAGAGTGCAGATATTTGTCTGCGTTCTCAATAAATGGCACTCAAAAACAATTCTGTCGGTTAGCCCAGGGGTACAAGAATAGCCCAGGGGTATTCTCAGCGAGAGTAACAGAATTACTACAAACATATGATGACGAAGCATTATCATATGTCGACGACATATACTTAACAGATGATGACTTTGATACTCACTTGAAGAGAGTGAACACCATAATACTTGGGTTCGCAGCAGAGGGTTACAAATTCAACTTTAAAAAATCCAGAATTGCCCATCTAACAGTCCTGTTCTTAGGATATGAATTATCAAGTGAAGGCAAAAGCCTGGCTGACAATTTCCTAGAGAAATGTGCCGTACTCCAAGCACCTAGAACACTAAAAAACCTACAGTCAATTCTAGGCTTCCTAAATTTCGGAAGAACATACATTGCAAATTACGCAGAAAGCGTCAACCCCCTTTATGATCTAATAAAACCAGATTTTAAAAGAACCAATTGGACTCAAATACACACAGAAATTCTGAGATCCTTACAAACAGACATGTTAATTAAAACAAAATTAGAAACACGTGATAACACACGCAATCTTGTGATTCGAGTCATCCCAGGAAGATGCGGATTCACATACCTGACCTCTAATGAGGGAGAAAAGGTACCAATTGCATTCAAATCAAACTTGTACACAGAAGCTGAAAAGAAATTCAGCATTAAAGAAAATATGGTTCATGCAGTTCAAACCGCAATAGCTAGAGAAAAAGATCAAGCGGACGGTAGACACATCACAGTCAGAACAGCAGAATCAGCCTTTGAGGCATTAACAACACTGTGTAATTTACCAACAACAACATTGAATCCGGAATGGATACAATGGGTGAATTCAATTACAACGGACAAAGTATACTACTACTTTGATCCAGAACTAGAGGAATTAAAAAATCTAGAATATGAAAGAACATTCCCTCTGCCTATCGACATTCTGCCCTTACGACAATACGCTTGTGTAATCTATACAGACGGACATGCTCAACCCTCCGTTTGGGGAGAACAAGCATACAACCCAACATGTGAGATTACAAAAGAAGTGTGGCGCGGAGGTTAACTAAGACCTCTATTAACAAAAACACACTCAGTAGAAACTAATTCAGAACAACAGACTGAAATAATGGCATTGAAAATGGCGCTAGATAATGCGGATCGCGAATTCCCGACACTTATAGTGTCCGATTCATATTACTGCGTCAAATCATATAACAACGATTTGCAGACATGGATTCAAAACGGTTACAAAGATGACACAGATGCAACAATAAAGCAGAAACTGCTTTGGGAACAAATAGCTCTTTTACAAAAAGAACTACCAAAGACTCACGTGACACACTCACTGAGTCATCAGCGTGATGGCGTTCACGTTGCAGGGAATTCATTGGCTGAGACAGCCACAGCGGTAGCAACTAAATCGGCTTACGTAGCTCGAAAAAAGCGTACAGTGAAGTATATTGACGGTGAAACAGTGCTGGCGGTGAAAACGTCATCAAAAGGCGACTGCTCAGCGCTACCGATTAACTATCCACTCAATTATACATACATAATCGATGCAAACTCCGTCCCTTTTGCTCGAATCCCTGGAGTGGGGGATAGAGTAATTCCAAACATGGACAGGAGAACCTTGTTAATTGCAGATGCACATATGGGCGAGGGTCTCAGACACCTCAAACTAAAAGATTCTCTGGAAGAATTACAATCAAGGTACTGGTGGCCAGGCATGAGCCTGCATCATACCATGATTGTAAAGAACTGCCCAAACTGTAACAGAAATCGCAGTGGTGAGAGAAACGGTGTAATACCGTGTCGTTTCACTCCAGAAAGAATCAACAGTAAAAAGCAAAGCGTCCGATTAACATATACAGGCTAGTTTCCACTTATAATGTAGATCCCCAGCACTCGGCTGACGTCTGGACTGTTATACAGAGATTTGCGAGTCTAAATGGCATATACGCTAGGAGCATGCTACGTTTGACCGATGTTTTCACTTTAGCTTTTAAGCCTGAGGGGAAACATGGCTAAATGAGCATAGCATAGCGGGATTCTTCTCACTTCCTTCCTGAGGGATACGGGATGGTGTAAAGAAAAAACCAAGGCAGAAAGCAATCTATAACGGAAAGGATATTAGGTTCGGGAGCTGGGTGGGTCAAACATCTAATAAGTGTCCAACGTAGTCTAAATAACCTGCCAAGAAATTCTCTGAAGGGATTCAGTCCGTACGAATTATTATTTGGAACTAGGATGTTAGTCTTAGACCTCGACAGTCAGACTTCAGTGGTGAAGGAAAAAAGCTTTGATATCAAAGATCGTTTGGCTATTTTGCAGGACTTAAACGAAACAAGAAAAGACCTGAGCAACATAAAGTTGAAACAGCAGCCAACAACCACTGAAGAACCACCACCTGTCCCAGCAAGACCTGTCTGGATTCCAAAAGTCGGGGATCTAGTCAGAGAAAAGATCGCGGTAAAGAAGGAATTTGGGCCTTCTTACAGAAAAGCAGTTCCTGTCTTGTCTGTCAACGGGACAAGATCAGTTGTACTACCCCCGCTTGCTGGTAAAAAGGAGAACCGAGTTGTATCCATCGACCTGGTAAAACCACAATCATGTGGCCGATAACAAATAGTAGGCCAAGTGGACTCCCGATAAGTAGTAGAACACCAAGATTTGCTACAAACACAGAGGTTCAATCTAAGAGGCTAATCACATTCGAAACGCCTACAGAAATACAACAAGGACTATGCAACAATGCAATAGAACTTAGACCTCTAAAAACCCAAATAAAAACATTTAGCAGAGACACACCAATCTATAATGAAGTAACAAACGACTATGCAAGAAACAGCAATCCTGAAGCAATTGGAACAATTGACAGAACTGCATCCGGCTACTTCATAAACTTCGATGATTCCTGTGAAGGCTTCACTGAATCAAAAACACAGCCATCAACAAAAACCTTTAAAGATAAAGTTAAAGTACTTTTGAAACAACTGAAAGAAACATATCTGATTTCTCCATGGATTGAATTTTGGGTGGGTTTTGGTGCATTTATCCTCATACTTTGGCTCATCATGGTACTAACTTTGGGACGCTTCATTGAGGGAAAATATGCTAAAATGGACACAGCAAGTCAGAAAATCAACTTGATCCTCAAACCACACACATCTTCACACGTCGAGAAAAGAGAACTTTCTTCAGTCAACTTCACAGCCAATCCTATACCGGGTGGGGTAGCATGGGACAACACTGACTACGAAATTTATGGTCCGGTCGAAATCCTGAAATTTCCACACCAAATCAAGATCTCATTGAGTGACTTTGTAAAACCAAGCTCATTTGTTGATGATTGGGACTTTGAAAGTATAAATAATATGATGTCTGACCTAGTGATGTCTGCTAAATTTACCAAACATGATTATTTGCAGGGTTCGACAAATTATGATAGTATGTACTGTTATAACCACTATGGTAACCATTTTCTACATAGATCTGCACAACCTAGAAATGTTTTAAATTATAATCAATGGGAACATTGTGCAACCCCTCCAAAAGAAAGCTCAAGAACCTTTTATGACAAATATTCATACTTTTCAGGTTTTAACACAAGTAATGCTGAAACATTTTATTTCAAATTGTCAAATAAGACAGGGACAAAGACCATGATAACAAACACGAAACTGATATATTCAGACTCATTTTTTGAACGAATTAATACTTTTGGTTTTGATTATTGGGACAAAAATGTTGAAGTTAAAAGTGTTTGGGGTACAAAAGAATGGCAAGTACAGGGTATAGAATCTTTGTTTAGAGCCTGCATGATCCCAGAACAAATTATATTTTTAAATGACACTGTTCAACAAACTACCTGTCTTGGCCTAGCCAAAATTAAAGACTTAAATAAACCGTCTATTCCAAAACCAACAATGAACAGCAATAGCTCTACAGATGAAGAGATAGACGTAAATTATGTATTAAACCAAAACAGAACACATCCTGATTGGAAACAGTGGTTGATCTGGCCCACAGATACTAATAACTGTCAAGACAGATTCCTGAACAAAACACAGGGGTTCAAATTGACCAGGCCAGACCCTGGATATTCCCAAAGACAACACCCAGGGATAATTACCACCTACAGTGTGGGCAAATTATGCCTTCAATGGCTACAAACTTCCACACTGGCAGAAATTAAGCAACACCTAACTTTACTTACTGATGGTGCTGACTTGCGTGATTTCATTATGGGACCGCGCAAACAGCGTCAAAAACGTTTCATAGCAGCCTCTGTATACGCAGCATACAACGAGGCCTGGAAGGTTACTCAAATTGAAACAGCAGAAAGTATACGGGAAATTGACCGTATTAATTTGGAAAAATCACTTTCTGTAGTGGACAATGGGTTAATGACTCTGTCCTCCAGAATTTTTTCTTTGGACAGCATTGTGTCTCCAGCAATCGACATATTATCGCAAGACTTACTGTTGTTACAACACGGCCAGTCTCATTTGCGTTCTATTGTACAGCTTGGATGGACGTTACAAAATCTGCGTTCAGGCTATGTGCCTTGGCGTCTAATCAACACAACGTCACTATTCAATATCTTTAACCTTACTGATAAACAGATCAGTATGGCACAGAAGGGTGCTGATTATACAATCCTGAGCATTGAGAAACTTGAGAGATTACCAGTGACAATGTCAGAACGACCTGTCAGTGAATGGATAATACATGGGATAATTAATATTCCAATATCAACCTTCAGGTTTCAATACTGCCAAAAATATATACAGGCTGGAATGTACGAACAATTGGGAAAAGGGTACATTAAAACAACATGGAACTTGCCCTATTCACATGCATGTGTCAGTAATAAAGGACAGAAAGTGTTTCTTAGTGGCAATAATTGTGCAATGTCACTGAGCGGTACACTTCTGTGTAACGGAATTAGTTTGCATGGAGCCTGTGAAGGGAATTCATATAACCTTTCATGTCACCAGCTAGGCACACCTGCAACAGAGATAGAACCATTCTTTCAAAGACTCTATAATGGGAGTTACATTCTAATTGTAGATCGCAGATGTTGTAGTCTTATGCCCGGGACTCCTTATCTCGTAACTACGACTGCGAAGGTCATGTGCTGTGGACACTCATTGTTCCCCAGCTCCTTTCCAGACAGGGAGGCAAGGGCATGGCCCAACTTGAAAATTACTTCTATTCGAATAGATACTTTAAGCAGAATGAAAACAGTGCTTCTTCAGACGCCGACCAGGCTCACGTCATCAAAAGAAACGTATGATCTCCTAGTCGCAAGGACGACTGCAGAGATTCACTCATTGTTATCAACTAATTCCCCCATACATTTCGCCGAAATCCTGAATGAAATCTTAAATATTTCTGATACCAGTGGAGTCTCAAAAGTATTTAAGACAGTATTTTCGATGGCATTAACACCATTCAAAGCCATACTGGGTATTTTTCCAGATTTCGTCCATTCGATTTTTGGCGGACTTCCCCTCATTTTGGGACTAATTGCAGGAATCCTATTCCTAGTCCTTATATTTCGTTATGGCAAACCGTGTCACAGACAAAACACCTGCGACAAGGGAAGAAACAATCCTAGCCATTGGATACCGGGACCGGATATCAAAAATCCTGGGACTTTCCCGGCTTAGAGACATGAACATGACTTGGTTTCTTTCATTTCGACCAATGTGGCAACGAAGTGCTTTACCTGTATTAAGGTGCTTGCTATGCGGAGAAGAATGCGTGTTAGACACCTGTCTGACGCTACAATCGGATGCGCCAATGGATGCAGAAACATTGTTGAGTCCAATAAAGGCTCATGCTTTGTGCTGCCCTCAACGGCTACCAATCCTGATGACGGCATTCGTGGAAGCTTCACCACTACGATTAAGGGGTAGTGAAGTTCAAGATGAAAGCAGCATTGATCAGGTACGACCTTCTGTCAGCAATACTAATCAAAACGTCAATGGAGACAATCATGCGCACGAATGCATGGTTACACCTTTTTCCGAGTTAGTGGAACTCTCCCAGGAAGCTGTTGACAGCTTTTTCGACAGTCTAAATGATATGATGTTCTCACCACAGCAGAAATAGAGACTTTTGAGCAAGCTCGCACACGGCGTTCCCTGAATTTGGCCTTCAGCTAGAATAGCAAAATACCATGAACAATTTCCCTCCAGTTCACGGACAGCAATTTTATTTCAGCAGCCCAAAAATATTTTTACGAATTTTTCGGGACACTTATCTTCTGCTTAAAGTAAGAACTATTCTTAGAGAACTAAAATTTCTATTTTTAGATACTTTATAGACATTAGCTGCCCGCTGGTATGTTCATAATTATTCTTATTCTGTGATGAAATGGTCTCGAACCTTTTTTCTGTATTAAGAGCCATTTCATGTGTAAATTCTCATATACAAATTAGTGATAATGTATAGATATGCGTGATTACTTTAGCATTATTCTACAGCTTGAGTGCATATATTACATGTGACTGTTTTTTCCGTATATTTGATAATTTCAAAATGCATTTATGTATTTTGGGGTGGTAAGGTATACACAATACTCTACAGTATGTTTTACTATGCATAGATTCGTAAATATGTCCATAGTTAGCGTGGAGTGGGTGTGATGTATTCCTATAGGTTCTGTATCGATCCCCCTATTCCTGACCCTATTCTGGTTAACAAGTTAACTAGCAGCCATCCCGTGATGCAGAAAACCCCCATGATGCAGGAACCGTTATCTGATTAAGCCACACTACGGCACAGGAACGTGTTATCTGATTAGGTCATAACGCTTGCCATCTAATTAGACACGCGATATTCCTCCAGCCCCTGATAAGGCATACGGAGTTCTCAAAACAAATCAAACCTATGACAACCTGGGAAAAACCCTGCGGCCATTGTTTTGATTTCACCGAGAACTTCAGCAAAAGAATGTGCTAACGACCAGGTCGTATGACATCCTTATTGACGTATCTATGTCCATCCTTACGTCAATCTCGGCACCTTAAAGGTACAAATATTACCGATATTGCCCTATGCAAACACACGCGGTGGTGACGAGATCGGAGCAGCCAGACTTGCTGAAGCCCAGAGTAGAGCAGACCCCGCTGGCGCAGCCCCGCCTTCCTGACGCGCTGAAAACGAGACGCTGCTTTCTCCTGCCGAGAAATCCAGCTCCGGCGCTTCCGGGTAGCCCTCGCAGGCAGCCTGGAATATCGAGACCAGAGACGAGAGATACCATCCCTCATTCATCCTAGATTCCAGGTACAGAACTGAATAACCCCTCGCAGAGAATTCTTTAGTCAGTCACTTGGCAAAACAAACTTAACTTAAACTGCTACTTTCTATTCCCGCCCACGTATTAGGCTTAGGTCAGGTACATTTGGGGTAGGCGTAGTTAGAAACACCAGTTGAGTACGATTAGTCAAATGTATATGTGTATGTATATATTTTATCCATTTTAAACAATCATATGGCTTAGAAACCATATCAATGTTTTTACAGTATTATTTTATACTTCTGCTTTTAATGTATGCACTTTACTTAACCATAAGTATTGCAATAATATCGATCCATTTCTCTTGTATGAGAAAAGAGACTGATCAATAAATAACATCTTTTATTGAACACGCCCGCCTCTTCCTTTTCTCTACAATCTGGTGAGACTAAGAATGCACGTACTGACTGAGTAAAATAAGTCGTCTTTTGTTTTCACACGACTCTAGAGATACACTCTTGATTAGGGGAGAGCAAAGTTGTCATGTTCTATGGTTGTCAGAAACTAAATCCCTTCTTGTCTATCCAGGGAGGTTCAACTCCTCCTTGCCTATTCGAGAAAGTTTCTAGTGAACTCTGAGCTAGCTGGCAAACCCAAAACTTTAAGTCTAATATCGACAGTAGTAGACCTAGTTAACGTCTGGTCTAGGCCTATACTATTGAAGGTATTATTCCAATGCGCAGAGCCTATTGGGATAATAGGAACTACACTACAGTGTCACATAGTTAGGCTCCACATAATTACACTGCACTCAATGCAACATACACTCCAAATACCATTCAGTGCCACATAATTATACGCCACATACTTACACTGCACTCAATGCAACATACACTCCAAATACCACTCAGTGCCACATAATTACACGCAACATAATTACTCTGCACTCAATGCAACATACATTCCAAATAACAATCAGTGCCACATAATTACACGCCACATAATTATACTGCACTCAACGCAACATATACTCGAAATACCACTCAGTGCCACATAATTACACACCACATAATTACACTACACTCAATGCAACATAGACTCCAAATAGCACTCAGTGCCACAAAGTTACATGCCACATAATTACTCTGCACTCAATGCAACATACACTTCAAATACCACTCAGTGCCACATAATTACACGCCACATAATTACTCTGCACTCAATGCAACATACATTCCAAATAACAATCAGTGCCACATAATTACACGCCACATAATTATACTGCACTCAACGCAACATATACTCAAAATACCACTCAGTGCCACATAATTACACGCCACATAATTACACTGTGCTCAATGCAACATACACTCCAAATAACACTCAGTGCCACATAATTACACACCACATAATTACACTACACTCAATGCAACATACACTCCAAATACCACTCAGTGCCACATAATTATGTGCTACATAATTTCACTGCGCTCAATGCAACATACACTTCAAATACCACTAAGTGCCACATAATTATTTACCATATAATTACACTGCACTCAATGCAACATACACTCCAAAAACCACTCAGTGGCACATATGTACACGCCACATAATTACAGTGCACTCAATGCAACATACACTCCTAATAACACTCTGTGCCACATAATTACACGACAAATAATTACACTACTTTCCATGCTACATACACTACAAATACCACTCAGTGCCACATAGTTACTTGCCAAATAATTACACTTCACACAATGCAACAAACACTCCAAATAACACTCAGTGTCACATAATTGCATGCAACATAATTACATCGCGCTCAACACAACATTCACTCCAAATACCACTCAGTGCTACATAATTACATGCCAAATAATGACACTGCACTCAATGCAACACACACTCCAAATACCACTCAGTGCCACATAATTCCACACCAAATAATTATTCTGCTTTCCATGAAACATACACTCCAAATACCACTCAGTGCCACATAGTTAGGCTCCACATATTTACACTGCACTCAATGCAACATACACTCCAAATACCACTCAGTGCCACAAAATTATACGCCACATAATTACAGTGCACTCAATGCAACATACCCTCCAAATACCACTCAGTGCCACATAATTACACCCACATAATTACACTGCACTCAATGCAACATACACTGAAAATACCACTCAGTGCCACAAAGTTACACGCCACATAATTACTCTGCACTCAATGCAATATTCACTCCAAATACCAATCAGTGCCACATAATTACACGCCAAATAATTATACTGCACTCAACGCAACATATACTCAAAATACCACTCAGTGCCACATAGTTACTTGCCGCATAATTACACTTCACACAATGCAACATACACTACAAATAACACTCATTGCCACATAATTATACGCCACATATTTACACTGCACTCAATGCAACATACACTCTAAATACCACTCAGTGCCACATCATTACATGCTATATAATTACAATGCAACATACACTCTAAAGAATACCACTCAGTGCCACATAATTACATGCAACATAATTACATCTCGCCCAACACAACATTCACTCCAAATACCACTCAGTGCAACATAATTACATGCCAAATAATTACACTGTGCTCAATGCAACACACACTCCAAATACCACTCAGTGCCACATAATTCCACGCCAAATAATTATTCTGCTTTCCATGCAACATACACTCCAAATACCACTCAGTGCCACATAGTTAGGCTCCACATAATTACACTGCACTCAATGCAACATACACTCCAAATACCATTCAGCGCCACATAATTATACGCCACATAATTACACTGCACTCAATGCAACATACACTCCAAATACCACTCAGTGCCACATAATTACACCCCACATAATTACACTGCACTAAATGCAACATACACTGAAAATACCACTCAGTGCCACAAAGTTACATGCCACATAATTACTCTGCACTCAATGCAACATACACTCCAAATACCACTCAGTGCCACATAATTACTCTGCACTCAATGCAACATACATTCCAAATAACAATCAGTGCCACATAATTACACGCCACATAATTATACTGCACTAAACGCAACATATACTCGAAATACCACTCAGTACCACATAGTTACACGCCACATAATTACACTGTGCTCAATGAAACATACACTCCAAATAACACTCAGTGCCACATAATTACACACCACATAATTACACTACACTCAATGCAACATACACTCCAAATACCACTCAGTGCCACATAATTATCTGCTACATAATTACACTGCACTCAATGCAACATACACTCCAAGTACCACTCTGTGCTACATAATTACACGCTACATAATTTCACTGCGCTCAATGCAACATACACTCCAAATACCACTAAGTGCCACATAATTACACGCCACATAATTACACTGCACTCAATGCAACATACACTGAAAATACCACTCAGTGCCACAAAGTTACACGCCACATAATTACTCTGCACTCAATGCAATATACACTCCAAATACCAATCAGTGCCACATAATTACACGCCAAATAATTATACTGCACTCAACGCAACATATACTCAAAATACCACTCAGTGCCACAAAGTTACATGCCACATAATTACACTGCACTCAATGCAACCTACACTCCAAATACCAATCAGTGCCACATAATTAAACGCCACATAATTATACTGCACTCAATGCATCATACACTCTAAATACCACTCAGTGCCACATAATTACACGCCACATAATTATACTGCGCTCAATGCAACATACACTCCAAATACCACTCAGTGCCTCAAAATTACCCACCACATAATTATACTACACTCAATGCAAATACACTTCAAATACCAATCAGTGCCACATAATTACACTCCACATAATTATACTGCACTCAACGCAACATATACTCGAAATACCACTCAGTGCCACAAAGTTACACGCCACATAATTACACTGCACTCAATGACACCTACACTCCAAATACCAATCAGTGCCACAAAATTACACACCACATAACTACACTACACTCAATGCAAAATACACTCCAAATACCACTCAGTGCCACATAATTACACACCACATAAATACACAGCATTCCATGCAGCATACACTCCAAATAACACTCAGTGCTACATTATTACACGCCACATAATTGCACTCTACTGAATGCAACACACACTCCACACAATACCACTAAGTGCCACATAATTATATGCTACATAATTGCACTGCATTCAATGCAACATACACTCCAAATACCACTCAGTGCCACATAATTACACGCCACATATTTACACTGCACTCATTGCAACATACACTGAAAATACCACTGAGTGCCACAAAGTTACACGCCACATAATTACACTGCACTCAATGCAACATACACTCCAAATACCACTCAATGCCACATAGTTAAAAGCAATAATCAAAATGGGAAAGGATCACTTGTCCTGCACAACCTTAGGTATCTTGCAGGAGCGGAGGGGTGCATCCCAAAGTTAAAAGACCCTCATGCACGTGATGGGTGTACTGGTGTTATAGCGGTGTATCTTGGTTCTCCGCTTTTAGATCACGTGTGTGCATAATCATCGGGTCGTTCAGGTTATGCAACCTCCACCAGGAGGTATTGACCCAAGGTTGAAGCAGTAGTGAGCCAGTGATGGGGAATTGTTAAAAAGGCCCGGAAAACCAGAAAACAACTTTAATAAGTTTGGGTTCGGGTCTGGAAAGCTCTGGTTGTTAGTGCATCTTCGGATACTTGTTATGAGCAATGGATGCACTCAGAGTGTGATCAGGATATTGTGGAAGGGGGGAGTTAAAAATTGGTCGAAATGTTTCTGCCTTCTGTGCTTTGGTAGGACTTATTGGCTTTCATCAGGACCGTTATGTGAATAACGTGAGGTAAGGGTGTGCGATCTTAGTGCTCTAAATAAAGTGATAAAGAATCGGTATATTAACCTGTATCTTGTTTCTAATGAGGTCACACTGTGCCTGTGAGGAGAAATAAACACAATTGTCTTTCAACAAACAAGGGGGGTACATAGGGATACACACCAAGCAGAAATCTGCTTATCATATGTATCAATTGATAGAATTTTATAACAACTAAAAAATGGCAATAGGGGGGAGGAGCCTAGCCTGCAGCCGAGATGGCCGCCTAGTCTCTCGGCTCCGCCGACCTTTGTGCCTTTCCTCACAATCCTGCCGCATATCCTGTACCTCCACACGAAAAGTGCTCTCGTGAAATGCTCCTGAACGCGTTGATGTGCTTCCCGGCGCAATCCGAGCGTTACCGGTGGTGAGACGTCCCTGCGCTCTTCCCGGCCCTCCGAGGGATCGCAGCCGGGCCATAGCCTGTGGGTACGGCTGGAAGCGTGCACAACAACAGCGGCCGCCGTGGTGGAGGAGGAGCCGGTCGGCTGGAGTCGCATTGGTGAGCTGGGCTTATCGCTGCTGCAAACACAAACTGCAACGCTTCCCTCCGCTCGGCGACCCTATGCGCCTGGACACATTGTAACGGCGCTACCACATTGTATCCTTGCCCAGCTTGGAGGTGCCTGGTCTGTCTCTTGGTTGCTCTACCCCGGTGGCGGACGCCATTTTCCGCATCGGACACCCAGCGCCTGCCGGCGGAGTCCTCTGCTCGTTTCGGGGGCTGACTGTTGGCCGGCATTACCACAGTTGGGGCTGCTTCATGATCGGCTGTCCCCATGTTTCTATCCCAGCGGTGCTTCGCAGATCCTCTGCAGACCTGTTCTAAGTCGATGGTTGCAAATGGTGACTTGCTTTCTGAAGGGCTCTGCTGCCGTTCGCCCTGGGCGGGGGACAATGCTGCATCCTCCTTCCCGGATGCACCGCTGGGGCCTCGTGATGTGTTGGCTGCTTTGGAGGATCTACTGGTTTCCTTTCATGACACTGCCCAAGGATTGGGGGACCGGCTTGATGCGATTTCTCCGGCTGGCAGTGATTGCCTTTCAGTGCTGCCCACTATGCCACATCCTCCACCTGTTTACGGTGGATTGTCTATCCTGGAGCGTGTGGAGGCGATAGCTGGTCAGGCCTCAGTTTCCGCTGCAGTACTCTCCGTTGTTGATTTGAAGAGGTCTGGCAATGATGATCTTTCTCGATGGCGGGTGCATCTGCTTCGGACGCCATGTTTTCCATTTCCTTTGTCTTCTGATGGCGTGCCGCTTCGCTTCTTCCTGGATTTGATGCCCTTGTCTTGGCCTGCTGCTACGGTTGAACTGTTGCTTGGTCTTGCTTCCCACTGTACCGTCTTCGGGCAAGCAGCGGTGGCTTCTATTGACTTTTGTGATCGACCTCCCAGCCGGTGTGACTCATTTCAAGTGCCTCGACTTCTGCGGTGGATTTCACAGTTGCCCTCTCCGTCCACGTTGGCTGTTTTAGACCTGGACTCTGCTCTCATGCTGGATCGTAGGGGACAGGGCTGAGGATGTTCCTCCTTTTTGTTGCAACCTGCTGTGTGTATTGCTGGGGCTGTGCTGGACAATTGTTGGAGGTAAAGGTTAATTAGGTGCTGGGTCGGGGTCCGGGGTTGGGTGGCCGCGGGTAAAAGTTTTGATTGTTTTGGTAATTTCTCTGGCCCTCCTCCGGTCTTATGTGATTCTCTTTTTCCTTCTTTTTCTTCCTTCTGAATTTCGGGTACTCTTTTGGGGCGACAGACACACTGCTGGGGGGGGGTAGGCCATAGCCTCTGCATGCGTGTAGGGTGGGGGGTGTGTGGGGGGTTTTTCTTTGCTCGTTTTAGTTCCTATGGGCCTTAATTTTTTTCTTCTTCCTTTTTTATTCTTTTCTTCTCCTATTTCCTTGGGTCATGGGGTGAATTGGGAGATGTGGGTAGTGGCTGGGGTGTATTATACGATGTGTGCTCGTCATCTATCCTGATCTACTCGCCTCCAGCCATTTGTTTTGTGAATAATGTTTGCTGATTTCTCTGAAGACCACTGCCCACTTCTGTCCTGGACGTTTTGTTTGGACTCAGATCCTTTTTGACTTTCCTTGCTTTGGACACGTTCAAAACCTTAAAAAAAATTAAAACCTTCACTTATCCTGCTTCTCGGCAGCGCACTTACTTATAATGTAACTTGGATTACTTATGCTTGCTTTGCTACGCTGCTGAGTCGCTTAATTGCCTGCTATTGTGCTTTAACTGTTGTCGAGGCCGGCCTGTGGGTTGTAGGCCCGTATTTGTTGATTTATATTATCTAATAAAGGTTTTCAAAAAAAAAAAAAAATGGCAATACTTCATAGAGCGGCTGCTATCAATGGCAATGTCAACTCTCCCTTCCAACTCTCCATACTCAGACAGAGGGGTATTGGCATGCTCAGAGGTATGTGCTGCATGCATGTAATCACATTGTTTTCTGGTTTTCCGGGCCTTTTTCACAATTCCCCATCACTGGCTCACTACTGCTTCAACCTTGGGTCAATACCTCCTGGTGGAGGTTGCATAACCTGAATGACCCGATGATTATGCACACACGTGATCTAAAAGCGGAGAAACAAGATACACCGCTATAACACCAGTACACCCATCACGTGCATGAGGGTCTTTTAACTTTGGGACACACCCCTCCACTCCTGCAAGATACCTAAGGTTGGGCAGGACAAGTGATCCTTTCCAATTGTGATTATTGAATATACTTTGGAAACTGAATGGATCGGATTTCCACCTCCCTCCTTCTTGATTAAAAATTGTAAGCAGCGCACAGCTGTGGGAGTTTTTGACAAACAATTCTGACCAAGAAACCACTTTGATCAGAAGACTGCCTCGAATACTTCATGATGGCAGAGAACCTGGGATTAAGCTATTCCATCAAAGAGATCGACGCAATACTCGCCAGACCGGCTCTGTTCATGAACAGTGACCTCACCCAGACTCTCTCCAGCTCCTCGGAGTGGGACGAATTAACAGAACTAAAGAAGGAACAAGTAAGAACAGCCGTCCACGGCATCATAATGACGGAATACCTAAGAGTGAATGCAGCACCGAGAGGACTCTGGGTCACTAACGCACCAAGGATCTTCCTGAAAGACCTACAATTTAGGAAAGATTGGTCTGCCATTTCATGGAAGTGTACAAAGGACTATCTGGTCCTGATTATCAAAACTGCTACAAGATTAACAGATGAACTCACAGTGAAAATCGAAATTTTGGAAACCAAATTGAATAATACTGTGAACATTACTATATATAAAAGCAGATTAGATGAAATCAGCAAAGAAATGAGTAATACTCATGAATACCTAACACAAACCAAACTACAGAAGTTAGCAAAGGAACTCCAGAAGTTCTCTCTAGAGAAGATACACCCCTATAGCAGCAAGGACTAAAAGGCGGATGATAATGCCTCCAATTACGGATCAAACAGTGGTGCGTCGAGCACGAGTTCGGACCAAGGAACAGATCAATACAACACCTCTAGTAAAACAAACTATCAAAATAGGAGAGGAAACCATCGAGGACGCAACTCATGGCGCCCGCCATTCTTCCAAACGAATCAACAAGGGATGCCTTTCCAACCTTTCAATCCCCACTTCCAGGGATGGATGAACCCCTACTTTCAAGGTCCACAAATGATGAACCACTAGATGCAAAACCAGGGAGGTCAGAATTTCCAACAAAACATCCCTTTTTTAGGGACTGGCCCAGCACCACAAAGAACACGGAGGAGAGGAGTAACCTGGTCCGACCAATCGAAACAGGTACAAACGAGGAGTGTAACCAAAAGCCAAAACCGGAGTAACCACGAATCCCTCATCGTGAATCTCACAAAGAAGACCCTAACAAGGGATGAGGAACTAGTAATTAACAAAGGCCTTGGATATGTCCCCACTCCTAAACTGGATCTGTTCAAAACTAAATGTGAAGTAGCAGAATTTTGCCACAAACTGAAGCTAAAAGCCTTCTTCACAGGAGATCAAAACCCCAACAGGGATGGAGATACTACTCTTAGGAACAAGTCATCTTTTTGCCCTTTGAACTCTCAAATCCCCGAAGAAATACAGACTTTTGAACAGGCCATCTTCAAAGCTATAGATGAACTAGCAAACGAACCTCCAAAAGCTTTTCAAAATCTTTCCAGTGCGGAGCAAAGAGCATTAAACGCCCTAAAGCAGGATCACAGTATAATTTAATTTAATTAAATTAATTAATTTAATTTAATTTAATTTAATTGCGGGTTTATATAGCGCTAGGAATGGACTCCCGGAGGAGTATCTCCACGCTTCGACCGCTGGGGAACCCGTCCTGGCTCACCCTGAGAGATGGTCCCTGATGGGTATCTCTAAGGTGCGACCAAGCATCCCCGGTGGTCTGGGGGGGCCGTTGTGAAGATGAGGCAAGCTGATGCCCAGAGTTGCCGAGTGTGGTTTCTGACTAGAGTAGGCACCGAGGCGAGAATTATCGAGTCCGCTGACCCTGGTCCACGACCCTGCCGCGTCGGGAATCGAACCCTGGTCCCGGGCCGTTCTCTGCTTACGGGTCTGCCACCTCTAACCAGTGAGCCACACTTCTCGACAGTCATCAAACCGGCGGACATAGTCATCAAACCGGCGGACAAAGGCGGAGGAGTGGTTCTCCTCACTGTCTAAGGATATGACAAACAATGCACATCGAATACTGTCCCGAGACCATGCTCCTGGTTGGTTTCGACGTAGAGAGCCTGTACACTAGTCTTCCACAAGAAAAAACTATGGATACTCTTGAGAATATACTCTTCAACTCGACCTGAAATTACAAGACTCCCAGACATTTTGTATTGGAATGTTGCCGACTGGCACTCATGGAAAAAAAATTCCAATACAATGATACCCTGTACCTACAATGTCACGGGACATCAATGGGCAGTACCTTCGCCCCAAGTGTGGCAGGCCTCTATGTCAGCACTTTTGAGGACCTGCACATCCTGAAGGAGGACAACAACCCGTATTATCGTCATATACTGTTCTGGAAACGGTATATAGACGACGTTTTCGTCGTCTGGCAAGGTGACGAAGGAAGCCTAATCAAGTTCCATAACTGGCCCAACCAGAGAGACGAATGCCTAAAATTTACATACTGTATGGACCGGAAAAGCATAGACTTTCTAGATGTCACAATTTATGCAGCGGCCGGGATCCTCCAGACCTGTACGTTCTTCAAAACCACAGCAAAAAACAGCCTACTCTCTTTCAAATGCTTCCATCCACGTCCTCTGAAAGAGAACTTGCCGTACAGCCAATTCCTGAGGCTTAAACAAAACTGCAGTAACATCACTGAGTACAAGTCACAAGCTGACGACCTGTGTGAAAAACTGCAAGCCAGGGATTACCCAAAGAAGGTGATAAACAAATGTAAAAAATGCGCCAGAAACCAGAACAGGGAGGCGCTTCTTGAAGCTATACCAAAAACACCGTCTGAGGAAATCACCACCTGTGTAACCACGTACAGCTCAGTGACTAACAACGTCAAAAAAATCATAAACAAGAACTGGCGTATCCTGACATCAGGAAACATGTCATGGCCTAAGCCTCGGTTTGCAAAAAAAAGAAGCCGGAATTTAAAAGACATCTTAGTCCATACTAGGCCACCACTGAGGTTAACAAGAGGACCCACTGACCCATGGGGGAACCCCCAAGTAACAGGACACTATCCGTGCGGTTCATGCTCCGTTTGCAACCTCACAAAACCCACAAAAGAACTCCAACTATTACCAGATTTCAAATGGACCATACACAATCACACCAATTGCAACACCAGTCACGTGGTCTACATGATCACTTGCCCGTGTGACCTTAGATATATTGGTATGACATGCAGGAAAGCCAAACAAAGACTTTGTGAACATCGAAGCAACGTGAAATGCAAAAAGAGTACTACGAAAATGGCCCATCATTACCTAGAAAAAGGTCACACAACTCAAGACCTTAACTGGGTCATCTTAGAAACTCTACCCAACAAAGACAGGAATGCTGAAAAAATCCTGTTTGAGAAGGAGCAGAGATGGGTACATAAGCTGGGCACTGACCGTCAAGGGTTGAATGATAATATCCCCTGGCTCAGTTTGAATAGGAAATAAACAAACTAAGAAACGGAGAAAACTCAATTTCAAATCATGAACTTGAAGGATTGCTCCAAAAAACAGCATCTGAATACAAGACCCAGTGATCATATAAGATCCATTGATCATATAAGGATTCTATGACTCGCAAAACATATGCAATCATGACCACTTAACAAATTGAGATGCCCAATGGATCAAGAAAATCACCTGGCCAAGGTGGTGTCCTCCATCGCAACACCCCTGATCATTGCCAATCGAAAACCAGGAACTTGAAAGATTGTTCCATGAAACAACATGTGAATACAAGACCCAATGACACATAAGAATATAAGACCAAAGATCAGACATGGACTCTGTGACTCGCATAATATATACAATCGTGACCACCTAAAAAATAGAGATGCCCAATGGACCAATAATATCACCAGACTGAGGTGTTGTCCCCCATTGTAACACCCTGGATTATTGACAAACCGCCGCACACAGGTTAGAAAAATAAGTAATCTACATTTTCCAGTGACTGACAACCACCTCTTAGCAAAAAAACACACACGCTCGGCATTGACGCACCACCTCTGAGAACAAATTATGCCGAACACAGCATGGCCGTAAGATTAATAATAACAAATCCATGCCGAACATAGCATGGTGTATCTGATTATGGTTACCATGGTAATATACGCAAGAACCAATCAGAGTCATTCACAAATGGTTCTTCTGACCCGGAAACAGTAGTTTCTGTTTCCGGGGCAAGGAAGGCAGCGCGTTCACAGCGGACGCCAGGACAGGATGCAACAGGTATCACAACTGTGTATCGCGAACTCCAAGAACCGCAAGTATTGTACTGAATTCCCCTCTAACTCTCGTTTGTTATACCTTTCCCTTGTCCAGTCTACCTGAAGGCCTCCTTACCCGACTGGAGCGCGTTACATATACGCGCGAGGTAACATTCGATTTTACACAGAACAGACCGCTATCTATGAGGGGCACATGTTTATTGATTTTAGCACGATATTGCACACACAATTACATCGTGTCGATCGGTAAAGATAAAGTGAGCCATGATGAATACCTCACAATGATACAATAAGAAGTGTACTTTTTCTAAAGTTACACGGGTCGAAAACCACAAAACATTTTTCACTTTTGTAAAAACGCTGTGATTACATGCATGCAGCACATACCTCTGAGCATGCCAATACCCTCTGTCTGAGTATGGAGAGTTGGAAGGGAGAGTTGACATTGCCATTGATAGCAGCCGCTCTATGAAGTATTGCCATTTTTTAGTTGTTATAAAATTCTATCAATTGCTAGATATGATAAGCAGATTTCTGCTTGGTGTGTATCCCTATGTACCCCCCCCTTGTTTGTTGAAAGACAATTGTGTTTATTTCTCCTCACAGGCACAGTGTGACCTCATTAGAAACAAGATACAGGTTAATATACCGATTCTTTATCACTTTATTTAGAGCACTAAGATCGCACACCCTTCCCTCACGTTATTCACATAACGGTCCTGATGAAAGCCAATAAGTCCTACCAAGGCACAGAAGGCAGAAACATGTCGACCAATTTTTAACTCCCCCCTTCCACAATATCCTGATCACACTCTGAGTGCATCCATTGCTCATAACAAGTATACGAAGATGCACTAATAACCAGAGCTTTCCAGACCCGAACCCAGACTTATTAAAGTTGTTTTCTGGTTTTCCAGACCTTTTTAACAATTCCCCATCACTGGCTCACTACTGCTTCAACCTTGGGTCAATACCTCCTGGTGGAGGTTGCATAACCTGAACGACCCGATGATTATGCACACACGTGATCTAAAAGTGGAGAACCAAGATACACCGCTATAACACCAGTGCACCCATCACGTACATGAGGGTCTTTTAACTGTGGGAAGCACCCCTCCGCTCCTGCAAGATACCTAAGGTTGTGCAGGACAAGTGATCCTTTCCCATTTTGAATATTGAATATACTTTGGAAACTGAATGGACCGGATTTCCACTTCCCTCCTTCTTGATTAAAAAAAAAAACATATTTAAAAGCCACATAATTACACTGCACCCAATGCAACATACACTGAAAATACCACTCAGTGCCTCAAAGTTACACACCACATAATTACACTGCACTCAATGCAAAATACACTCCAAATAACACTCAGTGCCACATAGTTACTTGACACATAATCGCACTTCACACAATGCAACATACACTCCAAATAACATTCAGTGACACATAATTATACGCTATTTAATTACAATGCAACATTCATCCAAAGAATACCACTCAGTGCCACATAATTACACACCACATAATTACACTGAACCTAATGCAACATACACTCCAAATACCACTCAGTGTCACATAATTACATGCAACATAATTACATCGCGCTCAACACAACATTCACACCAAATACCACTCAGTGCCACATAATTACATGCCAATTAATTACACTGCGCTCAATGCAACACACACTCCCAATACCACTAAGTGCCACATAATTCCACGCCAAATAATTACTCTGCTTTCCATGCAATATGCACTCCTAATACCACTCAGTGCCACATAGTTACGCGCCACATAATTACACTGCACTCAATGCAACATACACTCCAAATACCACTCAGTGCCACATAATTATGCGCCACATAATTACACTGCACTCAATGCAACATACACTCCAAATACCACTGAGTGCCACATAATTACACGCCACATAATTATACTCTACTGAATGCAACACACACCACACAATACCACTCAGTGCCACATAATTATATGCTACATAATTACACTGCACTCAATGCAACATACACTCCAAACAATACCACTCAGTGCCACATAATTACACGCCACACAAAGACACTCGACTGAATACAACATACACAACACACAATACCACTCAGTGCCACATAATAATATGCTACATAATTACACTGCGCGCAACAAACACTCCAAATACCACTAAGTGCCACATAATTACACACTGCATAATTACACTCTACTGAATGCAACACACACTCCACACAATACCACTCAGTGCCACATAATTATATGCTACATAATTACAATGCAACATACACACCAAAGAATACCACTCAGTGACAAATAATTACACGCCACACAATTACACTCTACTGAATACAACATACACTCATCAAAATTCCACTCAATACAAAATAATTACATGCCAAATAATTACACTGAATTCCATGCAACACACACTCCAAATACCACTTAGTGCCACATAATTATATGCTATATAATTACAATGCAACATACACTCCAATAAATACCACTCAGTGCCACATAATTACACGCCACATAATTATACTGCGCTCAATGCAACATACACTCCAAATACCACTCAGTGCCTCAAAAATACACACCACATAATTATACTACACTCAATGCAAAATACACTTCAAATACCAATCAGTGCCACATAATTACACACCACATAATTATACTGCACTCAACGCAACATATACTTGAAATACCACTCAGTACCACAAAGTTACACGCCACATAATTACACTGCACTCAATGACACCTACACTCCAAATACCAATCAGTGCCACAAAATTACACAGCACATAACTACACTACACTCAATGCAAAATACTCTCCAAATACCACTCAGTGCCACATAATTATACACCACATAATTACACAGCATTCCATGCAGCATACACTCCAAATAACACTCAGTGCTACATTATTACACGCCACATAATGGCACTCTACTGAATGCAACACACACTCCACACAATACCGCTAAGTGCCACATAATTATATGCTACATAATTGCACTGCACTCAATGCAACATACACTCCAAATACCGCTCAGTGCCACATAATTACACGCCACATATTTACACTGCACCCAAGGCAACATACACTGAAAATACCACTCAGTGCCTCAAAGTTACACGCCACATAATTACACTGCACTCAATGCAAAATACACTCCAAATAACACTCAGTGCCACATAGTTACTTGACACATAATCGCACTTCACACAATGCAACATACACTCCAAATAACATTCAGTGACACATAATTATACGCTATTTAATTACAATGCAACATTCATCCAAAGAATACCACTCAGTGCCACATAATTACACACCACATAATTACACTGAACCTAATGCAAAATACACTCCAAATACCACTCAGTGTCACATAATTACATGCAACATAATTACATCGCGCTCAACACAACATTCACACCAAATACCACTCAGTGCCACATAATTACATGCCAATAAATTAAACTGCGCTCAATGCAACACACACTCCCAATACCACTAAGTGCCACATCATTCCACGCCAAATAATTAATTTGCTTTCCATGCAATATGCACTCCTAATACCACTCAGTGCCACATAGTTACGCGCCACATAATTACACTGCACTCAATGCAACATACACTCCAAATACCACTCAGTGCCACATAATTATACGCCACATAATTACACTGCACTCAATGCAACATACACTCCAAATACCACTGAGTGCCACATAATTACACGCCACATAATTATACTCTACTGAATGCAACACACACCACACAATACCACTCAGTGCCACATAATTATATGCTACATAATTACACTGCACTCACTGCAACATACACTCCAAACAATACCACTCAGTGCCACATAATTACACGCCACACAAAGACACTCGACTGAATACAACATACACAACACACAATACCACTCAGTGCCACATAATAATATGCTACATAATTACACTGCGCGCAACAAACACTCAAAATACCACTAAGTGCCACATAATTACACACTGCATAATTACACTCTACTGAATGCAACACACACTCCACACAATACCACTCAGTGCCACATAATTATATGCTACATAATTACAATGCAACATACACACCAAAGAATACCACTCAGTGACAAATAATTACACGCCACACAATTACACTCTACTGAATACAACATACACTCATCAAAATTCCACTCAATACAAAATAATTATATGCTACATAATTACACTGCGCTCAATGCAACATACATTCCAAATGCTACTCAGTGCCACATAATTACATGCCAAATAATTACACAGAATTCCATGCAACACACACTCCAAATACCACTTAGTGCCACATAATTATATGCTATATAATTACAATGCAACATACACTCCAAAGAATACCACTCAGTGCCACATAATTACACACCACATAATTACACTATGCTCAATGGAACATACACTCCGAATGCCACTCAGTGACACATAATTACATGCCACATAATTAACCTACACTGAATGCAACATACACTCCAAATACCACTCAGTGCCACAAAGTTACACGCCACATAATTACTCTGCACTCAATGCAATATACACTCCAAATACCAATAAGTGCCGCATAATTACACGCCAAATAATTATACTGCACTCAACGCAACATATACTCAAAATACCACTCAGTGCCACAAAGTTACATGCCACATAATTACACTGCACTCAATGCAACCTACACTCCAAATACCAATCAGTGCCACATAATTACACGCCACATAATTATACTGCACTCAATGCATCATATACTCTAAATACCACTCAGTGCCACATAATTACACGCCACATAATTATACTGCGCTCAATGCAACATACACTCCAAATACCACTCAGTGCCTCAAAAATACACACCACATAATTATACTACACTCAATGCAAAATACACTTCAAATACCAATCAGTGCCAAATAATTACACGCCACATAATTATACTGCACTCAACGCAACATATATTTGAAATACCACTCAGTGCCACAAAGTTACACGCCACATAATTACACTGCACTCAATGACACCTACACTCCAAATACCAATCAGTGCCACGAAATTACACACCACATAACTACACTACACTCAATGCAAAATACACTCCAAATACCACTCAGTGCCACATAATTACACACCAGATAATTACACAGCATTCCATGCAGCATACACTCCAAATAACACTCAGTGCTACATTATTACACGCCACATAATGGCACTCTACTGAATGCAACAAACACTCCACACAATACCGCTAAGTGCCACATAATTATATGCTACATAATTGCACTGCACTCAATGCAACATACACTCCAAATACCGCTCAGTGCCACATAATTACACGCCACATATTTACACTGCACCCAATGCAACATACACTGAAAATACCACTCAGTGCCTCAAAGTTACAAGCCACATAATTACACTGCACTCAATGCAAAATACACTCCAAATACCACTCAGTGCCACATAGTTACTTGACACATAATCACACTTCACACAATGCAACATACACTCCAAATAACACTCAGTGACACATAATTATACGCTATATAATTACAATGCAACATTCATCTAAAGAATACCACTCAGTGCCACATAATTACACACCACATAATTACACTGAACCTAATGCAACATACACTCCAAATACCACTCAGTGTCACATAATTACATGCAACATAATTACATCGCGTTCAACACAACATTCACACCAAATACCACTCAGTGCCACATAATTACATGCCAATTAATTACACTGCGCTCAATGCAACACACACTCCCAATACCACTCAGTGTCACATAAATCCACGCCAAATAATTACTCTGCTTTCCATGCAATATACACTCCTAATACCACTCAGTGCCACATAGTTACGCGCCACATAATTACACTGCACTCAATGCAACATACACTCCAAATACCACTCAGTGCCACATAAGTATACGCCACATAATTACACTGCACTCAATGCAACATACACTCCAAATACCACTGAGTGCCACATAATTACACGCCATATAATTATACTCTACTGAATGCAACACACACCACACAATACCACTCAGTGCCACATAATTATATACTACATAATTACACTGCACTCAATGCAACATACACTCCAAACAATACCACTCAGTGCCACATAATTACACGCCACACAAAGACACTCGACTGAATACAACATACACTCCACACAATACCACTCAGTGCCACATAATAATATGCTACATAATTACACTGCGCGCAACAAACACTCCAAATACCACTAAATGCCACATAATTACACACTGCATAATTACACTCTACTGAATGCAACACACACTCCACACAATACCACTCAGTGCCACATAATTATATGCTACATAATTACAATGCAACATACACACCAAAGAATACCACTCAGTGACAAATAATTACACGCCACACAATTACACTCTACTGAATACAACATACACTCATCAAAATTCCACTCAATACAAACATAATTATATGCTACATAATTACACTGCGCTCAATGCAACATACATTCCAAATACTACTCAGTGCCACATAATTACATGCCAAATAATTACACTGAATTCCATGCAACACACACTCCAAATACCACTTAGTGCCACATAATTATATGCTATATAATTACAATGCAACATACACTCCAAAGAATACCACTCAGTGCCACATAATAACACACCACATAATTACACTATGCTCAATGCAACATACACTCCGAATGCCACTCAGTGACACATAATTACACGCCACATAATTACACTACACTCAATGCAACATACACTCCAAATACCACTCAGTGCCACAAAGTTACCCTCCACATAATTACTCTGCACTCAATGCAATATACACTCCAAATACCAATCAGTGCCACATAATTACACGCCAAATAATTATACTGCACTCAACCCAACATATACTCAAAATACCACTCAGTGCCACAAAGTTACATGCCACATAATTACACTGCACTCAATGCAACCTACACTCCAAATACCAATCAATGCCACATAATTACACGCCACATAATTATACTGCACTCAATGCATCATACACTCTAAATACCACTCATTGCCACATAATTACACGCCACATAATTATACTGCGCTCAACGCAACATATACTCGAAATACCACTCAGTGCCTCAAAAATACACACCACATAATTATACTACACTCAATGCAAAATACACTTCAAATACCAATCAGTGCCACATAATTACACGCCACATAATTATACTGCACTCAACGCAACATATACTCGAAATACCACTCAGTGCCACAAAGTTACATGCCACATAATTACACTGCACTCAATGACACCTACACTCCAAATACCAATCAGTGCCACAAAATTACACACCACATAACTACACTACACTCAATGCAAAATACACTCCAAATACCACTCAGTGCCACATAATTACACACCACATAATTGCACAGCATTCCATGCAGCATACACTCCAAATAACACTCAGTGCTACATTATTACACGCCACATAATTGCACTCTACTGAATGCAACACACACTCCACACAATACCGCTAAGTGCCACATAATTATATGCTACATAATTGCACTGCACTCAATGCAACATACACTCCAAATACCACTCAGTGCCACATAATTACACGCCACATATTTACACTGCACCCAATGCAACATACACTGAAAATACCACTCAGTGCCTCAAAGTTACACGCCACATAATTACACTGCACTCAATGCAAAATACACTCCAAATACCACTCAGTGCCACATAGTTACTTGACACATAATCACACTTCACACAATGCAACATACACTCCAAATAACACTCTGTGACACATAATTATACGCTATATAATTACAATGCAACATTCATCCAAAGAATACCACTCAGTGCCGCATAATTACACACCACATAATTACACTGAACCTAATGCAACATACACTCCAAATACCACTCAGTGTCACATAATTACATGCAACATAATTACATCGCGCTCAACACAACATTCACACCAAATACCACTCAGTGCCACATAATTACATGCCAATTAATTACACTGCGCTCAATGCAAAACACACTCCCAATACCACTCAGTGCCACATAAATCCACGCCAAATAATTACTCTGCTTTCCATGCAATATACACTCCTAATACCACTCAGTGCCACATAGTTACGCGCCACATAATTACAGTGCACTCAATGCAACATACACTCCAAATACCACTCAGTGCCACATAAGTATACGCCACATAATTACACTGCACTCAATGCAACATACACTCCAAATACCACTGAGTGCCACATAATTACACGCCACATACTTATACTCTACTGAATGCAACACACACCACACAATACCACTCAGTGCCACATAATTATATGCTACATAATTAGACTGCACTCAATGCAACATACACTCCAAACAATACCACTCAGTGCCACATAATTACACGCCAGACAAAGACACTCGACTGAATACAACATACACTCCACACAATACCACTCAGTGCCACATAATAATATGCTACATAATTACACTGCGCGCAACAAACACTCCAAATACCACTAAATGCCACATAATTACACACTGCATAATTACACTCTACTGAATGCAACACACACTCCACACAATACCACTCAGTGCCACATAATTATATGCTACATAATTACAATGCAACATACACACCAAAGAATACCACTCAGTGACAAATAATTACACGCCACACAATTACACTCTACTGAATACAACATACACTCATCAAAATTCCACTCAATACAAAATAATTATATGCTACATAATTACACTGCGCTCAATGCAACATACATTCCAAATACTACTCAGTGCCACATAATTACACACCACATAATTACACTGAACCTAATGCAACATACACTCCAAATACCACTCAGTGTCACATAATTACATGCAACATAATTACATCGCGTTCAACACAACATTCACACCAAATACCACTCAGTGCCACATAATTACATGCCAATTAATTACACTGCGCTCAATGCAACACACACTCCCAATACCACTCAGTGTCACATAAATCCACGCCAAATAATTACTCTGCTTTCCATGCAATATACACTCCTAATACCACTCAGTGCCACATAGTTACGCGCCACATAATTACACTGCACTCAATGCAACATACACTCCAAATACCACTCAGTGCCACATAAGTATACGCCACATAATTACACTGCACTCAATGCAACATACACTCCAAATACCACTGAGTGCCACATAATTACACGCCATATAATTATACTCTACTGAATGCAACACACACCACACAATACCACTCAGTGCCACATAATTATATACTACATAATTACACTGCACTCAATGCAACATACACTCCAAACAATACCACTCAGTGCCACATAATTACACGCCACACAAAGACACTCGACTGAATACAACATACACTCCACACAATACCACTCAGTGCCACATAATAATATGCTACATAATTACACTGCGCGCAACAAACACTCCAAATACCACTAAATGCCACATAATTACACACTGCATAATTACACTCTACTGAATGCAACACACACTCCACACAATACCACTCAGTGCCACATAATTATATGCTACATAATTACAATGCAACATACACACCAAAGAATACCACTCAGTGACAAATAATTACACGCCACACAATTACACTCTACTGAATACAACATACACTCATCAAAATTCCACTCAATACAAACATAATTATATGCTACATAATTACACTGCGCTCAATGCAACATACATTCCAAATACTACTCAGTGCCACATAATTACATGCCAAATAATTACACTGAATTCCATGCAACACACACTCCAAATACCACTTAG
Source organism: Lissotriton helveticus (assembly GCF_964261635.1). NCBI lineage: Eukaryota > Metazoa > Chordata > Amphibia > Caudata > Salamandridae > Lissotriton > Lissotriton helveticus. Next base: position 59,009,588 of record NC_136059.1, read on the forward strand.
TGCCACATAATTATATGCTATATAATTACAATGCAACATACACTCCAAAGAATACCACTCAGTGCCACATAATAACACACCACATAATTACACTATGCTCAATGCAACATACACTCCGAATGCCACTCAGTGACACATAATTACACGCCACATAATTACACTACACTCAATGCAACATACACTCCAAATACCACTCAGTGCCACAAAGTTACCCTCCACATAATTACTCTGCACTCAATGCAATATACACTCCAAATACCAATCAGTGCCACATAATTACACGCCAAATAATTATACTGCACTCAACCCAACATATACTCAAAATACCACTCAGTGCCACAAAGTTACATGCCACATAATTACACTGCACTCAATGCAACCTACACTCCAAATACCAATCAATGCCACATAATTACACGCCACATAATTATACTGCACTCAATGCATCATACACTCTAAATACCACTCATTGCCACATAATTACACGCCACATAATTATACTGCGCTCAACGCAACATATACTCGAAATACCACTCAGTGCCTCAAAAATACACACCACATAATTATACTACACTCAATGCAAAATACACTTCAAATACCAATCAGTGCCACATAATTACACGCCACATAATTATACTGCACTCAACGCAACATATACTCGAAATACCACTCAGTGCCACAAAGTTACATGCCACATAATTACACTGCACTCAATGACACCTACACTCCAAATACCAATCAGTGCCACAAAATTACACACCACATAACTACACTACACTCAATGCAAAATACACTCCAAATACCACTCAGTGCCACATAATTACACACCACATAATTGCACAGCATTCCATGCAGCATACACTCCAAATAACACTCAGTGCTACATTATTACACGCCACATAATTGCACTCTACTGAATGCAACACACACTCCACACAATACCGCTAAGTGCCACATAATTATATGCTACATAATTGCACTGCACTCAATGCAACATACACTCCAAATACCACTCAGTGCCACATAATTACACGCCACATATTTACACTGCACCCAATGCAACATACACTGAAAATACCACTCAGTGCCTCAAAGTTACACGCCACATAATTACACTGCACTCAATGCAAAATACACTCCAAATACCACTCAGTGCCACATAGTTACTTGACACATAATCACACTTCACACAATGCAACATACACTCCAAATAACACTCTGTGACACATAATTATACGCTATATAATTACAATGCAACATTCATCCAAAGAATACCACTCAGTGCCGCATAATTACACACCACATAATTACACTGAACCTAATGCAACATACACTCCAAATACCACTCAGTGTCACATAATTACATGCAACATAATTACATCGCGCTCAACACAACATTCACACCAAATACCACTCAGTGCCACATAATTACATGCCAATTAATTACACTGCGCTCAATGCAAAACACACTCCCAATACCACTCAGTGCCACATAAATCCACGCCAAATAATTACTCTGCTTTCCATGCAATATACACTCCTAATACCACTCAGTGCCACATAGTTACGCGCCACATAATTACAGTGCACTCAATGCAACATACACTCCAAATACCACTCAGTGCCACATAAGTATACGCCACATAATTACACTGCACTCAATGCAACATACACTCCAAATACCACTGAGTGCCACATAATTACACGCCACATACTTATACTCTACTGAATGCAACACACACCACACAATACCACTCAGTGCCACATAATTATATGCTACATAATTAGACTGCACTCAATGCAACATACACTCCAAACAATACCACTCAGTGCCACATAATTACACGCCACACAAAGACACTCGACTGAATACAACATACACTCCACACAATACCACTCAGTGCCACATAATAATATGCTACATAATTACACTGCGCGCAACAAACACTCCAAATACCACTAAATGCCACATAATTACACACTGCATAATTACACTCTACTGAATGCAACACACACTCCACACAATACCACTCAGTGCCACATAATTATATGCTACATAATTACAATGCAACATACACACCAAAGAATACCACTCAGTGACAAATAATTACACGCCACACAATTACACTCTACTGAATACAACATACACTCATCAAAATTCCACTCAATACAAAATAATTATATGCTACATAATTACACTGCGCTCAATGCAACATACATTCCAAATACTACTCAGTGCCACATAATTACATGCCAAATAATTACACTGAATTCCATGCAACACACACTCCAAATACCACTTAGTGCCACATAATTATATGCTATATAATTACAATGCAACATACACTCCAAAGAATACCACTCAGTGCCACATAATTACACGCCACACAAAGACACTCGACTGAATACAACATACACTCCACACAATACCACTCAGTGCCACATAATAATATGCTACATAATTACACTATGCTCAATGCAACATACACTCCGAATGCCACTCAGTGACACATAATTACACGCCACATAATTACACTACACTCAATGCAACATACACTCCAAATACCACTCAGTGCCACAAAGTTACACGCCACATAATTACTCTGCACTCAATGCAATATACACTCCAAATACCAATCAGTGCCACATAATTACACGCCAAATAATTATACTGCACTCAACCCAACATATACTCAAAATACCACTCAGTGCCACAAAGTTACATGCCACATAATTATATGGCCGGGATGCCCGCCACCCCTTCCCAACACACATCCCCAAGGATGGGAAGTCGGACAATCGTTGAACTTTTGGAAGACGGGAGGGAGTCACCCTCCCGGCCGTATTTATTAAAATATGAAACAAAATTTAAAACATTAAATTAAAAGTTTCATCATTATGCATTATGTACAATTTGACATGTATTACATTTCGATGCAGTCATGTACTTTTGGCTAACATCCTGAAAATGCATACACTCTAATTCAAATTGTACATCCTAGCATTAAGGGCCAACGGCAAGGTCTTAACCGGTGTCAGATCCCTACTACCAAACTCCCGCCCTCACCGTGTGAGCGGCGCATGCGCAGAGGGCTCTACCCTCATTGCCAACTGTAACTTCCCTTGTCGTTGTGGGGGCCCCCTTTCTACTCGACGCCATCTTAAGGGTCGTCCGAGTTCCCGTATGAGGTCTCTGTAGGAAGGACAGCGTGGACTCTCCCCCCCACCCCATACTCTTTATCCGCCGTCGCGGATATCCTGCCCCTGGGAAATTAGTCAGGAGGGGCATTTAACCGCCTCCCCCCCTGGGAGGGGCCCATGGCCATCTCCCCCTAGGCGCCCCATCCTTAGTGGGTGCCGCCTCCCCGTGGAAGGGGCCAATGGCCGTCTTCCCCCGGGCGCTCCCATCCATTGTGGGTGGCGCCCCACTCTAGGGACCTTTAAATTCCTGCTCACCGATCATGACCTTACCACCCGACAAATAAATACGACAGTTGTTTACCTACTAAAAAGAAAAAATTCAGCATCATCTTACTGTTCATTACTGATCATTTCTGCAAGAAGAAACTTCTCCAATGCAAACCATATTCACCTTCTCAACATTCCTTTATTCACTCTACCAAGGAAAAAGAAGGCCTATACTTTCATCACTCAGAAAACTTTATTTTCTCCAAACATTTGCTATCAGGGGCTGGTGGGTGGGTCAAAATTGCTGCTTGTTCCGTCGAGGGCTCACGAGCAACGAGTGGGTGCAGCCTTCCGATCCGAGGAACAAGAGGACGATCTTCTGGGTTCCCGCTCCTTTATCCTTCTGCGGGAGGGCGTGTACCCGTCCCTGATACGCCTACTGGGCGTGGTCTTCCTTCGAGGTGTCTAGGACAACCCCTCTCGGGCGGGGGAAGGCGCGCTCCGGCTACGCCGCTTTGGGCATACCAGCCGGGCCACGCCCACCCCGCCAAAAATGGCTTCCCAGGAGGTTCGGGCCCCCATCCATACGTTCGGGGGGACCGAGCGGTCGCCCCTTTCCATATGGCCGGGATGCCCGCCACCCCCTCCCAACACACATCCCCAAGGATGGGAAGTCGGACAATCGTTGAACTTTTGGAAGACGGGAGGGAGTCACCCTCCCGGCCGTATTTATTAAAATATGAAACAAAATTTAAAACATTAAATTAAAAGTTTCATCATTATGCATTATGTACAATTTGACATTTATTACATTTCGATGCAGTCATGTACTTTTGGCTAACATCCTGAAAATGCATACACTCTAATTCAAATTGTACATCCTAGCATTAAGGGCCAACGGCAAGGTCTTAACCGGTGTCAGATCCCTACTACCAAACTCCCGCCCTCACCGTGTGAGCGGCGCATGCGCAGAGGGCTCTACCCTCATTGCCAACTGTAACTTCCCTTGTCGTGGTGGGGGCCCCCGTTCTACTCGACGCCATCTTAAGGGTCGTCCGAGTTCCCGTATGAGGTCTCTGTAGGAAGGACAGCGTGGACTCTCCCCCCACCCCATACTCTTTATCCGCCGTCGCGGATATCCGGCCCCTGGGAAATTAGTCAGGAGGGGCATTTACCCGCCTCCCCCCCTGGGAGGGGCCCATGGCCATCTCCCCCTAGGCGCCCCATCCTTAGTGGGTGCCGCCTCCCCGTGGAAGGGGCCAATGGCCGTCTTCCCCCGGGCGCTCCCATCCATTGTGGGTGGCGCCCCACTCTAGGGACCTTTAAATTCCTGCTCACCGATCATGACCTTACCGCCACAGACCGGATAGTTGACCGACTATCCGGTCCCCCCAACTCCTCCTATAGGTCATACTTCCTCAAACCTCTCAGCCATGCAACCAAATCTCCTATTAGTAAATCATTCCCCTCCCTGGACAGGTGAACCCCATCATACAGATACATATGGTCACCCCGGATACACCCATGAGGAATGACATGCAACTGTGCAGAACGGAACAGTCTATTAATCTTATTATTGACCCATTTAACTGAATGGTTCAGAGCTGACACCGAAAGGCCCCCCTGCCACCTCCTTCTAGGAATCATGTGGGACCAGGCAATCGTGCACCCTGGGACTCTTTTAGCCAACCAGCTAACAGCCGACAGGATTCGCTCAAGTAACACTCGTCTACCCAGTGTCACCAAATCGTTGTCACCCAGGTGTACTATGACTATAGATGGCGGTGACCTATGCCGCCTTAAAAGTCCCTCGAAAAATGACTCAAATTGGTCAAAAACGAGCCCACCTTTCCCATGGAAAGCCACTCTGAACCCGTATTCCCCAGGTGCGTGAATCGCGTCACCTTCCTTGAATACGTCACCGGCGCGCCTCACGTATGAGTGGCCCACGACCCATACCATCCTCTCCCCAGTCGGTGATCTCTGACCGCTGGTCTCTTGATGTAGGGTCGACCTCCAATTCCGCCCTGCATGGCAGGCCCGCGAAACTGCAAAGTAAACAAAAGACAGAAAACGTGAGTGCATGTCAATTGATCACTTACAACATGTGCAATCGCACATACCTCTTAAAGCAATTCGAGGACCAACGGCCCAATTGTTTCACTTCCTCGGCACTCTGACCCCTGGCTGTAGCCTCAGTAGCAGCCCCTATCCGAAAGGAGTGGGTCCCAAAATCGCACGGGTCCATGCCCGCGTCAGAGATTGCCAGTGCCAGCACCCTTTGAAACTGAAATCTCGTCAGTGGGGTGCCATCTTTGTGTCGGAGCAAGCTCCCCCCCCAGGCGGCCGCTCTCAGCGCCAAATAGTCTTCCACACACTTCAACGGCAGACGGGGGACCCTCGCTTGCGCTGTACGACCACACTATCTCCCATAGCCCCCTGGTCGGTCTTGGACCTGGCTATCATGATTACCATCGAATCACCCCTTATCTGGATGTGATCCCTGCACAAACCTCCCTCCATATCTCTCTTGTTCCTTGCGACAAGTTCGCTCACCCTCATGGCCCCATGAAATGCCAGTGTGAACGCTGCCCGGAACAGAACTGCTTCGTAATGGGAGGAACACGTCTCGTCCAGCTTTGCTAAAAGCAGAGACAGTCTGTCTAAGCCAATCGGGTGCCTCGTATCTCTCTTGCAACCCTCAAGGCGCTGCCAGCCACGAAGGGCTTTCTTCACCAAAAAGGAACCCGTAGGGTCTTTTATGCTGTGTACCTGGGCCATGAATGAAATGGCCGCCCTATGCCTACCGGCCGTTGCCACTGATCGGCCCTCCCTGTGTAGTGCAACCAGGTACCCCAGGAAGGATTCCTCCTGTCCCCAATGCAGACTCCCCACAGGACCCAAATATGTGCAATAAGAACGAAACGCTCCTTCGTATGCTTTCCTTGTCCTGGGGGCTAAACTCGCTGCCACGAGGTCTTGTAATCCGAGGCACCGATTAGCCACATTGCTTCTGGGAATGGTGCTGCCTCTAAGTCTGCTGTGGGCAGGTAACCCCTGAATGCCTGCATACGTGAACGAGAGAGTGCATCAGCCGCATGATTCAGTACACCTGGCACATGTTTTGCCCTGAACAGTACATTCAATCTCATGCACAGCAGCACAATCTCTTTCAACAATCTCAAAATCATTTTGCAGCGTGCTGCCTGTTGATTAATGCAATCTACGACAGTCATATTGTCGGACCAAAACACCACTGAGCGTCCCCTGAAGTCATCAGCCCATGTCATCAGAGCAACCCAGATGGGGAATAACTCCAGAAATCCAATGTTACCTGTGAGGCCGTCGGAGTGCCACCATGTTGGCCATGTTTGTGCCGACCATCGATCACCTAAGATGGCGCCAAAACCCACGCTCCCCGCCGAGTCGGTCCATAGACCTAATTCCTCCGAAGACTCTGGCGGGGAGTTCTAGACGACTCGCCCGTTGAAGTCCGCCAGAAATGCCAACCAAATACGCATATCCTGGCGAACCTCTCCAGACAGTCTCGTACGGTGGTGAGTCTCTTTGAGACCACCCATAGCCTGCGCGATAGAGCGCGAAAACGGGCGGGCCATAGGAATCACCCTCAAGGCAAAATTAAGCTGACCCACTGTTTGTTGTAACTGGTGCAGGGTCACTTTCTCACCACTCAGGCATTGCATCAAGGAAGCCCGGAACTTGATCACTTTGTCTACTGGTAGTCGGAAACACCCCTCCACAGAATAGAGCTCAATACCCAGAAACTCCAGTGAAGTAGATGGTCCGACCGTCTTACCTGGTGCCAAAGGGACACCGAATTCATTCATGAGGATGCAGAAATCATACAGCGCCTGTGCGCATTTCATATCACCGGCTGCCCCCAAAAACAGAAAATCATCCAGATAATGCATAACATGTCTATGCCCTGTGGCCTCTGTAAATGCCCATTCCAAAAAACAGCTAAACATCTCAAAATATGCACATGAAATGGAACAACCCTACGGGCATGCATTTATCCATGTAATACTTGCCCTGAAATGCAAAACCTAGCAGGCGCTGATCCTGCGGGTGCACCGGAAGCAACCGGAATGCTGATTCGATATCACATTTCGCCATCAGCGCCCCACGGCCTAGGTGGTTCAATATGGCCACGGCATCGTCGAACGATGCGTATCGTACCGAACAAAATTCTGGGTCTATGGCATCATTTACTGAGGAACCCCTGGGAGCAGAAAGGTTATGTATGAGTCTAAACTCCCCCGGGTCTTTCTTCGGGACAACCCCTAACGGGGAACATATGAAATCGGCCACCGGCGGGCATGAAAAGGGGCCAGCCACTCGGCCGAAACTGACTTCTTTTGCTATTTTCTTTTCTGCCACGCCCGGGTTGTGCCGTACCGATAACTGGTTTCTACAAAAGGAATTCCCCCGAACTTCCCCCACCGGGATGTGGAAGCCATGTAAGAATCCCTTCCTCAACACCCCAGCAGACACATGATCAGGGTATTTGTTTAACCACGGAAACATAACCATTAGATCAACGGGTGTAGGCAATCGGTCACAAAGGTCCACCTCACTCCTGCTTAGGTCCTCCTTTTCCACCCATCCCGCCATTCTTTGATCTACATGTACTTTCCGGGTGTGAGGGATTCCCACAGCCGGCACACACATGCTTAAACTTGCATGTCCCCTGCGGTCTGTTACAATTGCCTCGATTGAAGCCCCAACAGACCCCTCCTTGTCCGCCCTTCCCGCCAACTCTAGGCTGATAGCCCCCACCTGTGCCCGCTCGAAAGGGCACCCCGGGCTTTTGGCGGACAACTCCGGACCCGCTCCCGCCTGGCGAGGACGTACCTGTCGCCTCTGGCAGGAGTTGCTTGTGCCATGACACCGAGTCCAAACAATCCCAAGACAGAGAAGCATCATATTCCTTTGCTTTTCGGAACTTCATGTCATAGCCTTTCCATTCTTCCCCCTCATACATTGAATAAAAATCCATAATCCGATTCTGATAGCAAACCAACTCAGTCATAACATCAGGTTTACGTTCCCCCATAACTGCGGTAAATATAGAGAAGGCCTTAACCCAATTCGTCACTGTCTCTTCCACCCTGAACTCGGCCATCTTGGCGCGCCATACACTAGGGTGCCACAAATCTTTCTGCGTTTTAGCATATTCCATCTCACGATGGTCCGTTAACAATGAAAACATGTTGACATACTTGTCTCCCCATATTAACTCTTTTGTGGCCAAGGGAATGTGCTGTGCAACCTTTTCCCGCCTTGAGGGTATCGAGCCCTCCCCCACCATTGGCAATGCGATCTTACCCGGATCGGCTATCGTTGCCGCCGCCTTCTCCTGAGCAGCTGCTGGTACTCCTGGCGCCACCTGTGGGGGAACAAGAGGAACACTCGCCTTCGCGACATCTCTCGATTGCCACAACTGCTTCATTAACACTCTGGCCTCTTCGGCCGGATCTCCCGGGGTCGCTGTGCCCCTCACCCTTGTTTTAAGCCATGCGGTCAACTGTGCGGCCAATTCTGGGGGCATTTCATCATCCTCGGTCGAGGTGATCACCACTGGGATAGGCTGGCCTAAAACTGGTTCCTGAACCGGGACACCAGCCGGTACTAGGGGGACGATGGGTGGCACCTCTGGTGCCGGGACTCCCCCCGAAACTGCCCTTTCTTTGATCCGCTTCCCTCTTAACCCGGGAACCACTCCCGGCAAGGCCGGGCCTATTACCTTTTTCGGCTGACCTGGGTCGTTCATTGTCGCCAATTGTTTCTTTACCTCCGCCAAACCTCTACCGAGCGATTGGACTTGACCGAGCTTTCGGTCCATACAAGCCATCCGGTTCGACAATAGGCGTAACATCTTCTCCATCTCGGCACCCTTTCCTGCTTGTTTGCTAGGCATGGTTACGAGTCCTCTGCCTTTGGTCAATCCACGAGGTCCTGGAAAAACCGTGTTGAACTGAAAGAGAAAAACAGGATTACCATGTTCAAAATTGCTGCTTGTTCCGTCGAGGGCTCACGAGCAACGAGTGGGTGCAGCCTTCCGATCCGAGGAACAAGAGGACGATCTTCTGGGTTCCCGCTCCTTTATCCTTCTGCGGGAGGGCGATTACCCGTCCCTATTACGCCTACTGGCCGTGGTCTTCCTTCGAGGTGTCTAGGACAACCCCTCTCGGGCGGGGGAAGGCGCGCTCCGGCTACGCCGCTTTGGGCATACCAGCCGGGCCACGCCCACCCCGCCCAAAATGGCTTTCCGGGAGGTTCGGGCCCCCATCCATACGTTCGGGGGGACCGAGCGGTCGCCCCTTTCCACACTGCACTCAATGCAACCTACACTCCAAATACCAATCAATGCCACATAATTACACGCCACATAATTATACTGCACTCAATGCATCATACACTCTAAATACCACTCAGAGCCACATAATTACACGCCACATAATTATACTGCGCTCAACGCAACATATACTCGAAATACCACTCAGTGCCACAAAGTTACACGCCACATAATTACACCGCAATCAACGACACCTACACTCCAAATACCAATCAGTGCCACAAAATTACACACCACATAACTACACTACACTCAATGCAAAATACACTCCAAATACCACTCAGTGCCACATTATTACACACCACATAATTACACAGCATTCCATGCAGCATACACTCCAAATAACACTCAGTGCTACATTATTACACGCCACATAATTGCACTCTACTGAATGCAACACACACTCCACACAATACCACTAAGTGCCACATAATTATATGCTGCATAATTGCACTGTGTTACACAAAGGGGGGTTAAACCCATATAGTCACGGGGACCTGGGTGCTATGTGATACATGTATAGGAGAGGGTCCCCGTAAAGTAGTGTATGCCAACGGGCCACACTCAACAAGGATTAATTACAATTTAGAAAAAGACAATCAACAAAATTTCCATTGGTAATAAGATTTTATTACCAAAGGATAGAAGACAAAAATTATTATCTATTTCAATACAAAATTACATATATTAACAAGCCCCAAAGGGGGGGGGGGAAGAAGGGGAAGCGAGAAAAGAAAACTAGAGAAGAAGGTAATGAAACAAATACACACAGTATAAATAGTGACCTGATTATTACAAGATTAGTGACACTGTACGAAGAATTGACAATACACAGGCCAAAATACGGCCAAAATCAAACAATTCACAAATAGTCCAAAACATCCAGCACATATGATAATTCAGATTAATAAGGGTTGTGCCTGGTGTGTCAACAAAAAACAAACAGTCGACGTTTCGACCCCTAATAACAGGCTGAGTAAAGTCCTTTCACGGGGTCTTCATCAGGACATCATACAGGGAGGGGAAGGGGCCACACTGTGGGGAAAAACATTTTGACTTTAATACATGGTAAAGACGGCAGTTTATCCAATGGTCTAAACCAAGCAGTTAATTTAACGATATTGCAGCAAAATTGAATTACCATGGGGTACGGCCTGGGGGGGGCTCTGTACACAAGGTTGGCGCCACGCGGTTAAGTCGTGGTCAGTCACTAATGGTCGGAAAATCAACAGGAGAGGAGAAAGTCAACAGTTAAAAAGTGCTATGTCACAATACATCTTATGGTGAGTCAAAGCAAACACAAGGAGCCTTCTATTTAGCAGCCCCAAGAGTGGAGCAACAGATCTTGTTGCCTCTCTCGTAATCATAAAATTAATAACTAAATACTTAACTACCTCGAAACTCTGGCGAAATTATTGCACCAGGCAACAGGTGAGGCACTCTTGGTGGAATGTGACCATTCGGACACGCTGAAATTAAGTAAGTGAAAGCACTCGTGTTACTGAATGCAGAAATTGATGACCCAAGGGAATTCATGAATTAATTAAAGGCCAAAATTGGCGAACTTACAAGAGATTGTGTTGTGAACAAGATAAACAGAGGTCTCCGTCACCCTGGTAATGTGAGGAGCCGTCTGCTTAGAAGGACTGCTAACACGAAGGCGGGTGGGCGTGTGTTTGTCAAGTCCAACCTGCCATCGGAGAAATAATTAAAGATAAGAGCTAGTACATAAACTTGAAAAATTGCGTCAAACACAACCCTACAATATCGTAATGTGGCTCTAACTCACAAGAAATGGTGGTACGTGAGCTTTCCGTCTGTGTGTAAAGCCGATGTATTACTGCAAGGCTCCACAGAAGATGTAGATTAGTGAGCGGGGCTCGTAGTCCCTTGGTTCCTAAAGAAACGGGATAACGATTAATTGCGGAGCTCTAAGGAGCCGGTGGGAGAACGACCGCCAAATTTTTCACTTACATTCGATTGACATTGAAAGCGTCTTCAAGGATCAGGACTGGGAGGTGTCTGCAAGAATCCGGACAGCAACTCCGCAAAACAGCAATGCGGAGTTTGTGGGCGGGGCCAACTAATGTTGGTTCAAATAGAAATGGAAAAAATACTCAAGTGTACCGCAGTGCGGGCTGATAGTTTAAGGCAGCGATATTAAATTCGTAAGGAGTGTCTGGACCCGCATGAAAAAATATATATATAGTGAAAAATATATATTATCACAGGATAAGTCTTATCTATGAGGATGTCGACCACAACTACAATTTGCAAAACCTAAATTGTCGTTTATTACAAATGGTGCTTCTCTCACACAGGAGGAAGTAGACCCATTCCTAAATCAATTACCCAACTGCAGAATTAAGTGGCATCACATATTTGAGGACAATATTGTTAAAAATGGGGGTGCATCTCTCACGCAGGAGGATGAAAACCCGTTCAAACACTGTTCCAAGAGACATGATTACATGCTAGAGAAAGGAAGGCAACACATGATTTAAAACAGATCATGACCCATGGGTGCATCTCACACGCAGGTGGATGAAAACCCATTTGGCCAAAGAGGGGTGTGCCCAAGCATTCAAAAGGGTAGACTACAGAATCTCAGTTACTGGGGTCAAGAAGTTCCAATAAGGGACATGTTGGATGGTTCAACCTAGCGCTGCCAGTTGAGATAGACTGCTATCCTGTTCATTCAGTCCGTTTTTTATGGAGTCCAGAAGTGACATCCATTTGGACTCCCGTGTATTCAGGATAGATAGGAGGTTACCTCCCCTTCTACCGAGAGACACCTTTTCAACAGCGAACCACCGTAGGTCGGTGACCAAATGGCCAGCTGTGAGCCAATGGTCCACAAGGGGGGCACCTGCCACTTTGCATCTCAGTCTACTACAGTGGGAAGAAATTCTAGCCTTGATTTTCTGTTGCGTTTGACCTACATACAACTGACTACATGGGCAACGAATGATGTATATCACTCCAGTAGAATTACAATTGGTGTAGTGTTTGAGGGTATGCGTACGTCCACGGTGGTCAAATGTTTTAGTCTGGACTGTGGTGTCACAGGCAGTACATCCACCACATCTATAGTGGCCGATCACAGGGGGCAGATTCCAGAGGGACGTTAGAGTGGGTTGGCTCTCGCTTTCAAGGAAGGAGTGAACCACCATGTCCCTTATGTTTTTAGCTCTCTTAAAAGAGTGAAGAGGCAACTCTGTTTGGTTGATGACATCAGCCACCAATGGCCAGTTATGATTGATGATCGATGATCGATGACCGATTCACCAACCGCGGCCGCGGGGGGTACAGAGGACGACAAAACTATACCACCTTTTCAGATTCCTCCTACAGTTCTGGCAGTGAAGCTGAGGCTGGACCCAGCACCTCATACCCTTACCCTCCTTACCCCATTCAAGACCCTACTTACCAGCAGTATCCCCCCAGTTTCCACCTCATTTTTTAGTAGCAGATAGGAGTGTCCCCACTGCTTCGGTCAATAAATTCCTGCTTAAAACCGAACTGTATAGTTTTTTCAGAAGGATAAGGTTACGCTATTTCTTTCGAAATCAGACCACCAGACTAAATAATTCGGTCACCGGCTTGAGGGTCCCCTCAACCTTCTTTCCACCCACATATGCCATGAATAGCCGGATCCTTGCCTTCGAGGATATTGTAACCTCCTCCATAGATCTTTCCCTCAAAGAGTCTAAATTTACGAGGTTGAATTTACCAAAAACAGAGAAGAAGGCCTTGGCGGATTTAAGTAACAACAAAGAGGTTGTTATAAAACCCGCGGATAAAGGCGGTGCAATTGTGGTTCAAGACCTTTCTGATTACAAAGCCGAAATCTACAGACAACTATCAGATGGCATCAGTTACCGCCTTTTACCCAGTGACCCTTCAAGTGATTTGGCTAACACCATCCTAAGGGTGACCCAAAAGGGTTTGGATACCGGGTTTTTGAGCAAACAGGAATTTGAGTTCCTTAATCAAAAATTTCCCAGACTGGCCACAATTTATACCTTGCCTAAGGTACACAAGAACCTTAGCCAACCTCCTGGACGCCCAATAGTTTCTGGGTGCGGGTCTCTTTTAGAACCCCTCTGTCAATATGTTGACTTTTTTCTGAAGCCCATCGCACTCCATACAAAAGCTTATTTACGAGATACCACTCAAGTCATTAATTTGATAGACGGTCGACCCTTTAATCCAGAAAGTTCCCTCCTAGTTACATGTGATATCATATCACTCTATACGAGCATCCCCCAACAAGAAGCATTGGATATAATGAGAATGGCTTTAGACACTCGAACTGCCCCTCTTCAGGTCCCTACTGAGTTCATTATCCAACTATTGGAAATTGCAATGATGCAAAACTTTTTCATTTTTCAAGACCATTTTTATTTGCAGACTAGGGGCGTAGCGATGGGGGCCACCTTCGCTCCAAATCTAGCTATAATCTTCATGGATTATTTTGAACACCAGCATATTTTTTCAGCTACCAATCCGTTTAAGGCACATCTGCCCCTGTGGGTCAGATACATAGACGACGTTCTGTGTATCTGGGACGGAGATGGTGATCAACTCAAAGTCTTCCATAATTGGCTCAACTCCCGGAATCCAGCGATTCAGTTCACGATGGAATCAAGTAAAGAAGCTATACCTTTCCTAGACATTTCTATTTACGCAGAATCAGATCAACTGCACACCACCTTGTTCAGGAAGCCAACTGAGCGTAATTCACTCTTACAATACCAGAGTCATCACCCTAGGGGTTTAAAAGACAACCTGCCAGTCGGCCAATTTTTCAGGATTAGGAGGAATTGCTCCACAAGAGCCGATTATTTTAAAGAATCGGAGGTCTTGAGTGAACGTTTGATAACACGGGGGTACCCAATTAGGTTGGTCAAGAGGGCAAGAAAGCGCGCTTGGTATAATCCCCGGGATTCCCTACTTAATCCAAGTGACGCCTCACGTGCGACTACTGATCGCGTGATTTGCGTTACGACCTTCTCAACCCGCAGCAACGACATCAAGAAGATCATCAATCATAACTGGCCATTGGTGGCTGATGTCATCAACCAAACAGAGTTGCCTCTTCACTCTTTTAAGAGAGCTAAAAACATAAGGGACATGGTGGTTCACTCCTTCCTTGAAAGCGAGAGCCAACCCACTCTAACGTCCCTCTGGAATCTGCCCCCTGTGATCGGCCACTATAGATGTGGTGGATGTACTGCCTGTGACACCACAGTCCAGACTAAAACATTTGACCACCGTGGACGTACGTATACCCTCAAACACTACACCAATTGTAATTCTACTGGAGTGATATACATCATTCGTTGCCCATGTAGTCAGTTGTATGTAGGTCAAACGCAACAGAAAATCAAGGCTAGAATTTCTTCCCACTGTAGTAGACTGAGATGCAAAGTGGCAGGTGCCCCCCTTGTGGACCATTGGCTCACAGCTGGCCATTTGGTCACCGACCTACGGTGGTTCGCTGTTGAAAAGGTGTCTCTCGGTAGAAGGGGAGGTAACCTCCTATCTATCCTGAATACACGGGAGTCCAAATGGATGTCACTTCTGGACTCCATAAAAAACGGACTGAATGAACAGGATAGCAGTCTATCTCAACTGGCAGCGCTAGGTTGAACCATCCAACATGTCCCTTATTGGAACTTCTTGACCCCAGTAACTGAGATTCTGTAGTCTACCCTTTTGAATGCTTGGGCACACCCCTCTTTGGCCAAATGGGTTTTCATCCACCTGCGTGTGAGATGCACCCATGGGTCATGATCTGTTTTAAATCATGTGTTGCCTTCCTTTCTCTAGCATGTAATCATGTCTCTTGGAACAGTGTTTGAACGGGTTTTCATCCTCCTGCGTGAGAGATGCACCCCCATTTTTAACAATATTGTCCTCAAATATGTGATGCCACTTAATTCTGCAGTTGGGTAATTGATTTAGGAATGGGTCTACTTCCTCCTGTGTGAGAGAAGCACCATTTGTAATAAACGACAATTTCGGTTTTGCAAATTGTAGTTGTGGTCGACATCCTCATAGATAAGACTTATCCTGTGATAATATATATTTTTCACTATATATATATTTTTTCATGCGGGTCCAGACACTCCTTACGAATTTAATATCGCTGCCTTAAACTATCAGCCCGCACTGCGGTACACTTGAGTATTTTTTCCATTTCTATTTGAACCAACATTAGTTGGCCCCGCCCACAAACTCCGCATTGCTGTTTTGCGGAGTTGCTGTCCGGATTCTTGCAGACACCTCCCAGTCCTGATCCTTGAAGACGCTTTCAATGTCAATCGAATGTAAGTGAAAAATTTGGCGGTCGTTCTCCCACCGGCTCCTTAGAGCTCCGCAATTAATCGTTATCCCGTTTCTTTAGGAACCAAGGGACTACGAGCCCCGCTCACTAATCTACATCTTCTGTGGAGCCTTGCAGTAATACATCGGCTTTACACACAGACGGAAAGCTCACGTACCACCATTTCTTGTGAGTTAGAGCCACATTACGATATTGTAGGGTTGTGTTTGACGCAATTTTTCAAGTTTATGTACTAGCTCTTATCTTTAATTATTTCTCCGATGGCAGGTTGGACTTGACAAACACACGGCCACCCGCCTTCGTGTTAGCAGTCCTTCTAAGCAGACGGCTCCTCACATTACCAGGGTGACGGAGACCTCTGTTTATCTTGTTCACAACACAATCTCTTGTAAGTTCGCCAATTTTGGCCTTTAATTAATTCATGAATTCCCTTGGGTCATCAATTTCTGCATTCAGAAACACGAGTGCTTTCACTTACTTAATTTCAGCGTGTCCGAATGGTCACATTCCACCAAGAGTGCCTCACCTGTTGCCTGGTGCAATAATTTCGCCAGAGTTTCGAGGTAGTTAAGTATTTAGTTATTAATTTTATGATTACGAGAGAGGCAACAAGATCTGTTGTTCCACTCTTGGGGCTGCTAAATAGAAGGCTCCTTGTGTTTGCTTTGACTCACCATAAGATGTATTGTGACATAGCACTTTTTAACTGTTGACTTTCTCCTCTCCTGTTGATTTTCCGACCATTAGTGACTGACCACGACTTAACCGCGTGGCGCCAACCTTGTGTACAGAGCCCCCCCAGGCCGTACCCCATGGTAATTCAATTTTGCTGCAATATCGTTAAATTAACTGCTTGGTTTAGACCATTGGATAAACTGCCGTCTTTACCATGTATTAAAGTCAAAATGTTTTTCCCCACAGTGTGGCCCCTTCCCCTCCCTGTATGACGTCCTGATGAAGACCCCGTGAAAGGACTTTACTCAGCCTGTTATTAGGGGTCGAAACGTCGACTGTTTGTTTTTTGTTGACACACCAGGCACAACCCTTATTAATCTGAATTATCATATGTGCTGGATGTTTTGGACTATTTGTGAATTGTTTGATTTTGGCCGTATTTTGGCCTGTGTATTGTCAATTCTTCGTACAGTGTCACTAATCTTGTAATAATCAGGTCACTATTTATACTGTGTCTATTTGTTTCATTACCTTCTTCTCTAGTTTTCTTTTCTCGCTTCCCCTTCTTCCCCCCCCCCCTTTGGGGCTTGTTAATATATGTAATTTTGTATTGAAATAGATAATAATTTTTGTCTTCTATCCTTTGGTAATAAAATCTTATTACCAATGGAAATTTTGTTGATTGTCTTTTTCTAAATTGTAATTAATCCTTGTTGAGTGTGGCCCGTTGGCATACACTACTTTACGGGGACCCTCTCCTATACATGTATCACATAGCACCCAGGTCCCCGTGACTATATGGGTTTAACCCCCCTTTGTGTAACACTATCTGAGCAGGTTTGACCTGCGAGGTTCCTTTTTCCCTAAATTAAATTTAGTAATACCATGGTCGAATCCGAGTTACTTTCTTACACAGAGGAGTATATCAACCAGCTAACTAAAGACCTATCGTCCACTTTCCTATCTACCTCGGTCCCGGCCATTGACATCACCCTTAATGATAAGGTGGCCCGTTTGGAAAGATTAGAGAAAAAACTTATTCGAACAAGACTTCATGGACACCTTTTCACAAGATACCTGCAAGAGAATATAATCCCGGTGGGATTACAAATTAAAATCGAGCCTGTGATATTTGTCGACGTACCTAAATTTAAAGAGGGGTTCAGTTACGTGGCAAATAATTGCTCCCGGCACTGGATGGTGCTGGGAATCGAGACAGCTGCAGAACAGGTAGTCTCCTTAAGCAAAGAGATCGCAGATTTGAAGGCCGAAATCTTGGGTGATAGTACACTCACCAAAGCCAAGGAGGCTATAGACCACTTGGAAGCAACCATAAAAGATTTTGACACTACGGCACAAACAAAGAAATTGGAGAAATTGGCACGTGATCTCAGAGTTTTTGACAAAAAACTAGTGTATCCTTACTTACAGCCAGATTATTACAAACAGGATAATCAAGGCCGATTCACCAACCGCGGCCGCGGGGGGTACAGAGGACGACAAAACTATACCACCTTTTCAGATTCCTCCTACAGTTCTGGCAGTGAAGCTGAGGCTGGACCCAGCACCTCATACCCTTACCCTCCTTACCCCATTCAAGACCCTACTTACCAGCAGTATCCCCCCCAGTTTCCACCTCATTTTTTAGATCAGGGTCGGGGACAGTGGCGCCCACCACGAGGCCGTGGCAACAACTGGCCCCGGGGACAAACCAGAGGCCAACAACAGAATCAGGCAGGATGGGAAGGGGGTCGAGGCAAGCAACAGAAGCGGGTCACTTTTCGCCCCGAGACACACGGGGAGATATCCACACGCAGGAACACCTACAGATGGTAACCATGCCAACTCCATCAGCTCTTGGTATTTCCAGTGCCACCAGTCCAGTGATTAATATCTCAAAACATCAATTCCAGGAGGCAGAACTTAAGGTCCTCGGCCGAGGACTTTCTTATGTCCCCACTGCTTCGGTCAATAAATTCCTGCTTAAAACCGAACTGTATAGTTTTTTCAGAAGGATAAGGTTACGCTATTTCTTTCTAAATCAGACCACCAGACTAAATAATTCGGTCACCGGCTTGAGGGTCCCCTCAACCTTCTTTCCACCCACATATGCCATGAATAGCCGGATCCTTTGTGGTAAATAAATAAATAATACCCTATTTTTGAATGCATAAATGAATAACAGATAGCTCAATAAATAAGAGTCAAGATTCGAGGTAGTAGGAGTTTTGCAGGTTTAATACAGCATAAGGACAGGAACGGGACAACCTGCACAGGAACAGAATGGCAGCTGCCGGGGTCAGGATCGGGAAGGAAGGAAGGATAACTTTTTAATAACAGTACATGAGCATATATACATAACGCAAACACATAGCATTACATTGCAATAGGCGTAGCAGTGGGTGGAGCAGAAGGCGTGACGCGTAGCAGTCGCGAAAGATAAGGGTGAAAAGAGGTGTAACAGGGCGTATACATAGACATGTGATGCAAACGTAACAGAATATGTCATGAATGGGGCGGAAACCATGGAGGGGGCTACCTAAGGAGCCGGGACCTCTAACCTGATGGTGCGCGCAAACTGGCAATGACGTTTTACTAGGAGAAGCTGGGGGCTATGAACTCTGTGCTAGGAGCAGAGACTGAAGTCTGGAAAGTCAGGGCGACATGTACCTAAACCCTATCTAGTATCTGATGTTTAGGGAACATGTTGATATAAACTAAGGATCAGGAGGGGAAAGGCTAACAAACTCTAAGACTGGAGCATGCGTTATTCTACATGTAGTGCGTGATGAAGAATATTAAATGACCATTAAATGCAGTATTTCTCTTACATGGAGACGTAAAAGCTAGACTATGACGGAAACTATTGATGCGATTCAGTAGCTTAGGAATGCAGAGAAGGAGGGCTGAACTGATAACTGGAATCATAACATAGTCTTGGCAGACTCAGAGGCAGAGCCAGGCTGAACCGGGCACTGCGAGGCAGGAAGTAAGTGAAGGGTCGAGGATACAGGTGGGGGCCGTGTCGCTCCTCAGCGAGGGCTTCAGGAGACAGGAGCTGAATCTGGTGTCCGGGCCCTTTTGAGGCCTAGAAACGGGGACTTTACAATGGAATAACGTGCACACTGAGAAACGTGGCAACGTATCTTTACATAGGCCTGATATTCATAGTATTCACGAAGACTGGTAACTGACATACTAGAGGTGGACACAACTATAATTGCGTCTTTAATCAAACATGGGGAATAACATATGCATATTAATCATGCACACATAACATATGATGGATGACACGTAGGGACACAGAACATGGCAAAATTTACTTTTCCACATTCCCTCCTTGTCACTACGTTTCCATCAGGAAACATCAATATTCATGATACCATCTATCAT
Organism: Lissotriton helveticus; assembly: GCF_964261635.1. Taxonomy (NCBI): domain Eukaryota; kingdom Metazoa; phylum Chordata; class Amphibia; order Caudata; family Salamandridae; genus Lissotriton; species Lissotriton helveticus. The sequence goes on from NC_136059.1 coordinate 59,029,795, forward strand.
TTCATACAGTATCATTTGCTTGTCTCGAATTTTCTTGGAACGGGATTTAGAACGGGGCTTGGGACTAGGAATACAAGAGGTAGCACAAATGCCGCAAATCGCAGGGCCACATTGTATACAGAGGCAGCAGCTGAATATAATCGCTACTGCAATACCTAGAAAGGATAAGACTTTCCATCCCCAGGCGGAAATTATACCCCAGAGCCAACCGGACCATGTCCAGGTGCCTGGATTTTGATGTAACAGATGGGCAATTTTATGAAGTCTGGTTATAGCTGAATAGACAGACGGCGCGTTATTTGGAATGAAAATGCAGCAACTAGATCCGATGACTCTACAGGCCCCGCCCCTATCGGCCAGTATGACGTCAAGGACGAGACGATTTTGCAAAACTACAAATCTCATAGCAGATTGCTCTTCGGTTAAGTTACCTAGGACAGAGGCAGTCTCATTTACTACAGCTTCAAGGGTTCTGGTTAATCTACGGATTAGCTTACTATTCTGGATAGGTCCTATAAAGAAGAAGAAACCTTTATTAAAATCTGTATACTGTTCTAGAGCAGTTTCAGTATAATCGACAATTGGGGACTCGATCTCCCTTCTATGTCTAATGTGTACTAGATGTGTGTTTCTATGATAATCAGATGGGGCTAGGAAAACCGGTGGCAGTAGGAAGGCAATGTAACAGGTACCCTCCCAATCGAGGGGCAGACGAACATATGCGGTCTGACCACAAATAAAATATGAATGACGTGAAGCTTTGAAAATAGATTTCCCACTGTCACTATACTTGACATAGTAGTACAATCACTATGTCCTACATGTACAGAACCATTATTTCGGACACATAATTCGCCTTTGACTGGTAGTACTGAAATAGCAGGTAAGTCTGGAGTAGTATCAGACTGAACATTCAGGACCATGAAATTCGAAGAATAATTACCTAAATTATAAACTTCATTCTCTAGATCTAACCCGGTTCTGTGGGGAAGACCTTGCTTGTCTGGAAAACATGTACTGTTTAGAAAAGACATATCTGTTGAGGATGACGTTAACGTGGACCATGCTCCACACGAACCATTATGTGAAAAAGGATAAGGAAAGAGTGGCAGAACTCCCTTCGGTGTCTGGAAAGGGGGGAGTCGACCACACACCCAACAATTAGTAGCATTGCTGGTCTGGTGTGAATAATGTAACATGCGGATAAAAGAATTATTTCGCATAGCGAGGCGGTAAGAGAGTTCATGAGGAGGCAGATCACTAAACGTGTGCTCTGCTGTAACATTAGAAGACTTATTTACATGAGGAACTGGAAGATACAGGTAAAATGCATAACTGGTGCAGGAAATCATAATGCTGAGAAATAAAACGAAACTTAGAAAAGCGATACATCGGATTGAGTTTTGACTAACTCTCTCACTATGGGGGTCTATTTTATACATGTCAGAAACAGTCTAACCGTTTCACCTAGGGGAGGACTTAGACAATCAAACTGGCTGACTTATTTTACTAGACCGGAGTTTCAGTTTATACTCCTGCTGCGGAGTCTTCTCTAACGGGGGGGGTGCAGTATCATTGTTCTTTGCGGGACAGTCCTTAAGAATAGTACTTTGGCAATCCTTCAAATCCTGGGAAATGTTCTTTGAGACGGGTTTCAGTCCATAAAACTTCTTCACGTGCGAAAGGTGCACCCAGCCTTTGCGACCTTCCAACTTCACGGCTGTACGGGTGGCGAGGAGGACCTGTCGGGGCTCCTTCCAACGAGGCTCCAGCGGACTTGAGCGGTCAAAATTACGCACCAGGACCATGGATCCTGGAACGATTTCATGCGGTGCCACCTCGGTATTGTCTGGAAATGCGGCGGCGACCTGTGAACGACAAGAGTTGAGGGCAGACATCAAGGAAGCTAGGTAATCTGTCAGCATATTACTTGAAACATCGGTAATACTTCGGGGTCTAGGAGTACCCCACATGTTAGGGGGGCGGCCGAAAACGACCTCGTACGGGGATAGACCTGATCTGGAATGTGCGACCATGCGCATATAGAATAAAGCGACTGGCAGAGCTACTAGCCAGTCCACACCTTTCTCTTTACAAACTTTGGCGATGCGGATTTTCAGGGTCTGGTTATGTCTCTCTACGAGACCTGCTGCTTCAGGGTGGCGTACACAATGGAACTTCCACTGGTATCCTAACAAAAGGGAAACGTGCTTCATTAACTCTGAGGAGAATGGCTGGCCGTTATCAGAATATACGACCCTAGGGAGTCCGTAACGGGGGAAGAACTCACGAACCAACTGCTTGGCAGTGGTCGTGGCTGTGTAATCTGGGACTGGATATGCTTCTGTCCACCTGGACAAAGCGCATACAACTACAAGAACATACTTGAAACCTCGACATCGCTCCATCTGAATGTAATCCATCTGGAGGACTTCAAAAGGGTGGTCAGGAGGCTGGAATCCACCTTGTTCCACCGGGACACTTTTACCTGGATTAAACTGACAACATATCATACAGGTACGGACTTTCTGCTTGGCTGCAGCTCGTAAATGCTTGTTGAACCAAATGTTCTGGATACTGTCTATCATTGCTTTTTCCCCTAAATGTGCTGGACTATGTGCGGTATTGATAATGACTTGAACCATAGAGTCGGGGAGAAACCATGTGGCTTTTCCCTTCGTCACCCATCCTTGATCTGTCTGGACCCCTCCTTGTTCGGACCATTTCTTGATTTCATCGGGAGTAGCATGTAACTGGATATCTATGACATCCTGAGTAGGGTCCTTAACTGTCATACATGTAGTCGGATCTGGAGTGTGTGTCATGTTAACTGGAATGTCTGAAGTCTGAGCTGTGAGCTTGGCTGTGCGATCTGCTAGATCGTTACCCTGGGAAATAATGTCAGTGATTTTCGTATGTGCTTTGCACTTCATGATAGCAATGGATGTCGGTAAATGTATTGCGTCTAACAGAGCTTGAATAAGGAGACCATGCTGAATCTTGGTTCCATGAAAAGTCATGAAACCTCTCTCCTGCCAGAGCACTCCAAAGTCGTGTACGACTCCAAATGCGTAGCGTGAATCTGTGTAAACATTAACTTTCAGGTTCTTGGCGTGTATGCAGGCTTGTGTCAGAGCAACTAGCTCTGCTGCTTGAGCGGACAGGGTGTCAATACGGTGTGTCTCAATAACTTCGGTGTCAGTAGTCACTGCATACGCGGCGACTAGTTCTCCTGTACTTGTTCTCATGCATGAACCATCCACATAAAGTGTCAGGTCGGGGTCTGGTAACGGAATATCTGTCAGATCTTGTCTTGGCTTTGTCGTAATGTTAACTACTTCCACACAGTCGTGTGTGTCAGGATTTGAATTAACTGATGGTAACAGTGTAGCAGGGTTCAGGATGTTGCAGCGTCTGATTTCTATGTGTGGCTGAAACAGTGTCAATTCATAACCTGTTAAACGTGCAATTGTCAAGTGCTGAGTTTGTGTTCGGTTTAAAAGAACTTCCACGGAGTGTGGAACTTGTACTGTCAGGGAGTGTCCTAATACTATGGAATCACTTTGTCTGATAGCTAGTGCTGTGGCTGCAACTGACTTGAGGCACGCAGGCAGAGCCTGGGCTACAGGATCTAATGTGCTCGAAAAATAAGCACATGGCTTGTATTGTCCTGCTTGATCTTGTGTGAGAACAGATAATGCTGTACCTTCACGTTCTGTGACGAAAAGTGTAAAAGGCTTACTGTAGTTCGGTGTAGCTAGGACTGGAGCTTGGCATAAAGCTTTCTTTAACTCATTGAAGCTAAGTGTATGTTCAGATGTCCAAGGGAGGACAGTCGGTGCGGCTGCCTCCTGTGTTGTTAACTGTATCAGTGGCTTGGCTAGAAATGCATACTGAGGAATCCATTGTCTACAATAAGAAGTGAGGCCGATAAAAGCACGTACCTCCTTCTGGGTCTTGGGCTGAGGAAGACTCGCTATTAACTGGATACGGTCTGGTGTCAACTGCCTACCCCTCTTGGACAGTAAGTGTCCTAAGTATACCACTTGCTGGACACAGAATTGAAGCTTGGAAGGGGACACCTTGTGCCCCATCTCGGCTAGGAAATACAGAACCGTCAGTGACGCTCGCTCGCAGTCACGTTCAGAACGGGCTGTGATCAGTAGATCATCGACATACTGGAGCAGGGCAGTGTCAGTTGGCATGTGAACATTATCAAGTTGTCTCTTAAGTGCTTGACTGTAAATACTAGGACTTTCTGTGAAACCTTGAGGAGCGCGTGTGAACATATAGCTCCTTCCATTTAAACAGAATCCGAAAAGAAACTGGCTGTCTGGATGAATGGTAACACTGAAGAATGCGTTCTTGAGGTCTATTACAGTAAAGAACGTGGCTTCGTAATCAATGGCTGTCAATAGTGATGAAATGTCTGGGACAACTGGGTACTGAGGAATAATACATTTATTAAGTTCCCGTAGGTCAATCACTAATCGATATACCGGGGGTGCATTTGGATCAGTACGTTTCATGACTGGAATGATCGGAGAATTGCATACATTGGAGTCAGTTTCTACAACCACTCCTTGAGCGATGAGCTCGTCAATAATTTTGGATAAGGCTGCTACAGCCTCAGGTGGCAATCTGTACTGTCTGATTCGTGGTAACACTACACCTGGCTTGAGAGTCACACGATGGGGTGTGATTTGCATGTACCCTACATCAGTTGGACCTTGCGCCCATAAATGCTGCGGAACATTAGACAATCTCGGATCAAAATCTCGTAATACATAGTGACCCTTAAAGTCACGTAGGAACAGACGTATTCCCTCTGGGGAACAACATATAACTGCACCTAACTCTTTCAGTGTTTTAATGCCTAATAGATTTTCTGGACATGACTTAGTAAGTAACAGATCAGTAGTACGGGACAATGGACCTACTTCTAGAGTAACTGGCTTTGAAATTTCATTTACGATAGGTTTTCCTGAAAATCCAAGGGAAACATTTCTAGAGCCTGAGAGCGGAGCCCCTGGAACTTCGGCGTGGCTAATTGTGGTCCTACTTGCCCCTGTATCAATCAAAAACTTTCTGTCTTTCCCTAATACTTGACTATGAACATAGGGACCTTCTTGATCTACAGGTATCTCGATGAGAGGCAAGCCTACCTCCCTCTCTAGGCTGTTTCATGAATACTGCTGGTACTCTGGATACTCGGACTGTGCATACTGGTACATCTGCTGTGTAACATGCTGTGTTGCAGCGATAGGCTGCGGTGCTGTAACTGTCTGTTGTGCATTCTGTGGCTGAGGAGTCTGTGAAACTTGTTCTTGTCTAGACGGACGTGGTCTTTCTTTAGTCTTACCGGTAGCTATGTTGTGTTTCAGAACTGCACACTCGTTTATAAAATGACCTGGCTGTTTACAATAGTTGCAGTTCCCTTTAACGGGAGTTGCAGGATGACTGGCTTGATTCGAACCCCTCTTCTGACTGTCTCGAGGAACAGATTGTGCAACTAGTACTTTCATTTTCGTGTCTTTCATACGTTTTCTCTCGTGTTCTTGCTCTTCCCTGATTCTATTCTGGTGGTATTGGAGCATCTGTAACATCTGGGACGGGGTATTAGCTTGCCAGGTACTTTCGACTTTCAAAACTCGATTCTTAATTTGTGGACTTGAATTCTCGACTAATTTAGTAACAAAGAGATGAGGGTATGACTCACTACTTGTCTTGAGGCCACTGTTGATGCTAAAACATTTCTCAAATCTAGAATAAAAATCACTAATATCCTCATCTTGCTTCTGTTTACAGGCTGAGATTGCATCCCAGTCTTCCTTTTTCGTTGTTAACAATCTGGGTAAAACTTGAATCAATAATTCTGGCAATTCTTTACATTTATCTCCGAGACCGGTACCTGGTACTCGTATCTTATCTTCGGCTTCTAGAACTGCCCAATCTATCTTTTTCTCTCCCACCTCCCACTCTTTTTCCTTGAGCTTTTCATACACCCCTGCGGGCAACAAAACTTTTAACATTTTAATTATATCTGGATACGTGTATTCTCCCATACGGAGCATGTCTTTTAATTCTCTATGGAACCCTGCTGGATCTTTATCATGACAGGGAATTAATTTTTTCATCTCTAACAGTTCCATCTTTGTGATCGGAGTGTAAACAAACACTCGTTGCATTTCGCCACCCGTTCCTCTAACTGGGTGGACTTCTCGTAACGGATTCTGTCTCTCTATGTAAAAGGGTTTACTTTCTGGGGGTGAGACATGAACAAAATGCGGGTTCAGAAATGTTCTATATTTGTGGCGCTGTTCTAGAATGACACTAATTAAATCGGTACCTAGACCTTTCCATCTATACTGGAGTAGCTCGTTCAGGATATCATGTAACGGACCTGGATCAGAGTGTTGACCCTCATACAATGTAATGAGGTGCTGGATCATATACATACCCACCAGTCGCTGCTCGGCTGGGGGCAGTTTCAGAAATATTTGTGCCACTATTTCGTCTGGAAAAGTGGTAGAATCAGTAACCCATCGGACTGCTGATCGGGCTAGTTCTTGTTCATGCATAGTACTTAACTCACTGTAACCGATTCGTGATTTCAGAATATGATCGGTAGCTTGAAACACTTGTTCTAGAGAACCTTGTTCTGGTGCTGGATGATGGAAAGTAGACTTGTGTTCTAGGCGTAAATGGCGATCTGGAAACCTAGATTTTCCTACATACGCTATTCTGGCGGAATTCTCGTCGTCTACCTCTTCAGTATCAGAGTTACTTTCTTTCTCGCTTACTTGTGCTGCTTTACGCTGTTCGTGTAACTTTATTATTTCTTTACGGATTTTCTTGTACATACTCTCCATAGCACTGATGGTCCTGTGCTTACCCTCGGCTATATTATCACTCCACCTTGTCAGGATTTTCATTTCGGCCGGATCTTTAGACGGGTAATCTTGTTCTCTTATTAGACAATTTATCAGAAACTTCAATAACATAAGCTGGATCTCAGCTTTCCTTTGAGACATGGCTTCGCCAATGCTTTCTGGATCATCCCCTGTACGGATGAAACGATATATTCTGTCTAGATCTTCTTTCATATTCGGTAGGGTGACTAGATACTCGGCCACCCTTCTTACGCGTAATGAATATAAAACCATATTATCCTCGCCTGGGACTGGATCATAGCCGCATTCGGCAAGGGATTTTCTGATTTCTGCAACAGACTGGTGTCTGGGCGTACGCTGTGACGCTTGTGCATGTAATTCGGCTGACGTTAAACGCTTGTGTGGTGGCGGGGTCCGAGGAGGACCTCCTCCTGCGGCCCCTAAACTAGAATCGTCGACTGATCCTCTTCGTACTAGTGTGGCGGGAAATTGAAATGTGGGCTGAACTGGCATGGCGGGCTGAACCAGGGGGGCCGTAGCAGGTACTGCAAGGGGTGCCCCGGTGTCTGGAGGAGCAGGAAGTGCCTGATTTACAGGGACTGGCGGAGCGTGAACAGGATTTGCATATTCCGGGACTGTGTCGTCCAAATAGGACGAAATAAAAATATCAGCTGCGGTCGGTTTGTGACGTAGCTTGGTCGGAACTAATGGTGGCGGGAAATTACTGGATGCCTCCGGGGTCGCTTTTGGCAAACCCTCGGCAAGAAGAGGGTACATACCCTTGATAAGGGCATTCCTCCGTCTGTCTGACTGTTCAGTTTTAACTTGTTCACCTATCTCGATTAATTCTTTTTCTTGGGCTCGCTCTTGGGATTCTCTACTTAATTCTGACTTTCTGATTTCTTTTTCGGTTCTTTTATGAGCTTCTTTGCGCCATAACTCGATGGCATCTTTCTGTGACTGTCTGGCTTTCTTTTTCCATAATGCCTCTTCTACTCTCATGATGCACTCGGCATCCCACGTACCTGATACGGGCCATCTATACTTTTCCTCCAACTCTTTGGTATACTCTACCCATAAATCTAGATATAATATGGCACTTATGCCATGCTTCTGATACATAAAATGACCTGGACTGTCCCTAGGCGGGACGGGAACTGCTGCTTCCAGCAGACCCTTTCTAGTCTTTAACTGACGTAACTTGGAAAACAGGGGCATGACTGAACTGTAATCTAGACACAATACAATACACAATGAACACGATACTTATTCCCCATTCATACCACGACATTAAAAGACATGAAGAACATTTAAAATAACAGTTCGAACAGAATACTACCTGGAATACTGAGAACAGAACACATGAATTTTCTCGAGAACAGAACTGACTAGAACAGAAACTAGATGCACTGCTGAAACAGTACGAAACTTACCGGTCTCATAAAGAGACACGTTCAGGACCCGCATCCACCGAAGTGGACACTTCGTTTGTGGGTCTGTGTACCACCAACCCACAGACCAGAGTCAATTAGATTGACCCTGTCTAGATACCACCCCAGTAACGGTACTCACCGGGCAGCAAGAACGGAAAGCCTCGGACTGGACTGGACTGCTACGACGACGGACGACGAACTTCGGACTTCAGTTACGGGTGGACCTCCGGATACCTCGGACCTTGGACTCTCGGCTTGGGCTCTGGTCGGGACTCGCCGCGTTCCTCCACCGTCTCGTCTGGATGCTGGACCGCCTCCTCCGTCTCCTCCGTGGGCCTGAGGGATACTTGAAGCAGAAATATCTGCCGGTGCGCAGAAGAGTTCCGTCACGACTGCAGAGGGTCAGGGGGTCGGCGTGGCTTCACCGACGCGTGGGGAAAGGGCAAGTCCCTGTTCGGGCGCCATTATGTGGTAAATAAATAAATAATACCCTATTTTTGAATGCATAAATGAATAACAGATAGCTCAATAAATAAGAGTCAAGATTCGAGGTAGTAGGAGTTTTGCAGGTTTAATACAGCATAAGGACAGGAACGGGACAACCTGCACAGGAACAGAATGGCAGCTGCCGGGGTCAGGATCGGGAAGGAAGGAAGGATAACTTTTTAATAACAGTACATGAGCATATATACATAACGCAAACACATAGCATTACATTGCAATAGGCAATGCAGTGGGTGGAGCAGAAGGCGTGACGCGTAGCAGTCGCGAAAGATAAGGGTGAAAAGAGGTGTAACAGGGCGTATACATAGACATGTGATGCAAACGTAACAGAATATGTCATGAATGGGGCGGAAACCATGGAGGGGGCTACCTAAGGAGCCGGGACCTCTAACCTGATGGTGCGCGCAAACTGGCAATGACGTTTTACTAGGAGAAGCTGGGGGCTATGAACTCTGTGCTAGGAGCAGAGACTGAAGTCTGGAAAGTCAGGGCGACATGTACCTAAACCCTATCTAGTATCTGATGTTTAGGGAACATGTTGATATAAACTAAGGATCAGGAGGGGAAAGGCTAACAAACTCTAAGACTGGAGCATGCGTTATTCTACATGTAGTGCGTGATGAAGAATATTAAATGACCATTAAATGCAGTATTTCTCTTACATGGAGACGTAAAAGCTAGACTATGACGGAAACTATTGATGCGATTCAGTAGCTTAGGAATGCAGAGAAGGAGGGCTGAACTGATAACTGGAATCATAACATAGTCTTGGCAGACTCAGAGGCAGAGCCAGGCTGAACCGGGCACTGCGAGGCAGGAAGTAAGTGAAGGGTCGAGGATACAGGTGGGGGCCGTGTCGCTCCTCAGCGAGGGCTTCAGGAGACAGGAGCTGAATCTGGTGTCCGGGCCCTTTTGAGGCCTAGAAACGGGGAGTTTACAATGGAATAACGTGCACACTGAGAAACGTGGCAACGTATCTTTACATAGGCCTGATATTCATAGTATTCACGAAGACTGGTAACTGACATACTAGAGGTGGACACAACTATAATTGCGTCTTTAATCAAACATGGGGAATAACATATGCATATTAATCATGCACACATAACATATGATGGATGACACGTAGGGACACAGAACATGGCAAAATTTACTTTTCCACATGCCATGCCTTCGAGGATATTGTAACCTCCTCCATAGATCTTTCCCTCAAAGAGTCTAAATTTACGAGGTTGAATTTACCAAAAACAGAGAAGAAGGCCTTGGCGGATTTAAGTAACAACAAAGAGGTTGTTATAAAACCCGCGGATAAAGGCGGTGCAATTGTGGTTCAAGACCTTTCTGATTACAAAGCCGAAATCTACAGACAACTATCAGATGGCATCAGTTACCGCCTTTTACCCAGTGCCCCTTCAAGTGATTTGGCTAACACCATCCTAAGGGTGACCCAAAAGGGTTTGGATACCGGGTTTTTGAGCAAACAGGAATTTGAGTTCCTTAATCAAAAATTTCCCAGACTGGCCACAATTTATACCTTGCCTAAGGTACACAAGAACCTTAGCCAACCTCCTGGACGCCCAATAGTTTCTGGGTGCGGGTCTCTTTTAGAACCCCTCTGTCAATATGTTGACTTTTTTCTGAAGCCCATCGCACTCCATACAAAAGCTTATTTACGAGATACCACTCAAGTCATTAATTTGATAGACGGTCGACCCTTTAATCCAGAAAGTTCCCTCCTAGTTACATGTGATATCATATCACTCTATACGAGCATCCCCCAACAAGAAGCATTGGATATAATGAGAATGGCTTTAGACACTCGAACTGCCCCTCTTCAGGTCCCTACTGAGTTCATTATCCAACTATTGGAAATTGCAATGATGCAAAACTTTTTCATTTTTCAAGACCATTTTTATTTGCAGACTAGGGGCGTAGCGATGGGGGCCACCTTCGCTCCAAATCTAGCTATAATCTTCATGGATTATTTTGAACACCAGCATATTTTTTCAGCTACCAATCCGTTTAAGGCACATCTGCCCCTGTGGGTCAGATACATAGACGACGTTCTGTGTATCTAGGACGGAGATGGTGATCAACTCAAAGTCTTCCATAATTGGCTCAACTCCCGGAATCCAGCGATTCAGTTCACGATGGAATCAAGTAAAGAAGCTATACCTTTCCTAGACATTTCTATTTACGCAGAATCAGATCAACTGCACACCACCTTGTTCAGGAAGCCAACTGAGCGTAATTCACTCTTACAATACCAGAGTCATCACCCTAGGGGTTTAAAAGACAACCTGCCAGTCGGCCAATTTTTCAGGATTAGGAGGAATTGCTCCACAAGAGCCGATTATTTTAAAGAATCGGAGGTCTTGAGTGAACGTTTGATAACACGGGGGTACCCAATTAGGTTGGTCAAGAGGGCAAGAAAGCGCGCTTGGTATAATCCCCGGGATTCCCTACTTAATCCAAGTGACGCCTCACGTGCGACTACTGATCGCGTGATTTGCGTTACGACCTTCTCAACCCGCAGCAACGACATCAAGAAGATCATCAATCATAACTGGCCATTGGTGGCTGATGTCATCAACCAAACAGAGTTGCCTCTTCACTCTTTTAAGAGAGCTAAAAACATAAGGGACATGGTGGTTCACTCCTTCCTTGAAAGCGAGAGCCAACCCACTCTAACGTCCCTCTGGAATCTGCCCCCTGTGATCGGCCACTATAGATGTGGTGGATGTACTGCCTGTGACACCACAGTCCAGACTAAAACATTTGACCACCGTGGACGTACGTATACCCTCAAACACTACACCAATTGTAATTCTACTGGAGTGATATACATCATTCGTTGCCCATGTAGTCAGTTGTATGTAGGTCAAACGCAACAGAAAATCAAGGCTAGAATTTCTTCCCACTGTAGTAGACTGAGATGCAAAGTGGCAGGTGCCCCCCTTGTGGACCATTGGCTCACAGCTGGCCATTTGGTCACCGACCTACGGTGGTTCGCTGTTGAAAAGGTGTCTCTCGGTAGAAGGGGAGGTAACCTCCTATCTATCCTGAATACACGGGAGTCCAAATGGATGTCACTTCTGGACTCCATAAAAAACGGACTGAATGAACAGGATAGCAGTCTATCTCAACTGGCAGCGCTAGGTTGAACCATCCAACATGTCCCTTATTGGAACTTCTTGACCCCAGTAACTGAGATTCTGTAGTCTACCCTTTTGAATGCTTGGGCACACCCCTCTTTGGCCAAATGGGTTTTCATCCACCTGCGTGTGAGATGCACCCATGGGTCATGATCTGTTTTAAATCATGTGTTGCCTTCCTTTCTCTAGCATGTAATCATGTCTCTTGGAACAGTGTTTGAACGGGTTTTCATCCTCCTGCGTGAGAGATGCACCCCCATTTTTAACAATATTGTCCTCAAATATGTGATGCCACTTAATTCTGCAGTTGGGTAATTGATTTAGGAATGGGTCTACTTCCTCCTGTGTGAGAGAAGCACCATTTGTAATAAACGACAATTTAGGTTTTGCAAATTGTAGTTGTGGTTGACATCCTCATAGATAAGACTTATCCTGTGATAATATATATTTTTCACTATATATATATATTTTTTTTCATGCGGGTCCAGACACTCCTTACGAATTTAATATCGCTGCCTTAAACTATCAGCCCGCACTGCGGTACACTTGAGTATTTTTTCCATTTCTATTTGAACCAACATTAGTTGGCCCCGCCCACAAACTCCGCATTGCTGTTTTGCGGAGTTGCTGTCCGGATTCTTGCAGACACCTCCCAGTCCTGATCCTTGAAGACGCTTTCAATGTCAATCGAATGTAAGTGAAAAATTTGGCGGTCGTTCTCCCACCGGCTCCTTAGAGCTCCGCAATTAATCGTTATCCCGTTTCTTTAGGAACCAAGGGACTACGAGCCCCGCTCACTAATCTACATCTTCTGTGGAGCCTTGCAGTAATACATCGGCTTTACACACAGACGGAAAGCTCACGTACCACCATTTCTTGTGAGTTAGAGCCACATTACGATATTGTAGGGTTGTGTTTGACACAATTTTTCAAGTTTATGTACTAGCTCTTATCTTTAATTATTTCTCCGATGGCAGGTTGGACTTGACAAACACACGCCCACCCGCCTTCGTGTTAGCAGTCCTTCTAAGCAGACGGCTCCTCACATTACCAGGGTGACGGAGACCTCTGTTTATCTTGTTCACAACACAATCTCTTGTAAGTTCGCCAATTTTGGCCTTTAATTAATTCATGAATTCCCTTGGGTCATCAATTTCTGCATTCAGTAACACGAGTGCTTTCACTTACTTAATTTCAGCGTGTCCGAATGGTCACATTCCACCAAGAGTGCCTCACCTGTTGCCTGGTGCAATAATTTCGCCAGAGTTTCGAGGTAGTTAAGTATTTAGTTATTAATTTTATGATTACGAGAGAGGCAACAAGATCTGTTGTTCCACTCTTGGGGCTGCTCAATAGAAGGCTCCTTGTGTTTGCTTTGACTCACCATAAGATGTATTGTGACATAGCACTTTTTAACTGTTGACTTTCTCCTCTCCTGTTGATTTTCCGACCATTAGTGACTGACCACGACTTAACCGCGTGGCGCCAACCTTGTGTACAGAGCCCCCCCAGGCCGTACCCCATGGTAATTCAATTTTGCTGCAATATCGTTAAATTAACTGCTTGGTTTAGACCATTGGATAAACTGCCGTCTTTACCATGTATTAAAGTCAAAATGTTTTTCCCCACAGTGTGGCCCCTTCCCCTCCCTGTATGACGTCCTGATGAAGACCCCGTGAAAGGACTTTACTCAGCCTGTTATTAGGGGTCGAAACGTCGACTGTTTGTTTTTTGTTGACACACCAGGCACAACCCTTATTAATCTGAATTATCATATGTGCTGGATGTGTTGGACTATTTGTGAATTGTTTGATTTTGGCCGTATTTTGGCCTGTGTATTGTCAATTCTTCGTACAGTGTCACTAATCTTGTAATAATCAGGTCACTATTTATACTGTGTGTATTTGTTTCATTAACTTCTTCTCTAGTTTTCTTTTCTCGCTTCCCCTTCTTCCCCCCCCCCTTTGGGGCTTGTTAATATATGTAATTTTGTATTGAAATAGATAATAATTTTTGTCTTCTATCCTTTGGTAATAAAATCTTATTACCAATGGAAATTTTGTTGATTGTCTTTTTCTAAAGTGCATAATTGCACTGCACTCAATGCAACATACACTCCAAATACCATTCAGTGCCACATAATTACACGTCACATATTTACACTGCACTCAATGCAACATACACTGAAAATACCACTGAGTGCCACAAAGTTACACGCCACATAATTACACTGCACTCAATGCAACATACACTCCAAATACCACTCAACGCCACATAATTAAAAGCCACATAATTACACTGCTCCCAATGCAACATACACTGAAAATACCACTCAGTGCCTCAAAGATACACGCCACATAATTACACTGCACTCAATGCAAAATACACTCCAAATACCACTCAGTGCCACATAGTTACTTGACACATAATCACACTTCACACAATGCAACATACACTCCAAATAACACTCAGTGACACATAATTATACGCTATATAATTACAATGCAACATCCATCCAAAGAATACCACTCAGTGCCACATAATTACACACCACATAATTACACTGAACCTAATGCAACATACACTCCAAATACCACTCAGTGTCACATAATTACATGCAACATAATTACATCGCGCTCAACACAACATTCACACCAAATACCACTCAGTACCACATAATTACATGCCAATTAATTACACTGCGCTCAATGCAACACACACTCCCAATACCACTCAGTGCCACATAAATCCACGCCAAATAATTACTCTGCTTTCCATGCAATATACACTTCTAATACCACTCAGTGCCACATAGTTACGCGCCACATAATTACACTGCACTCAATGCAACATACACTCCAAATACCACTCAGTGCCACATAATTATACGCCACATAATTACACTGCACTCAATAGAACATACACTCCAAATACCACTGAGTGCCACATAATTACACGCCACATAATTATACTCTACTGAATGCAACACACACCACACAATACCACTCAGTGCCACATAATTATATGCTACATAATTACACTGCACTCAATGCAACATACACTCCAAACAATACCACTCAGTGCCACATAATTACACGCCACACAAAGACACTCGACTGAATACAACATACACTCCACACAATACCACTCAGTGCCACATAATAATATGCTACACAATTACACTGCGCGCAACAAACACTCCAAATACCACTAAGTGCCACATAATTACACACTGCATAATTACACTCTACTGAATGCAACACACACTCCACACAATACCACTCAGTGCCACATAATTATATGCTACATAAGTACAATGCAACATACACACCAAAGAATACCACTCAGTGACAAATAATTACACGCCACACAATTACACTCTACTGAATACAACATACACTCATCAAAATTCCACTCAATACAAAATAATTATATGCTACATAATTACACTGCGCTCAATGCAACATACATTCCAAATACTACTCAGTGCCACATAATTACATGCCAAATAATTACACTGAATTCCATGCAACACGCACTCCAAATACCACTTAGTGCCACATAATTATATGCTATATAATTACAATGCAACATACACTCCAAAGAATACCACTCAGTGCCACATAATAACACACCACATAATTACACTATGCTCAATGCAACATACACTCCGAATGCCACTCAGTGACACATAATTACACGCCACCTAATTACACTACACTCAATGCAACATACACTCCAAATACCACTCAGTGCCACAAAGTTACACACCACATAATTACTCTGCACTCAATGCAACATACACTCCTAATACCACTCAGTGCCACATAATTACACACCACATAATTACACTACACTCAATGCAACATACACTCCAAATACCACTCAGTGCCACATAATTACACACCACATAATTACACTGCGCTCAATGCAACATACACTCCAAATACCACTCAGTGCCTCATAATTACATGCCACATAGTTACACTGCGCTCAATGCAACATACACTGAAAATACCACTCAGTGCCACAAACTTACACGCCACATAATTACACTGCCACAACGCAAAATACACTCTAACTACCACTCAGTGCCACATAATTATACGCCACATAATTAGTCTGCACTCAATGCAACATATATTCCAAATACCACTCAGTGCAACATAATTACACGCCACATAATTACACTGCACTCAACGCAAAATATACCCAAAATACCACTCAATGCCTCAAAATTACACACCACATAATAACACAACACTCAATGCAACATATACTCAAAATACCACTCAATGCCACATTGTTAAAAGCCACATAATTACACTGCGCTCAATGCAACATACACTGAAAATACCACTCAGTGCCACAAACGTACACGCCACATAATTACACTGCACTCAATGCAAAATACACTCCAAATACCACTCAGTGCCACATAGTTACTTGACACATAATCACACTTCACACAATGCAACATACACTCCAAATAACACTCAGTGACACATAATTATACGCTATATAATTACAATGCAACATCCATCCAAAGAATACCACTCAGTGCCACATAATTACACACCACATAATTACACTGAACCCAATGCAACATACACTCCAAATACCACTCAGTGTCACATAATTACATGCAACATAATTACATCGCGCTCAACACAACATTCACACCAAATACCACTCAGTACCACATAATTACATGCCAATTAATTACACTGCGCTCAATGCAACACACACTCCCAATACCACTCAGTGCCACATAAATCCACGCCAAATAATTACTCTGCTTTCCATGCAATATACACTTCTAATACCACTCAGTGCCACATAGTTACGCGCCACATAATTACACTGCACTCAATGCAACATACACTCCAAATACCACTCAGTGCCACATAATTATACGCCACATAATTACACTGCACTCAATAGAACATACACTCCAAATACCACTGAGTGCCACATAATTACACGCCACATAATTATACTCTACTGAATGCAACACACACCACACAATACCACTCAGTGCCACATAATTATATGCTACATAATTACACTGCACTCAATGCAACATACACTCCAAACAATACCACTCAGTGCCACATAATTACACGCCACACAAAGACACTCGACTGAATACAACATACACTCCACACAATACCACTCAGTGCCACATAATAATATGCTACACAATTACACTGCGCGCAACAAACACTCCAAATACCACTAAGTGCCACATAATTACACACTGCATAATTACACTCTACTGAATGCAACACACACTCCACACAATACCACTCAGTGCCACATAATTATATGCTACATAAGTACAATGCAACATACACACCAAAGAATACCACTCAGTGACAAATAATTACACGCCACACAATTACACTCTACTGAATACAACATACACTCATCAAAATTCCACTCAATACAAAATAATTATATGCTACATAATTACACTGCGCTCAATGCAACATACATTCCAAATACTACTCAGTGCCACATAATTACATGCCAAATAATTACACTGAATTCCATGCAACACGCACTCCAAATACCACTTAGTGCCACATAATTATATGCTATATAATTACAATGCAACATACACTCCAAAGAATACCACTCAGTGCCACATAATAACACACCACATAATTACACTATGCTCAATGCAACATACACTCCGAATGCCACTCAGTGACACATAATTACACGCCACCTAATTACACTACACTCAATGCAACATACACTCCAAATACCACTCAGTGCCACAAAGTTACACACCACATAATTACTCTGCACTCAATGCAACATACACTCCTAATACCACTCAGTGCCACATAATTACACACCACATAATTACACTACACTCAATGCAACATACACTCCAAATACCACTCAGTGCCACATAATTACACACCACATAATTACACTGCGCTCAATGCAACATACACTCCAAATACCACTCAGTGCCTCATAATTACATGCCACATAGTTACACTGCGCTCAATGCAACATACACTGAAAATACCACTCAGTGCCACAAACTTACACGCCACATAATTACACTGCCACAACGCAAAATACACTCTAACTACCACTCAGTGCCACATAATTATACGCCACATAATTAGTCTGCACTCAATGCAACATATATTCCAAATACCACTCAGTGCAACATAATTACACGCCACATAATTACACTGCACTCAACGCAAAATATACCCAAAATACCACTCAATGCCTCAAAATTACACACCACATAATAACACAACACTCAATGCAACATATACTCAAAATACCACTCAATGCCACATTGTTAAAAGCCACATAATTACACTGCGCTCAATGCAACATACACTGAAAATACCACTCAGTGCCACAAACGTACACGTCACATAATTACACTGCCACAACGCAAAATACACTCTAACTACCACTCAGTGCCACATAATTATACGCCACATAATTAGTCTGCACTCAATGCAACATATATTCCAAATACCACTCAGTGCAACATAATTACACGCCACATAATTACACTGCACTCAATGCAACAAACACTCCAAATACTACTCAGTGCCACATAGTTAAAAGCCACATAATTAAACTGCACTCAATGCAACATACACTCCAAATACCACTCAGTGCCACATAATTATACGCCACATAATTAAACTGCGCTCAATGCAACATGCACTCAGTGTCACATAATTATACACCACATAATTACACTGTATTCCATGCAAAATACACTCCAAATACCACTCAGTGCCACATAATTATATGCCACATAATGACACTGCACTCAACGCAGCATACATTCCAAATACCACTCAGTGTCACATAATTACATGCCACATATTTACACTCTACTGAATGCAACACACACTCCACACAATACCACTAAGTGGCACATAATTATATGCTACATAATTACAATGCAACATACACACCAAAGAATACGACTCAGTGAAAAATAATTACACGCCACACAATTACACTCTACTGAATACAACATACACTCCAAATACCACTCAGTGCCACATAGTTAAAAGCCACATAATTACACTGCACTCAATGCAACATACACTGAAAATACCACGCAGTGCCACATAGTTACACGCCACATATTTACACTGCGCTCAATGCAACATACACTCCAAGTACCACTCAGTGCCACATAATTACACCCCACATAATTTCACTGCGCTCAATGCAACAAACACTCCAAATACCACTTAGTGACACATAAATATTTACCACAGAATTACACTGCACTCAATGCAAAATACACTCCAAATACCACTCAGTGCAACAAAATTACACACCACATAATAACACTACACTCAATGCAAAATTCACTCCAAATACCACTCAGTGCCACATAATTATACGCCACATAATTAGACTGCACTCAATGCAACATATACTCCAAATGCCACTCAGTGCCACATAATTACTCGCCACATGATTACACTGCACTCAATGCAACATACACTCTAAATACCACTCAGTGCCACATAGTTAAAAGCCACATAATTACACTGCACTCAAATGCAACATACACTCCAAATACCACTCAGTGACACATCATTATTTACCACAAAATTACACTGCACTCAATGCAACATACACTCCAAATACCACTCAGTGCAACAAAAATACACACCACATAATTATACTACACTCAATGCAAAATACACTTCAAATACCAATCAGTGCCACATAATTACACGCCACATAATTATACTGCACTCAACGCAACATATACTCGAAATACCACTCAGTGCCACAAAGTTACACGCCACATAATTACACCGCAATCAATGACACCTACACTCCAAATACTAATTAGTGCCACAAAATTACACACCACATAACTACACTACACTCAATACAAAATACACTCCAAATACCACTCAGTGCCACATAATTACACACCACATAATTACACAGCATTCCATGCAGCATACACTCCAAATAACACTCAGTGCTACATTATTACACGCCACATAATTGCACTCTACTGAATGCAACACAAACTCCACACAATACCACTAAGTGCCACATAATTATATGCTACATAATTGCACTGCTCTCAATGCAACATACACTCCAAATACCACTCAGTGCCACATAATTACACCCCACATATTTACACTGCACTCAATGCAACATACACTGAAAATACCACTGAGTGCCACAAAGTTACACGCCACATAATTACACTTTACTCAATGCAACATAAACTCCAAATACCACTCAACGCCACATAGTTACTTGCCACATAATCACACTTCACACAATGCAACATACACTCCAAATAACACTCAGTGACACATAATTATACGCTATATAATTACAATGCAACATTCATCCAAAGAATACCACTCAGTGCCACATAATTACACACCACATACTTACACTGAACCTAATGCAACATACACTCCAAATACCACTCAGTGTCACATAATTACATGCCAATTAATTACACTGCGCTCAATGCAACACACACTCCCAATACCACTCAGTGCCACATAAATCCATGCCAAATAATTACTCTGCTTTCCATGCAATATACACTCCTAATACCACTCAGTGCCACATAGTTACGCGCCACATAATTACACTGCACTCAATGCAACATACACTCCAAATACCACTCAGTGCCACATAATTATACGCCACATAATTACACTGCACTCAATACAGCATACACTCCAAATACCACTGAGTGCCACATAATTACATGCCACATAATTATACTCTACTGAATGCAACACACACCACACAATACCACTCAGTGCCACATAATAATATGCTACATAATTACACTGGGCGCAACAAACACTCCAAATACTACTAAGTGCCACATAATTACACACTGCATAATTGCACTCTACTGAATGCAACACACACTCCACACAATACCACTCAGTGCCACATAATTATATGCTACATAATTACAATGCAACATACACACCAAAGAATACCACTCAGTGACAAATAATTACACGCCACACAATTACACTCTACTGAATACAACATACACTCATCAAAATTCCTCTCAATACAAAATAAATATATGCTACATAATTACACTGCGCTCAATGCAACATACATTCCAAATACCACTCAGTGACACATAATTATATGCCAAATAATTACACTGAATTCCATGCAACACACACTCCAAATACCACTTAGTGCCACATAATTATATGCTATATAATTACAATGCAACATACACTCCAAAGAATACCACACAGTGCCACATAATAACACACCACATAATTACACTATGCTCAATGCAACATACACTCCGAATGCCACTCAGTGACACATAATTACACGCCACATAATTACACTACACTCAATGCAACATACACTCCAAATACCACTCAGTGCCACAAAGTTACCCTCCACATAATTACTCTGCACTCAATGCAATATACACTCCAAATACCAATCAGTGCCACATAATTACACGCCACATAATTACACTACACTCAATGCAACATACACTCCAAATACCACTCAGTGCCACATAATTACACACCACATAATTACACTACACTCAATGCAACATACACTCCAAATACCACTCAGTGCCACATAATTACACACCACATAATTACACTGCGCTCAATGCAACATACACTCCAAATACCACTCAGTGCCTCATAATTACACACCACATAATGACACTGCACTCAATGCAACATATACTCAAAATACCACTCAATGCCACATTGTTAAAAGCCACATAATTACACTGCGCTCAATGCAACATACACTGAAAATACCACTCAGTGCCACAAACTTACACGCCACATAATTACACTGCCACAACGCAAAATACACTCTAGCTACCACTCAGTGCCACATAATTATATGCCACATAATTCGTCTGCACTCAATGCAACATATATTCCAAATACCACTCAGTGCAACATAATTACACGCCACATAATTACACTGCACTCAATGCAACAAACACTCCAAATACTACTCAGTGCCACATAGTTAAAAGTCACATAATTAAACTGCACTCAATGCAACATACACTGAAAATACCACTCAGTGCCACAAAGTTACACGCCACATAATTACACTGCACTCAATGCAAAATATACCCCAAATACCACTCAGTGC
Organism: Lissotriton helveticus; assembly: GCF_964261635.1. NCBI lineage: Eukaryota > Metazoa > Chordata > Amphibia > Caudata > Salamandridae > Lissotriton > Lissotriton helveticus. The sequence continues at coordinate 59,051,953 of NC_136059.1, forward strand.
CTCAAAATTACACACCACATAATAACACTACACTCAATGCAAAATACACTCCAAATACCACTCAGTGCCACATAATTATACGCCACATAATTAAACTGCGCTCAATGCAACATACACTCCAAATACCACTCAGTGTCACATAATTTTACACCACATAATTACACTGCATTCCATGCAAAATACACTCCAAATACCACTCAGTGCCACATAATTATATGCCACATAATAACACTGCACTCAACGCAGCATACACTCCAAATACCACTCAGTGCCACATAATTACACGCCACATATTTACACTGCGCTCAATTTAACATACACTGCAAGTACCACTCAGTGCCACATAATTACACGCCTCATAATTTCACTGCGCTCAATGCAACATACACTCCAAATACCACTTAGTGACACATACATATTTACCACAGAATTACACTGCACTCAATGCAACATACACTCCAAATACCACTCAGTGCAACAAAATTACACACCACATAATAACACTACACTCAATGCAAAATACACTCCAAATACCACTCAGTGCCACATAATTATACGCCACATAATTAGACTGCACTCAATGCAACATATACTCCAAATACCACTCAGTGCCACATAATTACTCGCCACATGATTACACTGCACTCAATGCAACATACACTCAAAATACCACTCAGTGCCACATAGTTAAAAGCCACATAATTACACTGCACTCAATGCAACATACACTCCAAATACCACTCAGTGACACATCATTATTTACCACAAAATTACACTGCACTCAATGCAACATACACTCCAAATACCACTCAGTGCAAAAAAATTACACACCACATAATAACACTACACTCAATGCAAAATACACTCCAAATACCACTCAGTGCGACATAATTAAAAGCCACATAATTACACTGCACTCAATGCAACATACACTCCAAATACCACTCAGTGCCAAATAGTTAAAAGCCACATAATTACACTGCCCTCAATGCAACATACACTCCAAATACCACTAAGTGGCACATAGTTACATGCCACATAATTACTCTGCACTCAATGCAACATACACTCCAAATAACAATCAGTGCCACATAATTACACGCCACATAATTATACTGCACTCAACGCAACATATACTCGAAAAACCACTCAGTGCCACATAATTACACGCCACATAATTACACTGTGATCAATGCAACATACACTCCAAATACCATTCAATGCCACATAATTACACACCACATAATTACACTACACTCAATGCAACATACACTCCAAATACCACTCAGTGCCACATAATTATGTGCTACCTAATTACACTGCACTCAATGCAACATACACTCCAAGTACCACTCAGTGCCACATAATTACACGCCACATAATTTCACTGCGCTCAATGCAACATACACTTCAAATACCACTCAGTACCACATAATTATTTACCACATAATTACACTGCACTCAATGCAACATACACTCTAAAAACCACTCAGTGCCACATAATTACACGCCACATAATTACAGTGCACTCAAAGCAACATACACTCCAAATACCACTCTGTGCCACATAATTACACGACAAATAATTACACTGCTTTCCATGCAACATACACTACAAATACCACTCAGTGCCACATAGTTACTTGCCTCATAATTACACTTCACACAATGCAACATACACTCCAAATAACACTCATTGCCACGTAATTATACGCCACATATTTACACTGCACTCAATGCAACATACACTCCAAATACCACTCAGTGCCACATCATTACATGCTATATAATTACAATGCAACACACACTCTAAAGAATACCACTCAGTGCCACATAATTACACGCCACATAATTACACTGAACCTAATGCAACATACGCTTCAAATACCACTCAGTGTCACATAATTACATGCAACATAATTACATCGCGCCCAACACAACATTCACTCCAAATACCACTCAGTGCAACATAATTACATGCCAAATAACTACACTGTGCTCAATGCAACACACACTCCAAATACCACTCAGTGCCACATAATTCCACGACAAATAATTATTCTGCTTTCCATGCAACATACACTCCAAATACCACTCAGTGCGACATAGTCAGGCTCCACATAATTACACTGCACTCAATGCAACATACACTCCAAATACCACTCAGTGCCACATAATTATATGCCACATAATTACACTGCACTCAATGCAGCATACACTCCAAATACCACTCAGTTCCACATAATTACACGCCACATAATTACACTGCACTCAATGCAACATACACTGAAAATACCACTCAGTGCCACAAAGTTACACGCCACATAATTACTCGGCACTCAATGCAACATACACTCCAAATACCACTCAGTGCCACATAATTAAACGCCATATAATTATTCTGCACTCAATGCAACATACACTCCAAATAACAATCAGTGCCACATAATTACACGCCACATAATTATACTGCACTCAACGCAACATATACTCGAAATACCACTCAGTGCCACATAATTACACGCCACATAATTACACTGTGCTCAATGCAACATACACTCCAAATACCACTCAGTGCCACATAATTACACACCACATAATTACACTACATTCAATGCAACATACATTCCAAATACCACTCAGTGCCACATAATTATGTGCTACATAATTACACTGCACTCAATGCAACATACACTCCAAGTACCACTCGGTGCCACATAATTATAAGCCATATAATTTCACGGCGCTCAATGCAACATACACTTCAAATACCACTCAGTGCCACATAATTATTTACCACATAATTACACTGCACTCAATGCAACATACACTCCAAAAACCACTCAGTGCCACATAATTACACGCCACATAATTACACGCCACATAATTACAGTGCACTCAATGCAACATACACTCCAAATACCACTCTGTGCCACATAATTACACGACAAATAATTACACTGCTTTCCATGCAACATACACTACAAATACCACTCGGTGCCACATAGTTACTTTCCGCATAATTACACTTCACACAATGCAACTTACACTCCAAATAACACTCATTGCCACATAATTACACACCACATAATTACACAGCATTCTATGCAGCATACACTCCAAATACCACTCAGTGCTACATTCTTACATGCCACATAATTACACTCTACTGAATGCAACACACACTCCACACAATACCACTAAGTGCCACATAATTATATGCTACATAATTGCACTGCACTCAATGCAACATACACTCCAAATACCATTCAGTGCCACATACTTACACGCCACATATTTACACTGCACTCAATGCAACATACACTGAAAATATCACTCAGTGCCACAAAGTTACACGCCACATAATTACACTGCACACAACGCAACATACACTCCAAATACCACTCAGTGCCACATAATTACACGCCACATAATTATACTGCGCTCAATGCAACATATACTCCAAATACCACTCAGTGCCTCAAAATTGGAAAGGGGCGACCGCTCGGTCCCCCCGAACGTATGGATGGGTGCCCGAACCTCCCGGGAAACCATTTTGGGCGGGGTGGGCGTTGCCCGGCTGGTATGCCCAAAGCGGCGTGGCCGGGGCGCGCCTTCCCCCGCCCGAGAGGGGTTGTCCTAGACACCTCGATGGAAGACCACGCCCAGTAGGCGTATCGGGACGGGTACACGCCCTCCCGCAGAAGGATAAAGGAGCAGGAATCCAGAAGATCGTCCTCTTGTTCCTCGGATCGGAAGGCTGCACCCACTCGTTGCTCGTGAGCCCTCGACGGAACAAGCAGCAATTTTGAACGTGGTAATCCTGTTTTTTTCCCTTTCAGTTTCGACACAGATTTCAGGACCTCGTTGATCGACCAAAGGCGGAGGACTCGAAACCATGCCTAGCAAGCAAGCAGGAAAGGGTTCCGAGAGGGAGAAGATGTTACGCCTATTGTCGAACCGGATGGCTTGTATGGACCGAAAGCTCGGTCAAGTCCAATCGCTCGGTAGAGGTTTGGCTGAGGTGAAGAAGCAATTGGCCGCACTGAACGACCCAGGTCAGCCGAAAAAGGTAATAGGCCCGGCCTTGCCGGGAGTTGCCCCCAAGGTTGGAGGGAAGAGGGTCAAAGAGAGGGCGGTTTTGGGGGGGGGTCCCAGTTCCAGAGGTACCTCTCATTGCCCCCCTCGTACCGGTCGATAACCCGGTTCAGACCCCTGATGTAGGCCAGCCGATCCCGGTGGTGATCACCTCTGTCGAGGACGATGAAATACCCCCAGAATTGGCCGCACAATGGACGGCATGGCTCAAAACAAAGGTGGGGGGCACAGCGACCCCGGGAGATCCGGCTGAAAAAGCCAGAGTTTTAATGAAGCAGTTGCGGCAATCGAGAGATGGCGCGAAGGCGAGTGTTCCTCTTGTTCCCCCACAGGTGGCGCCGGGAGTACCAGCAGCTGGTCAAGGGAAGACGGCGGCAACAACAGCCGATCCGGGTAAGCTCGCATTGCCGATGGTGGGGGAGGGCTCGATACCCTCAAGGCGGGAAAAGGTTGCACAGCACATTCCCTTGGCCACGAAAGAGTTAATATGGGGAGACAAGTATGTCAACATGTTTTCATTGTTAACGGACCATCGTGAGATGGAGTATGCTAAAACGCAGAAATATTTGTGGCACCCTAGTGTCTGGCGCGCCAAGATGGCCGAGTTCAGGGTGGAAGAGACAGTGACGAACTGGGTTAAGGCCTTCTCTATATTTACCGCAGTTATGGGGGAATGTAAACCTGAGGTTATGACTGAGTTGGTTTGCTATCAGAATCGCATTATGGATTTTTATTCAATGTATGAGGGGGAAGAATGGAAAGGCTATGACATGAAGTTCCGGAAAGCAAAAGAATATGATGCTTCTTTGTCTTGGGATTGTTTGGACTCGGTGTCATGGCACAAACAACTCCTGCCAGGGGCGACAGGTACGTCCTCGCCAGGCGGGAGCGGGTCCGGAGTGGTCCGCCAAAAGCCCGGGGTGCCCTTTCGAGCAGGCACAGGTGGGGGCTATCAGCCCAGAGTTGGCGGGAATGGCGGAAAAGGAGGGGTCTGTTGGGGCTTCAATCGAGGCAATTGTAACAGACCACAGGGGGCATGCAAGTTTAAGCATGTGTGTGCCGGCTGTGGGAATTCCTCACACCCGGAAAGTGCATGTAGATCAAAAAATGGCGGGACGGGAGGAAAAGGTGGACCTAAGCAGGAGTGAGGTGGACCTTTGTGACCGATTGCCTACACCCGTTGATCTCATGGTTATGATTCCGTGGTTAAACAAATATCCTGATCATGTATCCGCTGGGGTGTTGAGGAAGGGATTCTTACATGGCTTCCACATCCCGGCGGGGGAGGTTCGGGGGAACTCCTTTTGTAGAAACCAATTATCGATACGGCACAACCCAGGCGTGGCAGAAAAGAAAATAGCAAAAGAGGTCAGGATGGGGCGAGTGGCTGGCCCCTTTTCTTGCCCGCCGGTGGACGAGTTCATCTGTTCCCTGTTAGGGGTTGTCCCAAAGAAAGATCAGGGGGAGTTTAGACTCATACATAACCTTTCTGCTCCTAGGGGTTCATCAGTAAATGATGCCATTGACCCGGAAGTTTGTTCAGTACGATACGCATCGTTCGACGATGCCGTGGCCATGTTGAACCACCTAGGCCCTGGGGCGCTGATGGCAAAATGTGATATCGAATCAGCGTTCCGGTTGCTTCCGGTGCACCCGCAGGATCAGCGCCTGCTAGGTTTTGCATTTCAGGGAAGTTATTACATGGATAAATGCATGCCCATGGGTTGTTCCATTTCATGTGCATATTTTGAGATGTTTAGCTGTTTTTTGGAATGGGCATTTACTGAGGCTACAGGGCATAGACATGTTATGCATTATCTGGATGACTTTTTGTTTTTGGGGGCAGCCGGGGATACGATGTGCGCACAGGCGCTGTATGATTTCTGCATCCTCATGAATGAATTTGGTGTCCCATTGGCACCAGGTAAGACGGTCGGACCATCTACTTCACTGGAGTTTCTAGGAATTGAGCTCGATTCTGTGGAGGGGTGTTTCCGACTACCAGTAGACAAAGTGATCAAGTTCCAGGCTTCCTTGATGCAATGCCTTGGGGGGGAGAAAGTGACCCTGCACCAGTTACAACAAACAGTGGGTCAGCTTAATTTTGCCTTGAGGGTGATTCCCATGGCCCGCCCGTTTTCGCGCTCTATCGCGCAAGCTATGGGGGGTCTCAAAGAGGCTCACCACCGTACGAGACTGTCTGGAGAGGTTCGCCAGGATATGCGTATTTGGTTGGCATTTCTGGCGGACTTCAACGGTCGAGTCATCTGGACCTCCCCGCCAGAGTCTTCGGAGGAATTAGGTCTATGGACCGACTCGGCAGGGAGCGTGGGTTTTGGCGCCATCTTAGGTGATCGATGGTCAGCGCAAACATGGCCAACATGGTGGCACTCCAACGGTCTCACAGGTAACATTGGGTTCCTGGAGTTATTCCCAATTTGGGTTGCTCTGATGACATGGGCTGACGACTTCAGGGGCCGCTCAGTGGTGTTTTGGTCCGACAATATGACGGTTGTTGATTGCATTAACCAACAGGCAGCACGCTGCAAAATGATCCTGAGGTTGTTGAAAGAAATTGTGCTGCTGTGCATGAGACTGGATGTACTGTTCAGGGCAAGACATGTGCCAGGTGTACTGAACCATGCGGCTGACGCACTCTCTCGTTCACATATGCAGGCATTCAGGGGTTATCTGCCCACAGCAGACCCAGAGGCAGCTCCATTCCCAGAAGCAATGTGGTTAATCGGTGCCTCGGATTACAAGACCTCGTGGCAGCGAGTCTAGCCCCCAGGACGAGGAAAGCATACGAAGGAGCGTTTCGTTCCTATTGCACATATTTGGGTCCGGCAGGGAGTCAGAATTGGGGTCAGGAGGAATCCGTCCTGGGGTACCTGGTAGCACTACACAGGGAGGGCCGATCAGTTGCAACGGCCGGTAGGCATAGGGCGGCCATTTCCTTCATGGCCCAGGTACACGGCATAAAAGACCCTACAGGTTCTTTTTTGGTGAAGAAAGCCCTTCGCGGCTGGCAGCACCTTGAGGGTTGCAAGGAAGATACGAGGCACCCGATTGGCTTAGACAGACTGTCTCTGCTTTTAGCAAAGCTGGATGAGACGTGTTCCTCCCATTACGAAACAGTTCTGTTGCGGGCAGCGTTCACATTGGCATTCCATGGGGCCATGAGGGTGAGCGAGCTTGTCGCAAAGAACAAGAGAGATATGGAGGGAGGTTTGTGCAGGGATCACATCCAGATAAGGGGTGATTCGATGGTAATCATGATAGCCAGGTCCAAGACTGACCAGGGGGCTATGGGAGATAGTGTGGTCGTACAGCGCAAGCGTGGGTCCTCCGTCTGCCCGTTGAAATGTGTGGAAGACTATTTGGTGCTAAGAGCGGCCACTTGGGGGGGGAGCTTGCTCCGACACAAGGATGGCACCCCACTGACGAGATTTCAGTTTCAGAGGGTGCTGACACTGGCAATCGCTGACGCGGGCATGGACCCGTGCGATTTTGGGACCCACTCCTTTAGGATAGGGGCTGCTACCGAGGCTACAGCCAGGGGTCAGAGTGCTGAGGAAGTGAAACACTTGGGCCGTTGGTCCTCGAATTGCTTCAAGAGGTATGTGCGCTTGCACATGTTGTAAGTGATCAATTGACACGCACTCACGTTTTCTGTCTTTTGTTTGCTTTGCAGTTTCGCGGGCCTGCCATGCAGGGCGGAATTGGAGGTCGACCCTGCATCAAGAGACCAGCGGTCAGAGATCACCGACTGGAGAGAGGATGGCATGGGTCGTGGGCCACTCATACGTTAGGCGCGCCGGTGACGTATTCAAGGAAGGTGACGCGATTCACGCACCTGGGGAATACGGGTTCAGAGTGGCTTTCCATGGGAAAGGAGGGCTCGTTTTTTACAAATTTGAGTAATTTTTCGAGGGTCTTTTAGGGCGGCATAGGTCACCGCCATCTGTAGTCATAGTACACCTGGGAGGCAACGATTTGGTGACACTGGGTAGACGAGTGTTACTTGAACGAATCTTGTCGGCTGTTAGCTGGTTGGCTAAAAGAGTCCCGGGGTGCACGATTGCCTGGTCCCACATGATTCCTAGAAGGAGGTGGCAGGGGGGCCTTTCGGTGCCAGCTCTGAACCATTCAGTGAAACGGGTCAATAATAAGATTGGTAGATTGTTCCGTTCTGCACAGTTGCATGTCATTCCACATGGGTGTATCCGGGGTGACCAGATGTATCTGAACGATGGGGTTCACCTGTCCAGGGAGGGGAATGATTTACTCATAGGAGACTTGGTTGCATGGCTGAGAGGTTTGAGGAAGCATGACCTATAGTAGGAGTTGGGGGGGACCGGATGGTCGGTCAACCATCCGGTCTGTGGCGGTAAGGTCATGATCGGTGAGCAGTAATTTAAAGGTCCCTAGAGTGGGGCGCCACCCACAATGGATGGGAGCGCCCGGGGGAAGACGGCCATTGGCCCCTTCCACGGGGAGGCGGCACCCACTAAGGATGGTGCGCCTAGGGGGAGATGGCCATGGGCCCCTCCCAGGGGGGGAGGCGGTTATATGCCCCTCCTTACTAATTTCCCGGGGGCCAGATATCCACGACGGCGGATAGAGAGTGTGGGGTTGGGGGGGAGAGTCCACGCTGTCCTTCCTACAGAGACCTCATACGGGAACTCGGACGACCCTTAAGATGGCGTCGAGTAGAAAGGGGGCCCCCACCACGACAAGGGAAGTTACAGTTGGCAATGAGGGTAGAGTCCTCTGCGCATGCGCCGCTCACACAGTGAGGGCGGGAGTTTGGTAGTAGGGATCTGACACCGGTTAAGACCTTGCCGTTGGCCCTTAATGCTAGGATGTACAATTTGAATTAGAGTGTATGCATTTTCAGGATGTTAGCCAAAAGTACAGGACTGCATCGAAATGTAATAAATGACAAATTGTACATAATGAATAATGATGAAACTTTTATTTAATGTTTTAAATTTTGTTTCATATTTTAATAAATACGGCCGGGAGGGTGACTCCCTCCCGTCTTCCAAAAGTTCAACTATTGTCCAACTTCCCATCCTTGGGGATATGTGTTGGGAGGGGGTGGCGGCATCCCGGCCATATACACACCACATAATTACATTACACTCAATGCAAAATACACTCCAAATACCAATCAGTGCCACATAATTACACGCCACATAATTATACTGCACTCAACGCAACATATACTCGAAATACCACTCAGTGCCACAAAGTTACACGCCACACAATTACACTGCACTCAATGCAACCTACACTCCAAATACCAATCAGTGCCACAAAATTACACACCACATAACTACACTACACTCAATGCAAAATACACTCCAAATACCACTCAGTGCCACATTATTACACACCACATAATTACACAGCATTATATGCAGCATACACTCCAAATACCACTCAGTGCTACATTATTACACGCCACATAATTACACTCTACTGAATGCAACACACACTCCACACAATACCACTAAGTGCCACATAACTATATGCTACATAATTGCACTGCAATCAATGCAACATACACTCCAAATACCATTCAGTGCCACATACTTGCACGCCACATATTTTCACTGCACTCAATGCAACATACACTGAAAATACCACTGAGTGCCACATAATTATTTACCACATAATTACACTGCACTCAAAGCAACATACACTCCAAAAATCACTCAGTGACACATAATTACACGCCACATAATTACAGTGCACTCAATGCAACATACACTCCAAATACCACTCAGTGCCACATAGTTACTTGTCGCATAATTACACTTCACACAACGCAACATAAACTCCAAATAACACTCATTGCCACATAATTATACGCCTCATATTTACACTGCACTCAATGCAACATACACTCCAAATACCACTCAGTGCCACATCATTACATGCTATATAATTACAATGCAACATACACTCTAAAGAATACCACTCAGTGCCACATAATTACACGCCACATAATTACACTGCACCTAATGCAACATACACTCCAAATACCACTCAGTGTCACATAATTACATGCAACATAATTACATCACGCCCAACACAACATTCACTCCAAATACCACTCAGTGCAACATAATTACATGCCAAATAATTACACTGTGCTCAATGCAACACACACTCCAAATACCACTCGGTGCCACATAATTCCCTCAATCTATAGTCAGGCTATGAAATCTCAGCTTGACACTTTTTCTTTGCCTCCAGGTGCCACTCTCATCCAATATGTGGATGATTTGTTATTGGCTGCCGATTCAGAAGCTGTCTGTAAAAATTCGACTGTATTACTTCTGCAACATTTGTCTGATTTACACCATAAGGTGTCACCTTCCAAGTTACAATATTGTCGCCAAGAGGTTACCTATTTAGATCATCTCTTGTCTAAGGAGGGAAGGTGATTGACCCCAGAACGTATTCATGCAATTGAACGTATGTCTGTGCCATCCACACAAAGAGAGGTGCGTGCTTTCTTAGGGATTACCTCTTATTACAGACAGTGGATCCCAAATTTTTCCTTGTTGGCCAAACCTTTGTTGGCACTTACTCTGAAAGATACACCCCAACCTCTTTCTTGGACGGATGAATGTCAAAAGAGTTTTTCTGATTTACGCACTGCTCTGTGTTCCGCTCCTGTGTTGGGTACTCCAGATTATAGTAAGCCTTTCACACTCTATGTTCATGAAAGAGAAGGTTGTGAATTGTCAGTCTTGACACAACAATTTGGAGACAAGCAAAGGCCATGTGCCTATTTTTCAGCTACATTGGATCCAGTACCCAAGGCATTACCTAGTTGTCTCAGAGCAACAGCAGCAGCGGCGATCTCCATTCGTCAATCTGCTGGATTTGTGTTGGATCACAATCTTAATGTTATGGTGCCACATGCAGTGGATACCCTTTTGAACAGAACAAAGACGCAACATTTAACGAGTGCCCGTTTGTCTGGATATGAGTTAACGCTTTTAGCTAGTCACATACATATCAAGAGATGTAATATTATAAATCCAGCAACATTGTTACCTATTCTAGATGAGAAAAATGTACTAGATCAACATGATTGTTTTCTTCGTACAGAATAAGAAACTAAAGGCCAAATTGATTTAAAAGACACACCGCTTGTGGATCCAGATGGGATCCTGTGGGTAGATGGGTTTTGTTTCAAGCTTCCTAATGGCGAGACGACAGCAGTGTTACTACTTTACACACCCTAGTAGAAACTGCACGCATTACACAGAATTCCGCGCAAGCTGCAGAGTTAATTGCATTAACAAGAGCATGTGTGTTGGCGAAAGGGAAGAGAGTGACTGTTCATACAGATAGCCTATACGCCTTTGGCGTTTGTGGAAGGAAAGAGGATTCTTTACCTCCCACGGCACTAAAATACAGCATGGTCAGTTGTTAACAGACCTTCTTGAATCACTCGCCTTGCCTGCTCAAGTAGCGATTGTGAAGTGCAGCGCACATAAAAAGATCACTGATGATGTGGGTCGAGGGACTGCATTTGCGGATGTAGTAGCGAGAGAAACAGCGAAAGATGTTAAAAGTCACATGTATGTTGCAGGCCCTGCAAGATGGGTCGCAGAAGGAGGTATGTGTGAAGACACAGTAGAAAGTGTGAAAATGATTCAGAAGGAAGCAACTGAGAAAGAATTGAGTAAGTGGAGAGAGAGTATGGGAATGTTGGACACGACGGGATGTTGGACGGAATTGTCAGAGCACCAGCGGTGGTTGTTACCAGACGCGTATGTACTACCTGTAGTTACTATGGCGCATGGTCCAGCTCATATCAATGCAAGGGGTATATGTAAACTTTTGGCTCCAGTATCGCAGAATGAAGGTATTCCTAAATGTGCAGAAAATGTGGTGAAACATTTTATTGTCTGTTTGATGCACAATCCAGGAAAGGGAACGCCAACTCCGGCAGGTCATTTTGCTCCCCCTACATACTCATTTGAGGTATTGCAAATAGACTACATTCACATGGAACGTTTCAATAATCTCAAGTATGTCCTGGTAGTGGTTTGTGCCTTCTCCAGATGGATAGAGGCCTACCCCCTAAAGGACAATACTGCTTTGTCCACTGCCAAAGTCCTCTTGAAGGAATTCTTCCCGAGGTTTGGTGTACCGCGCATTGTCTGGAGTTACAATGGGAGTGAATTCTTAGGCCAAATTAGGCAAAAGGTATGTGTGGGTCTTGGTATTAGACAGAAATTTCATGCGGCAAATCATCCTCAGTCAGCAGGTTTGGTACAGTGTTATAATGGCACTCTCAAGCTTAAGTTAGCAAAGATTCAGGCCAGCACAGGCCTTTCCTGGCCTGATGCCTTGCCTCTGGCACTTCTCTCAACAAGAACGACAGTTCATTCTCGTTTAGGACTTAGTCCATATGAAATTGTTTTTGGACGCCCAGCTAATGTTTGGGGAGTCCCGCGACCAAAGAAATATTCTGATGTTCCGTATCCATTGTTGGTTGATTATCTACATGACCTCACCACTAAATTACGTGCTATTCGTCAACAAGTCCAAAACGCTTTGCCGGGGCTTCCTCAGATCCAGGGCACCCCATTGAACCTGGGGACTGGGTCTGCCTGAAGAATTTCCAGAGGAAAAAGAACCTGGAACCTCGTTGGGTTCCGCCGCGACAAATGTTGTTGACGACTCGTACAGCTGTGAAAGTCGTGAGGAAAGAAAATTGGGTCCACGGCGTGCACTGTAAAAAGGTACCGTTGCCCTTACCTTATGACCAGTGGGTCCAAGAAGGTGTAGGTGACGACAAAACTGAGAAAGTACCCAGATTTATACTATTCAGTAGTGCACGCCTGGACTGGACAAATTCTGAGAAAGAAGACGACAACGTGTTACAGGGAACTGTACCACCGCACCTGCGACTGAACACATCAGATCCAGAAATGTTGTTCCGGGACCAAACGATACATGGCAAGACATGGTACAACCTGAGACCGAGGTTGACCAAAGACAATTAAATTCTGTGTTTTGTAATTTTGTTTTTATTAAAAAACATTCCTTTTCCACTATCCATCAAGTTGCAGGGTCACAGTAGGAGTCTTAGGCTGTGACCTGAATAGTGACTAGGTCAACAGGACTTGCAGTGTCATAGCACGGCTAATAATCACAGCCTAGTGATCAAGGAAGATTATCGTGAGCAACGCCTTTAGAGTAATGGATAACGAAGTGGAAGGGGGCTATATTAGGATGATGAAAAGAAATCATTATAAGAAATTACTGTTTAGTTGTTGTGGTGTAGCATTATTCATTCTAGTATGTTTATGTAGTTTATTAGCATGTGTAGGATGGATTGTCCACATTATGCAGCCAGCACCTTCTCCTACTTCTGTCTCTTTGATTTCCTCTTCTACTATTTCAGCATCAATTGGTAGTCAATACTACTGACTGTTGGGTATGTGGGCTCATGCCCCATAATACAGAGAGAGGGATGCCGTACTTAGTTCTCCCATTTTCATATGAAGGTTCTGCTTGGGCTTATCTGGCTATGTTTTCTAATGCATACCAGAATCAACTTCGATATCCTCCTGGTGGGTCATACAATGGTGGAGTAGATTTCAGTCACAGTCCTTTGATAAAGGTAATTGTGACTATGGCAAAAATTGCTGATATTAGTAAGATTCTCATGGATGAGAAACGAGCATATGATGGTTGGAATGTGACTCGTTATATTACTAGCCTCACTGATAAGGTTAAACAGAGAAGATCTTCACCGATTTGGACCATACCTCATAAAGGTAATTTGTGTTTGCAAATAAATGGCCAGAACACTAAGATCAGACAGGAAAAGAGTAATTGTTCCCATACATATGTTTATACACCCTTGGTTTCTTCACCGTTAGTACCATCCCAAGGTACATATTTTATTTGCCACGATAGAGCCTACACATGGCTTCCCACCTATTTCTTGGGAACATGTTATATAGCTTTTCTTCTTCCTCCGACATATACTGCTTCTGCAGATCATCATAGAAAGAGATATGGTAGAGGGGTTATTGATTCTGAAGACACAGCTGGACAAGAGGGAGGAGATTTTCTGAAAGGGTTTCTTCCCTTTTGGGTCCAAAAGTTAATAGCAGAAACATCAAACGTCTAGTCCGTGTGGTCGATGCTACCATAAATGTGACTTCTGGAGCATTGAATAATTTGACAGCTGAACTTCAGGCCGATCGTCTTATGACTTTACAAAACCGAATGGTTTTAGATATTGTCCTTGCAGATAGAGGAGGAGTCTGTAAATTAATTGGGTCTAGTTGCTGTGTTTACATTCCCGATAATGCCCCTACAGTATACCAAGCCATTTCTAAGCTACATGTCATTTCCGAGCCCATTCATCACGACACTGGAGATTGGTCTGTGATGGGATGGTTTTGGGGACTACAGTCCACATGGGGATGGAAAGTGTTAACTTTTCTTGGAATGATTCTAGCGATCATCTTTTCTTGTTGCCTCTGTTTACAGTGTGGCACAGCCATCTGTGGACTTTGTGCCACAGTATGCGTTCCAAAACCAGTGCCACAGAAAACAGAGAATATTAGAATGATGTTACAGCAACAACTCAATGACCTCATGACCATTGACATCGACTCAGACTAACATGAGTCCTTTGTGCTTTGCCTGAGTATGGCAAAAGGAGGTGCTGAGGTTCCGTGGTTTTTGACTCCGCTTCGTATTTAGCCGCCATCTTGTGTTCAGCCTCCATTTTGTGTTGCCTCACTCAGGCAGCACGGCAAATGCGGTGTTTTTGCTTTTTTTAGCTGCTACGTGTCTCGTCTGTTAAAGAGTAACCCCTTGTCCTTGATTACGAAACTGATGTCAGGGCCTGGTCGAGTTTGTTAAATCCATGTCTAGACTGATTAATCCTTGCTTTACTCCACTGTTTGGGTCCCACCATTCTTCCTGACTTTATCTTATTTGACTGGCCTTCACTATTCTCTTTGTGTATTCTCTTGTTACATAAACTATCCTTTGAAGCATAAGAACATGTTCTACCACCTGCAAATTGAATTACGGGCACTAGTGTTGATTAACTTGAGGGAAGGAGAGCACACGGGGTCTGAAAGGAGGGTGTGTTTTCGTACTATTCCTATTCGTTGGTTTTGTATGTTTTGGGAGTGGGCATTGTAAACATATGACTTATAAGAGATTGTAAGAAACTGGGTTAAGTGGCAGTCTCCTAAGAACTTACCTTTGTTGTACTTCTTGGACAACTGTACTTGGCTGCAGCTAATAAATCTGATTTTCTACGCCCAACAGAGTGTCTCGTGTCTCTGTCTGACAAGGCAGGTGAACCCGGAGATATTAGGCGTGCCCTGTGCCGCCCGGCCCATAAGGCAGGTTCTCCAACGCACTGTCTAGACCATGAAAATGCATTTTCTCTAACTCGGAGACCATTATTTCAGAATCTGCATCTGTACAGCGTTCAAAAAAAATTCTGTAGAAGAAAAACGCAACTCAGCTGAAGAATACAAATGCGATTTATAAGCAATGAGGACAGAGTCCCCCTCATTGAAAGTCACGTAAGTAAAACCGAACATGCCTGGTTCAATCCGTATGACCAAATTTGTAATAGTGTCTCTTGTTAACAAGAACTGGGTCGCAAGGAGATCAGACTGCAAAGACATAAGTACTGCAGTATGTTCCAGAAGCCAAATAGAAGAAGAAAAAGAGGTTGTATCAATGCTTAAATCAATTTAAAAAACCCAGCAAGGATTGTAATTTTTTAAGAGTAGACAGAATTTGTTATTGATCACATTTCGCCAGAAAGTGGGGGACTATCCCCCACCTTCGTTAATAAGTTCATATCCAATGAAAATGACAGCCAAGAAGGCTATATGCGATTTATTAAAATTTAACTTGTAACCCAAGTTAGCAAAGTTTGAGATAATGAGGTCCACAAGCAGAAGGTGCAGATTTAATTAAGCATCTGTCAAGTATATGTCATTGATGTACGAGAATACATTAGAGTCAATCTCAGGTAAAATTTACACAATGCGTGCCACAAACACACCTACAAAAGAAACAGAATGCTGGACAATGCAAACATTCTGCCCCAGTAACAAGGGTCTGTGTTTAATCCTTCATTCTTTTGCTCACCACACCACCCATATGCAAATCAGTCTTCACCCTGTTGCTTATGGGAAAAGTCCAGCCCGAACTGCCAAGCCAGGTCCTCCCTAGATTGGAAACAAGCATCCTGGGACTGGTTTCAGGGCATCGACATTCATCAGCCAGGCTAGATTGAGTCATTCAAGAGATTATAGACTGGTAAAACAGGCTGCTTTACATTCCTTCAAGACTTAGCCTGAAGGCGGCTCTCCATAGCTACCACTAGGATAGCTTTCATAGAAGGTTGTCTTTAATCTATCACCTCTAAGGGGTTTTTTGAACTGGTGCAAGGTGCCCACTATAACTAGTGGACAGCATATGCCAGGCCAACTTCTCACATTGCAAATCAGTCGGCCATGCATGCATCCCATAAATACCAAAGTATGATTTCAAAACAGCAGCTGCATTGGCATGTTTTGTCTAGGTGCGAGGCACTGACCAGAACAGAGTAGCAAGGGGCAATGTGTATTGACCTTGCTCACAATGTTCAGAATAAATTCCAGGAACTGGCAGAGAGTGAACACAGAAATCAGTTCTCATGTGAAAAGTACAAACAAAATGTTTGCAAAAAATAAAGCCATGTAGTAGCTTGTGCAAAGCTGTGCACTGTCTGCAGGGCTCATGCTAACTTAGAGAAGATGAGATTGCCCCCATGAGCCATGTGACAGATGGTGATTTGAAAGTATTTAGCAAGGGGCTGAGAGAAAGATGGCCAGCAGATGACAGGGGCTTTGAGAGGATTTCTAAATACTGATAATTTTTCAATATTTGTTTCCATGGGGAGAACCTCCAAACACCCCTTACCCCAGAGGAAGGTATGCTTGCTTCAAATGTAGATATAAATGTTTGCTCTATGACAGAGTTCACCTACCTGCTGCCAAGTGATAGGCCTCTAAAAGATTAAAAAACATATCCCAGCTGCCTTCTTCCCTGGTGGAGCTGCTGAGGAAGTGGCATCCATCATCTAGAAGATGCTTTGAGACATGAAAGATGGTCACAGAGTGTTAAATTTTTGCTTCTGATGATGCTGTTGTGGGGTACCTGGTTTGTTCCCAAGCATTATCACACTTCTGTCTCTATTTTAATTTAAGATGGAGGCAACTCACAACTTGACCAATACCTGTCCATTTTGCACCTTAATATGCTTGCCAAGTCAACCCCTGACTTCATGGAATGGACAGAGATCACTGGATGGTTGTTAGTTGTGTAGAGAGTAAGGTGGATCGGTGCTGTAGTTTTAAATAAACAAAGACTATTACTTGTCAATCACAGCACCTCTTCACTATTGGTAATAATTGTTCTGCTGCCATGAACCACATTTAATTAATTGGTAGCCACCTTCTTTCCCCCACCCAGAATGAACTGTGCCTTTCTACCTTCATTTCCATGCGGTTTTCACACAGAGCAAGAGCTTAGACGTCACTTTTACTTGAAATGAGGTTCCACAACGTCAAAATCTAATATGGAACGTTCATGGTCATCCTTGGCAGAGGACCATAAAGCATTTAAAATCTGAGGCTCTCTAGGACTGTATGAGAAGCTGCACAAATATTTGGATTCACATGAGGGAAAACATTAATAATCATCAAAAAAGAAAACATTAAGGTAGAGAGAAAAACATTCTAAGCACCAAACAAGATTAAGGAGTGAATATCCACACCATCAATGAGGTGGACCAAAACCCCTACAACCAGTTTCAGGTTTATCCGTAAACTCTTTCTCAGCATTGCCATCTTCCAGGAGAGCATGGCCAGTCTATTAGTTTATACGCAATGGTAAACCTTTGATTTTAGTAATTGTGTAGGGACAGCCTTATTCAATGTTTAATTGTATTTTTTAGAAAAAAAAATCAAAACCAAAAAAGGTATCTACAAAAATGTGATTCACAAACGTATTTCCACCCTAAGTGACACAGTGATGGACAGGTATCTCTGTCTGGTATTAGTTGTTTGAAGAGTGAGGTGGATCTGTGCTTTGCATTTAAAAAAAACTAAGACTATTACAATGTATCAGAGCACCACTTCGCTACTGGCAAAGCGAGCTCCATCATTGCACCCCAACTACAGAAAATCATCAACATCTCCTTCGTGACCGCCACCTTCCCGGAGAGTTGGAAACACACCGAGATCAATGCCCTACTCAAGAAACCCAAGGCGGACCAATGGGACCTCAAGAACTTCCAGACCGTCTCACTGCTTCAGTTCCAGGCGAAAGTCATCAAGAAGACTGTCATCAGGCAACTAACCCACTTCCTAGAAGGGAACAACATCTTAGACTCATCCCAATCGGGATTCCGGAGTAACCACTGCACCGAAACCGCCCTAATCGCCACCACCAACGACACCAGGGTGAAACCACGGCCCTCATCTTTCTGGACCTCTCGGACACCTTCAACACCATCGGCCATCACACCCTACGCACGCAACTCCACGATGCAGGGATCCACAACAAACCCCTGGACTGGATCACCTCCTTCCTCACCGGCAGAACCCAGAGAGTCCGCCTTCCCCATTTCGATCTGAAGCTACCAAGATCACCTGCGGCATACCCTAAGGATCATCACTCATCCCGACCCTCTTCAACGCCAACATCATCTGATCACACGACCTCAACATCGTCTCGTCCACCGACGACACCCAGCTGATCCTCTCCCTAACCAAGGACCGGGCCACTGCCAAAACCAACCTCCACAAAGTAATGATTGCCGTCATAGAATGAATGAAGACCAGTCACCTGAAACTGAACTCTAACAAAATTGAGGTCCTCATCCTCTGCTCCACCCCCTCCGCTTGGGATGACTCCTGGTGGCTTGCCACACTGGGAGATGCACCGACATCCATCAACCACGCACAAAACCTGAGGTTCATCCTGGACTCAACACTTTCAATGACCCAGCAAGTCTAAGCCATCTCCTCCTCCTGCTTCAAAACCCTCTGCATGCTTAGCAAGATCCCCACCAAAAGTAGAAGGACGGTGACCTAAGCCCTTATCAGCAGCAATTTGGACTACGGCAACGCCCTCTACGCAGGAACCACAGGCAAACTCCAGAGAAGGCTTGAACGCATACAGAATGCCTCCGCTTGCCTCATCCTCGACATCCCCCATCACAGCCACATCACTGCCCACCTGAGAGACCTGCACTGGCTCCCGGTCAACAAGAGGATCACATTCAAGCTCCTCACCCACGCTCACAAAGCACTCCACAACGCCGGACCAGCATACCTCAACAAACAACTCACCTTCTACGCCAGAACTGCAAGCTTCGCTCCGCTGATTTTGCCCTCACCACTGTCTCTTGCATCCACCAAACGCCCTCCAGTGGCAGATCATTCTGTCACCTCGCCACCAAGACATGGAACACCCTCCCCATCCACATGCGACAGACCCAGGACCTGCTGACCTTCAGAAGACTTCTCAAGAATTGGCTGTTTGATCAATAGCCGCACTCCCCCCTTTAGCGCCTTGAGACCCTCACGGGTGAGTAGTACGCTCTATAAATGCATTGATTGAATGATTAATAGTGTTCTGCTGCCATGAGCCACATTGCATTCATTGGTGGATACCTTCCTGCCACCACCCAGAATGCACTGTGCCTTTCTTTCTACATTTCCATGAGTTTTCAATCTGAACCCCCTACCTCCTGTTGCACCTCTCCTCCCTACTATTTGTGCCATCTCCCCACCACCTTTGGTACCTCCCCATCACGTGTGGCCCCTCCCATCTACATTTCCAGTTGCACCTCTCCTCCCTATCACCTGTGGCCCCTCCCCTCCCAACTGCCTATTGCACCTCCCTGTCACTGGTGGTACCTAACCACCAGCAGAGGCATCCCACCACTGGCTGTGCCATCTCTCCACTGCCTGCGGCACCTCCCCTCCCCAAAACGTGTGGCAGCCCTCCTTTCCCACCACCTCTTGCACCTCAACTCCCCATCTCCTGTGGGATTCTACTCTACCATCACCTCTGGTACCTCCCCTCCCCCTCGCCCATCACCTCTGGCACCCCCTTCTCCCATCTCCTGTGACACCCCCACTCACTTTGGCTCCATACCTACCAGTGATCTAGACATAGTATCTTGAGCCACATGAAGAGCTGCTGAATGACAATACCATCAGAATCCATCAGTAGGCTGAACACAAACAGTCCTCTCTGGAAGTCACTGTACCCTCAGCATTGATTGCATTGACTCCATCCAATCCTAGCGTCCATATTGACTCCGTCCACTGCTACCCTCCGCATTGACTCCATCTAATCCTAGGCATCCACGTTGTCTCCATCCAATCCTAATGTCCACATTTACTCTTCCAGTCCTAAGTGTCCCCATTGACTCCATCCAATCCAAGGCTTCCACATTGACTTCATCCAATCCTAGCATCCCCATTGTCGTCGTCCAATCCTAGCGTCCGCATTGAGTCCATCCAATCCTAAGCTAAGTGTCCTCATTGACCCCATCCAATCCTAAGGGTCCTCATTGACTCCATCCAATCCTAAGGGTCCTCATTGACCCCATCCAATTCTAAGTGTCCTCATTGACCCCATCCAATCCTAAGGGTCCTCATTGACTCCATCCAATCCTAAGTGTCCTCATTGACTCCATCCAATCCTAAGGGTCCGCATTGACTCCATCCAATCCTAGGCGTCCGAAGCCTGCTTCAGACTGAGTCCCACAGAGATGCATTTTGTGCTCATTGCAAATGTCTGCAAACAAGAAGAGATGAAAGGCTGACTCTCTGAGAGGAACCGCAACAGCTGCGCTGCGCGTCTCACCGACCGCACCTCATTCTAGGCAGCACAGAACTGAAAGCTGGCCCTGTGTGAAATGTGCATAATCCAACAAATGAAACTCCTGAAGAGTTATGCCACAGTTGTCGAGATGCCACTCTGATGCTCTTGCATTGTTCGTCGTGCATCATGTGTAACATGAAATGTGGGAAATTACAAGAGAGCCCACTATAGTAGAGAGCATTGCACCAGGGGTGCTGAAAACAAATCTTTTTGGTTCCCTCTTCCCCTACCTCTCCCTTCTAAACTTTTAAACCTAGCTGTCCAATACCAGGTTTCGTTGCACCAGGTTAACACCTCAAAGCCATTTACATGCTTGAAACAAATGACAGACACACAAAAGAGAGAACAATCAAATGTATTGGTAAACATGAATATTTATTATTATTAAGCAAGATGTCATTGTTTCATGGCAGCAAGCAAGCACAGAAGTCTATATATGGGGAAAATCATCTCATAGAATGAATCAATTATTGGCTTCTTGGCACTATCTATTAATATACACCAGCCAGATTGATCTTTGTCCAGGAAGACCCAGGACACCATTGTCAGCAACGACACAAAGGACTCTGGGAAGAGAGTGTTGAGGTAGGACCGCGCAGGAAACTGCAGCAAGCATCAACAAAGGAACTTTGAGGTGTGAAAGATGCCACAAAAGGTTCAGCTCCAGCTGCTGATGACGCTGTTGTGGAGGGACTTGGTGTTGTCCAGAGAATTAACCTCACTGTATCTACAGTTTAATTTTAGATGGAGATGCCTTACAACTTGACCAACATCAGGAGTAAAATCATGTCTGGTTAAAATCTGCTCCACGAATGGGCTGGAATAAGCCCCCTCCCCCCCCCAGTCAAAACTCTTTCTCAGCATCTCATCTTCCTGCAGGCAGGGCCAGTCTATCAGTTGATACACACGGGAAAACCTTGGACCTGAGCAATCGTGCAGTGACAGCCTTATTTAATAGTTAACTTATTTTGTGAAAAACAATCATTTAGAAAATAAAAATGTTGTCTCTCTTAGTTCTTGATTGACAAAAGTATTTTAACACTTATTTGGCACTCATGGATATAGGTAATAAGGTGCACAGACATAATATCGACTACAAAATATCGTTTGGACAGAATATCGAGTCAAAAATATCGTTTGGACAAAATATCGACAGGACAGAATATAGACAGCCAAAATATCGTTTTTAAGGTAAGTGAAGTAATATCGACTGTAAATAATATAGAAAGTGAAAATATGTAAGTATATAATATAGATAGGAAAAAAATTCGTTTTTATTTTTAGGGTTCAGGGTCAGTTTTGGGTTTTTGGGTAAAGGGGTATTTTTAGGGTTCAGGGTCAGTTTTGGGTTTTTGGGTAAAGGGGTATTTTTAGGGTTCAGGGTCAGTTTTCAGTTTTTGGGTAAAGGGGTATTTTTAGGGTTCAGGGTCAGTTTTGGGTTTTTGGGTAAAGGGGTATGTTAGAAGCGGCTGTCTCTAGTTGGCAGAGGTATACACTTCTGACAAATAGGGACACACCTTTTCTAGTCAGGGCAAGGAGATCACACACTTAGATAACCCCTGCTCACCCCCTTGGTAGCTTGGCAAAGCAGACAGGCTTATCTCAGAGGCAGTGCGTTAAGCATTTATGACCACATACAGTAATAAAGTGAATACACTACCAATGGACACGACACAGTAGTATTATAAAAATATGGATTTTTATATAAGGTTTAGCACAAGACCAAATAACGACAAAAATATACCACAGTCTCAATAAATACTCTTGGAAGGAAAAATAATAGTTCAAGCACGGTTTCTTCTTAGCACAAAAGTCTTTAGTATCAAAAGCAACTCTTCTTCTCTAAAACACAGTTCTTGGCAACAATGTAACCCACACGGGAGTCACACGACGTCGAGGCAAAGTTAATCCAAAGGTTCGGCGTCGACCGCGAGGAGCGCTACGTCGAGCCCGGAGTCGCACAGACCCCAACAACACAGTACCTTGGAAAAGTGAAGCACTCGATGATCAGCGGCGTCGAGATGTCCGGCGTCGCGTCTTCGGCGTTGATCGGGCCTCGGAGTCGGGGCGATCTGCAGCGGCGTCGACCGAAGTCAGGCGGGAGCAGCGCTCACGGGCTGAAGCAGGATACGGCGTCGTCGATGTCGATGTTGCAAGAGTGAGCAGCGCTCACGGCGTCGAGAGGGCTCGAAGTCGATGCGATCAGCGGCGGTGCAGACACGGAGTCACTTGGAGCTGGAGCCGAACTCACTACTCACTGGCGTTGCTGCTGGCGTCGATCGGGCCCGGCGGCCGGCGTCGAGGAAGCGGGACACTGGAGCCGTTACTCACGATGTCGAGCTGGATTCGGCGGCGTCCGTCGGCGTCGAGATTGCTGGATTCTTTCAGAGGTGCTGGATTCACAAACTCCAGCAAATAGCACTTTAACAGATGAAGTCCTTTAGCCCTGTGACTTCAACAGGAGACTGGCACTCTTCCAGCCCTTGGAGATTTTCTCAGCAAAGAGTGAGAGTACACACACAGTTCCTCTCTCCTGGTTCCTTGGCAAAAATAAAGAAGCAATGCAGGATTCCCCCAACAAACAGCACTCTGGCAGAAGGGGTAGGCAGTCCTTAGATCAGCAGGCTTCTTGTCCTTGGTTCAGGTTTCCTTGTCAGAAGTGATCTGAATTCTTGGTTCAGGGGTCCTTCTCTTATACCCTTTTTTGGCTTTGATCCCTTTGTCCATGCAGGGGAAATTCCCCCCATCCTGGGTTTGTTGTGGGTGTTGCCAGGCCAGAGCACCTGGCCTATTCACTGGGCAAGGCAGAGTCCTCAGCCGCTCAGCAGGAGCGGAGCCAGCATTGTTACTGGCAGGGGCAGGGCCATCAGCTGCCCGGCAGGAGGCGGGCCAGGGAAGTCCCAGGCAAGCACAGAGTCATCAGTCGCCTGGCAGGGGGGCGGAGCCAACATTGTATCAGGCAGGGCAGGCTATCAAGAGCTACTCTTCCCCTACTCCCAATGCAAATGCCCCACTCATCCCACACTGACTCATTCAGACTCTCTGGAGCCACCCAGCTCCTGTCACACACACACCAGAACCAGCAGAGACCGGTAGACAGTTAGACAAGAAAATAGCTACTTTCTAAAAGTGCTATTTTCAAACACAGAGTCCAAAAACCATCCACACAAACGGATGCGTTATTAAACCCTGAGTTCAGGGATACCAAACTCGACATTGCACCATGCTCCCCGAGCCCGCTAGGATTATAACATTAATAATCCTGGCAGCCCATTCTAACTGATGGAGAGCAGGCTACCTTACAATAGTGAAAAACGACTATGGATGTAATTCACTATTAGGACATGCCAACCTTGTCAGGCTTGTCCTACCTTATGCTTACAATGCACCCTGCCCGTGGGCCTACCATAGGGGTGACTAACATGAAGTTAAGGGAAGGTTTAGGGACTGGCAAGTAGGTGTACTTGCGCAGTCCTCGTGGCAGTCAGACTGCACGTGGTCTGGCAATGGCAGACCTTCAGACATACTTTTACTAGGCCGCTCTTGTGGGTGGCACAACATGTGCTGCAAGCCCACTAGCAGCATTTGTATTTACAAGCCCTGGCACCCCTGGTGCACTCTACTAGGGACTGACAGTAAACCAAATAAGCCAAACATGGAAGTCAATCAATACAGCAATTTCACATAGGGAGCACTTGCACTGTGGCACTGATCAGCAGTGGCACAGTGCCCAAAGCATATACCAGCAAAAACATCGTAAACAGAAGAGGCAAACCGAAAAAATGGAGGAGAGACTCATGCCAATGATGCCAGGTCTAACACGTGTCCCCTCCAGCTGAAATGTGGGGAGAACTACCCTTACCCTAGGGAGTCCTCATCACTAAGGCGGAAAAATCTGGACAGACCATCAGCATTGGCGTGATCTGTGCCAGGGCGGTGTTCCACCGTGAAGTCCATCCCCTGTAGGGAAATGGACCACCTCAACAGCTTTGGATTCTCACCCCTCATCTGCATCAACCATCTGAGGGGCCTGTGGTCTGTCTGCACCCGGAAGTGAGTCCCAAACAGGTAGGGTCTCAGCTTTTTCAGTGCCCAGACCACAGCAAATGCTTCTCTTTCTATCGCACTCCACCTCTGTTCCCTGGGAAGTAACCTCCTGCTGATGAAGGCTACAGGTAAGTCTCGGCCCTCTTCATTCACCTGAGCTAGAACAGCCCCCACGCCATGCTCTGAAGCGTCCGTCTGGACAACAAATTCTTTAGAAAAGTCGGGTGCCTGGAGTATGGGTGCTGTGCACATTGCAGTTTTCAGGGTGTCAAAGGCCGTCTGACAGGCGTCAGTCCAGTTCACAAGTCGTGGCTGCTTCCTGGAAGTCAGCGAAGTCAAGGGGTGCACAATGTTACCATAATCCTTGACAAACCTCCTGTAGTAACCCGTAAGACCCAGGAAGGCTCTCACCTGAGTCTGGGTTTTGGGCGGTGCCCATGCCAGGATGGTATCAATCTTGGGTTGCAGGGGGGCCACCTTGCCGCTCCCTACTTGGTGCCCCAAGTACACCACTGAACCCTGCCCAATCTGGCACTTACTGGCCTTGATTGTGAGGCCTGCTCTGCGCAGGGCCAACAACACTTCCTGGAGGTGGCACAAGTGTTCTTCCCAGCTGGTGCTGAACACTGCGATGTCGTCTAGGTAGGCAGCACTGAAATCCTCCAGCCCAGCCAAGACCTGGTTGACCAACCTCTGGAAGGTGGCAGGGGCATTCTTCATCCCAAAGGGCATAACCCGGAACTGGTAGTGCCCATCTGGTGTGGAGAATGCTGACCTCTCTTTTGCCCCATCGGTCAAGGCGATCTGCCAGTACCCAGACGTTAGATCAAACGTACTAAGGTACCGGGCAGCCCCTAACCGATCGATGAGCTCATCAGCTCTGGGGATGGGGTGCGCGTCAGTCTTGGTGACTGAATTGAGTCCTCGGTAATCCACACAGAACCGAAGTTCCGGTGAAGCACCAGGCGCTGCAGCCTTTGGAACCAAGACCACGGGGCTGGCCCAAGGACTGCTAGAGGACTCAACCACCCCTAGGGCAAACATCTTGGAGACCTCCTCCTTGATGTATGCTCTGACCTTGTCAGTCACTCTGTAAGCCTTGTGCTTGACAGGAGTGCTGTCCCCGGTGTCTACATCATGGACACACCACTGAGTAACACCAGGAATCAAGGAGAACAGATCAGGGAATTGCCCCAACAAATGGCGACAATCCTGCTGCTGTTCAGGGGTCAGTGTGTCAGAGAGGACAACACCATCCACTGACCCATCTTGCTCTTTTGCATACAGGAGGTCAGGAAGAGGCTCACTCTCCTCCTCCATTCCAGCATCTGTAGCTAGGAGCATGCCCACTTCGGACCTTTCTAAGTGGGGCTTCAAACGGTTGACATGCAGGACCCGCAAGGGGTTCCTGGGAGACTTCATATAGTTGGAAATGAAGTTGGTGCCCCGGTCTGACACCACCTCTCTGGGGAACCCCATTCGGGAAAAAACACCCATCAGCGCCCGTCCCACCACGGGGGCAGTCACTGTTCTGAGAGGGATGGCTTCCGGGTACCGTGTGGCATGGTCCACCAAGACCAGGATGAACCTGTTGCCCAGGGCTGTCTTGGGGTCCAGTGGCCCAACAATGTCAATCCCCACCCGGTCAAAGGGGGTACTGACCACGGGAAAAGGTTGGAGGGGAGCCTTCTGCTTCCGCCCGCTTTTCCCACTTGCCTGGCAAGTCTGACAGGTCTTGCACTGGATGTCTACATCCCTTCGCATCTGAGGCCAATAGAAATGGGTGACAAGCCTGTCATAGGTCTTGTCCTGCCCCAGATGTCCAGCTAAAGGAACGTCATGAGCCAAACCCAGTAGGAAGGCTCTGAAGCGCTGGGGTACCACCAGCACACGGGCTGACCCAGGCTCAGCAGCCTTAGGCTCGCTATACAGGAGGTCGTTCTCCCAGTACACAAAATGTGACCCTGACTGATCACCTGAGGTTTGGGCTGAGGCCTGCTGCCTCATACCCACAAGAGAAGGGCACACTTTCTGTTCTGCACAGAATTCCTCCCTGGAGGGACCACCATCCTGCTGCCAATGGGTCAGCTCGGGCAGGTCTCCCAGTTCGGCAACTTGTTCACCTGTGGGTTCCAGGGCATCCCCCTCGAGGTCTGCCTCCTCCTGGACCACGGGAACTACGGGGGACGGTTTCCCGCGCCCCCTGCCTCTTCTCTTCACAGCTGGGTCCTGGGCCATACTTTCAGGCTCCAGAACCCCATCAACACCCTTACTTGCTGTCATGGATCGAGTGGTTGCACACACCCACTCTGGCACACCCAACATTTTCAAATGTGTCTCCCTCTCCACCTTAGCCCAAGGGGAGTCTTCCAAATCATTGCCCAGGAGACAATCAACAGGCATGGCGGGCCTCACAGCAACCTGAAGAGTACCTGAAACTCCCCCCCATTCAAAGGAAACTTGAGCTACCTCACACTCTTTCTGGGAGTTGTCAGCAGCTATCACAGGGTAGAATGCGTGGGGAACAACCTGCTCTCTGGACACCAAGTGACACTTGACAGCTGTCACACTCGCTCCGGTGTCTCTGAGAGCTTCCACTCTATGGCCATTAATGGTCACCCACTGCCTATATTTTTTAGTGTTACTAGGCAGAGGGGGTGGCGGGACCAATTCCATGTCTCCTAGAGAGACCAGGGACATCTCTGCGGGACCCTCCCCACCATGGGCAACCATCTCCTCCCCTCCCAGAGCTACACTAGCCAACTGACGGGGTGGTGCACTGGGTAGTGCACCAGACTTCTTCAAGGGACACTGAGGGTCATAAAAACGGTGTCCTACCTGCTTACAAACGAAGCAGGTCAGTGGGCCCCTATGACCAGGTTTACCTGGCGGGGCCTCTGATTTCTTCCCAGGGGGAGGCTGGGAACCTTTCCCTTGGTTCCCTTGGGGATTACTTTGGGGCCCTTTCTGGGACTCCTTCTGTTTACCCTTGTCCCCCCCACTCTTCTGCTGGGGACCCTGCCCACCTTTGGCTGAGTCTCCCACTGGACCCTTGTGGACCCTGGTACTGACCCAGCGGTCCGCCTCTTCAGCAAGTTTTCTAGGGTTAGATATCTTGCTATCAATAAGGTGCTGGCGCAGCTCTGGAAAACAGTTATTAGACAAGTGCTCCCAAGCAAACAAATCATAAAGAGCATCATAACTTTCCACTTTGCTGCCCTTTACCCAACCATCCATGGCTCTGCAAAAATATGACACATACTCCACCCACGTGGTACCAGGCAACTTCTTACATTCTCTAAAGGCCTGTCTGTACTTTTCTGGGGTTAGGCCATACCTTAACATTAAAGCATCTTTCATATGAGCATAAGACGTCCTATTCTCAACAGGCATGTCTAACAGGGTATCTCTTCCCTCATTCACAAAGCGACCCCACAACCCCGCTCCCCAATCCTTCTCAGGGACCCGGTGGGCCAACAATGCTAACTCATATGCTTTAAACCACTGACCAATATCCTCATTCTTCTGAAAATCTTTGATCACATCTTTGGGAAAATAAAACCTACTTTCTGCAGGCACAGATGGGACGCTGCCACCAGAGGGATTCAATTCTAACTCCTTAGCTTTGAGCTCCATGTCCCTCACCATTTTCTCACGCTCAAAAGCTAACTTCTCTCTTTCAAACTCTAATCTTTTGATCTCCAAATCAGCTTCTCTCCTGCCTCTTGCATTCTCTATCTCCAACTGCCCATTTATCTTAAGTTTTGCCATTTCCACGTTGTAGGCTCGCTCCTTCGCCCTTTCTTCTCTTTCTTCAGGGGAAAGACCTTTGGAGGAAACACTGCTGCCAGGAGGGGATACAGGCCCAGTCACGGGCACTTCCTCCTCCCCTTCCTCTGTCGGTACCACCACCGGGGCAGAGGGGTCTCTGGCCTCTAACCAGGCCTCCAATGCTTTGAAATATTCCGCTTTCTTGGAGAGGCCTGGAGTAGGGACTTTCAATTGTTTGCAAAAGTGTTTCAGCTCCTTTAAGGAATAACCATTTATCTTACTCCTATCAAACTCCTCCTCAACAACAGGTGTAGTGCTTCCAGCAGTACTCATGGTCAAAACTGGCAGTTTCAAAAATCAAGCTTCAGGAAAAGCGGAGAACAAAAATAGAATATCCAACCAAAAACAGATTGTGGCTGCGCTATGGTCTGCTTTCACTATGTAGCGCACACTAATCACTGCACATGGGTCATAAATGCAAAGTTCAAAATCCCACCGCTGACCCACCAATGTTAGAAGCGGCTGTCTCTAGTTGGCAGAGGTATACACTTCTGACAAATAGGGACACACCTTTTCTAGTCAGGGCAAGGAGATCACACACTTAGATAACCCCTGCTCACCCCCTTGGTAGCTTGGCAAAGCAGACAGGCTTATCTCAGAGGCAGTGCGTTAAGCATTTATGACCACATACAGTAATAAAGTGAATACACTACCAATGGACACGACACAGTAGTATTATAAAAATATGGATTTTTATATAAGGTTTAGCACAAGACCAAATAACGACAAAAATATACCACAGTCTCAATAAATACTCTTGGAAGGAAAAATAATAGTTCAAGCACGGTTTCTTCTTAGCACAAAAGTCTTTAGTATCAAAAGCAACTCTTCTTCTCTAAAACACAGTTCTTGGCAACAATGTAACCCACACGGGAGTCACACGACGTCGAGGCAAAGTTAATCCAAAGGTTCGGCGTCGACCGCGAGGAGCGCTACGTCGAGCCCGGAGTCGCACAGACCCCAACAACACAGTACCTTGGAAAAGTGAAGCACTCGATGATCAGCGGCGTCGAGATGTCCGGCGTCGCGTCTTCGGCGTTGATCGGGCCTCGGAGTCGGGGCGATCTGCAGCGGCGTCGACCGAAGTCAGGCGGGAGCAGCGCTCACGGGCTGAAGCAGGATACGGCGTCGTCGATGTCGATGTTGCAAGAGTGAGCAGCGCTCACGGCGTCGAGAGGGCTCGAAGTCGATGCGATCAGCGGCGGTGCAGACACGGAGTCACTTGGAGCTGGAGCCGAACTCACTACTCACTGGCGTTGCTGCTGGCGTCGATCGGGCCCGGCGGCCGGCGTCGAGGAAGCGGGACACTGGAGCCGTTACTCACGATGTCGAGCTGGATTCGGCGGCGTCCGTCGGCGTCGAGATTGCTGGATTCTTTCAGAGGTGCTGGATTCACAAACTCCAGCAAATAGCACTTTAACAGATGAAGTCCTTTAGCCCTGTGACTTCAACAGGAGACTGGCACTCTTCCAGCCCTTGGAGATTTTCTCAGCAAAGAGTGAGAGTACACACACAGTTCCTCTCTCCTGGTTCCTTGGCAAAAATAAAGAAGCAATGCAGGATTCCCCCAACAAACAGCACTCTGGCAGAAGGGGTAGGCAGTCCTTAGATCAGCAGGCTTCTTGTCCTTGGTTCAGGTTTCCTTGTCAGAAGTGATCTGAATTCTTGGTTCAGGGGTCCTTCTCTTATACCCCTTTTTGGCTTTGATCCCTTTGTCCATGCAGGGGAAATTCCCCCCATCCTGGGTTTGTTGTGGGTGTTGCCAGGCCAGAGCACCTGGCCTATTCACTGGGCAAGGCAGAGTCCTCAGCCGCTCAGCAGGAGCGGAGCCAGCATTGTTACTGGCAGGGGCAGGGCCATCAGCTGCCCGGCAGGAGGCGGGCCAGGGAAGTCCCAGGCAAGCACAGAGTCATCAGTCGCCTGGCAGGGGGGCGGAGCCAACATTGTATCAGGCAGGGCAGGCTATCAAGAGCTACTCTTCCCCTACTCCCAATGCAAATGCCCCACTCATCCCACACTGACTCATTCAGACTCTCTGGAGCCACCCAGCTCCTGTCACACACACACCAGAACCAGCAGAGACCGGTAGACAGTTAGACAAGAAAATAGCTACTTTCTAAAAGTGCTATTTTCAAACACAGAGTCCAAAAACCATCCACACAAACGGATGCGTTATTAAACCCTGAGTTCAGGGATACCAAACTCGACATTGCACCATGCTCCCCGAGCCCGCTAGGATTATAACATTAATAATCCTGGCAGCCCATTCTAACTGATGGAGAGCAGGCTACCTTACAATAGTGAAAAACGACTATGGATGTAATTCACTATTAGGACATGCCAACCTTGTCAGGCTTGTCCTACCTTATGCTTACAATGCACCCTGCCCGTGGGCCTACCATAGGGGTGACTAACATGAAGTTAAGGGAAGGTTTAGGGACTGGCAAGTAGGTGTACTTGCGCAGTCCTCGTGGCAGTCAGACTGCACGTGGTCTGGCAATGGCAGACCTTCAGACATACTTTTACTAGGCCGCTCTTGTGGGTGGCACAACATGTGCTGCAAGCCCACTAGCAGCATTTGTATTTACAAGCCCTGGCACCCCTGGTGCACTCTACTAGGGACTGACAGTAAACCAAATAAGCCAAACATGGAAGTCAATCAATACAGCAATTTCACATAGGGAGCACTTGCACTGTGGCACTGATCAGCAGTGGCACAGTGCCCAAAGCATATACCAGCAAAAACATCGTAAACAGAAGAGGCAAACCGAAAAAATGGAGGAGAGACTCATGCCAATGATGCCAGGTCTAACAGGGTATTTTTAGGGTTCAGGGTCAGTTTTCAGTTTTTGGGTAAAGGGGTATTTTTAGGGTTTAGGGTCAGTTGTCAGTTTTTGGGTAAAGGGGTATTTTTAGGGTTCAGGGTCAGTTTTGGGTTTTTGGGTAAAGGGGTGTTTTTAGGGTTCAGGGTCAGTTTTCGGTTTTTGGGTATTATTTTATTATATTTTGTTACTATATATATATGTTTTAATAAATATGAAATAAAAAAAATATTTATTTAACTTTCATTAATTATTTAATTATTATAAGTTAATTTAAGTAATTTTAAGTAAATTTTAGTAATTAATTATTAATATTAATTTAATTTAACACTGTTTTTAGTAAATACGATATTTTTTACAACTATATTTTTGTAAACGATATTTTTAACTCGATATTTTTGTACTTACCTGTTTGTAGATAGAAACTCGATATTTTGACTGTCGATATTTTGTCAACGATATTTTTGATGGTCGATATTCTGTCCCTCGATATTATTTCAGTGATCCAGGTAATAATTCAACCCACTCCAGAGTTAAAGGTTCCAGGTTTTCCAATATGTCTGGGGATGTGGAATTAACTGGAGGTCCAAGTTGAACACCTGAGAATCCCCTGAGAAATGAGGAATTACAGGGGGGAATCCTGGTCCCATCCCAAGTAATTCTTTATTTTCATCAGCTGAAATCTATGGGTAAAAGTAAACAGGGTTTGGAGTTGCTCCTGGTCTTTTAATTCTGAGGGGACCAGACATATCCAGGTACTGACTCCACTCGAATTAAAAATTAACTCACCATCAGGCACTTACTGGCTCACCCCCTCCTGTGAACGTTCAACTCAGCGTCACTGATTCACGCACACGCAGCACATTAAATCTGTCTGTGTTTGGAAATCTTCTCACAGAGGAGTAAAGAATAGATCTGACAAAGCTGCAGAGACACCCAGAAAGGCACAAGTCTTTCTATATTCATGAACTTTATCACTCTGAGGGCGGTGAGAGATTTACTCCATTCAAAAGTAGAAGGAAACCAGTTTTCTATCATGGAAAAGGAGAAGAAACACACCGAAAACTGGTATAAACACAAGGTAATAGGGGCCAGATGTACGACTATTGGATTTTTCAACTCGCAAATTGCGACAATGTGCGAGTCAAAACTTGTTAGTCACAAAATCCATTGTACAACAGTGTCTCAGACAATGTTTTTGATTCCTAATGGAGTCGCAAATCGCATGCCTCATAAATATTTAGGAGGCTGTCGCAATTTGCGACCCCATTGGGAATGGCTGACACTTCCAGAGATCAGCAGATCAACATGTCTGGGACTGCTTTGTCAATAAAGCAGTTTATTTTTAAAATGCAGCCCATGTTCCTGTTCAATTTGATTTTTTAAGGGCAGGCTTTTAAAAAAACATTTGTGCATCCATTCCCAAAGGGGGAGGGGTCCCCTGGGAACCCCTTTCCGTTTGCGAGTGCTTTATCACCCTTCTGAGAAGGGTGGTAAACTGCAACTGTTTTGCAATTGTGCTCACAAAACATTCATACATAGGTTTTGGACTCATATTAGGAACTGACACCCTTGGCATGCCCCTTCCTATTAGCATGTCACTAACCCTATTTTGCGAGCCCTTAATTCATTAGCAACTCGCAAAATAGAGTTAGTACATTGGAGTGACCTAATTTGCAGTCACAAAGGGACCGAAATTCCCTTTGTGACTGCAAATAACGGGTGTACATCTGCCCCTAAGATTCAAGGACCCGGCCCGGGCGAAAGGGGGCTCACACGTGGTTGAGGGGTTGACCCATTCCTACTGAGTCAACTGGTTCTTTCCAACTGTGTTCTTCCACAAAAAAAACGAGGTGTTTCTCTAAAATTAGTTACTGCACCATGGACAGGTAGCTGGTGTCTTAAAGGGCATTTCCACCGATGTTCCTATAAAAATCTGTTAGTTCTGAATACCAGGTGTCAATGTTCCTATGAATTATAAGAGTCTCCCAGAGCTGTGCCACATTGTATAACAATCCCAACAAGAAGCAGCGAGCAATAAACTTGCAATAACAGAATAATCGTAAAATGCAGAGCTGAAATAACAAGACAACTGATAGAACCCGCAAAGCAATCATGAAATGTGGAGTCACAATAAACCCATCAGTGCTCCTAACAGGCACTGAAGGCGCTTACTTGGAAATCCTCTATTTATTGTTACTGCGCAGGTGCTCCTGGCTTTCATCATCGGTGGATTACTGGGCATGGCTCGATGTCTGTCAGGAGAGATGAAAACAGAAGGATGAGATAATGGAGAGGAGATTATACACAGGAGCAGAAATACAATGAACAGACAGACATCATGCAGGGGCCCAGGCAGACATCATGCAGGGGCCCAGGCAGACATAATGCAGGGACCCCATGCAGATATAATGCAGGGACCCCATGCAGATATAATGCAGGGCCCCAGGCAGGTATCCAAAATAAACAAACATGCACAGGAGCAGAATAGAAGAAACAGTCAGACATCATGCAGGGGCCCAGGCAGACATAATGCAGGGACCCCATGCAGATATAATGCAGGGACCCCATGCAGATATAATGCAGGGCCCCAGGCAGGTATCCAAAATAAACAAACATGCACAGGAGCAGAATAGAAGAAACAGTCATACATCATGCAGGGGCCCAGGCAGACATAATGCAGGGGCCCCAGGCAGACACCTAAAATAAACAAGCCACTGGCAAGTCTTTTTTCATTCACCTAAGTTGGTTGACACTGCCCCAGCCCTCCTAACACTGCTGCTGGTGAGCCGTACAATGTCTCCTACTGGCACAGTTTATACAAATACATCTAAATCATGGGGTTTGTGAAATATTACTCTGAGGGATTGAAGTGCTTTTTCACACACTTTGAACAGATTCTTCCTTCAGAGAAATGAGCAGACACAGCCAGAGCTGAGCTAATAATTAACAACCCCATGTATTATTACACATAGCATTCGCTGTCCATACTGTTATAGTTAGATTTTAAATTTGTAATTTTATAATTTTTAATATAATAATTTTTATTAATTAATAATAATTTAATTTAATAACATAATTGTCAGAGAGTCATGGTTTAGATACGTCTGTACAAAAAAGCAATCAACAGAAGAAAAACAGAGGTGGAGACTGAACGCTTTGTATCCTCCGTTTTCTATTGTTGTCACTCAGTCTTGTTAAAAGGCCACCTGTAGAAGCAAAAGGTTCAGGCTTGTGTTCCCTGAGCTTTCACTTGACTTTCAGTAGGCTTTCATGGAGTTTTCAAGGGACTTTCAGTGAGTGTTCAATGGTCTTTCACTGGCATTTCACATGCACTGAGCTTTCACTGTCCTTTCACTAAGCTTTCTGTGGTGGTTGATCAAAAGGAGGTAAGACACAGATGAGGATTCATGTTAAAACCATAAATTTAATACGACTTAGGGACATACCACAAAACACGTTCTGTCAGCGCTGACAGCTCCAAGCAGCTGACAAAGAACGTGTTGGTCTTCATTCCACAATTAAATGTTCCCATACCAACATTCTGCCCACACTTAAGAACTAACCACAACAATATATGCGAACAGTCCACAACAATATCTGCGAACACAGATGCCCACTTACATCCCGCCCTGGTCTATTCCCTTACACAATCACTACGAGGCATTAACTTCCCTTGACAAACAGGATTGAAATAGGGGGGAAAACAGGGCGCACACAAAAACCTTGAAGGCCCAGCTTTACCACCGGCTGGCTTAAACGAACACCAGAGAGTACTTCCACGTAAGGAATCCCCCGATAACAGGAGAGGAGAAGACCAAGAAGTAGGGTTTACATACGGGCTCGGTATCTCCAAACCCCAAAAATCTTCACACGAGCAAAGAACTGATCTGACTCCTGAGGCAGAGCAACCCTCTCCCCCACAGACGACAAACATAGGCGGAAAAACTGACGCGCCTTCCACCCCTCAGATGGGAAAAAACAAGTTAAATTTCATATCCTGGAATGTTGCAGGGTTAGCTAGTAAAATCTCCTTTCAACCTTGGCTAGATGTTGTCCAAAACTATGATGTAATCTGCCTCCAAGAAACATGGGCAGTGGAAGAATTACACATAATTGGCTATCAGACTTTCCATACGCCTGCTATTATAACTTTCCAAGGAAGAAATAAAGGGGGCCTTTCTATATATGCTTCCACGGCAGTAGGATTAAAAAATTTAAAGTTTATATCTACAGAGCACTTTCAGATTCTGTCTATGAGCGGCGGTCATGTTAAAAACTTGACCATAGTTCATTTTTATAATAATATTCCTAAAAACAATGTGGGTAAAGTAATGGATAACCTTAAAAGTAGTCTATCTATCATTCAGGACCACCTACGCGGCGAGATGGTTCTTATCTGGATGGGAGACTTTAATTGCAATATCTGTCCATATGGTTCGTCGGACATGTGCGGTGTAGCCGAACACAAAGAGGACTCTCCCACCCACTTTATTCATTCCAAACTCGGAAATGTCCTTAATGGTATGTTATTCCACTTTAATTTGTCTTACATTAATGAAATATGCTCCCCAGCCATTCCTTTTTGCCCTACTTTCAATGGCAGGGGATGTAACTCCACGATTGATATTACTCTTTTAACAGTTTCCCATGCAACCTTGATTTCTTCATGGGAAGCCCTTTCGCTAATTTTTAGTGATCACTATCCCATTCGCTTCACTCTAAAAATTAGAGGACAAACTAAGACTCCAAAAGAGAAATTTGTATACCTCCCGCCAGTTAAACTAGCTGCTTCCAATGGATACACGTTAAAATGGGATAAGGTGAATCCAGTTGATTTCCTTCTAAAATTGGAATCGGTTTGTCACGTAGACCTACTTGTCTGCTTATCTCGCACAGAGGAACCAGCTAAAGTCGTGAGCTCCTTTATCAAAATTCAGGGTGAGATAAAGAACTTATTAACTAGGGAACACCGACTAAATGCTAACAAACTACATGGTTGGTTTGACAAAAGCTGTACCCAAGCACATTCCTTTTTGAAAAGGGCTCTGCACGCATCACCTTGATTCCCCCTTACGATCCGGCTAGCTAGGAAACGATATAAAGCGACCATTAAAAATAGGAAGATTCAACTGAAAAAGGAGGCTTGGTCAGCTTTATGCGATGCTTCCAAAAGCAGAGATAACACCAAATTTTGGAAAATTGTCAACAACCCTTATCTAACAAACTCAGATGCACATATCATAGATCAGGCCATTGATGGGGAAACATGGGTTAACCACTTTACACACCTCTACGACAGTGTGACCTCCCCAGAAAATGCAAATTCCGGAACGGGACCACCGAATACCCAGTGTGACAATTCCCCATCTACCGTGTTCCCGTTGGGTATCATTTTTAACTGCCGGGAGGTCTTAAAAGCTATCAGCAATAGCCCCTCTGGTAAAGCCCCAGGCCCAGATGGAGTTCCAATAGACGTATATAAAAATGAAACCGATCTGTGGGCTCCATTATTAGCAAACGTTTTAAATAAAGTAAATCAACAGGGGCTCATACCCTCTTGGACGGAAGCTATAGTGGTCCCTATTTTTAAAAAGGGCAACCGAAATGATCCTACCTGCTACCACCCGATCTCATTGCTTGATGCACTAATGAAAGTAGCAGGCCGAATAGTGTTACACAGGATTCTATCATGGGCTGAGGAAAATTATATTATATCAAATTTGCAATATAGTTTTAGAACGGGAAGGGCACAATAGAGCAGGGTTTAAATCTTGCAATGACAATATCGAAGTATACTCAGGCCAAGAAGGGGCATCTATTCATTGCCTTTGTTGACCTGAGTTCTGCCTTCCATTGCGTCAACCACAACTTTTTATGGGAAATATTACAGTCATGGGCATGGACAATCAAATTCTTCAGTTTATTAAAGAACTCTACAGGGGAGCAGGTGCTAGGGTCCGTTACACCAGATTGGGTGAGTGCTCAGGAAAATTCCCCATCAAGAGGGGTGTGAGACAGGGGTGCATTTTTGCCCCCCTTCTCTTTACACTTTACATAAACTCGATTAGCCAACATCCAACTATAATGGGAACACCAACCCCACTATTTTTATATGCGGATGATGCTGCCATCATGTCCCGTACCAGGATTGGTCTACAGAGGGCCGTCCTCAAATTCGCGAACTACATGACAGAAAGAGGTTTAAAAATCAACATCTCCAAAACATATATAATGTCATGTGGGATAGGGACAAAGAGGACTCCCTGTTCTATTTTTCTTGATGGTAGGCAGATTGAATGCACAGATAGATTCACCTACCTGGGTATACACTTTGATAGAAAAGGCAGTTGGCAGCCGGCTGTGTCAGCTAGACAGCTGGCTTTTTCTAGGACCATAGGCGCCCTGAACAATTTCGAGGCTAAAATCGGGGGTAGACCTGTGAGAGAGCTGATCCATATTTACAATGCGAAATGTGTCTCCACAGCTGTATATGGCTCAGGGCTCTGGGGAATGGAAAACGCTCAAAAAATTCAGTATAGTGAAAACCAGTTCATCCGCCATTTATTTGCTGTACCTAAATCAACATCTACCTACCTTGTACATATTGAACTGGGGCTTCACTATATCCTGGATATTATCAAAACAGCGCCAATTCTACTATGGCATTAAATCTGGGTCACCCCTGAGACATCATTAAATCGTGATCTAATTAATGAGTGCCCCAAACTTGAGGGAGTAGGTAATATCAAATGGCTAACCTATGTGAAAAACATGATGACAAAGCTCGGACATTCTGAATTCTATACTAGTCCGCTGACCATGGAACTAATATCTAGGAAATCTTGAAAAAGATGGTCATGGACCACTTAAACACTAAGAGGTGAAGTATGGAAAAAATTAAGCATACTGTCATAAGATACCAACAAATTACTCCTCTGGAATTGCTCCAAAGGTTTCTCACGTCAAACCCCAGTTGTTATGCCCGAATGCTACTCTCTTGTTTTAGGTTTGGCACATTTTTCTGTTTGATTACCTTTCCTCATGTTAATAATTGGGCTATGGAAAATTTAATCTGTCCTTGTGATGGTATATCCGCCCAGTCTAACATCCATTGTGCCTTTTTTTGTAAATTTTATGAAATCCCAAGGAGGACCTTTCTGAAACCAATTTTAAAAAAAATGGGATATCCGTTCCTGCAAACTTGCTTTTATCAGACTTCAGCAACTGGAAAATGATTTTGTAATTTGCCCAGTTTCTGTTATTTTTAAACTTGTGAAATTTCGGCTTACAATGAATTAACCTGTTTTGATTAATCCTACTATTAACTGTGATAACTGATAAATAATTGTTTTTATCTATTTATTATCGGATTAAAAAAAATTATATATAACTATAAAATGTTTAGGACACTTATTATTGAAATGTTCGCTTTTATGATTTTCTTTTAAAAATCGAATAAAGCTTTTTTAATCTAAATCTGAATCTAAGAACTAACCATAACATTACTTTTCCCTTTACCTAATGACAATGCTTTGTTTTAATACATTGAATATTACATTACTTTCTTCCCTAACAAAAATAACATAACAAAAACAAGGCACAAACAAACAACAAAACATCAAATAATCCAAATGGTCAATATTCTTCTCTGGACTTACCAAAGGGGCAACAATTAAACAGTGAACATTTTACAGAACCAGAAAAACAATGTCGCTAGCAAAAAAAAACATGGAGCAAAAAGGAAATGCATAGGTTACTTCCTGAACCGTAATAGGCAGACAGATAGAGGTAGACCGTTTAACTGGCACTTGTTTTTAGAGCAGAAATGCTCGATCATTTAGAAACTTTATCTTACACTACTGATTTAGCACTCCTCTGCTTGGGAACCAAACCTCTCTGTTGGTCAAGCCTACTACCACACTTAACAACCCTTCCTAAAATCAGCCACTTGTAATCATTGACTCTGATTGTGTTTGAACATACTTTATCCACATTGACAGATCACTAAACCCCTCACCACCTTTTTTGACATGGATTCCCCTTTTGATGCAAAATATACTTTTGTTTAAGTTGAAGAACAGCAACTTTTCTCTTGACCATCGCATCCTGTTCATCCAACCGAACACCAAATTTGACTTATTTGCTCATCCTTTTGGGGTAGACTTTGGTGGCAGGCTTCCTTCCTGCCAAAAGCTCAAATAGGTAAAGAGGTGTAGTAAAATGTGGAATTGTGCAATAGAACCATAGCATAAAGTGAACCGCATTAAAAAACACACACTTATTAGTAATAGCCTATTGTACACACTGCAACAACACCTTATTCATTCACTCCATCTGACCATTGGTTTGGGGATGATGAAGTGAAGTTCTCAGATACTTAATATACCCGATTTAATGCAAGACATCCACTTCTCCATTCACAAATTGGACCCCATTGTCTAATATCAGGAATTTGGGAATTCCCTCTGAAAGAAAAAAAAGGGGGCAACTAAATCTATGCCAACCTTCTCCCAAGCTCTAGAAGGACACTTAGTCAGTTGCAAAGGAGGCTTACTCACCACTACAACTTTCTCAGCACTAGCACACAAAACACATACCCACACAACAAAATCAACCTCTCTGTCCATGGATGGCCACCACAAAGTCTGTCTAATCCTGCATTTTGTGAAGGTTTTCCGAAATGTCTTTTGTTGGGCATCAATTTCATCTTACACCTGACACCCCCCGGCTGGTACTAACTTGTCACCCTACAGTAGAATACCACCTTCAATGGTGAGCTTTTTATGAATTTTCCAATAAGATTAACAAGGATTCCCTAGGGATTTCTATGCGGGCCAATCAGTAGTCACATAAGATATTACTAGTTTTACATATCAACTCATTTCTGCTTTCCATTCTTCCTCACACACTGCACACAGATCTTCCAGATCCATTCTGGCAATCAAGCAATTTTTATCCAAGTCTTCATCCCCCTTGTTTGTACTCATCAGTGGAAGGAAACCCCTCCAAAATAATTAGCTTGAACATTTTTTGCACCTTAGATATGTGATATTTCAAACTTATTTTGTAATAATGTTGTGGTCAGTCTTGCAATTCTAGTGGTTTGTTCTTTGCTTGTCTCACGAGTTAAGATTGCAACGAGTGGTTTATGATTGGTAGTTTGTTCCCTGAAGCTATGGCTTGAATTTAATACCACCCACTAGCATGCAAGCGGGTCTTTTTCAAATATTGAGTGTTGCGTTTCTGACTCCGTTAGGATCCTTGACACATAACAAATGGTATTCTCTACTTAACCATCAACTTGGGTTAGTATTGCACCCAGTCCTTGATTGCATGCATCAACAGTAATACATCACATGTGCTCTGAATTAAATGGTCTCAAAATTCTAGAACTAGCTAACTTTTTTTTAATCCATTCAAATGACTTCTCGCACATTGAGTTCCATTTGAAAGATACGTTCTTCTACAGCAGAGAAGTTGAAGCTTTTTATGAAGTACATAATCAGTAATTAATCCAAAGTAGAATTTGCAAATGCCCATAAATGACTTTAATCCAGTTTTATTAGTTGGTGCCTGTGCATCAATAATGGCACTAACTAAGCCTGGTCTTGCTTCAATACCATCCCTTAGGACAATGTGCCCAAGAAATTCAGCACATGTCTTACCAATCTCACATTTCTCTATTTTCAACACTATCCCTTTTTGTTAAATGAAAGACAACACCTGAACCATAATAGCTTCATATTCCTCGTTTGTTGCTGCAAAAATCAACATTTTTTCCTGAAAAGAGGTCATCCCTTTTTCATACTTGAGTAACTGGTACATAATCCTTTGGAATATGAATGCCTCAGAGGCTAATCGGAATGGTATCCTTCAGTACTGTAGAGTACCCATTGATGACACAAAAGCTGTGAAGTGTCTAAACTCAGATTTTAAATTACCTGATGATAGGCAGATGCTAAATCAAGCTTTTGCCCGCCAATGAAGCTGAAAGATCAGATGATTTTTGGAAGATGGTAGGAATCAATCCAAATTGACTTGTTGAGACCCTTAATTCACCATTTTTCTTCCTGACAACTACAAGGGATGATAACCACTACAATGATTCAATGGGTTTGATTATTCCACTATCATACACTTTTAACAGTTCCTTCTCTAGGTCTTCTGCTTTAGAAAATAGGACACTCCGCAATTTATGCTTTATCAGAATGGACCCTTCTTTAAACTTGATGTTGGAACCCCTTCATGGTACCCAATTTATCCAAAAATATTTCAGGAAACTTGGAAGTAACATTTGAAATAAGACTTTTCCCAACCACGTACACCTGATCTTTAGTACCAGGCCTCAACACTATTTTGAATAGGCCTTGGTGAAAGATACACAACCACTTGACTGCCATATAGACTTTCCCAAAAACTTGGCTATTCTTG
Source organism: Lissotriton helveticus (assembly GCF_964261635.1). Lineage (NCBI taxonomy): Eukaryota > Metazoa > Chordata > Amphibia > Caudata > Salamandridae > Lissotriton > Lissotriton helveticus. The sequence continues at coordinate 59,094,159 of NC_136059.1, forward strand.
AAAACCTAAACTTCTTAAAATTAGCTGGACAAATCAGTATGTCTCTTTTCATAAGAGAATGGTGACCGGTCAATAGGTTCACGTCTCTTACCTAGCCATAATTCATTGTACATTTCCTGTGTTATAATTGTGATTCTTGCCCCTAAGTCAACTAACAGCCAAACTAGTGTGTCACTAACAATCACATCAGCAAAAGAGTCCCACACAATCAGCTGGATTACCAGTACATACATTGTCTCCAACCACCAAAACCATGTCCTGTACATCTTCTTGTAATTTTTATAATTGTTCATCACAGTCGTCCTCACCTAAGTTGGCTACTATATTGCTCCCTTTAGCTGACAGGTTCAGTTGACTTTGGCACACTTTTGTAAAGATCCCCACTTTGTTATATTTTCTACAAACATCACTTTTTGCAGGGCACTGTTTACCAGACTTAAGCTGCAGGATATTGCCACATCTAAAACAAACATTAGACTGCTTAAAGAAACCATTAGCAGATCTTGAATTGTCCTGACAAGACAATTACTCTTTTGTTCTATTTTAATTCTCGCACAAACATTCTCCGCCACCAAATATTTCTTCTCTTCAAGCTCTTTGACAGATCACTGTGATTTTTCTATGCTTCTAGTAATATGCAATGTTACATCCAGTGTTGGATTGTTAAGAGACAATAGTTTCTGTTAAATTGACTTGTTTGTGCAGCAGCAAATAAACTGTTTGCGGACAAGTTGTTTCTTCATCAGAAACTTGTATCGTAATACTACAATGCTTGGTTGAAATTTGAAACAATCTTCAAATTTTTTAGCAGCGTCAGTGAATTCATCCTCCTGTTCCTCCTTTGTGCCTTCGATATCTCAGAAATGTTTAAAAATTCCACGGCTCTCAAACCCCAGGGAGTGAAGAAGTAAATATTTATTTATTTCTTCACATATACTTGGCATTTCAGCTGTCCCTAAATTGGTTTGAAGAGCTTTAAACCAATTCCTCCAATTGATCAGTGGCTCTCCTGGGCTTTCTAGAAATGATGGTGGATGGTTTACAGACTGCATAGTGTATGTGACAACTACAAATGTAAAACAAAAGTCTTAACGCAATCTACAACAGTTGCTAAAATGGCCAGCATCCCTAAAATACATTGATCTGGAATCTTCAAACTGTGTGTGTTACACTCGTAAAGAGAAGGAAGGTGCACCAGAACAGTGTCAGTGAGCTCCAAATGTATCCAAAATGTATCCTTTATTATATTGGTAGTCAAAATTGGACATCAGCCAATGTGTTTCGTTACGAATGGAACTTCGTCAGGGCTGAAGGAACACATAAATAAAACCACACTAAATCACACTTTATATTTAGACCAACACATAAAAATAGCATACAACATTTATATATAAATATATAGGCCAAACAAGAATTCAATAACATCCACAGAACGGCACAAAAGGAATAAAGATACATAACTTATTTGCATATATCAACAAAAATATAAACCAACAGGAAAGAAACAAAACTTATATATGTACATACAAAACACTATATCTATTGAACATGATAAGAGTCTGTCTGCTGCATTGAGGCAAGCTTTTAGGGAGGAATTTGAAGTCTTAGGCAGGCCAGATAGTGTGGAGTAGCCTTATTTGATTCTGGAGATAACTAACACCTGCACAGTGATTTTTAGGTCGGCAATTCCAAGGAATGGTTTAGTTTTCCCAAGTAGCTCAGATGGAATCTGGCAGTTTTGGCCATCACGTTCATTTGTTCAATCATATTCAGGTTGCGTGCAAAATAATCCCTCGAGATTTGGCAGAATCCACAATGGTAGGGGTGCAGTTAAGTGCTGTGATGGAGTTAGTCCATTCCAGGAGAGCAGCATGTTTTTTGGGAGGGGAGAGGAGAAGAAACTCCAAATTCAGTTCGAGCTGGTTGTTTGCAAGCCAATGGACAGTCAGTTTCAGGGCATCATTTAGATGGGTAATCTCCTCAAAAGATGATAACCTATATCACCAAATCAGGCAAAAAAAGTATATGTATCACTGACATTTCTTAAAGAGTGAGTATCTTGTTACTCAGTGGAGGCAAAAGTCTGTATTCTAGTGTGTGTATCATTGTTGACAGAAGCTGCATGATACACAATGACTTTTAAAGTATGTGTATCCCTTTAGCTTTCCAAAAATATGTGGCTACTCGCCTTCAGAAGACTCCTCAAGACCTGGCTCTTCGAGCAGTAACAGCAACCCCCTCCCCATAGCGCCATGAGACCCTCACGGGTAAGTAGTGCGCTTTACAAGTACTCTGATTGATTGATATCAGTGTTTCGCAAATTCAAATTTGTACAAAGTGTATATAACTGATGACTCGATTGCAAGATACACCATATATTCCAGACTGCATTAAAAAAAATCCCAGAAACCACAGAGCTTTCTTAATCCGGAACATCATTTTCACCTTTGGCGTGAAACAATGCATAAAAAATGTCAGCCCTCAAATAGAATGCACCAGTCGTAATTCTATGGCAGGAGCGAAGGCACAGATTATGCTTCTCAATTTCTTTACTAATCAAACAGCATCCAATGAAAATAAATGTAAACATTGTAAAATACTACATATCCCATGAGGCTTTGAATCACGGCTCCTTCATTAAACAATCAAACATGAGGTTAGCATACAAAATATCGAGGCACCATATTAAGTACCTCTAATTTTGCTCATGCGTGGCCTATGTCTGTTGGCTATTTTCTTATTGTACACTTATTAACCTGTACTTTTTATGATTATAATTATATTTGCTTATGTAGCGTTGCGCCGTGGTGTGTTCACCGCATGCGTTCCTTTCATTTTCCCCTTCAGCACTTGATGCACTGCCGATTGTGCCTTTCTTTGTTTTCCCCCTTTTCAGTTCCTTGTACTCACATCGCGAATGTTCTGTCAGTGTAGTTTACATGTCTAGCGCTCGGGCTGGGGATGGCCCCCCTCAGGGAGTAAGGAGCACGCCGGAGCCCGATCGGACTGCTTGCATGCATCTCGGGAACCTGCATGCACAGTGGCGTAACGAACCTTGAGGGGGCCCCCCTGCAGGGTACATAAAGGGGCCCCCTCCGGACTCAATCTAGAGCGGTGCTGACGGGGGGTGAGAGCCCCCCGCACCGCGGGGGCTACAGGGGCCTGTGTTACACCCCTGTGCATGCATCTGTGCATGCGTTGCAGTCCTGCCTTGAACACGCTGGAAGACGCCTCTCCGCGGCTAGCACAACAGTAGGAATGAGCAGCAGGCAGTGATCAGAGTGGGTACCGGGCCTTAGCTAAGATTTGCACTGCGTTTTCTTCGCATTTTGCCTGAACTTTAACCCCTCAATAACCTGCATTAGCAGGAGTTAATTTTTGGAAACCCTTGCTTAATAGGCAGGCAGGGTTTAAATACCCTCCGTTAGTCCTGTTTCCAAGGGCTGTTGGTACCTTTATTGTGGCCCCACTGCCCCAGCCTTTAGCTCCTGACCAACACCCTTTCTCAATTGCGAGCCAGGGTTGGAAAATGAAGCTTCCCTCTGGGGATTTGAGCAGAAAATATGTATTTAAACCATACCAAAGGTGGATGGGTGTCAGTGCCCCGACATGTCTGTACTTGTTGCTTTATGTGAGTTGTGTCAGACAGCAGCGCTCTCATTTCATATCACCCACCTGAAATCCATGTCTGTTCTGTGTGAAGACTATTTTGAAGCCGGGGTTGGTTCTGGGGTCCCTGCTGCCTGGATTGTGTACTTTCCTGGGGTGGTGTACACCTTCTCAAAGTCCAGCTGCCTCTTCACAAGTGTATCATATTTGTCCTGGTGATCGCACACCTGTCAGGAGTTGGAACAAACAATACACAAGAGTCAAACGGTGTCTAATCCTGGACACCAACAAAAATACTCAATGTAATCACTCCACTGATAGGGGCAGGGTGCAGACATGAAGATAAGACAGTGCTGCTAATTGTCTGAGAGGTGAAGACCTAGGACCTAATTTAGATCTCAGCAGACAGGTTACTCCTTCACAACTATGACAAATATCCCGTCCAACAAAATATAAATCCCGTAGGACATAATGGGATTAATAATTTGGCGGACAGGATAGCCATTGCAGTTGTGACAGAGTAACCCATCTACAGAGATTTAAATCAGGACCTCAGAGCCGTGTTTAGAGTTGGAGAGACTCGAAGACCCTCTTACATCTGGAGAACACTTTAGGAACTCAGTTGAATCCGTCAACTGAATCTTCTATTTAGGTTTAAAGCATTTTATTGCGAGGTTATCAAAAAGGAAAGAATACAAACAGTGTGAAACTTGTCGTCGAAGAGTTGCAAATCAGAGTCTCCACTCCATGAGTGCCATCAGAAATTGACACAGTACAATCATTACATGTTATGGAGCCACATGCTAGGTGGAAGGGCAATGACGACTAACACCAAAACCAAACCCCCCCCCAACCGCCCCCCACCCTACCCTCCCCCCGAACCACCCCAGCCTCCCCCCTCCCCCCACCCTCCGTGTCCTCCCCCCTCCCTCCCGTATGTGCTGAGCCAATGTCTCGCGCCCTCCACACCACCGCGCTGGCACCTCGCCTCACATTGCGGATACCCACACCTCAATTAAACCTGCGGAGTAGTCAAGGACGTCAGTCTCATGAGCCTGAGGTATCAAGGGCAAGTAATTTCCTTAAATTCAGACTGTAGTAGGGTGAGAAAAGGCTGCCACAATTCCTCCAACTTGTCTACCTCACCCGCAACCGTTAGGGACAGTTTCTCCATACCCAGAACGTGCCACAACCTGTGTAACCAGCCTATAATGTTGGGAGTAGTGGTGGTGTGCCAATAAATGAGTATGTTCTGTATCGCAGAACCCAGTGCAATCGCTATCTGCCTACCCCTTCTGGACCTCAGAGGATACATCAACCCGTTAGGCAACCCCAATAGGACATAGGCGGGGAAACGAGGCAGTTCAATGTCAAAGCACTGGTCAATCTCATTTAGGACCTCTTCCCAGTATGGACCTAGCAACGGGCAGTCCCACAGGATATGTGTTAGTGTACCAGTCTGTCCGCACTCGCGCCAACAGGTGTCCGGGATGACGTGGTGCATCTCATGCAGTCGTTGAGGAGTGTAGTACCAGTATGTGGTTATTTTAGTGAAGGTCTCGGTGAGCCCAGTGTGGTATGCCGAGTGACGCGCGCGGTAGGAGATGTCGTCCCATTCCTTATGACTTAGTTCCCTCCCTAGTTCCCGCTCCCACCGGTTCCGACCGGGATTATAGATGTGGAAGGGGGGGCTGCAACAGTTTGTAAAGGTCCGAGACGAGCTTGGCATCCGATGAGCGTGTCGCCAGCCACATCTCGTAGGGCGTAAGTTTCCGTTCGGCTAGGTCTCGTACCGCCCGTTGCAGCGCCCAGTGTCGAACCTGTAGATATCGCAAACGTTCAGTCTCAGGCAGATTGTATTCTCGCCTGAGGTCCTGGAACGACACGACCCCCTCAGAACCGTACATGTGAACCAGAGCGCAGCACCTGGCCGCTTGCCAAAGCGAGAACGCGCCAGGTTCCATCCCGGGTTGAAAGTCAGGATTCCCAATCAAGGGTGTAAGCGGCGACGGGAAGGTGGTGAATTCCCGTGTAGCATTCACGGCGTCCCACACTCTAAGTGGAACTTGCGTGACCAAGGACGCGTAGAGATTGGGAGGACGATGAGATCTGCGCATGAAGGGTATCTCTTGTAAGGTTCTGCCCGCTACTGCCTGGTCCTGAAACAGCCAGTGCCTGTCAGATTCCCATTTGCTCCACTCCACAAAATACCTCAGTTGCGCCGCTTGGAAGTACTTGTGGAGATCCGGTATGCCGAGGCCTCCGGATTCCGGGGCTAGCGTAGACAAGGTCCTTTTAAGCCTAGGCTTACGTCCCTGCCAGACAAAGCGGGCGATGTCAGCCTGTGCCTGTCTGATCCAGCCCTTCGGGGGCAGGAGCGGTAGGGCCCGAAACAAATACAGGATCTGCGGCAAAAGAGTCATCTTCACCGCAGCGATCCGCCCCAGCATTGACAGTGTTCCCTTGTTCCAGCGGGACAGTTCCTCCTTCATCTTTTTACCCAGTGCCGCGTAATTCGCCGTCGCCATGGCGGCCAAGGAGGGTGCCAATAAGACGCCCAAGTACGGGATCAGATCATTAGACCAACTCATGGGAAAGCGACTCTGTAGCTCAAGTCTTGTTGCAGTGGTCAGTGATAGGTCCCGGGTGGACGACTTCCTCATGTTCATCTTGAAGCCCGCCACCGTGGCGAAGGCCTCCAATTCGGCTATGCAGGCCGGGAGAGCCTCCCCCGGGTTATCAAGCATGAGGATCACGTCGTCCGCGTATAGGCTAATGGTGTGAACGTAGCCTCCCATCTAGACCCCAGTCACCTGCGGGTTCCGGCGAATCCTCTGGGCAAACGGCTCCATGTAGAGGGCAAAAAGAAGTGGGGACAGTGGGCACCCCTGTCTGGTCCCCCTTTCTATCGCAAAGTGCGCTGAGCTGCACCCATTCACCCGCACCACTGCTGATGGGTGTTTATAACAGTTAAATACAAGGGTGCGGAATTTCTCCCCCACCCCCAATTTGCAAAGGACTCTATCAAGGTAAGACCAGCGCACCCGGTCGAACGCTTTCTCCGCGTCGACCGATAACAACATGCGCTCCCCAGGGACGCGAGAGGCCTTCTCTAGGACGTGTACAACTCTCTTTGTGTTGTCCACCGTTTGCCGTCCGGGGACAAACCCAGCCTGATCCGGGTCTACAAGTCCCGGCAGATATTGCGCTAGCCGATTCGCCAGGATCCCTGTGTAGAGCTTAAGGTCCACGTTTAACAAGGAGATTGGCCAATAGGAGCCGCACTCAGACCTGTCTTTCCCAGGTTTGGGAATAACGGACACTGTCGCCCGGAGTAAGTCTGGAGGGATAGCTCCCGGCTCCGTGAAGGAGTTATAGAGACGCGTCAACAGCAGGACCAATTCTTGACAGAATGTCTTGTAAAAGAGAGGGGTGTACCCATCGGGCCCAGGGGCCTTCCCAGGTTTAAGACAGGAGATGGCTGCAATCACCTCTTCTGGCCGGATGTCCCGTTCCAGGTGTTCCGCCTGTTCCGGGGTGAGAGCAGGAAGCTCGACCGACTCAAGGTAATCAGTCTCAGCCAATGCTGAGGGTGGTTCGCCTGTGTATAAGTCAGCGTAGTAGCGGCGGAATTCTTCCGCAATCTGAGGGTCCTCTGTAGCAGTCTCTCCATTGGGAGTCGACAGTTCCGCAACCCGCTGACGCTGATGTTTTACCCGGAGCTTGTTCGCCAGAAGGCGGCCGCACCTATCTCCACCAGTGTAGTACGCATGTTTCAGGCACAGCGCTGCATATTCCGCTCTGTCCATGTCCAGCGCGGAGAGCTTTTTCCGGGCCGCCTTAAGTTGCCTCCAGATTCTGGGGGCCCCTGTTCTTTGATGCATGTTCCAGCTCCTGCACCCTGGTGGTAAGCTCATCTCGTTTTTGTTGTCGTTCTCTATTTTCTGCAGACGAGGTGGCGATGAATTCCCCACGGAGCACCGCCTTCAAGGCGGCCCATTGCGTCGCGCGTGAGGTATCCCCATTTTCGTTATGAGACCGGAAGTCGGCGATCGCGTCCCGTATCTGCTTCACCACCACATGCTTATGCAGCAGGGTGTCCCTGAGGCGCCAGACTCCCCGAGTGGGTGACACCGGCGGCAGTTGAAAGGAGCCCGTCACCGGGGCATGATCCGATAGCGTGAGAACCCCTATGTCGGAATCCATCGCAAGTGCGGCCATCGGCCCCGTAACTAGGATATGATCCAATCTCGCGTATGTCCCGTGCGCGTGGGAATAATAGGAATAGGTCCGGGCGTTCGGATGTAGGCGTCTCCACAGATCATGCAGATCGAGATCGCCTAGGTGGGAGCGACATAGGTCTGAGAACTCCCCGGAGTGTGGGCGTCGCTGTGCCGACCTTTCCAAGAGTGAATCAATGACCATGTTCAGGTCCCCCCCAATGATCATGTGTCTGTCCGGTGTAGTCGCTATGTACTCGAGGGCCGATTGTAAGAACAGGTCTTGGTGGTCATTCGGGCTATAGATGGATCCCACAGTAAACAGGAAACCCCCCAGCTTGAGCCTGTAAGCAAGGAGCCTTCCCTTCTGCTCCACAACTTTGTGTAGGACCTCTCCCCTAAATGACCTAGATATTAAGATGGCAACCCCCGCTGTCTTGTTAGGCCCCGAGGAAAAGAGCTGTACTGGGAATTTCGGTGATCTCATCCTAAGGCAGTCACGTGATAGGAGGTGAGTCTCTTGTAAAAGCCCGATGTCGGCCTGGGTGTTCTCAAGTAGGGATAATATCGCTCTACGTTTGACCGGGTTGTTCAGTCCTTTCACATTGAGGGTGACTATCTTAAGGGCCATGAGTAGTCGTCCCAAGAAAACCGTTCAAAAGAGGCTACGGCGGTAGGGATCGCCGTGCGCACCCATGGCGTAAGGCCAAGCAGACGCCGGAGCCCAAGAGCACCACAATCGCAGCTCAGTACATGCGGTGTGAAGTCAGCGCAAAAATAGCAACAAAACATCATAAGCCAGCACAATTCCCCAAGTCCCCCCCAACATCCCTCAACCAACCAAACTCCCGGCAACTCCACCCCGAACTTCGAGCCCCCGGATACAACCTCCCCGAGCCCAACTGTTCCCCCCCCGCGGCCCCCTCTACCCACCAACACCCCCCCTCCCCAACTCCCATTGAGCAAGGATCATAGTCCCAGTCCGGTCCTTATCGGACAAGTCTGTGGTAAGTTATTTATGTGGACGTCCAGCCACCTCCTGCACCCCCCCGCCGCCCCCTCCCCCCGGAGCCCCCGCACCTGCGGTATGGATGAAGCCATCAAGATCTCCCCCCGGAGTGTGCTCAGGGCCACATCACCAGACGACGTGTCTCTGGATACCACCATTGTCGCGCTGTCCATTTCAGCTCTGACCGTGGGTGAGTCTGGTCTCGATGGCAAATCAGCGGGCCGGCGCCTTCGAACAGTCTGCCAGCCATCCCTGGTGAGCCGTCGGCGGGAGATCGTGGGAGTGTCGGTGTCCACCGCTGTGATCCCCAGCACCTCGCAAGTGTCCTGGAGGGACCGGAGTTGATGCAAGGTTCCGTTCCAGCGAAAGATTAGCCGAAAAGGATGGCCCCAGGAGTACTGCGTGCCGTGTTCTCTCAAGAAGTCCGTGGCGATCTTGAAGGATTTGCGCTTTTGAAGGGTTATTGTGGATAAGTCTTGAAACAGCGCTACCTGATGACTCCGGAAATGCAGAGGTTGTCGACGTCGAGCCTCTCGGATGATCCGCTCTTTCAAGGGGAAGTCCGGCAGGAAAGCCAAGATGTCCGGGGCTGGCGCCGAAGCCCGTCGTGGTGGGCCCACCCTGTGTGCTCTATCAATCCGCACTGGGAAGTCGCTCGGTTCCCCCAAGAAACGAAACAGATCTCCCAGATAAGCCGTCATGTCCTCCCCTTCTTCTCCGGATGGAACGCCTTGGACTCTAATGTTGTTGCGCCTGGACCTATTCTCGAGATCCTCCTCGTGGGCCTGGAGGTCAATCTGCTGATCCCTGAGTCGCAGAACCTCCTGTTGCAGGTGTGTTATCTCCTCATCGCGGGTGTGGTTAGTTTCTTCCACAGCGGCTACACGTTCACCAAGGGAGTCGGCCTCCCTCCGCACCTCCCGCACTTCCCCAGCCACTTCCTGTTTCAGTGCCTGAAAGTCTTCTCTGAGGGTGCTGAACAATGATTCCAAAAACGATCGGGTCACTGGGGGTTCTCCACCTTCTGCCCCTCGAGAGCTGGATGGGGGGCTTGGGGCTGGCTGGCTCCTATCATGCCTTGGGGTCGCTCTGCTCAGCATATCGGGTAAGGTGCGCTCACCTTCTTACCCCCTCTGTTGCCAGACATCGTGGGAGCGGTAGTGTCTGCGTCGTGGCGGGTAACAAGAAGGGACCAGGCCCCACGGGCCGTGATGTGCGCGGCTGCACTCTCGATGCTACGGTCTCCACAGTCTCTCACAATTTTTCCCCAGGGTGAGCGCGGAAAGCATCCAGGACCAGCGGTAGCCAGGCCACTCCGTCACCTCCACTCCTCAAAGGCACTCCAACCGGTCTGTCCTCAGCGCTTCCCGAGTAGATGCAGAAGTTCAGGTCGCATAGAAGGGTCGGAGCAGCCCCCCACTGTGTCGTCGTAGAGACTGTGCAGTCCAATCACCTCCAAGGCCAGCGCTTTCCACCGATGCCCCTGCACCGTCCAATTCAATGCCTAGGCCTAGAGCTTGTCACCCATGGGGGCCTTCCCGAGGGGTCAGTCGTATAGTACAGTTCCAGCTACCTGTGTGGTACAGGAGAGGGGGCTCCTATTTAGACACGGTTCCGCAGGCCCCCAGGGGGCCGCCTGAAAGGTGTGCCGGGGCTGGGTCCCCGTGGCCCGCCTGGGTCACCCCGCGCGACCGGGGGTGCTCTCTGGTCGTTGCGTCGGACCCCCGGACCTCGCGAGGCACAGTGGTGGGCTCAGCGCCTCCCGGGTTGATGCAGAAGTGCGGGCCGCCCAGAGGGGTCTGGGGAGCCCCTCACCGTGTCGCCATGGAGGTGGTGCAAGTCATCTTTCTCCAAGGTCGGCGTCTTCTACCCCTGCACTCGCTCCGCCCAACGGTCCGCGCAGGCAGACAGCTCGCCACCCAGGCAGGGCCACTTGGGGGTCCGGCCGCACAGTCTAGGTCTGGCGGCCCATGCGGCGCAGGAGAAAGGGCCCGCAGGCAGGCAGGGCCCCGAGTCGAGCGGTGGCGCCCCCCGGAAGGCCCACCGGGGCCCGGTCAAGAAGTGCGTCGGGGCGGGGGCCCCCGTGCCGTGCTCCGATCACACCGGGCGCTCGGGAGTGCCCCCCGGATGTTGCGTCGATCTTCCTGGCCCCGCGGGGTGCGATGGAAGGCCCCAGAAGCCGGCGCCCCGGGGCGGGCCTCCCAGCTCTCCGGAGCCCCGGGGTCACGTATTCAAGACTCACCGGAACCGCTGCGCGGGACCCCGGCCAATCCCCGCGGGGTCACCGCGTAGCGCTGTCTTCCTTTCCCGGCAGCGACCTGCTAGGGCGAGCCCCTCCTCCGCTTGTCTCTGCTGCCTCTCCAGGGCTCCTCACCGCTCCGCTGGCTTGCTCCACGGGGCGGCCTGCATACGCTCTCCGGCCCGGCGGCAGGCCCTCTCCCAGGGACTCTCCCAGCCCGGCTCCGCTACGTTCCACAGGGCACCGGGGATCCCCAGACTGCGCCGGCGCTTGTGCACCAGTTCCGAGCACCGTCACCCACTGGATCCGGGGGAGATCAGCAGTAATAGGCGGTACAAAGGCTCCGGGGTCTCGGGAGCTCACTAGGAAAGCATCCTCCTAGCCCGCCATCTTGGCCACGCCCCTGAATCTTCTATTTAGAGGACTGATTACAGCAATGTCAGAACAGTAAATTAAAAAACAAAAATGAATAAGCAAAGTGGATGAGAGTCACTAAATAGCACCAAGCAACTGTCAGTCACTCATAAAACATGAATAAAAAAATAACATTGTAAGTGGGATCTTGAGTGAGGTGGGGGAACAAAGGAAAGTGTAGAAGAAAGGGGGTGAAATGAGAGCATGCGGGGGAAGCTGAGAGAAATGAAAAATAAAACACTCTCTATGATGTGATGAATATAACATAAAATAAAGAGAATTACCGCAAGTCTTAGTAGAAAAAAACAGATGATCCAAAACTGTGGGACCAAAACATTGCTGGGCGACAAGAATAGAAGTGCGAAGAAAGATATTGAAACACAGCAGTGATCTCAGATAGAAAAGGAAATCATCCTATCCAAGCTCACTCTGTTGTATATTGGAAATGATAGGTCTGCCAAGAGACAGCTGAAACTGCCTGTAGCAAGATCTAAAAGGGAGACAGGCCCCTTCAGGGAAAAGGCCCATATCCTAAGAAAGAAAATGGGGGAGACGTTTTATTTGTTATTCCCTCCACACTTGAACATTGCCTCACAAACCTATGACCACCCATCTCTTGCTTGTGCTGTGGACCATAGGTTTATAACCTTAGCCCAAATGTGAGGATACAATTCATTGTCCTCTCTCCTGGTCTGGCACACACCCGCTCCCTCTCACTGCCCTCACTCCTGGTCTACCCACACCCTCTCCCTCTCCTGGTCCATGTGAATCTCAGTAAAAGACACTTGGGGAGAGCTGCTCTGCTCCCTCTATAGTTGTGAGTGCAGACAAAGGTCAGAGTACATTTTGGTTTCTTTGCTGGTGCACCTTGTAAGATACCACCTCTCTGTACAGTGTACTAAAATCAAGTTGTCTATATAAGAAGTGTGAGATATCTCCAGAGGAAGATAGAAGCAACAGGTAGATAATACCAACTCTCTTTTTGTGGAAGCATTGGCGAGAAGTTAGGCTTATCAAAGGGTTGTGCTAGGGCATTTTTTGGACTCATAGAGGCAACAAATGTGACATACACTCAAGAATAAACCCAAGACCAATTTTCTATGAAAATAACAAGATTCTTTAAATTTCTTTTTTAGAAGCAAGTCTTCAAATCAGAGATATGCTTTATGCAATTTGAACACTCAAATAAATAATTTGTATACATGTGGTTATCGAAACAAATGCAGTGCAGTTCAAATTATGCAGTACTTTCAGTAGCTAGGCATTAGACGGTCAATTCCGTCAAATAGTTACTATCGGTTCAATGGGGAAATCAATGGAAGTGTATAGCTGCAGTGAAATTCAGTAGACCGCCAACAACATCACGGTTGCTGGCAGCAGTTCATTGGAAGCCAATTGATTGGGAACACTGCCAAACCGGAGTTTGCATTTGTTGGAGAATGGTGAGTTTTCAGGTAGCAGAGGACCTCTGATTCAGTTGACACTGCAGTTGTTGGTAGTATGACTCCGCCATGGCGTTTTAATCGACCATGGTCCTGTGCAAGGTCAGAGGTCATCTTCACTAGTATGATGAAGGCCTTTGGGGGCCCAGGACTCGGGACAGCAGGCAGAAGAGTTGCACCTGGAGCAGGAGTACCAGAGGTTGTGGGTGCTCTTTCTGGAGTTCATTGGAAGTGGTCAGGCCACAGGTGTTTTACAGAGCAGACCATCATGGAAGAGGCAGTAGTTCTGCCATTGCTTTTTTATGCAGTGGATGCCACTGTTAGGAACATGGCTGTTTTCAGTGTCGATCGTTATGCTGAGAGGATCCCTCGATTTAATGGAGACTTACAGGGGTCGATTCCACTGTACTGGTGAACCCACAGGCCTATGATGCTGCAACGTTTCTTTCTGTTGTGAGTTGCAATTGCACGGAGTGTGCCAGTCCTCAACTACTGCAGTTTCTTTACTGGCAGGTGACGGGGACTAGAGCCTCTAGCCCAAAGGGAGGTTATTGGCAAATTGCTGAAGGCTGCAGGGTTCTGGGGCATCTTGGAGGCCTTGCAAGTTTCAGGAGAGACAGCAGGTTGCAATGGTTGGGTTCTTAGCAGTGTTGGGGGTTTGTGCCAGTTTCCTCTGCATCGTGTCTCAGTTCTTGAAAAGCAGTGGTCTTCTTCTGTCATCTTCTTGTGTCTGTTGAATCTAAAGCCCTGGGTACCAGGAGGACTACTTACTGGGGCTCACAGGGGAGACAGAAGTTGTAGAAATCATGCGAAAATTTTAGGGAAGAGAGATATGGCACTGCAAACCTGGTTAGCAGGGACCCAGTGCACTTACAATTCACAATTACATCACATATCAGGCATACATTGGGGGCAAACCATGGTAAAAGAGGTACTTTCCTACACACCTCATAAAGGATGATCAGGACCACACATGGAGCTGCGTCCATATCTAAAAGCATGCTTCCGCATGTGAAGAGTTTACCCCAGGGTGCAGATACCCCTCAGGAGCCTTTCCCCCAGTGTGAATGGTCGGTCAATGGAGGAGTGGCAGCGCGGCAATACTGTCCCATCAGAACTGACAGTTTACTTTAGAAGCGACAATAGGCCGACATTTCTTTGTTTAAAAGAACAGTACCAGCACTTGTCACTGGACACTACAGGCACTTTGAATGGAGACTGATTTAGTTTCATTGTGACAGTACTAAAGGTTATGTGCAGTAATGCTATAGCATTCTTACAGTACTTGCACTGCTCATCATGGGTGTGACACCTTTATTGGGTCAGTAGAGACTCCTGCAGAGCTGTAAGATCTTTTTGACAGTACTAGCACTTCACAGCAGAGCTGCAAGAGCATCGCTACATTACCAACATTTCTCAGCAATTCTGTAGGACCTTTGAAACACTACTCACACTTCTCAGCAGTTCTTCAGGACCTTTGTGCCAGAACTTGTACTTCTCAGCAGAGCTGCAAGAGCGTTGTAGCATTACGGACATTTCTCAGCAGTTCTGCAGAACCGTTGCAGCAGTACTGACATTTCTCAGCAGTTCTTCAAGATCTTTGCGGCAGTATTGAGACTTCTCAGCAGGTCTGCAAGACCTGTGTGGCAGCACTGACATTTCACAGCAGTTCTGCATGTCAGATCCACGCTCTTTTCAAATGCACAGGAGCAGAATGCCGCAAGTTCCCAATGCCTCACCAAGATTCCTCAGCCACACGCATTAAACAGCATGTAACCCAACGAAACCCAGGGGGGGGGGATGGGACAGAGAAGAGACAGCCACACCAGTCTGATTCTTCCTCTCAGCTTCGAACACCCTTCTGTGTTCTTCGCTTCTTCAGACGTGATAGGTAAGTAAAGACTGTAAAGATAATTCTCAATTTAATTCTAAACCTCCAGAAGCAATTTAATATATAGTGTCACCTTCTATAACCTACACTATATAGGTGTGACCTATGCTTCTCTTCTATTGATGGTGTATATGTTTCTTGATGCTGTGAACTAAAATAACAATATATTAGTTTTTTCCTTCCTCAGATTAATCTGCTTAATCCTATTTACTTCTCTCTCTCTCTCTTTATTGCCTTCTGAATACTCACCTTGTTGTTAAACAGCTGTAGGGTTATTGGGATTCTTTTTGGTAAGTATATGTTGACTTTTATCCTTTGCTTCACCTTATTCTATCTATGTATTTACATCTACTTTAAATTTCTCTGATAGTCTTTCTCTTCTTGTTACTTAATGAACCTTGAAGTTACTTCATTCCTGGCAGCACTAACACCGTGTCACATGCAATGTTTTAACCTTTCCGTTTTTTCAGAGTTATTTCCTGTTTAAAAATACAAATATGTACATCGAGTGCTTAACCTACTTGTGCTGACTCTTCCTTTGTCAGAAAACTTACTCCAAGGCGTCCATCTCTTCTAGAACCTCATCACCCAAACTCAGGATTCCGGGTGGCCTTCTTGTAATGGTACATGCTGGATTTCGATATTGCCTGTGCACAGTGTTCTTCTTTGTTCCAAGCTTGTGCAACATAGAGTTTACCAAGAGTATTTTTACCTTACGTGGTCTGACAGTCCTGACAGTACCCTCCCTCAAAGTAAATCCTCTCTGCTTGGGCTTGTTTGGGTACCATTTATGAAATTCCTTAATCAATCGAGGAGCGTGAACATCTATAGACAGCTCCCAAGATATTTCATCAGGTCCATAACCATTGCAGTCCAACAAATAGTATAATTGAGCTTTCTTAATCTTAGCATCCAAAACTTGCTGTACTTCAAACTCCTCTCCTTTCTCAGTCTGAATTGGCCTGGGGGGTTTATTCATTTGCATATCATTTGTCACCTTTTTTAGTAAAGAGACGTGAAATGCTGGTTGAACTTGTAACCCCACTGGCAACTTCAATTGGTAATTTAGGGTTCTCAACTTTTTCTCAATTAGATAAGGGCCGACAAATCTTTGCTGAAATTTTCTAATTCCTTTAAGCCTAAGATTCTTTGCATTCAACCATACCTTATCCCCAACTTTTAACTCTGGTTCTTTTCTTCTCTTTTTTTCTGCATAGAATTTGTAACTTTCTTTTGCTTTGGCTAAGTTCTCTGTAGCTAAACTATGCACCCGTGTCATGTGTTCAACAAAATCTGATACTGCTGGAACGTCCATCTCCTGAAAACTTAAGAATTGATGGGGATGCCTACCATTGTTTAGATAGAATGGGGAGTAACCAGTAGAAACATTCTTTGCATTATTATGCACAAACTCTGCTGCCCACAGATAGTCTGGCTAATCACCCTCCTGATCTAAAAGACACAACCTAAGGTACTGTTCTAGCTCCTGATTTGTCCGTTCTGTCCGACCGTCAGTTTCTGGGTGATAACTTGTCGTGTACCTGTTTTCTATGCTCAATTTCTTAATGAAGGCCTTCCTTTGGTATGCCATGGGCACTAACAATGGTTTGACTAAAGGTGGATGCCAATGTCTTTGCCGTGGGCACCCCTTTTAGTGGTACAAAATGAGCCAATTTATCAAATCCTCTACTTGAGGGAAGATCAACGGTTAAGTCTAACGTGACTGTTTGCCAAGGGTAAGGAGGGGTTTTCAAAGGTTGCAATAACCCTTTGGGAGCTTAACGTTCGATTTTCCCCTTGCGCAGGTTTCATAAGTGGTCACATATTGTCGCACATCCTTTATCATGTCTTGCCACCAAAAACATCTCCTCAGTCTTTGCAATACCTTTATGGCCTGCCAATAGGCTATCATGACTTTCCTTCATTGCTCTTTGTTGCATTTCTGGTGTGGGCAAATAGAGAACTCCATTATGATATGGTAACCCTTCGCAAATTTCTCGTCTTGAATCCTCCTTCACCCAATTATCCATTTCTTCCACAGCCATATCATCTTGTTTTCCCTCTTCCAGAGACTCTTGCAAAACTCCTCCTATCCGTTTTTCCGCTGGTATAATGGTTTGATCCTTGACCTCTTCCGATACTCCCTCAGTACCTAGCCTGGACAAGGTTTCCACCTTTCCATTTTGTGAACCTGGTTGATAAGTAATGACGAAGTCAAAATCAGCGAAGTATAATGACCAGCGTAACTGTCAAGGTGTCAAAGTTATAGATGATTTGAGGAATTTCAAATTCCTATGGTCTGTATAAACGGTGACCACGTGTCTAGCACCCATCAAATAGTGTCTCCATTCCTTGAAGGCATCTTTGGTGGACAGTAACTCTTTTTTTGTGATTGTGTTGTTGACTTCTGCAGCAGTTAATTTTCTTGAACAAAAGGCTACTGGGTGAAGTTGTCCGGTTGTTCGATGCCTCTGAGACAACACTCTGCCTAACGCCAGATTGGACGCGTCAGTTTCCACATAGACAGGCTCAGAAGGATCTGGGTGTAGCAATATTGGCGCTTAAGTGAAATCTTGTGAAATCTTGTTTTAGCTGGGTGAATGATTCTTCTGCTTCTTTGGTCCACTCAAACTTAACTCCCTTCTTAAGTAATCTAATCAAAGATATCAGCTTCTTGGAGAAGTTTTGTATGAACCTCCTGTAAAAATTAGCTAATCCATTGAAACTTTGAATTTCCTTCACTGACCTTGGAGATTCCCAATCAATCACGGCCTTGATCTTGTTTTCATCCATGGTTATTCCGTTTTGTGAAAGGACGAAACCCAGAAATTCCACCGAAGTCACATTAAATGTTACAAATAGAATGTTTTCTCGTAATTTCTGCAGGACCTTCCTGACGTGTTTTTCATGATCTTCTACTGTGTTAGAAAAAATTAGAATATCGTTAATATATACTATTGTATTCTGATCTATGAACTCTTTCAACATATCTTTGATAGAATGCTGAAAGGCTGCTGGAGCATTGGATAAACCATAAGGCATTACTTGATATTCAAAGAGACCATGCTTCGTCCTAAATGCTGTCTTCCATTTGTCTCCTTCTTGAATTCTGACTAAATGATAGGCCCCTCTCAGATCCAACTTAATATAGATCTTTGCTCCCTTTACTTGATCTAACAGCACAGATATTAGCGGCAAAGGGTATCGATTCTTGATGGATATCCGATTGACCGCTCTGTAGTCTACACAAGATCTTAAGTCTGCACTTTTCTTCGGAATAAAAAAAGTGTGGAAGTTTCTGGGTATTGAGAGGGTCTAATGAATCCATTCTTTAGGTATGTTTGCAGGTACTCCTTCAGATGTTCATCCTCTCGCTCTGTGAAAGCGTAAATCCTGCTACACAGAACATTTGGACCCTGGATCCAATTCAATTTTACAGTCTAATTCTCTATGTGGGAGAGTTTTTCTGATTCCACTTCACTAAAGACATCTTCAAATTCTGTGTATTCTGCAGGTAGAGTGGTCGTATTTATCACACATTTGTCTGACCTTGCACTTGTGGAGATTCCGCTTGTTCTTCCTGGACCTTCCTGGACCTGCATCTCAGCTCGCCGGACCCGCTGCGCGGGTCGCGCTTCGCGGGTTGGAGGTGTCATTATTGGAGCTGGGGCAGAGACTTTGAGGTTGGTGGAGCCGGGGGCAGAACGGACAGCAGGGCTGCGAGCGGTCAGGGACTCAGTTTCCCAGGAGTCCCTGCAGGATTGAATGACCAGCACCTGGCCCGCTCTCCCTGCTAGCCACGCCCCCCGACCGAAGGGTAACAAAAAGCCGAACCCTCTTGCCTTCCGTGGGACGCCGATTTTGTCTGACCTTGCCCTTGTGGAGATTCCGCTTGTTCTTCCTGGACCTGCATCTCAGCTCGCCGGACCGGGTTGGAGGTGTCGTTATTGGAGCTGGGGCAGAGACTTTGAGGTTGGTGGAGCCGGGGGCAGAACGGACAGCAGGGCTGCGAGTGGTCAGGGACTCAGTTTCCCAGGAGTCCCTGCAGGATTGTATGACCAGCACTGGCCCTCTCTTCCTACTAGCCACGCCCCCCGTCTATCCTCGTTCCTCAAAGCAGGTGCAGAAGGCCGCTGCGAGGGAGCGTCCCGGGAGAAGCCCGGGACAAGGGCGGGCCCTCTGAGGCCCTCCGAGGACTGCAGAGACTGGACTGGGTCAGGTCCCTTGATGGACTCATTATTTAAAGCTCGCCCAATAGCAAGTATTACGCTATAAATTTGTTCTGGCCCTTTTATAGCTTTATTTTATACTTGCTCTGTTAGTCGGTACTCATTGTGGCGCCTAGTAACGCTGAGTTTCTTGTTTACTCTTTTCATATCTGGTTAGCAGCCTGACTGTGTTTTTTTTTTTTATAATAATAATAATCTTTATTTATATATAAAACAATATCTTTAAAAGTTTCCCAAATCACATTGTGTACAGTTTTGTGAGAAAAAATAGTTTAAAAGAGAAACCAATGCAAACATAAAGAGCATAAAAAAAAATTAAAAAAATGTAAACTGTATTGTTAAACATGGCCTGGGGTGTCTCAAACATCTCCCATCGTATTCAATTATAAAAACAAACCATAAAGGATACATGCTGCAGAGTTTCAATTAGTGTTACGACCCTCCAGGTCGTTGGGGATTCTGTTACAGTACATTGTTTACTCTAAAAAGTCAGTGGCAAGGCCATGGCTGTTTTCTTTGTATTAAGGCAGCAATACGCTTGTTGAATAAATTTAACAAGTTTTATGTTTAAAACAGTGTTGTCCATGGACAAAGCAGCGGTGATGGCATGCCTACAGGTCCGAACCCCCAACCTGATCCATTCTGGCCTAAGCATGCGCCTTCGTTGAGAGTTAAAGGTGGGGCAGATGCAAACCAAGTGCAAAATTGATTCTATCACTGACCCACATCCTCTACAGGTTGTGTCCTCCTCCGTACGTCGCCAGGTGGGTAGATTTTGAAGAAAACGCCAGTCCCCCATTCTTAGGGCAATGAAACTGCGCTTTAGATGGAGAGAAAAAGTGGTGGAAAAATACGTTGCTACAGATACTTGTTTGTAGGAGTTAACGACTGCCCAAGAATGGCTGCGTTTCGTGAGAAGGGCTTTGTCAATTGCGAGGGATATTGATCGCACACATTTTTAAATTGCATTTTTAAAGGCAGATTGGCTAGGATTGAGGGCCCAGAGGTCAGCGGCTGACATCTGGTGGATGTAATCCTTCAAAAGACGGCCAAATGATCCTCCTGGGTTACTCTCGTTAATCTCTTTCCAGACTAGAAATTCTAGTATGCCAGATTCGGCCTGTCTTAGTCTGTGGCAGAGCTTTAGGCATGTGCCAAGATTATGGGCATCGTAATTTGTTAGCTCCAACTCTAGTCTGATCTGCGCAGGGGATGCGGAACTTGGCAAATGCAGTACTTTTTTGTAAATTCTTGTTGTGTTTTTGTTTAAGGCGGTGTTCATTTTACCTTTGAAGGTCTCTACACCGTATGATAATGTGGGGACAATCTTTGCTCTTAGAACTTCTAATAGGGGGGAAAGAGTTGGGCCTGAGAGTTTCGTCGACAGCTTGGTCAATGATACCATTAGTGCCGTGGCTTTGGCTGCAATCACATTACTCTGCTTTACAAAGTTACCCCTAGAGTCCATATGGACACCTAGGTATTTGTATGATTGACCCGTGCTGAGGCTTGTTTTGTTTAGTGACCAGCCACCACCTCCATAACGTTTCTTGCCAAAGGGAACAATCAGGGTCTTTTTCATATTGACTTCTAGTTGGTTAATCGTCGTATATTGGATCAGTGAGTCAAGAAGCCTTTGTAACCCTACCCTTGTGAGGCTAAACAGGGCCAGGTCATCGGCATATAAAAGGTTACATAGTGGCGTGCCTCCTACCCTAGGCGGGTGGCTGTTTACTTTGTCTAGGGTGCTTGGCAAGTCTGCTATGAAAAGATTGAAGAGAAGGGGGGCCAGCACGCATCCCTGCTTGACTCCTCTTGAGGTCATGATTTTTCGCGAGAGATGCGTGCCGGACCCTAACTTCACTCGAACCCAGGTACTTGTGTGCAATTGGATAATGGGGTTCAGGATTTTGTCTGGAATTCCCCACTGCCTCAGTTTTTCCCAGAGTTGCACCCTGGGAACCCTGTCAAATGCAGCTTTAAAGTCGACAAAGCAGCAAAATAATGTCCTAGATGTTAAAATGGCTTTGTCGATGATGGTAGAAACTGCTAATAGATTTGTCATGGTTCCTGAGTTGGCGACAAACCCTGTTTGATTCAGTGGTATCAGGTTGTGGTCCTTTACCCATTGCCCGAGGTCCTCCAGAATAAGCCCCGCATAATGTTTCGCCTCTATGTCCAACAGGGCAATTAATCGGTAGTTTTCAGGGGCAGCGCGAGATCCAGGTTTGTAAATAGGGTGGATAATTGCACCACGCCATGAATCCGGGATTGCTGCTCTCCTCAGAGTGTAATTGAAAAGGTCAGTTAGCTCCATGGACCAGAAGGAAATGTCTGAATTGAACAACCTCTGTGGAAGGCCGTTCGGGCCTGGTGCTCCGTCTTGCCTCCCTTTTGTCACGGCTTTAATGACTCTTTCTTCAGATAGTACATATTCCGCGGTGAACTCTTGTACTAGAGCAAGAGGAGTGCTCGATGTTACACTAGCACCAGTGCCATGTGTACTAGGTGGACCAGTGTTGCCCAAGTGATCTTGTACCTGAAAGTGGACAGTTAGGTATGTTACCCATTCCACTTCCTGAATATTTGCTGAGCCGGAATTGGTCAGGTTTGGATTGGTGCGGTTCACAAGGGCCCAAAATTTCCTCGAGTTTTTTTTCTTGCTCTCCCACAGCAATTCAACCCAGTATTGGGATTCCTGCGCCTTTTTATCTTGGATAATTGCCCTCCTGAATGCTTTTTGAGCTTGTTGGTAGGTTGTGTGGTAGGCGCTATTCCCTGGAAATTTTAAGAATAATCTTAGGGCGTTGTTTCTCGTTCTCTTTAGAGATTTTGTGTCGGTGGAGACTGTGAGCTCAGCTAATGGAGTGGGGCTTGAGCCCAGCACTTTCAATGGGAAGCTATTTATCAGATGAAAGCAAAGCAGCGACCATTTCACTGTCGGGGTGGCCTCTTGATCAAAGCTGCCTTTAATGAACTCCTTACTTACAGTTAATATGTTCGTGCTGTTATTCTCACTCCATTTGAGCCGCTTTAGATTTTCAGAGTGTATTCCCTTGTAGGTTGCGGGCGCCATTTTGTGTAATTCTATCTTTGTGTTAAGATTAATAACCTGCGGCCTGTGATCACTTTCTGACCGTGGATGGATGCTAAAACTGTCCAGATTGAATAATAGTTCAGAGTTACAGATGGTGAAGTCTAGATATCAGTTTTTGCTTCCATTAGACCAGGTCCAATTTGGGGGGGTGTCACCAGTTGACCTTCCATTCATAACCAAGTAGCCTGCATTGTAGAATCTCATCACGGAGAGCTCGCCCAATTTATTGAGAGCTTGATTCAAAGGTTTAGTCTGGGTCATGGCCTCAATGATGTTAGTCAGGGTGGGCCCTTCCATGTCTGCAGCTTTCCCCTGAAATAGGTTGGTATTGAAGTGCCCCGTAACAATACAATCCGAATTGGGATGTTCTGTTGCAATGTCATTCATGATTTCACAAAGACAGGCTAAGTGGACTTTTTTGGTTCGAGTGCTGGGGTTAATGTAAACGTTTATAAGATAGAGTGGATGCTGCTTCCTCCACGGGTTAATTTTGACCCCTGGAAACCAGTCTTCTTTAAGTGAAAGGTGGTTGAATAGACCTTTTAGGTTGTTGGAGATATATGTAGACAGACCACCTTTGGGGTGACCGTAATGGCTGTCCCTTAGTGCTGGCTTCCAAAATTCAATGTAGCCTGCGATGGGGCGGCCCTCTGTGGCCCAGGTTTCCTGTAATGTGATTACTTCGTGTTTGCATAGGAAAGCCAGAGTGTCGTTGTTTGAGGTTTTTTGGTGGAGCCCACTAATGTTCCATGAGCACAATGAGAAGGGCGACGGCCCCTGTCTGTTGTCTATTTTTGACTGTGATTCTACTACAGAGTGTGGTTTTCCGGGGAGTTTATATATATCCACCTGCGTCTCGGCCACGAACGGTCAGTTTGCATTTTTTGAGGACAGGTGTGCTGGCAGCTACCCCCAGCCTTGGCTAGAGTCGACCTGGGCGCCTTCTTTTTCAGATGATTTGATTTGGACTTCCGATCCTGACGCGTTTTTTAGAATGGAATAGGGCCTCGCTTGTACTATTAATTTGGTGGCGGTCGGTTGTCTAGGTGGAGTTGATCTGGTAAGCAGGGAGGTTGGATACCCTGACGTGAAATATGGGTACACTCTGATTCCCCAATTTCTCAAGATGGACTTGTGTTCTAAAAACGCTCTTGCCCAACTGGCCGATTTAAAGGTCGCCACGGTGACCTCGGACGGTTGGTTGCCTCTTGGAGGAAGGAATTCGATTGAATCTATGCTGTCCGTTGACAGCCCTGCGAGCCCTGGAATGCCTTCCACAAGTGTTATCAGGTTTGATCTATTGAGAATATCATGCCGACCCTTGGATTCGTATTCAGGGACCAGTAACATCTGATGGCCGGATGGCTCGGTTTTGCTCCCATCTGAGGCACTTGGAGGCAGATTGTCCAGTTTTTCGTGTTGTATAACTGATTTGGTTTCGCATGTCTGTTGTATCAATCTTTGAGGGGCCGTCTTCAACGATGGGCTGTAACTGGTCAAGGTTATAAGATTGTTACAAATAGTTTTAGAAAAGTTTGGTCTTAACATTGCATTGTCCGAGGCGGATGGAATTAAAGCCGTTGGAACTTTAGGTTTTCCTGTTATCATTGTGGGCCCAGTTACACTTATCTTATCTGAGGTCGTCGTTGTGTTTTCTATGGATACGCCAAGATTGTCCATTTCTGGGTCCATGATTGCTTTAGTTTGATCCTGGTGACTCCTCGCTAGTTGTGGAGTAGCGGTTACCGGGAGATCTCCATTGTAATTTGTCATGGGCGATAATGCACTAGTTGTGATGAGAGATTTTTTGTTTTCTCTTTTTAGAAAGAGAGGGAAGAGTTTCTGATGGACCACATTAGTGCTTTCCCTGTTTTTATTTCTCTTTTTACGCTGGCGTTTGCGCTCTCTCTTACTGCATAATAAGGGGAGCGGTGGGGGAACTTCCGCTGTTGGGGCAGTCTGGGGCACTGGACTATTTTTTAACCCGGTCACAGCTTGGTCTGAGCCAGTTATAGGCGCAGTTGGGGTCGATTATGGGCCGTTGTCGTCTGACAACTTTGGTTGTAATTGGCCATGTTGGCTCTGCCCGTCTCGGGTCAGATGTTGTTGTTCTTGCTGTGGTGGAGAGGGGGGTGTAGTACTAACGTTTCCTCCCCTCGTCAGCTTCACTTCCTTTATAACAGTAGTCAGACATTCTGGAAGCAAAGAAAGAGAGTCTATAATTGGGGAGCAGCAGCAGACTGGTTGGGAAAGCTTAGCAGATGCTTGTACCCTTAGGATTAAATTGTTTAGTTTGTCCAGTTTGCTGTCGATCCCAGATGTAAATAAAGCCAAGGTGTTTAGTAGATCAACCTGCACCTCCAGTTTTACTGCATGGTAATTTAGTGCGTTGACAGTTTGTTGGAGAGTCTGGAGGAGTTGTGGCCAGACGCTGGTTGCTGTGTGTTCTTCAGGGTTAAACTTTTCATTTGAAGTGTGCCTGCTGGAGTTTTGGTTGGTCTTGAAAAAGAGAGATAAGTCTGAGATAAGCTGATCATTCGATTCAGGCAGTTCTTGCAAATTTTGCGATGAGACCTTTGTTAATCCAGGTGGCGAAAATATCATGTACAGGGGGCTTGAAACAGGTGGTACGATTGGGGTAGTTGTGGTTGGTGATGCTGATGGTGGCTGGCTACTGTTGAGAGGCACAATGTTGACTTCCCCATGGATTAGTGCCGTCGTTGTTTGCCGGTGTAAAACCAATGAGGGCTCCATTGGGGGCGCCGGGCGGGTGTCAGGGGGCTGTGTTGGAGCTAAGCAGGCCTTTGTTGAACACAGAGTACCCTCCGGGTGGGTTTGCAATAAGTAAGATGATTCTTTGTCCTCTGCTGGGAGCAAGGAAGACTTGCCCGGGGTGGAATGAGTGTGTTGAGAATTTTTACTGTTTGCAATAGAGGTTTCCTCTTTTTGCTGCTTCCTCGGAAAATTGTTATGGGTAGATCCAAAGACGTAAACTTACAGATGGTTCCGTCGCCTTTTTGGTTTCGAATGCCCAGTGTTGCAGGGAGGCCAATTGGATCGGCCCCGACTGAACCGGGGTTATAGGTGTAGATGTAGTCGCCTCCAAAATTTGAGGGCCTGATTGTGACAATGCAACCGTTTTTGCTGGCGATCTTCTAAAATAATCCCGTAAATTTAAGAGTTTTTGAGGTTTTTGAAATTTTGGTCTTTGGTTGGCCTCGTTAAATGCCTCGGCGACTTCGGAGTGGTTAGATTTCTTTCGCTTGGTTGGCGCCCTGTACTTCCTAACTTTCCCAGACCTCATATTCCAAGATTTAAATAGGGTGTGGCTGGACCCCTCTAGTTACTCCCGAGCCAGGGACTAAGCTGAGCCGAGCTTACAATCGCTCACAGTGGATTTTTCTTTTTACAGTAGTTTTTTTAAGTCTGACCACCGTGCGTTATGTCTGTACAATTGTAGCTATGTATGTAAGTAGCTATTCTGGGATGCGATACATTTCTTAGGGAGAGGTGTCACTTCTGGTTGTTGGACGAGTTAAGAAATGTTAGGAAGTTAAAATGTTATTGCTGCCTGCAGTTTTAAGGATTTCTGGTCTAATATTCTAGTGCTTCTTGCGCTTTTGAGAGAAGCTTTTGTGGGGAGCCTGGACCCTTCAAATGGAGGGGACGCTGGTAGACAGTAGAAGCGGGGTAAAAGGCGAGCGGAGCGCACGGGAGCGGGCCTCGGGCAGAGTCGGACCTAGTCAGCCCTGCCTGGCTCACCGCCCCCTGGCTCTTACTTAACAGCTGCCTCTAACGACAGCCGTGCTCACGGTCCCGCGATCCCAGGACCCGGGACTCACCTCGCTTTGTGGCTTTGTGGTTGGGTCGAAGCGCAGAGCATCTAGTGCAACTCCGGGACACCAGGGACACCAGGGGGCTCCAGGAAATCTCTCGGCGGCTTATCCAAGAAAAGGCTCCTGCCTCAGGAAGGGTGTCACTAGGCAAAAAGTGGTGGCAACTCCTTTTGACTGTGGTACCTGACTGAACACAAAACCACAGATAAAGCAAGCAAACGCGGCCCTTGCGTGGGAGGCGATGCTGCCGGCTCCTGCCGTGCGCCTCTTAGTAAAGAAATAGTTAGGACTGCCACATGCACTGAGGAATTCGCTTGCAACCTCTGCAATTGCAGAGAAAGGTTTTCGCAGTTTCAGCTTCAGCTGTGTGAGGATCCTGTATGAGGATTGCTATGTGGCTCCTGCCACTGTTGAAAGCTGGCTTGCAGCATCTGTCTGCGTACGGGAAAGTTCTCTGCTGCTCCTACCACGAGGGGGACTGACCCGCGGCTTCAGCTGCATGCAGAAATGTTTCGGCGGCTCTGCCGCTTCGGGGTGGTTCAAGATGGGTGAAGGTGGGTAGTGGGTTGTGTAAGCCCTTCCGAGTAGGGTGATGCACCCCCTCTCACCTCTCTTGCCTCTCACCCCTCACTCCTCCCACCTCTCAACTCCAACACATTCCCACACCACTGCTAACCTGTGCAGCCAGTGGGTGAAAGTAGGGGGTATGAGTTCTTCAAGGTAAGGAGAAGCACCCCTCTCACCTCCGTCTCGTTTCTCTCGCTGCTTGGCCAGCTTAGCCTGTTCAGCCTATTCAGCCTGTTTCACATGTCCGTGCCTGTATCTGCAGGTCTGCCTCCCCAGGGTGAAATGCTGCAGCAATGCTCTGCGGTGGGTGCCACAAGCTCTTCAGGCTCTGTGCGGGCTCTAAGGGCTCGAGATAAACTCAAGTGGAAACACAAGTACAGCGAAGCTCGGGTGGGGGCGTGGAAGCGCCGCAGGTTCACTGAGGCTCAGATAAACTGCCCACCTGGAAACCTGCAACAGAACAACAGAGCGGTGTCCTCCTCCTTTTCCCCCCACACAAGTGATGCGAGGCTCCTCGGAGGGAGGGGGGGCACTACGAGGGGTGCCTCTGTGAGGCTGTGCAGCCGAGCAGCAGAGCGGTGACCTCCTCCTTTCCCCTCGCTTGCTCGCTCGCTCACACAGGTGAATGGCAGTCTGGTGCAGCTAGCGTGATCCCAAAAACACGGAGTGGACACCCAAAAACACGTGTTTTTTATTGCCAGCCGCCTTTTTTCTAAAAGCCATGTCTTCCTGTGAAACCCGTAGCCAGGCTGCGGCAGGTGCAAAAAATAAAACCAAAAAATTAACAGGCACATTGGACAATTTTATCCTCCGTACTAACTCCCTAATTGATCAGGGAATAGTCCTCATGGAAAGAAGGGTTTCACAAGATCTCGCTTATGTTAAAAGGTCGTCATTAGGTAATATAGCCTCTGCACGTACCCCAACTAAATCCTTGAGCAACTCAGTTCCACTCCCCACTGAGGTTGATGCTGTGATTCACACTACTATTGGGTCCCATTCAACCCTTTGGACCCATCTCCCATGCCCTCCTTAACATCTCTAACATCGACCTCTTTTGTTAACAATATAACATCCGTACAAGTCATTATCCATAGCGAGAACACCCACCCCGAAAGGAATATAGTGGAAGGTGCAATTACAAAACCTAAACATACAACCCCCCAGGTTAATGGCGAAAACATAGCCATTCAAGATATGTTGGGCTCTTCCATAGATGTGGCTGGTGCTAGCGGCAGCACCGAGGAGGGGAGGGTTTCCTCGGGATCCATCACAGGGAGAGAAAGGGCTCAGTACGTATCCCACCCCTTACCAATGGACATCCCAGATGATACAGTTTCAAACAATAGTCTGGTCAGCATCCTTGACAATTGTAGCCTTGAAGAATCTTCAGAAGACTTGGAGGACCTGAACGCTCCACTCTTAAGTTCTCTATCTGACCTTATTAGGTCTCTCCTTTTGCCCCTGGAGATTAGACTTCAGGGTATAGAGGCTGTTGTGTATGCGGAGCTCCGCAGGGACATCCCCTGATGAGGCACACCAATTAGGATCACTCGAAGGTGCTTCAAAGTTTTTTAATTGTTATGAATTTTCATTTCTGTGATTATTTACAGGCAATCCCTTTAAGGGTAGTTAGCTTCGATATTTAACAGCATATCATAAGATGACCAGAGTTGTAATCCATGTACATTTAAACATTGAACTCCAATGCATTTCGGGCTTAGGCGCCCTTGATCACGGAGAGTTCAAAGAAACGCGTAGCGTCCTTAAACGTTCACCATCAGTCATCCGTTTGCCGGGTATAGAACATCAGCTTCAGGCCCTCGTCCAGGAACTAAAACCCCAGGGGAAAATCATGTCCAAAGGGTTCCCAAAGTATCGGCTTCCACTCGTAATCCTCTGCCCTTGGTTAAGATTCAATCAGTAGGGGATAATTCTACCCCTAAGCCCTGCCCTCCTAAAACCCCCACCCATAAGGGCAATACAGTTCAATCCAACCACCCAGCCATCAACGCACTAATCAAACCCCTGGAAGTAGCTGGCTCCACCACGTTAGCCCCTAAACCCCCTCCATCCCACTCTGAGAAACCTAAGTTACGACGGAACATCAGTTTACCACCTGACGCCTGTCCCTACATGATAGTTTTAACAGGCATCCCGAAGCTAGTTCCTGCCACTTCTGAACCTTTCTGGGCTCTCAAAAACAAAGTATGCCACTGGTTAAATAGAAATTTTCCTTCTCCCCCTAATATTAATAATAAAATGCTTATGGTTGAGAGAGCCCCATGGGTAGGGGAGAAAAAGAAAAGCTTACAGTGAGACTGTGTTGTGGTTACATTTGAAGATTGGTGGAACATATTTGCTCTGGGTCCACATGCAACAACAACTCCGCGATCATGGTTAAACCCCTGTCATATTTCTATATGTCCCCGGAACATTACGACAATAGGTGGAGTTGGTTGAGGGGATCCAATTATGGAGGAGGAGGGATGAGGCACGAGCCCCAAAGGGACCAGAACACTTTTAATTGGGGCGGGGGAGACGACGGAGGTTGGAATACAGTACGAAGGGAGGCCCACCATTGGTGGTAACCAGTTTAATGGGGAATGGCTTGGTCCAAAGCTTAATTATCCAATCCCCTGTTAAAATCGTTTCAGTGGACTGGAGGGAGTTGATTGACTTCCATCCCAGTCTTCTGGATGAACTGGAAAGAGGGAGGTGTCAGGCACCCATGGGGAAGGATCTAAATTCGCCATGGATGGTATAGTCAGCCCGGGAACAACCAGTCTTGGTTTAGGAGATATGGAACCCAATACTCCAGTTATAATCAAGGAACCATCCATAGCCCCTAATTCCATTAATATCTTGTCATGGAACATAGCGGGATTAAAAAAAACCTAGTTAACCCCGATTGGAACGATTTCATTAACACTTCTCACATATGTATGTTCCAAGAAACTTGGTCCCTGTCCCCGCAATACAAAAATGGGTACTCAACTTTTTTTATTCCTGCAGTCACGGTGGGGAAAGGTTGCCCGTCTGGCGGCCTGCTTATTTGGGTAAAGGTGAACTTGAATTGTGTTGTTACCACCCACAACATTGATTCTAATGATATTCTGCATATCTCCCTAAAGAGCCAGCCTGGGGGTATTACTCTTGAACTGTTTTGTGTTTATGCTAGAGGCCTTCAGGGCAGTTTAGTCTCGCCAACAATAGAGCTGCTAGATAAGAGGTTATCAGATCTTCCACCTAGATCCAAAATACTAGTAGGGGGGGACTTTAACTGTACCTTTGAACCCCTGGATGACAAAGAGGTATTGGGTTTTAACACAGAGGATTGGAGACAGACTATACCCCCCCTAGTGCTTGCACCAATTAAGAAATGGACAGCCAGAGCAATTCAGCTGAATGGTCTGGCGTCAGAACACAACTTACGAACTGTTTCAGATCGCGATGGGGCAATGACCTATAATAGGTTAGGTTGCCCATCTCGAATTGACTATATCCTTCTGTACACACAATCATGGTCAGGCCTAGTTGATATGGAGGTTAGGCAATCATCAGATAGTGATCATAATCCACTATGTATGGAAATCCAATGGGCAAATGGGATCGGCACAAGTGGAAATCCAGAGTTGATCACTAAAGAGGTTTTTCCCACTAATTGTAATAGGAAATTAAAATGGAATGTGGTCAAGTGCAAAGAGGAGAAACTTAATAGCATTAAAGAGCTAGTTTTAGCAGAAACCCGTAGTCTTGCAGCCGTGGCTCTAGTAACACCTCACCCTCCCGGACCTAACCTACTAGTCTCCTATAAAAATGTAACAGACAAATTAGGTGAATTTTTCTGCAAGAGGTCCCAGGGCAATCCTATGTTAAATCAAGAATCCTTTAAGAGCAACCCCTGGTACACGGCAAATTGCAGGAAAAAAAAGGAAAGCTATCACCCTAGCTATAAAAAGTAAGGATCCCATTGCAGTCCGATTAGCCAGACAGGAGTATAGTAGAAGTATAATATCAGCTAAGAAAGACTGGGAGGAGGAGCACTGGCAGCAGCTTAAGGCTGCAGCCTGTGGAAAAAACTCTATTACTTTCTGGAAATTGATTAATGCTCTTGATAGAAGGGGGTAGAGCCAATTTTAAATCATATTACTGAACAACAATGGTACTCCCATTTTTTTAATTTATACTGTGAGGATAGTGTTAAAGGTCAAACATCATCTCTTGCTATTGAACTTCAGAGCAACCCCTGCATGAAGACAGGTACCATGGAAGAGCCATTTTCCCAGTGAGAAGTTCAGGATGCCATTTCAAAAATATTACCAGGGAAGGTGGCTGGCCCAGATGGCTGGCCGGGGGACCTGCTACTGCACGATCCCAAACTATGGGCAGACTTCATAGCATGCTTAATGAACCTAATCCAGCAGCATGGTCATCCTGTCCCTGAATCCTGGAAGGGTGCGGAGGTTATCACCATACACAAGAAAGGTGATAGAGAGGACCCTGCCAACTACAGACCAATAAGCTTAATAGATACCATCCAAAAGGTAGTTGGTAGGGTCATCCTAAACCGAACAGAGTCATGGCTTATAGATGATGACATTTTATCCCACTTTCAGGCGGGGTTTAGGCGTGATGTCGGTGCAATGGACCAGGTCTTTCGGTTCTGTGCAGTCTATTGGAAGTCAGTGTCAATCACCAAGGGTATTTTGTACCTGGCTTTCATAGACTTGAAAACAGCATTCGATGTTATTCAACGTGCCAAACTCTGGGTGGTCTTACGTGACATGGGATTCCCTGGTTATCTGTTGCAGTTCATTATCAAACTTCACGAAGACAATTATGCAAGGATTCGCTGGGGGAGCCAGGGCCAATTGACAGGGAGTGTACCAGTCAATAGAGGGGTGAGGCAGGGATGTGTGATGGCTCCGACACTGTTCTCCCTCTTTATAAATGGGGTGGTGGACCATTTGAGGGAGGACTCTGCGGATGCTCCCGTCCTTGCCGGCGAGAAAACACCTACACTCCTCTTTGCAGACAATACCCTCCTGATGTCCAAAACCCCTATGGGTTTGCAAAAATTGCTGGACCGCTTCAGTGTTTTCTGTAAAGACCGTGGGCTAATGGTTAATACCACAAAAACGAAGCTGATGGTATTATCCGCTAATAGAAAGCTCAGGAAGGCTAATCTCTCTTTGGATGGAACCCCTCTAGAGGTGGTGGACGTATTCGACTACCTCGGGGTCAGGCTCTGCAATAATATGAGATGGGACTCCCATTTATCTAAAATGGTTTTAAATCTTAAAAGGGTCTCTGGAGCGATTTTAAAGAACCAGCGCCTCTCTATCAGTAGACCAATAGCCCCCCCCCCTGGCAGTTTATGAGGGGAAAGCTTTAGCTTCTGCAGTCTATGGCTCTGAACTATGGGGTGCGGAGAACACTAAGGCATTGGTAGTTGCAGAGAATAAGTTCATGAGAGATATAGTCTCGCTTCCCCCCTCGACTCCCTTGAAACCACTATTCCTCGGCATGGGTAAAAGATCAAATTCGCCCCTTATTATTTTGGGTGCGTCTCAGAAGGACCCTTGAATTAGTAAATTATGCTCTAGCACTGGATGAGCTAATTAGTCTGAATGTATCCAACAAAATAAAATGGCTTAACACTTTAAGGAAGTTGGTGGAGTCTATAGGTTTGGGTGAGTCCTGGGCCTCGCAATCCCCCCACCTAAACAAACTGTTAAAAAACTATACTGCGATTGGATAGAGGCCAAGGAACTAAAGAGTCCAAACTGGGGACCCCTGACGAATAACTTCCTTGATCACAAGCCCTTCAGAAAATTAGAGCCATTTTGGACTTCGTTCAGCCTCCCCGCGACAGAACCCTGTACTTGAAATTCAGATAAAGTACCCTCCCCCTCAATAAATTCAAGGAAGGGTGGAAGGCCAGGAGGGAGCTTGACTTAAAATGCCCAGGTTGTTTATGCCCGGAAGAATCCCTTGGCCACTTTTTATTTGCATGTATTGCTTACAAGCAGGCCAGAGCAAAATGGTTGAAACCTGTATGTAGGGAGTTAGGAGTCAGGGACCACAGATCAGCTTTGCGTATCATTTTAACTAACACTTCTTCTATGTATATTGTTTGTGGGGTCGCTAATTATTTGGCAAGCGCCTGGTTTATCAGGTCCAAGCTGCTACGCAATGCCTGTCCATACCCATCTTAAAAAAGGATTTTTTAATAATCTCCCCCCCTTATTTCTTAAATTGTTTTAGCAATGATATCTTAAATGAAATGGAATTGTAATACTTGATATATTGTTTTATGTATTTGTGTATGCTTGTACTTTTATGAGATATTTTTCCAATAAAGTATTACAACAACAACATTAAGTTGAATTGTAAGGTTTCAAGATGTCCATCTTCTGATTCCAACTCCACGGGTTCCGTATGGCTCACAATGGGTCATGATGAAAGATTTGATCCATCAACTGCTCAAACTGCTTCACTCTTTTCTTTCTTGATCTTTTGTACGAACTTCAACTCGCAAAAATTACCCGTAGCCCCTGAATCAACCATAACGTTTTTTTTGTTCCAATATCTTCTTCCCAAATCGTAAGGTCATCATCATTACCAAATTCGGAGCTGCTGATTGTGAGGTATTTGCCAGAGTATGAGGATTTGGAGCTGTTTTAGATTCTTCAACCACCAGTCCAACCCCGCTTATGGTGGTGCGAGGCGTTTTCCGACTGTGTTTGCTTAGGCTTCTTAGGACAGTTGCGAACAAAGTGACCTGTACCTCCACAATAGAAACATTGCTTATTTATTCTCCGACGTTCCTTTTCTTCCTTAGGGAGGGGTCCTCAGATTTTTGCGATGTGCATGGGTTCTCCCCCATGTGCTGAGTCATTTTCCTTGTTGCCTTCAAACTTTGCCCGATCAAACCTGGCCACACTTGGACAAAAATCTTGCTTCCTCTCACCTCTTCGCTCACTGAGGCAAAAATCTATTTCTAATACCAGATCAATTAAGGCTAAAATCTCTGTGGGTCTATTGGGCACCTGAGCCAAGGTGTCTTTTAATTCATCCTTTAAGCCACGATAGAACACTGCTGCTCGTTTGTTCTCGGCCCACTCCGTCTCTACTACCAACTTGTTAAACTGGGCCAAATATGCCAACCAGACCTCGACTGTCTTATTTTATCTCCAATAACTCGTTGTCTGTTGCTCGCGAGACTCTTCTTCTGTCAAATATTCGAAGAAATTCATTTTTTAATTCAGCCAGATCGTAGAAAATGGGATAATTTCTGGTGACCATGGGCATTGACCAAGACGCTGCATCTCCACTTAAATAAGCCAAAATAAATGCCACTTGAGACTGCTCATCGGGGAAAACTGCCGGACGATACATAAAGTGTAAGGTACATTGTGACAGGAATACTTAGGCATTTTGTGGGTCTCCATTAAATCGCTCTGGTGGGGCCGAAGGAATCACAGGGGATAACGAATGAATGACCTGCGCGGTGATCTTGGGTATGGAAACAAATTCTTCATTTGGACTACCTTCAGGAAATACTGAATGCTGAAAACTGGGACTAGACACTAGATTACTCACTTTAATAGTTAAACTCTCTATTCTCTTCTCTAACTGAAATTAGTTCTCTTTGGATTCACTTTAAAATTTCTCCTAGCTTTTTTAAGTACAGACCTTCCGCCATTCTGCTCGGGTGCTAAAAAATATGTGGGCACTTCACTCTGTCAGATCCGCACTCTTTTCAAATGCACAGGAGCAGAATGCCGCAAGTTCCCAATGCCTCACCAAGATTCCTCAGCCACACGCATTAAACAGCATGTAAGCCAACGAAACCCAGGGGGGAAAGGGGATGGGACAGAGAAGAGACATCCATACCAGTCTGATTCTTCCTCCCAGCTTCGGACACCCATCTGTGTTCTTCGCTTCTTCAGACGTGATAGGTAAGTAAAGACTGTAAAAAAATTCACAATTTAATTCTAAACCTCTAGGAGAAATTTAATATATAGTATCACCTTCTATAACCTACCCTAATTAGGTGTGACCTATACTTCTCTTCTATTGATGGTGTTATATATTTCCTTGATGCTGTGAACTAAAAAAACAATATATTAGTTTTTCCTACCTCAGCTTAATCTGCTTAATCCTATTTACTTCTCTCTCTCTCTTTAGTCCCTTCTGACTCCTCACCTTGTTGTTGAACAGCTGAAGGGTTATTGGAACTCTATTCGGTAAGTATGTGTTGACTTTTATCCTTTGCTTTACATTATTCTATCTATGTATATCTATGTATTTACTTCTACTTTAAATACTCTGTAGCGTCTGCCTTGAGCGCACTCTCTGAACAGACTCGGTATTTACTCAAATGCGCATGCTTCGAAAATACTGCGCGTATGACGTCAGCAGGGCCCGGCCCCCTTACTTCCGTCCACCTTCTGGTTATTATATGACATGCAGACAGGCGGTGGTTTTACCTTATTTTCTGAATATGGGGGGGTCAATGATTTTTGGGCCTGGGCAGTACTTTTACTTACAGATATTAGGAGAAATTACACAGATGAAATAAAGAGAGCATGTTTAGAGGTAACAGTTGTGCTGATAAATCATGATATGTTGGCAACACTAAGTAGATGAGTAGTACTGCTGCTGGGTTTGGAATTCAATTGTTTGGCATTTGATTGTCACTGTTCTAGTCAGACTCTGTGCCGAAGAAAAGGAGCAACCATAGTCAGCAGAATTCACAAGCTGTTGTCCTCCAAGGGCAGTGATTTATTTCTCTGTGGCATTGCCAGGGTAAATGTAACCCGTTTCCCCATCTATTTTAGCCTTGGATGGCCGGGATTTCCTGTTGCACATGCGACTGGATAAGAGAACTGTTCAATAACTCAATGGCAGAAGAGACCGCATTCCTGTTGCACACACTTATGCTTCAGGGTCGTTCCATCACTCTTCATCGGACCGAGAATAGTGAGCTAGTGTTTCCTGTCCTCGCCATAGGGGAAGTGGAGAGGCAGGGATTTCCACCTGCGGCAATAAGTGACAGAGCATTGATTAGAGGCGTAGGTAACATATTAGTGAGCCCAACCGATTAAGTCATGAGTTAGAACTACCTCAAAACAATTACAGCTGTTTTTGCTAACCAGCCCCCTGTGTGAATACATCCTAACTGCACGCGTGCATCACACTGCTGTGTGTCTGCAAATTTAGCACAAACACTGCAAGTTATAAATGTCTTGTTGGTGATCGAGCGTGTGTGTGGGCCCAATGTAGCTGGGTTTCATTTGGATGGCCTGTATCCTTCTTAATTATCGGGACAGTCTGGCCTTACTTTGGACTACGGGGTGCAGCCCATTAAATTGAGCTAAGGGAATGGAACAGACCAAATGCATGGTTTGAAGCATCTGCCACTGGTTTCTTGACCTTCGAATTGGCGGTTTGAATCAGACCCTATACGATTCAATTTAGCTCAGGCGAAATTAGCTCATGGAGGCCACCGTCCAGTAGGTTGAGCTATAGGGAACGCCACCACATGCTGATTATATTTACTTTTTCACCAATTGACGGGTGTCTGCACAGCTGGCTGCCCACTTTTGTCTGCACTAAATTGGCAAGAAAGGCGCACAGTGGACCTGAAGTTTAAGGCTCCTTAATGGGAAGAGGGTAGAACCTAATCGCCGATGTGGTTGGCCGGGAAGATGGTGCACTAGAGTGGAATCTGGGGGAGGCACAATCAACCAGAAGTTCTGGGCAAATCCCATAATCCCCTTGTGCTTAAAGATGAGTATATCCGTTGGTAATGCAACTGGTGCTTACTTGAAGCCCAAGGATACTGTCACTTTGGATTCACGCTATGTAACACTGAGAAATAAGGGTGTTGGGGGGGTCGACGGGCCCCAGCACGTCCTTATTTGGGATTCAAGGGTTTCACCTATATGGACATAAGTTGGTAGCTAATTTTCTCTCTAGGGAGGACAGCAGCAAGAAAGGGCTTAGATCCAAGAAGGCCCCATGGAGAACTTCCATGCTTGAGGATGTCAATAAGCTCCTAACAGGACTTGGTTGCTTCTGTTCAGGGCCTAAATTCATGTCCTGTTACATAGTGTACACTGTGTGAATTATCGTACTGGTGGCTATTTAATGCCCTCAAACATATTCGTAGTGATAGCTGGCAAAGTTCAAAGTGCAAAATAACAGTGGTATTTCTAAGTTGTTCGTCAATTTTAAACAAGGGATTGAGCTTGGGAAGCAGCCTTATGTGGGACACGTGCATCATCTAGATTGGTGTCCGAGGTAAAAAACACACAGTCAGTCTCCTTGACTCACAGACAGATAGTGATATCAGGGTCAACAAACTCAGCCACGAGCCTTTAGAGCATTGTAAGGTAATTGCAAATTGGTGGGATTATGATCTTAATTAACTGGGTAGCATGAAAGTCACGTGTTTTGGCCCAGGTGCCACATCTATTCTCCTAAGGCAGAAGATGTGATTTAAAAATCAATTTCCAGTGGCGCAATTATGAAAGGGTATCTGACACAGTAAGCAGTGTTCCATTCACACTAAAATATAAACACCTCCAGCAGGTGGCAACACATAAGTAGTATTATTTGTTGGTGCTTAAGGGCAACCCTGGGCGTAGATCGCGTAGTAGCGCTACGCGTAGCAATGCGAAGTGCACTTTGCACTATGCAAGCTATGCGTAGCTACGTAAACTACGTAGTGCACTGAGCAAAATGCTGTTCGCACTGATTACCCAGTGCCAGATGATTGTCCACACTGTGCAATCAGTGCAAACTGCATCTTGCACAGTGCAAGCGGTCCTTTTCTGCCAATCGAGTAGATTTGTACTTGAGCAGCAGGTTTCTCAACGCGGACTGGTAGTTTCTCATTGTGAGCAGTCACGAGCATACGCGACGACTCGCAGTGAGAAACCTGGCTTAGCCGCGTAGAGCATCTCGCCGGGAGGTTTATTTTCCATGCTTGCGATCAGTAACTTGATGTTGCTGATCGCGAATGAGGAAAAAGTCTCACCAGGATGGTATTTTGCTCACTCGCGGACTTCAACTTGACCTTGAGGACCGCGAGCAAGCAAAATATGCCTGCTACGCTATGCTACGCGTTTTTACACTGTGCTACGTGCAATTCACATAGCACGTAGTTGCTCAAACTACGCGAGCGTAGTGTAGTCCTACTTAAGGGTGTCATCCCTGGGAGGGCAGTGCAGGCTATGTTTTGACAAATCTCGGGGCTCGCTTCTACCTGAGGCAGGATACCTTCTCAGATAAGCATGGCCTGCCATGTTTTAGTGCCTTGTAAATGGGCAAACAGTGTAATAGGCATGGTACCCTGAGCTAAGCAGCGTGTGAATTAAAATGCATATTTGGTGAAGAAATATACATGGCGAGTGACCTGATGTATAATTCACCATGGTTGTGACTCTCTGACCCGCACACCCTTCACCCCCCCACTTTGTTGGTGTGCTCAGACTTCTTGGATGTAGCACCATAAGATGGGGGATATCACCCTGCTATGACTGTGGGGTAGCAACAGGCTATGCGGGGGCATATGGTTCAGGGTGGCAAACAAGCAGAATAGGATATCAATGTGATCTGCATGGAAATCAGGGGGGCACTGAACATCTTTTTCTTAATTTTCTATTCATGTCAATGGCAGAGAGGTGCACCGTGATATGATGGCAGCAGCATGACTGCAAGAAGATGGATCAAAAATCGACTAGGGTACGGCGTGCTGCGGCACCAAGCACGGCGAGTACACTTGGGAGAACATTGGGGTGCCAACACACTCTTTTCCCGGTTTGTATGGGTAAGGCAACCCGAATTTACGTTTAGCAGGAGAGCATTTATCAGACCTTCAAGCACACTGGTACATTTGTCGTTAGTGGACGCCTGTGTTTTCCTAGACCCCCAAGGCCCGAATCATGGTCGTTGTTGGGTACGCTGAGGTGGGTGTCACTAGCAACGGTTTTAACCAGCACAGCGATCATACCTGAGGCCACGGACATATCGGCCTGTAATAGCTAGTCCCCTCCGCAAAATGGCACAGGGGCCCCCAGTTTACTAAAGGCTTTTCCTGCTTAGAATATTGCATGGAACTCCTTGTTGAGTCCCTATCAGTTCCTGTAATATTGGCATCTATGGGCAGGGCGCTAGTCAAATAAATTTGTGGATCTCATATGGAGCGTGATTTATACCACCAATATTCAAGTACAAACGAGCGAGGGGCATAAACACAGGGGTTGGATCCTTACTCCACATGCTCAAGCATAATCTAATCCAGATAACCAATATGGAGTTATATTTGCCAGAGAGAGCAAATCTGTCTAGCAGAGGGCTTGAACC
The DNA here is from genome assembly GCF_964261635.1 of Lissotriton helveticus. Classification (NCBI taxonomy): domain Eukaryota; kingdom Metazoa; phylum Chordata; class Amphibia; order Caudata; family Salamandridae; genus Lissotriton; species Lissotriton helveticus. The sequence goes on from NC_136059.1 coordinate 59,133,093, forward strand.
GATTATGACAAGCCATTTAGGACCCATTGGAGTGGGGTCGGGTGGTCAAGTCTTAGGTGGAGGGAGGGGGAGGGCGAGAGCTCCAATGACCTCCTAGCCCTGTGGCGGTGTCCCGGGCAAGAAAATGGAGTGGGTTCTTTTTTTGCATGGACTGTCTGACCCTGGAACAGGGCGAGCATTTATTGGGCGTTCTGGGCTGGCAAGAGGGGGGATTTACCTGCAGGTGGTCCTGGACTCTCCTGTCCTACCTGAGATGCCTTGGTGTGTATTAAGATGTTGGGGGGTATCTGGTGTTCACGAACCCCTTAGGGGCATGGCGTTAAGCTGTGCCCTGGTGGTAAGTGTCTCTGGGATGGAGGACCGGAAAGTTATTGCTGATAAAACAATGCAAGTTGGGGCCTGCTGGCACAGCAAGCACAGAGGGACTGATTCATGACCAGAGTGCGTGTCTTGATATCCTGATGACTAAGGCCATATCTGGAATGTAAAGACAATCTGTTGCTAGAATGAGCCTACCTCTTCGGGCTACAATATCTGTGGATGGTTGATCTATGCCTGATTAAAAATGATCCAGTGTGTTGAAAATGAACAAATTAAAGAATAATACTTACAGGTGTAATAAAAGACAAGCCATGATGACCAAATATCTGCCTGTTGTCTCTCTGTGGTGCCAGATGATGGCGAGGGTAAAGTTGTTATCTCAATGGGGCGATTTGCACGATGTCTGCACACCATGACTGGCTCCACCTGCACCTAGGGGTGTGGCACCCTTAGTGGCATCTCGGGCGGAAGCCGGTCTGTTTTCTCTTTTCTGTAGGTGGACGTAAGTCAGGGGGCCGGGCCCTGCTGATATCATACAAGGGCGCAAGTGGTCCCTCACACGCCACGTCAACTATAAAAGTGTTAGGAGAGGTCAAGAAACCCTCTTTGTCCCTTTCAACAGCTCCCGAGACCAGCTGCAAATTTCCCACCCACCCATCCCTAAGGCTAAGGACAGGACTGGCAGTGTCCCGGGCAAGAAAATGGAGTGGACTCTGTTTTTGCATGGTGTTAGATCTGGGGGTCTCTAGTTGGCAATGATATTCACCTTCGTCTAAATAGGGACCCTTACTTCTAAGTCAGGATAAGGGGATTACACTCATTAATCAGCCCTTCTCAGTCCCTTGGTAGAGTTGCACGAGCAGACAGGCTTATCCTGGAGGCACTGTGTTAAGCATTTGTGAATATACCCAGTAATCCAGTGAAAACACTTCAAATGGACACAGCACCGGTGTTTTAAAAATGATTATTCCTTATATAGACTTAAGTACAATACTCAAATGACAAAAATCCACAATACTATACTAAAAGTTGACTTAAAGATGATTAAAGTTGCTTAATTCAAAATGATGGTAAATGCGACAAAGTTCTCAACAATGTACCTGGATGCGTAACGCAAAGTAAACAAAAGGCCCGCAAAAGGGGAGATGCGTCGGTTCCATGATCCAGGGCAGATGATGCGTCCGGCCTCAATGCTTGCACAGAGTTGGGGATGCGCCGTGATCCTTACCGGTGCGGAGGTGATGCGTAGATTCTTAGCCTGCGGGCCCGTTGCGGTGCGCAAGATGCCACCTTGATGCGATGCGATGATCTACTTGCAATGCGAGAAGATGGCGCCCTTGATCCGGCAATGGGATGATGATGCGATGATGCCCTGGCAGCCTTGCGACGACTCTGTACTTTGGAGCCGTGACATGCCCTGCAAAACACTTCTCCGGTGATGTGATGGTGACTCTCACGATGGCGTCACGCTTCTCTGGTGATGCGACAGGAGGCAGCTTCGATGAACACACTCTTCCAGGGAGATGCAGCGAAGGCTCGCTTCTCCGGCGATGCAACGATTTCAGCTGCGGCGTGGACATTCTTCTTCTTGATGCGTCGCGCTTCCAGCTCCCAGTGTCCCTGAAACTACAGCAGGAAGCAAGCACAGTTCAAACCCTTGGAGAATATTCTGTAAATGATGAAAGTCCTTAAAATGTTCCTTCTCCTTTCCCTTGGCAATGGAGCAACCCCTGCAGGCCAACCCAGCAAACAGCACACTGGCAGAGGGGCAGTCCAAACTCCTGCAGCTTCCTTGGGTCTTCTCCTTGGCAGAAAGGTTTCTTGTCCAGAAGTGATCTAATTTCTTGGGATCAGGGTCCCAATATTTTCTCCTCAAAATCCTTTGTTCTCTGAAGGCAGAGAGCCCTCTGCCTAGTGCAAACCAGTTCCTGAGCACTTTGTTTACATGACTCTCTTCTTCCTTTAACTGTGCAGGGCAGAGATATCAGCCACCCCACTGGAGGTGGAGCCAGCACAGGGGAGGGAAGATACAGCTCTGGAGTACTCTGTTGACATGATTCCTCCTCTCCTTTCAAAGTGCAGGGCAGACACATCAGACAAGCCACAGGAGGTGGAGCCAGCATTGTCGAGGGAAGGCCCAGCCCTATTCAAGTCCCAGGTACAACTCCTCCTTCCCATCTAGATGCAGATCTCCCTATTCACCACCGGGCTGCCCCAGCCTGTCTCCTGGAATCCCCCAGCCCTGTCACTCACAAACCCAGACAAGGAATACACAACCCAGTGGAGGCAGGCCTGGATAGTTAAGCAAGAAAATACCTCCTTTCTAAATGTGGTATTTTCAAACACAGAATATTAAAACCAACTTTACTAAAATATGTATTTTATTATTCTGAGTTCAGGCATACTAAAGTTGAATTTCTACCATGTATACTGAGTCAGTTAGGATTATAAGAATGTAATAATCTAACTGCCCATTCTGACCTATGAGAACAGGTAGCCTTTAATAGTGAAAAACGAAAATGGCTGTAATTCACTATTAGAACATGCTACACACATCAGAGGTGTGTCTAATATGAAGCAAAGGGAAGGTTATAGGACCGGCAAGTGGGTGCACTTAGCCAAGTCAACATGGCAGTGCTAGACTGCACACCGGCCTTGCAATAGCAGGCCTGAGACACACTGTACAAGCTGCTTCTCTGGTTGGCACAACCAGTGCTGCAAGCCCACTCGTATCATTTGATTTACAAACCCTGGGCACACATGGTGCACTGTAATAGGGGCTGATAGCTAAATCAAATAACCCAATCATGGAATAACCAATTAGTACATAAATTTAACATAGGGAGCACTTGCACTGTGGCACAGATTAGCAGTGGCACAGTGCCCAAAGAATAAAACCAGCAAAAACATATTAAAACAGATGAGGCAATCCGTCAAAATGGAAGGGAGACTCACGCCAATGATACCAGGTCTAACACATGAAATGTCTGACCCTGGTACAGGGTGAACATTCAATAGTGTCTCCGGTTTTGCGGGAGGGGGTACTGACCTGCTGGTGGTCCGGGACTCTCCTGCCCTACCTGAGAGGCCTTAGTGTGTATTAAGATGTTGGGGGGTATCCGGTGTTCAGGAACCTCTTTGGGGGCAAGGTAGTAAGCGGTGCCCTGGTGGTAAGTACCTCCGAGATGGAGGACCGGAAAGTTATTGCTGATAAAACAGTGCAAATTGGGGCCCGCTGGCACAGCAAGCATAGAGGGATTGATTCATGACTGTAGTGCGTGTCTTGATATCCTGATGACTAGGGCCATGTCTGAAATGTAAAGACAATCTGTTGCTAGAATGAGCCTACCTCTTCGGGGCTACAATATCTCTGGTTGGTTTACCTATGCCTGAATAAATACTATCCAGTGTGTTGACGTTTAACACATTATGCCATGATGACTAAATATCTGCCTGTTGTCTCTCTGTGGTGCCAGATGATGGGGAGGGTAAAGTTGTTATCTCACTGGGGCGATTTGCACGATGTATGCACACTGTGGCACTTCCCGCAGTTGTGTTTCTTTTAATTGGTTAGTACTGATTCTCGGTTACTACAGACCATATGGGATAACGATGCTCTTCCAATAAGCCTGAAAACTCCGGTAGGAATTAGTTTTCCATGAATTCCAGTTGCGTCTTCAAATTTATAATGTATTCATCTTTATACAGTCATGTGAGATGCACCATTACCCTAGAAGCATGAAAGGTACAGCTTGCACCAAACGCCTGCAGAACACGTGACAGCTGAGAGTGCATCATAAGGCAATATTACCAGCCTCTTAGCAGCATTTACATACTTTTTTGAGAAATTCAGCAAATGCAACACTAGTTTGAGGCTTTGCAGCTGTTTCCTGCTCTTTCAGTTTCCTCTTGTATGATACATTTCTGACCCCACATTAGTCCTGAGACAGCACTTACGGAAGTAACAGAATACATTAAAGGCATTTTAGATGCGGGGGGTGGTTTGGATGGGGGAGGCGCTGCTGATCATGTTAGACCTATCAGCTGCCTTTGATACAGTCTGGTGCTCCAGGCTTCAGGTGTGCCTTGAGTCCATTGGTATAGCGTGTCTAGTCTTGTCTGGCTCACCTCCTTTGTGGTAGGCAGAGTCAACAGGTCTGGATTCCGCCCTTCTCCTTGAAAGTGCATGAGGTGCCAGTAGGAGTTCCCCAGGAATCGACCTTGAGCCAAACTATATTTATTATATTTCTCACTGCTCTTACAGAGATAGCAGATGCCCTGGGGGCTTAAGGTATAGTCTACGCTGACAATACTCAGCTTTTGTTCTCATGTGGGAAAGGAGAAGAGATTTCAGGGATGCTAATGAAAACCTGCCCGATTGCAGACTTCCATTGGCTGGCCGTTCACCAGCTCAAATGCAATGTGGACAAAACAGAAATTGTTTCCTTTGACAATACTTGTCTCCAGAAACCTGGCAGACTTTCTGGCCTAAGATGTCCCCACCCAGTACCCCAAAGAAGCATAGTTAAGAACTTAGGGTTCAAATTTGAATATATCTGTCCTTTACGCTACGGATTAAGTCAGTGGTAGACACCTTCTTTGATTTACTGGAGTCCTTAGAAAAGTTCCTACATTACTTTTCCATCACTGCAAAAAAGCAGCCCTGATAACCTGGAGGTTGGACTACGGTGAAGCTCTCTATTTTTGCTTGACCAAAATGTGGCAGCCGATTTTCTTCTGAATCTGCCAGTGTGAGCGCGTATGTCCCCTCATCTGAGAGCTCTTCCCAGGATTTCTATCAGGAACAGAATCTGGTTCAAGGCACTAGTACTAGTTCACAAGTCACTTTACCAGACCAGTGCTGTCTACCTTAGAACAAGGTTCAGATTCTATGGCCCGTCAACAAACATGAGGTCTGCCAATAATTTGCTAGCAGTGATTCCCAGAATTTGGCGTGTTAGAGCGGGAGGTAGGTCACTTACCCATCAAGGACCAGCATCTTGGAATAAGCTCCCTCTCTAGGTCCGCACAGTAAGCAATGTTGCTGTGTGAAAAAAAAGGCTGAAAACTTAGATTTTTTGTGCATGATTAAAATGCCAGGACCTTCTATCACTTCATACTTAGTTTGTCCTGCAGTCCCAAGAAAACCCAGCTTTAGCAAGAACTTCATACATCTGGACAGTCATGAAAATGAAGAGTCCTTCAAAGACACCTATTTATGCCCTCAAGGCTGCAGACTCTCTTGTAGAACGGATCTGGACAGAACAGGATGTGACTGATCGGCTTTAGGAAGGACTGCCTTTGTGCATCTTTGACTTGTAGCCCTTTATCTGTGCTATGCAAGCATCTGCAAGCCTAAAGAAGCATTTGCAATGCAAATTGGTCTTGCAATTTTTAGGATTATAGGTATTGGCGTTGTAAATGACAATGCGTTTTCCCTATGTGTTTTGGATTGGAGTGAGTGTATTTGTGTGGAGTGAAATTAAGTGGGCTTGATTGGAATTGTTAGTTGAGGAATCGTGTGTGGTTGAGGTGTAGTGTGGAGTGTATTTGTGAATTCGAATTATGTGGCATGGTGTGCAGTGGAAATATGTGAGTAGTAGTTATGTGGTATTGAGTGTACTTCCATTATGTGGAGTGGGACTCTGTGTCATGGAGTGTAATTATGCAGAAAGACATTTTGTGTTGTGGAGTGTTATGTTGTGAAGTTTAATTATGTGGTGTGCTCTTGAATTTTGTGGCATTGTGTGGAATTCTGTGATGTGCTTCAGCTGTATGTGGTGTGTTGAGTAATTGTGTTGTTGAGTTGAAATATGTGATTCGTTGTCGAATTATGTGGTATGGAATGCCATATACACAAATCTGGAAACCCAATTTTATTTATTTATTTATCGATTTGTTGAGCGCGGTTGCTGCCCAGGGGCGTCCAAGCGCTGAGTTTAAGCAGAGAAGTGACGGAGCAGGGAGGTAAGGACTAGAGGAGTTTGGCGAATAGTGCTGTTTTCAACTTTTTATGGAATGAGAGCAGGTCGGGTGTGGACCGAAGAGCGAGGGGGAGGGCATTCCAAAGCTTGGCGGCGTTCAGCGAGAACAGCCTACCCCCGGACCTGGCTCTCTTCACTCTGGGAACAACTGCCAGAAAAGCATCCGTAGACCGGAGGTTCCTATTAGGGTGGTAGGGGGTGACAAGGCTGTTGTTAATTGCTGATCCGGTCTTCCAAAAGGCCCGATGCGTAATGCACAGTGCCTTGAATGCCACTCTTTGCCTAACTGGCAACCAGTGCAAGCTTTTCAGTCCAAGTCTGGCTGACTGGGTTCGTGGAATCTGGAGTATGGTACGTGCAGCGCAGTTTTGTACCACCTGCAGCTTCCGGAGGGTCATCTCTGGTGCTCCTAGGTAGAGAGCATTGTTTGAGTCCAAACGGGACTGGATGAGGCCCTGTACCGCCACCTTTTTGGCGTCTAGGGGCAAAAGTGGAAGGACCTTCCTCAGCGTTCTAAGTAGGCCAAAACAAGTGGCGGACAGCTTGGTTGCCTGAGTGGAGAAAGAGAGCTTGTTTTCTAGCCATACTCCCAGGCTCTTAACACTGTCCTTGGGTGTAGGGGGTACACCTAGACCACCGACCCACAAGGAGGTAAAGGGTACTGGTGAAGCTGGGCCAAGGAGCATGAGCTCTGTTTTTCCTCCGTTCAGTTTGAGGGAGGAATTGGTCATCCACTCCCTCACGTTCTCCAAACAATTCAACAGGCCGGCCGAGGATAGCCTGTTGTTCTCTTGGGCCAATGAAACCACTAGCTGGGTATCGTCGGCGTACGACACGATTTTAATGCCGTACGGTTCGACTACCCCAGCCAGAGGTTTCATGTATACATTGAATAATACAGGGCTCAGAGATGAGCCCTGCGGTACTCCACAGCTGAGAGGCCTGCTGGTAGATGTTGTGTCGCCATCGAAGATCTGAAAAGATCTATCAGCTAGGAAGGAGCTGAACCACCTTAATGCATCTCCCGAGATTCCGATGTTCTGGAGACGGTTCAGCAGAGTGGCATGGCTGACCGTATCGAAGACAGCACTTAGATCAAGGAGGATCACTGCCACTGATCCTCCCTGATCCAGTATCCTTCGAGATTCTTCGGTGACTGCTAATAAGGCGGTTTCAGTCCCATGTTTTGGTCTGAAGCCTGTTTGGGACGTATGTAATAGGGAGTGATTCTCCAGAAACTGGACCAACAGGGCATTTATGTATTTCTCCAGCACCTTGCCAGCCCACGGAAGGAGTGAGATGGGGCGGTAGTTAGAGTGGTCATCAGGGTCTAGGTTGGGTTTTTTTAGGAGCGCCCGTACCATGGCTTGCTTCCAAGCAATGGGGACTGTGCATGTAGATAAGGACAGGTTTAGCAGTTCCAGGATTACAGGGAGGGTGGCTTCGTCTGCCTGCATGCATCAAGATTTCCGGAGGAGCTGGGTCGCGTGGGGAGCCCGACTTGACTTGGTGTGCCACTTTGTCTAAGGTGTCAAGGTCTAGGAGGGGGAAATGATCAAGAGTAGGCTCAGGAGTAGGCTGGCCGGGGGCGGGGGGGAGTTTTCCAGGTGGAATGAGTCGGGCGCCTCATGGTTTGAGGCTGTGGCTGGAAAGGTGGAGTATATGTTTAACACCTTATTGTGGAAGAATTCCACCAGTTCATTGCATTGCTCTTGAGTCTTGATCGGATGGGAAACAGTAACGACACTAGTGCATTGTTTTATTATGTTAAAAATGTCCTTGGGCTTTGATTTGGCTTCCAAGATTTTGTCGGAGTAGTAGGTAGCCTGGGCTGCCCTGACCCCTTCTTTGTAAGCTTTGATCGCCTCTCTATAGGATGCCTTTTTTTCCGGGAGAAAGTCTAAGCGCCAGGCTCTCTCTCGTTGCCTGCAAAGGTGTTTTAGCTCTCTTAGCGAGTCGGAGAACCAGGGAGCTGATTTCTGCACTCGCTTTGAGGACGATCTGCGAAGAGGGAGGAGTGAATCCAAGGATTTCGTGATCCAGCTTACATAGTTTCCATATGCCACGTTGGGGTCTGGGCAGGGTGACGGACGGTGGAGTCTAGATCACGTCTCCAGGGTTCCACGGGGAGTTTTGACCAATTTCTCCTAATTGTAGTTTGAGGGGGTAGTTGGGGAACTTTATGGGTGACCCAGGTAAGCGGGACCAGAAAATGGTCTGACCATGGAAGGGGGGTGGGTTGGTCAGCAATTAGATCCGAGCAATTGCTAAAGATAGGGTCCAGAAGGTTGCCTTTTTCATGGGTCGGGGCTGTGACCAACTGGACCAATTTCAATTTTATTTATTATGTTTTTGGCTCTCAGAAGAGGGCCACATAAAATATACAGAATTTGACACACAACAATTACATTACACAAAAGAGCAAGAGAAAATTATATCCTTTAAACATCCTCAGGTAAATACGAGACTGACATATGAAACAAAACTACAAAAGTCGGACAGTCAAGACCCATCTCCAGAGACATATTAATAAATAGCTAAGAACCCTTTAAAAAAGTTAAAAATATGGAAGCAGAACATTTCATTAGGAGGGCAATAAAGTGCAGACAGAAAATCGTTCAAAGTGACAATGCCAAGATGCAGACAAATAACTTTTAACCATCTAAAGCGCAATTTAAGGAGCGCGGGGCAAATCAGCAACACATGCATACAGTCCTGGATATTTACTTTACAAAGATTACACAAGGGAGAGGAGCCATACCATTTAGATAACAGTCGGTTTAAAGGTAATAAATCATAGCGTAAAAGAAACCAAAATCTACGGATACCATGCGGTAGGTTCCATATTACATAGGGTTGTGGGAGTTTCCTCAGATAGGAATCAAGGAGAGGATCTACCTTCCTTTTTCCACAAATTACTTTTTTATCCGTCTGGAAACATAAGTCCCATGAAGCTGCTTTTAAAACAAGTTTTAACTGTAAAGAAGAGTACAAAAACAAGGCAGTTTCATCTAATTTTAGAAGGGTTACAGCTTTTCTAAAATTACGAACAAGTTGAGAAAACTCATTAAAACTACCCAATAATTCACTTTTGAGGAGAGCTCTCATTGTCCCTACCTCTGCTCTTGCAAGGCAGGCCACCCATCTAACAAGGGCCGATAGTCCCTGTACCCAACTACTCCTGAGACCAAATTCGAGCCTACAGGCGGCCAAAGAGCACGCAGTGTTTAGGGAGGAGAGAGATCTTAGAAGTTTCCCCTCAATCTTATGGCAAAAGTCCCACTTTTTCACATCTATAAGTTCAATACCAAACAAAATTGTAGCGGGGATTTTAGATCTGTACACTTCCAATAAGATCGGAAAGTGCCGTTTCCCCGTTGTATGGTATAGGGAATTTAAACCTTTGCCATGGGCAACAGCTTTGCGTGTACAATGCTCTATGTGGAGCTTCTCACTCAAGTTAGCCGTAATGATTTTCCCCAAAAAAGTATAGGACTTTACAACCTCAAGTTTTTGGCCCCCGATAAACCAACCAAAATCAACAGAGCGGCACCTCTTCGTACCAGCTATACACATAACTTTACTTTTAGTAATATTAATCTTCATATGATGAGCCACAGCAAAAGTATGAAGAGCATTAAGCCGATTTGCGAGTCCTTTGGGGGTTAGATCAAGAATAAGGACATCATCGGCGTACATCAGGCAGGATATAGGGGTCCCCCCGACCACCGGGGCGATGCCCTCCCTGGAAGACAAGGCAGCGGGTAAGTCAACCGTGTACAGGGAGAACAAGAGGGGGGCCAACAGACAGCCTTGTTTAAGGCCATTCAAAGAAGGAATTATATCCGATAACCCCCTTTCGCCCCCCATCAGGACCCTACACCAGGTCTCTGTATGTAAAGCCCACACCAGCTCCAACATATAGGATGGAAGACCAAGCACTGCCAATTTTCTCCACAGCGTTCCACGGTCCACTTTGTCGAACGCTGTGGAGAAATCAATAAAGGCAGCATACACCACCCCACCTCTCACCTGAACATACTTATCCGTAACCACATGAAGAGCAGTAAGGTTGTCTAACGTACCGTGGTCCCTACGGAAGCCAGTCTGTTCTAGTGGCAAGATATTATTCTCCTCTACCCAACCGGAAAGGGATTTTAGAAGACATTTCGCAAACACCTTTCCGATGGAGTCGAGGAGAGCAATCAAACGATAATTACTGGGACTATCCCTAACTCCCTTCTTAAAGATAGGGACCAAGATACTTCCCCTCCAAGAGGCAGGTACCATTTTCGTCATAAAACATGCTTTAAACAGGGGAAACAGGATTTTACTCCACCTTACAGGATCCGACTTCAGGACCGTCATGGGGAGTTCATCGGGTCCCATTGCCCCGGAGACCCGCATGCTTTTTATAGCTATCTCAATTTCTTTCTCAACGGGGTAGTTAGTAAGACCCACGGGAGTAACACTGATGGCGATATCATTGCCTGAATTAGCACCGGTGGCAATATCGTCACTTAAAATCCCATTCCCTGCATAGAGATCCCGAATATAGGAAATCCATACCTCTTCCGCTATAGGGATAGGGGAGGGGCCTAGTCTAGAACCGCACCCCTTACCAATTATAGTCCAAAAATCTCTGATCCTGCCGTGGACAACAGATTCCCTCAGATTAATCCATACATTGTCCTCCCTTACTTTTTTTAATTTTAATTGAAATCTGCTTCTGTTTCTTTTTAGCCTTGATATTTCTTTTCCACGTTCCATGACTCTATCAAGATATTGTTCGCGAACCAGTTTGTTTATTTCCTTATTCAGGCTACGCAATGTGCTCGGGACCGCTACCTTATTTCTAGGTCGGAAAGTTTTTTTAGCATAAAAAATAATATTACGCACAAATTCTTCAAAATATGCTATTTCATTCCCATGCCACTCATTTAAAACTAATAGGGTATCGGCTAGAAAATCCTGTACCCCATTAATGGCTGTGGGATTCCAATAGCACCTTCCCGAAGAGGCGTGAAAGGCAGCATCACTGCCCTTAAAAGACCAAGGTGCAATTGTCAGAGGCTTTAAGGAAATAGTAACAAGCAGTATACTATGGTCGCTCAGAGGAGTAAATATTATCTTAAGGTCCTGAATAAAAGGGAACAAACCGTAGTCTGCAATAGCATAATCCAAGATAGAGGACCCAAACGGAGACTTGTGAGTAAATTTTGCAGGCACGTCAGACGGAAATCTCCCATATAATATAAGTCCATCGACGGCCACTAATTCATTTAGCAAAATCTTCCCTCTTTTGTTTGTCACTGATTTATCAGGGAAGAGTGCTTGCGGGACAAAATACGCCTCTTCTTTAGGTTTATTCCTAAAAAGATCCAGGCTAACATTGGAGATTTTGCAATTCAAGTCTCCTACCAACAAAATGTCCGGAGGGGATGGGACATTTTTAATTAGATCAATGTATCGAAATACCTGCTTTAAAATCGCATTAAAACACTCTTCCGGAGGAATATAAACATTCACAATTACAATAGGGGACTTTATCCCGTTATTAAACAAATTGTCAATGGTTATAGCATGGAAAAGTTTGCTAGAATCCATGTAATGGGTGAATTTCCAGTGCAATTTATTAGATAATAAGCAAGCGATTCCTCCCCTGGCATGACCTTTCTTAGAGGGGACGGCAGGGACTTCCAGGACATAATAATCCTTAGAGACCTTCAGCGTATCAATACACCACGTTTCCTGTAGGCAGATCACATTTGCTCCTGGAGAAAATAGAAACTCAAACTTCTCTGGGCTACTGTGAATCCCTGCAGCGTTCCAGGAGATAATATTTAGTGGGGTGTTAAAGATGCTGAAACAATCTTGGATCATCTTTTGATTTAGTAGATAAGGCACTGTGCAGCCAGTTCCACCGATTATTGTCCTCTACCAGAGAGGAGTTCTGAGTCAGCGGAAGTGGCTTCACTTGTGAAACCGAGCGTTTTCCCTTAGATACCCAAATCTTCAGGTCTCTAAGAGGAGAGGCTACCCCATTTTGTTCCTCCCTTCTAGATACCTCCCCGAAAGACGGGTTTATATTACCAAGGTTAAAGATCGGGAGAATATCAATGCCTGTACGCTGGAAGTTCTCAGCTTGCTGTAGTATCAAGTTTACAATAATAGGAGAATAAAATTTCACCCTTATACTCGTTACCTTGACTTCACCAAACAGGGAGACTAACTCAATATCCCTAGTTTGGATATGATGGAGACTATCAATCTCACTAAAACGCTTAAGAAGCCAAGCTCTGTTTAAGGGCAAGTCAACGTCAAATAAAGGTAAAAAGTCTAACACAAGAGTTTCTACTGGAGCGTTTAAAGTTGTTAAAGGACAATATGGGAAATGGCGATCTCCATTCTCTGAAACTACACGGAAAGGAGAGGCCAAGGGGTTAAGGGACCCAGATGGATTTTGAATTGAAACTCCAGTCGCTGATGGTAGGAAGAGACTGGTAAGAGGGCCCCCCATTTGTGGAATGGATTCCAAAGTCGTTGGGGGACACAATTCACTTTCTACCTTAAAAAAGGTACTAATGGGTAAGTTCGGTTCAATATCAATATCTGCCTTTCCAGATATAGAAGATGGCTCCAGATCAATCACTTCATTCTCCAGTGCAGACAAAGAATTTTGAAAAATTATCCAACGCTGCCTTTTCTTCCTATATTTACGAGTTGGTTTCCTTTTATTCCCCTTATTGCTTCTAGATTTCCCATTTTTTACCTTTACCTCATCTTTATCATCGGTAAATTCTTTTTTATTTTCAGACACGAAGATGGGAAATAGGTCTTGAACCACTTTAGGGTCAGATATGGATTTATTTTCCTCCATTATCTCAAGAACTGAATTATTTATACAGTTCGGCACTGCAGTTAAGGGGATAGCTGCAGTATGTGGTATCAAAACTGATGTCCCAGCTTTCGTGTCAAAATCCACTGAAGCCACATTTATTTCCCCCATCGGCCGACTATGTTCGGTCATGGGGGGAACACTCCTCATATCCGGTGACTTTTGTAACAATGACTTCAGTATTTGGGTAACGGATTCCAAAATACAATCCGAATTGCCAACAAATTTCCCCAAAAGAGATAAAATAGAGGCTAGTAATTGTTCCAAGGCAATCATGGATTCAGAAATTGGTTTTTCACATGCTTCCAGTGGACGGCAAGTGCCAGATAGATTAAGGCCCGGGGTCCCAGAAGCGACTAACAAATCGGACATATCCTGATCATTCAGTGAGGGGATACTACTATACAACATTAGACCAGATGGGGTAGCACCCCCTGAGGATTTAATAGGGGCCAGGGACTCCATTTTCGCTATATCTACATACCGGCCGCAAAGTTCATGGTCAATGAATAGTGCGGACAAATCACCACCCAACATATCCTTCAGCGGGGTTTGAGGCATAGGTGGAAGATTCGTAGATTCCCTCTCATGTGCTGAAGAAGTGAGTTTGCTTTCCCCATTCCCTTCGGAGAAAACAGGGGAAGAAGACACCACTGGCACAGGTTGTTGTGGTGCGAGCTGCGAACAAGAAAGCGGCAGGCATGTAATAGGTTGCATATGGACCTCCTTGGCCGAGGCGCAGGGGGCTTTTTTAGAGGGTAAATTAGCGTTCTTAGGGGAGGGCAAATCCCAAATCTCATACAGATGGCATTGACCCTTAAGGGGGGGATTGTTTACCGATTTATTTCTCGTGCGATTAGTTTCATTATTTGCACTAGGCAAACCGCCCACTTCCCTTCCAGAACGCAGTTTCTTAAACATCTTTTAGAAAATGTGTCCACAAATTTATATTATAACAATGATTTTCCTCCGGTTGAGTGAACACAAGATTAATACAATATACCACAATAATAAAAACAGTCCTGGAGATGCAACAAAGTCTGCCCGAAAATAGAGTCCGAGGAAGCTACCAGTCAATTTAGATGGATGATTTCTTCCACAAACAGTCAGGCGTATTTCCAATAGGAGAAAGGATAAAACACTTCAAATAAAAAGTACAAGCGATGAAAATAACCGGGCCCAGCCCAGCCAGCCTCGGCCACTGAGGGCCACAGATGGCCCGCCCTTTGCCCGGGCTTAGCCCGGCGTCCCGCAAGCGTCCCGCTTAGCGTGGAGGGTGTGTCCTAAATAGGAGGAGCAAGGGGCGGGAAGAGACTCCAGGTGCGCTCCGGTCTTCACGCGCTGAAGCCTGGGTCTCGCAGTCCCGGCCCCTGTCTAACAGCCTCAGGTACAATCACAATAAATGCCGCTTATCTCCTTCCTCCGTAGAAGCAGGCAATGTAAAGCCCAGCAGAGTCACGGCAAGCAAGAACAGCTGCGAGCGGCACCCGCGGAGCGGGGGCCACGAGCTGTAAGTAGTCGAGGCAGCAAATCAGGGTAGAGCAAGCAGCCAGCAAACAGGGCGGAGCAGGGGCGGGAAGAGACTCCAGGTGCGCTCCGGTCTTCACGCGCTGAAGCCTGGGTCTCGCAGTCCCGGCCCCTGTCTAACAGCCTCAGGTACAATCACAATAAATGCTGCTTATCTCCTTCCTCCGTAGAAGCAGGCAATGTAAAGCCCAGCAGAGTCACGGCAAGCAAGAACAGCTGCGAGCGGCCCCCGCGGAGCGGGGGCCGCGAGCTGTAAGTAGTCGAGGCAGCAAATCAGGGTAGAGCAAGCAGCCAGCAAACAGGGCGGAGCAGGGGCGGGAAGAGACTCCAGGTGCGCTCCGGTCTTCACGCGCTGAAGCCTGGGTCTCGCAGTCCCGGCCCCTGTCGAACAGCCTCAGGTACAATCACAATAAATGCCGCTTATCTCCTTCCTCCGTAGAAGCAGGCAATGTAAAGCCCAGCAGAGTCACAGCAAGCAAGAACAGCTGCGAGTTGGACCAGTTGAAGGGCTCCAAGGTCGTCTGTTAACTCCTTAGCAGTGTTGTCTGACGGTGAATTGAAATGGAGATTGAGGTCTCCCAACACCGTGTAATTGGCCGCCGATAGAATTCTTTTTGCTATGATCTCTGGGAGAGATCTAAGGAATAGTTTTGCAGACTCGGGGGGGACGATATATCAACGTGCCGGAGAAGGAGTTATTTGCGATGAACTCTATGCAGAATTCCAGACTCTCGCAGCCAGGGATAGTATCTGCTGTAGTTCGGCAGTGGTACTGGTCCTTTGTAATGATGGCCAGACCACCCCCTCTCCCTTACGGTCTGTCGAGTCTGAGGATGTGGTAGCCAGCTGGTAAGGCTGCGACCATGTTAGGCTCCGATTGAGCCGTGAGCCATGTTTCTGTTAAGAAGAGCACATCTGGCTTGTGCTCCTCGAGCAGCATGGCAATTTGTGTGCAGTGCTTTGGCAGTGATCGGCAGTTTAATGCGTACATGCTGTATTTCTGTGCTGGGGCCAACGGAGTGTTCCGAAAGGAATGTTTGCAGTCCGGGCAGCGGGGGGGAAGCTCTGTAGGAGCAAATGTATGTGTACACTGTGCAACAGCTGTTCTTCCAATGCTGTATAAGGCTGTCGAGCTATATGTCCTGGCCTGGGAAGTGGGAGAACCAGGGTTGATGGCCCCTGGTCCCGTCTGGTCGCAGACGGGTTTGCCTTTGGCGCGCCTTCGGCGCACCGCCGGCGCGCCCGCTGCGCCCGTCCGCTGCGCCTCCGGAACCAGCACATCCTATATGACGGTGTAAGGGGGCGTGGCCTATTTCAGTGGGCGTGGCCCTGGTGTCCCGGCGATTCGCCTGCCACCCGCTGCAGTGCCTGACTCGGCTGCGCGGGGAGGGAGTCACGTGGGGAGCCAAGAGGTAGACTGAATTCAATATTTAAAAACACAGTATCACAACAATTTTAAAAGTATTCTTTAAAATCTGCTCTCGGCTTTCCGCCTCAAGAGCTCTACTTACAACAAGCGGCTGGCGGGAAGGGCGCGCTTTTGTAGTGGAAGGGGGCGTGGCCTATTTCAGTGGGCGTGGCCCTGGTGTCCCGGCGATTCGCCTGCCACCCGCTGCAGCGCCTGACTCGGCTGCGCGGGGAGGGAGTCACGTGGGGAGCCAAGAGGTAGACTGAATTCAATATTTAAAAACACAGTATCACAACAATTTTAAAAATATTCTTTAAAATCTGCTCTCGGCTTTCCGCCTCAAGAGCTCTACTTACAACAAGGGGCTGGCGGGAAGGGCGCGCTTTTGTAGTGGAAGGGGGCGTGGCCTATTTCAGTGGGCGTGGCCCTGGTGTCCCGGCGATTCGCCTGCCACCCGCTGCAGCGCCTGACTCGGCTGCGCAGGGAGGGAGTCACGTGGGGAGCCAAGAGGTAGACTGAATTCAATATTTAAAAACACAGTATCACAACAATTTTAAAAGTATTCTTTAAAATCTGCTCTCGGCTTTCCGCCTCAAGAGCTCTACTTACAACTAAATGCAGTCTGCGATGAATACTCCAAATAGACCCCTGAATTTCACATAACTAACCGCACTGGGAGCCCATACTACTGACATACTGACATACAGTGCAGAAAACCAGTACCAAGTATATATTTTTTTACAATGAAAGAGGGATATGGATGTTAAAATGGTGTCAGAAAGGTTAATTCCTCAGGATAATACCCTTCAGGGCACATGGGGAGAGCTTCTACACTATAGTTAGTGGGGGAAGGTGTGGCACCAGGAGAAAAGGGCTGATAGAGGGGTGGTAGTGGAGAAGTAGGCAGGTGTATGTAGGAAGAGGCAAATATGCTGCTGAAGAGAAGCAGAGACAGGACTGATGTAGTGCTTTTTCTGCTTTGGATACAGTTTTTCCTTCGTAATGTCTAAGATTGGTTCTGGGGATCTGAAATATCATCTTTTGATATCGGCATCAGAGGTTTTGGTGGCGAACCAGACTTGTCTTTCTTGTCTTTGGAAGTGGAAGGTTTCTGCTCCGAAACTGACTTTTGTTTCGAACTGGAGGATTAGGGCTCTGAACCAGATGTGTCTTTTGGAGAAAAATGTTTTGAGTCCGAAAACAATTTGTCTCAGCTCGATACTGAGCCTCAAGGCTTGACCACTTGTTTCAATGCCGGGCCCGAGGGCTGGGCATCAGAAACGTCATCTCGGTGCCGACCAAGGCCCAGAGACAGAGGTGGTGCTGAAGCCTTATATTTAGTAAATAATAGTTTAGGGGTACAGGGATTTTGCTACTCATGACACCCTGTCCTGCTGGAATGTCTTCTGACTCCAACTCGATCTTAAGGTCAGAACCTGATTATCAGACTGAAAAGGCCTCCTCTTCTTCTGCAGCGTCCGCCTCTTCCTGTTCAGAATCTTCTCTGAAGATATCCGGAGTCTGTTGAGTGCCTTGGTACTGCATTTTTCATCATCAAGCCCAATGATCTGGTGGAGTCTTTTTCAACTTGAACAAGCAACAGGCCTCGCAGTCTCCTTCCTTGTGCTCCAGTGATAAGCACAAGTTGCAGACCTGGGGTAGATCCGTGCGAGGGTTCTTGTAGTGGCACCGAGGAGAGACCTGAAAATGTATCCCATCCATTGGCAGAGGAGAGGATCGATACGGCTAGGCCTAAAGGCCATCCACAAACTTTTCAACTGAAGATGAGAGAGACTCACTCACACACTTACACCTGAAAGAGTGAGCCAGGTGTAAGTAGAATAGAATGGGTTCTGGCTGAGGCTCCCAAGGCTCACTCAGTCAATTATAGCAGGGGTTTCCCAAGTGTCAATGGAGAGTTAGATCAAAAGGAGTGAACCAGTGGTGAGTAGAATCGATGTGGCTCTGAATGTGGCTCCCAAAGCTCACTTGGACTATGGGCTATGTCATAATATGTTATGACATATTGGTTTATATGTATGTATGTATTTGTATTTATATAGCGCATAAATCACCCGTAGGTCTCAGAGCGCTAATATATAGCACACAAATCATCCAAAAGAGTACCTAAGAGCTTGGGCTGGTGTGTAGGTATGTAGGTGTGGTCCTGAAGGTGCTTGTTTGAAGAGGCAGGTCCTCAGCTTCTTGTGGGACTCAAGAAGTGAAGAGATGACTGTGAGGGTTAGGGGAGGCCTTTCCACATCATGGGTGTGATGTAGCAAAATGAGCGACCTCCTGTTTTGATTTTACAGATGTGGGAATCTGTGCAAGTAAGAGTGAGGCAGAGCGTCGGTGTCTGGTGGTTTGGTGGAAGTGTATGCAACTGTTCAGGTATTCTGACCCTGAGTTGTGTAGGGCTTTGTATGCATGCGTGAGAAGTTTGAATTGGCTACGCGGGGGGACGGGGAGCCAGTGAGGCTTCTTGAGGTGCAGTGTGATGTGGGTGCAGCATAGGAGGTTCAGTATTAGTCTTGCAGCGGTGTTCTCAATGATCCAGGGGGCTCATTTATGAGCCCTTGCATCACTTTCACGCCGCTGGTGCGTCACTTTTTGTGACGCACCAGCGGAGTAAAAAATGTGCCTTGTTGCACCATATTTACAAAGTGGCGCATCTAGGTAGAGGCATCACTTTGTAAACCCCTGCGCGATATTATACCTACGCCAGGTATAATGTATGCAAGGGGGGGGGTTTGATGCAAGAAAGTGTCATAGAAGTGACGTCTATAAGATTTCACTGCGCCATTTCTTGGACGCTACTGCGTCAAAATCTAACGCCTGCCTCATGGCAGGCATAAGACTGATGCAGGCAGTAACAACATGGGACTTGCCCATGTGAAATTACACATTGCTGGAGTTGCGTCACTTTTGTGACACACTCCAGCAATGCGTCACTTTTGCGCCAACAGATATGTCAGAAATACTGACGTATCTGTAACTCCTTGTGACATGATGCGTCATACTGTAAATATGACGCATCGTTAGTGTCGTAGGGAGAGCGCAGTGAAAATTGACGCATCGCTGTTTTCACGCAGCGTTGCGTCACTTTTCATAAATGAGGCCCCAGAGTCTTTGTAGGAGTTTTTGGGAGTTTCTGGAGTAGAGAGTGATTTTGTAGTCGAGCCTGCTGGTGATAAGAGTCCATGTGAGGGTCCATCTGGTATAGTGAGGCAACCATTTGAAGATCTTTTGTAGCATGCACAGAATATAAAAACAGGAGGTGCACACTGTGTTGACATGAGCTGTCATGTTGAGCTTGTCTATAATGATCCCTGGATTTCTTACGTGGTGTGAGAGTGTGGGTCCAAGGTACGATGGCCACCAGGCGTAGTCCTACGGGGAGGTCTTTTTGCCAAAGATCCGGTACTTCCGTCTTCTCAGAGTTGAGCTGCAGGCAGTTGGTCTGCATTCAATCTGCTACCATGGCCATGCAGTTGGTGAAGTTAGCTCTGGTGGTGATTGTCTTGTCCATCAAGGACAGCATGAGTTGAGTGTCATCGGTGTAGGAGATTAAGGTGATGTCTTGGGATAGGATGATGTTGGCAAGCGGTGCTATGTATATTTAGAAAAGGGTGGGGCAGAGGGAGGATCGCTGTGGGACTCTGGATATCAATTTCTTGTTCTCTGATGTGAAGGGTGGCAGCCTGACCCTTTGAGTTCATGCCATGAGAATGGAACATACCCATTTAAGAGATGATCCTTGTATGCCAATCTTGTGGAGTCTTCTGATGAGATTGTTATGGGAGACAGTGTTGAAGGCTGCGGAGTGGTCAAACAGGATGAGTCCTGTTGTTTCTCTTAGGTCCAGGATGATTCGAATGTCGGTGGTGGTCGGGATGAGTGCTGTGTCAGTGCTGTGTTGCATCCTGAATCATGATTGAGTGTTGTCTAGAAGATGGTGAAGGTCGAGGTGGGTTATGAGTTGCTTGTTGGTGGCCTTTTCAATTACTTTGGCTGGCTAGGGGAGCAGGGAGATGGGTCAAAAGGTACTCTGGATGCGTGTCGTGAGTACAGCTTTGATTTCTGCAAGCTTCCATTCATCCGGGAAACTGGTGGACCTGATGGAGGTATTGATGAGGTGGGTTAGGGTGGTGCTGAATGGTGATGTTCCTCCGTTGTAGATGTGGTGGGGCCATTGGTCCGCGGAGCCCCATGAATGGATGGTCTGCATGATTGCTGCTGTGTCATTTCTGGTGAGAGTTATCCTTTCTGTAAGGGGGTATTCTTGATGGTGGGTGGGATAGCTCGCGCACACACTTAGATCGAAAGGAGTGAGCCAGGTGAGAAGAGATGTGAGTCTGAGTAAATCACCCAAGGCTCACTCACACATGTAGATCAGAATGAATGACATGACACATGCAGGAATGAATATGAGGAAGTGAGGTGAGGACATTCTGTCCATTACACCCTCTCAGACTGCCACTCGGAGGGAAGGTTCAACTCCCTAGCACACGTAAAAATTCAATTCATATTTAAACAAATCATAGTAGTGTCTTCATTCTTTTATACTTGTTAGTGGAATCTTCATATGCAGTTTTGTAGGCCAGAGCGACAGCCAACATATTTTGTTGCCTCAGTTTGTACACACATGCAACATTTTCAAGGCTTCACTGTCTTCAATTGGACCACCGGCGTGGATACAATTAGAAAGAAGGATATAAATACCACAACGCTCCCTCTTCAGTATATGCGCCAAATCACGTTCAAATCTCTTTGTCCAGAACCCTCACGCGTCTCATCGAGTAGGTGAGACGGCGGGAGCATTGTTTAGGATGGGGAAGCATTGTGAAAGAGTCACTCACACAATGACACCAGAAGCAGTGACAGGATGGATGCGATATGTCGTGCTCTGCATTCACTTGTGCTTGGTGGCCATAAAATGTCAACGCAGCCTGCAAAGTGTCCTCTCTCCTTTTAACTATATTTAATGTTAACTTACCTCCTTATACACCTTCTGCTTGAAATCCGCCGCCTCCTTTGAGATATCCTGGTTCGGCTGGCCCCCTTTGGCCATTTACAGAGCACAGTACAGAGAGTTGCCTCCAGACTTGGTTGGGATCACAGAACCATCAGGCGCTACCAAGTTAAACTGCCCCTTGTATAGACTTTCCTTTCCTTGGATACGATTGATGAGTGTGTTGGTCTTGTTGGAATCCCTGGAAAAGATAAATTCATGAGACCATTTCTACACCAAACCTACAGTGTTTGAAAGAAATGTGTGCGCAGTGCACGTTAACTGTGTAGGCTACCAGTGAAGACGATCAGTGTAGGTCATCAGTGCAGGTTAGCAGTGACTTTCATTAGTGCAGACTAGCAGTGAAGGCATTCAGTGCAGGTTAGCAGAGACGTTCATCAGTGCTAACTATCAGTGCAGACTATCAGTGCAGACTATCAGTGCAGTTTAGCAGTGAAAGTCATCAGTGCAAGCTATTGTTGCAGGTCATCAATGCAGGATGTCAGTGCAGGCTAGCAGTGAATGCATTCCATGCAGGCTATCAGTGCCAGTTAGCAGTGAAGGCCATCAGTGCAGGTTATCAAGGCAGGCTATCCATGCAGGTTATAATGCAGGCTATCAGTGCAGGTTAGGAGGAAAGGCCACCAGTGCAGACCATCAGTGCAGGTTAGCAGTGACAGTTATTAGTGGAGGCCATCAGTGAAGGCTATTGGTGCAGGTAAGTTAGCTGTGAATGCCATCAGTGCAGACTATCAGTGCAGGTTATATATATATGGCAAACACATCCATAAATGATACAGTCAAAAAATCAAACAATAAAGGAAATTACACCACATAACATACAAAAAAGCATTTCATGCAGCTAATACTTCATCATATTTTCAAAACAATGTAAATTGGTAAAACTCTGTGGGGCAAGGCTGTACACACCTGATTGCAAAAATAAAATAATTTACCAATGCAGGCCACACAAGTTCAGTCAACTCTGGAGAGCCTAGATCTGTAAGCGGCCCGCAAAAAACTTGTTACTGCACAGAGTGTAAAGGGGTTAGGTAAGAACTGTACGTGCAAGAGTGCCACTTTGGCCTGCCTAAACTTCAGACTTTTTAATAAGGGCTGGAGGAAGCGTTTTCTGGGCAAAGGAAAAAATGAACCCAGTAGTACAAAATGTAACGTCTCCTGAGGAGATCGAAGATTGCAGACACAGGGACCTCTTTGGTCCGATGGAAAAAAGAAACCAGCCGGAGATGCTAAGAAATGATGAAGCTGATTGAATCTAAAATGTGTGATTAGAAATCTATCATGAGGCACTAGTTAAGGTGAGGGGCATGGTTCAATACCCAGGACTGATTTTAACATTACATAGGACCTCACTGAGGGTTTACTAAGCTCAGTGTTTTCGCGATTCGTAGTAAAGAATTTGTGGTATAGGTCTTTTACAATTTCAACGTCCCTGAAACTTAAAGTGTCATTTGCAAGAAAAATGTCTGGCCTTCCTATGGCCTGGAAGTACTCCTTTACGTATCGTATCCAAGGGATTTTATTGCAATCATCCAATGCCAGACAATCCGATAGGATCATGCGCTTTAAACCCTTATGTTCGCATGTCCATATCTTTAACCAGGTCACTAAAGATTTGATTGCCACTTGATCAGCCAGATAACCAACCCCTAGCTCTTCATGCACAGATCAAGCTGGCGTGCCTTGGGGCACTCTCAGGATCCGTTGCAGAAACTTATTTTCCGCAACCTGTGTGATGGCAAGACCCTCAGATTTTGCTGCCATATAAAACTCTAGAATTGCCTTTAGACTCATACAATTTTAAGATGACTTCGGGGTCCCATGAACCCAATCTACTTGCAAAGATAGCGAAGGCTCCCAAGGATTTATTCAGGTCGCTCATCTTCCCATCTGAGAGGGCTTCGCACTGTAATTTGTCATCAAATAACACACCCAGATAAGGGAAGGACGAGACTTTACCAAGAGTATGTTTGCCAGTTTTAAAACTTTTCCCCCTCAGCCCCCCGGGGACCTGCTACTAAAACATAGGACTTTGTGAAATTAACTGACAGGTTTTGCTGTCCATGAATGCCACAATCCATCTATTAAAACCTGCAGGCCCCGGCCAATACGGGCCTTGAGCACCGCGACATCAGCATAAAGTAGTCCTGGAAAAGCTCTCCCGCCTACTCTAGGGGAGTCTGTCTGGAGTGCCAAAAGGGAAGCCTCAAGGCCAGTAATATAAAGAGAGAATAAGAAAGGAGCTAAAATGCAGCCTTGGTGCACTTCCAGTGTACAATTAAAATGATTAGACAGGTCTCCCTCATGGGAAAATCTCACTGCCACCGTCATGTGGGCATGGAGGGATATATAAATGGACAATGCAAGGATGCACTCCCAGAGAGATTAATATGTCCACAAACTTATTCCGGTTTACCCGGTCAAAAGCAAATGTAAGATCCATAAAAACTAAGTACATAGTGCCCAGTTGTGCCACTGTGTATTTAGATATCAGGAGATAAAGGTTGAGACATTGGTCCATAGTTGACAGACCTTTCCGGAAGCCATATCGGACATCTGATAAAATCTGGCTGTCTGTGGCCCAAAAAGACAATCTGGATAAGAGTACCCGACCCAAGACATTGACTACGGCATCAATGAGGGATATTGGATGAAAAGATTGTGGGTTATCCTTATCTCCTTTTTTAAAAGTCGGCATTATAAAGGCAGTGGACCAGTAAGGCAATATCACCTTGGAGGCCCCTGCATTTAAGACTTTGGTCAATATAGGAACCCAGACCTCAATGTTATCGCTGTAAAGGTCCGGAGATATACCATCAGGACCCATGACCCTGTTTAGTGCCAACAACTCGATGCTCGAGGACACCTCCTCCAGAGAAAAACTAATGGAGGGGACCGCCGGGCAGGAAGGTATGTCTACACATTGGTCGCCCTGACAGCCTACAATGTAAACTTTTTCATAATGGGACACCCACTGATCCGGCGTGATGTGATGGTACATAGACAGTTTGACTGGGTTTGCAAAGCATGGGCAATTGATAATTTTCCAAAATAAGGATGAACCCCACAATTCATCCTCTTTGGTTAAGTTCTCCCAAGCCTGCATTTGAAGTTGGAGCCTGCGCTCTTTCAGTGTCTCTTTATAAAAGCGTCAGCACGAGGCCTTCTATCTTACTCCATGGCACCTGTTTCAGGGCTGCTTTTAGCCTTCTTAAAGCCTGCAAACGCTTGTGATCAAACAATAAGGGGGAAGCCGGGGCACTCCCCGCTGCCTGTGTGGTTAAAAAGCCAGAAACTACCTGAGCTTTGGAAGAGAACAAGCTTAAAATTTCCTCGCTCGTGTATGAGGATCCAGACATGCACCGTTCTCTTCCTGACAGGAGGAAAAAAGGCAAAAGTTAAAGATCTTTACATCTATGCTCGCCCATCGAAGGCTCCTACCCTGATCAGTGAAGGTTAAAGATGCCTGGAACTTTCGAGGACCTATTGGGGGTTGCCCAGCCCTGTCAGCACAAGTGTTAGTGGATTGTGGTCACTAAAAGCACTGTGCTCTATATTAAATAAGCCTGGGAGCACTCCCAATGGTGCTGTCATGAATATAAATTCTATGATAGATGCAGAACCCCTTCCTTTATAGGTCGGGGGCAATTGATAAATAGGCCCAGAATGCCACTGGTCGAGAGTGTGTACCAGGTTATGAGTAAGTAAGAGGTTGTTTAACACCTTCCCTTCCATGGTGGCTTCTGTGTCAAGGTCGTCCAAAAGCGGGCTAGGCTGGGCAATCGACTGATTTTTCACAAAGGACGGGCACAAATGACAGTTGAAATCACCCACTAAAATAAGGTTCATGGCCCACAGCCCTCCTCCTTTATTGAGTCTAGGGCACAATTTAAGGCATTGAAATTGGAATACCCGCCCTCCTCCCTCATGGCGTTATAAAAATTGATAATAACAAGCGTAAGTGCTCTCCCCCTGTGCAATTCTATACCCTGGAATACCTGAGAGTCCCACTTTAAAATCTTTAAATCATTACAAAGTTCTAGATCCACAAATAAAATGAAGCCCCCACTAGCTCATCCCATATTGAGTATGACGCTGGGCAGAAGATAGTCTTATACCCGTCCATAAAAAAATATTCTTAGTCTTGCAGGTTTCATGTAAGCATATGAATTTGTATGACCTAACATACAGTAGCGATCTGACTTCAGTAAACTTGGAGGACAGACCTGTCATGTTCCAGGAGATAAGATTACATTATCTACCAGTAGTGTGGTTGATGTTACCAGGAGGGGAAAGTAAGAAAGAGGCGCATGAGGGCTCACCTGGGGCATGTGGTTAATCATAGGACGTGTGTGAGGGAGGGAAGCTGCTAAAATCACATTTGGGCTCAATATTAGTGAAGGGCTGGCTTCCTCTACACTCTCTCGGAGGGCCTTGTTGTTGGAGTAAAGAGACGAGTGTCTCCTCAAACTCCTGAAGTTAATCCAACTTATTCAGATCTACAAGGGGAGCATACGAGTTTCTACCTCTTGTGAGAAGTCCCTCCCCTGAGTTTCCCAGCGGAGGTCTATAGGAAAAGTCAAGTGGGAGTAGTTTAATGCATGAGGTTGGGGAAAATAATTTAGATGTTCCGGAGAGGATATTCCATGCTAGCTCTGGGTATAGTACCGATATAATGATGCAGTCTCCTCAAATATATTCTTTGATCGGCCTATCCACGCCACTCTCCTCACCATCAAGGTATCATTGATCCCTGACAGAATACCCAGAGTGCAGGGCCAACCAATGGGAAGCTTTATTGATCAGTTGTACCGTAGATTCTTTTTTGTGAGCCGGTAGGCCAGGCATCCCTGATCGGACCAGAATAGGGGGCGCATGATGGGGAAGGTCGATCACTGGGAGCTGGAAATCTTTGGGTAGTTGCAATCTAAGGTAAGAGATGTCTGCAAGACCTAGGACCCGGTTCGACGGAGCGACATGGGTTGTGTCATCTCCCACGGTGCAAAATCTACCAGCCCCTAGCAATGTATGCTGGACGGTAACTCCCTTGGGTTTTAGGGAAGCATTCGCATGCAGGGTAACACTGCTACTCAAGGGATTAGCGAGGAGCATGTTATCAGCTATCGAGGGACACTCTGACAGTTAATACGATGGATGTTTAGCCACTGAAGTCAAAAGAGTATTCATTTTGCTAGCTAAAACCAACCTGGAAGCTAGCTCCAGCTTATCCAATCTATTCAAAAGCGGAGCTAAAAGGTCTGTTAGAGTAACCATGAAATTATGTAGAACTGGTGCCAGGTGGGTCAGCAATTCCTCTGCAATTAGCCGTGTTGCAACATTCGCCTGTCCCTAGCAGGTGTTCACAGTGGCTTCCGTGGTCCTCTTGGCCTTCCGTTTCCATTTAGGGACAGGCAAACTTGCCAGGTGAGAGGCTGGGGTGAATGGGGCGCTCAAGCCTCGAGGCTGAAGGCGGGAAGGAGTGACTCAACTAGAGCCGAATCTGAGGACAAAAGAGGTGGAACTGGGGGGGCGGCCTTGACCTGGGCCTTGGGGATCGATGGTAAAGGTAGGTGAAAAACCTAGTCCTGAACATCCTATGTCTACTGAAAGCCTTCTCTCCGCCTGATCTATCTCCTTGTTATTAGCTCCCACAGCCTTTGCCAGACATGTGTCGATGGTACGGCACAGCTGAACCGTAGGAGTCGCTGGCTAAATCTTCCTTTTACCCAGTGGTTCCCAAACTTTTTCGACCTGCAGCTCCCTTGACCCATTGGCCATTGCCGGTGCGCCCCACTGTTACTTTTTTTGGAAGGTGGGGGTGATGTAAGCCTGGTCTCTGGAGTACTTTTTCTCCCTGGAAATTATTTGGATGAAGCTAATGAAGGTATTATAATCATATAAGCAGGGTGATTTGTATTACTAAAACAGCACCTCTAAAAAAATATTCCTAGTTGCACTTCTTTGCCCATGCCTTTTTTAGAGTACCCCCTCAAACTTTTTTATCCCACTTACAGTGCTAGATAGCAGCTCTATGCATGTAGGCCGCATTGCCAAAGTGTTTCTGCACTTGAAGAATATTTGCATACACTTCCATTTCTACCCATGTCATACGAGCCAACACACCAGTCTCAGCAGGGCGACTCATGATTTTGTAAACCCCATACTGCTTTTTTTTTCACTGTCTCCTCCCTAAAATTGCCTCCAAATCAATGTAAGTAAAATAAATTCCACTGTTTTTTTTTAAACGTCCCTCTTTCTTGCTTCCAAATCTTGCCATTATGTCATATATGGTGTTTAACTTCTCTGTGCTCCAGGAGAGACCAGGCCTGTCTAGAAATGTGTATGAACTGAAAGAAATGTGTACTGAAAGTACCTATGATCCAAGTACAAACATCAATACTTAGGGAGTTTAATTGACAGGACAACTGTACTTTCCTGATAAATTGCATTGGTGTAAAATGCATTTGAAAAAACTAAACTATTAATGAGTGTAACAAAATAAATCAGGCATCTTCTGCTTACTTTGGGAGTGTTTAAAAAAAAAAAAAAAAAATGTTTCTTTTGTCCTCATTTGCCATGACCTCCGTTTGGGGGGATACCAACCACCTAGCGAGTCCTTGCCTTAGGGTCCACTCAGAAGTCCCCTCCATCCATTGCCTGGACTCGAGCATTTTAATGGGTGGGAGATAAAACCCAAAGACACGACGCATTCAAACTGACTCCATCTAGGTGCGTTACCACCTGTAGGACCATTATCGGAACGAGGCTATATCCAGTCCAAGGAGTATTATTGGCATAATCATAGGACCCGGGGGAAAAATAAATAAATAAATAAACCCGGATTTTATCTCCACTCGATAAGCAGCTCCCAAAATGTCAGATTACGCCTACTGCCTGATCTGTTAAGGTCTGATCTAGATGTTTCATATAATGATGTAAGCCAGGCAGAGTGTAAGGGGGCTGCTTTCTCCGTCCATTTTATACAGATTTGCCTTCTAGCCAGCAAAATAGCATAGAAAAGAAATGGCCTTGCTTTCCCTGTGATGTTAACGTCCACGCCAAAAATAATAAGTGGTAGTGTAATTGCAAGTGATGTATTCATGATGGAGTTTAGAGTTACTTCCACTTCTAACCAAAACCGCTTTATGTCAGGGCATTCCAAAAACATATGAACATCTGAAGCTCCCGTGAGATTGTATTTGTTACATTTTTTGTCCTGGAGAAATTTGGAAAGTTTGAGTGGCGTGATATATGCTCGATGTGCTGTAAAAAGGTGGTTTCTTCTTAACCAAGAAGGTTTCACAGTCTTATACAAGAGGGCAAAAGAAGTTTGCCACATCTCCTCACTTTGAGAACCAATTACTGCCCCCCACAATTGGTCTGGGAGAGAGAATTCTCTGTCGAATTCTTCAAGCAATTGCCAGTACCAGAATGCTACCTCTCTTTTCCACACTAGCTTCTCCACTAGTTGTTGTTCTAAGGGGCTTACTTTCCCCAGATGTTTATCTTTTCTACGCTGGCCCCTTGTCCAGCTATCCAGCTGTATATATTTGAATCTAGACAATCCGGGGCCGACGTGGTCTTTTAACTCGTCCCATGTGATTAATAATCCTGCGTTTACTAGCTGACCCCATCTTATAATCCCTGCTTGTTCGAGTACAACTGACAAACTATCTCTCATGTATAATAGGAGCCCGGGTGAATCCCAAATTGGGGCAAAATTTGAGTAGTATGACAACCCGAGTTTTTTCCTTATGATAAGCCATGTCTTACACCAGGATTGTAGTATTTTAAGTTTGATTTTTTTGAAGAATTTCTGGCTGGCAAATTTGAACATAAACCTGTCCACTGATAGGTTTGCTCCAATTAACATGGCTTTGTACATTGATCCATTCAAAAGATTTGTGGGGGGTTTTAGGAGCATCCTCGAATGCGTCATCTGAAATGCCCATGCATAGTATAGTAGGTCAGGCAAAGCCAGACCTCCCTTCTCCCTTCTCCTCCTGGGCTTCTTCCAGGCAATTCTTGTTGACTTATAGTTCCAAATAAAGGAGTTGATTTCTTGTTGACTTTTTTCTATTGCCTTGGAATCAAAAGCCAAAGGGATGGTACTAAATATAAAGGTATATTTGGGGAGGATACACATTTTTACTAAATTTACTCGACCAAATACCGAAAGTGGCAAGTGTGTCCAAGTTTTCAGCAGCTTTTTACTCTCTCTGTGGATTCTGTCTAAGTTGGTTTGACAAATATTGCCCACATCCTGGGTAACTCGGATTCCTAGGTACCGCATAGACGGTGAAACTTTAATACCCAGATGTTGTTCTGGGATATTCCAAGTCATAATTTCTGTTTTGCTCGAGTTGATGTCGTACGCTGGGATAAGTCCAAATTCTTTTGCTCGCTGTATAACTAAGGGTAGTGCGGTTTTTGGGTCAGATGTTAAGATCAAAATGTCGTCAGCATATAGTGCAACCCGCCTCTCCCACTCCCCGAAACGAAATGATGGAATATTCGCTTCTGCCCGCAGAACCTGGGCGAATGGCTCGATATATAAATTAAAGAGGAGTGGGGAGAGCGGGCATCCCTGTCTGGTGCCCCTGGTGGTTTGAAATGCCTCAGTCAGGATGCCGTTGACCAAGAGCTTGGCTGAAGGAGCACTATATAGCTGAAATATTGCTTTACAGAATCTACTTCCAAAATTAAATTTTGTAAGGACATCCACTAGATAGGGCCAATTAACCCGATCAAACGCCTTAGTTGCGTCTAGCGTGAGTGTGGCCAAGGGTAGGGAAAAGGCAGATGCAATGTCTATGGCTCCTATCAGATCGTGTGTTAGTTCTGAAAGTTGTCGCCCTTTAATGAAGCCCTTTTGATCTTGGTGTATAAGGCTAGGTATTACGCCACTCAGTCTAGTTGATAATATAGTGGTGAACATTTTGTAATCATTATTGAGAAGGGATATGGGTCGATAAGATCCACACTCCCTGGGTGATTTGCCTGATTTTGGAATAAGGACAATTGTCGCCTCCCCCCATGATTTCGGTGTTGGGTGTCCCTCTATTAAGATGTCGTTAAATAGACCACACAGGACAGGAGTTATAACTTCTTCCAGAGCTCTGTATATCTCACCTGGGAGACCATCTGGGCCTGCCGCCTTTCCTTTTTTGGAACGGCGTATTGCTGTCCTTACCTCTTCCTCTGTAATCTCAGTCTCTAGAGCATTACTCTGTGACATTGAGAGGGCAGGTAACAGAATTTCTTTGAACCAATTTTCCGTAGCCCCTTGATTATTAGGGAGATCTTCTTTGTATATTAGTTCAAAGAAATCGTGGAAGGCGTTGCCTATATCTGAGTTAGATGTTCTTATTGTTACTTCCCCCTCTACCTGAATCTCTTTGATATATTTAAGAGCTTGGTCTGATTTTATTTTCCAGGCCAAAACTTTGCCGGCGGCTTCACCAAATTCAAATTGTGATATCTTACTTGCTTCCCATCTTTTATTGAGCCTTTCTTGTAGGATCCCCTCTAGTTGTGACTTCTTTTCAGCTAACCTCATCTGTTCTTGTGGAGTTGCCAGACGCTTGTCAGTATTTTGCTCTATTAGTCTCATTTCCTGCTCCAGATTGGCTATTTTTCCTCTGTATATTTTACGCCTATACGAGGCCCTATTAGTAATCTGTCCTCTCAAATAAGCTTTAAATGTTTCCCAGACTACCGCCAGACTTGAGGAGCCCAGGTTTAAGTCAAAAAATGTTAAAGACTCTTGTACTAAAAACTTGACCTCCTCTTCCTCAAGCAAGAGTGTCCGATCACAAGACCACGTTGTTAATGTGGTCTTATTGTCTAACCTCATTGAGAAAGATAGTGCAGAATGGTCTGAGAGGTGTGAAGGAAGGTAGTCTATTGTTAGCAGGGTGTCTTTCAATGAGTAGCTAAAAAAAGCATAGTCAATTCTTGACTTATGCTTGAACCGACCATTTCGGAAGGACACCCCCATTTTATTACCAGCTTTTTCTCTCCACAAGTCTGCCAAGCCAAGGTGTTTCATTATTGTGTTAAGAGTTTGCCTTGATTTGGGTGAACTAGGAATTTTAGAACTTGTGGATTTATCCAATTTAGGGTTGAGTACGATGTTGAAGTCTCCCATCCAGATCACTGGGTCCTGCATTACAGTCAAAAAATTCCAGACTGCATCTAAGTGAGACGGATCGTCTGAATTGGGACCATATTAGCCCACCAAGGTGCGGATATGGCCTTCCAGCGAGACTCTAACTATCAGCAATCTCCCTGAGTAGTCCTCTTTGTATTCTAGTATTTGGGCTTTAGCTGATTTCTTAAAGATGAATATTATCCCTCTGATATTTGCATTATGGTCTGTAGAACAGAACTTGTCTATCCATTTATATTTCTTTAGTATCTGGTCAGCCTCTGACTTAATTAAGTGTGAATCCTGAAGGACAATTATCTGTGCCTGGGAGTCCCTTAGATATTGGAAGATGTGCTCCCTTCTACCCTTCACCCGTAGACCGTTAACGTTCCAAGATAGATAATGGTACGATGTCATTTTATTATTTCTACGTCACCTTCACCCTCCTTCATGGTAGGCTTTTGGCTTCTGGTGAGAACTACACTTAGCTTTATTGAGGTCAGACTTGAGTCAAAAGGAGACGCAAGAGTACAATTTTGTTTCGGCTTGTGAGGACTTTTTATGTTATTTCCCCCTCTTTCCCCCCACCCCACCACCCCCCTGGGAAAAAAACCCTACTTACTGTGGCCTGATGACTAGCCACCTTTACGCCCATTGCAGCTTGCTCTTATTCCCTCAGCTGCAGATGTCTTATTAAGTCTGGAGCTTTTGTCAACCCGTATAAAGGTTAGCTCTGCCAGGGAGTTCTATTATTTTCTCTGAGGGAGCCTTCCTGCTTTGTTTTTAAGTCCTTATCTTTCTTTTCCCATTGGGTTTTTTTTTTTTTTTTAAGTATTTTTCCCTATTTTGTATATTTCCCCTGTATATGTTTTTTTTCTCTCTCTCTTTCCCCTTTATATCTTTTTTCCCCCTTTATTCTGTTTTCTTTTTCATATTATTTTTTTTTTTTATTGATCTATTTATTTATTCGTATGATTATGTTCTTATATGTTCTTATATACTATACTATGTTTTCTTTGATCGATAGGGTTTATTTTTTATCTTTTTCTTTTTTTTTTTTACCTTTCCATTTTATTTTATTTTATTTTATTTACCATTTTATGTTATTTCCTCCCTGCTTTTTGTCAACCTCCACCCGCTCTTTTTTTTTTTTTTTTTTTTAGGTGGTCTATTCTATTATCTGGGCTATTCTACATTTTGGTCTTCCTATACTAGATTATGTTGCTTTCTGAGCCTGCACGTGATCTTGTATATTTTGCAATAGCTCGTCTGCGTCCTGTATAGAGCGAATATTATGCATTTTGTTATTATACATAATCTTTAAGAATGCGGGGAATCTCATCTGGACATTAGCGCCCAGTGATCTAAACTTTTCCATGCGCTGTCCCAGCTCCCACTGTCTATCAAGTGTGGTTTTAGATAGGTCTGAGCGAATCTCAAAAGGGAAGTCGGGACCCTGTATCGTTTTGACCTTTAGCGCAAGTTTCAAAACCCTTTCCTTTAGCGCATATGTCAGAAAGTTAACTAATACTTTCCGGGGTTTACTTCTGGCGGGGTTCAGGCAGAATGGATCTCGATGTATCCGCTATATGTCCTTTTCAAGGGACTCTACAGACTCTTCCAAGTTAAGAGATTCCTTCAATAACTTGACTATGAAGCTCTTGAGGTCACTCCCTTCTTTCCCCTCCGGAATCTTCAAAATTCGAATATTGTTGCGTCTGGAGTAGTTTTCCAGCACTTCAATTCGCTCCCGCATACTCTCTCCGTCCCTTTGGAGAGTATTTATTTTGGAACTTGCTGATTCTAGGTTGGAGGACAGGACTCCCACGGAGCATTCTAGTGTTTCTGTTCTTTCATACAATCCGTCAACTTTCTTTTCTAGAATATCGCAGGATGCTCTTATATCAGTCTGATTGGCTTTAGAAAATGCAAAATCGTGTCTTATTTCTTGTCTCATTGCAGTAATCGAACCTACAAGAGCCTCGAGAGTATTGCTCACTCCGGGCTCTCCCTGCCAATTACCCATTTCTAACTCTTCATGGAGGGTGGGTGATTCTCTAACAAAACTCGCTCCCGGGAGGGGTTCCAATGCGTCCTCTACGGTTAGCATTAATTCGGGGACATGTGTGGTAGTTTCTAGCAGGTCTGGAGACGATGTCTCAGGTGAACTCTGAGTGCGGTCCTCTCCCCCCCCAGTGGTAACCTTTAAGATAAGTTGTTGGTTATCTTGCTTTCCAGGTGTAGCCATATCTTGTGAAATTTCCAAAATCAGGGGTATGGGCTTAAAAAACGACCTTAGCGACGGAGTTATGACTTTGGGGGTTATTAAGCATTTATTGTTGCTCTGCCTTGTCTGCTTAGTGTTTTTTGCACCCTTGCTCAAAGCGGGCCTTCTTAATTCTATCGCTCCCGTTTTGTGACACAAATCCTGTTCCTTTGCTGAGCCCTTCCCCACAATGCACTCTGGGATATGTAGTTTTTGTGGTTTCGCTGTTTTGGTCCCTCTATGGCCAGCCCTGGCTTTGCTTCTTGTGGTACGAGGTTGTAATTCTGCCCCTCTAGCTGCCACCCATACCCCCTCTGAACTCACTGCGTTACTTTCCGGGTTAGATGCTGCCAGATGAGAGCCTCTCTCCACGTCTGTAAGGCTCGCCTCCGCGTTTGCTGACTGCGGCTTCAAGGGCTGGTGTCCCGCTGATAGCGAACGTCGGAGCTCCCCTCTATCTCCGCTGCTGCCTGCAGAAAATCCTCTCAGGGCTCCTCTAGCTGCGGCCGCCCGGCCTCGCCGAAGCTCCACGGCTGCCCGCCTCCAAGTCGGGTGGGGGGCGGGTGCCAGGGAGATAGCGGTATTCGGCAAACACATTCACCGATAGCCAGGTACTTAGTATGTAAGGACGCCGCTTTCAGCTCATGCTATATTTAGTGCTGTCACCTACGTACAGGTCAGAAAAGAAAAAAACAGCTCCATTCGAGAGAAAATTTTGGTGTCTCTGCAGCGAGGTACTAAGAGCGCTGCCTGGTGCGTGCGGTCCGCTCTAGCCGGCAGCCGCCATGTTTTCCCTCGCAACTTACTTGGGAGTGTTGTAGCGTGGGGATCCAGTAAAATATGGAGGTCGTCTCCCTCAACATGCCATAAACTAAGTGCTGGGTTTGCAGTTTTAGGCATGTCACCTACAAATCATCGACATCATGCGTTTAAGTCTAATTAGTTTAACTGAAGCCAACAGACATTTCAACCTTAAATGCATTAAAGTGCTTGGTGTGTGGCTCCCCTGGCTAGGTTTTACCCCCAGGGAGCCACTGCACACAGTTTAGGAACCAGTGGTGTAGACGATCAGTGCAGGTTAGCTGCAAAGGCCTTTGTAATGTACGAATCTACCTAGGGCCATATGTATCAACACATTTCCCCATAGACACAGAATGTGCAAAACCCCTTGATACATCTGGCCCCTAGTGTAATTTTCCCGATTCATGCCCATATATAGGTATAAATCACCCGATCCTTATATAGGCAAAGAAATCATACCCGTATTCAGACGGAGCCTATGCAGCCCAAATACGGCATGGCTACTTCCACTAAGTTCCAAGAATTCACAACGATTTCTTAGAAAAACCCGCCTTCAGCAGCTAGGGACTTCTCCTTGCCTGAATACTAATTTATCTAGGAAATCATGGAGTTTTCAAAGAACTGAGTCTTTGATGACATTATTATGTCCAATCATATGTCAAACTCGTCACCTTCAAGGTATAAATATGCCTACATTTGCCCAGACAAACCCACAGT
The DNA here is from genome assembly GCF_964261635.1 of Lissotriton helveticus. Lineage (NCBI taxonomy): Eukaryota > Metazoa > Chordata > Amphibia > Caudata > Salamandridae > Lissotriton > Lissotriton helveticus. The sequence continues at coordinate 59,168,197 of NC_136059.1, forward strand.
GGTTTGGAGCAGATCGACTATCTACTTGCCCGACGCGCCCTGCTGCAGCAAGTGCCGGAGGAAGACGACCTTCCAGCTGACGTACTGAGAGACGCTGACTTTTCTCCTGCCGAGAAATACAGCTCCAGTATTTCCAGGCTACCCTTGCGGGTTGCTGGGAAATCGAGTCCTGAGAGAGAGATACAAGACCTCCTACATTCTCAAACCAAGGTACGGAGCTGATTAGACCCGTAGAGAATTCTTAGATAGATTTCTGGCAGAAGAAATACTAAACTTAAGCTACTCCTCACTTACTTTTTCCCTTGTACTAGACTTAGGTTAGGTACACTTGGGTAGGCATATTTTAGAAGCACCAGTTGAGTACTTTTAGTCATTATTTTATCACTATATGTATTTGATATATTTTAGGCATTTTATGGCTTAGAAACCATATCATGCTCTTACAGTACTATTTTATAATACTCTTCGTATTATATGCCTTGTACTTTATAACCAGTATTACGATTGTAGCAGTACATTTCTTATGCTTGAGAAAGAAGACTTTTCAATAAATACTTTTTATTGAAAACACCCGTCTTTCTATTTTCTCAGCACCTCTGGTGAAACGAAGCATGCATGATTGACTGAGTAAAATAGTTATCTATTGTTTCTGCGACTCTAGAGATTGATTTCTTATTCTTGGGAAACAAAGTTGTCATGTTTATGCGGTTGTTAGAAACTAATCCCTTCTTGTGAATTCGAGAAAGTTTCTAGTGACCTCTGAGCTAGCTGGCACTCACAATTAAGTTTAATATATTCAATAGAGGCCTAGTCGACATCAGTCCTATGTCTAAACTATAGTATATATTATTCCAATGCGCAGAGCCTATTGGAAATATAGGAACTACACTACATGGCGCCCAACGTTTGGTAAGGCGATAATTTAACGCTAGATACTAAAGTAACTCAGTTGTGCTTTTTACACAGACCTTTTTCTATAAATTACTCCAATACACGTCTGGAGTGGGTAAAGGGATAATATCTGCAAAAACTGAGTAGGACGAAAATCCTATGTATTAGTTTTTGTGTTGTTCAACGTTGAAGGATACAGTGTTCCAAAATATTGTGCACTAATCTTTGTTTCCTTGAAACTTGCTCTGCAAACTTTCGGTCAACAAAATGCAGGATAGTGACGAAGAGAGAGAAAGAGTAAGAGCTGAAGCAGCAGCAGAAGCAGTTTTAGATGACATAAATCTGCTACAGAATGACCCGGAGGTTATAATCCTCCCGGTAAATGTAAGAAAAACTATAACTTACAAACTCATAAATAATGGAGTATCATCGAGAGGTGATAAAGTAATCTTTGTTATAGAGGCACATGAATATTAGCAGACAGAAGTATTCTATTCATGGATTCATTTTCCTCCAGCCGATGGAGGGACACACGAGTTCCACTACTACAAAGTAGAGGAACCTCTAGAGGAATACGTTCCTTATGAGGACGTTGAAATTCCATTAACTTACCAAGAGCATCATCTCTGGTTTAAAGGCACCCTACAACATGAAAATCACATAACCAGGCTCAGCCCACTAGGTAGACCAGGAGCAACATGGCCGGTACTAGCCAGCTATAAACCACATCCTGACATTGAAAAAATGACAGGTCCAGAATTGTTATACAGCTAACACAGTTAATTAAATTTCATAGATAATTGGTTCAATATGTCATGCAGGCTTTAACAGTCCAACCTACTGTAAGGATTCCACAGCACACCCCTCACCAGGGGAACACAAACAAAATCACACAACAGACTATACAATCAGTCATTGGTAAATTGCCCGCAAAGAGGGAACAAATTCTTTTTTGGCTAGCACAAAAAATCACTCAGATAGGGGCAGTATTCCCTGATAGTACACCTCATGAGAAACATAGAATTCTAACAATCTGTTTACCAATGGGGATAGCACCACATGTGGAGGACTGTGACACTTGGGGTACAGTCTTTGCTTCAACCTACACAAAAACACACGGTGTTCCGTCCATGGCGGTAATACCAGACGTTCTGAGACAGATTCAAAATGAATATGGACCAGAACCTGCCTTGTTATTGTTGTGTTATGTTATGTTAAAATTATTTGTAAAGCGCGCTTACACCTAGCGGTTTCATGGCGCTAAGAGAGAAGGACAGCGGCGGTGGGGAACAGAAGCATTAATCGTATGCTTGTAAGAACAGAAGGGTTTGAGGAGTGTTTTGAATTGGGTGTAACTGGTTACAGATCTCAGTTCCATCGGGAGGGTGTTCCAAAAATGGGGAGCCAAAAAGGAAAATCGGAGGCCGCCATGTTTTTTGCGTTTAACAGTAGGAATCATGAGCAGATTGAGGTAGGAGGAGCGAAGTTCAAGTATGGGGACATAGCGATGAATCATAGAAGGGATGAAGGCAGGGCCCTGGCCCGTGAGCGCTTTGAAGATGGTACATACAAGTTTAAAAACACAGCGTTTGGCATCCGGGAGCCAGTGAAGGCTCTTCATCAGAGGACTGACATGCTGGTGCTTTGGCTGGTGATAAATGAGCCTGGCTGCTTGGTTTTGGACTAGCTGTAGACAACGAAGTTGGTATGCTGGGATACCAACATAAAGCGAATTTGCGTAGTCAATACGAGAGATGACTAAAGCCAGGGTAACAAGAGTGAGGGCCTCGGTGGTCAAAAATCTGCAGATCTTGCGAATTCTGCAAGGAGAAAAAACAGGAAGAAACCACTGCGTTAATTTGGTGATTCAGAGACAGATCATTGCAGATTATGACCCCAAGGCTTTTTACAGTATCCACTGGGTGGGGGGAGCTGCCCAGGAGTGGAGGCCAAAAGTTGGAGTCCCAGGGGTTGGCAGCACCACCAGTCAGGATCTGCTCCGTCTTGTCAGGATTGAGTTTTAATTGATTAGTGTACATGCCTTAAATCTTGGTATGAAACTACTAAAAGATTTCAAACAGGTCTCGGCTATACTATTAGCCAACATTAAAGGTGAATCAGCATCGGTGGCAATCCGCCAAAAACTAAAAGAAACAGATACAACAGACCAACTATATGAGCTTGCAAGAATTATTGAAAAATCACATGAAGCACAAGGTAGAGATAGTTTGGGTGGGAAACCATTAAAACCCCAACTAACAGAAAATCTTGAATTTTTTTATTAAAAATAATCTCACTACTTCTTAAAAGAAGTGGGAAAATACTAAACAGACACATCCCAAAGAGAAACGTTCTCAGTCCAGAGGAGGATCTCCCCAACGGGGAGGTAGGTCTCCACAACGGGAGCCCTCTGAAAAAAGTGTAACCTTAGAAATAGGGATAATCTGAGAAAACCTGACAGATATCAAGATACTGATACAGGTTCCTCTCGTACCTTTCAGACTTCCTCTCAGAAATCCGAGAGGAGAGGACGATCAGAACAAAAAGAAGAACGCGTGAAGTCCAAAGACGAACAGCACGTTCCAAAAAAATCAGAAAACTCAATTCACCAAGAAGAAGGTAGCAAGCGTAAAGATCAGACATGCCGAGGATCTTGAGGACACAACTCAAGAGCAGGCCCAGACAATGCTAGACAGCACAGCAGAAGTGACCATAGCTCGCAAGATCCTGAAGGATCATCTGGAGACAGTGGACTTGAATGAATGCATTGAAGTTGAAACTGCCAATACCAGGGTTAGTGTACCTCACAAGTTATATGAAGTAACACTCCGGATGGAGGGGGAATTAACTAGAAAAATAAAAGCACTCTTTTGGGAGAAGCTATCTAAGGGTTATCACCTTTTTCTAGGTGAACAAGATTGACCACCTGAATTTGTCAGGGAGTGCCCACAAGGCGAAGAGATAATTATGCCAGCCTTCTCAAATCATATTCCAATTCATAAAAAATACACATATGCCAGAAAATGGGCAGTAGCCCAAGCTCCAGCATTATATAAAAATCATGCAGGATGGGATGAGGACTCTCCTCACCATAAAATCCAGTTAAAAAATCAGCCTACTGCACAAAGGCAATATCCTGTTAAACATGAAGTGAAAAAACAAGTCATGGAGATTTTAAATCGACTTGAATTCCAAGGGGTGATTGAAACATGCACCTCATCTATGAACAATCCTTTGTTTCCTGTCTCCAAACCAGACAATTCATATTGTCTAGTTTTGGATTACAGACATTTAAACTCCTGTTGCAAAACATTTGCAGTACAAAATGCACACAGTGCAGCACTGATGAATAACATTGTGCGGACAAAATATAAAACCACATTAGATATTTCACATGGGTTTTTCTGTCAAAACATTTCACCTGAAAGCAGACATTTGACCGCTTTCTCAATAATGGGGACACAGCGACAATTTTGCCGTTTCCCCCAAGGATTCAAGAATAGTCCAGGGTTATTTTCAGCCAGAGTAACAGAATTACTACAAATGTATGATCATGAGGCATTATCTTATGTCGATGACATCTATCTTACAGACGATGATTTGGATGTGCACTTGAAAAGAGTGAACACCATAATACTTAGGTTTGCTTCTGAAGGGTACAAATTCAATTTTAAGAAATTACGAATTGCCCACCTCAACGTCCTATTCTTAGGATACGAACTTTCAAGTGAAGGCAAGAGTCTGGCAGTAAACTTTCTAGAGAAATGTGCGCTGCTCCAACCTCCAAAAACGTTGAAAAACTTACAATCAATTCTAGGTTTCCTGAATTTTCGAAGAACTTATGTTAGAAATTACGCAAAAAGGGTTAAACCTCTCTACGAACTAATCAAACCTGATTTTAAACCAACAAATTGGACTCAAAACCATACAGACATTTTGCGTTCAGTGCAAACAGACATATTAGCAAATACACAGTTAAAAAACACGCGACAATGTGCGCAACCTTGTGATCCAAATCATCCCAGGAAGATGCGGATTCACATACCTGACCTTTAATGAAGGTGAAAAGGTACCAATAGCATACAAATCACACTTGTACACAAGCTGAAATAAAATTCACTTCAACAGAAAAAATTCTGACAGAGGTTCAAACTGCAGTAGCAAAAGAGAGAGCTCTCGCGCAGGGTAAATGCATAATGATCGTTACACCTGTACCTGCCTTGGAGGCAGTGATGAAAGCAAGCATTCCCAATGCTAAGGCTTTACATCCGAGATGGATACAATGGGTTAACTCTCTTGCTGCTGATGAAGCAAGGTGAAGAGCAAAATTTTGTTCAAACTTGCGAAGTTAATCTCCCATAATTGTAATAAAACTAATAAGCATGTGGTGAAAATTACTAGTCAACTTAGTTTTAAAAGTGCATCCATCAGTACACGCGGGATAAACTAATGTGCTTTATGTTGCAAATGCAAAGAAAAATAATAAATTAACCTTGTCTATTGTCTTTGTCAGTATTAAATGCGGCTGTTTAGCTAATGGCATGTGCTTATTTTGTGTGCTTATGTTATGTCTTTTCTGTGACAAAAGCTCATGGAGATTTGTGCAGTTCTTAAAGGAGTGGTAAATATGATGCTGCTTGGATGTGCTTTGCTAGGTAACAAAATTAACGGGTTTAATTAGTATTGGGGGTGGGTAACAGAATGGGTTTCAATTCTTTTATTAATTGACGTCTTGTGTTTGTTTAATCATAGTTTTCTAAAGAGAGGCCTAAAGATGGTTTTGAAAATGGCTGACAGAGATGCAGACGTGAAACCTTGTCCAGAGTGGAGCCTTGCATATGCGCAATAGTCTTGAATAAAATCTGCTCACGGAGAGAAGGCTCAAGGACAGGAAGAAAGTGTCTGCCAAGATTAGGAAGTAATGTTCTGAACTCGAGGGAAAAGTATCATTCCTGAGGAAGCGGAGAAACCTGGAAATGAATAGACAATAGGGCTTATGTGAAGCCTGGACTTGGTCAAAATTCGGAGGTGACCTAACTATGGACTGACACGGGTCAGCCAATGAGAAGCCTGGATTTCATTGAAAGAATGTAAAATGTAGAAAGTTTAGATAGAAAGAAAGGTATAAAACCTGACATCACGAGCAGGGCAAAAACTGTTTGCTTTCTGAATCCTGATTGACGTGACATGCTTTCGGACTTTTAGCGCACGTAAGGACAGCAGACTTTAAATAATTTTTCCTTTCTAGGTGGAGTGAGAAATAGACAGGGAAATCGATTTAGGGAATGGAAACTGTTATTTTGCTAAAAATTCATGCTTCTGAACTTGTCTTGATAATCTCAGTTTATTAAATAATTTCCTTATTTGCTTATAAAATAAAGAATTTAAAATGTAAATTCTTTTTCTTTATGATAAATAAAGTTAATAAATTAGATTTGAAAAGACAAGCTGGTCTTGTTTATTCATGGTCTAGTTTCCATCAGTTGATCCATTCGCCTTAGTGGCCTGATTAAAAATGATAAATGTTTAAAAACCATGGTAAGAGTAGATAAACTGCAGTTGTATATAAATATGTAAATAGTTTGTGAATAGATTTGATTAATCAGACCACATGCTTCAGTCGCTCAAAAATTGTCTCATTGTTTTATGGGCCTTTATAAGTGTTTAATGATTAATGGTGAGTATTATGGAGATAAGTAGTGTTTATGAGACACTTTTTCAATCAGAGCGCTGGATCAATTTCTTGGTAGCAGAGTTTGGTTGCTATGGTAACTGGCATGTTACATGGTAAATACATAGGATTGATGACTAAAACATGTTAAGTTTGTTCAGTTGTTATATGTAGTCGAAAGGTTTTTTCTAGCAGTGTGAAAATTCCTGGTTTGTCGGCATAAGACGTGTGACAGGTGAAGTTACACAGTGCATTTGTTCTGTTTCAAAATAGTGGTATCGCCGTATATCACAAGTGTTGTGGTCGTACAGCACAAGTTTAGGGATTTTAGGTGTGTAAGGTAGAATGTATAGTGAGGATTGTCTATGAAATTGCAACTTTCGAGTATAGGGACTTCTGTTCTGCTTTAAAACTTACTGTGAAAAGAGTAGTAGATTTTATCCAAGCTTGAGTGAAGGGTAAGGAAGCGTTGTCTATTTTACTGGCGAGTGAGGATTTCTATTAGTGGGTTAAAGTCCTACTAAAAGAATTATATATGCATGGTTAGGGATTTTTCTGTATGTATGTGCGTAAATGATTTTGTAATATACGATAAAGTGAAACTCTGAATTGTTTCTATATGTGCATTCAGAGAGAAATGAGTTTGTTATTACCTGTTTGAAGGGTAAAGTAGTCTTACTTTATCGACGAATTTAAATATTCTGTGAGAATAGCGTTGTCTATACTTGAATGTTTGAGAAAGCTATCACTTTATTTTAGCGAAACGGACAAATGGTTTGTTTTTGTGGAGATACTAACTGAATTCAATTGAAAGATTTGTAAATATGGCGCAGTGAAAATATTTTGTAAAGGAGGTGTTAGTTCAAGGAGCGAAGTGAGGGACAGAGAAGCTGCAGCGGCAGCATACGTCACAAGAGTCGCGCTGTGATTGGCTAACATACATCACACTATTCGCGAACAGATTGGTTCACGTGACTAAGACAAGCTTACAGCTGATTGGCTCATTCTGAAAAACAGTAATTCTATTGGTTGAGCAGAATAGTGACGAAGCTTAACCTGATTGGTTCATTGGTGAGTTTCGCGCACGGATTGGTTGGTGTTGTGGAATAACCAGGAAGTAGTTACAATCTTTTCTGAAGTAAGGGACATTGTTTAAAAACATGGATTATTATTACATGAAAGAGAAAAAGAAGCTTTCATGGTTTCAGAAATTGAAAAACAAAATTAAACCTGATAAGAAAATTTCTACGAGGGGTGGAAGATTACTTCATAATTATAAGACACCTGCAGCTTATATGTTGGGTGAATATGGCTGTCATACTTGTCTTTGGATTGAGAATTGGATGGTATATACCAAAAATGATGGTGTATTAGCTTGGCCGGAAGATGGATCATTTAACATAGCGGTTTTGAAAAACTTAAAAGAAAAAATTATGAAACCTGTGCCAAAGCCTGGGCCTACTCAATTTGAGGCTTTAGCTGAATGGGAGGATGAAATGTTTGAATTAGAACGAGAGAATAGAGGAATACCAAGAAGTACTGGATTTGGTCTTAATAGAGAAAGACATGAGGATAAAATGCGTCGTTGGAGATGTGCAGATATGTTTGATGATTTGTACCCAGCAAGATTAGTTAATGAAGCAACTGGACAAAAGAGTGCCCAAAAGAAAAAGGAAAATAGTGAAGAAAGTGATTCAGAGGATGTGGTTTTAGAAGAAATTTAAACTAGAAAACCGCCACCTTATCAACCAGTTTGTTCATGGTCGTCCCCAAGTGCCCCTCCAAAAGAAATTATTGATGAGTCATCTCCCACAACAAAATCGAATAATAGAAAAACACCCGAAAGAGTACAAACAAGATGTAATTCTAGTATATCAGGAGAAAATAGAAATTATGCTGAAACCCCGGTTCAGAGAAATAAAACCCCAAGAAATGGAATGAGAACAGAAAGGTGTGAGGAATTACCAAATACTTCAGAATATTTTCATTCAAAAGATGAATTAATACAGCAGTTAACTAAAAATATGGAAGCAGTAACAGTACCTGTAACTATTGGACCTGTTCTTCCAGTATTTGATCAAAAAGAAGTTAGACATTCAGCTTTAACTGTTCCATTAAGTACAGAAATTCAGAAAATGGCTGAAAAATTTTACTCAGATTTGTCTGAAATACATTAAGAGAAAACAATAATGCCTGACCTAACCTTTAATCAAAGTTTGTCATGTAAAACTCCATCTGGTGCAGAATCTGATTCTGGATCTCCGGAAAAGAGCCTGAATAAAATAGATTTAACACAAAGCCCAGAGTCTAAATTACTTGATGTTGCAAAATTGAAAGCAGATATAGAGGAATTAATAATTGGAACAATTGGAACTGACAGTTTGAAGGCATATCAGGATGATGAATTATTATTTATTTGCAAAAGCATAACTTGGAAAATGAAAAACAAATATGATCAATTAGAGGAAATAGCTTTTGAATTAGAAGTAGATCTAAGTAAGAAGAAAAATGTGCAGAAAACATATAGGGCCAGATGTAGGTAATTTTTATTTACCGACCTCTTAAATACCGAGTCATACCGACTCGGTATTTAAGAGGTCGGTAAATAAAAATACCGAGATGTAGGTAATTGCAGATGTGCAATTACCGAATCGGAAACAGTCGGTAATTTCCGATGTGGTAAATACCGACCAGTCAATGCCCATGCATTCCTATGGGCTTTGAAGCCCATAGGATTGATTGGGCATATACCGGTCGGTATTTACCACATCGGAAAATACCGACTGTCACAAGGGTGCAGGGGGTGTCACTTTGACACCCTCTGGCACCCCCAAAAGAGGCTCGGGTGCCATGTGGCAGGCATACCTGCCCTAAGGGCAGGTCTGCCTGTCATATGGCATAGGTGTGCATGCACACATGTGCATGCACACCAGAAACGGTATTTTACCATCAAGTAGTATTTGATGGTAAAATACCGATGTTGTACTGCTTGTGGGACTCAGAAGAGTCCCACCTACATACCAATTGTCCGGAATCAGTAATGATACCGACTCGGTATTTTACATACTCGGTAAATTTACCTACCGGTAAATTTACCGAGTCTGTAAATTACAGGGACCTACATGTCAAATTGCTTTTACCGGGTGGTAACGGCCGAATTCGGCCGTTACCACCCGGTAAAAGCCTACCTACATCTGGCCCATAGAGTGGAATTCTCTGAAAAAGACATTGAAAATATGCATACCACAGGAAGAATAATTCATATAAAATAATTATTCGTGATTTTAAGAAAATGGGATGAATTAAGCAAATGGAGAATAAAATGGTCAAAGAAAAGAGAGGAAGACAGAACAAGCTTAGCTTTTCCAGCCAGAGAAAAAGAAGAAGTAGTAAATGAGTTTCCAATGAGAGAAATACCGGGAGGAGGATATGTGCATGTCCCATGGGCAAGACAGGACATTTTACTTTTTACAAATGATTTCCCACGATTAAGAGAAAAACCTGTAGAATGGTATCGACAGGTAGACAGATTTGTGAAAGTTTCAAATGTTTTGTGGGTTGATCTCGATGAATTCTTTGACATAGTTGTCCCATCAGATCTATGGACAGAATGTAAAATTTCTATAGATTGGCCTAGAGAAGAACCATCTCGACATAAGGTGCTCCTTCACCAGATGTAATGAAATTGTATGATAAGGTAATTGTGTTTTTGAAAAACAAGAGTCCCCCAAAAGAGATAGATTGGGTTAAAATATACAGAACAACCCAAGAGCCAACAGAATCATAACATTCATTTAATGAAAGATTAGTGCTGGTATTTAAACAATACAGTGGATATGAAAATTTAAGTGAAAAAGATATGAGCCATTTTATATACAGGACCCGATTAGCCTAACAGAAACTGAATTAAAAGCATTTGAACAGTTAAAGAAAAGTCTGTGTGAAGCTCCAGCATTGGGAATGCCTGATTATGAAAAAGAGTTTGAGCTGTATTGCAGTGAAAAAGAAGGATGTGCATTATCAGTTCTGATTCAAAGACATGGAAAACTGAGAAAGCCAATAGCATATTTCTCAGCTGTTCTTGACCCTGTTGCAAAAGCATTACCAGGTTGCTTGAAAGCAGTAGCTGCAACAAGTGTAAATATGGAACAAAGTGAAGGAATAATAATGGGATTTCCTGTAAAAGTATATGTACCACACTCAGTTGAAATTCTCCTCACTAGAAGCAAAACACGGCATTTGACAAACAATAGACTAACAAAATATGAAAAAGTTATCCTTGGTTCAGATAACGTATCTATTGCGAGATGTGTGAATTTAAATCCTTCCACATTATTACCTGATGGTACTGAAACAGAAGTCAGGGATGAGGTTGATCATGAATGTCTAGATGTATTAGAATATTGCACTAAACCAAGGCAGGACATTAAAGATGTCCCATTAGCTGAATCAGATTATGTTTTATTTGTTGATGGTTCATGCTTAAGAACAGATGATGGTGTTCTAAGTGCAGCATATTCAGTTTGCACAGTTGCAGATGTAATTGAAGCCTCTTGTCTCAAAGGAATTCGTTCAGTTCAAGTAGCAGAATTGATTGCTTTGATTCGTGCATGTGAACGGGGAAAAGAGTTAAAAATTACCATAGTGACTGATAGTCAATATGGTTATGGTGCAGTCCATGAATATGGCCAGCTCTGGTCTCAAAGAGGTTATTTAACTTCTGCGGGATCACCAATGAGAAATGCACAGTTGATCAATAGATTAATAGACGGAATTCAGCTTCCAGAAAAAATTGCAGTGGTAAAGTGCACAGCACACAAAAAAGGAGAGGATTACATAACAAAAGGAAATGCATATGCTGATACAATAGCAAAATGTTGTGCAAAAGAAAATGTATCCATTAATCGGGGAAAAAGAAAATGAACATGTTTTGAACTCACTTATGCTAACATATGTAGTTGAGACTTGGCAGGGAGTAAAACAGTTGCAAGATGAGGCAAATGATGAAGAGAAAGACACATGGTTAAAAGCAGGATGCAGGCAGAGAGAAGAAGATGAGATTTGGGTTTACAAAGATGACAGACCAGTAATGCCAGATAGTATGATTTCTGACATGCCACGCATGTACCATGGTCCAGGACATACTGGTAGAGATTCAATGATTAGATTATTTAGACAGACATGGTACAATCCAAAATTTAAAATAATTGCAGAATCTTTTTGTCAGAGGTGTTTAATCTGCCAACAGATCAATCCAAACAGAAAAACTGTTGTGAGCATGGGAACCATAGGACGGGAGGGTGGTCCATTTACCAGAATACAGCTTGATTTCATTGACATGCCACCTCATAATAAACTCAGATATGTCCTGGTGATAATCTGTCTCTTTTCGAGATGGGTAGAAGCATTCCCAACTCGTCACAATGATTCAGTTACTGTGGCAAAATTGCTTTTGAGAGAAATCATACCAAGGTATGGATTTCCAGTGACGGTCGAGACTGATCGTAGTACACATTTTGAAAACAGATTGCTAAAATTGATTTGTGAAGCACTGGATATAAAGCAAAAATTATATTGTGCTTACAGACCAGAAGCATTAGGTGTTGTTGAGCAAGTGATTGGTACAATAAAAAACAGAATAGCCAAAATGTGTTTAGCGACAGGAATGAAGTGGACTGATGCACTTCCACTTGTTTTGATGTCTTTGAGAAAAACAGGTTTGAGTCCACATGAGATCCTTATGGGTAGGGTTATGAGGCAAGCATTTGTTCCAGTTGATAAACTGTTGAGCATTAATGATAGCTTCATTATGGATTACTGCAAAAATATATCTGATGTGGTGACTTCTGTGTTCCATCAGGTGGGAACTGAAGTAATTACAAAAGAGAAAGAGCAAGCTCATGATCTGTTACCAGGAGACTGGGTGAGAAAAAAAGTACATCGAAGAAGAAACTGCTTAGTACCAAGGTGGCAGAAGCCAAGACAGGTGGTATTAATCACAACAAATGCAGTAAAGTGTAGGGGATTGAAGAGATGGATTCATGCTAGCCATACCATACGTGTGCTGCCAGCACCTGAAAATCCTGATGAAGGTGATACAACAGCTGATTCAGATTCAGAAGAAGAACCTGAAAGAAATCCAGATCCTGAAGACCGACAAGAAAGTCAACATCTGGAAAATTCAAATGCGAATGAGGCATTAAATGAAGAAAATGAAGAGGTTGTAATACAAGACTCTGAAAATTATGAGGATCTGCTAGATGAAGAAGCAGACAAAGAATCTGAACAGAGAGTGATTCAAGATCAGGAGAGTATTAAAAAGCAGATTGGAAGCTCTGGAAGAAGGAACGAAAATTCTGAAACTGGTGAATTGGAAGTAATAGAAGAAGAAGAAGAAGAAATTCCAAGTACCAGCTATAAGGATGCTGTTCCTAACAAAGTGAAACTGCCGAGTAAAGAAGTACCTGGATCTAAAGCTGATAACACAGAAAGTGAAACAGATGAAAGTGGAGATGAATCAAAAGTAAAAAGATCAAGAAAACGAGCTTGGAGAGTGGTGTATAATCTATCTGAACCAAAAAGGAAATTATCAAGAAAAGGAGATAATTGGCCAGAAGAAAATGAAGGTCTAAAATTTAAATTAGTGAATAGAGCAAAAGATCAGGTTAATGAGATCTCAAGTCAAAAGGAAGAAGACTCAAATAAGAAAAAAACAAGCAGGAAAGAAAATTGAAGTGATAAACAGCAGAGCAAACAGAGTAATAAAGCCAAATCAGAAGTACAAGTCACCTTAGTGGATTACATCATTATTCCACCACTAGTGGAAGTAAATAGTAGTCAAATAAATTTAGATGATGCCAGTGATAATGATGATGATTGATTTTATTCATTAGGTGACACAAGGTTGAATAAATTGTGTTAGGTGACACAAGGTCGAAGAAACTGTGTTAGTTGATAAAAACACATTGATGTATGACATAAGGTCGAAGAAAAGCTGTTAGAGAATGAAGTTATCTATTTGGAAAAAAATAGAGTATATTTAGTAATTTTAAATTTTTTGTTTTTTTTTCAAAGGCTCTTGTTTGAAAGTAAAGATGCCTTCTACTAATAATAATTCGAGATGCTCAATTTTCAGAAGATGTTGCAAATTGTCTTCTATATGTGTAATTTTGATAATTTTAGTTTGGTTAATTCTAGCTGTCATTTTTCCTTTTGGAATAGATAAAGAGTTGTATAAAACTAACATGACTAGTAAAGTTGTGGTTAATCATGAAAAAGTAGAAAAGACTGATAAAATCATTGTGCATAAACCAGAGATTCATCAAGATAGATTTGTAGGTGATTTTTCTAGTAATACCTTTTCAAGACTTTTATCTGAATATGTTAAGGTGATGGATGTAAAAGATTGCTACATTTGTGTGAAATTACCTACTTCTGTGTCTTAAGGAGTAATGTATAACATGCTTCCTCTTACTTATGGAATAACCTGTAGTGTATTGGCTAGTTTGTTTCATCAAACAGGTCGTTTAGAATATTACTATTCCGATTATGATGAGATTTTTGCAAATTTAAAAGTTGTAAATAGCTTGAATAAATTGAAACATGCTAAACAGATGAGTGAATTTTTCTTAGTAACTAGTGAACTCACTTATGAGTATGCTTTTAGAAATAATTTAATATATAAATTGAGAACAGAAGAGAAAACATTTTTAAATATGGTGGAAGAGAGAAGAGCGATTTACAAGCGAAATGAAATGCTGAAACAAACTAAGTCTAAATTTTGGCAAATTGAAGATGAAAAGCTTAATGGCAGAAATGAGAATGTTGCAATTCAAATAGATAAACCTGTTAGTGGAAAATTCTGTATCAGAAGAGATAATACTTTGTTTGATAATTATTTTGTAGGTGCAAGTCAATGTGAAGACACTTATCGAATTTTAGGGGGATGGGGAATTAAAGGAGGCAAAGATCCAATTTTTCCTGGAATTTATTTTATTTGCGGGAATAAAGCTTATTACAATCTTCCAGACCACTGGTATGGAACTTGCTATGTAGGTTTAGTTTTTCCAAAGATTTTTCATTTAGCTAGAAATGTAAAAGGTTCATTTGAAATTAGCAATCATCTGAGTAGATTTAGAAGGGAAAGCTTTTCAGAAATATTGGGAGATATATTTGGTGCATTAATCCCTATGGTAGGAATAACCCTGAATGCAAACAAAATCAGAAAAATGTCTACAATTGTTGATATGTTGTTAACAGATACTGCTAGTAGATTTCAATTAGTGAACACAAAGCTTATTGCTATGAGAACCATGGTGATGCAGAATCGTCTTACCTTAGACATTCTGCTAGCTAAGGAAGGAGGAGTTTGTGGAATTTTGCATGTTCAACATTGCTGTACATATATCCCTGACAAAAGTCAGAATATAGAAATGTATATTAAGAATATAACTGAATTACATAGTGAGATTAAACCTTTAGAAGATGAAAGTTTTTCAGAACGTTTAAGTAATCAAACACTGGTTTTAGAGATTGGTAGTTCAATCACAGGTAAAATAGTTTTTCCTATAATAGTCATAGCTATAGTGATACTTTTGTTAAAAATTAGTTGTAAGTTACACAGGAGAAGAAAAGATCTAATAGAAAAGAAAAGAATTTACAAACTGAGAAAAGAAAAAGAAAAGGAAATAGAATTAGAAGAGTTGCGAAGAACTCAATATGAAAATTTCAGAAAAACAGATGAAACTAAAGTTTAGAAGTACTAACATCAAGAAAGTCCAAAACATGTTCATGGGTTGAAAATTAATAAATTTTGGGTATTGTTTGGTGATTTTAAAATCACCAGATGAGGGAGTTGATGAAGCAAGAGGAAGAGCTAAATTTTGTTCAAACTTGCAAAGTTAATCTCCCATAATTGTAATAAAACTAATAAGCATGTGGTGAAAATTACTAATCAACTTAGTTTTAAAAGTGCATCCATCAGTACACGCGGGATAAACTAATGTGCTTTATGTTGCAAATTCAAAGAAAAATTATAAATTAACCTTGTCTATTGTCTTTGTCAGTATTAAATGCGGCTGTTTAACTAATGGCATGTGCTTATTTTGCGTGCTTATGTTATGTCTTTTCTGTGACAAAAGCTCATGTATATTCGTGCAGTTCCTAAAGGAGTGGTAAATATGATGCTGCTTGGATGTGCTTTGCTAGGTAACATAATTAACGGGTTTAATTAGTATTGGGGGTGGGTAACAGAATGGGTTTCAATTCTTTTATTAATTGATGTCTTGTGTTTGTTTAATAATAGTTTTCTAAAGAGAGGCCTAAAGATGGTTTTAAAAATGGCTGACCGAGATGCAGACGTGAAACCTTGTCCAGAGTGGAGCCTTGCATATGCGCAATAGTCTTGAATAAAATGTGCTCACGGAGAGAAGGCTCAAGGACAAGAAGAAAGTATCTGCCAAGATTAAGAAGTAATGTTCTGAACTCGAGGGAAAAGTATAATTCCTGAGGAAGCGGAGAAACGTGGAAATTAATAGACAATAGGGCTTATGTGAAGCCTGGACTTGGTCAAAATTTGGAGGTGACCTAACTATGGACTGACACGAGTCAGCCAATGAGAAGCCTGGATTTCATTGAAAGAATGTAAAATGTAGAAAGTTTAGATAGAAAGAAAGGTATAAAACCTGACATCACGAGCAGGGCAAAAACTCTTTGCTTTCTGATTCCTGATTGACGTGACATGCTGTCGGACTTTTGGCGCACGTAAGGACAGCAGACTTTAAATGATTTTTCCTTTCTAAGAGAGGCTAGGGACTCCTATAGGCTTACTCAGAGGGCAGCAAAAAGGGAATGGGACCAAGATAAGTGGATGGATTTGAAATGCGCCTGCGAAGCTAAAGATTCCAAACAATTTTGGAATATCTTTAAATGCGATAGGGGAGGAGGTGCAGAGCCTCCTCAAAACAATGTTGCTCAGTCCCAGTGGCAAGAATTTTTTAAGCCCCAGTATGCCTGCAGCCCATCAGAGGAAAATTACTCTCTACCTCCCTATATCTTCTATCAAGGCCAGGTGTTTTCCATCGAAGATGTTAGCTTAGCACTAGATTGTGTGATGATTGGCAGAGCCCCAGGTATGGATGGTATCCCTGCAGATTTTTTCCTAAGCGATAGACTGACCTGGTACCAGTACTTTTTATTATTGGCTAATTCAGTGGCTAAGGGAGCATTCATCCCTCCCTCATGGAAGGGAGCAAAAATAATTGCTGTTTTTAAAAAGGGCGACAAATCCCTCCCCAGCAACGAAAGGCCCATCAGCCTAATAGATTCAGCACAAAAGGTAATGGTCCGATTAGTTCAGAACAAAGTTCAGCTGTGGACAGAGGAATTTAACATTATATCTCCATTCCAAGCTGGTTTTCGCCCCTGCACCAGCTCTATCGATCACATTTTTCGCCTCATCACAATCTATTGTAGGAATGTGGTTTTGACCAAAGAGACACTTTATGCGGTATTTGTTGACCTGAAATCGGCTTTCGATTTAGTCCCTCGCTGTAAACTCTGGCGAGTCCTCGGGGAAATGGGGATGGCATCTGAGTTATTGATGCTCCTCATCCGTTTACATGAGAACAACATTGCAAGGATTAGATGGGGGGCACAGAGTGAGGTTAACGATTCATTTCCAGTTGAACGTGGTGTTCGACAGGGATGTGTATTGGCACCCACCCTGTTTTCCTTATACATCAATGGGATAGTGGACCATCTCTGTAGATCCCCACTGACGCCCCTGTGCTTGCTGGGGTTCGTGTACCAGTCCTCGTTTTCACGGACGACACTCTGATCATTTCCAGGACCCCAAGTGGTCTACAGAAGGCTGTTAACGCATTTGGGGAATTTTGTCTCTCTCGTGTGCTTGAAGTCAACACTGCAAAAACAAAGTTTATGGCATTCAACCAGCATAAACACTTTAAAGGCAGAATCCACTTAAATAACACCCCTCTAGAGCAGGTGGATGATTTTACCTATCTAGGCATCACGGTTAAGAAGAACATGGGTTGGAAAAGTCACATGGATATGACCATCCTAAAATATCATCAGCTTGTAGGTACTTTATCCATCAAATATAAATCCTCCTTCACTAAACCAATCACTCCAGTTTTAGAAGTATATAACATTAAAGTGATAAGCTCGGCCCTCTATGGAGCTGAGTTATGGGGATTTAATAACTTGAGTCATCTTTTAAAAGCTGAAAATTATTTTTTCCGTGGTTTGATGGTGTCCCCCAAAGCACTCCCATTGCCCCGCTTTTACTAGATCTAGGCAGGAAAAATTTGGTGAATTTGGCAAGGCTGCGCCCACTATTGTATTGGAGGCGAATCTGGACCACCCCCGAACTTATACATTATGCCCACGGTCTGAAGGACGTGATTTTTGTAGATCGTTTTCTCAAAATACATTGGCTGAATGAAGTTAGGTCTCTTTTTATAAAGCTGGATTTAAAATCGTTGTGGGATGAACCAGGTACTGCAGTTTTTCCCACAAAAATACAATTGAAACAAAAATATTGGGAAATGGTCCTGATGTCATCCTACTTGTCTGGTATGAATACTAATCTGACAGGCCGATTTCTAGATCATAAATCCTGGCCGTCCTGTGAAGCATACTGGGACATAATCAAGAGGCCCTTTGACCCGAAATTGCATTTTCAATTTAGGATAGGAATCCTACCAATCAAAGCTTTTACTTATAAATGGGCTTCCTTTTCAGATGAAAAATGTCATAACTGTCCAGCCATGGCGGAGACCGTATCTCATTTATTTTTTGTATGTCCTTTATATGCAGCCCCACGTCGTAAATGGTTGAGACCTATCTGCACCTCCCTGGGCATTCGGAGGTGTACAGATGCTTTAAGGATTTTAGGAGCTGATTGTTCTCCCACTTGTTATAAAGGATTTGCGAGTCTTTATCGGCACATACGCAATCGGCACGCTACATTCTGACAAGGGTCCTGCATTTAGCACTTGAGCTTACAAAGAGGCCATGGCTAGCTTTGGTGTTGCATTGCGGTATTCTAGTCCCTTCCATCCTTAGGGTAATGCGCTAGTGGAAAGAAAAAAACGTGACATAAAGCAATCCATAACAGCTAAGGTATTAGGTTCGGGTAATGGGTGGGTCAAACATCTAATAAGTGTCCAACTTAGTCTTAACAATCTGCCAAGGAATTCTCTGGGTGGAATCATTCCATATGAATTACTGTTTGGTACTAGAATGATAATCGAAGACCTTGATTGTCAAACTTCAGTGGTGGATCAAAAACCCTTTGATTTCAAAGATCGTTTGGCTGTTTTACAGGACTTAAATGAAACAAGAAGAAGTCTGAGTAACACGATACAGAAGCCAACGACCACTGAAGAGAAACCACCTGTCCCAGGAAGACCTGTCTGGATTCCAAAGATTGGGGATCTAGTCAGGGAAAAGATTGCGGTAAAGAAGGAATTTGGGCCTTCATACAGAAAAGCAGTACCTGTCTTAGCAATCCACGGAACAAGATCAGTATTACTACCGCCCCTTGCTGGTAAAAGGGAGAACAGAGTTGTGTCCATTTACCTGGTCAAACTACATCATGTGGCCGATAATAAGTAGTAGGCCCAGTGGGACTCTCAAGAAGTAACAGATGACCAAATCTTGCTACAATCCAAGAGGTTCAAACTGAAAGACTTATCATGTTTGATAAACCTGCAGTAAGAAAAGAATTACTATGCAACAAAGCAATGGAACTTGTGCCTCTTGAAACCCAAATAACAGTTCATCAAGAAACTCCTGTTTACAATGATGTAGCCTCTGACTATACCAATATGACAAAGAACGAAGCAGCTCCGAGGATTAATAACAACCCTGATGCAATTCCATCATCATGGCTATTTCATCAACTTTGATACATTTTCTGAGGATCCCAGTGAACCTGAAAATACGCCAGCAAATAAAACTTTCAAAGAAAAAATAACTGAATTCTTTCATCAACTTGAAAAAACATATCTGGTTTCGTCATGGGTTGAATTTTGGATTCTGTTAGGCGTACTTTTCCTCCTTCACATACTGGTGTTAAGTTTGGGAAGGATGATAGATGGAAAATACAGTACAATGGACCCAGCAAGTAAGAAAATCAACTTGCTCCTGAAACCTCACAAATCATCTTATCGTGAATGAAGAGACCTCTCATCAGTGAACATCACAGCCGTTCCTATACCTGGTGGTATAGCATGGGACAGAACTGATTATGACATCTATGGCCCGGTGGAACTGCTGAAGATTCTACACCAGTTTAAGGTTTCTTTTAGTGACTTTGTATCACCCAGCACATTTTCTGATGATTGGGACTTTGAAACTGTTAATGATAGGATGACAGACTTAGAAATGTCAGCTAAGTTAACAGAACATGAATACTTAGAAGGTTTAACAGATTATTCACAAATGTATTGTTTTAATCATTATGGTCACCATTATTTGCATAAATCTGCAAACCCTAGAAATGTTTTTACTTATAATCAATGGGAACATTGTCCAACACCACCAAAGGGTAGCTCAAAAAATTTTATGAAAAGTTTACGTACTTCTCAGGGTTTAATGTTACAAATCCAGAAACTTTTTATTTCAAAAATGTGAATAAGACAGGAATGAAAACAATGTTGACCAATTCAAAACAAATTTATTATGCAAACTTTTATGCTCAGCTGTCTACATTAGGTTTTGACTTTTGGAAAGACAACATTGAGACAAAAACTGTCTGGGGCACAAAAGACTGGCAGGTGCAAGGTTTACAAGCCCTGTTCAAGGCCTGCATTATACCAGAACAAATAATGTTTTTACATTACACTGTTCAACAAACTTCTTGTCTTGGCCTGGCTAAGATAAAAGATATAAATAAACCGTCTGTACCTAAACCCACATCTAACAGTAATGATACTACAGAAGAGGAGATAGACGTATCCTATATTTTGAAACAAAACAGAACTAATCTTGATTGGAAAAAATGGTTAATCTGGCCCACAGACACGAAAAACTGTCTAGATAGATTCCTGAACAAAACACAAGGGTTCACAGATCCAAGATATTCCCAGAGAATGAATGAATGAATGAATGAATGAAAGTGGATTTATAACAGCGCGAATTGCTGCCCTGAGGCGTCCAAGCGCTAGAGGAACCAGTTGGTGGGGTGAGTGAGGTTGCAGACCAGGAAAAAAGGGAAGGAGAACTGAGTTTTTATTGAAGAGAATTGAACAGGTGTGTTTTTAGTTGTTTGCGGAAGGAGACGAGGTCAGGGTTGGATCTTAAATGAGACGGGAGGGAGTTCTAGATCTTGGCGGCGTTGAAGGCAAACGTCCTTCCACCCGATCTAGTCCTTTTGACTCTTGGGACTGTTGCCATGAAAGCCTGGCTAGATCGCAGGTCTCTACCTGGACGATACTGGTTTAGTAAACTTCGAGTAATTAAAGGTCCCGAATCTCAGAAGGCCTGGTGAGCAATACACATTGCCTTAAAAGTGACTCTCTTACGCACTGGGAGCCAATGAAGGCTGGTCAGTGCCGCTTTAACTGACAGTCTGCGAGGGATCTGCAGCAGAGTACGGGCAGCGCAGTTTTGTACAAGCTGTAATCTCTGTAGGGTGTACTCTGGTGCACCCAGATAGAGGACGTTGTTGGAGTCCAATCGTGACTGTATCAGGCCCTGTATGGCTATCTGCTTTGCCTCCATTGGGAGCAAAGGAAGAACTTTCTTCAGTGTCCTAAGCAATCCAAAGCAGGAGGCTGAGAGCTTTGTGACCTGGGTGTTGAGTGAGAGACTCCTGTCCAGCCATACCCCTAGGCTTTTGATGTTATCCTTCGGAGCCGGGGGGGGGGGACCTAGACAGGTGGGCCACAGTGAGTTGAAGAAGGTGGGGTCAGCAGGGCCCAGAAGCATAAGCTCCGTTTTGTCACCATTAAGTTTAAACGATGACAGAGTCATCCAAGACCTCACCTCCTCCAGGCATTCCGTTAGTCCACCTGAAAGTGGCTGGAGAGCCTCCTGCGCTAATGAGACCACCAACTGGGTGTCGTCCGCATAGGATATGATCTTGACTCCATACGGACGAACTACCTCAGCCAGTGGCCTCATGTAGATATTGAAAAGCGCAGGGCTTAAAGAGGAGCCCTGGGGGACTCCACACTTCAGGGGAATGCTAGAAGACACTGTCTGTCCATCAAACACTTGGAATGACCTGTTGCTCAGAAAAGATTTTAACCAGAGCCAGGCCTTGTCCACAATGCCGACATTCGAAAGACGGTTCAGTAAGGTGATATGACTGACCGTGTCGAACGCCGCGCTGAGATCAAGGAGGATCACTGCCACTGATCCTCCCTGATCAAGAATTTTCCTGGACTCCTCGATGACCTTTAGGAGGGCGGACTCTGTTCCGTGCTTAGGTCTGAACCCTGTCTGGGTGGTGTCTAACAGCTGGTTATCTTCAAGAAAGCTGACCAGCTGGAAATTGACGTACCTCTCCACGATTTTACTCACCCACGGGAGCAGGGAAATAGGACGATAGTTGCCAAAGTCCGATGGGTCCAAGTTAGGCTTCTTTATCAGCGCTTGGACCATCGCCCGTTTCCAGGCAGGAGGGACAATGCCAGAGGCGATAGAGGCGTTTAGAAGGTTCTTGATGATTGGTAAGACAGTCTGAGATGCTAGCAGCATGACTTCAGGGGGTGCCGGGTCAGTTGGAGATCCAGATTTTACTTTCCGAGCCATGGACTCTAAAACTTCGAGATCCATGCAAGGAAAGTGGTCAAGCATGGGTGGAGAGACTGGAACGGAGTCTGTCGCCCTGGTTTTATCCTGAGTTAACAGAGGAGTGGTAGTGCTGGGGAAGGAAGCGTATATTTTATTTACTTTGGCCGAGAAAAATTCAGGCCGGTCATTGCATTGGGAAACAGACTTTTCCTCCAAAGCACTTGGGGGAGGGGGTTTTGTAAGTTTTTGCAGAGTTTGAAAGATTTCCCTAGGTTTAGATTTTGCAGCTAGGATCTTGTCAGAGATTTATGCCGCTTGAGCAGCTTTTACTTCCTTTTTGTAGGCTTTTATTGCCTCTCGATATCGAGTCTTTTCCTCCATGGAGTAGTCTATACGCCATTTTCTTTCAGTTTTCCGGCATTGGCGCTTTTTATTCCTGAGGGCGTCCGAGTACCAAGGTGCTGTTTTATGGAGACGTTTTACCGTTAATTTCTTAAGGGGGAGGATGGTTTCGAGAGAGTGCAGGATCCAGTTTTCGTAGGCCTAGTTTGCCAGACATGGATCCTCATTATTAGGGGGAAGTTCTTTCATAAGTTTATTTTTCCATTCATCTGTTGGTATCCGTGCCCAAGATCTGGCATGTCTTATCGTCGGTTTTACCCGAATGGATTTCTGGGTAAACCAAGTAAAGGTCACCAGAGAGTGGTCAGTCCATGGGAGGGGGAGCGGAAGCCCAAGCACAAAGTCCTCACAGTTACTGAACACTGGATCTAACAGGTGTCCCTTCACATGTGGAGAAGTGTGGCTCAGTGGTTAGAGGCGGCAGACCCGGAAGCTGAGATCAACCGTGGACCAGGGTTCAATTCCCCGCCTCGGCGGGTCTCGGGCTCAAAATTCCATGGACTCGACAATTCTCGCTCTGGTGCCTACTCAACTCACGGGGTCACACTCTGCGACTCTGGGCAATAGCTTGCTTAATCTCCACTACGGCCCCTCGCGGCGGGATGCCTGGCTTTCACCTTGTGGACACCCTGCCGGGGTTTCTCACAGGGGAATACCAGGACGGGTTCCCTAAGCAAGCGCCGGGACGCTTACGGGCAGCTGTGCGCTTTACAAGTCCAACACATTTACATTTACATTTACATGGGTCAATGTTTTTACTCGTTGGATAAGTTGCAGCGCGGCCAGGTCATCGGCTAGTGTAGTAGCCGTGGGATCCAGCGGTGAGTCAAAGTGAAAGTTGAAGTCGCCTAACACAGTATAGTTGGCGGCAGCGCTAATGCGTGGCGCCACAATTACTGGTAGGAGATTATGAAATTGTTTAGGGGGGCCAGGTGGGCGATATATCAATGTGCCCGAAAAACAGTGGTTGGGAGAAAACTCCAGCGAGAAAGCTAGGCTCTCACAATCTGGGATGGTTTCCGGGATGAGTCTGCAGTGATATTGTTCTTTAAAAATAATTGCTAGCCCTCCACCTCTACCCTCCGGACGATCTTGTCGAATGATTTGAAAACCCGAGAGGAGGGAGGTTACAATGGCAGGGTCGGAATCGAACGTCAGCCATGTTTCAGAGAGAAACACTGCGTCCGGCATACGCTCTTCCAATAGGAAAGAAATTTCCACCTTATGTTTTGGCAGGGATCTGCAGTTTAGTAGAAACATACAGTATTCCTGCTTCGGGGTTTTGGTCTGCCACAGGTTAAGAGGGATGTTGCATTTTGGGCAAATGGCTGGAAGAGACGTTGCCTCATAGCGATACATTTCACAGACCGGTCCCGAGGACCTCATGCCATGAAAAGCGTCTGCGCTGTAGGCTATAGTCTGTTTGGCATGAGATGTAGGGGACGTGGCCCCTGGCCCGGACTCGGCGCGGACGAGCGCAGACGAGCTTGCCTTATGCGCGCCTTCGGCATGCAATCGTCGCGCCCGCTGCGCTCGTCCGCTGCGCTTCCTGTATAGACACATGTTTTATAGGAGGCAGGAGTAGAGGAAGGTGGGCGTGGCCTGTGTCCTGGTCAATGGCGGCAGGGAAACAAACAAACACTCGCCGGTGGCAGCGTTATGCTCAGCTGTCAGAGGGGGGTTCGTGGCAAGAGCGTGGTGCTCAAGGGCGGTGAGTGCAAATGGTTAAAAACACACACAAAGCAATTAGCAGTTTTAAAAACGCAATTCGCGCTACTCCCGGCTCAAGCCTCAGGAGGTTCCACAATTAGTACAGGCAGCGCTTGTAGTCAGCGGGCTCTATATACCGGGTGGAGAGGAAGGTGGGCGTGGCCTATCCAGGTGGGCGTGGCCTGTGTCCTGGTCAATGGCGGCAGGGAAACAAACAAACACTCGCCGGTGGCAGCGTTATGCTCAGCTGTCAGAGGGGGGTTCGTGGCAAGAGCGTGGTGCTCAAGGGCGGTGAGTGCAAATGGTTAAAAACACACACAAAGCAATTAGCAGTTTTAAAAACGCAATTCGCGCTACTCCCGGCTCAAGCCTCAGGAGGTTCCACAATTAGTACAGGCAGCGCTTGTAGTCAGCGCGCTCTATATACCGGGTGGAGAGGAAGGTGGGCGTGGCCTATCCAGGTGGGCGTGGCCTGTGTCCTGGTCAATGGCGGCAGGGAAACAAACAAACACTCGCCGGTGGCAGCGTTATGCTCAGCTGTCAGAGGGGGGTTCGTGGCAAGAGCGTGGTGCTCAAGGGCGGTGAGTGCAAATGGTTAAAAACACACACAAAGCAATTAGTAGTTTTAAAAACGCAATTCGCGCTACTCCCGGCTCAAGCCTCAGGAGGTTCCACAATTAGTACAGGCAGCGCTTGTAGTCAGCGCGCTCTATATACCGGGTGGAGAGGTGGAGAGACAACATCCAGGCATAGTAACTATTTACAGTGTAGGAAAGCTATGCCTTGAGTGGCTAGAGAAATCTACACTTTCAGAAATCAAACAACACTTATCTTTACTTAAAGAAGGCAATGATATGCAAGATTTCTTAATGGGGCCTCGCAAACCACGTCAAAAATGTTTCATATACGCCGGTATATACGCTGCGTACCTAGAAGCTTGGAAAATAATGCAAATGGAAACTGCAGAAAGAATACAAGAAATTGATTGTATTAATTTAGAGAAAACTCTCTCTGTAGTGGACAATGGGTTAACGACTCGGTCCTCCAGAATATATTCTTTGGACAGCATTGTATCTTCTGCAATTGACATAAAAGAGCAGGACTTGCTAATGTTACAACATGGCCAGTCTCAATTACGTTCTATAATGCAGCTAGGCTGGACGTTACAAAATCTTTGTTCAGGCTACGTGCCATGGCGTCTAATCAACACAACATCATTATCTTCTGTATTTAACCTTACAGATAAACAAATCTCTTTGGCACAAAGAGGAGCAGACTCTACGCTGTTGAGCATTGAAAAACTGGAAAGATTACCATTGACAGTTTCTGAGAAGCCTATCATTGAATGGATAATACATGGCACCATCACAATACCAGTGACGATTTTCCAATTTCAGTGTTGTCTACAGCATATACCAGCGGGCCTGTATGAAAGGTTGGGTAAAGAATGCATTAAGTCGACCTCGACTTTACCTTACACACTCAAATGTTGGAATGGGGGAAAGGAGCTATTCCTTAGTGGTAAAGAGTGTAAGAACTCACTAAATTGTACACTTTTGTGCCAAGGTATTAATTTAGACAGAGCATGCGAAGGTTCTGTAAATAACCTTTCATGCCACCTGCACGGTTCACCCTCCACAGTGATAGAACCGATTTTCAGGCAGCTATCCAATGGCAGCTATGTTATGCTCAATGACCACAGCTGTTGTGGCATGTTGCCAGGAAAAGCGTATCTGTTTAGTGTGTCATCCAGGGTCACTTGTTGTATACAAAGAGCAAGACAGACAGGGAGACGGTGTTATGGCCTTCACTGAATATCTCTTCTATATGAATTGATACTTTAAGCAGAATGAAAGTCATTCTTTTGCAAAAAACTGTGCCACTGACCTTGTCTAGAGAAACGTATGATCTGCAAGTTGCAAGGACTTCTGCAGAGATACATGCATTATTATCAACAAACTGCCAGTACATTTCGCAGAAATGTTAGGTCAAATCTTAAACATGTCTGACACCAGAGGCATTGCTCATGTATTTAAAAGGTTTTTTTCAGGACTGGTAACACCATTTGAAGCAGTCCTCCGCATTTTTCCAAATTTCGTGCACTCTGTGTTCGGCAGCCTGCCTCTCATCTTGGGACTCGTAGCAGGAATTCTATTTTTATTCCTTCTGCTCCGATATGGCAAGTCCAGTCACCAGTGATACCCAGGCTACAATGGAACAAGCCCTCCTTGCCATGAGCGCATTACACAGATTCTTGGCTTGGCTCGTTTAAGAGATCTGAACACCACTTGGTTCCTTTCGTTCAGACCAATCTGGCAAGATTGCATCTTACCTGTTCTACGATGCCTGCTTTGCGGAGAAGAATGCATGTTGGACACTTGTTTTACACTTCCATCAGTCCTACCATCGGATGATGACGCTTTGCTGGGTCCGGTAACGACTCATTCATCGTGTTGCCTCCCCAGCAGCTGCCAATTCTGATGATGGCATTCATTGAGGTCTCACCGGCAAGTCTAACTGAGGGTGAGATACGTGACACTACAGGCACACAGGTACCACCTACTGCGGACATTGCTAATGCATCAAACGCTGATGGTGAGGATCCTCATCTATGCACATTTGACCTGCTAACTGAAGTGGCTCCACTTTCGCCTACTATGTTAGACAGTTTCTTTGCCAGCCTAGACAATCTGATGTTTTCTCCTGACTCTGAGAATAAATTTTGATTCATGCACACAGCATTCCCTGAACTCTGAAATTCGGCCTTCGCTTTTTTAAAAACAAACCGTCTCACAATTTGAACTTTTTTCAAAATAGAACTTTTGGCACAGGGTAATCTGCTTAAAGTAGAACTATTCTTAGAGAACAAAATTTCTTTTGAAAACTTCCTAATGGCAATATTTGGCCTTGTCCTAAAAAACAAAACAGTTTAAATATTATGCTATGAGATGGTCTCGACCTTTTTCTTTCTATAACTTAAGAGACATTTCATGAATGTAATTTTGTATTTCGTAAAGTTAGAATGTATGCTCTCATAATATGCTTCATATCTATTGAGACTCATTTTTTATTTTTCATACAGTCTATACTCTTTTCATGTGAACAAACCTTTTCAAAAGCAATTAGTATTTTGGGTGGGATTGTAAACACTTGCCTTAGATACGTTGAGTGCTTATACATTTAGTCTCATTGAAATTAATATCGTGGAGTGGGTGTTATGTGCGAATCTAGGACCCTGGTTTTTGTAGGGATTTTGATCGCTGAGGATCTTTGTCGTCTCAAGGTGGTGCACATACAATCCGGCTAGACTGGGGGCACAAGTGCTCCCCATGCTCGTGCCGTGCCTCTGGAACCACTGTCAAAATTTGCGGGTGCATTCCTTAGATCCTTAGTACAAGCGACCAACACGTACTTGAGAGACACCAAAGCTGTCCTACAGTTGGTAAAAGAGATAACTTTTGACCCAGAACAAGACCTCCTCATGGGTCTAGATGTGGAGAGTCTCTACACGAGCCTCCCCCACCAAGAAACCCTCGACATAATAGAGGAAGTCCTTTTCAGCACACCGTGGAAATACCACACACCCAGACAGGTGGTACTTGAATGCATTTCCTTATCACTGAAGAGGAACTACTTCCAGTATGAGGATACATATTACTTACAGAGGCACGGCACGAGCATGGGGAGCACTTGTGCCCCCAGTCTAGCCGGATTGTATGTGCACCACCTTGAGACGACAAAGATCCTCAGCGATCAAAATCCCTACAAAAACCACGTAGTAACGTGGAAGAGGTACATCGACGATGTGCTTGTGATTTGGAGGGGCAATCAGGACTCGGTGAACCAGTTCATGATATGGCTAAACCAACAAGATCGGTTCCTCAAGTTTACTCACACTGTTTCCAAAGAGAACCTTGTGTTTTTGGATTTAAATATCCATCCCATCGATGGAAAACTTGAGACGAGTACCCATTTCAAACCCACGGCCAAAAACAGCCTGTTACTTTACGACAGCTTCCACCCGCGCCACCTCCGCGAGAATCTACCCTATGGACAATTCCTCCGACTGCGACGCAATTGCAGTAACATCGATGATTTTAAATCTCAGGCAGCAGATTTGGAACACAGACTACTGAATAGGAACTATCCTAGGACCATTGTAAAGAAAGGCCAAAAGAGAGCCCGCAATAACAACCGCGAGGCTCTACTTGAAGAAACAGAGAAAAAAGATCCTGACCGTAGACCGATTTGTGTAACAACATACAACACTAACTCCAACCGCATTACCAAAATTGTAAATAAACATTGGAGAATACTGAACTGTGGTAAAATTGCTCTCAAAACCTATGTTCTCGCATAGGAGAGGTAAAAACCTCAAAGATATGTTGGTTCACACCAGACCTAGAAGTATAGGGCCCACCACACCGGCCAGACTCACATCAGTTGGAGGCCACCACCCATGTGGTTCATGTGTATCCTGCCAATACACACAGAAGAGCCGCACCTTCACATTCTCTAATCAGACCACTTGGGAACAACGCTCGTTCACTAATTGCAATAGCCGCAACGTTGTCTATCTAATCACCTGCCCATGTGGAAAAGAATATGTAGGTATGACTAGCAGACCAGTGAAAATTCGCATGGGTGAACACCGCAGCAATGTACGCTGCAAAAAAACTACCACTAAAATGGCGACACATTATGTGACCAAGGGACACAGCGTCCAGGACCTAAAATGGACAGTCATTGAGGCCTTCAACAGTGAGAAGGACCTTCTAACGAAGGAACAACGCTGAGTGCACCGGCTGGGCACACATCAGACAGGCCTTAATGATGATATACCCTGGTCCCAACTTAACTGCTAAATCAACTGCTGAGTAGTTCAAGTACCATCCCCTGGTACCCTATCAAAAACAACGATAGCAATACCACGAGCATTTCTTCTGTATCCTCTGTATATAGCCCCACCAATGTGAAAAGCTTTACCCCCAACCTAATACTTTACTGAACTCCATAATCATATCGAAACATTAGTGGGTTCCAAGACAATACAGGACACCATTATGGACAGGGTGTAGCTTCCTGATAATAGGCCAAAAGCCCACCCGGGCACCTGTGTAGCTTTCTGAAAAATAGGCAAAAAGCCCACCTGGGCACCTATATACATAAATACGGTTTGATACACCCTGGCAGGCCTCCCTTTCGGCCGGTCCGCCTTTCGCGCATGCGCGGGAGTCTAACACTTTTTCCGCGCATGCGCAATCAGCGGCCGCGCCACAGCCCATGTGCAATGCGCGATAGGTAGTGGCTCTACCGGAGCCGTCGTTCTACTGCCTCCCGGTCCCCGATATCGTATTAATACGATTGTGGGACATAGCGGCCCGGAAAGAGAGATGTAGGCAATCGCCACTGCCAAAACCCCAGCTAGATTCTACTTAACTTTGACTAACTAACAATGGCCACCTCACTTACCTACTCTGATGACCCGGCTTTCCCAGCACACGTATCTCGACTAAAGAGTAATTAACCAATTAAGCTGAGTCATTAACATCACTATAAAAGCTCCGGTCCAAGCTTCCATCCTCACAATCACGGAAGCCACGGACAGAGGAGGAAGCACCACGAGGCTGGGGGTTGAGTAAGTACGGCATAGCCGGAATGGACAACCAGAGGACCTATTTGCTTTAAACCCCACTTTTTCCTGAAAATAAGCAGACATTCCAAAACAATAGATATTTTCTTCGTTTTTTTCCCCATTTCCTTCCTACTTGCAGCTGGACCCTGAAATACCCTTCTGTCCAGATTTGGCTCATGGGGCACCGAACCCCTCGTTGCCAAGTATGTATCTATAACCTTGCGCATACCTTCCCTAGCTGCACTACTGTACTGTGTTTTGACTGTGTGAGTGCTTTGGTGTGGTTTACGTGTGTAACAATGTTTGGTTAACCATTCCATGACGAATACTGAACCTCTTGCAGGACACTTAGCAGCATACTCCTGCATTATATGTGTTAGTTTCTTTCTTTTTTTCACAGGTATCTCAGAGCGAAGCGCTTTGGGACCCGCGCACTTGTAACACCATGCTCTTGTCTTTCAGGCATACGATCACAGTATACTAGTATTAGCAAGGGCAGTGTATTACTATAAAATATATATCTATACACATTGATAAAGACAAATACACCATATTGTATATACACGCACTGTAGAACGACATTAGTGAGTGACAGGGGGATCTGACCCCGGTCCTCACGAAGGGGCATGGTGCCCCGAAACATGTTGACCCGCACAGGAAAGTGAGCCCACTAACCAGCTTGACCTTTCCAAAATCACCCTATTTTTAACAATACCAGCCAGTGCTTATTAAATACATTTTTTCTTTCACTAGGCCAGGTATTTTTTAACATCACTCTATCACCCCTGACCCTACTGACACTCACTCCCACTCACTCACATAGCACCCACATTTAAAAGGTGCTCCAGCGTAGTCGCTTGTCGCAGCACTGCCCCGTCCGGCAGCCGAGCGGGAAGACCCCGATGATGAAGCATGACACCAAGGGCCCTTTTGGTGTGTGAGGGGTATTTTAACACATTTTGTGTATTCTAACAACAACAGGATACACACTAACCTTTTCGGAGGTGGACCTTTCTTGATTACCAGTACCTTTACAAGAGGAGGACGTACCCACCCTGGTGCCACCTAGCACCACCTCTTCCTTCCCTCTCTTTTGATTTCCTTAAGTTTAATAATAATCAGCAGATATATCTATGAGTTGTTCTGTTAGTAATCATCAATTGCTGCTTACCCTTCAGCTTTCTCCTTTACTTTCTCCAGCTCCAGGGTGATGATGCCGGCTGTGGAGTCTTTGCCTGGGTAGACCTTCGTGGATATCTTCTTCTGTTTCTCGTCCACCATGATGATCTTGATGCCTTTTCCCCCCATAAGGTCACTCTTCGTGAGGACGTTCAGGTCCAGCTCGGTCGCCGGGCAGCTTGTATCCTGCATTTTCTTCACATAATCATTGACTTCTTTCTGCTGATCTTCTGTTAATTTATTTTTTGATCCCTCAACTGGTGTCTTTTTCATATCGCTTTTGTGTTTTTGATCAATGAAGAATTGCTCAGTCTTTTTCGTTCCAAGAATTTTGTCGAGGGTTTTACCTGCTTGCTTATTCACTGCTGCTTGCAAAGGCTTACTCACATAACCTCTTAGGCGGCTTGACAGCAAATCAACAAACTTAGTATTGATCTTTTGGGACATCATATCCAACAGTTGCTCTTTCATCATCTCTACAGCTGGGTAATTGCGGCGTCCATCATCCTTATAGTCGGCAGCAGATTTTAGCTCCTCACATTCTTTGACTATAAACGGAATGACTCTATTTTCAATCATGTCTTGAGTTGGGGCAGAATTTATCATCCGCACAAAATCAACAGTTCTTTTTCCGACTTCAACACTGAGCTTGAATCCTTTCAGGATGTCTTCTTTCACCTCGGCCTCTTCCAGGATTGCCAGAATGCCATCTTTCATGGAGTTGAGGTAACTAAAGAATGTTGCAAAGGTGCTGTAATCATTAGCAATATCATTAACAGCAGACCGGCAAACATCTGCCATTAGACTGGTCATCAACTGTTTATTAGTGTCTCGAATCTGAAAATTCAATGGATTTTCTGTTTTTAGGGCCATCTCTGGCACCCCATTGACAACTGTAAACTTTATAAGTGTTTGTTTCAAAGCTTGATTCTGTTTGATGGATTTTGCTATCATGTCTTTAAAGGCTTTTTCAAATATTTCCTTGAAGACTCCTTCGAGGGCTGCATCCATGCCATAATCTAATGCTTTAATAACACTTTGTTTGGCCATTTTTTTACCAGTGTACTTCACTGCCTGCACAAGGTTGTTCTTCATGGCAGAATTTGAGGCGAGGGTTTTAATGGAGTTAGAAAGAGTACTTTTGGAAATGGCAGAGGTGGCTGATGTTACAGATGTTTTAACTGAAGAAACTAGCGCTTTTCCAGAACGAATGATGTAATCAGCAAGAGATGCAAAAGTTTTTGTTCCATTGAGTAGACCTTTTGTCACTTTCATAACAGCCTGTGCTGCCTTTTTAATGAGGCTAAATCCTGCAGTTATGATGGATAGCCCAATACTAATGGCCTTGGATATTGCCCATTGTGCCCAATTGAATGCACCTTTTATCATCCCTTCGATCCCTGATATCATGTCTGATACACCCTCAGAAATCAGACCCATTCCGAACTGACTAGCCGTCCCACAGGTGAAAACACACACAAGAATCCCAGCGAGGACCTGCAAAGCTCCAATTATGAAGCAAATAAGAGCACTGATGCAGAATTCTGGTTTCTTCTCGACTTCAAACACAAAGGACAGGCCATAGTCATACAGAACATTGACTTCATAGGTTGTTATAGGACTGTGATCAGTTGCCAATGAGAAGACAGCCTGGTCCTTGGTAATAGCGTTACTTGTGTTCTTTTGGAACTCAGTTAGCTTTGCAATGGATTTATCGATGTAGTCAATCCAGGACTTGAATAGACTCTTGCGCGTCTGCATTTGTTTTGTGAAGTTGGGATCGGCCCTGTTGTGAGGTTCAAACTTGGCTAAGCAGGACATCTGGCAGGAAACGGTGGTGTTCGTCACCTCAGATACATAGACTTCAATCATTCTCTTGGATTCGTTTAAGAGATCCAAAGCTTTCTGCATGTATCCTTCCTGTCCCAGATTAATTGTAATGTAGGCCTGATTGTAGAGTGAGACGGCACGGTACACCCGATCAGTCTTCTCCCATTTCTTCCAGAATGATAGTGCACCATAATCCGATCCTTTATTCTGAGTGTGGAGGTACATGCGATCCATAGCTTGTTTGATGAAGTCATAGAAGTTATCTGATTCTCCTCGCAGGAGGCTGTCTGCTCTCCTCTGAATCACTTGGCGAAGGTCTCTTTTGAGTTCATTGATGTCTTGGTGTTTATCTATGTCCTTGTCACGTAGTGTGAGCCAAAGAGCCCAGCTCTCTTTTAACGCATTGAGAGCTGAGCGGTAGTCTAGCTTTGTCTGAGAGTAATCAAAGGAGCCACTGTCATTCGATGAATCAGAAGTCTTATAAATATCACGTTGTTCAGCCTTATTGTACTTCCCCTGAAACTCATTGAGATGTTCACAAAACGTCTGAAAGAGTTCTTCTCGCATCTGTACTTCAAAGAGCTCCTCAGTTTCCATCTCGGTGATGTGCGTTTTCTGGTAGTCAGCTCTGAGTTGTCTCATCACCTCGATGGGTTGGTCCTGATAGGATGGTGACAGTTCATCATAGTTTAATATCATCTGGACCATGCCAGGGCTTCCTTTACGGGAGGTCCTGCCAAATATCTGCTTTTCTACCCTCATGTTTGTGGGAAAATGTGTGAGAATCACAAAGAGTCCTCCACATTTATTCACATCTTTAGTGATTTTAACATCTGTGCCTCTTCCACCGAGGTTTGTGTCAATGATAACATCTCCTGCATCAAAAATTCTTGTTTCAATATTGTCTTTATCACTTCTGATGTACAAGGTTATTTTATCCGGCTTGGAAACAGCTTTTAATTCTATTAACTCTTTTTGAAGCTTTTCAGCTGTTTTCACATCTTCGCAGACAACTAATGCTGCTTGGCCCTTGCCCCACTGGCTTGGACTTGTGCGCTCCTTAAAATGGTCACAGATATTTGTAATCCAGGCTTTATGCCCTCCTGTAACCTGTAGAGTTGGTAGCTCAGTCTTCTTAGTATGGCGGTGAGTAGGCATAACATAGCAGGATACTTTGTAGTGCTTTTTAAGAAACTCAACCTCTGGTTCATCCCCTAGGGTCCCAGAGACCCCGAACATGCCAGTACCTTTAGTGTATCGTTGAAGGAAATGGAATTTTGACATGAAGTTGGTGACGTTTGACAGTGGAGAGATCGCCAGCTGGTGCTTCATCTCCAGGAACTGCTGTAAGCCGTCACCCCAGCGCTTGTTCTTCTCAAGCACACCGGTGGCTTTGAAGTCCACAGGGATGATGTTGTGGTATTCATAGATGGGCGAGGTGGACTTCACTTGACTCGTGTCTGTGGCTGATTCTATCAGGTACTCTCGATCCTTCTCCATTACGATTGCCTTCATAGAATTTTCCACAAAGACCTTCATCCTGTCCCGAGTATATTCCTTCAGGTAGGCTGGCAGGAGAATAAAGGTCTCATCCTTATTCTCTTGTTTATCTGGTGGCTGATAGGTATCTGAGTATCTGATTCGTGATTCCAGTTCAGTGACCGCTCCTTCTATCAGATCCTTCTTGCTCATCACCACACAGGCACAGCCACGTTCCAGGAGAAGAATGCTAATTTTGTCATGATCAGATGAGGATTTGTTGTCTGATATGGAACTGATCGCAAATTCAGATGCTTTACCATCCTTTAGCTCATAATATTCAAAAACAACAGCATCTTCAAGAACTTTCTGAAATATAGACAAGAGATCTCGCTGCTGAGCAGGTGCAAGTTTATCCATGAGTTCTTTGATTGGAGAGTCTTGTGGCGCTTGAGTGATTGGCTGATCAGACTCCACTAGGGTGGATTGAAGATTCTTCACATCCTCTTCAGTGAAGAACCCCAGCTTCAGTCCCGGCAATAGAATGTCGAGGGAGGAAAAATGCTCTGATGCGTTTGGCCCCATGACTGCTGCTGCAGCAACTTTGTGAAAGTATTGTGATCCTGTTGCCCAAAGAATGTCATCAGTTTTGGCCTCCTGGATGCGTTGGCAAGTGCACATCTTTGCCCAGATGGCTGCCAGCAGTTGTTCTAAGTGCCGCATTCCTGTTGCCGCATGTGAAAGGTATGTGACTTGGACGCCGCTGTCTAAGGTCATATAGTCCACTTCATCCACAATGGCTATGTCAAAGGTCCGGTCTCCTCTGGTTTTGCCTTTTTCAAACTCTTGTTTTAGAATGTCAGCAGCAAAGTTCCCAACAGTGCCGTACGCAATATCAGCTGCATACGCCTTTTTAATTGCCTTGTCAATTTCTCTTGAGTCAGTACATTCATCTAACCCTGGTGGTGGTACAACGCTGCAAGACACATCGAACATCTTGTAGAGTTTGATCCATTCTTCTTGATCTCGACGGGCAAGTACTGGTGAACTTGTGATCACATCAACCTTCTTCCCACGGATGGCATGAATAAGGGCGAGCATGGCCACGATGGAAGATTTACCCTCTCCAGTAAAGATCTCCAAAAGACAACCATTTTCGTGCAGGGTCTTTAGAAATGAGAAGAGCCAACAGAGATGCGAGTTGAGTCATGCGTGGGAAATAGCCCTCAATCTTCTCTCCTGACTGCGTTACAATTGTCGTGGTGTCCTGAACAGCCACACACAAGCCAATCAAAACATTCACCAGTGTCTCAATATGAGGATTTTCAAAGTTTATTGATTTGATCATATCTATACCTTGTTTCTTCATCTTTTCATCCAGATCTAAGGTTTTATATGCTGGAAGCCGAGCTCCAACTTCATTCAGCAGTTTCTCCAAGATAGACAGAACTTTTTCAGGATAATTGTTTTTCCTCATTTCCGCTAGTATGGTTTTTAGGTCCTTGTCTTTCTCATTCTTTATGTGTTGCTGTAGAGGAAGCATCGGATCCTGGTCCTTCAAAGATGCAATGGTCGTGTTTATTTCAATCTGATATGTCTGCACACATTGAAGGATGGCCTCCACCTTCTCTTGTGAAAAGCTGCTCTCCTCCACCTTCAGAGTGAATTGAACTGCCTGGATTGGTGTCCAGGTTCCACTGAATAATATGTGTCAAAGAAAGTCTTGGCAGGTGCTGGAAAGCTCAGAAAAGACAGATCTTGATAGTTTCCCAGCTAAGGTCTTGTTTATGGTGTACAGTTCCTCTAAGATATGAAGGCGAAAGCGGGATATGTCTTTTGTCTCGTTTGAGGACTGTGTTACCCCCTCTTCTTTCAGTGTTACCTCGATTGTTGCTTTAAGGAGACTCAACTGCTCAGTGAGTGAAATATTCTCAACATAAAAGGCGCTGTCCAAACCTCTGTGACATTAGATTGGTATGTCCTTCTTCATCAGGAACTGGGCTACAAGGTACAGCTGTAGTGTTCTCATCCAGTCACCAATGTCCTGGGATTCCATTCCCTTCTCTTCTTTGATGCTGATGTCAAGCAAGAGCTGTTTAAACTTCTCCTCAACATTATTTTCCTGTAATTAAAAGAAACATATTTTATTTATCAGTTTATAGCCTGAACCAGGTCTCTATTTTACAGAAACAATAGGACCGCTCGATGTCCTTGTGTATCAGCCTTGTAAGTCTGGCATGAGCTCTGTCCTGTCCTAAATAATTAATTGTACTCTATAAAATATTGCTATGGTTTAAAAGTCATGCTTTATTTACTAT
Source organism: Lissotriton helveticus (assembly GCF_964261635.1). Lineage (NCBI taxonomy): Eukaryota > Metazoa > Chordata > Amphibia > Caudata > Salamandridae > Lissotriton > Lissotriton helveticus. The sequence goes on from NC_136059.1 coordinate 59,205,077, forward strand.
GCGTGTGTGCCGATCTTGTTATTGTGTAATAAGTCGGTGCTATTGGAAGGTGTAATGTGCTTGCACTTTGATATAAAACATATTCAGAGCCTGTGGTTCTATACATCCTCATCCCTCTGAACTTGCCAGTAATGAAAGTTTGAGAAAATGTAATTGAAACAATTCAAGTTCTACAGTTTTATATCTTTCATAAATTCACATGCTTGAATCATCCCCGTTGTCATAGTGGGAGTCAGGTCAAAAGGTCAAAGCTAGGTTACTGTGACTGAGCAGAGCTCATAGAGACTCTGTATCAAACGACGTACGAAAGCACTCAGAGATATGGTTGCTCTGCAGGGGAAGAGTGTCTCTGTGTCACTGCTTTGTTTGGCTGAAGTTTAGATGCTTTAAAACAAGGTCAATAGGTTAACAATTTCTTTTTCTTCCAATGGGTATTCTAAGGCCTATTAATTAGCATTGCTTTTATATCTCTGTGACAGTGGGACTTCCACCACGAAGACAGGGAAGATTGAAGCATGTGCATCTATGACTGGCGAACCACAGTGTATAGATAAGTAACTTTATTTGTATACGCTCAAAAAATCAAAATCCAAATTTCTTTATTCGGTGTCCGAGTTTCCATAGAAAACCATAAAAGTTCACAGGTTTTGAATGAGTGTACAAATCAGGACAATATACAATAAAACAATGTTAAAACAGATTAAAATACAATTAAAATACAATGAAAACATCAATAGATCCGATTAACAAAGTTATATAATCTAAGTGGAAGAGTCCATAATGATTTTAACCAAGATTTTCTCGGTATCTGATACAGAGCTTAAGGAAGCGTGCTATATTTTTTGTAAGTAGCTCATCTTCCAGTATTTGTAAAATGAGGAAAGCAGGACGACACCTGCGTAAACCCAGTGATTTTAAGATTGGCAATAACCAGGTTTTCCTAGGCTCTGTATAAAATCTACGAAATAAAACAATATGTATCAATGACTGAGGGGAAACTTCATCACAGGGGCAAGGCGAGAGAGTCTTGGACCAGTCGTTAGGATGTGGGAATGTCACTAACCGGTGAAAGATATTAAGCCCGAAACGTGTCAATAGTAATTTCTCATAATTGCTCAGCTTATACGTTAGGTAAGGCTGCATGGAAAAGGAAGTTTGGATAGTTAGAATTTGTTGTACTGAACTTTTCCCTATCTCCAAGTTTAGTCTCAGCTCTTCCAAAGGTGACCTACAGATCTTTTTGAGTGAGCTTCTAGACACTTCCAGCAGAGTTAGAGGGATCAGATAATATTTCTCCAAGCCCAGGTCATAAAAAAAGTTTTTAACATAAGCGATCCATTTAATCTTAAACTTATTTTCAAGCAAAAGGCAGTCGCGACGAAGATTTCGAGATAAATCGCTTTTTGGGGACGTCCAAATGCGGTGCCAAAGGAGAATTGGTGGGAGTTTAATGATATCTGAAATATACGCCATACTCAATTCTAAATGGCAACTAAAGTTTGAAGAGCTTTGTGGGAGGGCGAGAAGATACTTCAAGAAACTGTTCTCAATTTTCTAGAGAGCATCCACGTTTGCATGCCCCCAGACTCCTGCCCCATAACATGCATTGCTAATGCACTTTGCTTTATATATCTTAATCATTTTGGGTGCTGGCCTTTTACCCAATCTTTGTGCAAATGCTGTGAGGGCGCTCGTAGTCCTCAAAAACAATAGTTTCCTTGCCTCAATTGCCTGTTTCCACGAAGACTTATTATCGATTAAAATCCCTAAATATCAATAAGTACTTGCCCTTTCCAACTTTACATTATTAATAAAAATATCCCTTGTTTTCTGGGATCCCGTGCCTGAATACATTACGTATGTTTTTTGTATGTTAATCTTGAGATACAGGGTATCCATAAATTTGCGTTATCTTATTACGCTACGTTGAAGCTCTAAGGGTGTTCTGGCCAAGATCACGGCGTCGTCGACGTAGAGGAGGGCTGGTATTGGCCGAGATCCAATATAAGGGAGGTCCAAGCCCCCTTCCAGCATAGCTGTTTCCAGCCCGTTTGTATAGAGGGTGAACAGGAAGGGGGCAAGGACACAGCCCTGTCTAACCCCCCTCTCCACCCCGAAAGATGCCGTGAGTTCACCCTCGAACCCGTATCTCACTCTTGCCTTTGCCCCTGAATAGAGCTTGCAAAGAAAGTTGATCAGTGGTAGCTCAATTCCCATTTCCAAAAGCATCATCCATAACTTAGAATGGTTTACGCAGTCGAATGCCGCTGTTAAGTCGACATATGTCATATATAGTTGGCCACCTTTTGCTGCAACATATTTCCCCATTATAAGGGTGCTTGATCCACAGTACCCACTCCCTCCCTGAAACCGAACTGTAATTCAGAAAGTATGTTGTGGTCGTCCGCCCAGTCTTGCATTTGTTCCAAGAGGATGCGGCCTGCCACCTTACCAAGGGAATCAAGGAGGGAAATGGGACGGTAGCATGATGGGTTGTGGCAGTCGCCTTTTTTGAAAATGGGAACGAGAATTGAATCTGACCATGAATCAACTAGTCCCATAGCACAGGCTGCTTTGAGCACTTTGGTCAAGATGGGCGAACATAGGTCCGGATTAAGTTTGAACAAGTCGACTGGAACCCCGTCGGGGCCCGGTGCTTTCCCTCACTTGCTGGTTAATAGGGCATCTGCTACCTCCTGATGGGTGAGGTCAAGTGCGATTGGAAACGATTTGTGTGAGGGAAACGAAGCCCTTCCTCCGATTTCCAGAGGATCTATGCTCTCACATGGATCTAAGCTAAATATGTGTGAATAATGCTTGACCGATGTGTCTGCGTCAACAGCGATATCTATTTAAGGGTGTTCCGTATCACCCTGCAGAAAGGTGGCTTTCACGACCTTCCAAAAGCTAGCGCTATCCTTCTCTATGCAACTTTTATGGAGTTGATTCCATAGGTCGTTTTTTAACTCTGCCTTACGGGACTTTAGCGCTGTATTATAGATCTTTCTAAATTTGATAATTTTCGCCCTATATCTTGGTGAGTTATGGAGAGCGATTTTCAAACTAGTGTAAGCTTTGGTACAGTCTTTGTTAAACCATCCGTTGGCCACGTGTCCCTTGGTCTTTATTTTCTTGAATAAAACGTCTTGGATTATTTTAGTGATGCTAGAATAGCTGGCGAGGATCTCTTTGTGGGTAGTATCAGAATTTAAGCATTTTTCAATTAGTGGTAACACCTGCTTTACTATTTCAGAAGTTATTGCCACTGGATCAATTTTAATCCATTTTAAAGAGTAGCCAATAATTCTATCCACGGTAATTGTTTGTAAATCCAGTTTATGGATTGAATTAGTTTTGCTGGGTTAATAGGGATGGATACAAGAAGGGTGTTAGGGAAGTGGTCACTTACATCATTGTTGACAGTTGAAAATCCATGGATCATTGGTGCCATACTGCTACAAACCAATATATAATCGATAACACTTGAAAGGCCTCTACCATTAAATGTAGATGGAAATGGGACTGGTGGGACCAAGAGTTCGTTCGCAAAGCCTAGGTCCAGGGCAAACATGATTTCGTTCAGACGATTGCCACTTGTTGTGTGAGGAAAGTGGGTTGACATAGTGTTTTGCTCGTCATCCAGAATTCCTATTAAATCTACTTTTACAGAGGGATAAATTAAAATCACCGTCCCAAATAATTATGAGGTCTTTTTTGGTATACCTATTTCTTTGTTCCTGCAAGAAGAGAAAAATATTGTTTAGGACTTTCATTAAATCCACCTGCTGTAAATTATTGTAAAAATTCACCAGGAGATAATCTGCTGATTTATTTATTTTCAGTTTCAGAACTTGAAAATTAATTTCCAAAATTAGTGGGACTATGTCCTCAATTTCTTCAGTGTTTGAAATAAATATTGTCAAGCCCCCCCCTTTGACCTGCCTGAAGTTGATGGAAGGTCGAGCGAGGTATATGTTTTATAGCCCTCGAGATGTACTTCTGTGCATATCCAGGTTTCCTGAAGGCACAGGATATTTAAATTTCTTACTAAATCTAGCCAGATGTCATTGGTCATCTTGAATCGAAGTCCTGCTACATTCCAGCAGAATTCCTGACACAGGGGAGTCTGCTAGATTAACATTTACTCTCTCATTTGTTATCGATCCTATTAGTGGCACATTAGTCTCCTCCATTTGCAGAGAAGCACCTATTTCTACGCGTTCACTGGCCTCATCTACAAAAGTGGTTGGCGCTACGCCCCTAGAGGAGAGTATTGATAATGCAAGTTCTGGATGGGAGTTATTTAAGTTAGAAGATAATTATAGTCGCCCGAGCGAAAATGATGGACAGTCAACCAGTCAATCGTTATCCTCTGGGCCTTAGAGTGGGTTAAATCTATTGAACGTTGGGAAACGGTATGACTGACTATAGTTGGTAATGGGAAATGTGGGCCTGGAGGGTTCTTCAAAACGTGATAGTGGGGGTATAAAAGAAGCCTAAAGGTAAGTTGTTAATCCCTACTGCGTCTAGGAGGTTACTCCCACCCACCTCTACTATCTTATTAACTAATAGCGGGGAAGCAAATGTTAAAACTATACAGTCACCTGTTACCATTTTTTCTCGATGGCCCACCCACTGAACTCGTCGTGCCATCTTGAATTCTACAAATAGTTGATCGATAAAACCCTCCCTTCTACCTAACGAATGTAGTGACTTATTTCTTAGGGAGGCCCAAGATTCAACCTCTATGTCATCCTTTTTTGGAACATTAGCCAGGACTATACTGGAAGGAGTAGCAGCCGGAGGAAGATCCAAATATGGGTCACACGGCTGCTGATGGGAAGAAGAGAATGGTGTAATTGAGGTGGTGAGTAGGTAGATAGGAGAAGGATTTGTGGGGGGTCTAAAACCTGATGTTCCTGTCTGATTTTGATTCTCAGTATGACCCCCTTTCTCCAATCTATTAGGGAGCTGCCGTTCTTTAGGCCTGTGCTCAACGGGCAGGTTTTTTATTACTTGTTTGTCTTTGCTATTGTTCCCCTTCTCTAAATCAATGGAAAGAGTTATTGGCGTATTGATTCCTGGCCTTAACGGTAAGCTACCCCCCTTGTTCCCTGGGTGCATGGGCCAGGGTGTACGGGCCCCCCCTTTGTGGAGTTGCTGGTGATGAAATCCTCAATAGTAGTGAGTCTAGAGGATAGCTGATCTAGCCTAACTCTCAAATACAAATCTAATCTCTCTACCAAGTTATGCAGATTTTTAATGTCGCTAGATATATCTTGGTTATCATGCGTGGTAGTTGCGCCCTTAGTGTGACTTTTGCAGCCTCCCCCTCGCATTTGGTGTGATTTTCGGTGGTTTAGACGCCGTAGGCGCTACTTGTGCATTAACTGTGACTCTCTTTCTAGTGTGGGACTCTGAGGAGGGAGGTTTTTTTAGAATTTTTTTGAGGCGGTTACGTGGGAGAATCACTGTCCATAGATATGATCTTGTCGGGACTGGTCTGAACGCAACCATTACGTACACCTCTGTTTGATATACCGTGTTCCGATGTAGGGGACACAATTGAGGGTGCAATGTCTGAGCTTAACCTGGATGACCCTAGTTCTATTGACTCTTAAACTGACATGATCTGCTTGTCAAGAGCCCCTACTGCACCTGTAAGATAGTTTAACAAAGTTTGCTGGGAGTGAACCACAGACCCAGCAGCCGAAGGGGCCTTCGGGCTCGGTAGCTTCCTTTTGCCCATAGTAATTACTCAAATTACAGGATGCTGGGATTTTTTTAACAAGGGGAGAAAACATGATCTTTCACAAGCAGTCCAATAGTTGTTTTAAATTAGGCACTGTATACTCAGCAGTAACATTTTAGACTGTAACAAACATAATCGAGTAATTAAATGGAATGTGGAGCCAAGAGGGTAGGACCAGCCCATCCTCAAACAGGCACAGATGGGCAAGGACGGGCCCGCACTTGGCCCGGGCTTTGCCCGTGCGAGCCCGCGCGTGTCACGCTCCGCGGGTTCCCAAGCACAAATTAATAGTCTCAGGGCGGGGCGAGTCCTGCACGCCTCTCGCGAGACCGACGTGCCCTCTGGGAAACAGAGTCCTGGGCAGCGTGCGGTCCACGGGATGGAGGAGGCGGCGACTCGCGGCAGGCAACATTCCCCCCGAGAAACAACGAGGCCCCACAGCCAGCTAGGGGAAAGAGAGACTCCAGGTGTCCATCACAGGTAGGAGAAAGATTCAGCAAGTGGCAGGTATCTGGAATGTGCGTCCCGCACCGTGGGATCCCAAGCAGAAATTAATAGTCCCGGGGGTGGGGCGAGTCCTGCACGCCTCTCGCGAGACCGCGGTGGCCTCTGGGAAACAGAGTCCTGAGCAACGCACGGTCCGCGGGATGGAGGAGGCTGCAGCTCGTGGCAGACAACAGTCCCCCCGAGAAACAACGAGGCCCCACAGCCAACTAGGGGCAAGAAAGACTCCAGGTGTCCAGAACAGGTAGGAGAAAGATTCAGCAAGTGGCAGGTATCTGGAATGCGCTAAAGATTAGGCACTCATTCGAGCCTCCCTTGAGGGGGAGATGTTCCTTCTGAGGTGTTAGATGGTTATACGGTAGAAGCTATCATTACCACATGAATTATACATGTACCCATAACCATAAAACGTCTTTCGCATGAGAAGCTGGTGCTAATCAGACAGCAAACAAAACGTTCTCGGGTAAACAGCACGAAACATATCAGAAGTTTGGTATATGGTAGGATTTTTTGTCAATCTGTGCCCAGATGTCTTCAGACTGGTAGCACTGTGGTTGCTATAGAGTATTTAGAAAGATAAAAAATAAAGAATCCCATTGCACCCATAATCTTAGGAGAGAAAATGTAATGGAATGACACCACAGATACAGGATGCTAGCAAAATGCTTCAAGTTTGGAAAGCAAGTCTTTGTTATTCTGTTTATATCAGTCACATAAAAATGCCTCTGACTGGCACAGCATCAGAGCAAAGTGAGAAACAACAAAACCAGCAAATGGAGAGGCAACAATAGCAATTATTAAGTATGAGAAATCAATTTTGATAAATTGAGACACATATCCTTCGTGAATACAAACAAAATTTCCAAATTTTAATCAAATAAGTCATGACACGTTGATAACAGCCAATAAATCAAAACATGATGATCAGCAAAAGAGCACAAGACAGAAGGTAAGGTGCTCAGTGAAACAGCATAGAAGACAGCCAACGCGTTTCACCCAATTAGGGCTTCCTCAGGGCAGAATATATTCAGATAGACTACGATGCCGTTGAGAATAAAAAGCAAGCAGCTGATTTGATAAGTCAACCGCTAGGCTATTTACAATGCTGTGAGTATGCCGGATTCATAAGAAGATTAGAACAGAAGACGACGCAAGGCGGAGTGACAATTCAAGTAGTTGAATATCAATAAAGTATCTGAAACAGGTTCAGTTCTCTGTCATTCAAGTAAGAAGTGGGACATGGGGCACTCTGATAGGCACCGCACTTTGAAGCGTTTAAAGTCAAAGGGTCGTCTCCATTCCAATCGAGAAGTCTTCCAAGCGTGAAGACCTGCAAACCACGATTTTCGCGCTGTGAGAAACAAAACTTAACGGCATACCGATGATTCCATTTAAATGTATTTATTACCGATCAATTTATTTCTCTCTAATAGACTAGAACAGTACAAGATATGTGGTACCACAATGGGTTTAACCTTTGACCTTCATGTGCAGACTTGATTATGGGAAGGTGAAAGATGCCCCAGTAGGGAGATTTATCAATGCGTAGGACTTCTTCCTGGCCTTTCAAGACATGGCCATGCCAGTCCTGGTATTCATTTACATCCCAGGCTCTCCATGGAAAGACTGAGTGCTCTTAAACCAAGGTTCATCCCCACTAAGGAGATTTATCAATGTGTCTGCATGTCATAAAAGCTTGATTAGCATTGCTCAGGCTGCAACACCAGCGCCACAAGGCCCATCGTTTGTTCTCTTGTTCTTGGAAGGCGCCACTAGTTTAACTGCCACTTTTGGGGAATGGGGAATCTACCATAGACTGGAACACTGATGCACCAACCTTACTTAAAGAAGTGCATGTCTGTGATGTTTTATGCATGTCTTTCACATATTTTTAAGTTGCTCAGGCTAAAAAGTTTAGGTTCTTCCTTTCTTGTGATCTTTGATCCAGGTGCCTATACACTCCCTTTGATTTATAATGTCTTGTGAGCGACCCTTGACCCTTCCAGGTAGGTCACTCCCCCTCTGCACAGCACCGCCTGTGTGTCCCTGCCCCAGCTGCTGCTGCTGAGGAAGTTCGAGGCCCTCCTCCACCTGCAGGCTGCCACCTGCGCCTCTTCCCTGGTGGCCACTGGTAGGCCATATGTTTGCTCATCCTCCATTGTATTGCCTGTATTTTCTTTCATTGCTCCCGGTGTAGTCACTGCATTTTCATTGTTGTGTTTGTGACTGCTGTTGTCTTCTCCCCCGCTGCCTGTACGTGGTCTGTGCCTGTTCTCTCCCTCTGTTCCCCTCCCTGCCCCCACGCCTCTCTGTCTGGTTTCCCTTCTGTTCCCCTCGCTGCCCCCGTGTCTCTCTGCCCGGTTTTTCCTTCTGCTCCCCTCACGACCCCGTGTCTCTCTGCCCCTTTTTGCCTTCTGTTGCTTAGCTGCCCCGGCATTTCTGTGACCTTTCTGCCTTCTGTGCCATTTGTTTTCCCCCCGTTTTTTGTGACCTTTATGCCCTTTTCTTGTGAAATGTTGCCTTCTATGCCACTCGTTTCTACCGTTTTCTGTGACCTTTTGCCCTTTTGTGACCTTTCTGCCCTCTGTGCCACTCGTTTACCCCTCAATTGTTGTGCCCTTTGCCTTCTGTTTCCTTCGTCGCCCCTCTCCACCCCGTCGTTGCGTCTCCTGCAGCTCCCCCCTCCTGACTGCCCATTCCCTGCCCCCGCCTCCCGCCTCCCAGCTGCTCCTCACTCCCAGCTCTCCATGCATGCCGGACGATGCGCGGTCGCTCTGCTGGCATGCGGCAATCCCGTCTGTGCCCGTCCGTGCCGGGACCAGACCCAGTGCTAAGACCCCTGGCTCTCGCACCCACCATGACAACCGCCACCACTATGACGCCAGCACTCTGCACGCTCTCAACCCCGGACGGACCCACAACTGCTTCAAGGCTGCCCCTAAATGCACATACGGTCCCTTCACCTGCTGGAACTGCAGCTACACCATCCACAGAGCCGACAAACCACCCGCCAAGAAAGACCTAAACCACCTCCGATGCATACTACTGAACACCCGCTCCGCACGCACACACACCGTCGAGCCCTGGGACCTGCTCAACACAACCTCCCCGGACGTAGCCTTCCTGACAGAGACCTGGTTGAACAACTCCTCCGCATCCGACATCGCAATAGCCATCCCAGAAGGCTACAAGATCACCCACAGAGGAGGAGGAATCGCCATCATCCACAAGAACAGCATCAGGGCCTCGACTAGCACAGACCACGGGCTCAGCATCACCGAACACATGCCTTTACAGATCCACACAGACCCCAACTCTACCCTCAGAGGCACCCTCATCTACCGATCCCCCGGATCCCGCCCCCAGTTCAGCGACTCCATCGCCGACTTCATCAGCACGCACGCCCTGACCTCCACCGACTACATCCTCCTCGGAGACCTGAACTTTCACCTTGAGAACAACAACAACTCTACAGCACCGACAACAACTCCACAACCCTGATCGATAACCTCGCCAACCTCAGACTGAGACAACTCATCACAACGCCCACCCACTCGGCCGGCCACACGCTCGACCCCGTCTTCTCCTCAAGCCCGCAGGTTTTCATCAGTCACAGCACCGAACTCCTCTGGACCGACCATCGCTGCATCCACTTCACCTTCCAGAAACCTACCACACACCACCTCACCCAACAGATCCCCTGTCGCCGCTGGAGCAAAATCACCGAAGACCAACTGCATGCAAATCTCGTTCTCATCCCACCCACCGAACCCTTCAACACCGACGTTGCTGCCCACAACTTCAGAGGCTGGATCAAGGACTGCGCCAACACCCTCGCCCCGCTGAAGAAACCCCCCACATAGACACCAGCAAGAGGGCCAGCTTGTTCATTCGGAAGCTAGAGAAGAAATGGCACAGTGAACAAAGTCCGGACAGCCACGCAGCACACAAGGACGCCGTCCGCAACCATCATCACCTCATCAGGGCTGCCAAGAAGACCTCCTTCAAAGACCGCCTCAACAAAAATGCACATGACAGCAAGGAGCTCTTCAACGTCGTGAAGGAACTCTCTAACTCCAGCTCCAACACCAATGACATCCCGCCGTCGCAATCCCTGTGCGACTCCCTCGCCACCTTCTTCCACCGCAAGATAGCAGAGATCCATGACAGCTTCAACACCCAGACAGCCCCAACAGATATCAACACAATAGACCCTCCGCACACCATCGACCACGTCCCCTTCCTAGCCTGGACCAGCGCGAGCGTCGATGACACCATCAAGTCCATGAGCACAATCCACTCCGGCTCTCCGTCAGACCCATTCCCGCACCATGTCTTCAATAAAGCAAGCAGCTCCCACGCACCCCACCTATGGAACATCATCAATCTTTCCCTTGAGACCCAAACCTTCCAGAGAGCTGGAAACACGCCAAGATCAACGCCCTACTCAAAAAACCCAAGGCAGACCCAAGAGACCTCAAGAACTTCTGACCCATCTCTGTGCTCCCCTTCCCAGTCAAGGTCATCGAGAGAATCGTTAATAGATATCTAACCCGATACCTCGAAGAGAACAGAATCCTGGACCCTTCCCAGTCAGTGTTCAGCAGCAACCACAGAACCGAGACTGCCCTCATCGCTGCCACCAATGACATCAGGACCCTGCTAGACAATGGGGAGGCTGCAGCACTCATCCTCCTAGACCTCTCCGCCGCTTTCGACACCATCTGCCACAGCACACTATGCGCACGCCTCCACACCGCAGGGATCCTAGACAAGGCTTTGGAATGGACCATCTCCTTCCTCTCCGGCAGAACCCAGAGCGTCCACCTCCCCCGTTCCATTCCGAAGCCTCCGAGATCATCTGCAGTGTAGCCCAAGGATCCTACCTCAACCCAACACTGTTCAATATTTACATGGCCCCGCTTGCACACGTTGCCCGACAGCACGACCTCAACATAATCTCCTACGCCGATGACACTCAACTGATCCTCTCCCTCCCCAAGGACCCTATCACCGCCAAAGCCAACCTCCATGAAGGAATGAAGGCTGTCACCGACTGGATGAAGATCAGCCGTCTGAAGCTGAACTCGGACAAGACATAGGTCCTCATCCTCAGCTCCAACCCGTCAGCCTGGTGGCCAACAGCACTGGGGGCAGCCCCGACACCCACCGACCACGCAAGCAACCTGGGAATCATCCTCGACTCAACGCTCTCAATGACCAAGCAAGTCAACGCCGTCTCTTCCTCCTGCTTCAACACCCTCTGCATGCTCCGCAAGATCTACAGATGGATCCCGACAGATTCAAGAAAGAAAGTCACCCTGGCCCTCATGAGCAGCAGACTCGACTACGGAAACGCCCTCTACGCCGACCAAGCTCATCAATCGACTACAACGCATCCAAAACGCCTCGGCACGACTGATCCTCGATGTACCATGACATGGACATATCACCCCCCCCCCCCCCCGAGAAAACTGCACTGGCTCCCTGTCAACAAGAGGATATCCTTTAAGCTCCCCATCCACACACACAAGGCCGGCCCATCCCACCTCAACATACGGCTCTCGTTCTACACCCCCAACCGCCAGCTATGCTCCGCCGACCTCTCACTCGCCACTGTCCCGCACATCCAAAGAACAACCACCGGCTGGAGATCCTTCTCCCACCTCGCTGCCAAGACATGGAACACCCTCCCACTGAGCCTACGACAGACCCAAGACCTGCTGACCTTCAGGAGGACACTAGTATATGGTACTGAGGTACATAGGGCAGGGGTACCTCAAGGGTCCCCTGTGGCCTGCAGCATGTATTATGCTACCCACGAGGGACCTGCCAAACTCTGACTACAAGCCTGCCATTGCAGCCTGTGTGAGTTGGTGCATGCATCTCTCATGAAAGACACACGTTTCCTTCCTTGAAACCTTTAAGTCACCCCTCCAGCATGCCTTTCAGTCTAAAAGGCAGGGTGCTCAATTATGAGTGTGAGAGTGGCCCTGCATAAGCAAACCACCCCTAAAAACCCTGGAGTCTATTCTCCGAGCTTTGTAAGTTAACCAGACATTACGATATAGCGAGGGCATGCGTTATTATGCAATGCCCATCTCTAAACTGGCTGGAACAAACCTGGGCATGTTTGGTAGAAGTTGGAATCATATCCCAAAACCGATTCTGATTTTGGAGGTATGATTCCATCCACCGGTATCACGATGCCTGTTTTAGGTCCATGGAGGACCTGGCTTGGCAGTACAGTCTGGACTGTTACCATAAGCCACAGGGTCAAGACTGATTTGCATATGGCTGGAACTAAACTGTGGTGATATGGTGAGCAAAGGAACAATGAATTTAACCCAAATCTATTGACTGGGGGTGAATGTTTGATTTGCTCTTCATTTCATCCATCATCTGTGTGCCTTTCTCTTTCTCGCCGTAAGTGCACCGGGTATGCCCCGACATGGGTCCCGGGCTCACTGTGCCACTTGATTCAAGATAGCCTGGCTGATGAGGGGTGATGCCCTGAAACCGGTCCATGATGTTTGTTTCTGGTCTAGGGAGGACCAGGCTTGGCAGTTCGGTCTGGACTGCTCCCATGAGCCACATGGTCAAGACTGATTTGCATATGGCGGGGTCTAAACTGGAGTGGTAGGCTGAGCAAAAGAATGATGGATTTAACCCAGATCTATTGACCGGTGGCGAATGCTTGATTTGCTCTGCATTGCTTGCATTATCTGTGTGTATTTTTCCATCCATGGTAGGGGCCCTCCCTGGAGACCTCCATACTCCTGGGACTGATCTTTCAGAGCCTAACAACAACCTAGGGCTGTTGCTGACTCCTTACATAATTCTACCCTCCTCCTGCTGGGCCAAGCTGAGCAGGGTAAAGTAGGAAAATATGCTGCCTGTCGCAGGAAGGTGTGACCACCTCCAAGACTGCATTTAGTGTATTAGGCCGGGGTGGGGGCGCTTGTCCACGCCACATAATTTGCTGGTAGAGCACATTTGGCTCCCTCTTTCCATACTCCAGAAAAAAACAGATATGGGTGCCGTTGGCTCCTTGGTCTGGCATGAATATGGACAGAGGACATGGGAGTATTCTCCCCACAATCCAATCCCTCCTCTGAGAGGGACCCCTGAATCGTCCTAACTTCACCTTAGCTTACTTATGGTCTTACCAGTGGGTGGGTCCCTAGATTCCGTGTTGGATTAGATTCTTATCCAACTTCACTTCTCCTTCAACTGTGTGGGTACTCTGGACTCTGCTGGACTTCGCTCTGGGCACCGAGACTGCACCCGGGCAGACCCCTGCTACTCGTGGCTTCGTAGTCCTGCACATTCGCACCAGCGTCCATGTCCATGCTCCGATCAGGTCCTTCCTAGGCCTGTGGACAATAAAGACAACTGAAGGAACCTCCCTTGCAGTCACTCCCCTTCATCTGCAGGTATCGCAATACAGACAACCTGTTTGCTGATCCTGGGCTCTCACAGGCCCAAAAGGCTCAGTAACATAGGTGGTGCTTTGTTATGAGTGTGAGTGTGGCCCTGCATGAGCAGGCCACCCCTAAAAACCCTGGAGTCTATTCTCCGAGCTTTGTAAGTAAATCAGACATTACGATATAAAGTGGTCATGCGTCAATATGCGATGCCCATCTCTAAACTGGCTTGAACGAACCTGGGCATGTTTAGGGGATGTTGGAATCATATCCGAACACTGTTTCCAGTGTTGGAGGTATGATTCCATCCACTGGTCCCAAAATTGCAGTTCAGTCTGGACTGTTCCAATGAGGCACACGGTCAAGACTGATTTGCAAATGGCAAGAACTAAACTGGGGTGTTATGGTGCGCAAAAGAACAATGGGTTTAACCCTGATCTATTGCCTGGGGGTGAATGTTTGATTTGCTCTGCATTCCATCCATCATCTGTGTGCCTTTTGCTTCCTTGCCCTAAGAGCACCAGGTATGCCAAAACGTGGGTCCCAGGCTCACTGTGCCACTGGATTCAAGATAGCCTTACTGATGACGGGTGATGCCCCGAAACCGGTCCCATGATGTTTGTTTCCAGTCCAGGGAGGACCTGGCTTGGCAGTTCGGTCTGGACTGTTCCCATGAGACACAGGGTAAAGACTGAGTTGCATATGGCTGGGTCTAAACTGGAGTGGTAGGCTGAGCAAAGGAGTGTTGAACTTAACCCAAATCTATTGACTGGGGGTGAATGGTTGATTTGCTTTTTATTCCGTCCAACATCTGAGTGTCTGTTTCCATATGGTAGGGCCCCTCCAGGGAGCCCTCCATGCTCCCGGGACCGATCTTACAGGGCCTAACAGCAACCAAGGTCTGCTGCCGACTCTCGACATAATTCTACCCTCCTCCTGCTGGGCCAAGCTGAGCAGGGTAAAGTAGGACAATACCTTGCCTGTCGCAAGAAGGTGTGACCACCTCCCAGACAGCATTTAATGTATTTGGCCGGGAAGGGGGTGCTTGCCCGTGCCACTTATTCTGCTGAAAGAGCACATTTGGGTCCATCCTTGCATACTCCAGTAAAAACCAGATATAGGAGGCGTTGGCTCCTCATTCTGGCACAAACCTGGACAGAGGACGTGGGAGTATCCTCCCTACTATCCAAACCCTGGTCTGAGAGAGACCCCTGAATCGTCCCAAAACTCACCTTAGGATACTTAAGGTCTTACCAGTGGGTGGGTCCCTAGATTCATTGTGGTATTAAATTCTGATCCAACTTCACTTCTCCTTCGACCGTTTGGGTACTCTGGACTCCACTGTACTTTGCTCTGGGCACCAAGACTGCACCCGGGCAGACACCTGCTTCTCTTGGCTTCCTAGTCCTGCACATCCACACCAATGTCCATGTCCAGTCTCCGTACAGGTCCTTCTAAGACCTGTGGACATCAAAAACAACTGAAGGAATCTCCTCTGAAGTCAGGGAGCATCTCCCCTTCATCTGCAGGCACCACTACACAAACAACATATGTGCCGATCCTGGGCTCCCACAGGTTCCACAAGGCTCAGGAACAAAGGTGGTGGTCCGGCACTTCCAAAAGGCCTGAACTGTCCTCTCATCAAGTTGAGGTCAGTAACCCTCGTCTGAGTCTCTATTACCAAACCCCTGTACACCGCATTGCTGCATCGCTTCAGTTGTCCCGACTGACTTGTGCCAACACAGTCGGACGCATCGAAAGGTTCTGTCAACGAGTCTGTCCCCGCTAAAACTGATCTGCACTGATGCAGTTGGTTAGAACTGACAGACTCTGACATCTTCAGCATCACAGTAGCACAGGCAGAGCTAAGGACTCTGTGCAACAGTGCGTGAAGCTCTTCACCATCTTTTACCTGCCTCTTTGAACTCAAGAGGCCTTTGTTTTCCATGCCTCCTGGTCACTCCTGAGTGCCATAGACTCTGTCCCCTCTGTTTTCAGGTACTCTTTGACTCAAGCTCACGTCTGGGTTCCAGCAGACTCTTTTCAATCTATGGTGGTAAGACTGCAACCGCAACGAACCCATTGAGTAGTATTGAGTACGCAGTCAAGTATCCTCTTCGCACACAACCATCCTTGGATCCCCGACCCTTCTACATCACCAGTGTCCAGTCTCGACTTAGTTTGTGGATTGTATTCTCATATTTTGATACTTGGTCTGGTCGCCCCCTGGGGACCACTGTGTATTGAGGCTACTTACTATTCCATGTCCAAAGTATTGTGTGCATTGTGTATACATCTGGGTATGAGATGCTGGAAAGTGTTAGCGAGTGATTGTAATAAATATCAATTGCCATATACTAAAAGGTTAGAAGTCCTGGTAAACCGAACTACTTTGCATGCCTCCTAGATTAAGCCTGAAGGCTGCTCTCCACAGCTAACACTTAAAGAGCTTTCTACAGTTGTCTAAACCCCTAAAACCACCATAAGGGTTGGTGGAGGGTGCACTTACATAAGTGGGTACCATATACTAACCCGGCTTCTCACATATATGTATTTGCTTTTATTAGTAAACCATTTCAGGATTCGACTGGTGTGTGCATAGATTTTCTTTCACAGTCCAGTATGTGGAGAATGCTTTCTTAAACTTTGTTCTTGGGGCCTTGTCTATTGAGGTTTCAGAAGGATCCGAAGCTTACTTTTTATCATGTAATTTTGCATTTCTGCTGCATTATTGCTCTGCTTGCTCTTTGTCTGCTGCTTTTTTACACTAATTCCTGCTTTCACCTTGTTTTCATCTTTTTCAGTAGTGTTTTAGGGGTTGTGTCACTTTCAGTGCCAAGAAGCATTTGCATCAGTTTCTACATGCAAATAAAATGAAGAAGCATACCATGAGATTGTGGTACAGCTGGAACTGGTCCAAAAAGAACAATTGATGGAAAGAATGCAGAACAATGTCATACATTCACCCCATTACAGAAATCTAGGCCGAAATCGGTCAGTTTTTTTTGCCCACCATGCCATTCCAGTTTGGACCCAGTCTTGACCCTGTGCCCTATGGGAACAGTCCAGCCTGAACTGCCAGGCTAGGCCATCCCTGAACTGGAAACAAGCCTCCTAGGACTGGTTTCAGACTGTCAGTCCTCACCATCCAGGATAGCCTGACTCCAGTGGCATGGAGAGCATGGGACCCACGTCTGGGCATACCTGTCACACTTGGGGTGACAAATGCAAAAACAACAGTTGATGGAAAGAATGCAGAACAATGTCAAACATTCACCCCAGTACAGAGATATGGGCCTAAATCCATTGTTTTTTTGCTCACCATGCCCTTTTGTTTGGACCCAGCCATATGCAAATCAGTCTTGACCCTGATACCTATGGGAATAGTCCAACCCAAACTACCAGGCCAGATCCTCCCTGGACTGGAAACAAACATCCTAGGACCAGTTTTGGGCGATAATTGTAATAATTATCTTCCAATCTCATATACTCATAGGGGATCTTAAGGTACCCAATGACAAATCTAGAATGGATGAACTCCCTTGCTTTCCTCCAGAGGACCAAGGAAGTAATAACTGCCCCCAGCTTTCTGCCCATATGTGAATATCTTGCAGGTGTCCCTAGTTTAAAACGGAATCATATTTACAACCATTTGACAAGACACTGAACTGGTTGGGCTGTTAAAGAAGTTTTACGACCATGTTCACTAATAACATCTTGATGCTGAGGAAGATGGGGTGGATCGGGCACAGTAAGACCTCTGACCTCCTGGTCAGGGAAATCTGCTTTCCGCTCTAGCAGCTCTGTCATTGCACCGTTGCCAATGCCCCCTACAACTCTCTGTCCAGGTAAGTGTTCGAGGCCCTCTTCCACCCGAAGGCTCCTGCCTGCGCCTGATCCCTGGTGGTCCAATGAGAGGGCCTTGCTCCTTTGCTGGTCTGCCCGGCCAACCTTCTCTGTCTGTCTATCTTTTATCTGTCTTTTCTGTATGTACTGTTATTGTGCCTGTTTTTCATTTTTTTGTTGTAATTTTTGTTATTTGTTGTGTCCTCTGTTTTACTTCTATTGTGCCTGTTTTTGCTTCCCTTTCCTGCCACTGCTGCCCCTGTGGCCCCTGCCGGTTTCTGCTCTCACCTCTCAGCCACATTTCCCACCCTTGTTCCCTATTTAATGGCTGCCATGCGCAGCCAACGAGCCAAAGCAAGTCTGTCTGCGACCAGCGCCAGGGACCTTGATTTTCCGACCACGCACCACTATGAATCAGCTGCCGTCCATGCACTTAACCCCAGAAGGACCAACAACTGCCAGTTGTCTACACTGAACACCACCCATGGCCTGTTCTCCTGCTGACACTGCCAAAAAACCTTCACCAACCACTGCATCTCCATGGCCACAACACTCCCATGAGACGCAAGCGCACCGAAGCCCTGAGGTGCTACCTCCTCAACGTAAGCTCTCTGTACAGACATGCAGTAGAGATCTGGGGCCTCCTTGACACACTAGTGCTAGACGTCGCCTTCTTCTTGAAAATCTAGACCAACTCCACCTCTGCCCCCAACATTGCTACAGCCATCCCTGACAGATACAAGATCCAGAGGAAGACCGCCCCAACCACCCAGGAGCACCAGAACTCCCTTTGACTCACCACCTCCAACATGAACGACTTCTTGTCCCCCATGGAGCATCCCCATTTCCAGACCCAGACCAACCCCAGAATGACCCTACACAGCACCTTCACCTACAGACCTCCCAGACCATGAACCGCTTTCACCACAACCATCACTGACTTCATCACTTCCCACGGCGTTTCCTCCATGGACTACAAACTGCTTGGAGACCTTAACTTCCACCTTGTACACATCCTCAGCGACCCCAACTCCACCGCCCTCCTGGACAACCTTGCCAACATTGGACTGAAACAGCTCGTCACCACCCCTACCCTAAAGGCAGGACACACCCTAAACCCCATCTTTGCAGGAAGTCACAACATTCACTTCAGCCACATCATGCAACCCCCTGAACAGGTAACCACTGAGTACACTTCTCTTTCGACAAAGTCAATGCTCAAACCTACACCAAGCCCTCTGCAAAGGAACTGGATCAAGATCACCATGGAGCACATCAACTCTACCCTCGACCATGATCCCCCTCCCACCTCGACTGACGTCCACTCTGCTGCAAACAAACTACACAGATGTACTACCAACTGCCCAGTTAAGCTCACCCCCCTCCACAACCCCAACAGACAGCACCCCATGAAAGCCACCTGGTTTACCACTGACTTCCGAGAATCCAGATGTACCTGCAGACATCTTAAAAATTATGGAGAAACAGCAAAAACTCAGAAGATCGGACCGCCTACAAGAACTAAACCCAGAACAAAATCCTCGCCGAACCCAGCAATTCGAAGGAACTCTACAGCATCATCCAGGAATTCACCAAACCCCCAGTGAAGCTTCGGACGTCACACTCTCCCAGGAGCGCTGCAACAAACTTGGCTCCTACTTCCATTTGGAAATCAAGTTCCTCTACGACAACTTGAATGAACAGACACCAGACACTAAAACCACACCTTCCTCCAGCAGCGCCAGCTAGCCTACCATCTCCGCCTGGACCCTGGTCACCGCCAAAGACACTGCTATGATCATTGAGGGCAATCACTCTAGAGCTCCCAAGGACCCCTGCCCCCACACATCTTGTACAAAGCTACAGTAACACCCAAGCTGCGACACACCATTAAAGCCACTTTCGAATCCGGCCCATTCTCCGATGACTGAAAACATGCAGAGGTCAAGCCCCTCCTCAAGAAGCCCCCTGCAGACCCAACAGACCTCAAAAACTACCAACCCATCTCTCTCTTCCCCTTTGCAGCCAAAGTCACTGAGAAGATCGTCAACATCCCGCTAACGAACTTTATCGAAGACAACTCAATCCTTGACCTTTCCCAATCTGGATTATGCAGCAACCAGAAGACTGCTACCTCCCTCCTTGCCACCACAGATGACATCAGCACTCTCCTCAACCAGGGCCACACCATTGCCCTCGTCCTACTAGAACTGTCTGCTGCCTTAGACACTGTTTCCCACTACACTCTCACAGACATACTCCACGACCCCTGCATACAGGGAACAGTCGTCAACTGGATCAGCTCCTCCCTCACCGGTCGTACCCAAAGAATCAGACTCACACCCTCCCTCTCCAAACACACAGAGATCAACTGCATTGTACCCCAAAGATCATCGCTCAGCCCCACGCTCTTCAACATCTTCATAGACCCCCTCACTGCCATTGTCAGACAACATGGACTCAGCATAGTATCTTATGCTGATGACACCAAGCTCCTTCTCTCCCTCGCAAGGATCCCCTCACCGCCAGATATAGCTTCCAGGAAGGTATGAAAGATGTTGCATTCTGGATGAGCAGCCACTGTCTGCAGCTCAACTCGGAGAAGACAGAAGTCCTCATCCTGGGACCCACCCCTTCAGCATGGGACAACACCTGGTGGCCCACTGCCCTCTGCAACCCCCCACTCCCACAGACCACACCCGGAACCTCTGCATCATACTCTACTCCCCCCTCACCATGACCTGAGAGATCAACGCAGTTGCCTCCATTTGCTTCAACACCCTCTGCATCCTTTGCAAGACATTCAAATGGATCCCCCACAAATCCAGAAAGACCATCACCCACGCACTCATAACAAGCAGACTTGACTAAGGAAATGCCCTCTATGCCAGAATCAACAAATCCCTGTTCCGAAATCTCCAGACCATCCAGAACACGGCAGCCAGACTCGTCCTCTGCATCCCACGGCATGGACACATCACCCAGTACCTTCAAGACCTCCACTGGCTCCCCGTCGAGAAGTGAGCAACGTTCAAGCAACTCACTCATGCCTACAAATCCCTCCACAATATCAACCACAATACCTCAATGATAGAGTTGACTTCCACTAACCCAAGAGAGACCTCCGCTCTGCCGACCTAGCCCTTGCCAATGTCCCCCACATCCACAGAGCCAGAACGGAAGGCAGATCTTCTCTTACATAACGGCCAAGACCTGGAACAAACGCCCCCTCAGCATCAGACAAAGCCCTACACTGCAAGTTTTCAGAAAGGGCTTCAAGACTTGGGTCTTCAGAAGAACCTTGGAGCTGCCTGAACCCCACACTCCCCAGCACCTTGGGGCCCTCACGGGTGAGTAGCGCGCTCTCTAATTCCCTGATTGATTGATTGTTCTACCTCGATCTTGAGATCTTCCCAGCACCGAAAGAACAATTCATTGGTGGCCAGCACTGACACCACAGACATCAGCTTGACATCCTCCATCATAGTAAGAAAAACCCATCATGTTTCAGCACTGATACCACCAATATCTACCTCGATCTTGAGATTTTCCAGCATTGAAAGAACAACTCTTTGGTGCTGAGTTCAAATACCACCCAAATCTTCCTTTATCTCACCCCCCAGGCCTAGGAGGGCCAGAGGTAGGCAGAGGTACTCATTTCTGCAGGTTGATGGGACGGCTGTCTGGTTGGGACCGCTCCCATAGACCAGATTGATGAGGCAGTCCAGCCTCTGGAGTGCCGTCTGGGGCCAGCCTGGATGGAGAGGCCAGATGCCCCCTGTGTATGGAGGCCTGTCTACAGGAACTTCCGGAAGCTCAAAGGTGAGAGTCAACAGTTCCCGGATATGAGACGGCCTGAGGCAAGCCCCCAAGACTGAAGTGTGGGAATGGTGCACCCCATGTCATGTCCTTTAGTCTAGTCCTGTCATGTATACCCCTTTTTACATTATATTGTCTCATCCACACGACAATAAGGGTTCTAAAACAGGTGACCTTTTGACTAATGGCTTCCTCCTGTCTCTTTGCCACCAGGCTCTTCATATTCTATCCTAACCCCTGTACCTGACGTACATAAACATATGCTTAAGCACAGCATAATTACTCGGTATAAGGGTCACCGCTTCTTTTCATCCTTGCCCAACAGCCAGCTGTGCATGATCACATTTGTTTGAAAAAACATTCAGGATTGTTTTCAAAACATTGATGATTGTTTTCAAAACATTTGTGATTGTTTTAAAAACATATTGATTCTAGAAGAAACTCTGGAGTGACCCCTACTCTAGTATATAAGACCCTTATTTCCCCTGCAAATTAAGGGAGAATTCCTTCCAAGCTGACACGGGCTCTTGCATGCTGAATCTTCGTCATGCATCAGTCTGCCATTCCTTGCGGGGTGTCATCCTCGAAGCAGAGATGGGGTCCTTCGTTATCAACCATCAGGTGAGGAAGCAAGATACATACATATATGCAAATACATGCTACACCTACAGATTCAGGCTAGGTACATTTAGGCAAATGACTTATGGCATGCATTTTAGGACATTGCAGGTGCTACTGTTTTTATCTGAACTGCTCATGTTCATCTTATTAGCACTATGGTAGACATGTATCCACCATGTATTATAATGGTTCTTTCCATCTCTTTTGTATGCTTCTGTCTCCTGATTGTCGCAGCAAATGTGTTTAACACAGGACTGATGTTGGACCAATAAATACTTATTGAAAACATCCTGATTGCTCTCTTATGTATTATTTGAGAATAAGTAGGCACGAGTGACTGAGTGAAAAATACTGTACTGATTTCCACGATCCCCAAGGAATCAGCGTTCTCGTTGGCCCCGGATCATAGGAAGCTCGCATATATAGCGGTCAAATGTAGGTGTGTGCTGACCAACGTGGAACCAAAGGTCATGGAGGGAGTCAATGTGATTTGTGCACTAAGGTAAATTGTTAGGTACCTGAGGGGCAGGGTGGAGGATGCTGAAGGTTGCTCCAGGCCTAACAACATCCATCTGGTGGGAAACCCAGAGAAAGAAGAAAACAGGCTCCTAAATGAAGTGCTGCGGGCAAGGCACCAAACATATTCATTGTCAAAAGTGCCCAGAGGGTACAGTGCATCCCCAGGGCCGATTGTGACACTGCTGATGAATTTCCATGACACATTATTCACGTGGCACGGATCCACTGCCTCTGCCAGAAAGCATTTGCTTTGGAGAATATATACCTAGACTACACCACTGATGTCCAGAGACAGCCAGAAACATTTTAGCATGTAAAAAGGCACCTACGTACACTGAATTTAAAGTATGCTTTCTTTTTCTCAGCAAAGTTGTGTATATCTGAAAATGGTGAAGCACATTTCCTTCACAAGGCTTCGGACACATGAGACTGGCTGGATGCGAAGAAACACCTGCTTCCTGAATCCCGTGAATCGCCCAGCAAGCGAGAGTGGCAGCATCATTGACCAAGAAGGAGAAGATGTGATAGCCCGACGGTGGCCCAACCCAAACCTAGGCAGAGATGGAGAGGGCCAAAGTGGTGGCAGGCATCCAGATGCACCATTTCTGAGAGTAATGCAACAAATGGGAAGCTTTGGCAAAAGACTCGGAGGAGAATGCCAGGCGCACTGGAGAACCTGGAGTCGGGTCAGATGAAACTAATAGGCTATGGTCACCCCAATGACAACGGGAGGTAGCTGACTTCCACAATCGGTGGACAATGCATGCGTTGTGTCACCCAAAGCTTGCTAACAGAGATGGTTTTCAAACACCAAACATTGGACTAAGCTAACCCGCTGTTCCTTTTACGAAGAATGTAGAGCAAAATTAGTCTTCAATCGTTGTTGTTTGGGCTGGGGCAATGGACACCTTGGGCATTGTGGGGCAGGTAGTTCCGGATCTGCAGCACAAGGAGGTTGAATGGGGAAGTAGAGAGTACAAGGCACTGTTTGAGGCTAATTTGTGTGCAAATATGTCTATGAATTGTACAACACAATTGTAAAAAAAGAATAATGAATAAAATGATGAATATAATGTGTGTTTTTTAAACTTTTTTGATACAAATAATGAAATAAACTATGAAAAAAAAATATTAATAAATATAAATGTTTTTGATAAAGGTGCAATTGTTACATTTATCATTTATCATGTCTCTGATTGTAGGTCAATAACCCATTGGAGCCTATTTGCCCTATAGGAAAGAAATATGGGGCAAGTGGGAGGCTTTGATAATTTTTCTGGTGTCCGTTGTCCCCCTTTTCTCGCAGACCTAAACTGTGCAATTAGAGGTGGTTCCCTTCTTTAGAAGTGTTCCCTAGAACACCCCTTTGGAGGTGCGTGAGGGTTTTTTGGAAGCGGTGGCGGGTGCAATGAGAGGTCTATTATAGGAGGGGGGGGGGGGGCAGGTCACTGAGGATTGCCTAGATGTTCCTTACTAGAAAAATACTAGATGGCGGAATAGCCCTACCTGACCTGCGCTTGGTCGAGCGCCTTAGCCTAGCGGCTAGGGCGCTCGACCACGAACCTGGGGATCTGGGTTCGAGTCTCGGTAACGATGCCAAAACCTCCTGTGATTCTGGGAAAATCACTTAATCTCCCCGTGCCTAAAATGAATGTGTATCCTCATGTAACATAACTAGTGCTATGTAGAGCGCGCTGATACCCGATTTGGTTTGGGTCTAGTTCGCGCTATATAAAACTCTGAAAGAAAAGAAAGAAGAAAGATTACTGTGCCAACCAGCTACGGATGGTCAATGACTGTGCCTTCTCCTCACAGAAGGAACCATTCATGGTAGCCAACAGGTGAGCGGTTATTTGACAATTGTATGAGAGGAGGGGTTTGGCTGCCCTGTCGACTCCCAAAAACCTGGTGCTTGAAATTTATCATAGAGCCAGCAAAGCCACAGATTGGAAAGGTAAGCTGATGATAGGGACCTCGCTCTGGCCTCAGATATGCTGATGGGACCATGAACAATGGAAGGTCATGGTAAATGAGATATTTATTTATTAGATTTATTTTTAAGGTTTTATATAGCGCTAGCTCCAACCGAGGGTATCAGAGCGCTTTACATCAGCAAAGAAAGTACATTACAAAAACAATCATGGCAGTTGAACAAAAACGGGTTTTACAGGTGCACAAACCAATAAAAAATACAGGGGGTAATTTATGGAACATAGTGATTAGAGGTACATATAGACGGTGATAGAGAAAGAGAAGCAAGTTCCCGGAACCAGGATGATTACTGGAAATAGTAAATTTAACAGTATGTCAAGGAGGGTTCAAAGGACAAAGTAGGTATTGCAGGGAGAAGAGAGGGGGAGGTGAGAGAGTGATGTGACAAGAGAAAAAGAAGGGGGATGAATTTGGGAAGGGGGAGAAGTCTAAGTAGGGAGAGGGAGAGGTAGTCATGAAGGAGATCGGGATTTAATTTCCCCATAATTTAGTGAGCAAATGACTTTTAAGGTCTTTTTTTAATCTAGTGTAGAAGGGGTTGCAACAAAGGTCTTTGGGTAGGTCATTCCAAATGGTTGGGGCCTTACCAGAGAAAGAGCGGGATTTCAAAGCAGCTTTTATGAGTAGGGGGTATGAGTAACCCTGAGCGAAGCACTACGCTACACTCGCGTAGTTTGCGAAGTTTGCGCAACTTTGCGAACACACGTAGTGCAGCGTAGAGTAGTGCAGCGGTCATTTTTTGCTTGTGTGCGGTCCTCAACTTCATGTTCGCGACCGCGAGCAAGCAAAATGACATCCCGGGGAGATTCTCAACGCAGGGAGGTCAGGTTTCTCATTGCGAGTGGTTGTGCATGCTCGCGACCGCTCGCAATGAGAAACTACCAGTTCGCTGTGAGAAAGCTGCCGCTCGAATAAAAATCTACTCGAGCAGCAGAAAACTACAGCTCTCACTGCACAAAATGCCGTTTTCAATGATTGCACAGTGCCGGATGCTTGTCCGCACTGTGCAATCATTGAAAACGCATCTTGCACAGTGCGAACATGCTACTACGCAGCTCGCGTAGTGCTGCGTGAAGTTCGCGTAGTGCGAAGTTTAGCGTATTAAGGTCAGCGATCCACGATTGGATGGGGAGAAGGTTGTTTTTGGGAGAGAAGAGGATGATCTCAGTTATGTTCGGGTTGGGTTACAGATGATTGTTGTCGAAACAGGTTTGGATCTTTGTTAAGGTCATGTTAAGCTGCCGGATATCACATGGGATTTTTTTTGTAGTACAATTGGGTATCGTCAGCATATAGGTGGTAGTTGATTTTTTCTTGTTTGAGTATCCGGGTAAGGGGTTCCATAAAGAGGTTAAAGAGAGCGGGAGAGAGGATGGATCCTTGAGGGACTCCAAGGCAGACAGGGGTTGGGTTAGAGAGGCAGTTTTGTATTTTGTATATTAGGGTTCTATGTTAAAAGTAGGAGGGGAACCTATTAAGCACAGTGACACTGAGGCCAAAGCGATTTTTGAGTCTGTTGAGTAGGTTTGGGTTGTAAACTGTATAAAATGCCGTGGAAAGGTCAAGAAGGATGAGAAGGTAGGTCTCGCCCTTGTCCAGGGCTAGGTGAATATCATCGACTATATTGAGACGCGCGGTTTCCGTGCTGCACCCTTTGCGGAAGCCAGATTGAAGGGGGTCAAGCAGGTTGAATGTGTCAATGTATTTGTCCAGTTGGAGGAGGGCGCATTTTTCAGGGCTTTGGAGAGGAGAGGGAGGTTGGAGATAGGACGGAGATTATTAGGGTCGTTGGGGTCAACTGTGGGATTTTTGGGGATGGGGGTGATTTGCCCGAGTTGAAGGGAGATGGGTACACTCCCTGTTGAGAGGGAGGTATTGATGATGTTGGTCCAGTAGGGTACGATGACATGTTTGAGATCTTGGATGAGTGCGGAAGGAAGTGGGTCTTTGGTGTGGGAGGAAGGTTTGAGTTTGGCTAATTTAGTTTAGCCATGAGGCGTTATTTTTAAGTGGAAGGGAAATGGGTTCCAGTGGGGTAAGAGTAGGGAGGGGTTGAGAGGGGGTCGGGGAAGTGTTCAAGGGGAGAGGGGGAAGAGGTATGGTAATCAGGGGTGGTTGAGGGGTGAGCAAGGGTCGAGTATCGAGGAAAGCGCGGCTTATTTTGGCAATTTCTTCGCATTTGTTAGTGGAGGCCACCGGGTTTGGCTTCTAATAAAGTTCAACAGTTCTCTGGGTCTATTTTTGGCACGTGAGAGTTGAAGGCGAAAGAATGATGCTTTCTCTGAAAAGATGTATTATTTGTAAGAGGATCTCGCAGTTCTAAGGAGGGGTGTTGTCTCCATGTTCTTTCCGCCTGTCTCAGTGAGCGTCTTTCTTTATTAAGGTCTAGGGTGAACCATGACTTAGAGGGGGCATTTTTTAATGTCTTAGTTTTCAGAGGGGCAAGTTGGTCTAGCACATCCATTAGAGTTTTGTTGAAATGCTCTGTGAGATCCTTAGAATTTGAAGAGGGGGAGGGAGAAACTAAGTTGGGATTGGAGTTTATGTTCAAGTACGCCAGGAGGGATTTGTTTAAAATTTCTAGCAACAATTGTAGCTTTATTTATTTTTATAGGGGCAGGAGGCGCTGCGGGGATATTGTGAACAGAATGAGATGGTGGTCAGACCAGTCGATGGGGATGGTGTTGGATAGGGATGTAAGATCTGGGTTGGAGATGATTGCGTCTAGGATAGCTCCTTTGACGTGGGTGGGGTAGAGGCAAAGTTGCTTGAGGTCGCTAATCTCAAGGAGATTATTGATGAGGTTGATTGTCGGGTCATTAGGTTCGTTCCAGTGGAGGTTGAGATCTCCAAGGAAAAGATTTTTGGAGCTGGAGAGTAAAGATTTAGTTAGGAGGTCGGAGAATTCTTCTACAATGGGAAGGGGTTCCCCAGGGGGATGATAGATGCTATGCATTCATATTGGGGGGGAGCATTTCATTTTGAGTTCGACACACAAGTATTCAAATGTTGAGTAGTCAGTGTTATTAATAGGGGATCTTCTTTAAAGATGATTGCTAACCCACCCCCTATTTTTTCAGGTCTATCTCTTCTGAGGATAGAGTAACCAGGTGGGGTCAGAAAGTCAATGATGTGTGTCGAATGGTCTTTGAGCCGGTTTCAGTGAGGAAGGCGATATCTGTATCTTCATTAAGAATGGTTTCAGAGATTTCTGTCGCTTGTCGGACAGCTGAACGGCAGTTTACGAGCATGCAGGTAAGGGGTTTGGGTTTGGCGATAGGAGGAGGGAGTAATAGAATACTAGTAAATTGGGGGGGTCTTGGGGAGCTAGGAGGCTCTGGGATTCTGCTGGTCCCCAGAATAACGGGAATTTTGGAGTGAGATGGGGGAGATTCTTTAAGTGGGGAGTTGTTAAAGTAGGAGAGGCAGAGGGCAGAGAGGTCAGGGGCAGAGTAGGTGTTAGAGGTTCGAAGCGGTCTGTGAGAGCAGGAGAGGAGTGGCGTTGTTGATACATGTTTGGGCTCTAAGTGTTTTCGGGAGTTGGCATAAAGGGGGCGGGGCAGGAGGTGCGGGCAATGGGTTTGTAGGATTTGAATTAGTTGAAATCTTTTCGGAGTAGGGCAAGTTCGGTAGCTAAGGTAACAAGATTATCGTCCAAGTTACGAAGTGTCTGGCTGAGGAGGGAGGCGGTGGCAGTTGGAGTGGAGGGGGTGTTAGGGGCAGAGTGACTAGAGAGATGAGATTGGCATCTAGGCTTCAGCGGTTTATCCGGGGGGAGTGGTGTGGGTAGGTCTGTGTTTAAATGAGGAGTGTGGGAGGCCAGGGGAGGGAAGGGTAGTACGGCCTGGTATTGGAGGGGAGGGATGAGAATGACGTGCAATGGCTTGGAGGGGGATGGTGGGGAAGGTAGGGAGGCAAGGGGAGCACGTGAGGTGTGAAAGGGGAAGTGGTATAGGCATAGTGGGTGGGTGAGAGGTAAGAGGAAGGAGGGGTCAGGACCCGGGGGAAACAGTCGTAAGGGAATGGTTTAGGGGGGTGTTAGGGAGGTGATAGGGTGTTGTAAGTGGATGGTATTTTGGGGATATGGGAATTTGAAGGAGTGGGTTAGTGGAGAAGGGGGGATATTTCCAGAGAAGTGGGTATAACCGGGGCTGCAGAGGGGGGATTGTCATTACAGGGGGGAGTGTTGTGGGGGTGTGGTGTTAGTCTCTGTGGGGTGGAGGAGAGTTGGGAGTAGGCGTGAAAGGGAGCTAGAGTGGGGAGAGGGGACAGGATTGCCGCAGGGGAGGGTTCGGGTTTGGGTGAAATAGAAATGCCATTTGTGGAGGAAGGGGCCAGGGCATGTATATGGGGGTTTTAGTCATTATGGAACGATTTAGAAGGGGAGGAGGGGTACTGGGGAGCTGGTCCAGCGTTGGAGGAGGGTGGTCGTTGGGGGGTATGGGAGTATGGTGGAGGGTCTTAGAGGTGTTTAGGGGATGATGTCAGAGTGGAGGGTGGGCAAGGAGTTAATGGGAAGGGTGAGTCAAAGAGGGAAGTAGTGTCAAGGGGTGGTAGAGTGATTCTCTGGGAGGTGGAGGGGATTTGGGCGTGGATGGGGCTGGAAGCTGGACTCGGTTGGGAGGATAGTATTAAGGTAGTGGAGGGTTCAGGTGAGGGTGCCAGAGTGGTAGTTGTTGCCGGTGGGCTGTCGTTAGGGAGAGGGTTAGGAGTTGTGGCGATTGAGGGGTGTACTAAGGGATTGAGGAACTGACAGCTAAGGTACCTCCTAAGGCCTTGTGAGGAGGCATTGCAGGAAGCCCCAGACAAATTGCTTCTAGAATACAGGATCCTGTGGGGCCCCCTGACCAGTCGTTTTGTAGAGTCCAGCCTTTCCACTTCTACATAATACCCTACCACCATTACGGCAGCTCTGTGAAAAATGGGAGGGGAATCTGGGCAGATTGGAAGTTGATGATTGGAGAGTGGCCTATAGAAACCCCGAAGAGGCTGGATTTGAACTCATCCAGCTGAAACTCCTTCATGGGGTCAATTATACGAGATTGAGATTACACCATATGGGGAGAGTGAAGACAGACTGGTGTCTGAGGGGATGTGCCAAGAAAGGCACATTGCTGCACATCATTTGCAGTTGCCCAAAGATTCATATGTACTAGAGGAACAAATGGAAGAGACTCTCAGCAGTTTTAGATTGCACACCGGAGCTAACTCTGCAATTGATCTCCTTGGGAATCTGGGTTGAGCAGAGCCTGGACAGCTACTCCATCCTTTTCTGTAACTCTGCAATGATGGTGACAAAACACAATGTTATTAGACTGTGAGGGCATGGCGAGACCCCAACGTATCAGGCCAGGGGATCCAGTGTGGACTAGCACATGCAATTTGAGAAACTGGTATATCAGGCCAAGGCTGCCTCCAGTAGTATAGCAAACTGAGGAAACCCTGGCTGCACTTAGAAGACGCAATTCTGTATGGGTGGGCCCAGGAGGGAACACCAGAAGGGCACAGGAATCCAACAAAACTAGCTTGCAACAATATTTGCTGATGGGTGGGTGAGACCATTTTAATGATCATTTACCTTTGTCCAGTAGAGCACAGGGTGATATCGCTGCTAGCAGATTCTAATCTGCTGGGTTGTCATGACTCATGTTCTACCTGTTCTTGGAAGGGTGCCGTTTTCCATCTGTTAATTTTAAACTTAATAAACGGATTCAAACAAAAAAATCTCCTTTGATCTTGAGATGTTACATCATTGAAAAAACAACTCTCCAAGTATCAGAGCCAATACAGTTCACATCTACCTATATCATGAGATCTTCTAGCACTGAAAGAACACCTCATGGGTGCTCAGCGTCAATACTGCCCCAGGTCTTTCACTCTGTGTTTGTCGTCATGCCAGTTTTTCATCTTGATTTGGGATTCCTCAACTTTAGGTTGGATACTGCTGTTGACACACTTTTCATGATCAGTTTTGGACTGGTACCTGCGTAATCACGCTGGACACAATTTGAAAACAGGGGCACGTCCTCTAATCACTTCAAATGGACTTACCCCGGTAGTGCGGTTGAGGTAAGAACGATGAGACCACAACATTCTCTCCACAGCTCCCTTAACATCAACTTCATTCTGTATAGACCATTGGACACAATCCATCAAATTACCATTCATCCTCTCCTCTAAGCCTTTCTCCTGTGGATGTTATAGAGAAATCCTCCTGTGTCTTATGGCATTCTTCTCCAAAAACTCCTTAATCCACCTTGACACAAATTGGACACCATTGTCCAATACAATTTCTTTTGGGCAACCCTCTCTTAAGAACCCCCTTCTCATGAGCCATCAGTGTTGGGTTCTTCCATGAACTCCACCTCCTACCATTTTCTATAATAATCTACTATTACCAAAGCAAATGTCAAAATACGACGTAGAACACTAAAATGTCCAATAAAGTGGATGTCTAATTTGGACCATGGGAGATCAGTTAATTTAGAGGGTTGTAAAGGCACAGATACAGTCTTCATGTACATGTCATTGTGAGAACAGATGACACATCCCTTAACTAATTCAATATTTTGCCCTTATCTTTTTTTGTGATAGTTTGTCCTAAATGCCCCTCATAGGAGCCTCACATAATTCTCTCTCTTAAAGCTGCAGAATTCACTAATTTATCTCCACACATTTCCATGCCATCACCTTCCATAGACAACTCCTCTGCTAGCTTGAAAAATGGCAGAATTCTCACAGGAAGACCCTTCTCTCTAGGCCATCTTTCAGTGATGAACCAAACAACCTCGCTCAAAACGTAACCCCACACATCAGTGGTGGCAATTAGACATTCTTTATTATCATCAGGACCACCCATGATTTCATTATCACAAGGTAAAGGGGAACGTGACAGATAGTCGGCTCCAATGCTCTTTCCACTTGCCGCATGCTCAACCTGAAAGTTATAACGCATCAACTTTGAGCTCAACTTTGCAATTCTGATGCCATGATCTTTAATTACAACCCCATTCAATACCTTGACTAAAGGTTTGTTATCTGTTTTTAACAAAAAATGTTTACCCCATAAGTAGGAGGCTGGCTTAGTATATGTTGCACACTTATTCAAGTGATGCACCTTGCACTAATCCAGGCAACCCTTATGGTGATTTTAGTGGTCTTTGATAACCTTTGAAAGCTCTCAAAGTGGTAGCTGTGGAGAGCAGCCTTCAGGCTTATCTTGAAGGAATATAAAGCAGATTGTTTTACCAAGTTTAATCAGTAGTTTAGGTTAGATGAATAGAAGCCAAACAGAGTTTATGAGAATAATTTTAGTTATTACACAAGCTATAACTAACACATTGGTATATCTCCTGATGAGATATCATCACAATACACAAGAATTCTTTTAAAACAAGCAGGTAAGGTAAGACGACGCAGAGGAGCCAGGCACACAAGGAACTACCCAAGGTAAGAATCCAGGAACCCCACGGAGGCTGTCGACTGAGTGGAAACACAGTTGCATGCCCAGTGGAAGTCAATGGAGAGGTTACAGTTGCAGTTTTAAAGAAGAAGGACCTTGCTGGATGTCCCTGAATAAAGCTTTTGGAAGATGGAAGTTTGGAGAACCACTCCACCTGTGGATGCCCCAGGCACCAGAGAAGCTATGGAAATAGGGGTGTAGTGATGTTGAAAACTGCCATAGATAACAATGGGAGGCTTCAAAAAAGATGCCTCTGGTGAAGAAGGCAAAGGAGTCCGGTGGAATCCCAGGGTGGATTCTGGAAGTGAAGAACCTACAAGCAGAGGGGAAAGAGTTTATTCCACTCAAAGGTGACCAGAAGGCACGGAAACACAATGACAACTGAAGTCAAGAGCTTCAGGTGAAACAACAGTGATCTTGTTGCTGCAGCTGTGAGGACCCGGCGATGCTTAGGAAGACCAGGAGCAGTGCACAAGCTATCCCACATCGGATGCCATGGTCTAGTGGTTGTGTCCGGTGAGACCACCAACAAACTTTGGTAGCAGCAACTGGCATGGATAACAATATGGAGCAAAAGCTGGACCAGCAAGGTCCAAAGGACTCACAAAGAGCTGGAGAGTCCTGGCAGGCCCGGCCTGAGCAAGCAGTGGAGCCCTCTGAAGTAAGAGAAGCTTACCAAAGAAGGAGGCCCCTGGTGCAGAGGATGCAGTGAGGATGCTTTTCTTCGGAAGATGAGGTGCTGGTGGGTGGAGCTTCATGTAGGCCAAAAATATCTGGAGTGGAGAGCCAACAAGCCTTGACAACCACAAGTTGGTGTGGATCACAGGGGTTTGTTCCACCAGCCCCAAAGAGGGTTACTGTCCTCAAAATTGCTGTGAAGACATGGCAGGTCTCTATGAAGCTGCAGATCATCCACCTGTGTTGCTGCACCTCGGTGTTGGACTTGGCCCGCAGGGCAGGTTCACCCCTAAACTTTTTGCTTTTATTGGTGACCCTGTGTTAGTGATTTTTGGGTCTCTGCGCACTTTTCCCTGAGTCCCAGAGTGAAAGTGCGTGCGTGTAGCATGGCTGGCCTGCCCTCCCATAGGAATGCATGGGGAATGTGTGTGTCCCTGGTAGTTCCTGATGCGTGGGGAGTGCAGGCTCGAGTTTAGTATGTGTAAATTCGTGAGAGTGAATGCTGCGAGATGTTATATGCGGCATGTATGTGTCTAGAAGGGAAGTGCTACTTCTGGACATTGAGATATGTGTGCAGTGAGGGTGCTGGAGCGTGATTGGCTGGAGCTGGCTGGCATGCCAGGCTCCAGGAAGTCTGGATGGGTCTGCCCGGTGGTGAGTGGGAGATTAGCATGAGTGATGTGTGGGAGGAGTGTACCTGTGTCCTGGATGGGCTGGGTTTTCCCCACACAATGCTGGCTCCACCCCCCTGTGGTGTGTCTAATGACCCTAGCCTCCCCAGTGAATGAAATGGGGGGTTGAGCCATCAAGAGTGCTCCAGAACCAGCTGCAACTGGTTTTCCCCCACCCTGCACCCTTAGACAAAGGGATTTTACAGTATAAAGAAGGGGCTGTGTCCCCATGAATGTGTTCTGCTTTTGGATCCTGCCAGAGGGGGCTGCTGCTGCTGCTGGGGCCAGGAGGACCGCCACTTGGAGTGTCTCCCTGCCTGGAGACCCAGTGTGCTGGCTCTGGCCCAGCCTTGCCCCCTGTCTGCCTCCAGCCCCTGCTGGAGCTTGTGCTGTGCCTACAGCACTGAGAGCGCTGCTCTCTGCCCTTCAGCGCTGGGGAGCGCTGGAATCCCTTGCCTAGCGCTTGAGAGCGCTTTATTTGGCCCTGTGGCGCTTGGGAGCGCCTTTTCTTGGATGCTAGCGCTGCTATTGCTTTGAGAGCCCAGCCGGTGCCCACCCGGCATCAGCCCGAAATTGCGGTGCATAGCGAGGGCCTACCTCGCTTTATATTTGATTTGGAGGCCGGTGCCCACCCGGCATTGCCCCGTTTTGGAGGAATTCATTTATCACGAGGGAGCCCACTCCTCGGATAATGGGACCCCGCCTGCCTATCTAAAGCGAGCCGCCGCGCTGCCCGCGGCGACCCGGAAGTGGTTGGCCGGCCGGCCAATCAGGTAGCGGGCCGACCGGAAGTCCCGCCCCGCAGCCGCGACCCGGAAGTCAGGCAGGCCGGGGGCAGGACAGAGAGGCAACCGGAAGCGGACGGGAGGCCACCCCGCGCTCCGGTGAAGAGAGAAGCCGGCGTCTTCCCTTTGCCCCCCCAGGCTCCCAAAGCGAGGGAGAGCCCAGGGAGAAGTGTGCAGAGAGCCCCGAGGAGCGGGAGCTCTCGTGGAGCAGCCGCCCGCCGCACGAGACAGCCGGTGAGTGCCTGGAAAGGGAGAGGGGCGTCGGGACACATTGTCGGTGTCCGCCCCTCCCCCGTAGCGCGACCTCGCGCTCGTGAATATTTGGAGCCCGAGAGGCTCCTGGGGCCATTTCTTTACTTAGAGCCTTGCGAGGCTCACGGCGCCCTTGTTCTCGAGTCCGTGAAGGACTCCCATGCCCCGCAATTATTGTTTAGAGCTACGAGGCTCTGGGGGCAGTTCCTTCTGATGCAGAGTCCCCCGTGAGGGACTCCAACGCCCCACATTTGTGCTTAGAGCCCTGAGAGAGGCTCAGGGCACCCCAAGTGTTTCCGGGTCCCCCGTGAGGGACCCCAACAGCCCAGTGAGGCTGCATCTGTGGGCAGAGCCCCGAGAGGCTCAAGGGGCACTTACGAAATAGTTTCACGAGTGTGAGGAGGCAAAGGGGGCATATTTGTTTTGAGAGCCAGAGAGGCTCTGGGGTGCCACAGTCATTTCTCTAGAGCCCAGCGAGGCTCCCACATTGGCCCCACCGTTGTCCTTGAGCCCTGAGAGGCTCCCCCGCCCAGATGTTGTTTCACAAGCCCTGAGAGGCTCAGGGGCATAATTGATATTCAGAGCCCAGTGAGGCTCTTGAGAAACAGTCAGTTGGGCAGAGCCTGCGAGGCTCCAGCGTTGGCCCATTATTGATGATTCAGCTGCCCAGCACTTTGTGGGCAGCTGCCACGTTTAGGCCCTGACATTTGGACACAGGGACAGTCACAGGTGGTGACCTGTCTGAGTTTGGCGCAATTGTGTGCTTTTACACCTCTGAATGTATTGTGATGCATCATGTGTTTTCCCTTCTTACACCTCTGAATGAATGTTATGCATTGCATCATGTGTTATGTGCTTACACCCCTACAGGTATTGTGATATGTAGGTGGTTGTTTTCTCCCTAGTACAGGTGGTGCTAGTGAGGTCCTGTTACCAGTGATTACTGGTGGTATGCTCTATTTCTATTTTTGTGCTACAGTAATTTTATCCTAAGTTCTAAAAGTGCTGATACCCCTGACAGTGGTCCAAGTGGCCCTGTCCTGTACAATATCCCTTGTAAATTCCGCCCGTGCCTGTTGGCACAGTTTAACAAGATTTGTGTTTTATCTGATGTATATTTATTATAATACAAAGGCTATTTTTATATAACCTTGTGTGGAGTTTCCTTTATGGTGGGCCTTTGGGTGTTGTTGCTGGGGTGCGTGCGCAAATACTTAACTTACATCGCCTCCAAGTTTAGCCTTGCTGCTCGCGCCACGTTACCTAGAGGGTGAGCAGGGGTTATCTTGGCGTGTGACTCCCTTGCCCTGACTTGGGAGTGGTGGTCTCTGACTGACTTTGGCGAAAGCCCTGGCCAGCCGGGGATCCCATTTCCAACACTCGGGAAGTCCCAAGGACTACAGGAGCAGCAGAACGGACAGCCTTGATGCGGGGACTGCAGATGCGGGGAGTGACTCCTTCACTGCCAGAGAGATTTCCTGGGTGTCCTTGATGCCCATAGGTCTGTTTAAGAACCTGAATGATGCACAGACACAGACAACACAGAAGACTTGATGGACAGCAAGATCAGAAGCAGCAGGAGTCTTCCTTGGTGCCCTCTCAGTTCCAATTGAAGTCCAACAGAGTCCAAGTGTCCAGACGATTGAAGTGTAACAAAGGTTCAGGGTTGAGTCAAGCCTCATGATGAATCTGAGGATCCACCCACAGGGGAGACCTTAAGTACCCTAAGCAAAGTGTTGGGATGACTCAGAGGAGGGGCTTGACAGAGGAAAGGATACTTTCATGTTTATGTACAACTTCGTGCCAGAGAGGTAACAAAGGGTTCCCGAAATGGCTCAAAAGAGTATGCAAGGGGGGCACCAAATGTGCCCTTCAAATCAGTTATGGTGGCACTGGGAAGCACCCCCACCTCAGCCAAATACACTAAGTCCTGTCTAGGAAGTGGTCACAGAAAACCTATTGTTCTTCCTTCCTGGCTCAGCTAATGGAGGGCAGAATCATGTAGTGGTCAGCAGCAGCACAAGTTTGCTTGCAGATCCTGAAAGGCCGTTACCAGGAGTACAGGGAGGGTCCCCAACAGAGCCCCTAGTACATGGCATCATCCTTCCAGCACTGGAATTGGTGTTGAGGTATGAATCCAACATGTGTGATACCAAACATGACCAGGTTCGTTGCAGTCACTATATAGTTATACATCTTGTAGTGTCTGATGTTCACTGTATGCACTTACAGCTCCAGGGTTTTTACCACTGTCTTGCTCATGCAGTGGCACATTCGCACTTGTAACCAAGCACCCTGCCCTCTGGACTGAAGAGCCTGCCATAGGCAGTGACTTTAGATATAAGGAAATGTATATCTATCATGAGGAGTGCAAACACCAACTCATACAGGCTGCAATGCAAGACCTGTAAACACAGTTTAAGTGGACTCCCATATGTAGCACTTTATGCTGAAGCCCATGGGAACCTCCTGGTGACCTATGCCCTGTGTACCTTAGTATTATATACTAGGGACATACAAAGGTGCACCAGTAGCCAATTGTGGAGGTACCAAAGAAATTATCATAACCATTTTAGGAGAGAGAGCACAGTTGGTGGGGTCCTGATTAGCAGGAACCCAGCAGTCTAGGTCAAAACACACTTACGCCAGTCAAAAAGTGGGGGTGACCATGAAAGCAGATCCTACTTCCTTCACCAGATTAAAGACTTGTAGTGCTTGACAGTCAAACAACATGCTAGGAGTTCCTTCTCAATTACAGAGAAAACCATTTCATTTGCTATCAATGCCCTACATGTACACTAATTAGTTTTCTCCAAAACATAATTTTTTGAGAAATGTTTGCACCCAACCTCCTGTTGCATGCATCCACCATATTCGTACATTCCTTGGTAGAATCAAAAGGTGCGTAAAACTCGCACACACCCTCGAAAAGAGGGAACCTGGTCACTGACTCTGGAGTGGAGCCTTTGTTATGGCATCAACCAAGCCAGGTTGAGGTTGAACACATATCTCTGAAATAACAGTACCCAGATATTCTATGGTATCCTTCTGGAATTCAAACTTATTCCTGTTTGCTACCACCCCGACCTGCTCTAGTCTCCTCAGAACTGTACCCATGACACTGTCATACTCACCCTTGTCCTTTCCAGCAACCAATATGTCATCTTGAAAAGTGAGGACACCTTTTACTCCTTCCAAAATGTTCTCACAAATGCGCTAAAGAACTGATGCCGCGGAGGCTGACCCAAAACGGCATCCTATTACGTTCAAATGGAATAAGGTGCCTAGAGGGGGGATCTAACTCCACCTGGTGATATGCAGCTGCTACATTGTTAGATTGATCTTGCTAAACACCCTAGTTGAGTTTAGGCTCACCTGACAACCAAACTCCAACGTTGCTGGCTTGTTGTAGGTGTCGCTTAGCAACCCAAGTCACTGACACCGCACTCAGCATCATAAACACCATGCGCATCAGAGGTATGGGGACACTTCACCCTAAGGGCATGCAACCTAATTACAGCTTGCACCAGGCTGGCACTGAACCTCCCACAGGAATTTATTTAACGTCATGCCTCATCCAATGTTAACAACCACAACGGTAAATCAACCAAGTGATGCCCCACCAAACATGTGCAGATGAACAAATAAACTGAACGCTTTGGACGGGCCTGTGACTGCTTTAGATAAAATGGGATGGTCCGTTTACACTACTGTGACTGTCTTGGCCACCTTCTCTACTGAGACATGCCGGCAGATTGTTGTGGGTTCTGGGTTGTGGCTAGGCCTGGGCGGTAAATTCCGTTCCGCTCGTGGAATTTGGGTAATTTTGCGTTCCGTGGAGAACGCGTGATTGCCAAAGACTCCACAATCTGCTGCTTCACGGAATCTTTTGCTTGTTCTAGCTTTCAAAATGCGTGTTCGCGAACAGAAAAAAGCATTGCAAACGGGCAGAACAAACCGTTTCGCGGAGTTTTGCGTAGCGCAACTATGCAAATTCCGCCCACCCCTAGTTGTGGCAGGAATGAATTGTTGCCAAATTTGAGGCAAACAAATAAAAGTAAGCTCCTACAACAAGTGTTAGTAGGAGGTGAGGTTTATTCATAATGCCACAGCCTCAGCGGCTTCAGCACCATTGACTCACATAGAATATTAATACTCAAAGCTATTGCACATTCCATGTTCTTCATGGAACCATTAACTGATGCTGTGGATAAAGATGACCATCACACACATCTACCTCGATCATGACATCCTCAAGCAATGAAAAAACACCTCATTGGTGCTTGGCACCAATGCTGCACATATCTATCTCAATCACAAGATCCTCCAGCACTGAAAAAACTCCTCATTGTACTGTGCACATCTACCTCACTACCACAATTATGAGATCTTCAAGCACTGAAAGAACACATCTTTGACACTTTGCACCAATGCTGTCCACGTTTACCAGATCACAAGATCTTCAATGACTGAAAGAACTCGTCTTTGAAGCTCATCACCGATGCTACCCATAACTTCCTCAATCATGATCTCTTCAAGGGTATCTTGACAAATTATCGAGTTGCAAATATCCCATACCAATTTCTTCTGAACCGACTTCCCC
Organism: Lissotriton helveticus; assembly: GCF_964261635.1. NCBI lineage: Eukaryota > Metazoa > Chordata > Amphibia > Caudata > Salamandridae > Lissotriton > Lissotriton helveticus. The sequence continues at coordinate 59,244,008 of NC_136059.1, forward strand.
CCACATCCCTAATGAGCCCCACCTTCTATCCAAATCAACCTCAATCACACATGGGTCCTCTAGCCCAGGAGGGACAGGGGTGCACTTACCTACTGATCACACCAGTACAGACACCCACAATGATTCCTACCCTCCAGTCACACCGATCACTACCACACCTAGATCCCTCAGACGAGAAGGGTCAGGGTTATTCTTATCCACTGATCACTTTACTGCAGACTTCTCACCATTATCCCTAACGTCCAGGAGTGAAGCCACCAACCTGGCATCCACTCACACCACCCTTCTCTTCCCACTTACATCTAAGTTAGATTGCAAAGATTCCCTTGACCAACTGTCTAACACGCTATATGATCGGACCCTAACACCCTCATTACTCATTCCACCCATCCAAACACAGTGCACAAAGACCTCTCCCCAATCCCATGCGGCAGTCCCTACACACTGTCTCACCACAACACCACCCTACACACTGACCCCACAACAAACCCCCTTGCTAAACTTTCCACATTGATCCCGAATATGGATATCCACACGTTATCGGAGAATGTGATCATTCAAACAGACCCTACCTGTGGATCGCCCCCTTAATAGAAAATACACCCTCCTATACTACTAACCTTTCCCAACTTCTATTGGATCGCACGGTTCAACGAGTTTGACACAGGCCTACCCCAGCTCAAGGCAGAGATGCTTAACCTATCAACATCACCAAAGAACTTCTAAACATTTCACAGAGCCACCGAAGCTACAGTGAACCAAATCAGTCTCCAAACTAGTAGATACATCCCAAAGGATTTACACCCCAAGAACACTACTCAGAGTAACCAGACCAGTCCCCAACCTAATAGATACATCCCCAAGATCTCACAACCAGTGAATACTAGTCAGAGTAACTTACCTTCCCCATCTTGGCCTAGAAGGACAAATGAAGAATTATCTGACAGCGACATAGACAACCTCCTCATATCTTATACCTAGGCAACAGTTAACAAAAAGTTGCAATGTAGCACTATCCATCACATTCAATCCAACCCCCTCAGAGAACCGACTCATAACAACAGATCCGTAAATAGAGACAACCTTACAAATATCAACATAGAGCAATCTACCCTAACCCATTCTAGTGCACACTCATTAATTGCAGGTCCGCCAGTAAGCATGCTCCTGACATATTCAACCTCATTCAAGAGAATGATTTAGACATTATGGTCTTCACCAAAACATGGCTGAATAGCTCTTCCTCTCCCATACTTGACCTACTGGTTCCTCCTAGTCACGACCTGATCCGCCTTCATAGTGAGCAATTCGAATTACTGCGTTCAATATTACAATGAATACTTGCAGAACTGGGTTCAAAACGGTTTAGAAGATGCAAAAGGTGGTACAATCAAGCATAAAATGATTTGGGAACAAGTAGTTCAGTTACAGAAAGAACTACAAAAGACTCACGTGAGCCATACACTGAGTCATCAGTGTGATGGCGTTCACGTTGCAGGGAATTTATTGGCTGATGAAGCCGTGAAGGTAGCTGTACAAACGGCTTCCGTAGCTGCAATCACTCATTCAAAAACAAAAATAGACAGCGAAATAATGCAGGCTGTCACCGCTTCCAATAAAGACAGGACAGCGGTAAAACGTTACAGAAAGGCTTTCCACTCAAGTGCTTATATATAACTGATGCAAATAATGTTCCTTTTGTTCGAATCCCTGGAGTGGGGGATAGAGTAATACCAAACATGGAACACAGATTAGGACTAGTTTTAGCAGCACATGAAGGGCTCGACTCTGCACACGCAGGTGTTTCTGCCACAGTGTCAGTATTAAAGCAAAGATACTGGTGACCCCGTATGAGGAAACAGACCTGAAACTATGTTTTGGAGTGTGAAATCTGCCAGAAAATGAAAGTTTCAACAGTGAAACTCCCGGCGCAGACGCCCCTTCTAATTTCAGATAAAGCATTAGCAAGTGTTTACCTGGACCACTGTGGTCCCCTACAGAGGGATGGCAACTATAAATATATCATGGTCGCAGTGGATTCCTGCTCAAGATTCTTTTGGATGTGGCTTCAGCGCTTGACTGACGCCCAAACTGTTATAAAGGATTTGCGAGTCTTTATCCGCACATATGCAATCGGCACGCTACATGTTGACCAGGGTCCTGCTTTTAGCTCTTTTTTTTTTTTTTTTTTTTTAATAGCTCTTCTATAGCGCACGGCTACTCCCAAGAGTGTCCCGGCGCTTTGGCAAAGAGAAATTCAGAAGAAGATACATAACACAGTGCGCTACTCAGGTGGCACAGATTTTACTGGGCAAAAAGCCACGTCTTTAGGTCCTTACGAAAGGCCAGCAGATTGGACGACGATCGTAGAGCAATAGGAAGCTCATTCCAACTGCGAGGGGCCAGATAACAAAAGGAGCGGCCTCCTGTACGGGCACGCTTAATTAAGGGGACAGTGGCTTTAGCTAGTTGCGCGGACCTCAAGGACCTCTTTGGAACATAAAAAGCCATCCGTTTACGAAGATATTTAGGGCCAATGTGATGAAGGGCCTTATAGGCCAGAGTCAAGATCTTAAAAGTGACTCTCTTGGCAACTGGAAGCCAGTGGAGTTTTTCAAGCAGCTCCGATGCATACGCCCTTCGTGGTAGTCCAAAGATTGCTCTAGCGGCCGAATTTTGCACAGCCTGCAAACGAGTTAAAAGATATTTAGGAAGGCCCAGGTAGAGGGCATTCGCATAGTCAAGCCGTGACCCTATCAGGGCTTGGCCTAAGATTTTTTTGTGTTGAACAGATATTAGTGGGAGAAATTTCCGCATCATCTTCAACAAACCAAAGCACTTTCCGGTCAGCCCTATGACCTGGGGTCTAAAAGAAAGGTCTACATCGCATAAAATGCCCAGATTTTTAGCTTTTAGCGAGGTTTCCCTAGGCGGCGCCATGTCCCGTGGCCACCAGGACCTCCACTCAGGATTAGGAGGACCTCCGAAGAAAAGCAGCTCCGACTTATCAGAGTTGCATTTCAGGCTATGCCTCTGAAACCACTCAAACACGGCTTCCAAGCACTCCCTAATCTGATCGGCGTCAAAATCTTCACCCTTGTTACACGTGAAAAGTAGCTGGGTGTCATCAGCATAGGATATGATCTGGGCACCAAAAGATTCCGCTACCTCCGCCAGAGGGGCCATATAGATGTTAAAGAGGCACAGGCTAAGAATAGACCCTTGCGGGACCCCTACCTCCAGCAGAGGCATTTCAGCTCTCTAGCTTACAAGGAGGCCATGGCCAGCTTGGGCGTTGCATTGCGATTTTCGAGTCCATTCCATCCTGAGGAAAATTCGGTTGTGGAGAGAAAAAAACTTGACTTAAAGCAATCTATAACAGCTAGGGTATTAGGCTCGGGTGAACAAGTGACAGAACTTTTTCACCAGCTTGCAAATACGTATCTGGTTTTACCATGGGTTGAATTTTGGATTGTGTTTGGTTTACTGTTGGCTGATTCTCGTTTTAAGTTTGGGAAAGCTGATAGATGGAAAATATAGTAAAATGGACACAGCAAGTAAGAACATCAACTTGCTCCTGAAGCTACACAAATCATCTCATCGTGAACAAAGAGACCTGTCATCAGTGAACATCACAGCCGTTCCTCTACCTGGTGGCATAGCATGGCACAGAACTGATTATGAAATGTATGGTTCTGGCGAGCTGCTGAAGATTCCTCACCAATTTTAAGGTTACTTTGAGTGATTTTGTTTCACCCAGAACATTTTCTGATGATTGGGACTCTGAGACTGTTAATAAAATGATGGCAGACTTAGAAATGTCAGCAACATTTGTAAAACATGAATACTTAGAAGGTTCATCAGATTATGAACAAATGTATTGTTTTAATCATTATGGTCATCACTATTTACACAAATCGGCAAACCCTAGAAATGTTTTAACTTATAATCAATGGGAACATTGTCCAACGCCAACAAAGGGTAGCTCAAAAACATTTTATGAAAAATGTCCATACTTCTCAGGTTTTAATGTCACAAATCCAGAAACATTTTACTTTAAAAATCTTAATAAGACAGGAATTAAAAGTATGTTGACCAATACTAAGCAAATTTATTCCACGGCCTTTTATGTTCAATTGTCCAGATTAGGTTTTCACTTTTGGAAAGACAACATTGAGACAAAAACTGACTGGGGCATAAAAGACTGTCAGGTGCAAAGTTTAGAAGCCTTCTTAAGAGCCTGCATCATCCCAGAACAAATAATCCTTTAAATGAAACTGTTCAACAGACATCTTGTCTTGGCCTGGCTAAGATAAAAGATTTAAACAAACCGTACATACCTAAGCCCACACCTGATAGTAATAGAACTACAGATGAGGAGGTAGACGTAAACTACATTTTACAACAAAACAGAACTAATCTTGATTGGAAAAAATGGTTAATCTGTCCCACAGACACAAATTCCTGTCAAGATGGATTCCTGAATAAGACACAAGGGTTTACATGAACTAGGCCAGATCCAAGATATGTCCAGAGACAACATCCAGGGATAATTACAACTTACAGTGTTGGAAAACTGTGCCTTGAGTGGCTACAAAAATCTGCACTACCAGACATAAAACAACCCTTATCTTTACTTAAAGATGGCGTTAATTTGAGAGACTTCTTACTAGGACCTCTCAAACGACATCATAAATGTTTCATATACGCCAGTATTTACGCTGCTTAAAATGAAGCTCGGAAAGTCACGCAAATGGAAACTGCAGAAACAAATACGAGAAATTGATCGTATTAATTTAGAGAAAGCTCTCTCTGTAGTTGACAATGGGTTAACAACTATGTCATCCAGAATTTATTCTTTGGACAGCATTGTATCCTCTGCTATGGACATAATGGAACAGGACTTGCTCATGTTACAACTTGGCCAGTCTCAATTACGTTCTATAATGCTGCTAGGTTGGACGTTACAATACCTTTGTTCAGGCTATGTGCCTTGGAGTCTAATCAACACCACGTCAATGTTTGCTGGATGTAACCATACAAATAAACCAATCTCTTTGGCACAGAGAGGAGCAGACTATACGGTGCTGAGCATAGAAAAACTGGAGAGATTACCATTAACTGTTTCTGAGAAGCCAGCCGTTGAATGGATAATACATGGCACCATCACAATACCAGTGACAATTTTCCAGTTTCAGTATTGCTTAAAACACATACCAGCATGCCTGTATGAAAGGTTGGGTAAAGAATACATAAAGTCGACCTGGGATTTGCCATACACACAAATGTTGGAGTGTGGAAAAGGAGGTAGTTCTTAGTTGTAAAAATAGTAAAAACTCACTAAGCGGTACACTGTTATGTCAAGGTATTAATTTACACGGAGCATGCGAGGGTTCTTCCAATAACCTTTCTTGCCACCTGCAAGGTTCGCCCACAGCGGTGATAGATCCAAATTGTAGGCAGCTTTCCAATGGGATCTACATAATTTTGAATGATCACAGCTGTTGTGGAATGATGCCAGGAATAGCCTATCTCGTTAGTGTGTCAGCAGCGCCACTTACTGTATGCAAGTATTGTTTCCAAAAACTAAGACAGATGGGGAGTCGCCACTATGGCCTTCACTGAACATCTCTTCTATACAAATTGATACTTTAAGCAGAATGAAAGCCATTCTTTTACAAAAACGGTGCCACTGACATCGTCCAGAGAGATATATGATCTGCAAGTTGCAAGGTCCTCTGCAGAGATACATGCCCTATTATCAACAAACTGCCCAATACATTTCGCAGGAATGTTAGGTCGTATCTTAAACATGTCTGATACCAGTGGTATTGTACATGTATTTAAGACGATTTTTTCGGGACTGGTAGCACCCTTTGAAGCAGCCCTAGGCATTTTTCCAAACTTCGTGCACTCTGTGTTCGGCGGCTTGCCTCTCACCTTGGGACTCGTAGCAGGGATACTATTTTTGTTCCTTCTGCTCCGTTATGGCAAGTCCAGTCACCAGCGATACCCAGATTACCATGGAGAACACTCTTCTGGCAATGCAGTATCGTGAACACATAAAACAGATTGTTGGCTTGGCTTGTTTAAGAGATCTGAATACCACGTGGTTCTTGTCAATCAGACCAATCTGGCAAGATTGCATCTTACCTGTTCTTCAATGCCTGCTTTGTGGAGAGGAATGCGTGTTGGATATTTGTCTGACACTTCCATCAGCACTGCCAACCGATGTTGACGCTTTGCTTGGTTCGGTAACGGCTCATGCATTGTGTTGTCCCCAGCGGCTGCCAATCCTGGTGACGGCATTCATTGAGATCTCACCGGCAATTCCAGCTGAGGGTGAGATACGTGGACCAACAGGGACACAGGTACCATCTACTGGGAACATTGCTAATGCGACTGACGCTGACGGCGATGCTTCTCATCTGTGTACAATTGATCTACTTAATGAAGTGGTTCAAATTTCACCTACTGTGGTAGACGATTTCTTTGCCAGCTTAGAAGATGTAATGTTTTCTCCTGACACCGAAAATAAGTTTTGAAATTAGCACACAGCGTACTATCAACTTTGAATTCGACCTTTGTTTTTTCAAAACGAAAAACTTCTAACTTTGGTACTCCATTTTTCTACGATCTGATTTGACTTTTTTCCAAAATTGAACTTTGGCAAAAGTAATCTGCTTAAAGTAGAACTATTCTTAGAGAACAAGAATTCTTTGAATACTTCCTAAAAACAATATTTACCTAATCCACAAACCAAAACAGTTTATATATCCAGCTATTCTTTTTTTTCTGTATGTAGAGCCATTTCATGAATGTAATTTTCATTATTTATTTAGTTAGCATTGCCAATATCATGCTATATGCTTAGATGAACTCATGGCTTTCAGTAAAGTACAAAGGCTCATTTTTGTGTGCAACCATTTCAAAATCATTTTATGTATTTTTGGGTGGGATCATAAGCACATGCTTTAGATATGTTTTAGTGCTTAAATTTAGTGTTGTATAGAATTTTAGGACCCTAGTGTAATTTTCCCGATTCATGCCCTTCTATAGGTATAAATCACCATATCCTTATGTAGGCATAGAAATCATAACCATATTTAGACATAGCTCAAGGTATAAATATGCCCACACTTGCCCAAGCAAACACACGGTGATTTGGTGCAGTTCGACTATCTACTTGCTGACGCATCTTGCTACAGCAAGTGCCGAAGGAAGCCGACCCTCCAGCAGACGCACTGAGAGAGACGCTGTCTTTTATCTTGGCGAGAAATCCAGCTCCAGTGTTTCCAGGCTTCCCTTGCGGGGTGTTGGGAAATTCAGTCCTGAGAATGACCTCCTTTATTCTAAACCAAGGTACGGAGCTGATTAGACCCTAAGAGAAATCTTGGAAAGATTCTTGGCAAAAGAATACTAAACTTATGCTACACCACACTTACTTCCCTCGTACAAAACTTAGGTTAGGTACATCGGGGTAGGCCTATTTTAGAAGCACCAGTTGAGTACTTTTAGTATTTAAATATGTATGTATTTTATGGTTTAGAAACCATACCATGCTTTTACAGTATTATTTTATAATACTCTTCTTGCTGTACGCATTATACTTTACATCCAGTATTACGATTGTAGCAGTTAATTTCTTTTGCATGAGAAAGAAGACTGTTCAATAAATACTTTTATTGAAAATGCCCGTCTCTCTATTTCTCTGCACTTCTGTTGAAACAAAGCATGCACGAATGACTGAGTAAAATATCTATCTATTGTTTCCACGACCCTGAAGATACGTTTTATCTTGGGGAAACAAAGTTGTCATGTTTATGCGGTTGTCAGAAACTAATCCCTTCTTGTGAACTCAAGAAAGTTTCTAGTGACCTCTGAGCTAGCTGGCACTCACAATTAAGTTTAATATATTCGATAGAGACCTAGTCGACATAATTTCTACGTCACATCTATAGGATATATTATTCCAATGCTCAGCGCTTATTGGGAATATAGGAACTAGAGTACAAATGAACATGCCTTTGGTGCTCGGAGCCAATGCTGCCCACATCTACTTTGACCATGAGATCTTCAAACACTGAATGAACATGTCTTTTGGAGCTCGGTGCTAATGCAGCCCACATCGACCTTGCTACTTCCATCATGAGACCTCTGTCACTGAATAACACACCTTTGGCGCTCGGCGCCAATGCTGCCCACATGTACATCGATCATGAGATCTTCAGACACTGAATAACAATGCCTTTGATGCTTGACTCCAATGCTGGCCATATTTACCTCGCGTCTTGGATCATTAGATTTTCAAACAGTGAATGATTACGCCTTTGATGTTCGGTCCCAATGCTGCCCACATCTACATTGCTACCTCGATTATGAGGTCTTCAAACACTGAATGAACATGCCTTTGGTGCTCAGCCCAAAACTGCCCACATCTACCTCAATCATGACATCTCCAAAAAATGAATGAACACGCCTTTGGTGCTTGGCGTCAATGCTGCCCACATATACCTCGATCATGAGATCTTCAAACTCTGAATGAACACTCCTTTGGCACTCAGGTCCAATGCTGCCCACATCTACCTCGATCATTAGATATTCAGACACTGAATGAGCACGCTTTGCTCCAATGCTGTCCACAGCAACCTCAGTACCTCGCTACTTCAATCATGAGATCTTCAGACACTGAATGAACCTGCCAGGGATACATCCCATGCTTCAAACATGGCCCCCAAATCAAAAAAGGATGAAAAGAGGCTTGAAGTTGGGTACTATTACAACTGATCTACCAACTCAGGAGGGGGGGAAGAACTTCAGCCACGGAGGAATGGCTGCTTTCTCACCTTAACACAACAGTGGCAGAGTATATTCAGAAACGCATTGAGACACTACTTGCAACATTTAGGCAGGATTTAATAACTCATGTTAAGCATGTGGTAGAAGGTATGATGGAGAGGTTGTCTCAAATAGAGTCTCAATTGGATGAACTGGTGGACTCCAGCCCCAGGGTCAAGGATAAAAATGTTAGGTATAATGTGCTCAGGCGAGTCTAAAACATCAGACACACACAAAAGGTGGCATGTACGAGGGGTAGTGATATAATACCCTAAATCCCGGGCCATTAGAACCTAGTAATGTGTCCATACACTGGTCAGGTCCCTGAGGTAAGCTTCACCTACCACCGAGGCTACTCCTTTGGTAGCAGTATTAACAGGGGTATCCCCTCTCAAAGATAACACTACCAAAACCACAGAAGAGCTCATCTGCAAATTAAAATTCTGATGTATTAAACTGTCAGATGGGGGATTAGAGCATCCTCACACATCATAATGGCCAGGTGGGTGGGAAGGGTCGGACGGTGTCCTAAACTAGAAGCGAGTAACTGCATCGTTATCAACTTTGACCAGATTATTGTAGCTGGCTGGCTATTTCAAGAAGATTGGAATCATGGCCTGGGTGGTATTAAGTAAACATAAAGGGGGTTTACCCAAATTAGTCACAATCTGGGTGCTACGTAGTACATAAAGAAGGGTCCCAGTGAAACGTGGTATAATTTAGTTACTTTAATTCACAATATAAAGACATCAAAGCACATTGCTATTTGATCACAATGGGCTAAACCAAATTCACATTAGAAAAACATTTTTCATAGTGCCCCAAGGGAACCAAGAAAGTAGAGTGAAATTAGTGATAAGAGAAAGTGGTGCAAGAATAAGTGACAAAGAAATTGGCAAATTTAAACATAAATAAAGTGGCTTCAGATCCCTGAGCCAAGCTTGGGACAACTAATTTCCCAGAGTATTATTGATCAATAAACATGTATAAGATGCTGATACTTAATATCCTAACTAGTGGTGGCGTCCACTGATATGGAAGAAAAAGTAGCCGTCGACGTTTCGACCCCCAAGCTACAAACGTAGGCGTAGTTGACACCTTACACCGGGGTCTTCATCAGGACAGAACAATCTCCCGGTGATTGTTCCCGAAAAGGATTGCTAGACACATGGACGTCTAGGTGGATTTACGGTCGAGATAGGACTGCTCGGATTCGTGTGAGAATTAGTCACACTCCTGTAATTGTTTATGCGAAATCTTCAGCCGCAATAGGGTCTAGAGGTGGCGCTTATGCACGTTAGAACCATGAATGTTTAGAATTCAAGAAAGACCGAGAGTAAGAAATTCATTGACGATTGATACACTTATCTGTTAAACGGAGCTGTTGGATCCCTCTGGTCCACTTTTGTGGACAAAATACATTCTACTTACCATGAATACCTAGTGTGCCCTTTGGTTTCACGGTTCTGTCCTGATGAAGACCCCGGTGTAAGGTGTCAACTACGCCTACGTTTGTAGCTTGGGGGTCGAAACGTCGACGGCTACTTTTTCTTCCATATCAGTGGACGCCACCACTAGTTAGGATATTAAGTATCAGCGTCTTATACATGTTTATTGATCAATAATACTCTGGGAAATTAGTTGTCCCAAGCTTGGCTCAGGGATCTGAAGCCACTTTATTTATGTTTAAATTTGCCAATTTCTTTGTCACTTATTCTTGCACCACTTTCTCTTAACACTAATTTCACTCTACTTTCTTGGATCCCTTGGGGCACTATGAAAAATGTTTTTCTAATGTGAATTTGGTTTAGCCCATTGTGATCAAATAGAAATGTGCTTTGATGTCTTTATATTGTGAATTAAAGTAACTAAATTATACCACGTTTCACTGGGACCCTTCTTTATGTACTGGGTGGTATTAAAGCACTTCCCCAGTTTGGGATGGGCAGGACAAAGACCCCAAAGCTTTGTCGCAACAATCCCTAGAGTTAGGCGGTAATGGGCCAGGTGTTAGATCTAAGAACAATGATGGTTTTCCCCTCATGTTGGGCACCACTTACCTACATGGCACCCAAACTCAGCTAATGTAACCAGAGAGAGGGAAGTAGAAAATAGACTCGAACTAGCAAATTGATTCGCCCCTTTGAGTCAGCTAGACAGCAACGACTGACTAATCAATTGTTCCCCTAAGCATGGACAGTATACGGTCAATCCTAGTATCTCTTCTTTCTGTCCCACAACGAGGGAGGGGGCTAGAACAATTGCACACTACAAGGTACTTAGCTGGCATATAGCGGGGAAATCAAAACAAAATTGATTATACTAGGTGGCATGATTTGTTAAGGGAGTACAATGTGGTTGGGCTCAAGAGACCTGGGTAACTGAGAATACCCTTTGGATGGATTGTTATACAACTTACTCTGAGCCCGCATGGCCTTCTGTAGCTGGTAGACCAAAGGCTGGTTTAACAACTTTAATTTCCAGAAATGTCATAGGTACTCATTGCAAATTGGTTTCTGGGTCTCGTAGTTATCGAGTGGCTCAGAGCACGCCTATTAATGAGCCAAAAGTTCTGTTGTTTACTTTTATAATTAATTTGAAAGAATCTCTGTGAATGAACATTCATGCAGTTTAAATAATTTCCTAGACTCATACAGGGAAAACCAAACTACTCCTTATTCGGTTATTATTTTAGGAGATTTCACTATTCATTTATGTTCAAAGAATTGCCATGTCACCGATAATCTTGGCACTGGTAATCATTCAGAGACACATTTTGAACATATACAACAAAGCGGGTTTTAAGAGGATACTTTTGGCCTATAAAATCCTAATTCCATGAATGACAAGCTTGGTATACCCTCCTTTAAGGTAAGGGGCACAAACTCTACAATTGAAGTTATTTTTATTAATATAGCCTTGATACCCCTGGGGTTAGTCTACATTGCCAAATGGTCACACTTTAGTGATCACAATCCCATACACCTCACATCAGCATGGGCCATCAGGGTCACTCCCAAAATAGGAAGGTGTGTTCCTGTCCCTGATTTAATGGCAAAGGACCAAGGCCGTAGACTTAAATGGTTTAAGGTAGTTCCGGACCATTTTTGAAATGATTTATTAGATATTGTTGGGATCGAGATTGACCACTGTTTAGATGGCACGAAAATGGATGCAGAAATTCCTGCAGCTTACATTAGGATTTGTAAACAGGTGGCCAGAGCTCATACATATCCTGAGAGTACATTTTTAAATAGTGGAGAGAGGTGGTTTGATCACAATTGTACAGTTGCCCACCAAAAGTTGCTCTCCGCATTAAAGCAAAAACTTCAAGATAAAATATTAATAGCTGCACTTAGGAAAACGTATAAGCTGGCCATACGTTCCCGAAAAAACAGATTTTAAACATGACGCCGGAAATGATTTACTGTCCCAGGACGTTATTAAGAATAGTGCCAAGTTTTGGGAAATTGTCAATAATCCATTCTTCTCTGGTACCAAGAGCAGCCCACTGGATTTTAATATTCTGGAGGTGCATTGGATCAGCCACTTTAAACACATATATGGTGACCAGGATGATCAGGGACTCTCAGGAACACCACTCATGGGCGAGGCTTATACTTTGGCCTTCACCGAAAAGGAAGTAGCCGTAGCCATTACACAAATGACAAGTGACAAAGTTCACGGATCGGATGGTGTTCCAGCAGACCTTTTTAAATTAAATGTGACATTATGGTCAAAATTACTAGCTCAAGTTTTTAATATGGCCCCTAAACGTGGCCTGCCAAGATCTTGGTCTCAGCCAATTATTGTTCCAGATTTTATAAATAGGCAGAGAGGATACCCATGATGTTATAGACCAATATCGCTGAAAGACTCAGCAGTTAAAGTGTTAGGAAGAGTGATCCTTAGTAAACTCACAGATTGGCTTCATGAGTGCAATGTACTGTCAAACTTGCAATACAGGTTCAGAAAAGGGAGGGATACCACAGACCAGTGCCTTAATCTGCATTTCTTAGCAGGGAAATACACCATTGCCAAGAAAGGGACAACACACCTTGCCTTTGTAGATCTGTCCTCTCCTTTGACTGGGTAAACAGATCCAAACTACGGGCCTTATTATTGAAACTGGGCATGGATAAGAACATTGTAAAATGTTTTGTCCGATTTGCATAGGGACCTCACAGACACAGTAAGATTTGACCAAAGGTGTAACCACACGCAGGGAATACGCATCATCCCAGGAGTTAAGCAGGGATGCATTTTAGGTCCCCTATTGTTCATCCTATATATTAACAACCTAGACTCAGTTCTGGGTGCACCCAGCAAAGATTATCCCACATGAGGGGGAGCGCCTTATACCAGTGCTTTTTATATGCAGATGAGGCAGCCTTCTTAGCATGAACAGCGGTTGACCTACAGTGTCTTTTAAGCACCTTTACTGTTTTCACGAGATCATTGGATTTAAATGCAAATTTCTCTAAATCTCATACAATGATTACGGGTTCTAAACTTAGAAGACAAAAAAACGCACTATTGTGAAGGAAACAAACTAGCTAGTGTAAATTCATTTTCGTACTTAGGTGTTCTATTTGATGATAGGGGCACATGGGTACCGCAAAGGAAAGCCAAAGAAACGCCATGGACAGATCGACAATAGACGTTCTTGATTTTGCACGCAGGTTAGGGGCGTAGCGATGCTAAACATATTCAGTGCAAAACGTACCGCTATTTCAAACTACGACTCTGAAATTTGGGGATATAAGGAAGTTAAGGATCTTCAAATAGTGGAAAACACATTTTTAAGAAATCTGCTATCAGTGCCGCAATCAACACCTTCCTATATCATCCACCAAGAAACTGGCATTGGCTTTGTCTCTGATTTGATCGGAATGTCACCCTTACTCAAATGGATAAGGACCTGGATTAATCCTGAATTAGAAATTAACCATGAGATCATGCGTGATTGCCTATCCTTAGATCGAGCAAGTAGTATCCACTGGATGAGATGTCAAAAGGATAGCAATGCTATCAGGACGCCCGAGTTGTTTAATTCTAGAGATCAATTATTGAAGGAAGATCTGTTGTGGGCTAAGGAATCCTACCTATTCTTGATACATACTTAAAGAGAGGATAGAGAGTTGATGAAACCAACGGTACAAGCCCATCAACTATTGAAAACAAACTGCGCAATGTCCACATTTGTATAGCGCACAATCACCCGTAAGGGTCTCTAGGCGCTGGGGGCCGTCGGGAAGATTAAGCGAGCTATTGCCCAGAGTCACATGGTGCTGGGCTAACCTGCTGCCGGAGCCGGGGATCGAACCGTGGTCCCCAGATTCCAGCGTCAGTCGCCCTGGCCGCGCCGCCACACCTATTTAGATGTAGTAACTAGCCCCCTTCACCGTTTCCTTTTAGTAAGATTTAGATTTAGTCAGTTGCACTTTCTACTTGCAGATCCCAGGGGTGGAGAAAGGTGGAGGATTTGGGACCTTGCACATGTGCGAATTTTTCTACCCAGGAGACTTTGCCCTTTGTCATGTTCTGGGAGCATTTTTTGCACTTTCGAAAACGTTTTATATTGCCAATTTTAAAGGGCAAAAGCTTTCTGCATGTAAGGCCAGCCCTAATATATGTGTAGATGTTAAATAATATCTGGGAAACTTTTAACTTTGCTAGTTTTTTGGCTGTGGCGGTCAGAGTAAGGAAAAAAGAGAGATGGACCTCATGATCTGGTATATATTAATCTGTTTTAATCACAATGAAATGAATGTTGACCTGGTTGATTATTGTGCCCAACAGAATTTTAAAATTCTAATTAAGCAAAACCCTTGATTCAGATCTTTTCTCATGCTTGATAGACAATGTTTGCTGCTCTTGCTTTATTATTGTTTTAAAAATGAATCTTTGTAGCGTGTGTTTATGGTTTCAATTAACCGAATAAAGTGATCAAGACTGACTGACTGTAAATGGTCGTAAGAGACTTTACCTACAGCAAAGCTGCTGTGAGTAGACCAAATCTTCTTTTCCTTCTACTTTGCCTCGTTACACAAGTTGCTCCATGACCTACTACTGATGCCCCCACAGCGCGTCCTGTCCTTTCCTCCAGAATGACTGATCTTAGTATTACGCCTCCTGCCAGTGGTATCAGCCTGCGGACCTGCGTAACGCGCCATAAATCAGCTTCAAGGGTGCCTGCAGCTGTGAGTGATGGCTCCGCCTGACTCCCTGCGTAACGCGCCATAAAGCAGCTTCAAGGGTGCCTGCAGCTGTGAGTGATGGCTCCGCCTGCCTCCCTGCGTGATGCGCCATGAAGCAGCTTCAAGGGTGCCTGCAGCTGTGAGTGATGGCTCCGCCTGCCTCCCTGCATGATGCGCCATGAAGCAGCTTCAAGGGTGCCTGCAGCTGTGAGTGATGGCTCCGCCTGCCTCCCTGCGTGATGCGCCATGAAGCAGCTTCAAGGGTGCCTGCAGCTGTGAGTGATGGCTCCACCTGCCTCCCTGGGTGATGCGCCATGAAGCAGCTTCAAGGGTGCCTGCAGCTGTGAGTGATGGCTCCGCCTGCCTCCCTGCGTGATGCGCCATGAAGCAGCTTCAAGGGTGCCTGCAGCTGTGAGTGATGGCTCCACCTGCCTCCCTGGGTGATGCGCCATGAAGCAGCTTCAAGGGTGCCTGCAGCTGTGAGTGATGGCTCCGCCTGCCTCCCTGCGTGATGCGCCATGAAGCAGCTTCAAGGGTGCCTGCAGCTGTGAGTGATGGCTCCGCCTGCCTCCCTGCATGATGCGCCATGAAGCAGCTTCAAGGGTGCCTGCAGCTGTGAGTGATGGCTCCACCTGCCTCCCTGCGTGATGCGCCATGAAGCAGCTTCAGGGGTGCCTGCAGCTGTGAGTGATGGCTCCGCTGCCTCCCTGCGTGACGCGCCATGAAGCAGCTTCAAGGGTGCCTGCAGCTGTGAGTGATGGCTCCGCTGCCTCCCTGCGTGACATGCCATGAAGCAGCTTCAGGGGTGCCTGCAGCTGTGAGTGATGGCTCCGCTGCCTCCCTGCGTGACGCGGCATGAAGCAGCTTCAAGGGTGCCTGCAGCTGTGAGGGATGGCTCCGCTGCCTCCCTGCGTGACACGCCATGAAGCAGATTCAAGGGTGCCTGCAGCTGTGAGTGATCGCTCCGCCTGCAGACCTGCGTGACGCGCCATGAAGCCGCTTCAAGGGTGCCTGCAGCAGTGAGTGATGGCTCAGCCTGCCTCCCTGCGTGATGCGCCATGAAGCAGCTTCAAGGGTGCCTGCAGCTGTGAGTGATGGCTCTGCCTGCCTCCCTGCGTGATGCGCCATGAAGCAGCTTCAAGGGTGCCTGCAGCTGTGAGTGATCGCTCCGCCTGCAGACCTGCGTGACGCGCCATGAAGCCCCTTCAAGGGTGCCTGCAGCTGTGAGTGATGGCTCCGCCGGCCTCCCTGCGTGATGCGCCATGAAGCAGCTTCAAGGGTGCCTGCAGCTGTGAGTGATGGCTCCGCCTGCCTCCCTGCGTGACGCGCCATAAAGCAGCTTCAAGGGTGCCTGCAGCTGTGAGTGATGGCTCCGCCTGCCTCCCTGCGTGATGCACCATGAAGCAGCTTCAAGGGTGCCTGCAGCTGTGAGTTATGGCTCCGCCTGCCTCCCTGCGTGACGCGCCATGAAGCAGCTTCAAGGGTGCCTGCAGCTGTGAGTGATGGCTCCACCTGCCTCCCTGGGTGATGCGCCATGAAGCAGCTTCAAGGGTGCCTGCAGCTGTGAGTGATGGCTCCGCCTGCCTCCCTGCGTGATGCGCCATGAAGCAGCTTCAAGGGTGCCTGCAGCTGTGAGTGATGGCTCCGCCTGCCTCCCTGCATGATGCGCCATGAAGCAGCTTCAAGGGTGCCTGCAGCTGTGAGTGATGGCTCCACCTGCCTCCCTGCGTGATGCGCCATGAAGCAGCTTCAGGGGTGCCTGCAGCTGTGAGTGATGGCTCCGCTGCCTCCCTGCGTGACGCGCCATGAAGCAGCTTCAAGGGTGCCTGCAGCTGTGAGTGATGGCTCCGCTGCCTCCCTGCGTGACATGCCATGAAGCAGCTTCAGGGGTGCCTGCAGCTGTGAGTGATGGCTCCGCTGCCTCCCTGCGTGACGCGGCATGAAGCAGCTTCAAGGGTGCCTGCAGCTGTGAGGGATGGCTCCGCTGCCTCCCTGCGTGACACGCCATGAAGCAGATTCAAGGGTGCCTGCAGCTGTGAGTGATCGCTCCGCCTGCAGACCTGCGTGACGCGCCATGAAGCCGCTTCAAGGGTGCCTGCAGCAGTGAGTGATGGCTCAGCCTGCCTCCCTGCGTGATGCGCCATGAAGCAGCTTCAAGGGTGCCTGCAGCTGTGAGTGATGGCTCTGCCTGCCTCCCTGCGTGATGCGCCATGAAGCAGCTTCAAGGGTGCCTGCAGCTGTGAGTGATCGCTCCGCCTGCAGACCTGCGTGACGCGCCATGAAGCCCCTTCAAGGGTGCCTGCAGCTGTGAGTGATGGCTCCGCCGGCCTCCCTGCGTGATGCGCCATGAAGCAGCTTCAAGGGTGCCTGCAGCTGTGAGTGATGGCTCCGCCTGCCTCCCAGCGTGACGCGCCATAAAGCAGCTTCAAGGGTGCCTGCAGCTGTGAGTGATGGCTCCGCCTGCCTCCCTGCGTGATGCACCATGAAGCAGCTTCAAGGGTGCCTGCAGCTGTGAGTTATGGCTCCGCCTGCCTCCCTGCGTGACGCGCCATGAAGCAGCTTCAAGGGTGCCTGCAGCTGTGAGTGATGGCTCCGCCTGCCTCCCTGCGTGATGTGCCATGAAGCAGCTTCAAGGGTGCCTGCAGCTGTGAGTGATGGCTCCGCTGCCTCCCTGCGTGATGCGCCATGAAGCAGCTTCAAGGGTGCCTGCAGCTGTGAGTGATGGCTCCGCCTGCCTCCCTGCGTGATGCGCCATGAAGCAGCTTCAAGGGTGCCTGCAGCTGTGAGTGATGGCTCCGCCTGCCTCCCTGCGTGATGCGCCATGAAGCAGCTTCAAGGGTGCCTGCAGCTGTGAGTGATGGCTCCGCCTGCCTCCCTGCGTGACGCGCCATGAAGCAGCTTCAAGGGTGCCTGCAGCTGTGAGTGATGGCTCCGCCTGCCTCCCTGCGTGATGTGCCATGAAGCAGCTTCAAGGGTGCCTGCAGCTGTGAGTGATGGCTCCGCTGCCTCCCTGCGTGATGCGCCATGAAGCAGCTTCAAGGGTGCCTGCAGCTGTGAGTGATGGCCCCGCCTGCCTCCCTGCGTGATGTGCCATGAAGCAGCTTCAAGGGTGCCTGCAGCTGTGAGTGATGGCTCCGCTGCCTCCCTGCGTGATGCGCCATGAAGCAGCTTCAAGGGTGCCTGCAGCTGTGAGTGATGGCTCCGCCTGCCTCCCTGCGTGATGCGCCATGAAGCAGCTTCAAGGGTGCCTGCAGCTGTGAGTGATGGCTCCGCCTGCCTCCCTGCGTGATGCGCCATGAAGCAGCTTCAAGGGTGCCTGCAGCTGTGAGTGATGGCTCCGCCTGCCTCCCTGCTTGATGCGCCATGAAGCAGCCTCAAGGGTGCCTGCAGCTGTGAGTGATGGCTACGCCTGCCTCCCTGTGTGATGCGCCATGAAGCAGCTTCAAGGGTGCCAGCAGCTGTGAGTGATGGCTCCGCCTGCCTCCCTGCGTGACGCGCCATGAAGCAGCTTCAAGGGTGCCTGCAGCTGTGAGTGATGGCTCCGCCTGCCTCCCTGCGTGATGCGCCATGAAGCAGCTTCAAGGGTGCCTGCAGCTGTGAGTGATGGCTCCGCCTGCCTCCCTGCGTGATGCGCCATGAAGCAGCTTCAAGGGTGCCTGCAGCTGTGAGTGATGGCTCCGCCTGCCTCCCTGCGTGATGCGCCATGAAGCAGCTTCAAGGGTGCTAGCAGCTGTGAGTGATGGCTCCGCCTGCCTCCCTGCGTGATGCGCCATGAAGCAGCTTCAAGGGTGCCTGCAGCTGTGAGTGATGGCTCCGCCTGCCTCCCTGCGTGATGCGCCATGAAGCAGCTTCAAGGGTGCCTGCAGCTGTGAGTGATGGCTCCGCCTGCCTCCCTGCGTGATGCGCCATGAAGCAGCTTCAAGGGTGCCTGCAGCTGTGAGTGATGGCTCCGCCTGCCTCCCTGCGTGATGCGCCATGAAGCAGCTTCAAGGGTGCCTGCAGCTGTGAGTGATGGCTCCGCCTGCCTCCCTGCGTGATGCGCCATGAAGCAGCCTCAAGGGTGCCTGCAGCTGTGAGTGATGGCTCCGCCTGCCTCCCTGCGTGATACGCCATGAAGCAGCTTCAAGGGTGCCTGCAGCTGTGAGTGATGGCTCCGCCTGCCTCCCTGCGTGATGCGCCATGAAGCAGCTTCAAGGGTGCCTGCAGCTGTGAGTGATGGCTCCGCCTGCCTCCCTGCGTGATGCGCCATGAAGCTGCTTCAAGGGTGCCTGCAGCTGTGAGTGATGGCTCCGCCTGCCTCCCTGCGTGATGCGCCATGAAGCAGCTTCAAGGGTGCCTGCAGCTGTGAGTGATGGCTCCGCCTGCCTACCTGCGTGATGCGCCATGAAGCAGCTCAAAGGGTGCCTGCAGCTGTGAGTGATGGCTCCGCCTGCCTCCCTGCGTGATGCGCCATGAAGCAGCTTCAAGGGTGCCTGCAGCTGTGAGTGATGGCTCCGCCTGCCTCCCTGCGTGATGCGCCATGAAGCAGCTTCAAGGGTGCCTGCAGCTGTGAGTGATGGCTCCGCCTGCCTCCCTGCTTGATGCGCCATGAAGCAGCCTCAAGGGTGCCTGCAGCTGTGAGTGATGGCTCCGCCTGCCTACCTGCGTGATGCGCCATGAAGCAGCTCAAAGGGTGCCTGCAGCTGTGAGTGATGGCTCCGCCTGCCTCCCTGCGTGATGCGCCATGAAGCAGCTTCAAGGGTGCCTGCAGCTGTGAGTGATGGCTCCGCCTGCCTCCCTGCGTGATGCGCCATAAAGCAGCTTCAAGGGTGCTAGCAGCTGTGAGTGATGGCTCCGCCTGCCTCCCTGCGTGATGCGCCATGAAGCAGCTTCAAGGGTGCCTGCAGCTGTGAGTGATGGCTCCGCCTGCCTACCTGCGTGATGCGCCATGAAGCAGCTTCAAGGGTGCCTGCAGCTATGAGTGATGGCTCCGCCTGCCTCCCTGCGTGATGCGCCATGAAGCAGCTTCAAGGGTGCTAGCAGCTGTGAGTGATGGCTCCGCCTGCCTCCCTGCGTGATGCGCCAGGACGCAGCTTCAAGGGTGCCTGCAGCTGTGAGTGATGGCTCCGCCTGCCTCCCTTGAGAGATGCGCCATGAAGCAGCTTCAAGGGTGCCTGCAGCTGTGAGTGATGGCTCCGCCTGCCTCCCTGCGTGATGCGCCATGAAGCAGCTTCAAGGGTGCCTGCAGCTGTGAGTGATGGCTCCGCCTGCCTCCCTTGAGAGATGCGCCATGAAGCAGCTTCAAGGGTGCTAGCAGCTGTGAGTGATGGCTCCGCCTGCCTCCCTGCGTGATGCGCCAGGACGCAGCTTCAAGGGTGCCTGCAGCTGTGAGTGATGGCTCCGCCTGCCTCCCTTGAGAGATGCGCCATGAAGCAGCTTCAAGGGTGCCTGCAGCTGTGAGTGATGGCTCCGCCTGCCTCCCTGCGTGATGCGCCATGAAGCAGCTTCAAGGGTGCCTGCAGCTGTGAGTGATGACTCCGCCTGCCTCCCTGCGTGATGCGCCATGAAGCAGCTTCAAGGGTGCCTGCAGCTGTGAGTGATGGCTCCGCCTGCCTCCCTTGAGAGATGCTGTGAACTCCGCTCCTGCGAGGGGCCCTAAGGCGTCACAACAACAATTAGAAGCTGAAATATTTCTAACACAAATTCAAACAATAATCAAAGTGTAATAAAAAAAAAAATCATTTATGTGTTCAGATATGCTCGAGCAGCGTCCTGGGGCCGAAGTGTCCACATCACGCCCATGACGCCGGCGCGAGAGCTCCTTTAACCTCACCCGGGTGACGCCCCTATGTTTAGATCGATGACAATGAACTTTATTGTTCATTGACAAATCTGTGATAAAAACAAATACATGCGCAAAAACGTGTTGGTACACTTCTGTGTGACCTGTAAAACTGACCGTGGGACCTAGGTCTACAAAATAACATTTAAAAAAAGGAATAAATAAAGGATGAATAAAGAAAAGATACATAGACAAAATACCAATTCCGCATGTGTGAATTTTGCCTGGATATTGCATATGTACACTTTCGAGTGGGGGATGACTCCATGAGTGCGAACAGGGTCTTACAGTAAGGTTGATAGTACATCTATGGTTACATATGCGTGGAAAATAGTACATCAGGAGTACATTTGAGTTATATTTAGTAGATATTCAGTATCCTACAGAAAAAAAACATCATTTCACAGTGGTCATTAAGACATTTTGGTATCAGAGTACCTAAGTACTTGGGGGCAGATTTA
Organism: Lissotriton helveticus; assembly: GCF_964261635.1. Lineage (NCBI taxonomy): Eukaryota > Metazoa > Chordata > Amphibia > Caudata > Salamandridae > Lissotriton > Lissotriton helveticus. Next base: position 59,265,328 of record NC_136059.1, read on the forward strand.
CAAGCCCCCTGCACCTCTTTTGCGTCATTTTTAACATGGGAAAAGTGACGCAAAAGTGGCGCAAGGAGCTTGTAAATCTACCCCTTGATCCATGAAGATTCCGGGAAACATCATTTACCACGAAGGCATTACCACTACTAACATTTACCACGTGACACTTACCACGCAGGGTGCCTTCCACGCAGGGTGCCTTCCACGACGTCTTTACCACGGGCTGGGGGGAGATGTGGTATTCCTTCGAGTCGTTCTGCGTGGGCTTGGGGGGCAGAGGGGGGCTGGGGGGGGTCTCCCCCCCCAAAAATAACAAGCGGGGGCAGAGGGGGGCTGGGGGGGGTCTCCCCCCCAAAAAATAACAAGCAGTTTACTTTAAAAAAAAAAAACGAACATAATTTTAAAAGAAAAAGGAAAGAGCCTCCCCCAAAGACGTGCCGTGTACGTCAAAAAAACAGTCCTTTTTTTATTTTGGTATACGTGTTTTGACGCTTGTTTCAATGGAGGATGGAAGTAAGGGCTCGTAGAGAAAGACGTGCAGGTAAGACGTTTCTAGGCGTAGTAAAATCCTACGTTGTAAATACCAGCGTGGTAAAGCCACTTGCGATGTAAAATTCGCGTGGTAAAGCCATGCGTGGTAATTGAAATCGTGGTATAATCATATATTCGAAGATTCCCTGCGCGCTAGTTGTGTGTACCAGTCTTTCTCTCTGCGTGACATGATCTTTTCTAAGATCATAAAGCGTAATTGTGAGATGGTATGTTGTAAGCTGACCTAGTGCTAGGCTTCAATGACTGTTTTTAGTTCTAATCAAGCTTTTATGTTCGGTTATTCTCACTTTTACATTAAGTGATGTGCGTCCCACATAAGTCAGTCCACAAGGACACTCGATTGCATGAATCACTCCATTGCTATTGCAATCTGAGGAATGTTTTAAAACAATCTTCCTGCCAGTATGTGCCTGTCAAAAATGTGTTGCTGCTTGTCATGGTCCCACATTGACCACGGTTCCAGCATTTCTTCATGCCAGTGTTTGTGACTGGTTTCTTCAAGACTTCGGTCTTCAAGATTTCTCTAATATTTTAAGGTCGCGTGTGTGCGATCAAGGGTTTGTCTGTGAAATCAGATTCTTGTTCCAAAATTTCCCATCCCTGTAAAATGATATTTTTCATTTTTGCTTCTTGATAAGAAAACTGCAACACAAAAACCTCTCCCTCACTTTGGGATCTTGGTGTTGGTGAGAGTAAATCCTTGCAGTTTTTTTTGAACGACACAATTTCAGGCGGTGTTCAGTATTTCCAAAGGGGATCCTCAATTGATGTATCTATCAAATTGCTCCTGGATCTGTTGTTCTGGGTGTTTTGCATTAGATGAAATAATTTTTATGCGGATTAACAGAGATACCGGTAGATGTTTTTTGAAGGCTTGGGTGGAGCAGGGGGGAACTTAAAAAATGGAGTGCATTGTTTCTGTCCATGTGTTTTTTGCACTCGGATGTCTGTAAACCGATGTCAGGCCATTTTTTCTAATCTCTCTTTCTCTCCTTTTCTTCTGTTTGACATTGACATTTTAAATAAGATTTTTTATAAATAAATATGCAACGTTTCACATCCTGTCTTGTAATTAGATATTATATATGCGTGTGTGTTTTTTATATTGTGTTTTGTACACTGTACTTATGGTTTGTATATATACATTATTTACAGCCCTGAAGAAGCCCGTGTTGGGCGAAACGCGTAGGCTGTGGATTTTGGCTGTGGATTTTATAACACAATAAAAGCACTTGAAAATCACGTCATCGTTTGGAAAACCATCACTCCTGTCATCCATGTTGATTTATATGTATTGCATTTAAAGCCACAAAAAAGTACTAATACGCTTTGCCTCTCCACTGTTGTGTTAAATAAGTTTCCATGTCAGTGTTGTTGATGAGAATGTCCAAAAAGTGAATCATGTTTTGATGAATGTGATAAGTAGATTGGATGTGCAGGTTCGGTTGATTTAGTATGCTGCTGTCCTCCTCCAAGGACTGTCGGTCACCCCTCCAAATGACCAGGATATCGTCTACATATCTCATGTAAATTAGAAGACTCTTCTTCCAGTGATCTTTGTGAATAATATGCATGTGCTCAAAATGAGCCATGAATATGTTTGCATTCGCGGGAGCCCCAGGAAACCCCATGGATGTTCCGGTCTTCTGTAATAAAAGTCCTTGTTCCATGTAAATAGCTATGATACAAGGAGCATTGTAATACTTGTAAAAAAAAAAACTTTATTCATGTTATTTTGATGATTGTTAAGGAGCATCCACTCTACTGCCTCCATGCCCTCTCCATAGGGAATAGATGTGTATAAAACCCCCATAACAAACGTATGCATTCTTGTGCATTTTGGGGATCATGTATATATGCGGTTGTTGAGGCAGTGTAGTGAATAAAAAGCACCTGGTTGTGTCATTAATCCAGCCCATCTCTTCAGCATGATCTAATATTGTGGATAAGACAGACATGAATTCTTTGGTGGGATCAGATTCCAAGCGTATATAGGTGTCTTCATTGAAGACATGTTCATCGACTTTTCTGTCAAAGAAACTTTTATTCATTACCACGACTGCTCCTCCTTTGTCAGCAGGTTGGAAAATGAGATTATCATCCTCACTTAAGTTTTGTAGAATGCTATGTTCTTTTGGAGTGAGGTTCGTACGCTGTGGTGATTGATATTTGATTGATTGTAAATCAATTTTACTAATAATTCAAAATTGTCCAAAGTTTTGTGTGAGAATGGTGCTATAAATGTGCTTTTAGGCTTGAATTTCTCTGAGTGGTTACTGGTCGTCAATTCTTGTGATGGAGATATTGTGTGGAAAATCCATTGCAGTCTCAGCTTGCTCATAAACCTAAAGAAAGCTATATCAGTTTCCAAGGTGGTAGATGTGTAAGTAGGGACACAAGCCATGCCCTTGTTGAGTACGGTCATTTATTTGGCACTCATGTGAGATGCTCATTATTAAGTTTTCTACTAAGTTTTCTTGAGGGTCTGTAATGTTCTGGACGATTCAGCTATTCTTTTTTTGTCCCCTCCTGACGCGTTACCTTTTGTGGTTTCTCTCTTGTCGGGTGGATGGTTGGAAGTCTAGCCTTGATCTAAAAAAGCCTGTTTGCCATTGGTGGTTGGTGTTTCACTTTCCATAGTTCTTGACGTGTTTTCTTTGTGTTCCGGCAGGAGGTCGTGGAAGATTCATTTGTATCTACATTAACCCCTGAAGAAGGGTGTTACCAGAAATGCATTGGGGCTGTTTCAATGAAATGCAACACCAAGAGGGTTATTTATGGGGAGGACCAGTGTTAGGGGTGGCCACGCACCGTCATCAGTGTGCGCAAAATCAAAATGGAGTTAGAAGCATATAAAGGATGGTCTACAGAGGCCAAGAGAGCATCATTGGGGCACAGAGGTTCTTCAAACAGTACCACGTCCCACATGGTGTCCCGTTGTCTGTTAATAACAAGCATTTTCAATGCAATAGGTATTGCATTTGGGAGCATTTAAGCTTTTGCCTTTTTTTCATGTGTTTAAAAAGCATTGTTTTTTTAACGTCAGCAGCTCTATCTCTCACACATGCGAGACCACTTCAATGATGGATGTGCCACTTTCTTTAGCCACTGAGCACTGTAATGTGTGGCCAACATTAAACTGAAAGTATTGTTCGCTTTCACCCAAAGAGAAAAAATATATAATTAGGAAAGCTTCTGTAGCACGGCTCATAAAGCGCTCACCCGTTAAATAAATACATAAATAAAGAAATGCAGCCGCTAAAGTGAAAGCGGCCTACGCTGTGAATTAAATGATTAAATAGGCACAGCCGCTAAAGAGAAGGCAGGCTGCGTCGTAGATTAAATAATTAACTAAGCACAGCCGCTATAGTGAAAGCCGACCGCGCTGTGATTTAAATTTAGATGTTACCAATAATATAAAAAGCGTGTGATGTGCTTAAATGTTGTGGGTGGAATAGGGGAAGGTCATTAAAGAAAAGAGTGCTCACTAACTACATAACGTAGACAGTGTAACTACAAAAATTGAAAGTCCAGTTGTTATGGAAGGTTTCAAATGCAGACACTGTGCTACCAAGTAGGGACACGAACCCTATTCACAAATAACAATCAACAATTTAACAAGAACCGTAACATGAGCCAATTGAAAAGATTGAGGGAAATGGGCGGAGCCTCTATGCTATACCTCAATACAGAATGCCTCGCAGAACAGCACATGTGCTGCCCAGGCTCGAACTAAAAAGTGACCAAAATCACCAGAAAGGTTTTTAGAAGCTTTTAAAGGTGGGTGCTGTGGAATTCGATAATCAGTGTTAATAAAATTAGATTTGGGAAATCAATCATTTTAGGCACTCAGTTTGAATAGGCCTAGAGATGTCTGTAACTTTTAAAGTTCATCATTTGAAAAAGGAAAATTGTAGCAAACAAATTATGTCTTATATGCCATTTCCTATAAGGTGAACTGTTATATCAACACAAAGTATACAGCAACATGAAAAAACAAACAATAACTAACTGGTTATTATAAAAATATATTTTTTTTAACGTGGATGGCGGCACGTCGAATATAGAATTCCGGCTACACTGAATTACGATCTTTAACCCTAGATCTTCGTGATTTACACGACGGCATTGATATATAACGGCTTCCCTTAAACAACCCCTAGATGGAGTTTCATTCAACATTGACGATTGCATAAAACAAGGTAATTAAAACCATCACTTAAGTCTCTGGAAGTGCTTTAGCCGGATCGGCATCGCATTCTAATACATCTCAGCCGTTGGAATAATGCTACGCTAGGACATCGATATTCAGCTTTTATTTACATCAGGAAATAATCCTTTTTATACCAAAAATCAAATCGACAAGGGAACAGTCTGAATACCTCATTCTTCGAACCTGAGATTAGATGTCTTGATGATTGCCGCGATACATTACATCGACATCAAAAAGAAGCCGAATAATTTTATATGAAGTAGAAGCCCATTACGTCGGAATAATATATCATTTGATCCTTTACAGAGCCACAAATCTTTGGAGCAAGATACTACGTCTTCTTCTTTTTCTGTTTTGTCGCAAATGACGGTCTCCTGATGAAGGCAGTGGCCGAAACGCGCGTAGTGTTACAACCCACCGCATTGCTAACTTCAATAGCCCTAAAACTAACTAGTCATTTGATATTGTTTTATGTTTCGTTTTGTATAGTTTTTCTTTATTTGTTGTTGATGGTACTGAGTCAAAAATGATATAAAAAATATTTAAATGAAGGTAAAAAAAGAAAAAACAAATAAACAAAATATATTTTTATAATAACCAGTTGGTTATTGTTTGTTTTTTCATGTTGCTGTATACTTTGTGTTTATATAACAGTCCACCTTATAGGAAATGGCATATAAGACATAATTTGTTTGCTACAATTTTCCTTTGTCACATGATTACTATTCCCTACGTGTAGCAAACGCATTCTTTAGTAGGGGTCCCCTGTTTTTCCAGAAGTATTTTAAAGTTCATCACAGCCACAGGAAGATCTGAGTGGTGTCATATTCACTACACGGCAGAGGGATATTCCAGGACTGAATGATTGACAGGAGCGATATTGAACTGATGCTGTTTTAAGGGTTTTTATGGGGTAATCTGATCAATGACAGGCATGTTGTATTATGAAGCCCTTGTACTTGTTGGCTCAAAATTGAAACCAGGTGAGTGAGATGGGGGTGCTTTCCACTTAGATCATAGAGTGTGAGACAAGCTCCTGAGCAGACTGAAGACCAGCCAAAGAGAAAGGCCAAGGGATACGTGTTGATCCATCAAACCCTTTATCACATGTGAGGGCCTGGGGCCATGAGGCAAGAAATGAAGAATGGACATTTACAAGCAGCCGAATAGAAAAATCAGGGCCGTGCTTTCCATATATTAAAGATGGGCAGTCCAATAATGGTCATGTTAGGAAGGTGAACAAGCATAGATTAAGTGGCCGATTATGATGCCTTTTGGAAAGGCTACAAATAGGATTTGGGTCTGGCGAATTGGATCCGGAACCCGTCTTACCGACCAATTTGGAAAGGTATCCCAACTACCTATTACGATGCTCAGAAAGCGTTCAGATGGTCCCACTCGGTTCTGAATCCGAAGTGGATGGCATTTGGAAAGTCTGAGTCGTTCGTATATGTCTGCGGGTCGTATTTCAGAACAACTCGGAAGCTTTCTGAATGACGTATTATGATTTAAATTTGGACAGCCTTTCGGAATCAGTTGTTCTGAATAGGATCAGCTGTTGGAACCTGAATTTGTAGGCCCTAAGCAGCCCCCGTTCACCTGGGGCCTTACCAATTCGGCCTGTGGGCATTAACCATGAGTCCTCTCTTTCCGACCATGCATGTTGTGGTAGGAACTACGGGGCGCCCACCATAGGATTCACGATTTCCTCCGACCACCCCCTTCTTAATGGGGAGCCTGTGTACTCAGTCGGAACAGAGGCTTCCATTGAAGTCAATGGGAGTCCGACCGAATGGTATCCATAAGCATTGTAATCGGTCAGCCAGACTCCCCAAAGCCGATTCGGTCGGAAACAATTCCGAGACCGATTCGGTCAGAATGCTTTCCAAAGAACATCTTAATTGACCTCTCAGTGTGATCGCCTGTCATAACACGGGCACCACTGACGTAATTCCAGCTTCCAGAGAGGTCTGTGGAGGGTGGCAGGTGTGAAGATAGTTTACTTTTTCTCTAGCCCAATATCCCTCATGTCTCCATTTGTGCTTCCATTGCTTCCTTGTTCTTCACATCCTGTTCACACTTTCACAGTGACCTTTCTCCTCTCATTCACCCACTTCACTATCACTCACTCACAGTCATAGGTCTCTTACTGGGACCACAGGTCTCCATTTTCCACTGTTTGAACGTCTTCCCTTGGTTGTACCACTGCTTGCTTGATTGCACTGACATTTCCTACTCAATCATGAACCTCCCCCTTGTGCTTTCACTTCTCCTTCTTGTTAAATCCAGTTTATCAATCACAGGTGCTTCTCTTTCGCTTCCACGCATTGTGCCCCTCTTGACTCCACATCCTCAAGCAATGCTCCTCACATTTTTTTTACTCCACTCACAAGATATTAGATGACTGGTTTGGTCTACTGTACCTCATTGATCTCAACCAGTTCAGAATCAGCATCCGTACTAAAATCCGTGACACGCAAGCATTCTTCGTTGGTTTGCCCTCGCTGGAGGCTCATGTTTCTCATTTTCTCTTTTGTTTTACTTAGTCTTTCATCAAGGCTTTGTCTTTCTCTCTCCATTTCTTGCTCAATCTGTCTCAACCTCTCCTGACGTTCCTGTTGTCGTTTCTCTTCCTCCATCTTTTTTCGTTTTGCTTCTTCCCGCTGCTTCCTCTCTGCCTCCTCTTGCAGCTGCTTCCTCTTTGCTTCCTCTTGTTCTCTCTTTAGCTCACCTGCTGCTAACTTTCCTGAAAATGGAATCACAAAAATTATAAGTACAGATGGCAGGACATGGTGACATTACAATAGCCTGTAAATAGATGAGAAGTTTCTATGGCATGGCAGAGTTTATGTTTTGCTGACTCTCACAAACTATACAATTACTGTTAAATTCAATTATGCCCATATTGTGACATAGCAGCGAAACACAACACACATACTGAATGCCAAGGGAAAATGCTCCCACATGGATCAAGCACTAGATAAACTATGGGCAAGTTATTGTGCCTCTATAATGCTTCTTCTTACAAGGAGAATGTTATAGAAATGGTACATGTTTGTAGACTGCTCTTTGAGACACCTGAGATCCCATTTGGCTTCATTCGGAGGTGTGCACCATTTGTACGTCTTGCCCCGTGAGGCATGATCTTTCATTTCTCTTGCCTGCAGGTTGATGGTACGCACCTCCTTGTTTGAGGGCTGGTGGTACTGAAGAGATCGGTTTCTTTAGATGGCCTTGGATTTTCACAAACTCTTTTAATTAATACAACTTCTTCATACACTTCATGCTGCATATGGTGGAAAACCTTTGTTGCCTTCCTTGGTGGATATTTTTCAGAATATAGAATGTTACAATGCATGGTAAAACATCGCGTACTATTACAACGCAGTCGTTACTATGACCGTGTTGTTAATATGCGATGCATTTACATCGCAAGTGATTACAAGGACTTGCACTAGGGGGTGCGTTGGACTTAGGAATGGTATTAATGACTGATTTACTCTAGTTTGCTCAACAGTAGGGAAGATGTTGGAATGTATTTCCAATACCTGAGCGCCCCCTAGTGCAAGTCATTTTAATGACTTCTGATGTAAACGCATTGTGTACTAACAATGCAGTCATTGTAACAACTCCGTTGTAATGGTAGCGCAATGTAATGACAGCGTTGTAAACGTTTTTTCCCTATTTTCCATTCCTCTCTAGATTTAGCATTGGGTACTGCAAGTGTCTTAGTGCAACAGTCTAAACTCATTCAGCCATATTGATGGTGACCTGTGTGGATCAAGGGCGAGGCACACTGTCCAGGTTCGGCTCCCGACCCATTTCCCTAGCACCCTCAGCTAATTGATGAGCCACTTGGGCCAGTGTTTAATGAAGATATTTTGAGTTTGAGTGAGTTCACAATGGCTGTCAAGCGCAGATTCAGATCCAATAGTGGAAGCTTTATTACTTTGATAATGTCTTCTAGCCCCATGGAAGAAGTAAGTGGCTTTGGTAAAACAAAAAATTGATGAAATGGATTCAGGTCCAAGTAGCTTTCCTTTTATTAAAGAAATCAGTATACTTTTCCACTCTTCAGCCTGTGCTGATGCCAGCTGTTCTCGGTCCAGGAGGGTAGAAGAGATGGTGTGAAGAGTGTTTGAGATTACATGAATGGCATCAAGGATCTGAAGCGCCAGTGACAGACCTCCAGAACCTGACGTGGTGTGCTTGTCTTATTGCATGTACCTTTGGGTTCATGGTTGCATTGCCTTTGAATGGAGTGATTTATTTAGATGTTGTGCCCCTTTGATATGTCTGGGACCTTGTGGTTTGCTTCCCCCAAGATCCAGTGTGCCTTAGCTTCTTTTCTGACTTTCCATGGTCTCCTAAGGCCTCTAGAGACCTGTCGGAGAATACATTTCAGACATGTGCAGTTTTATATCCATACTGCAGGTGCACTGTTATTAATTTTAGCAGCAAGAACGAACAAATAAAGGCAATTCCATCGCTCTGCTAGTTAGTTTTAGCTTCACCACCTACACTTTAGAGTCTTTCTTCTTTTTTGCTGTGCGCCCTCATCACACAAGTTCTGGACCTTTCTCATCTGAAGGATTTAAGTATATCCTAGCTAGTGTAGGAATAAAACATCCCTGAGCTCCTTCTTCACAGCAAAGAAGTTTTAGCCTTTGGCAGGACTAGGTCACCCCGCTGAGAACACCAGATGATGGGCTGTCCATGTTCAGAGATGTGATTCCTGCTCTGCCAATTGAGTTGAGAGCCTGGAGGCTGTGCTAAATGTATGTAGAATCAAACAGTCTTTGATGCAATTGAAATAGAGGGATTTAGAAAGTCAAAGTGTGCAGGGAGGGAACTGCCAGCCAACAGCTGGGGGCAGAATCTGCATTAATTAAGCTTCCACTTAGAATAGTGGTAAAGTTCTGTAAGATGTTTGATTGTTTATTGAGAGGAGTGGAAGCCCCACCCAGGCAACAACCCCTGTCAGGGTGGACCACAAAAGTCAAGAAATTAACCTATGAATTACCTACTGGGAGCTTGGCAAAAACATTCAGGTTTAACTTGGAGGCAATGTGAAAAGCATTTATGCAGAACGCAAACAGTAATAATGTCAAAAGACAAATCAAGAAAAATTCCAAAGCAATGTCGACTTGGGTAAAGTCAAAAGTTGAGGCTGACCAAGTTGATCGGGTTGGATACAAGGAGTAAGTTGGGCCTGGTCTCAGCTTACCTTTTGATTTAAATACTACTTGAAGAAAAGTCAAGGAGAAAGTAGAACCCAGCAAGGTCAGGCAATAGGCTGCATCAGAGGAGCAGTGGTGTCACCGGGGGGTGCTGTACGAAATCTCTGTGAAGCCATCAACAATGGAGGAAAAAAGCTCAGAGTTGGAAAAGGTGGATTTCTGACCAAATAGGTTCTCATTGTTTTTAGGGAGAGCCTGTCGCGCCGAGTGAAGGTTTTTACATTCGGACTTAAACACGTTTTTGGAAGTCAAAAACCTCCAACGGGACAAAGCTGCAAGCTGTAGCTGGAGAGAGCTCAAAGAGGCCGATACTGTTGCTTGAAGGTCTTGCTGAACAGAATTTGCTGCAGCGCCGAAGAACATAACTGGAGCTACCACAAAATTAGGCCGACCCATGATGCACCGTGGGAAGATCAGCTGGCAGGTCTGCCCCGCTCTATTGGTTCTTCTGTCACTTTTTGGTTACATTTTTCCAAAGTCCCAAGTTTTAGGGTTAGGCAGGGTCAGCACCTCTAACATCCCTTCCAAGGGTCCAGGACCTGGTGGTTACTTCTTGCCAAGCTAGGACACACTCCATCAGAGGTCAGGTGCAGGGTTCAAGGTCTATGGAGCTTGTTATGTTCCTCTAGCTCAGACAGGAGGACAGCTAACTAGCCGCGGAGTTACTCCTATAGCCCTGGGTTAAAGGAGATGGTTAGCTTTTTCTACAAGCAGCAAGGCAGGCCTCAGACAGCACAGCAGTTCGCTGAGGAGCATGTCAAGCCTTAAGCAGCAGGGCAATCCTCGTTAGCAGCTAGCCAGTCCTCTGGGGTACAAGGCAGTCATTCTGTAGACTACCACAGGTCCAAGAGTATAATAAAGATGTTCAAAACCCAATATTTATACCTGGTGACAGCCTTTGAATCATGGAATTTCCTGTGCTACCCCCACATCTGGTCTCAGAATATCTTCCCTTCCACTGCCAAGGCTCAAAGAAGGTTTAGTAAACAAAAGACTGGTATCAGATTCCTTTCTTTAAATGCTGGAAGCAGCGTGTTGAAGTGCAGATGGGGCAGAAAGAGCTCCACCCCTGCAATCCTGGCACAATGACCCATACTGACAACCTTTAGTCCCTTTTGTCTCACTGTCTCACTGTCTGGGAGGAATACTTAAAGTCCTACAGCTAAGCTATTCACTGTCGGGTGACCCAGGACACTGATAACAGGCATCAAATTATTAGGACAAGAAAATATCCATCTTTCTAAAAGTAGCATTTTCAGAATTGTGACCAACAATCCACCTTTACCATTAAAGAGGATTTTAAATTACAATTAATTTGGGTTCAAACTTGACATCTCTATCTGTTCCCAATCAAACGTTATCTTATATATAATGTAATAAGATAATCCATTGTTATCTAATTGGAGATATTGGCTTTACAGTAATGGAAAATCAATTGTAAGAGTTTTTCACTACTAAGACGTGTAAAATGTAAGAACACGGCTTGCTTTTTAAGTACAATACATCCTACCCTATGGGCTGCTTAGGGCCTACCTTTTGGGTGAGCCATAAGTATTCAAAAAAGAAGTTTGGTCTTGGCAAAAGGTTTATTTGCCAGGTTAAAATGAAAGCTTATAATTTCCCTAAAGGCTGCAATCGCAGGCCTTGGACATGGTTAAGCAGGCTTTGTTAGGGCGTGGCACACTGAATGCTACAGGCCCAATTGTTAGTACCATATGCTAGTGACTTACAACTAAATTAATTGCTCCAATCAGCCCCTCTTTACTGATTCCCAATCTCTTTGATTGAGCTCCCTAAGAACAATCACCCAGGTAAATCCACATGAAACAATCACAAGGCCGATGTGTGACTAGTACCTGTGAGTAGTGCCCTACTGAAGTGGCAGCATCTAGAGAGAAGGTCTCTCACCTGGACATGTTTTTGTAATGTTTATGTAGTACTATTAAGGTTGAAACCCCTGGCATGGCAGGAAACAGAGAAGTGCCCTGCACATTGGTTCTTAAGGAAGGGTGAACCATCAGATGCAATTGGGGTTAGCCTTGGTGGGCAGATTTCACTAGCCCCAGCTGGTCTCCAGGCCAGCTTCATGACATATAGCCCTGGCTGGTCTCCACACCATCTTAAGGTCACATAGCCCCGGCTGGTCTCTAGACTATCTACAGAAATACAAATGTGGAGAGATCAGAGATTTAATCGAGGAAACACATATTATGGGGTTTATAATGATGATGTTCGGAAGGGCTCCAAATTGAATTTGGGTTTGCCAAATCCGATTTGGAAGCCCTTGCTACTGACTGAATCGTACACATTTCCGAACAACCAATTACACTGGCTGGAGACCAATTTGGAAATCGTTCGGGCTTTCTGAATCGATTCCGAAAGGAAATCGGACTGGCCGAGCTTTTCGTTGCCGAATTGTACAGCTTTATGGATTCAGTTTCCAAGCGAGCGATTATGATGAGCGATTCAGTCAGCTTGTCCAATTCGGTCTGCCTGACAAGAAACAGCTTTCAGAATCTGTCTTTGGGGACCCATTCCAGGCCCCCTTCACCCTAAGGCATCCTGTTGGGGTCCATGGGGTTACCCAAGGGACCCTCTTTCCAACCATGCACAATGCGGCATGCACCATGGGGTGCCCACCACAGGGTGCAAGTCTTGCCACAACCATTCCTTTTTGTAATGGGAGACTGTGTTCTCATTCGCAACACAGGCTCCCATTGAGTCTGACTGAATTGTATTCGGAAGCATCCGTATCCGTCTTAATCGGTCGGTCATACTCGCAGATTCCGATTCGTTTAGAAACGATTCTTAAACCGATTTGATCAGAAATGTTTCCTAACAAGATCGTAATCAGTCTCATAGAAGTAGAATGTAGGTGAGGTGCAGCAGGTCACACCTGTTATGTTAAGCCAGCCCTGTGACTGTAAAAGGAACAATGTGGAACTGCGGTCGCATTTCTGGAGGTGGTTCACCTGCACAAGACTTGGCCTTCAGCTAATTACTCAGATGGGTCTTCTGGAACACCGATCGATCAATCAATCAATCAATCAATCAAACAATCAAACAGCATTTTTAAAGCACACACAGTAATCACTAGTGGTAGATAAGTGTTGTGTCTTCATTGAAGAGCCAGGTTTTGAGTCTCTGCCTGAAGTCTGCCAGCAAAGGGGCTGTCCAGAGCTTGAGCAGAAGGTAGTTTTCAGGTCTTGGTAGTGATGTAGGAGAGGGAGCGCCCATTGCTGCAGCTGCAGTTGCAGCAGATGTGTGGGGTGTGTATGAGGGTGAGTGAGGAGAAGCGCAGATGTCTAGAGAGTTGGTGGAAATTCAATCGATGGTTTATGAAGGTAGGTCCTAGGCCATGGAGGGCTTTGTAGGCGTGTGTGAGGATCTTGAACAGACATCTCTTCATGATGTGGAGGCAGTGGAGTTCCCTTAGGTAGGGGATATGTTGGTTCATTTGGGGAGGTCCAGAAGGAGTCTGGCTGTGGCCTTCTGTATGGTCTTGAGTCTTCTGAGAAGCTGGGTGGAGATTCCAGCATAGAGGTCTGTCACTGTGGATGTAGGTCCAAGTACTTCAGGCCACCAGCTGTGCTCCCATGCAGTGGTGTTCTTTCCAAAGTTCTGTACTTCAGTTTTGTCGGAGTTGAGTTGGAGGCAGTTGTCTTTAATCCATTTGGCTATGCTTCTCATGGCATTGCAGAAGTTGTTTTTTGGCGTTGATGGGGTTCTCGGGGAGCAAGAGGATCAGTTGGGTGTTGTCTGTGTAGGAGATTGTGTTGAGTCTGTGGGATCTGGCTATGTCTGCAAGGGAGTAATATAGATTCCAACATTCAGAGTAAGGACCAAAAGCGAGTTACACGAGCAAAACTTTTCACATGTCCTTGCTATCACCTTGCTGCTCCCTGGGAGACTGTAGAATGTGAACAACGGTTTACAATGATCAAAGGACACACACATCGATGCAAATGCAAGAAGCTTATCAACAACTAGAGCAGGCACAGCTTCTCAACAATGGTAGTAAGTACTTGTGTGGTGCACATTAAAGAAATACAAAATAAGGTATGTCAGGGCTTGCGCTGATCTAAGACCATAGGGACAAAAATTCAAAGCTTCAGGAATTTTTCAGTCTCTCAAATATGCCAAATTGTAGTGAGCAATACAGATTCTAAGCTTAGTGAGTAGACTACGCTTGTAACTATCCGAGACCAAAGAGAAATAATTCTCCATTCCCTCAGTCAATTTCTGAATCTGATCTGTCCTAACTCTCAGCTTGTCTAATACAGTTGAATCACTTATTAAGTGGCTATGTTCCAAAAAAGGTTTTCTATACACATTTCTTTCTATTTTTTTGATAAATGTAAGACTCTAAACTGTTCAGGAATCACGAATTCTGAACATACATCCTGGCATATGTAAGTCACTGGAATCTTATCTGGACATTGGCGCTTAGATAATACATTATTATTTCAGGATTTGGTGATGTCACCAGTTTGGTACAGAATTGAAACCCACAAAAGAAGGGGAGATAATCTACTTCCAACTTTTAGATAATAATAATAATACCAGTATTTGTAAAGTGCAAACAATTACCCAAGGATGTTAAGGCGCTGGGGGCCATCGGGAAGATAAAGCGAGCTATTGCCCAGAGTCACATGGTGCTGGGCTAACCTGCCACCGTCGATCAAACTGTGAGCCCAGTGTTCCGGAGTCAGCCACCAAAGCCCACTGTGCCACACCTCAGATAGTTGAGCCCACTCTCTCTATGACATGCAACATGAGTTGAGCAGTGTAGAACATGCAGTAGCCGCCTGTAGAACCTATACACCACCACTCCCCTCGCCCCCGGAGGCATGAGGGGTTCTTTGAGGATCCCAAATGCTTGAGCCACAGCATGTCACCCAAAAACATTAACTTCCGTATATTTCCAATGTATGTTTAAGTAAACTGTTTCCAAATGTAGCAACAAAATCCAAGATGACCCCCTGTGATGGAATACACCTTTGCCTCCTAGATGGTGACAGGTGTGCCCAGCAGCAGCAGGAGAAGTCACAATTAATATCAAAATAACAGGAAACATAAATTTTCTCTACAATCTTGTTATTTCCACAGAGCAGTGTTTCCGAGAGTGTGGGTTGCGCCCTACTGGTGGGTCGCCAGCTGATATGTGGTGGGAGAGAAAGTCCAAGCAATAAATAAAGATGCCTTTAGATTGTGTAATTATCTTGACCCACTTGCGGCACTTCAAGGACAAAGGTCAAAAGTCAGGATGTGCCTTCTGTTCCTTATTTTTGTAGCATGGGGACTTTATTTACAAACTCCACTCACTTTGAAGTCAGAGTAAGAAAAGTTAATTATGTGACAATCGTGTGGGCATATAGAGTGAGTAAGAAAAGGCTGTAGGATAACACAAAGAAAATGTAAGTACTTGTAAATGAACTGCATAGATTAACAGGTAGGAAAGCAAAAATGAAGCACAGTGTTATGGAAACAAAGCTTTCAATTTGCTCCGAATAAAGTAGGACACTTTAATAAATATTGACTGAAACCCCATTTCCAAATATCAATTGTGTACAATATGATTTTCACCAGTAAGGGTCTCAAAGCGCTAAGGGCTGGGGGGGCGGGGGAAGGCAGCTCCCAGTCAAACAGCTATGTCTTGAGGTGTCACCTGAAGGTCAGCAGGTCCTGGGTCTTGCGTAGCTGGGAGGGGAGGGTGTTCCATGTCTTTGCGGTGAAGTAGGAGAATGATCTGCGCCCCGGACATTGAACCACATTCACCACCAACATTCTTGACCTCATCACACCTCACGCCATCGCCTCCACAGACTACGTACTCATCGGAGACATCAACTTCCACCTCAACAACTTCAGTGACCCCAACTCCGCTACCCTCCTGGATAACCTCTATGAACTTGGGTTGAAAAAACTCGTCACCATCCCTACCCACAAGGCAGGACACACTCTCAAACCCCATCTTTGCAGGAGGTAACAACATCCACTTCAGCCACACCATCCAACCCCCCTGGACAGACCACCACTGCATACACTTCCACACCGCCCCCAAACCTGCACCCCGCCTCCACAAAGGAACTGCAGCAATATCACCGAGAAGCACCTCAGCTCCATGCTCAACTACAATGCCCTCCCACCTCGACCAACACCAACTCCGCAGCCAAAGAACTTTACAGGTGGATCACCAACTGCGCCGGCGAGCTCGCCCCCCCTCCATAACCCCAACAGACAGTGCCCCAGGAAGGCCACCTGGTTTACTGCCAACCTCCAAGAATCCAGATGCACCTGCAGACGTCTCGAGAAAATTTGGAGAAACAGCAAAACTTCAGAGGACTGCACCATTTACAAGACTGACATAACAGAATACCACCAACTCCTCAGATCCACCAAAAGGAACTTCATTCAAAACAAAATCCACGCCAACACCAGCAACTCCAAAGAACTCTTCAGCATCATTCAGGAATTCATCAGGCCTCCCCAGCAAAGCTATGGACATCACACCCTCCCAGGACCTCTGCAACAAACTTCCAACTGAAAATAAGATCCCTCTATGACAACTTCAACAAACAGACTACAGACACCAAAATCCCTAATCCCCACAGCAATGACAGCCAGCCTACCATCTCCTCCTGGACCCCAGTCACCATCGAAGACACCAAATTTACCATGAAAGGCATTCACTCAGGAGCCCCCATGGACCCCCGCCCATCTTCCAAAGAGCCACCACTGCCATTGCTCCTGAGCTACGGCACACCATCATCGCAACCTTTTAAGCCGGCACATTCCCCGATGACTGGAAAAACACAGAAGTCAAACCCCTCCACAGGAAGCCCTCAGCAGACCCGACGGTTCTCAAGAAGGACCAACCCATCTCTCTCCTCCCTTTTGCAGCCAAAGTCACCTAGAAGATCGTCAATGTTCAACAAACGAAATTCCTCGAAGAGAGAACTCCATCCTCAACCCGTCCCAATCAGTATTCCCCAGCAACCACAGCACCAAGACTGCCCTACTCACTGCTACAGATGACATCCGCACCCTCTTCAACCAAGGCCACACCACAGCACTGATCCTACTTGACCTATCTACAGCCTTCGACGCCATCTCCTACCGCAATCTCACCGCCATACTCCACAAGTCCAACATTCAGGGATACACCCTCTACTAGATCTGCTCCTTCCTCACCGGCAGAGCCCAAAGAGTCAGAATTACCCCCTTCCTCTCCGAACCCACAGAGATCAACTGCAGAGCCCCACGCTCTACAACATCTACATGGCTCCCCTCGCCGTCATCATCAGACAGCATGTACTCAGCATAGTATCCTACACCCAGCTCATCCTCACACTCTCTAAGGACCCCCTCACCACCAGACCCAGCTTTCAGGAAGTAAAGGATGACAGATCCTGGAAGAGCAGCAGCTGCCTGAAGCTTAACTTGCGGAAGACAGAAGTCCTCATCCTTGGACCCTACACCTCTGCATGGGACAACACCTAGTAGCCGACCACCCTCGGCAGCCCACAACCCCCACAGACCACACCAGGAACCTCAGCATCATACTCGACTCGTCCCGCACCATGACCCAACAGATCAATGTCGTCTCCTCCACCTGCTTCAACACCCTCTGCGTCCTTCCCAAGACCTTAAAATGGATCTCCAACGAATCAAGAAAGATCATTACCCACGCACTCATACCCAGTAGACTGGACTATGGAAATGCCCTCTACTCCGGGATCAACAAAACTCTACTCCACAAGCTCCAGACCATATAGAACAACACAACCAGACTCATCCCTGGCATCCAACATCACCCAACACCTGCAAGACCTCAACTGGCTTCCCACTGAGAAGAGAGTAACCTTCAAGATACTCGCCCACTCCTACAAATGCCTCCATAATACTAGACTCCAATATCTCAACGAAAGAATCTCCTTCCGTGTACCCAGGAAAAATATTTGATCCACCAACACCGCCCTCGCCGAAAACCCGCTCATCCGGAGAGCCAGAATGGGTGGAAGAGCCTTCTCCTACATCGCGGCAAAGACCTGGAACGAGCTCCCGATCAACATCATATGCGCCCCCTACTCTGCACATCTTCAGGAAGACCCTCAAGACCTGGCTCTGTAACTGGCCGGACTGCACCACCCAGCACCTTGAGAACCTCATGGGTGAGTAGCGCGCTTCACAATTCCATCATTGATTGATTGATTGATTGAAAGCGGGGGTCACTTGGATATTGCCATGGGCCCGATTTAAAAGGCCTTTAGGGGGGCCTGCTACGGGCCCCCAAAGATAGATTCCAACAACTGTTTTGTATCCATCGAGCTGTACGATTCGGATCTGAAATACTCAACCTGTCCTAATGCCTTTTGGAACTGATTTGGACAGTCCTAACTGTTTCCGGACATCTTATTGGTAGTTGGGAACTGTGCATGCTTTGGTCGGAAACAAGGGTTCTTAACTCGTACTCATATCCCAGTCAAGCGCAACCAGATGACCGCAATCAGCTCTTAATAATAATAATAATAATAATAATACCAGCATTTGTATAGTGAGATGTCCTGGTACTGGGGGCCGTCAGGAAGGTTAAGCGAGCTATTGCCCAGAGTCATAAGGTACTGGGCTTACCTCCCACCAGCACCGGAGATCAAACCTTGAGCCCCCGTTGTTGTATATCGTTTTAGATTCTGAATGGATTTTCCCAATTCATGCCCTTATATAGGTTGAATTTGCGTTGCCCTTATATACGCATGGAAATCAAGCCCTTATTTAGGCAAAGCCCATGCTACCCAAATACAGTCATGGCAACTTCCATCCGTTCACCAAACGTCACAACTATTCCTTGGAAAACCAGCGTAATCCGTTAGGACTTCCCCTTGCTTGAATATTGATTACTCTGAGAACTCAGTGAGTTTTACATTGAACAACTATTCCCCAGAGGTTCATTCATGACGTTCATATGACCGAATTTACGTCAAACATGGCATTCCTAAACACCTTCACGGTATAAATATACCTTCACTTGCTATGGCAAAGCACAGTGGTTTGGAGCAGTTTGACGACCTACTTGCCCGACGCAGCTCGCTACAGCAAGTGCCAAAGGAAGCCGACTCTCCAGCTGACGCACTGATCATGAAGCTGCCCTCCTCTGCTGAGAAATCCAGCTCCAGTGTTTCTTACTCCCCTTGCGGGTTGTTGGGAAATCGAGTCCCGAGACAGAGATACCAGACCTCCTTCATTCTAAGGTATGGAGCTGATTAGAACCTAGAGAAACCTTTGGTAGATTCTTGGCAAAACGAAACCTATGCTAAACACCATACTTACTTCCTCCGTCGTACTAGACTTAGATTAGGTACATTGGGGTAGGTGTATTTTAGAAGCACCAGTTGAGTATTTTAGCCTTTGTATTTAGGTATGTTTTTTTATATGGCTTACAAACCATGCAATGCTCTTACAGTATTATTTTATAATACTATTCTTGCTGTACGCATTATACTTTGCCTTCTGTCTAACGATTGTAGCAGTTCACCTCTCTTGCATGAGAAAGAAGACTGTTCAATGAACCTTTTATTGAAAACATCTGTCTCACTATTTCTCTGCAACTCTGTAGAAATGAAGCATGCACGATTGACTGAGTGAAATATGTATCTATTGTTTCCACGACTCTGAAGATGTTTGTTCGAGTCCTAGGGAAACAAAGTTGTCATGCTTATGCATTTGTCAGAAAGGAATACCTTCTTGTGAATTCTAGAAAGTTTCTAGTGACCTCTGAGCTAGCTGGCACTCACTATTAAGTTTAGTATATTCTATAGAGACCTACTGACCTGCGTCATATCTATAGGATATACTATTCCTATACGCAGAGCCTATTGGGAATATAGTACTACACTACATGGCGCCCTACATTTGGTAAGGCACTAATTTAACGCTAGATACTAAAGTAACTCAGTCATGCTTTTCTCAGAGACCCCCTTTTTCCGAAAAATACTCCAATAGACGTCTGGAGTGGGTAAAAGGATAATATCCGCCAGAGCTGAGTAGGACGAAAATCCTATGTATTAGCTTTTTGGTTTTTTCAACGTTGAAGGATACAGTGTTCCAAAATATTGTTCACCTTATCTTTGTTTCCTTGAAACTTGCTCTGCAAACTTTCAGTCAACAAAATGTCCCTAAACGGGGATAACAACCCTGGGGCCAGTGGAACCACAGGCGACAACGCTGTACAAATTCTATAATACACAGGTTTCCAAGAAACCGATAAGGATGCTGTAAGCATTTCTGAAAATTTTAGAAAAGCCATCACTATAAAACTCTTACGAAATAGAGTAACATCGAGAGGTGGTAGGGTAGTTTTAGTGATAGAGGCACACAAAAATCACCAGACAGAGGTATTCTATTCATGGATAGTCTTCCCTGAAGCAAATCCAGTAACAAAAGTGTTTCACTTCTACAAAGAAGATAAACCACCAGAGGAATACATTCTTTCGAGGATATTGAAATTCCACTAACATACCAAGAGCATGCGCTCTGCTTTAAAGGCACCCTAAAACATATAAATCACATTACCAAGCTCTGTCCACTAGGTAGACCGGGAGCAACATGGCCAGTATTAGCCAGCTATTCACCACATCCTGAAATTAATTAAATGACAGATGCAAAACTACGAGCTCAACTGAAAGAGCTAATTAAAATCTATAGACAATTGGTTCAAGATGTCATGCGGACTCTTACAGTCCAACTGGCAATAATGATTCCACACATCCCCCTCACCAGGGGAACACAAATAAAATTACACCACAGACTCTACATTCAGTTGTTGGTAAATTACCCGCAAAACGGGAACAAATTCTATTCTGGATAGCTCAAGAAATTACTCAAATCGAGGCAGTATTTCCTAATACTACCCCTCATGAGAAACACAGAATTTTAAAATCTGTTTACCAATGGGGATCGCATCACATCTTGAGGACTGTGACACATGGGGTACTCTCTTTGCTGCCATGTACACCAAAACACATGGTGTTCCGTCTATTGCGGTAATACCAGACGTCCTGAAACAGATTCAAAATGAATACGGGGCAGAGCCTGCTTTAAATCTAGGTATGAAATTACTGAAAGATTTCAAAACAGGTCTCAGCAATAATATTAGCTAATATTAAAGGTGAGGCAGCATCAGTGGCGATCCGCCTAAAGTTAAGGGAATTTGATGTAACTGAGCAACCTCAAGAACTAGCCAGAATATTAGAAAAAAACTATGAAGAACTAGGCAGAGACAGCTTGGGAGGGAAACCAGTAAAACCCAAACTAACTGAAAATCCTGAAAAGGTCTGCACTAAAAACACTCCTACTCCTATTAAAAAGAAGCGGGAAAACACTAAAAAAACTTCTAAAGAGAAGCTATCTGATTCCAGGGGTACCTGCCGAGGATCTTGAGGATACAACTCAAGAACGGGGAATGGGCTCAAACGATGTTGCAGCAGAAGTCACCATAGCTCTCAAGAACTTGAAGGATCATCTGGAGACAGTGGACGTAAATGAGAACATCCAAGTTGAAACTGCAGATACCAGGGTCAGTGTCTCACATTAGTTATATGAAGTAACACTCGGGATGGAGGGGGACATAACTAGAAAAATAAGAGCACTCTTTTTGGAGAAGCTCTCCAAGGGTTATGACATTCTTCTAGCTGAACAAGACTGGCCACCTGAATTTGTCAGGAATGCCCACATGGTAAAGAAATAATTATGCCAGCTTTCTCCAAACACATTCCAATTCATTTAAAATATACCTATGCCAGGAAATTGGCAGTAGCCCAGGATCCTGCATTATATAAAAATCATGTAGGATGGGATGAGGATTCTCCTCACCATAAGATCCAGTTGAAAAATCAACCATCTGCACAAAGGCAGCATCCAGTTAAGCAAGAAGCTAAAAAACAGGTCAGTGAGATATTAGATCAACTTGAATACCAAGGGGTGATTGAAACATGCACCTCGTCCATGAAAAATCCTTTGTTTCCTGTCTCCAAACCTGACAATGCATATCGTCTAGTTTTGGATTACAGACATTTAAACTCTTGTTGCAAAACTTTTGCAGTACAAAATGCACACAGTGCAATATTAATGAATAACATTGTGCGTAAAAAGATCAAAACAACATTAGATATTTCTAACGGTTTCTTCTGTCAAAACATTGTACATGAAAGTATGTATTTGACCGCTTTTACGGCATGTGTGTGTGCAACATATGTGCAGAGATCAATTTCAGGGGTGCACCCTTGAAATTGCATAAGCAATTTCCGAGTACCTACTGGTACCCGCAAATTGCACATGCAATCTCCAATACATTCCTATGTGCCTGTAGGCCCATAGGAATGAATGGGACAGCATTCCTTAATTGCTATTAGCAATTTGCGTGAATTGCTATTTTAATAGCGATTCCTACATGCATAGGCTTTTGCTATTCCTAAATAGCGATTCCTTAAAAATCGCTATTTAGGAATAGCAAAAGGCTACTTTGATGCATCTGCCAGTTAATTTCCCCGTGCCTAACAAAAAATGAACGTGTAACCTCATGTAACGTAACGGGTGCTATGTAAAGCACTCTGATACCCGATTCAGGTCAAGTTCGCGCTACATAAAACTCTGCAAAAAAAACAACAAAAGAATGATAGTATCGGACCTCGATTGTCAGACTTCAGTGATAGACCAAAAACCCTTTGATATCAAAGATTGTTTGGCTGTTTTACAGGACTTAAATGAAATAAGAACAAAACAAAGTAACGTGTTCCTGAAGCCAATAACCACTAAAGAGAAACCGACCATCCCAGCAAGGCTTGTTTGGGTCCCAAAGATTGGGGATCTAGTCAGAGAAAAGATTGCGGACATGAAGGAATTTGGGCCTGGTTACAGACAACCAGTACCTGTCCTAGCCATCCACAATCAAGAACAGTATTACTGGAGAACAGGTTTGTGTCAATCGACCTGGTCAAACCACATCATGTGGTCGATCATAAGCAGTAGGCCAAGTGAACTCCAAAGTTGTAGCAGATACCCGAATCTGGCTACTATTCAAGAGGTTCAAACTGAGAGACTCAGTTTCAGTTCAGTTTAAATGCTTTATTCGGTTTATGGAACATAACCATATAAGCAAACAGATACATAGACATATCGTACAATTAAATATTATAAAAATCATCAAACAGATTAACAATAGTCCACAATCAATTACATGTCCTCAAAATTAACATATGAAAATAAATCCTTTTGGTACTAAAATCAATTGCAGAATTTCCCACAAAGTGACAAGTGTAAAGTAATCATGTATAACACGATCGGGCCCTATAGTACATAAAATTATACTTTTCAAAAGTAATCTACACCTTCTTCTTATTGTAGAGCATAGTTGATACCAGAGACTGCTTCCTTAGTCTAAAGTATACAATACAATTAAATAGAGCTTGACTTAGAAAAACTACAAACATTTCCTGAAATAAAGACCAAATATACTTTAACAATAATATATTTTGAATGTACAGACAGGTCAAGTTATTTAAACACAGTCAGTGATATTAAATGACTATAGATGTCCTGGCAGCTGTACATTTCAATATATATGTCGCCACAAAAAAACAAATATCTGGATTTTCCAGAGAGAATATAAAATTCATTGCTGCTTTGGTGGAACGAACATGATTTTTTAAGAAGATTGGATTTAAGTAAAATTTCCTATAAAAGTGATAAAATGTACAAAACAATAAAAAGTGGCAGCTACTTTGTCTAGAAGTGTTATCACATGGGCATATGGAGTCTGGACTAGATTTCATTTTAGGGAAGGCTACTAAGTGGTGTGCAATGCCCAACCTTAAACGAGTTAGTACAAACCGATGGGAGTTACGGGTAACAGTTGAGAGGTAGGACTGGAAACCTGTATCTAACTGGAGATCCCGGTAAAAGACCACAGTCTGTAACTTCCCAGAAAGCTTCGCACTGTACTCCCTCTTGTGTGTTAAAAACCTTGTTTTTATCTCCTTTTTAGAGATTAGAGCTACATTCTCTGGTTCAAGATAAATGTTACATTCAAAGAAGAGGTTGTACCAGTGGTGGATATATTTGAGCCAGGCAATTCGGGATATATGATCAAGCCTCTGGCAGTCACGAATATTCTCCTGTGTAAACTGCGTTTCGGTTTTGGCCCAAATGGAGTGCCATAGCAGTAAAGGACGTAGTGCAGCCACGTCAGTGATATATTCGATTCCTACCTCCTTATGTACAAGTTCCACTGATGCCGAGGGGGGTACACACAGTAACTTTTTAAGGAATTTGTTTTCGTCTCCCTGAAGTACTGGGTTGTGTTGGTGACCCCACACCCCCGCACCGTATAACGCCGATGAGGTGCATCTTACGTTGTAGATGGCCATCATGTCTTTAATACTTCTCACCCCTAATTTTGAGGAGAATCTAAAAATACTGTTAGTATTCCTACACATCTACAAGCTAATATTGTCAAACTCATGCTGCCATCTGCCATCTCCTGCAAATGTGATCCAGAGATAACAAAAAGTTTTAACTTGTTGCATCTTGA
Organism: Lissotriton helveticus; assembly: GCF_964261635.1. Taxonomy (NCBI): domain Eukaryota; kingdom Metazoa; phylum Chordata; class Amphibia; order Caudata; family Salamandridae; genus Lissotriton; species Lissotriton helveticus. The sequence goes on from NC_136059.1 coordinate 59,289,911, forward strand.
CCTTGTCGATAAAAAAACTGGAGCTCGCTAACTTAGCCTTCCTCCCACATGTCATCACGAAAGTCTTGGATTTATTTACTTTAAGTCTCCTGCTTTCGATAAAAGTCATGAAGTTGTCAATGAGACGCTGTAACCCAATCTGTGTGCGTGACAATAAAACAGCGTTGTCCGCATATAATAATATAGGGACCGCTTTCCCTCCTATAAGTGGTGCATCCACAGGGATCTGCCCCAGAATTGCGTCAACCTGATTAATAAATAAGGAAAATAAAAAGGGTGCTAGGACACAACCCTGACGGATGCCTCTTGAAACTTTAAAAGTGGGGGTACATTCACCAGAGGGTCCGTAGCGTACTTTACATGACAATTTCTCATAGAGCCTGGCTAAAAAGTGTATAATTTCCCCGGGTGCTCCTAGATCGGTTCAAATGTGCCATAAAATCGAGTGATAAACGAGGTCAAAAGCACTGCTCAGGTCCGCAAAGCAAAGAAACAATGTACCATCGTTAGCAGTGGTATATTTGTTAATTAGGAGATCCAAATTAACGCACTGCTCTAAAGTCCCCAACCCCTTTCTGAATCCGTATTGCACTTTAGTTATAATTGCATTTTCAGCAGCCCAGGTTTCCAACCTTTTCAACATGATCCTGCTCATTATTTTTATTGATGCGTCTAGTAGGGAAATCGGGCGATAATTGCACTCCTCAGATTTAGAGCCTTTCTTGAAAAGGGGTACAATTACCGACTGAGTCCATGAAGGTGGTAGACTTCCTTCTGCTGCCATATTAAAAATCCTAACTAAAAGTGGCGCCCAGAGGTTCATTTCTGTTTTAAGCAAGTCTGTCGGGACCCCGTCTGGGCCCGGTGCCTTCACTCCTTTGCTGTCAATTAATCCTTCATATACTTCCTCTAGGCTTATTTGGAGGGGCATAGGCAGCCATACAGAATCCTCTCGCTGAACTGTTTCTAAAATGATCCTTTCGGGGTTAAAAATATTAGTAAAATGTTCGATCCACGAATTGCAGTCCACATATGTAGTTATTTCTGGTATACTATCATTTTTAAGGAAAGGGCTATTTATGGTCTCCCAGTAGAGTTTGCTGTTATTAGTTTCCGCTGTTAAATTAAGATTATGCCATGCCTCTGTTTGAAGCTCTTTTTTCCTTTTGGTCAAAGTTATTTTGTGCTTCTTGCGTAGCATTTGAATATTTATAATATTCCTGGGCCTAATATTCAGTGCTTCTTTTAGCTCATGTAATGCCCTTGTACAACTTTTATCAAACCATCCCATCCTTACATTTCTACTCCCCCTGGATTTTTTAGTGAAGATGCCTTCTATGGTTTCATTAATCTTAATAAAAACTAAGAAGCAAGGTTTCAGAGTTAACCTCATCACTGAGACAATACTCTAGCTCTGTTCTACATTTATCCACTACCACTTTTTGTATTTTAGGGGGATCAATGCCAGCCCATTTAACCCTCATACTATTTGGTCTTGAGGCTACTATATCATTGGAGCTGGCAATGTTATTAAGGGGTTTCTTTCCCCAACATAATAAAGATAGGGAGATGCTAATATGGTCACTTAGAGCTTCTTCTTTAACTCATAAATTGGAGTATTCAATGTTACTGGAAATTAGGATGTGATCGATAAAGGTGTTGGCATTCCTACCTGTGAACGTGGGACAGCTGATGTTATTCTTGTTCATATTGCAACCCAATAAATCCAGGTCAAATTTCACTAACAATTGGTTTAATGACAAGCCATAATTACAGTGGGGAAAGTGTAAATGGTCATTACCTTCCCCACCATGATCTTCGGACTCCTTCCTGAAACCACATGGGTTGCCTAGTGCCAATGGGCATGGCTGTATGTTAAAATCTCCTGCCCATAGAATAGCAACCTGCCTACTTGATGTTGCCAGAACCCTTTCAATTTCCTTCTCTAGAGGTGCCAGAATCTTATCCCTTGAGGCATCAAAGGTATTATTATAAAAATTAACAAGAATTAGATCTGTGCCTCTGTTGCTTTCCAGCCGCAGCACCTGACTATGTGGCCCCACTGCGGAATAGCTTTTAGTTTTAAAAATTGTTAATTTATTGGATATCAACAACAGCAGGCCTCCCTTAGCTCTTCCAGAAGGTGAACTAGTGGCATTTAAGCAGTGTGAGAAGTACCCTTCTACATAAATCGGTTCCTGACACCACGTTTCTTGCAAAAAAATGATGTCATACCCCGTGGTAATGAAGTTGTTCCAGAATGGTGTATTTAGCTTCCCCTTGATACCTGATAAATTCCATGTAACTAGAGACTCATCACCTTTGAAGAATCTGCAGTGCGAAATTAAGGACTAAGCAACAAAGCTACAGAACTTGTACCTCTTGAAACCCAAATAACAGTTTGTCAAGAAATGCCTGTCTACAATGAAATAGCATCTGACAATACAAATGTAAGAAGTGATCGAGTGGTTCCAGTGATTTCAACGAATACCGATGCAATCCCTACAATTGAGAACGGTCTCTGGCTATTTCCTTAACTTTTGTATGTTTTCCGAGGATCCCAGCGAACCTGAAAGGACGCCAGTAAAAATAAATTTTAAAGAACAAGCAACAGACCTTATTCCTCACCTGGAAAAGACTTATCTGGTGTCACCATGGATTGAACTTTGGATTGTGTTGGGTGTGCTTTTTCTTCTACTTTGGTTGACTCTGGTAATAACTTTGGGATTGCTGATAAATGGAAGATATGTACAAAAGGACACAGCAAGTAAGAACATCAACTTACTCCTCAAGCCACACAAATCATCTCATCGTGAACAAAGAGACTTGTCATCAGTGAACATCACAGCCGTTCCTATACCAGGGGGTATAGCTTGGGACAGAACTGATTATGACACTTTTGGCCCTGCGGAGCTGTTGAATATTCTACACCAGTTCAAGATTTCCTTGAATGACTTTGTTTCATCTAGTACCTTTTCTGATGATTGAGACTTCAAGACTGTTAATAATATGAAGTCAGACTTAGAAATGTCTGCAGTATTTTCTAATCATAAATATTTAGAAGGTTCATTAGATTATGAACAAATGTATTGTTATAATCACTATGATCATCATTTATTGCACAAATTTGCAAATCCTAGAAATGTATTAATATATAACCAATGGGAACATTGTCTTACGCCACCAAAGGGTAGCTCAAAAATATTTAATGGCAAATGTCCATGCTTTTCAGGTTTTAATACTTCCAATCCAGAATCATTTTACTTTAAAAATGTTAATAGGACAGGAATGAAAAGTATGTTGACGAATACCAAGCAAATTTATTCTGCGACCTTTTATGCTCAGTTGTCTACATTAGGTTTTGACAACATTGAGACAAAAACTTTCTGGGGCACAAAAGATTGGCAAATGCAGGGGATAGAAGCCTTATTTTCAGCCTGCATCATCCCAGAGCAAACTATGTTTTTGAATGACACTGTCCAACAGACATCTTGTTTTGGGTTAGCCAAGATAAAAGATCTAAACAAACCGTCCATACCGCAACCTACACAAGTTAGTGATGAAGCATGTACTACAGAGGGGAAGGTAGACGTACATACTATTTTGCATCACAACAGAACAGATCCAGATTAGAAAAGATGGTTAATCTGGCCCACAGACACAAACACCTGTCAAGATAGATTCCTGAATAAAACACGGGGCTCAAATTCAATAAGCCAGATTCAAGATATGTTCAGAAACAGCACCCAGCACCCAGGAATAGTAACAACATACAGTGTAGGGAAGTTATGCATTGAATGGCTTCAGAAATCTACACAAAAGGATGTTGAACAACACTTATCTTTACTTAAGGATGGCGCTGATCATTAGGGACTCCTTGCTAGGACCAAGAAAACCGCGCCATAAACGTTTTATATATACCGGTATATATGCTGCATATAATGAAGCATGGAAGATTACACAGCAGAAAGAATACAAGAAATTGATTGTATTAACTTAGAGAAATCTCTCTCTGCAGTTGACAATGGGTTAACGACTCTGTCATCCAGGATATATTCTTTGAACAGCATAGTATCTTCTGCCATAGACGTCATGGAACAGGACGTAGTCATGTTGGAACATGGTCAGTCACAATTACGTTCTATCATGCTATTAGGCTGGACGTTACAAACCTTTGTTCAAGCTATGTGCCTTGGCGTTTAATCAATACTACGTCACTGTTTTCAGAATTTAATCTCACTGATAAACAGATCAAACTGGCACAGAGGGGAGCAGACTATACAGTGCTGAGCATTGAAAAACTGGAAAGATTGCCATTTACTGTCGCCGAAAGACCAGCCACAGAATGGATAATACATGGAACAATCACTCTGCCTGTTACAATTTTCCATTTTCAATATTGCCTAAATACACATACCAGCAGGCACATAGGAAAGATTGGGTAAAGAATACATCAAGACATCCTGGGAATTACCGTACACACACAAATGTTGGAGTGGGGGGAAAGAAGTGTTTCTTAGTGGTAAAAATTGTAAAAATGCACTAAGCGGTTCTCTCCTTTGTCAGTGTATTGATTTATACAGGGTCTGCGATGGTTCCTCTAATAACTTATCCTGCCACCTGCAAGGTTTACCGGCTGCAGTGATTGATCCAATCTTTGGACAGCTTTCCAATGGAAGTTACCTCATGTTTAACGATCACAGCTGCTGTGGCATGTTTCCAGGTTTACCCTATCTAGTAACTGTGTCAGCCAGGGTCACTTGCTGTATGCAAGTATTGTTTCCAAAAACCAAGACAGACCGGGAGTCGCCACTTTGGTCTTCACGAATTGATACTCTAAGCAGAATGAAAGCCATTCTTTTACAAAAAACTGTGCCACTGACCTCGGCCAAAGAAACGAGTGATCTGCAAATTGCAAGGACTTCTGCAGAGATACATGCCCTTTTAACTACAAATTGCCCTATACATTTCTCAGAAATGTTAAGTCATATCTTAAATATGTCTGATACGAGAGGCATAGTACATGTATCTAAGACAGTTTTTCGGGACTGTTAAATCCATTTGAAGCGGTCTTAGGAATATTTCCAAACTTCGTGCACTCTGTGTTTGGCGGATTGCCTCTCATTTTGGGACTCGCTGCAGGGATACTATTTTTGCTCCTACTGCTGCGATATGGCAGGTCAATTCACCAGCGACACCCAGTTTACCTTGCAGACCACTCTACTGGCAATGAAGTGTCGAGAGCGCATTGTCCAAATTTTGGGACTACCTCATCTAAGAGAATTGAATACCACATGGTTTCTATCATTCAGACCAATTTGCCAAGATTGCATCTTACCTGTTCTACGATGCTTGCTATGCAGAGAAGAATACATGCTAGACACTTGTCTAACGTTCCCATCAGTCATACCAATGGATGATGATAATTTGCTTGGACCAGTGACGGCTCATGCACTGTGTTATCCCAAGCGGCTACCAAATCTTATGACGGCATTCATTGAGATCTCACAGGTGCAAAATGCTACTGCTGAGGTACAAGAAATGACAGGCACAAAGGTACCATCTAATACGAACATTGCTAATGCGACCAATGCTGACGGCGGTGCTTCACATCTATGTGTGGTTGATCTTCTTAACGAGGTAATCCAACGTTCACCTACAATGGTAGACACATTTTTTACAGACTTAGAAGATTTGATGTTTTCTCCAAACCCTAACACTGACTTTTGATTTGGCACGCAGTGTCCTGAGAGACTCTGAATTCGACCTTCATTTTTTCAAAACAAAGTTCTAACTTTGGAACTCTTTTTTCTATGATTCATTTTTATTGTCCAATTGTCCAAATTTGTATTTTTTCATTTCTTGGCACAAAGTAATCTCCTCAAAGTAGAATTATTCATAGAGAACTAGAATTCTTTGAGAAACTTCCAGAGACAATATTTGACATTGTTCTCATAATCTAGTTATATTTTAGTATGACATGAAATGGTTTCAGTATCTTTTTCTCTTCTGTATTTACGAGCCATTTCATAAATGTACTCTCATGATTCATTCAGTTAACATTTTCAAATGTCAAAACTATATGCTTTGAATGACAAATTGCTTTAAATGCGTACATCACAAATGCTCTTTTCGTGTAAACCAGTACCAATGCATGTATTTTGGGTGGTTTTTTAACACATCATGTTTAGATTTGTTTACTGTGTTTAGAACTTAGTATTTTAGTAGAAGTCGTACATAAGAAAGTTGAGTGGGTACTGTATATCGTTTTAGATTCTGAATGGATTTTCCCGACTCATGCCCTTATATAGGTACAATTCTTGCTGCCCTTATATAGGCATAGAAAGCAAGCCCTTATTTAGGCATAGCTCATGCTACCCAAATACAGGCATGGCTACTTCCATCCGTTCACCAAACGTCACAACGATTTCTTGGAAAACCAGCTTAAGCCGTTATGGACTTCCCCTTGCTTGAATATTGATTTCTTCAAGAACTCAGTTAGTTTGACAATGAACAACTATTCCCCCGGGGTTCATTCATGATGTTCATATGCCCGACTTTACGTCAAACATGGCATTCCTAAACACCTTCATGGTATAAATATACCTTCACTTGCTATGGCAAAGCACGGTGGTTCGGAGCAGTTCGACGACCTACTTGCCCGACGCAGCTCGCTACAGCAAGTGCCGAAGGAAGCCGACTCTCCAGCTGATGCACTGATCAAAAAGCTGCCCTCCTCTGCTGAGAAATCCCGCTCCAGTGTTTCAGACTCCCCTTGTGGGGTGTTGGGAAATCGAGTCCTGAGACAGAGATACCATACCTTTTTCATTCTAAGGATTGGAGCTGATTGGAACCTAGAGAAACCTTTGGTAGATTCTTGGCAGAACTAAACCTATGCTCAAGACCATACTTACTTCCTTTCTCGTTAGGTACATAAGGGTAGGCGTATTTTAGAAGCACCAGTTGAGTATTTTAGCATGTCTATTTATGTATGTATTTTTATATGGCTGAGAAACCATACAAAGCTCTTACAGTATTATTTTATAATACTATTATCGCTGTGCGCATTATACTTTCCATTCTGTCTAACGATTGTAGCAGTTCACCTCTCTTGCATGAGAAAGAAGACTGTTCAATAAACCTTTTATTGAAAACGCCTGTCTCACTATTGCTCTGCAACTCTGTAGAAACTAAGCATGCACGATTGACTGGGGTGAAATATCTATTGTTTCCATTACTCTGACAACATTTGCTCCAGTCCTAGGGAAACAAAGTTGTCATGTTTATGCACTTGTTAGAAATGAATCACTTCTTGTGAATTCGAGAAAGTTTCTAGCTAGCTGGCACTCACTATTAAGTTTAGTATATTCGATAGAGACCTACTAACCTAAGTCCTACGTCTTAGCTATAGGATATACTATTCGAATGCGCAGAACCTATTGAGAATATAGGAACTACACTACACCGTATTCCGGAGACAGCCGCCCTGGCCGCTGCACCACGCCTCTTCCTTACCACTTTTTGATACCATTTTGACCCGAGACATTTTTTAATTCATAACTCATGTTCTACTTATTGCATTTTTGTTATTTAGGTGTGATTTTATTTATTAAAATGTTCTCTTTTTTCATGTTCAGTTTGGGTTTTTTCTTGTGTTGTGTTTTGAGTGTATTACTGTTTGTTACTGCATAAGTACTTTACATATTGCCTCTAAGTTAAGCCTGTCTGCTCTGTGCCATAGCTACTAGGGGGCTGAGCTCAGTTTAATTTTCTGACATCAGAGGTTCACCCTGACAAACTTTGTGGTTATTTCATGAGGTGGTGAGGTGGAACCCACCCCCTAAACTAATACCACAGTTTCTTACAATCACCACTAACATCATGGTGCCCATGGTGGTGATTGTTGCTGGACAAGAGAAACCAGGGCTACACAATGAAGCAACTGCTTAGACATGTCTATGAGTAGAGATGATGAGATTCTAAGTTGAGGACCCCTCTAAACTTCCCCAGCCACGGCAGCCGTGTTCTGCTCTGAACGGGACTGCATGAGTCAGCCGGCCTGGAACTGCCCGGATCTGGATGACCTTGCTGGCCGCGGTGGAGGGAGTCATAGGAGCAAAATATTGGTGCTTTGAAATGGCTGTATTGCTGTGACTGCCTAAGGGGGTTGGGTGCTGATCCTTTCCTTATACCCCCTCGCAAATGTTTGTGTACGCTGCCTGGTGACCTGCTGTGGGGCCTGCTGGTGCTGTGACCCTGGAGCAGTTCTCTCAAGCCAGGGCTGGATGAAGGAGTCTCCCCAGCTGCTGGGGCCCAGTAGTGTGGCCTGTGTGGCCAGAGTGGCGAGATTGGGGTGCCAGGTGACTTGCCACAGGTCTGAGCGAGGGGCCGCTGCATTCTTCCACCTTCACAGCCGACACCGCACGGACCGGCCCATCGGCGCAGCATCTGCCCTGCAGATCCTCTCTGCTTCTGACAACACTGCCTGAGAGGTTGTGAGTCTGGGACCACAATCCTTGCGGCACTCTGCAGAGCTGACCCAGGAGACCCACTGCGGGTGGAGACTTGCATTCCTACTTTTCCCCCTCCCTCCGCTGATTCCACCAATACAGCTCCGGGCAGCAGCCAGGAGGACTTAGAAATACAAGTAAGGATGACGGGGCTGTGGGGCACATCGATGGACCCCTGAGCATACACACAGCCCAGGACAAGGTATGTGTCTCCAGGAGGCCAGAAGGGGAGATGTGAAGCGGAGCCCTGCAGGTAGTCTATGCTTTGAAGCCAGGAAACCCAGAGAGCTAGCTTCTGGACCCAGAGCACTAGAATCAGGATGTGCTGATCTGGGGGCCACCATTTTATGCCGGGGTGCTGTGACTCTTACTCTGGGCCCACCATCTTATAGGCCTCAACCTTTTCCTCCATGTACAACTAGCCTTCTTTCATTAGTCTGTCAAAACCTGCCATTGTTTGCCATCAATGCTGACGCATGTGTGTGTGTGTGCGCCTGTGCATATATGAAAGACTATGTTCACATTCCTGTGTGCTTGTGCATGTCTGTGCGTGTGATAGTGTGGACATTTATTTGGGTGATTTTATATTAGAGCATGTGATTCTATGGGTGCTTGTGTTTGTGCCAGCTGATATTTCTGTATGTCTGTTCATGTCTGTGCGTATGATAGTGTGTGCATGTTTTTGAGTGTCTTTGTATTTGAACATGGGATTGTATGTGTGCTTGTGTGTGTGGATGTTTCGGTATGCGTGCTTGTATGCGCCCTCTGTTCTCGTATGAGAGTGTGTGCGCACATTTGTGTGCTTTTGCATGTCTGTGCTTGTGATGGTGTGTGAGTGTGCATGTATTTTGTGTGTACTTCCTTGGGTATTTTTGTTCTGGAGCATGTGATTGTGTGTGTGCCTGTGTTTTTGATAGTTTCTGTATGTGTGCTTGTGTGTATGTGTCTGCGTGTATGAGAGTGTGAGCACATTTGTGTGTGCTTGTTCATGTCTGTGCAGGTGATGATGTTTGCGTGTGCATGTATTTGGCTGTTTTTGTATTAGAGCATCGGATTTTATGTGTGCTTGTGTTCTTGGATGTTTTCTGTCTATGTGCTTGTGTGTGTGCGTCTCTACGTCCTATCTTTCTCCTACCCCTTTACCCTATCCCCTTACCCTTCCTTGCTCCATTCACCTTGTCCCCTATGTTCTTTAAATGCTTTTCTTGATACTTATGTAACTTTTAACTGATGTATATTGCAATATTTTTATTCGTCATGTAAGGCGCTCTGATTCCCTCGGGTCTAGCCAGCGCTATATAATAACTCATTAATTACATTTGTTCCCATTTAGTACTCTTTCTCTCTTTGTCTACCTCCCTAGCTCCTAGCTCCTAGCTCCTATCCCTTCTCCCCTGAATCTCTCATCTTGCTTGCTGGTCTGCCTAGCCCCCTGTCCTTTGGGTTCTTTGACTAAGCACTCCTTCTCTCCTTGTTGGGGGAAGATCCAATATTTATACTCTGGAGTATCAGCGAACCCGCTGAGAGAGTCCACTGGGCCAAGGGAGCCACTCACAGCTGAGGTCTGGTATGGCACCCCTTGCCAAAGCACTCCCTCTCCCCTTTTTGGGGAAGGATCTAGTATGTAGGAATTGGAGTCTCAGAGACCCTCTGAGAGAGTCCACTGCAAAAAGGGAGCCTCCCGCAACTGAGATAGGGAAGTGATACCGCTTCCCCTGGGATCACTGCTTACTGGACATTGGACGTTGCTTTGACTCGTCTACCGGTTTGTATTCCCAGTCGCCCTTCCCCTCCTATTTCCATGCGGTGTCCTTCACCCTCCCCTCCTCTTTCCCCCCTTCATTACCTGTTTACTTCCCCTGATCCTTCCCCCTCCCCTGAATCTTTCCCCTTGCTTGCTTTTCCCCTTTCGTATTTGTGCTTATTGTTTATCTTGACCTTACAAGTAACTATGTTGCCAGGCTCTAATAACTGTGCAACCTTTGTAACGATGTAACCTGTAACTATGATCTGATGCTCATGTAAAGCACTACGATACCTCCAGGTCTCGCCAGCGCTATATAAAACCTTTAAAATAAAATAAAAAATAAATAAAGGTATTCTGAAGTTTTCTAGTCTCGCTATCTAAGGATCCCTCAATATGTTAGAATTTTTGACCCACTTGTAACAATATATTTGCTGTATGCCAAATCTTGGTCAATGAGTGAGGTTTGTGAGGTGAGTTCTTTGTGTTTACTAAGTACCAGTTTCTTTGCTGTCACAAGCAAATGCCCAGGGTAGTGATGGAGAGTGGAGGAAACAGCCATGAAGAAACATTGAGGAGTATCCTGAGGGGACCAGAAATTACCAGCTCCAGAGGGTCTCCCACTACAGATTAATACTACCTGAGAGTTTGGAGAGGTGGGTACAACTTCCAGAGGGTCATGGGCTGTGGGTTGCAAGGGTTACATCTGTGCATGGAAAGGAGTAGGACAAATTGGGGGGGCTTCATGGATGTACCAGACACCAGCACCAAATCACTGCTACAGAGGCATGTTTGATGAAACACAGGATGAAGAACCAGTCACAGGGGTACCGTCCCTCCACCCCTCCCCCCCCCGCCTCGGGACCCTGACCTCAGGAAGAAATGCATTTTAATCAAACACTCAGATTCTGGATATTATGTGGATCTTGTTAACACTGAATTCCTTTTCAAAAGTGTGTTTCCAAACACTCACTCACCATAGTTGGAGTAGACAGGGCCGTATCCTCCTTCAGAACCACACCGCAACTGTATCTGCGACTGATCTGAGTTGATGACGCGGATGTAGAATGTTGGCCAGTTTATTCCGGTGTACTGCATCCATAAGTCTGGAGCCTGAAAGCAACTAGACCCATTATGGGATCCATATCTAACATACAAGCGACTTATTATTCCTTGCTGATATATTTTTACGTTCTCGCCTGGCCCAAGTGTACGTTCACCCTAAGGGAGAAAAGAAAAGATGAGTCTTACAGCACTGAGGGACGTCCTGTTAACACAAGGATTACTGAGACTAAAATGTATGACCGGCAGGCAAAAAATACACTGACTTAGAAGCAAACTAATTAATTCCTTCCAGTCACAACAAATATATACAATATCAGTAGGTCTGCTTAGAACTCAATGTCTGAATATGTTTAATTATGCAGTCACTCATCTATCCATCCAGGCAATCACTCACTATCATCCATGCACTCACTCATCCTTGCACTCATGCATCTAGTCATCCATGAATTGACCGATTTTGTGTTCAGTGCCCTGCCTTTTACTGAAATCCAAACATAGGTTCTTGAGCTACATTACCATACTTAACAACTAAAAAAGACTAAAGGAAACTCTATATAGTAAAGAAAAAGTGATGGAAAAACCTGTGAATGTCACAATGTTACAAAGAACCATGTACATAAATAGTTACATAGGTAACATTTAATGAAGTTAATGAAAACAGAAGGGCGCTCAAACAATTACACTCATACTATACACTAAAAAGACATAAACGTGTGAAATCAAAACAACTGTGGCAGAGAAATATAAACAAATAACAATAAACACAGTACACAATAAAAATAAATGTAATCTCTGATTTGAGCCATGTTAGAGGCGTTTCAACCCGAAATTTCTTTAAGGGTCATCAGCAGGATAATAAGCTTCAAGAGTGAGAGCGACCACTTGATTGAATTCTTAACAATCTTCCTGCAAGTAGCAGAGCTCTTCTAGTCCTATCGCACCAAGATACTTTTCAGAGGAGAGACCTGTCAGTGTATGAAAATCCGACTTAATGGCGATCCCAATGCTGGAAATTCTAAACATGTTCCTCTAGCACAAAGGCCCAGATACCACACACCTCCCTCTTATAATAAATCAAAACAAACATATGTACAAAGTAGAATTTACCAGTGAGATAAAAAAGAACAAACCTTTAAGAGAAACCCAAAATAACAGAAGACACAGAGCATTGTAATACAGAAAATAACCCCATTCAGTACTGATGCTAACATATGAAGATCCTTCAAGAATTCCTAATGAAAACACCAGGACTGGGAAGACAGAATAACATCACTCCCTTGAACTGAATATTATTGTTCAAAATCTTTCAAGTACAACAGCTTCCTGCTGACTCTCGAAGACATTCTGCGTCTAACTTTTGTACTCTCATCACCTAAACTCTCATCTTTAGAAGCATCACCACCCATCACACTTTTACCAGAGAGACGCTCAGGCCCCTTGTACACCACAATATTTCCAAGATTCCAAATATGGTGGTCTTGTGTTTTTACCGCATTATCAAATACTTTGGAAACATGAATGGGTGTAACAAATTTGGAGCTACCACCACTCCGCCCTGGACGTTTAATCATCACCACGTCTCCCACCACAACCACCAATTAATTTTTTTCACAGCTTTCCTACAGTCAAAATGTATTTTCCTTGCCAACAACTCTTTGTCCTCCTGATGCCAACTATCCGCACATTTATCCCCTTTCACTGCACCTTACAGTTCCTTTTTTTAAGCAATTAGTTTCTGCTAGTACAATGGTCTACTTGAGTACTTTATTGATGGTCTCCGGGTTATAGAGAACACAACTTTTATGCCATGCATTCTCAAAAATTCTTTCATTTCCCAGGAGAAAAGCTGAAAACCATTATCGGTCAATAGTATTTCTGCATAACCTTCTCATGCCATTAATTTCTTTAAAAACCCAATCACAAGCCTAGTTTCCACTCCCATCATTAAACACACTTCTGGACACCATGAATATGTGTAGGTTTTTGTTCTATGTAATTATCATTAGGATATATATTCTTTTTATATGTTTAATTATATTTGATTTCTTATTTTTTAAATAGTTTTTATTTATTTGTAATCTTGTTTTTTTAATTCTTAATATTTTTAATGTTTTTATAACAGAGTGTGAATAGTTATTTTTTCCCCTCCGCTATATAGCACTTTCCCTACTGGTGCACTCAATTGAGTGGGAATAGTAATTTTTACCCCTCTGCTATAGACCACTTTCCTTACTGTTGCACTCAGCGGAATGGGGATAAAAAAATTTCACCCCTCTGCTATCCAACACTTATCCTACGTTTGCATTCAGTGGATTGGGAATAGTGATTTGTACCCTTCCGCTCTCCAACACTTTCCCTACTGTTGCACTCACTGGATTTGGAATAGTAATTTTTACCCCCCTGCTACCCAACACTTTCCGTTTTAAATTTATTATTGATGTTTCTTTTTTTATATTTTAAAACATAAAATATATATTTTTTATATTATTTCAAACTTTTAACATAGATGAAAAATAATTGTTTATTTGTTGTTTTTAAGAATATATATATTTATATATTAATATATTTGTTTTTTAATTTATTTTTATTATGTTTATTTGTTATATTTTTATTAAAATGTATATTACATTTATTTTATTTTGTTAGGATTATATTTAATGTATTTAATATATAATATTTTAGTTTATATTTATATAAAAGACGATATATTATACATCTACATTTTTTACATCAATATTTTTAGTCAATATTTTTTTCTTACCTGTTTAAGTATAGGAGTTGATATTTTTGTTGTCTATATTTCTTACTCAATATTTTTAACATCGACATTTTTTACATCAATGTTGTGTCAGTGAACCCTCCAAAAATGTCCCACAGTGTTGGACAATCTAAGTGATTTCCCAGCATAGGAGCAGAGGTGTAAGTGTACTCTGGAGAGGCAAGAGTTTACACTGACACTTCTTTAATTTCCCTAGATTGGATAAATATTAAAGCCCTGGCTGTTTTACTTACAAGCATGGAGATGTACAGAGTAAGGCTTAAAATGAACAGCACTGAGGTAGAGGCTCTAAGGGATAAAAGTGCCAGTGTCACTATGGTGGCAGCTAGACTGGTTTCCCTAGACCAAATGTAAGTTTGTGCCATTTACCAGATTACCAATGCTGACAATGATGCTAAGCTCCGTCCAATTGCTATGGTAAGCTTAGAGTAGGGACGGATTACTGGCCCAAAGAAGGTGGTTGTGTCCCCTGCCGTTCCAGTGGAGTATCTGTTGAATGACCAGGAAACGTCTGCTTGGGTAGAAGTGGAAAGGAAGACTCTTGCCAAAATGTGGGTGTGTGTGACCACACAAGCACAAGCAGCATGACAGGAAGTCATGGGAATTTGGATCTTGGCCCAGACCTTTCAAAACAAGCGAAAGGGCGGGAAGTCTGACAAGTCAGCTTCTTAAAGGTCACAAGCCCAGGGAGAGAGTTCTCCTTATGGAGGTACCCTAGAGCCTGAGGAGTGAACTGCAGATAAAAAAGTCTGGTCTGACCTGGCAGAACTCATACATGCAGGGAGACCCTCCAAAGAGGACTTTGGCCAAAGGCATAAAGGCAAGTCTATCTGTTTGAGGCCTTAGGCAGCATGCTGCAAGGACAGATGAGGGAAATGTCAGCGGTGCCCACAAGCTCTACTGGGCAGATGAGGTCTTGTATACTTTGACCAAGGACCCCAAATCAGGGGCAATTAGGAGAGGTTTGGTCTGACCTCAGCCCATGACAACACCCCAGATTGACAACTGGGGCAAACCAATACCTGGAGCAGGTTGGATGCCCATTTTTATTTGACTCAGAAGTCACAAATGGTGAAATAGCTTTGTCACTCCTATGTCACCTGTCATTCATGTGCCAAGACAAGGGGCCAGCAAAATGCTCCCATATTCAACTTCCAGGGCTGTGACTCCATTTAGGAGGGTAGTAAGGGATATCGTTGCCCCCTGGGAACAGGTTCAGTCTAATGGTAGTAGACCATGACACTAGATCCCCAGAGGCAATTTTGCTGAGGGCTATTACTGCCTCTGCAGTGGCAAAGGTCCTGCTTTGTATCCTTACCAAAATGAGGTTTCCTAAAGAGGTGGTATCTGATAGAGGTGCACATTTCATGTCTGCATACCTAAAAGCTATGTAGGATGAATGTGGTGTGAGCTACAAGTTCACCACCCTGTTTTACCCCTAGACAAATGGTTTAGTTGACAAATTCAACAAAACTATGCAGGGCATTATAATGGGCCTCCCTGCAATGCTCAGCAGGGGATGTGATGCCCTGTTACCTTGCCTCGTGTTTGCCTACAGAGAGGTGCCAGAGAGAGGGGTTGGTTTAAGCCCCTTTGAACTTCTGTTTTGTCATCTTGTAAGGGGTTTGTAGGAAGGTTGAATCTGACTATATGGTTCCTAGTGTTTTGCTGGTTTTCAACTTAGTTGGCCTGGGACCCTGCTATTCAGGGCCCCAGACTATCTGCTGTCTCCATAAAATGGACTCCATGTACTTTAGGTACATACCAGATTGGTTACTGGGTCACCCTGGCGAGCTCCTCTTTACTGTACCATAGGTACCCAGGGCATATGTGCACCCTAGGCCTACCAGGGGCTGCAGCATGTATTGTGCCAACCCTGGTTTGCCTTCCAAACTGACACCACAAGTCTGTTCACACAGCCTGGGTAAGGTGGTGAAATAACCCCTTACTTAGATATAGTATACCTATATCTACCTTATATATAGACACATAGGCAACTATAAGTCACTCCTATGGTAGGTCTCGACAATCCTGGAGGCAGAGTACTTGATTTTATGTGAGAGGGTGCCCTAGCATGAGCTGAGCTCCTCTGCAGCTTTCAGAACCGTCTCCTTATAGCTGTTCTATGATATAGCTATACCATATACTTTTAGTGCATTATAATCTTCGTGGTTAATGCTAACTTTGGTTTGGCTTTATCAAAACATGTCGTGTAAGGTGTCAAACACTTTAGAATACTACCCCCCCCACCAATTCTGGTGACGGGGGTAGCATTCCACCCTTCTAGAGGGAAAAGACAAGTATGTTACTGCTTTACCCGGTTAAAGTTAAACAGAGCCTCAGCATCACAAAATGGATGCTGCTGCCACAGATACGAGTCTGACCTCCTGCAGCTGGGGGAAACTCCAGGAAGGACGGCCTGGACAATAGGTTTCCTGTTGTGGGAGGTGCTAGCACCTCCCCAGACAGCCTGTAGTGTATTGGGGCCGAGTGGGTTGAAGGGAAAGATTCTTTTCCAGACACTGCCTGGGGCACACAAGGTGCTCCATGCATAGCCCGGTTCAAACCAGTTGCTGGGGCACTCCAGCCCCACTCTGGTGCAAAACTGGACAAAAGGAAAGGGGTGTAACCACCCCGATCTCAGGTCCACCCATAGGAGGGACCTAGCAGGTAATCCAGCCGCTAAAATCAGTATAAAGATAGGAGCTGTGTCTAGAGACTTTAGATTAATCCACAATTGGATCCAGGCCTGACAATGAAGAATTCCTCCGACCAGCGTCTGTGTTCGTCCTGTTTTCTCCATGTTGACCTTTGAGAGACGGGGACAATGCAAGGCAAGTCTGTCTGGCTCAGTCTTTTCTGTGCTTTTAGGAAAAATAGTGCCAAGAAGTTATTTGCTCAAGTCACTCTTCATCCTCTGTGGCCACCATTCCTTAATTGCTGAGTCTGTGTCATGTAAACAGTATTGAACTTCCAACAATTATCTCCTGCCTACCTTCCTCCAGTAACAGCTATTTAAAAAAAAGATAACTCCTTAGTTGCTGTGCTCCAGATTAATATTTATTGTTGATATGAAGTTATAGGATAAATAGACACAGCATATAATCAATATAGTAGAATCCAGTAAAGAATAAGGTAAAGGCCCCACCGGGAGGAGCTGCCTGCTGCTCAGCCTCCAAGATAACTGACTGTACCTCAAACATTCACAGATAGAACTAAGAAAGACATCATAGAGGGGTGCGTGTCCAGCCAGGCAACATGGCGGACGCGAATTCTTAGAGCTCCGTCTGTAGGGCCCTGAATTTATCCTTTAATTATCCTGATTGCAAGATAACATTCCCCACGCTGAGAGTACTTGGTGCGGGAACGACTGTGAGAACTGCTGACAACATCTGCGGCGACCTACGAGGCGGCGGGGGCATAGGAGCGGTCATCGACCTACAGGGGCGCGGAGAGCCGGAAAAGGGCACGTAACGTCCCGGCGCCGGCTGAGAGCAGACGCCGGAGAGTGCCAATTCCCCAGGCTGGCCCTAGAAGGCTGAAATACGCTGAGAACAGCGAGCGCGGTAAGGTGTCGCGAGGCGGCCGATGAGGCTGAGAGCAAGAGGGCGCCTAACGGACACCTGGTGCGGCTGGCAGCATGGCGGTCGGGCCCCGGGTGCCAGGACGCATCGGAGGAGAGCCACGCTAGTCCCACGCTGAGGTGAGGAGTGGGGAAGCGGGGCCCCCATCAAGCACACTTCCAGGACAGCACCGCTAGGGCAGAGGGAGGCTGAATCAAGGACCCAGGCTCCGGCTGCCCCCCTCCTAAACCCCCCCCTATTGCCAGAGAAGAGGGAAGTTGCAACACCGGCTGCAGAGCGTCCATTTTGGCGGCGATGCGGCCCGGGGCCGGAGAAGCGGCGGGGGGGCGCAGAGGTGACCAGACAGGCCCCCCGCGAAGCGCTGCGCCACTTCCTACGCAAGTTGCAGGAGTACGCTACGATCCTGGTGGGAAGCTCATGGGTCGCCACGGACTGTGAGGTGTGGAGCTCCCGGGACAGCTCGCTACAGTTGAGGGGGTCGCTGGACAGTGGGGAGCTGCTTGCCCGACACACGCCGGACTGTTCAATGCTGCGGGGGCGCCGGACATTGGACCTGGGCCTCAGAGTAACAGAAGGGTAGCGGCGGTTGTGGACTGTAAGGAGAGGAGAGTGCCCCCAGACGTGATCTGCAGCACGTGGGCATCATCTTGCTCAAGGCACCATCAAGGTGGTCCCTGCACCGCGCGGCCATCACCTCTGGACCGTGTAGATCGCTCCCCTCCCTGCTATCACTGCGTACGGGCTAGGAGAAGAGGGTCCCCTTAGCTGATGCCATCGGAATGGGCCTAGGATAAAGCGGCTGTCCATCCTCACGAGTCTCGGTGGGAGGGTGCGCCATGGAGCTGATCTTGACGACGGACTGCCTTTGAACATCTGGACAGTGGCGGCTGGAAGGGAGAGTCGGGCCCAACTGCTGTCCCTCACACCCCGCATATAACGTTGACTACCTGGCAGAAGGACAACAATTAATCAAATAGAGATTTGGAATGGACACTAGTATCTACAGAACCATTGGTTCGAAATTGACAACCCTCATAGGCAACCTGATTTTGCGATGCGGTATATTTGTTTTTCCGCCCCATCAGGTGTCATGGCATATTCATAGGGTAGTCAAAAAGTGTGGTATGCCTGCCTCACCCGAGGCTACCTCTGGTTCAAATAGAAGTGTCCAGAAATAATGGGGAGGGTGTAGAAAATATAAAAGCAGTGGATGTCCAAAAATATTTTAATGGAAAAGGAGATAACACTGTTGGTTAAAAATAGGGCGATATAGTTGTAATCGAGTAACTAGATTACCATATATCTATATATATATGGGTACGTCGTCAACATGTTTCAGCTCTCTGGGCCCAGCCGGGTCTATAGAGCTTTCGTCAGGACAATAGAACAAACATAAAACATACATAAGGTACTCACACTATTAGTGTAGCTTCCTTTCGCTATTTATAGCGTTTCTTTTTTTGCCACCTGAAATAGACCTGGCAGAAGGTCCTCTCTGCAGCCGCTGTCAGGCATGGAGTCAGACGCATTGATGCCCACGGCGCAGCAGCTAGCAATGGGCAGGCTTTGGGACAAAACGCAGGTGAAACAGCAGGAGGAGAGCAGCCCTGACCCCATACAGGAGCAGAGGCGAGCGGCCATGGATCCCACAGCTACCCTGACGGCCAAAATGGACACGGTTCTGGCAGCAGTAAAACGCATTGGAACTAACCTAGCTCAAACCAAGACCTCCCTGGAAGCATGAATAGACAAAGTCACATCTGGCTTCACGCTGCTTCATGCGGACCATCGCAAACTATCGGAGTCAGTCACCGCGCAGCGCCAAATGGTCCAAGAAATCCAACCTGTAGTGCACAGCCATGCCTAGCAATACAAGACCTGATCGACAGAGTCCACGCATTGGAGGACAGGGCAGAGGATGCAGAAGGGCGTTCTCGACGCAACAATGTCCGGGTGGTCGGCCTGCCGGAGGAGGAAGAAGGGAGTGACCCCGAGCACTACATGGAGACCTGGCTGCGGACGTTCCTGCCTATTGAAACACTATCCCCGCACTTTGTGGTGGAGAGGGTGCACAGAGTGCCAGCACAAGCACAGAGACCCGGTGCCCGGCCTCGTCCGTTCCTTTTCAGACTCCTCAACTATCGGGACTGGGACGCAGTACTTCGCGAGACTTGGAAGATGAGTGACCTCAAAGGGGGCAACAGCCATGTAATCTTCTTCCTGGATTACACAGCCACAGTCCAGAAGAGACGCGGCTCGTAATTGGGAGTGAAGAAACAGTTACGGGAACTGGAGCTACCGTACTCGCTGTTGTTCCCCTCCTTACTGCGGGTGGTCACCAAGGGGGGCACTCACTTTTTTGAGGGTCCATCGGAAGTCTGGGACTGGCTGGAAGAGACAGGACAGTGGTCGGGAGCACTGCCAGTGGGCCCGGAAGAGGGCGGTTGGCGCAAACAGCATTCCAGAAGGCGGCAGAGGAAGTGGGGGACCCAGCGGGCTGCAGGCCCGGGACAAGCTGCACCCAGCTCAGAGAAAATACGACAAGAATGACAGGAAGCACTTGAGGCGGTTGAGACGCTGGGGTGGAGAATGCTCCATGCCGCAGAGTGACGCCAACGCAAGCGGATCGTCCTCGCCTTCCACTGTGATGTCGGAGGACACTACCCTGCCTGATGACACCCCAGACAGCTGACTTTATAGTGTGACCAGTGATGACCCTGAGATAGACTGATGGACTCTCTATATGCAGTACAAAAGGGGGTGGTGGTGGACGGAGCATCTGAATCAATCAAACACTCACACCCAGTCAAAAGATCTGGGTTTAATCCATCACCGTTCTTTAGCCCACTCTGCCACCCCAGTTCAGGCAAGGCTATGTGCAAATCAGTCTGACCCTGTGCCTCTTTATATGCAGCATACTGTTAGCTGTATCCTTAATGTGCCTGCCACGGCGCGCTGTTAAGTATTGTGAGCTAGCTCTTGCACCTTGCGCAGACCAGGTATTAGGCACTGATGACAAGATGCGGACGCGCCACCGTGCTCTTGTTTGTGGGAGGTTGGGTGCCAGGCACGCGCGGGGGGCTTTCCGCGGACGGCCCGCCCCAGTCCGGGGCATCACACTGCTTAGTTGTCCTCAAATGTCTCACAGCAGACCTAAGGGCCCTAGGTCAAGGAGCGCCCTGAGGTAACAGCTGGCTGCGCGCTCCACTGCATTCCCCTGAGTTGCGGACACGTTACACTAAGAGGTAGATACACCACATATTTGAACGCATGCCCCGTTGGGAACTCGCCCATAAAGTTAAATCATTTGTTCTGGTTCACATGTTTCAGAAGCAACACTTATTAACCCCGCCCGGAAGCCCATCCCCTGGCCCAGCAAAACACCCCGCCTGACCCCCAGAGTGACTACACTGCAACTCAGACTATGGCGTGCACCAACATCATGACCGTCGCGCCGATATTCTGTCTTCGCCTACATGCAGTGGCACAGGGTGGGGATAGCGCTCCTGCTGGAGACCCAAATGTCCCAAGTGGAATTGGACCGTCTCCGTAGGCGCAGGAGAGGGCAGGTACATGGTATGACTTACTCAGCGCACGCGCGTGGCACCTTGATCTGGGTAGGAGCGGGCGTCCCATTTATATGTACTGACACCCAAATAGACCCAGAGGGAAGGAACTCCTTTGCAAGGGGGAGGCTCAATGGGCAGGAGATATTGCTAGGTTCCATTTACGCCCCCAACATGTACCAGCCTGCCTTCCTGTTGTCCTTAAATCATGTCCTCCAGCGGTATATGGGCCTCCCTTGGCTACTGGGCGGAGACTTCAACATGGTAATTGACACGCATTTGGACTGCTCCTTCCCACCCCTACGCGCAACGACAGCGACATCGACAGCGCTGGCTCTGTGGGACTGGTTATCGCACTGGGACATACACGATCTCTGGCACGCGCAGCACCCTTCAGACAAAACATACTCATATTACTCATCAGTGCACGACCTCCAGTCCGCCTGGACCAAATAGTGGGCTCCCAGTCCATGCTTCCACTTCTGACTAAGTCGGAGTACCTAGGCAGAACACACTCGGATCACAACCCCCTTTGGTTCCAGCTTAGCTGGTAGGCAGACCGACCTCCGGTACCCAATTGGCGGCTGCAGAGTTGGAGTATGCCGAGTTTAGGTCCTCGCTGGGTACGGCCATACTGGCTTACTTTGAAGAGAACGAGGATTCCGCAAGCGACCCAATGGTGGAATGGGATGCCCATAAGGCGACTATACGCGGGCATTGCATAGGTGCAACATGGAACATCCGCGCACAAGTGTTAACCTCTTTGACCCGCATAGAGTCTGAGCTCCTAAGATATGAAAGGGAAGGGGAGGCGACTGGCAGACTTGCGAGCAAACTCATCGACATGCGGTTCTCATCGAACGTCTGAGGTATAACAACTATGAAGCCCACACCACCAAGACGCATGCCAAGGTGGATAGAGCTGGACACCTACTGGCCTGGATGATGCGGAAAGCAGAGCGTAATATCCCGATCGGAGCAATTCGTGTGGGGGAAGGAACAGTGGTATACACGCAGCGCGAGATCCATCAGGCGATGACAGGATACTACGGGGACCTCTACAGAGCTAGAGGTACGGGCCCTGCGCACACGCTGGTTATCTTCCTGGAGTCGGTTGCGTTACCTGTAGGAGAGTAGGGTCTGCAATCCTATGGTCACCCCAGATTTTTGCTTTTTGCTTCACTGGTTTACGACTTTCCCTGGCTGTGGGCCTGCTAATCAGACCCACAGGCTAGCTGTTCTCTCTCTAAATTGAAATCCATGTACCTTAGGTACTTTCAAAGGACAGACGCTTCCTGCCCTAGGTGTCGTGCGGTGAACGCAGATCTTCATCTTTTGTGACACTGCCCCGGACTTGGCACTTACTGGAGGGACGTTAGTGATTTGCTTGCACGGTGCACAGGCCGCACCATCCCGTGCGACTGGCCTGAATAGCTTTTGCATCACTTTAGGCGCTCACCTAAGGACAAGGCATCATCCGGCTTCTTAGACTTGGGGATGGTAACAGCAACACACCTCCTCACTAGAAGATGGAAGGCGAGCACTGCACCAGGTGTGTGGGCATGGGTTCTGTCCCTATAGTCATGGGCCCGAGCGGAGTGGACTATCATACGGAGGGAAGAAAAAGTGGGGCTCCGCAGGGAACCCATGGCAGAACAATGGGAACGCATGCTCTCAGCTTTACAGACAGCAGACAACGCCGCAAGCGTAGGGGGACAGGAGACTAGTCAGGCACAGCGAGCGGTGGGTGGGCATGAAGCGGACAACGCATCTGACACGTAGATTGGTGCACAACATGAAAATACGTAGGGAAAGCAGCACAATTGAGACGCGTAGGCTAAGGAGCTGGGTAGGGGAGGGAGGAGGGGGGCAGGCACCGGGGTTGGGCATTGGGATGATTAACAATGTACCTATGTGACAGTGGCGCAGTTTATTGTTTCTGTTTTGTTACAAATTACCTTTTGCCATTGTCATATGCATATATGATTTGTCACTTTTACACAAGACTAGGGCGCATTGACTTCTTTATGCTGCGCACATTTTCAGGCGCCCAAGGTTATCGTACATACTACTTGTGGGTAATGTTATAATGCCTCATGGCTATCTGCAATTGCGCACCTACTGCAATGTTGAATTGTTTCCTTTTTAAAAAAAAAAAATGCCAATAAACAGAGTTGACCAAAAAAAAAAAAAAGAATGACATAATAGAGACAGGCTGAGCAGCAGAGAACAGGACACTAAGAAAGGACAATAGGAGGGAAAGCAGGGATACAACATCATGACTGGAGGGCAGTTGAACTTTATAAAATGAAGCAGACTCAACCACCCTAAGATGCACCAGCCACTGAATGCACACGTGTCACCTTTTATATTATGAGCCGGGCAGAGGAGTCTCTACCACTAGAGGAAGTCAGTGACTCTGAGATCATGGATTGGTTGATTAACTGCGGCACTCTTGACCTTAAATACATAAAAGTTCTATACTTCATGAAAATATTAGTACACAATACAAATTTAATTTATTGTATGTTGTTTATTAGCACTGTATTTGAGATTTTACTCCATACCAAACTTCAGGAGTGAGACTGTACCCTTTGAAAATGAAGTCCTAGTCAATATAGTGAACTTTCTGTTGTGTCTGGTCTAAGTATGGGCGAAATTTGCGAATTCGCGTTCTGCGAATTCTCTCGAAATCGAATTCACAATCCACAAAATCCGCGAATTTGCGGATTTTTATTTTTCTGCGTGTTCGCTGGGTTTTTGCGTGTTCGCTGGGCTTTTTGCTTGTTCGCGGGCAGCTTGCATGGCGAAGTTACCCATGCGGTCGTGTATGGGCACAGCACCCTCTGGTTCACCACTGCAACCTCTGGTTAATCACTGCAACCCTCTGGTTCACCACTTCCACCCTCTGGTTCGCCCTTGCCACCCTCTGGTTCACCCCTGCCACCCTCTGGTTCACCACTGCCACCCTCTGGTTCTGCACTGCCACTCTCTGGTTCACCCATCCCACCCTCTGGTTCAGCACTGTCACCATCTGGTTCACCACTGCCACCCTCTGGTTCATGACTGCCACCCTCTGGTTCATCACAGCACCTCTGGTTCACCACTGCCACACTCTGGTTAACCACTGTCACCCTCTGGTTCAGCACTGCCACCCTCTGGTTCACCCCTGCCACCCTCTGGTACAGCACTGTCACCCTCTGGTTCACCACTGCCACCCTCTGGTTCACCACTGCCACCCTCTGGTTCATCACAGCACCTCTGGTTCATCACTGCCACCCTCTGGTTAACCACTGTCACCCTCGGGTTCAGCACTGCCACCCTCTGGTTCACCACTGCCACTCTCTGGTTACCACTGCCACCCTCTGGTTCACCCATGCCACCCTCTGGTTCACCACTGCCACCCTGTGGTTCACCCCTGCCACCATCTGGTTCATCACTGCCACTCTCTGGTTCACCCCTGCCACCATCTGGTTCAGCACTGCCACCCTCTGGTTCAGCACTGTCACACTCTGGTTCACCCCTGCCACCCTCTGGTTCATCACTGCCACCCTCTGGTTCATCACTGCCACCCTCTGGTTCACCACTGCCACCCTCTAGCGAGACCTTTTGTGACGCAGCGGCAGCACAAAAGATGGGCCATGGTGCTGGGTATTAACAACGTGACGCATCTGATAGATGCGTCACGTTGTAAAGCCCTGCGCCATCAGGAGGCGGTCCGGCGCAGGGGAGGGCATTCCTGCGCAGGAACGCCTCCTAAAAGTGGCTGAGTGAAATCTACAAGATTTTACTCAGTCACTTTTAGGCCAATGCTGCGTCAAAACCCTGCGCCTGCTTGAGGCAAGGCTTGATGCAGCATTGGGGAGATAGGGCCCCCCAGAGCATTGCTGGAGCTGCGTCGCAAGCGCAACGCAGCTCCAGCAATGCTTTTACGGTACAGATGCGTGACCCATCTGTGCCATTTTTGCCACATGGTGTGACGCATTGTAAATGTGGTGCACCATGGGTGGCGGAGCTGCGGCGCAAAATAATTGGCGCATTCCTGGGGATGCGCCAGTTATTGTAAATCTGCCCCTATACATTTAGCCAACGAGGGAGCACTTACTGATTAGACAGTAGAAAGTACTCCAGTTGAGTAGAGGTATTGCACAAAAAGGTGACATCTTCGTGGACAAACACGCAGGGCGGGATTCATTCTGCCCCCTGTTAGACTCGTTTTTTGTGCCCTTCTGCCCTCTGTTAGACTCGTTTTTCCCTTGTTTTTCTGCCCTTCTGCCTTCTGTTAGACTCGTTTTTCCCTTGTTTTTCTGCCCTTCTGCCCTCTTTTATACTCGTTTTTGTGCCCTTCTGTCCTCTGTTATTCCCTTATTTTTGTGCCCTTCTGCCCTCTGTTAGACTCGTTTTTTGTGCCCTTCTGCCCTCTGTTATACTCGCTTTTGTGCCTTTCTGCCCCGTTAGACTTGTTTTTCCCTTGTTTTTCTGCCCTTCTGTCCTCTGTTAGACTGTTTTTTTGTGCCCTTCTGCCCTCTGTTAGACTCGTTTTCCCCTTGTTTTCTGCCCTTCTGCCCTTCTGCCCTTTGTTAGACTGCTTTTTGTGCCTTTCTGCCCTCTGCATCACCACATCATCACTCAGCGCTACCCCAGCATCACTCAGCACCACCACATTATCACTCAGCACCACCACATTATCACTCAGCACCACCACAGCACCACTCAGCACCACAGCAGCATCACTCAGCGCCACCACAGCATCACTCAGCGCCACCACATCATCACTCAGCACCACCACAGCACCAATCAGCACCACCACAGTACCACTCAGCGCCACCACAGCATCACTCAGCAACACCACAGCATCACTCAGCACCACCACATAATCACTCAGCATCACCACAGCACCACTCAGCACTACCACAGCATCACTCAGCACCAACACAGCATCACTCAGCATCGCCACAGCACCACTCAGCACCACCACTGCACCACTGAGCGCCACCCCAGCCTCAATCTGCACAACCATTCAACAACAACTGGTTCAAATATGTTCTCTCAATGTTTCAAACAAATGTCACAAAAAGATGTTAATATTTCACTTCTGTTCTTGGATACCCTGAACATAATCTTCACAAAAGTTATTTACAAAAGTTTAAGCTATTGCCATTATAAATTAAAATCACTTTTTTTTAAGTATTAATTATTTAAAAAAATTAAAAGCCATTGTAATTTGTAATATCAATACAAAACATGTTGCATTACAAATGCTATAGGTGTCACATTTGCGAAAGTTATAACTATTGGCATTGTGAATGACAAAGCTATTAATTTAGCTATTTTCAAAACCAACACATAAATTAAAAAAAAGTGTCATTTACAAGACCAATAGCTCAAACTTTCCTAATGCGAGACCTATTGCATTGCAAAATGCTTGTTTTTATATCTGTCAGTGCTTCCTGTTGAGGTTTAATTTTCGTGACAGGCGCCTCATTGCCTACTTGTAACTATTCTCTGACCCTGCTTCAAGGGTCAGAGCAGGGTCAGAGAATAGTTGCAAGTAGGCAACGAGGCGCCAGGAAGCACTTACAGGCTAACAGCAGCAGGTGCCCAAGTTGAAGTTAATTTCTTTGTAACCCTTTTGTAAAAAGGTTACAAAAAATTAGCTTCAACTTTTGCACCTACTGCTGTAACCCTGTAAGTGCTTGGCTGAAAATTTGTCCCCGCTGATTAGCGGATTTTATCGCGATTTCGCGAGATTCGCAGAAAATCCGCAAATTCCGCGAGCGGAACGAATTTTCAGCCCATGCTTAGTCTGGTCCCTGTGGTGCCAAAGACTCCTGGGAATCCATCACAAGGGTTGACTTTGAGTACTACAGGCCCCGGAGAGTTGGCTGGGCACTTTCTCTAGGTCTCTTGTAGTGCTGCATCCCTCTCAGCCCCTGATTGGTCCTCGGGAGCTGAGGGTATATCTCACGGCTCACAGCAGTAGTGCAGAGGTTGACTAAGTGGTGGTTGAACTCATAGCTTCATCCTCGAGTACTGCGAGGCGTCTCAGTCAATGAAGGTGGCTTCCTTATGTGGTTGATACTCCAAGGATTCATAAATGAATCACGCCACACCGCTTACCATGACATGATTATTGCCTTGAAAAGCATTGGCCATCAGGGAGCAACAACAACCTCAGCCAAGCTTCCATGCCAGTAGCTGGGGAGACGGGTGAGACCCAGGTAGGGAATGAGGAGGGCACATCTGAGTCTGAAGGCCATTGCACTTTAGCCTCATTGATAACCTACATGGCCTGGGTCCAGCCGGATTGGATAAATTATTCACCATTTTGTCTGCCTTTTCCCACAAAACAAGCATACTGTATCCTGGGCAGATGAAGGTCCTGGGATATGGAAGGATGGTAAGCAATCTTGTAATGCCAAATCAGGGACAAAAATCTACATGGACTGCGAGGGAAGGAATCTTGTTTTGTAAATTGAAGGGACAAGCTTTTATTTAAGATAAGGGTAAGATACGCCCTAGCGCCAGAGGTACAACACATTTTTCTAGTCCCAAACTCTCTGATTCTGAATTTGCGACTAAAAAGAATATTCTCTCATTAAAAATTCAAGAGTAAGTTAACACCTGACAATTGTGTTCAATATCCACACTTTCACAGAGTCATAGACTTGGGACCTCCACAGTACTCCACGGCTAAAAAAATGTAGCACAGCCCTTCTAATCCTTCAGAAAAGGAGGAGGAGTTGAAGTCTGCAGGAAAAGAACTCTGCTTTGACTCTCATTTGCTGTACCCTTACTGTTTCTCGTGCATCCTGCCGACTCCTGCCCGGGGCTCTGCCCGCCCGCCTCCCGCCACCTGACGCCTCTTCCATCACGACGTCTGGCTGCCATGTGGAGCGTGGGAGGGTCCAGAGACCACAAGCCCGAGCATTCCAAGCGGCGCACACCGCGAGCTTTGCGCGCCAGGAGGCGCTCAAATACAGCATCACCCCGGTCGAGGGGGGGAACTCTGCTTTGACTCTCATTTGCTGTACTCTTACTTTTTCTCGTGCATCCTGCCGACTCCTGCCCGGGGCTCTGCCCGCCCGCCTCCCGCCGCCTGACGCCTCTTCCATCACGACGTCTGGCTGCCGAGTGGAGCGTTGGAGGGTCCAGAGACCACAAGCCCCAGCATTCCAAGCGGCGCACACCGCGAGCTTTACGCGCCAGGAGGCGCTCAAATACAGCATCACCCCCGTCTCGCGAGACGCCGGGCGAAGCCCGGGCCAAGGCCGGGCCCGTTTAAGCCCATTAAAGACCGGGTAAGACTGGACTGGGCCACGTCCCTTGCATTTTTATTATTCCGGACTCCCTGTCAGCGTATATGTATTGACTTTCTTTATGTATTGTTATCTAATTGGTGCATCCTCTTATCCTTAATATCATATCACTAAACTATAGCAGATTCTGTCTAATCATGAATAGAGGCACCAGAAGCAAAACTGCGTTAAGCACTGCACAGGTAACAGGCCCTTTAGAATTCTTTATCACCCGGACTAACGAGGTGATAGACCAGAGTATAGTTCTGCTCGAGCGTCGAGTATCCCATGAATTGGAAATAGCTAGAAGATCTTCCATGGGGTTCCTTGCTTCTGCCCAAATCCCCATCCACCAGGGGCCGATTACCCCCTTACTACTTCCACCAGAAACTACTGTAGAGATACATACGGTTCCTAGTGTAGTGGATCTCTCTGCTACCCAGTCGTCTCTTGATTCGCAATCAAGTGAAGACTTGGAAAAAAACCCCGATCTACATCTGATACACTCCCATGCAGAAACCCCAACTAAAAACGCTAAGGGTAAAAGGGAGGGAGTGATTGCAAAAAGGGCTGGGGGGAAAAAGAATACTTCCATTTCTAATATACCTATACCCCCTAAGAACATTCAAAAAATTGCTCCAAATCCTTCTCTTCAAAGCTCCACAAATGACAACAACAACCCCCTATTTAACACCACTGGAGCAGTCGAGAATTTAACTGGTATGGGGGCAACGGGGGGAATATGCAACACATGTAACTCATGCACAGATAATAACCAATTGCTTTTAAAGAGTGTGGGGGAACTCTTTAAACGGTATCTACATCCAGTTGAAAAAAGTCTCATGAACATCGAGAAACAATTAGCAAAATTGAATACTCCACCGTTTTTTCAGAAATCACTAGGCCCGCTCACTACGGGGGGGGGAAACTAATGCTATCAGTACATTAGCTCAACCAGCACAACCCGACACTCGAGTAAAACCTATACCAACCCCACAAACTGTAAACAGGCAGCAGACACCTGCACAGGATACATCACAAATTATTACAGGAGATGGGATGGCAAAATCAAACCACGCTTTACAGACCCCTCAGGCATCCACGGGTTTATCCAAAGGTCCAACTCAGGTTGCCAAGCCGAAAGTGACATCACCTATTCCTCCGAAGGGGCTGGCCCCGAAACCATTGGGTGCAGGGAGAAAGGGAGGGAGGGCCAGGCGTCCGACACACTTGCCACCTGAGGCGACCCCATATACTGTCATCCTTACTGGGGTCCCAGAGCTGTCGGAAAACATAGACGAACGTCCCTTGTCCCTTCGTAATAAGGTTCTGCAGTGGTTGAGCCAGAACAGACCTCTTCAATCAGCAAACACTAGCTGAATCTCTACGGTACGTAGAGTACAATGGATTGGAGAATCCAAAAAAAGCATACAGGGCGATTGCATTATAGTCAATTTCGATGATCCTTCCACGGTTGACTATATTTGCTCCTGGCCTGCTCTGGATAAGAAGGGTGGGATTGACACACATCGCCTGTCCTTCTTTTACCCACCCTCGAATCTATATGATTATGGAGAACCTCCGAACTGGGAAGAGGGCCCAGACTGGTCTTGGAACCAGGTGAGCCATTGGAATAGACACAGAAACAGAAACTGGTCCAGAGACTGTGAACCACGATCTTGGTTCCCCAGAAGAGAACACTTTAACCTGGAAGGATGGGGAGGATCCCCTACAAAAAATAGATACGACTGTTTAGAAATGGTCGATTGACCAACAGTGTATACACAAGGGGCTTACCAGGCACCTAGTATCTCTCCCGCTTTCTTGGCCCCAGACTTAGTACACTACTCTCATAATAATAACCAGACTCCCTTCTATACTAGCTCCACATTGACAAACATTACCACCATTCCGAGTCAAACATCAGCATCTCAGACCCAGCTACCCCCTTAACATTTAGCCATAGATCCAACTGTGGAGGGTCTCCCCACCATTGACATCAATGAGTATACTGACACATTGTTCTGTGATAACATAATCATCGATAATCTGGACAAGTCATGGCAAAATGCACCTACCACCACGAGCTCATCTCAATTGAAAGATGGTCCATTTCAGATCAAGAGGAGAGCCAGCCTGACATTAACATCGTGGAACATCGCAGGTCTCTCCAACAAATCCAAGGACCAAACCTTCTTAGCCTTTGTAGATAAATATGATATAATATGTCTACAGGAGTGTTGGGACCGAGAGGCGACTCATGTACAGGGCTTTAGTACCTTTTATACCCCCGCCACTCAGGGAAATCGAGGCAGAGGATCCGGAGGCCTGTGCACGAATATTTCCAACCTGGCTAATTTGGCAGTGAAGACATATGAAATAGAGGGGTTCAAAAACAGAGAGTGCAAATCCCTGCAGGCCTTTTTGTTAAAAGGGAAAGGGCGGTGTACTCTTTTGATCAATCTATACAATAACGTCAAGAAAGAGGACGCTAAAGTACTTATAAGCGAGCGGACCTCTATCCTAAAAAAAGGAGTAGGGGAAACTGATTGTATCCTTATAGTTGGAGACTTTAATTGCCATTTATGCCCCCACGGTGATTCAAAAATTTGCGGTATAACAAATTTAAAAGGGGAACCTTGCACGCATTTCGAACACACTGTATTTGGAAACTTATTCAACCAACTTATTCATGACTGGGATCTAGGATACGCCAATGAACTGAGCGCGCCTATGGTCGCATTCCAACCTACATTTCACGGCCGAGGGGCAGGTACCGTGATAGATTTTGTGTTGATGTCCAATAATAACCAGGGCATCGTAAAAGGGTTTAAAATTGAAGAACTAGCCATGAGTGACCATTTCCCAATAGGCGTCAGCCTTGTTGCAGGCAGTCCTGACAGCCATGAAACTAGTACATATGAAAGACTATATCGTCATAACATCTCCCTGTCTAGAAAAAACGGCTTTGCTATTAAATGGGCCATGGTCGACCCCAAACAATTCCTAGAAGAGGTTATCAGCAAAAATCGAGAGCACTTTATAACATGCTTAGAGCAAAATCCTAACCCCTATTTGATTAGAGTGGCATATGATAAGATTGTTGCCACTATAATTGATAAATTAACGAGGAAACAAAAAGTCGGAGAGAAATCCAGATTAGCCGGATGGTTTGATTCGGCCTGCACTAATGCCCATAAAGCTCTTTTACAGGCAATAAAGATCTTACCGAAAGATACCAGCCTAGTTAGAGCTGCAAGATCATTCTATAAAAAAGACAATACAATATAGGAAGAATGAACTCAAAACCTTAGCTTGGTAGGCCCTAATCAAGGCCAGTGCCCTTAGGGACAACATCTCTTTTTGGAGAGAAGTCAATGCCCCTTTCTTTGTGGAGAATAAGACCGACTCCCTGGAGATTGCCATGCCCGAAGACGTATGGGTTAGTTACTTCACGGCTCTGTATAAAAAAAACGGTGATCTAGCGACGTCAAATTGTCACGTGACTTCGCAACTTTCTGATATACCACTACAGTCTGAAGTACCAACCACCACGAGCTCCTTTCCCTTGAATATTGCTTTCTCTCCATTAGAGGTTGAGCAAGCCATTTGAGAGAGTGCCAACTCAAAAGCCCCAGGGCCAGATGGAATACCCATTGACATATTCAAAGAAAACCTAGAACTCTGGGCCCCACTTTTGACAAACGTACTGAATACTTATAGTCAAACAGGTTTTCCTGCCACATGGCACGAAGCCATTGTAATCCCTATCTATAAAAAAAGTGATAGGCAGGACCCAAAATCTTACAGACCCATTTCACTCCTTGATTCCCTGATGAAGGTAGCAGGCAAGGTATTATTGATAAAACTGCAAACCTGGGCCAAACGTAAAGAGATTCTTTCTAAACTCCAATACGGTTTCAAGAGCGGCCTGGGCACAGTCGAGCAGGGCCTAAATCTGACACTGATTATGAATAAATACATGACTGTCAAAAAAGGGAACCTGTTTTTGACGTTTGTCGATCTAAGCTCGGCTTTTGACTGCTTAGATAACAATCTGTTATGGAACACCCTGACTAAGATGGGGATAAATTCACATGTTTTGAACTTCATTAAGGAACTCTATAGAGATGCAGGAGCCACGGTACGATATGGCAAAAATGGAGAACGAACTAAAAAGTTTCCTATAGAAAAGGGCGTACGGCAGGGCTGTATTCTTGCCCCTTTTCTTTTTAATCTATATATAAACGAAGTAGCAGATTTTTTAACAAATTTGGAAGTTGATTATCCTAAAATCAACGGCGAATCGGTACCATTACTTTTATATGCCGATGACGCCGTTATCATGTCACGAACTCAGATAGGCCTTCAGAAGGCTCTAACTGGCTTTTCAACCTTCATGAGTATTAGAGGGTTGAAGATCAACGTGGGTAAAACTTTCACCATGTGTTGTACCTCAACAAATAACTCTAAAACTGACTGCAAAACCTTCGTGAATGAAACAAAGATAGGCTTGACAAAAACATTCTCATACTTAGGCATTACTTTTAACAATAGGGGAACATGGTCCACAGCCATCACCACTCGCAGCCTGGCTTTCACCCGCACCATAGGCGCACTAAAACAATTCGCCAAGAGACTGGGTGGGAAACCAGTCGACTCTCTGCTTAAGATCTATGCAGCGAAGTGCGTCTCAACCGCAACATACGGTGCAGGTATATGGGGGACGGCCGACTGCACACAAATTCAAATAGTGGAAAACGCTTTTTTTAGGTTTCTGCTTGCAGTCCCAAGATCTGTCTCCACGACCATATGTCACAAAGAATTAGATCGAGTCCACATCACAGACATTATAAAGATAACCCCAGTCATGTTGTGGCACAAGATATGGTCTTCAAAGGACACAGCTTTTAGTAGGGAAGTTATTCAAGACTGCATGAATCAATCAGCTGCTAGTAAGTTCACCTGGCTTTCCTATGTCAAAAAATTTCTATATTCTATTGGCTATCCAGATTTGTATACCAAGTACTTGCACGCAAATGCCCAAGAAAGTTCTAAAGGAAATCTGTCTCACGCTATTAGAAGACAGGCGGTGGTTTACGGATGGTAACAAATCTACGGTCATCTCCCACCGTCTCATTTCTCATGGGCCGGGCTTACATCCTTACCTGGACCCGGCATTCTCTAGCTATTACAGAATGCTATTGACACGGATGAGAACAGATTGTTTTTATAGGCTGATATCTTTCCCCGCCACAAATGACTGGTCTGCTTCCCTAATTAAATGTCCTTGTGACGACATATCAACCCAGTCAAACATTCATTGCATTTTCTTTTGCAAATATTATGAGTGGGGTAGAAAGCGCTATCTGCTACCCATTCTTAAGATGTGGGGATTGAGGCAATGTAAACCAGCCTTGATTAGACTTTATCTATTGCAAGATGAACTTACCATACACGCAGCCATTACATTTTTGAAATACGCAGTAAGATGCAGAGGGACGATGGTTTAATGTTAATAAATTGTTTGTATGTTTGTATTATACTGTACCTTATTACACTCCATAGTACATTTCAAACAACCTAGGTCCCTTTTGCTTAACCTTTTTAACCTTTTTAACTGTCTTAAGAATTGTCTTTTTACATGTTTTACCGAACCTTTGAAATATTTTTAATACCAGGAATCTTATAGTAATAATGTGCTTAATGTATGATATGGATGTAGTGTTTTTATATCTGATGTGCTTTTATGGTTTTTTTCTACAAATACTGAATAAAGCTATCTTTGATTTGATTTGATTTGAAGAACATTGTATGATGGAGCAGAGAGTGAAATCACAAGTCCTCTCATACAATTGAATGAGATTTCTGCCAAGGCCACAACTGTGAGCCTCCAGGATATGTTATGCGTATTTTTGGAAAGCACTATCACATGCCAGGGATATAGGGTCTGATTCATCAATGGGTTTACCCATTCTGTGTCTACAGGAAAACGTCTTAGTACATTACAGCCAAACTCACCTGAATAACCCACTGACTGCCGAGATAGCCAAAACCGAAGCTGAAGGTGTATGGAGTCTCATTGACCACAGTCATGCAGTAGTTCCCCATGGTGGAAGAGCGTCTTCACGCCTGCGGTGCTCCAGGGATCCTGTGAGTCCTAAAGATGTGAGGTGCCTGCGGGAACAAGGCAACAAACAGGATGATTGAGTTAGAGGTTGAGGCAATAGATTGGAGAAGAAAGTAAAATGACAAACAAAACCATGTGGGGATAACAGGATAGAAATTGACGTGGTACAAGAAGCAACAAGCTTAAAAGTGAAATTAATCTTTAATTATTTATATATAAACATGTTCTTAAGTATTAATAATGCATCATTTACAACCAGCACAAAAATAGCAAACTGAGCATGACTGACAGTGGACAACAAGCGATGCTTTGCAAGCGGAGTGATTGGTTGGGGAGGATGAGAGGGTCAAAGAGATTGGAAGCTGTAGAGTCAACGCTAGGGGTTTCATGGCTCTTGTTATCTGGAAACAATCAACATTTCAAGCACATTAAATCAGCAAGTATGATGGAGGATTTCCCAGAGAGTCAACAAGGGCATGGCCACAGCAGAGCCTGTCATATGTATCCTTACTAGGCTACAGTAGATGTGACAGAAGCAATTGAAAGTGGAGTAATGCATGTGAAATATTCATTGAGACGTGTGTGGCAGGACCACCTTTGCTCATCAGTGTGCGTCTTCCTGACATTACTTACCGGCAATCTTCATTACTCCGAGTCCAATTCTTCCTCTCCACAGTATAGTTTCCCATTTGTAGGAGAGTAGGATCTGCTCTTATGGTTAACCCCACTTTTTGCTGATGTTTCACTGTTTTTTTTTACTTTAGTCTGGCTGGGGCCCTACTATCCAGGGCCCCAGCCTAGCTGCTACATCTCTAAATTGATTTCAAGTACTTTAGGTACATTCCATTTGGGGACTGGGGCACCCTTATGAGTCCCTAGTAAATGGTACGTTAGGTACCAAGGGCATAGGTACCCCAGAGGCCTACCAGGGGCTGCAGCATGTATTATGCCACCCCTGGGAAGCCTTCCAAAATGACACCACAGGACTGCTACTGCATCCTGGGTAAGGTGGTGCATGCACCTCTTAGTTAGATATAGGTTACCTATATCTACCTTAAATCACTGACACATATAAACCTATCAGTCACTCCTACGGCAGGCCTTATCAATCCTGAAGGCAGGGTGCTGAGTTTTGTGTGAGAGGGTGCCCATGCATGAGCAGGGCCCCTCTGCAGCCTTTGGCACCTATTCTCTGGGGCTGTTCTGTGATGCAGCCAGACCATATACTCTTAAGTGCATTATAACCTTGTGGTAAATGCTAACTTTGGAATGGCTGCACGGAAACATGTTGTATTTGGTGACAAACACTTTGGAATCATACCCCCTGCCAGTCCTGGGTGCGGAGTATGATTCAACCCTTCTAGAGGGAGAGGCATGTACACACCGGTATACCCGGTACCTGTTTAAAAGAGCCCTGGCATCACAAAATGGATGCTGCAGCCACAGACATGAGTCTGGCCTCCTGCTGCTGGACGAAACTCCAGCAGGGGAGGCCTGGACAATCGGTTTCCTGTCACAGGGAGGTGTGACCACCTCCCAGACAGGCTTTAGTGTATTGGGGCTGGGTGGGTGCACTACAAAAATGCTTTGAAGTCTGCACTAGGGGCACATTTGGTGTCCCTGTGCATAGCCCTGTTCAAACCGGTTGCAGGGGCTACCAGCTCCTGCTCTGGAACAAAACTGGACAAAGGAAATGGGTGTAGCCGCCCCTTTTTCCAAACCCTTCCTTAGGTGGGTCACCAGAGTTAGTCCAACTCCTTCCTTGGGTATGAGAAAGGAACCTCTGAATAAAGGACTATTGATTACACCTGGCCGAAACTATGTGACAGGTATCCTGGAACTTCGATGATCTGTACAACTAGATGACTGAAGAATCTCCCTTGGAGTAAAGGAGTTACTCCCCTTCTTGGCAGGCACCAAAGACACAGCTGCATCTCCGAAGCTCCCACCGGACGCTAAAGTAATTGCAGCCCAGGATGTGGATTTCCAGACTTCTCAGAGGCCGACCTGATTCCTCATCAAAGCTAAGACCTGCAGCCCTCGTGAGTACCATGGAACTGGAACCCCTGGACACAGTGTACATTTGCAAGTGCATCAGCTTCTCAACATCCCTTGAGGCTGTGCATTGGGTTACTTATAGCCCAGACCCCAAGCACCTTTTCCACCAAAGATTGCTGGCCTCCACTCCACGAGTGTTCCATGAGCCGGCCCTTTGTGTTTTCGCTTGAGGTACCTCTGAGATCCCTGATCCCTTGTCTGGTGGTTCCCTTAGAAGGCAACTTTGACTTTCCTTGGGTTTCCCTGGTAGGTCAAGATGTGCCCTGACTCTCCACCACTTGGTGAGTCCCTCGGACCTTGCAGGTCCGCACCGTTGCATTTCTTCTCTTTCTGCATGGGTTGCTGTTGCCAAGGTTTGTTGGGTTCAATCAGGTCACTGATGCCTCAGCACTCAACATCCTTTGTGGGAAAGATCTAATCCAGCTACTGGTTGTCATCAACGCCTCCTGGTCCTCATGGCTGCAGAGTCAAACTTTACCTCTTCAACCTGAAATAACCTGACATCGGTGGGCATTCGTATACCGTGTCCTTGATGACTGGCAAGTGACCCACACTCTGTCCCCTCTGCTTTCAGGTTCTTCTCATCTTCGATCCAGGATTGGATCACACCGGACACTTTCCACTTCGACAGCAGTAGCACTTTGCAGCAGATCGCCATTGAAATCAACAACGATTCCCGACACCAAAAGACACCTATTCACCCGGCTTCCCTGGGTGAGGTAACTCGAATCCTCCGGTGCTCCCGCGGGTGTTGGCCCTAAAACCCCTTAAGTCTAAAGGGATTTGCTCAAGGTCCTCTCTTAAGTGTCCTTAATCTTTAAATTTCCAACCGCGACTTTCCCCACAGAAGCTTACGGCGTCTCGCGGCTGTGTTCTCACACTGCACACGTCCCATGTGGGTCCCCTGTGTCACTACCTTGGGTGGTTCCTTGTATCCCCAGCGATTCTACAGGCTCTAGGCCTTTTGTCTAGTCAAGTTGTGGTTCCTATACCACTTCCCTATATATGATTTGCTACGCCCCTAGGGCTCAATGTATATTGTGCTAATTTACTGTGATATATTAAGTGTAACGTATGTCCTTTGACCTCTAGCCTCATAAAGATACTAGTAGGGTGTGTTTAGAATAAATACATGTATTTTATATATATATATTCCTGGTGTGGTTCTCCTTTCATTTGGTCATTCAAGAGATTATAGACAGGTAAAACAAGCTGCTTTACATCCTTTCAAGACTTAGCCTGAAGGCTGCTCTCCACAGCTACCACTAGGATAGCTTTCAAATAAGGTTGTCTTTAACCTACCATCAATAAGGGTCGTTTGAACTGGTGCAAGGTGCACACTAGAACCAGTGGACAGCATATTCCAGGCCAACTTCTCACACCATCCTTGCCTGCCCTGTTGTGACTGTCTTCATTTTTTTGTTGGTGGCTTTTGGGAACAGGAGGGGCTTTGGAAGGGAAGTCAGCCATATTGGAGGGATGAGAGGCTAGTGTGCTAACTTTTTATTTGGGAGTTTCTGTAGGGAGACTGAATCTCATTGAGTAATTACCGTGGTGGAGAAGACCAGGACTCAGAGTAATAAATACTACCAGGAAGTAACCGGGGCATTCATCTCCTGGATCCTGTCAATCACAGTCTCTCCTGTCGGAGACAGGTGATATCATCAAGCCATTAGATGGCGCACGTCTGGAGTGTAGAAGCATGAGTAGTTTGCATTCACTGGACGTCTTTGGAAATGCGTTGTACAATGCACCCATGGAGGAGGGAAGTGGAAAATATAAACAAGTGTCTAAGAGTGAGCAATGCCCACTACTATGGATCCATCATCTTATCAAGAGAGAGATAATGCCTACATATAAATGTGCAACAGAGAACATTGTCCAAACATTGTTACCCAATTCACAGTTCACAGTAGGACTTTTCCCTTCATCCCACGGGAGACTGGGTTGGTAGGACTGGCTGCCAGGTGTCGCACCGGCAGGTGTAAATCTCTAAACTACTACTACTTTCGACCATTTTGTATCAGGTAAGATCGGCGGAGTCCACTGTGTGCATTGGCCCTGGACATCTAACCATCCTGCTAGCTAGGACTGCTTGTCACACCCTTCTGGAGAGCAGGTGCCTCTCAACTATGAAG
Source organism: Lissotriton helveticus (assembly GCF_964261635.1). Lineage (NCBI taxonomy): Eukaryota > Metazoa > Chordata > Amphibia > Caudata > Salamandridae > Lissotriton > Lissotriton helveticus. The sequence goes on from NC_136059.1 coordinate 59,328,783, forward strand.
TAGAAGATGCAGAGGTGAATGGTATGTTGACTCAGGTCAGATCTTTCTTGGGCTCGACTGGGTAGTACAGAAGATTTGTCAAGGGGTATGGTTCCATTGTGAAACCTCTGAATGACTTACCTTCAAAAAAAATGCCTAAGAAAGTTCAGTGGACAGTCAGCTGTCAAAAGGCATTTGTTGCCCTGAGCAGGCCATGTGCACTGCTCCCAGTCTGCAAAGTCTTAACTACTCCAACGAAGTCTTTGTCCAAACAGTTGCACCTGAGTTGGGGGTAGGGGCTGTGCTGTCACAATTGAATGATGCTAGTAGCTTTTATTAGCAGAAGGCTGACCCCTAGAGAGAAACGTTGGTCAGCTATTGAGAGGGAGGATTTTGCTGTGGTTTGGGCTCTGAAGAAGCTGAGGCCATACTTCTTTGGCCCTCACTTCACTGTCCAGACTGACTATAAGCCCCTTTTATGGCTAAAACAGATGAAGGGTGAAAACCCCAAACTTTTGAGGTGGTCTATTTCCCTACAGGGGATAGGCTATACAGTGGTACATAGACCTGGGAGTAACCATGCCAATGCAGATGGACTCTCCAGATATTTCAACTTACAACATGAAGACTCAACTGGTCAAGGTTAGTTTAATGTTGCTGCATTTGGGGGGGTTGTGTAGGAGAATATGATCTGCTTACTAAGGTTACCCTCACTTTTTGCTGATGTTTCACAGTTTTTTATTTTAGTCTGGCTGGGGCCCTGCTCACCAGGACCACAGTCTAGCTGCTTCCTCTCTAAAATGATTGCATCTACTCTAGGTACACTACAGTTTGGTTACTGGGGTACCCTTGTGAGTGCCTAGTATATGGTACACCAGTAACTAAGGCCCAGAAGCCTACCAGGGGCTGAATCATGTATTATGCCACCCCTGGGAAGCCTTCTAAAATGCTGCCACAGGACTGCTACTGCAGCCTTCGTAAGGTGGTGCATGCACTCCTTGCTAAGATATAGGTTACCTATATCTACCTTTAATCACTGACACATATAAGCCTATCAGTCACTCCTATGGCAGGCCTTATCAATCCTGAAGGCAGAATGCTTGGTTTTGTGTGAGAGGGTGCTCCTGCATGAGCAGGACTCCTCTCCAGCTTTCGGAGTCTATTCTCTGAGGCTGTTCTCTGTTGCAGCCAGACCATATACTCTTAATTGCATTATAACCTCACGGTAAATGCTAACTTTGGAATGGCTGCATGGAAACATGTCATGTTTGGTGTCAAACACCTTGGAATCCTAACCCCCCCCACCCCTCCGCCAGTCCCAGCAGTGGGGGTAGAATTCCACCTTTCTAGAGGGAGAGACATGAACACTGGTCTAACCTGTATCACAAAATGGATGCTGCAACCACAGACACAAGTCTGGCCTTCTGCTGCTGGATGAAACTCTAGCAGGGGAGGCCTGGACAATAGGTTTCCTGTCACAGGGAGGTGAGACCACCTCCCAGAAAGGCTTTAGTGTATTGGGGCTGGGTGGGTGCACTCCAAAAATGCTTTGAAGTCTGCACTAGGGGCACATTTGGTGTCCCTGTGCATAGCCCAGTTCAAACCGGTTGCAGGGGCTACCAGCCCCTGCTCTGGCATGAAACTGGTCAAAGAAAAAGGGTGTAACCACCCTCCTTTCCAGACTCTCCCATAGGTGGAACCCCAGAGTATTTCCGAACCCCTTTCTTTAGTATAAGTAAGGAACCCCTGGCAACAGGACTTTGGATTACACCTGGACGAAACTCGAAACGGAATCCTGGAACTTCGATGGTCTACTAAAGATGAGAGGACAGAAGAATCTCCCTTGGGGTCAAGGAGTGACTCCCCTGCTTAAGCAGGCACCAAGAAAGAATTTGCCAGTCTGCATCTCCGAAGCTCCCAACGGACTCCAAAGTATTTTCAGCACAGAAAGAGGATTTCCAGACTTCTCAGGGGTTGTCCCGAGTCCCCAGCAAAGCCGAGATCTGCAGCCCTCAAGAGTGGCACCAGAACCCCTGGACAAGGTGCACATTTGCTAGTGCATTGACTTATTGACCTTTTCTGAATTAGTGCTTTGGGTGACTTGTAGCCCAAACCCTGTGCACCATTTACACCAAAGATTGTCGGCATACACTCCACGAGTGTTCTGTGAGCCCGCTTCTTGCATTTCAGCTTGAGGATCCTTTGTGATCCCTGGTCCGTCAACTGGTGGGTCCCCAGGAAGGCAACTCTGATTTTCCATGGGCTTCTCTGGTTTCTCCACTTGTGCCTCGATGCCCTACCAAGTAGTGAGTCCCTCGGACCTTTCTGGTCCACACCAATGCATTTCTTTGATTCCTGCGTGGGTTGCTGTTGCCAAAGCTTGTTGGTTCCAATCTGGAAACCGACACCTCAGCACTCGACATCCTTTGTGGCACAGTACTAATCCACAACTTGGTTGTTGTCGGCACCTCCTGGTCCTCGTGGCTAAAGAGTCAAGCTTCACCTTCTTCAACTAAAATCACCCGACATCCATGGGCATTCGACTATTGAGCCTCTGGTCACTGGCAAGTGACCCAGACTCTGTCCCCTCTGCTTTCAGGTTCTTCTCATCTTCTCTCTTGGCTTGGATCACACTGGACACTTTCCTCTACGACGGCAGCAGCACTTTGCAGCAGTTCTCCTTTGAAATCGAAGACGAAACCAGACACCAAAAGACACCTTTTCACCCTGCTTTCCTGGGTGAGGTAACTCGAGTACTCCGGTGCTCTGGGTTATGGCTCTAGAACCCCTTAGCTATAAAGGGGTTTGCTCAAAGTCCTCTCCTAAGTGTTTTTAATCTCAAAATTCCAACCGCAACTTTGCTCATGAAAGTTAATGGTGATTAGCGGCTGTGTTTAGATACTGCGCGCGTCCCCCGTGAGTCCTCTGTGTCACTACCTTGGGTGGTCCCTTGAGGCCCCAGCGGTTCTAAAGGCTCTAGGCCTTGTGTCTGTGCAAGTCGTAGTTCTTGTACCACTTTCTTAATATATGGTTTGGTACGCCCCTAGGGCTCAACGTATATTGTGATAATTTACTGTGTGTTACTGAATGTTCTTTTGCCTCTAGCCTCATGAAGCCAATTTTAGTATGTCAATCTTGAGTAAAACAAAGCCTTTTAATAAGCAAGAAAGGACCTTTCATGGTAGGGACTGGAAAGGATTACTAAGAAAGGGAAATAGGGGCCCTATATTTCAGACAGGGACCCTATTTAACCCGGAGAAACAGGTAACAGACAATTATACAACTCTCTGTGAGTTCCTAACCAGGAGGATTGACCAGCTTGATCTGGTAAAAGATATCAGGAAAAGAGGTAGCCCCTCAAGCCCCATGGTATACAGAGAATGTTCGGAGTCTTAAGTTGACTTGTAAAATGGCAGAAAGACAGTGGAGAAAGAACAACTCGGTAAAGGACAAAGCAAACTGGAGGATCACTTTAATAAAATATAAAAAAGAAATAGCCACTGCTAAAGCAGAATACCTTGCCTCCACAATACTCAAATCATCCAATAAATCTAGGATGTATTTAGGATAGTTAGAGACATGACCCACCCTGACTGTGTTAACAGTGAAATTAAACCCACTCAGGAGCTATGTGATGGCTGGCTCTATTCTTCAAAGAAAAAATTAAGAAAATCGTAGATGGCCTGAAAGATGTGCCTCCATCTGGTCCCCCAGAGCAGGAAAAGGGGGAGACTTATGAGAACAACCTTAATTGGGATAGTGACGCTAGCATGGCTGTACCTAAGGTTGTCATGGATGGTTTCATGATACCATCGGAAGAGGAGTTTGCCGAGTAGCCCTGGGAATTTCCTCCGGTTCACCTTTGGATCCTATCCCCCACAAGATAGTGAAGGAACTCAAATTAGAGATCTTTCCTATCTTATATCAGCTGTGCTGCCAATCCCTTAACAGCGGAGAGGTGCCACTCAGCTGGAAGCAGGCCATAATCACGCCGCTATTGAAACCTACACTAGACCCAGGCTGCTACAAGAACTACAGGCCTTTTTCCCTCTTACCTTACCCGGTTAAGATTCTGGAATGTCTAGTTAGTATGGTGTTGTCCCTCTTTCTAGAGACAAACAACAAACTGGAAGAGGAGCAATTCGGTTTCAGAACTGGTCACGGAACGGAGACAGTCTTGGTGACCGTCTTAGACAATCTTCGAATGCGGACGGACAGGGGTCAATCGGCAATTCTAATACTGCTAGACCTGTCTGACGCATTCAATATGGTCAACCATGGTATTCTTCTCTCGAGGCTTTCCGATAGATGGCAAGCCGTAGCTCTCTCTCCGTATCAATGGGAGTTTATAAAAAACGAACATGGGGTACCCCAGGGATCATCAATAAGCCCTATCTTATTTAACGAATATATGCGACCACTGCTGGAGATGATAAAAATGCACAACATAACTACGCTGATGACACTCAGCTCATGGTGTCCCTGGACGGTGATCAGTCTGATCCCCTGGAAAGGTTTCATGCCTGTATGCTTGAAATGGTGAAATAGCTGAAGAACGACTCGATTCAATTCAATAGTGAAAAAACTGAACTTTTACACTGTAAGGTGGGAAGGATCCCACGAGGACTGCCAACTGATTTTTGGGCAATATCCACTGATGGCCCTCTGACACTAGTGAGCACAGTACGTAATCTGGGGGTCAGTTTTAATAAAAAGTTGAATCTGGAGTCCCATGTTAACAAACTGGTGGGAGGTTGTTGCACTCTCATACGAGGACTCCGTAAAGTACTACCATTGCTACCTGACCCCTCTTCTTAATCTAGTCCTTAGCACTGGGACTTTTCCTGTAGGATGGAAAATGGCTTGTATTAGGACTATTCTAAAAAAGCCCTCACTTGAACCTTCAGAGGCTAATAACTATCGTCCCATCTCCTGTTTACCTTTGACCTCTAAGGTTCTTGAGGTGCTGCATTCTGCAAACAGTAAATTGCTTCTAAAGATTGTTTATGTGAACATTAACAATCACACCGGCAGTGTAGGCACCCTTGCAATATGATGGCAGGATGCCTGCGCTGGCGCTATGCAACTTCTTTGGTGCCAGCGCTAGGGGAAATGCAGAGGTGCACCACAATCTGCTAAATGCAATGAATCCCTGTGTTTTGAAACTGATGGAGCGTGGTGTTGCTAATTTTTGAGTAACACCACACTACGCTAACTTTAAGTAAATATCCTGCCTCTTTCCTTGTGTTTTTTTAAATGTCTTTTGCTGAACGCATCTGGAGCTGATGGACTTCCACTCGGACTGGCAGGGTGCTGGTTCTGATAGCTTTGAAAACGATGCAGCTGCTTTTGAAGCTGATCCCGCCAGCAAGAGGCACTCTGGATTTTCCATCGAGATGGCGGTTATCTGGGCAAACTTTTTCATGCTCTAGGTGACTAGACCAGATTAGCAACAAGGGGTGGTGAGGGACAGAGTCTCTGAATTAAGCAGACCAGATTAGCAGCAGCATAAAGAATGTCCATAGCAGGAGTCACAGAGTTGGCTGCTTCCCCATTCAGATCCAGCACAGGGCTTTGAACAAAGCTGGTACCAGGATGTCTTTTTTTTGCAATGTGTAATATGCTAACGAAGCTGGTATCCAAATAATTTCGGGCAAAAAAAAAATGGTGTTTGAAGCTGTCAGGTTCATGCCGTTGAGCCAGCTTTGTACTATTTTGTGCTTGTGTTTGACAAACAAGAGGACTTCTGTCTTGTTGTGATTGAGCGTCAGGGTGGTGCTGGACATCCAGGTCTGAATGATGGGTAGGTTGGATTTGAGGGACACGATAACTGGAGTGTAGAAAACATTCAAGTAGACTTGGACACCATCGACATATTGGTCAATTCTGATGCTGTTAGCGGTGTGAATGGGACGGTCCTGGATGGAAACCAAAGACATGCCTATGGAGTAAAGTTATGTATTTATAAACCTGCAAGAGACATACAACTACAGGATATGGGAGTGTCAGTGATCCACAAAGAACTAATTGGGTGCCCGGCCAAGCGAGCAGCTTTACTCAGTTCTGGGATTCGAGAGCGCCAGATGGAAACTCTAGGTCCAATGACTTACGAATTCACGCAGTGAGTCCCGCGCAATAGTGAGGAAGAGTGGGGAGAGTGGGCACAGCTGCCTAGTTTTCAAAGATACATCAACAAAAAGACAGGGTGAATTTGCTACTATGATCAGCACATCAATATTGCATTTTTCCCATAGTATTGATTTGTCCAGTAACACAAAAATACTCACTTTGGGAGTGCCCAACTGATAGGATGCTTATTCACCCTTAAGCAATTTCCGTCACGATAATCTACCCACAGAAAGTGTAGTAGAATTTCATGAACCATAAATAGAGATAATTAAACCAGTGCACATCCCTACTAGTTACTCTTATCCAATTGAGTTTCAATTCAATCACTTCAATGGTTCAATTTTCTTCAAGTCCACACAAGTACAAAGTCCATTAGTTCTTAAAGATAGAGTATTGCGTATCGACAGATAGTTATTGAGAATCAAGAAGTAATTTAAAATATACCAACAGAGATGGCCACCTTCGATGACAATAGGGATGTCCTACTTGATGACCTATTTAATGGAAATCTAAACAGAAACCCCTTACCAAAGACAGCTGCGAATGAGGGTATGAAACAAAAGTTCATAAGGCTAGAAAGGCTGAAAAAGCAGGAACTCTCACGGTGGTGGGATGCCACTGTCTTACGCAAATATATCAGTAAGGAACAGGTTCCACGAGGCCTACGAGTGCTCATTTTTCCCTCCTTTGAGGATTTAGATAAGGGACACTTAAAAGAATGGGAGAAACTACTGTTGAACTCATCAATGGGTATGATGGACATCCTTATAAGGGATGCAGAACTGAAGAGAGAAAAATTGTTATTGGAGATTGCTAACTTAGAAAAGGAGATCAAGGATATGGGTTTGCCTGAAGTGGCAGATAAAAACTGGGCCGTAATCAAAGAGCAACTCCAGAAACACCAGATTTACCTAAGAGATAAAAAATACCAAAAATTAAAACGGGATGAAAGGGACTACAAATACGGAAGGGTTTACACCTTCGCGAGAAAGTTCGATAACATTAAACCACCCAACAACCGAACTGGCTCAGAGACAACTTCACAGACAGCGGGTAGTAGTAGCATGTCTGATATCACAAGCATTAGTAGCCTAACAAGCATTGAGTCCATAGGTTTAGAGGGAGGTGCACAAGGCCCTGTACAGGATCCCTTTTTTTTTTAGAATTACAGCGTTTCAGACAGGGCAACAAAGAGACATTCAAGAAAGACACAAACACAAAAGGACAAGGAGGGGGAACAAGAGATCAGGAAGAAAGGGGAAGAGCGGGTGTCGCAACAAGATCAGTGACCCGCAAGCAAAGGATGTAAATGAAGATTGAAACCTGTAATGAAATTGCTATTGTGAATCTTTCTGACCATGAATTGACGCAACCAGAAATAAACATACTGAGCAAAGGATTGGGTTTTTGTCCAAGCAATATTCCAGATTTCACTTCTTTTCATATCAGTTGTTTTAAGTTCATTAGAAATATCAAATTGCTGAAGTATTTTGCTGATAGACCGCAGAGAGAACATGAGGTATCCAATGTACACATGAATAGCCCTAACCCTTCCTTTAGGGACATCAGAGACACACATTTACTAGTAAGCATAAATGCAGAGGATGGTATGGAAAGTATTGAATCCGTAGCAACCAGCCTATGTCTGGACACATACACTGAAATCAATAGTGGCCTTAGAGTGAAATCAAGATTCACACCACAGTTACAGGGCAATAACAATCTAGACAGGTTTCAACAAAATGTGACACAGGAGCTATATGCGTTAGAGGATAAATACTCAAGCACATATAGATACAGAACTCAGAACATTACTGAAAAGGAACGTAAGGCAGTGACAAACCTAAAAATGAAGGACTCCCTTGTCATCCGTGAGGCGGACAAGGGAGGCAATATCGTCCTGATGAACCGCAAAGAGTACATCGGAGAAATTGACAAACAACTAGGTGACACAAGTACCTACACTAAGTTGAGATGTAACCCCATAAAGGAGATAAAAGTAACAATTTTTGACCATCTTAAAATCTGGAAAGAAGAGTGTCTAATTTCAGAAACGGAATTTAAATACCTTTACAATGATACTCCAACATATCCTTGCATATATTGCCTGCCTAAGGTACACAAAAAATCTGACTTTCCTCCGGGTAGGCCCATTATAGCAGGAATTGGATCACCAACCGAAAAAATCTCGGAATATATAGACCTGTTCTTACAACCATTGGTTGTAAACTTGCCGACATATATTAGAGACACTAGGGATGTCTTGAATAAAATCGGAGATGTGGATTGGGTGGAGGGCCATATGCTGGTCACATTGGATGTGTGCTCTTTATATACGAGCATTCCCTGTGACAAGGGATTACTAGCGGTACGTCACTTCTTAGAGAGCAGACCCATTGAGACCTATGCCCACTCAAATATGTTGGTGGCGATGATTGAATTGGTATAGGCTAACAATGTATTTTTGCACAATGGGGAATGGTATCGCCAGATCAGGGGGGTAGCCATGGGGGCAACATTTTCCCCCTCCCTAGCAAACCTATATATGGGTTATTTTGAATTGATCCACATATGGAGAAAATGTCCAAATGAGCTGACAGAAAGCATCCTGTACCTTGGTCGCTACATAGATGACCTGTTGATGTTTTGGTCCGGCAGCAAGGAGGAATTAGACATGTTTTTTGATTTTCTAAATGATAATCCTTTTAATCTTAAATTCACAAAAGAGCAAAGTGTGTCTAAGATAAATTTTCTGGATATCACGATTGTGGTCAAAAATGATAGATTGCATGCGGTCCCTTATAGAAAGGACACGGCATGTAATTCTTTGTTACATGCCCAAAGTGCACATCCCAGCTCACAAATTAATGCAATCCCCTATGGGGAAATGCTAAGAACTAAAAGAAACTGCAGTGATCAGGAAAGATTAGACACAGAACTTAAATCAGTGGAGAAGAGATTTTTATCCAGGGGTTACAGTAATGAAACAGTAACTAAAGCCAGAAACAGAATTGATAAAATCAACAGAAACTCACTGCTTGTGAAAAAACCGCGTAAATCTGATAAGACAAAAAGAAAGATAAGGTTCATTACTCCATACAGCACTGTCAGTACAGATGTATATAAGATACTAAACAGAAACTGGCACCTGCTGTTGGAGGATCCCAGCCTGCACAACAAAGTAGGAGCAAAACCCTTGATCACCTGGAGTAGAGGAAGAACTTTGAGACAAGAACTGTGTCCAAGTTACATTCCTCCACTAAGAGGGCAAAACTGGATGCCTGTATCTCCCAAAGGGTTCTACAGATGTGGCAATTGCTGCATATGCTGCTTTGCATTAAATAAAACAACCAAGTTTAGGTACAATAGTCCTAAATTGCACACGATACAAAACTTTATCAACTGCAATACCACTTATACAGTGTATTGCATAAAATGTATATGTGATTGGATATATGTAGGCAGCACGATAAGGCCATTAAAAGAAAGAATACAGGAGCATATTAGGGCTATGCGCAACAACAATGCCCAATATCCCTTGGCGGCACATTTCAACATGGTACATCAACCAAATGATCTACACAAAATCAGGTTTCATGGAATAGATGTTGTGATGGCAGGTAACAGGGGTGGCAACCGGGAACAGCAACTACGAAAATTGGAAAGCAAATGGATCATTTCTCTGAGAGCGGTGGAAAAAGGAGCAAATATGGACAAAGAGATGTGTGAGTTTCTATGAATATGCACATATGTGGATACATTTGTGGTTCATCAGAATTGGAGATAGACAAATGAGATTTAAATAATTGAATGTGCCCATAAGAAATACACGTCCATGTCTAATGAGAATTCGTGTGAATATCGGTTTGAACAGTAATATAGAAATATTACATGAGATGAGAAGGATATATTTTGTAATGCGCTTGGAATGGTGCCCAAAGTATATTAATATGATTAGACCAAAAGTATTTGCCTTTCGCCTTTGCGGTGTATAACTTTATAAATGTTCCAAGATGGCCACTACTTTCACCTTAGTGAGCAATGAAACTATTCGGCAAAGTCCTTTCTTTGTTACTGACATAAAGGGTGGGCCAGGATGACGCAGTCACTTCCTGCAAGACTAACGCGGAAGAGAGACGCCTTGCTGAGACGTGACCGGTTTCGCTATGGCGGTAAGTTTAAAATGGGTCCGGGGACTACGCAAAAAATAGCTTGCAAAACGACCGAGGCAAAGAGTCTATGACTCGTCACAGAGACCGGGGCTTTAAAACCCTGAAGACTCGATTGGCAGTTGCACTGTGTCTTTTTTACTTTTGTCGTTCTCCGTTTTAAAATAATTAGGGAAAGAAACAGCTGGACTAGGAACACGTAACTATATCAATTGAAATATGACATACAATTGTATTTACTCTTTAATGAATGCGTGGTGTGAGGACGGCCTTAGGGGAGTCCGTATGTGGTGATGGGCAGCGTAAACAGGTGATTGGGGCATACGTCCGGCGTAAGGGGAGTCCGTATGTGGCGATGGACAGCATTAAAATTGTTGTGCCATGTGTACGCTAGAGGAACAATACGATAGTAACATTGGTCATTTTATAGTAGTGTTGGACCGGTATTTGGAAAGGCATTGATTCAGAGCCTTGCTATAAACTTGGTATAATATAACGGAATACACAATTGGAAACACAATAGGTATATAAACAGTATATCAAATCTTTTCCCTTTTAAATAACTGAAATGGGGATGAACTTATCATTTCAGATGGAACTTATCATGGCTCCCTCAATCTTCTATTGAATTAAATACCACCGAGTGACAAATGGATTTAGATATACAAGAAACTTATGGAACAATTTTCACATTCACTATTTAAGGCTTTAAGGTAAGCCGGCTTATATGGGAATTGTCCATGATGAACTGATGAGTGTGATGCGACATACTAATATGAGAAAAGTGTTCTAAATACCGGCGTTGTTTGGTTTTACAGGACCAATGATTAAGGATTTTACGTCTTTTATTGATTTATATGAAAACACGCCACTCACCATACTATTTTGCTTTGGTAAGTGGAACCTATAAATTTTAGGTAGCAATGTATATGCACTTAGTCTCCATGTGTGTAACTAAAATAGCAATAACATTTGAATATTGATCGATTTGTGGTGACAATGGGCACACTGACATACGTTCTAACAAAAGACACTGAGGCACAAGTGGTGGTCATCTTGAGCAACAGGTTTTGCATTGATAACCTGAAATAGAGTTTTCCAACAGCTAACATAGCGCAATCATGTGAAGCAGGGTGACCACTAAATAACATGTGTGATCGACTTTCTCAAATAAATGTACATTATGCTTGTTTTTTGATTAAGCAACTGTGCAGCTACTTATAATCTAAGTATCAGACTTGAAAAACAATAATGATACATGATAGACGCTCCAAATTGGAATTTAGGGGAACAAGGGTTGGATCTTTTGGTTAAGCATGGATGGTTAAAGGTGGCCTTTTATGTATGATTTTTACTTATTGTATGTATTTGTATACTAATTTGCAGCCTTGAAAAAGCCCGCGGAGGGCGAAACGCGCGTCGGCTGTGACGATGTGGCAAGAAAGTAATCAATAAATAAGAACTTTAAGAACTAATGGACTTTGTACTTGTGTGGACTTGAAGAAAATTGAACCATTGAAGTGATTGAATTGAAACTCAATTGGATAAGAGTAACTAGTAGGGATGTGCACTGGTTTAATTATCTCTAGTTTTCAAAGATATTGTGACAAGGTCCAAGAACATTTTATCGATTCCCACCGAAGTGAGCGGTTGGGAATGCAAGAGAGCAAGAGCTGAGGCACATAGATTTCTACACCCAGTCACAAAGCATCTCCAAGGAGCACATCAAAGGCCTTTTTTGCATCAAGAAACACCACACCGCCTCCAATCTGGGCTCTAATAGAGGGCACCAGAGTGAAGGGTGTTCAGCTATTATGGGATGTGACCACAAAACTTAGCAAGTGAGCCTGATCAAGGAGACAGAACCCCTGCATGAATGGGTTCAACCTTTTTACAATTACATGTGCCAGAATCTTGGTATCAAACATTATAAGGAAAGAGGTCTGTAGCTGCCTCAATGAGAACTATTGTAGCCAGATTATTTTTTTAAAGTCATAATTACTGTCTTTTGTGTGTTGGGGGTAGGGTCCCAGTTTCATGTGCCTCTTTGAACATGTCAAACATGCAAAATATAGTTATGTTACTGCACTCCGTGTAGAATGAAGACATCTAATCTTGGTTTTTCTTGGTGAGTTCGCACTCGGGGAGCAAGACAGGCTGGTTCTCAAGCACCGCCACATTCTTCTGTAGAGTTGAGCCATGCCAGAGTTCTCCTGGTCTCTCTTCCCTCCTATATCTCCATACTTGAGCTTGCATGCCAAGGACTTTGATCCCAGTGTCCTCCTGTTCACAGAATATTGCTCGCTCCTGTATGGTCGAACATCCCCTGGTGCGGTCTCCACGTGTCAGCCTGCTTCTTCTGTTGATGTTCTTGACGACCTAGTCTACGTTTGGGCAAGGAGAGAGTTTTTTCCATACACAGTGCAATCAGATCTTAACGCTTTGCCTTGGGTTTGTGGATTTCCTTGCAGGCACAAGATTGCAGCACTATTTTGCACTTTTTTCTTGGAAAATTGTAGCTGTTAGAAAGTATGTGTTCTGTTCTAAACATGGCATCAAAAAAGCATTTACCTTGCTAAGATCACCCTCTTTCCATCTTTTATAAACAGGCACATGTAAAAAAAAAATGTTTTACCATAGTTCGTACCATTGAAGGGGCAGTGTTTGTTTTCCCTATTTTCTGTCATTTCTACCTACTTGTGGTTTGTGGTAGAAAGAGGTGTGGAACCCAAGGGTGAATCATGAATCTACACATTTCTGAAAAGTAGACAAAATTCAGAATTCAGCAAGGTGTAATTTATGTAGATTGCTCATGGTTTTCCCCAAGAAACTAACAATTGATCTTAAAATACTATGAAATGAAGTAGGAGAACATTGAGATGGGTGACGACATTTTCATCCATATCTTTTTTTCCCCAGCGGCTGATTTATAGCGTCACCCGCTGCTTGTCCCCCTGAGTCTTCCACTCGAAGGGATGTAGAAGGCCTGTTCGTAGTACCTGGAGTCATCAAAGGAGCCGCACCCTATCAAGAGTTTGGGTTCCGACCACGCATCAATTTATAACGTGAATTAGAATGAACAAGAAATGGGTGTATAGGGAAGTTATACATGTTTAAAATGGGAGCAGTGTTGAGCTACAGAACTGTCTGACCCTGGGGTGCACGGAGAGCAGTGTTGAGCTCCAGTACTGTCTGACCCTGGGGTGCACAGAGAGCAGTGTTGAGCTACAGAACTGTCTGACCCTGGGGTGCACGGAGAGCAGTGTTGAGCTCCAGTACTGTCTGTTCCTGAGGTGCACAGAGAGCAGTGTTGAGCTCCAGTACTGTCTGACCCTGGGGTGCACGGAGAGCAGTGTTGAGCTCCAGTACTGTCTGACCCTGGGGTGCACAGAGAGCAGTGTTGAGCTCCAGTACTGTCTGACCCTGGGGTGCACGGAGAGCAGTGTTGAGCTCCAGTACTGTCTGACCCTGGGGTGCACGGAGAGCAGTGTTGAGCTCCAGTACTGTCTGACCCTGGGGTGCACGGAGAGCAGTGTTGAGCTCCAGTACTGTCTGACCCTGGGGTGCACGGAGAGCAGTGTTGAGCTCCAGTACTGTCTGACCCTGGGGTGCACGGAGAGCAGTGTTGAGCTCCAGTACTGTCTGACTCTGGGGTGCACGGAGAGCAGTGTTGAGCTCCAGGACTGTCTGTTCCTGGGGTGCACGGAGAGCAGTGTTGAGCTCCAGTACTGTCTGACCCTGGGGTGCACGGAGAGCAGTGTTGAGCTCCAGTACTGTCTGTTCCTGAGGTGCACAGAGAGCAGTGTTGAGCTCCAGTACTGTCTGACCCTGGGGTGCACAGAGAGCAGTGTTGAGCTCAAGTACTGTCTGACTCTGGGGTGCACGGAGAGCAGTGTTGAGCTCCAGTACTGTCTGACCCTGGGGTGCACGGAGAGCAGTGTTGAGCTCAAGTACTGTCTGACCCTGGGGTGCACGGAGAGCAGTGTTGAGCTCCAGTACTGTCTGACCCTGGGGTGCACAGAGAGCAGTGTTGAGCTCAAGTACTGTCTGACCCTGGGGTGCACGGAGAGCAGTGTTGAGCTCCAGTACTGTCTGACCCTGGGGTGCACGGAGAGCAGTGTTGAGCTCCAGTACTGTCTGACTCTGGGGTGCACGGAGAGCAGTGTTGAGCTCCAGTACTGTCTGTCCCTGGGGTGCACGGAGAGCAGTGTTGAGCTCCAGTACTGTCTGTTCCTGGGGTGCGCGGAGAGCAGTGTTACTTCTAGTACTGTCTGTCCCTGGGGTGCACAGAGAGCAGTGTTGAGCTCCAGTACTGTCTGACCCTGGGGTGCACGGAGAGCAGTGTTGAGCTCCAGTACTTTCTGACCCTGGGGTGCACGGAGAGCAGTGTTGAGCTCCAGTACTGTCTGACCCTGGGGTGCACGGAGAGCAGTGTTGAGCTCCAGTACTGTCTGACTCTGGGGTGCACGGAGAGCAGTGTTGAGCTCCAGTACTGTCTGTCCCTGGGGTGCACGGAGAGCAGTGTTGAGCTCCAGTACTGTCTGTTCCTGGGGTGCGCGGAGAGCAGTGTTACTTCTAGTACTGTCTGTCCCTGGGGTGCACAGAGAGCAGTGTTGAGCTCCAGTACTGTCTGACCCTGGGGTGCACGGAGAGCAGTGTTGAGCTCCAGTACTGTCTGACCCTGGGGTGCACGGAGAGCAGTGTTGAGCTCCAGTACTGTCTGACTCTGGGGTGCACGGAGAGCAGTGTTGAGCTCCAGTACTGTCTGTTCCTGGGGTGCGCGGAGAGCAGTGTTACTTCTAGTACTGTCTGTCCCTGGGGTGCACAGAGAGCAGTGTTGAGCTCCAGTACTGTCTGACCCTGGGGTGCACAGAGAGCAGTGTTGAGCTCCAGTACTGTCTGACCCTGGGGTGCACGGAGAGCAGTGTTGAGCTCCAGTACTGTCTGACCCTGGGGTGCACGGAGAGCAGTGTTGAGCTCCAGTACTGTCTGACCCTGGGGTGCACGGAGAGCAGTGTTGAGCTCCAGTACTGTCTGACCCTGGGGTGCACGGAGAGCAGTGTTGAGCTCCAGTACTGTCTGACTCTGGGGTGCACGGAGAGCAGTGTTGAGCTCCAGTACTGTCTGTTCCTGGGGTGCACAGAGAGCAGTGTTGAGCTCCAGTACTGTCTGTTCCTGAGGTGCACAGAGAGCAGTGTTGAGCTCAAGTACTGTCTGACTCTGGGGTGCACGGAGAGCAGTGTTGAGCTCCAGTACTGTCTGACCCTGGGGTGCACGGAGAGCAGTGTTGAGCTCCAGTACTGTCTGACTCTGGGGTGCACGGAGAGCAGTGTTGAGCTCCAGTACTGTCTGTCCCTGGGGTGCACGGAGAGCAGTGTTGAGCTCCAGTACTGTCTGACTCTGGGGTGCACGGAGAGCAGTGTTGAGCTCCAGTACTGTCTGTTCCTGGGGTGCGCGGAGAGCAGTGTTACTTCTAGTACTGTCTGTCCCTGGGGTGCACAGAGAGCAGTGTTGAGCTCCAGTACTGTCTGACCCTGGGGTGCACGGAGAGCAGTGTTGAGCTCCAGTACTGTCTGACCCTGGGGTGCACGGAGAGCAGTGTTGAGCTCCAGTACTGTCTGACCCTGGGGTGCACGGAGAGCAGTGTTGAGCTCCAGTACTGTCTGACCCTGGGGTGCACGGAGAGCAGTGTTGAGCTCCAGTACTGTCTGACTCTGGGGTGCACGGAGAGCAGTGTTGAGCTCCAGTACTGTCTGTTCCTGGGGTGCGCGGAGAGCAGTGTTACTTCTAGTACTGTCTGTCCCTGGGGTGCACAGAGAGCAGTGTTGAGCTCCAGTACTGTCTGACCCTGGGGTGCACAGAGAGCAGTGTTGAGCTCCAGTACTGTCTGACCCTGGGGTGCACGGAGAGCAGTGTTGAGCTCCAGTACTGTCTGACCCTGGGGTGCACGGAGAGCAGTGTTGAGCTCCAGTACTGTCTGACCCTGGGGTGCACGGAGAGCAGTGTTGAGCTCCAGTACTGTCTGACCCTGGGGTGCACGGAGAGCAGTGTTGAGCTCCAGTACTGTCTGACTCTGGGGTGCACGGAGAGCAGTGTTGAGCTCCAGTACTGTCTGTTCCTGGGGTGCGCGGAGAGCAGTGTTACTTCTAGTACTGTCTGTCCCTGGGGTGCACAGAGAGCAGTGTTGAGCTCCAGTACTGTCTGACCCTGGGGTGCACAGAGAGCAGTGTTGAGCTCAAGTACTGTCTGACTCTGGGGTGCACGGAGAGCAGTGTTGAGCTCCAGTACTGTCTGACCCTGGGGTGCACGGAGAGCAGTGTTGAGCTCCAGTACTGTCTGACCCTGGGGTGCACGGAGAGCAGTGTTGAGCTCCAGTACTGTCTGACTCTGGGGTGCACGGAGAGCAGTGTTGAGCTCCAGTACTGTCTGTCCCTGGGGTGCACGGAGAGCAGTGTTGAGCTCCAGTACTGTCTGACTCTGGGGTGCACGGAGAGCAGTGTTGAGCTCCAGTACTGTCTGTTCCTGGGGTGCGCGGAGAGCAGTGTTACTTCTAGTACTGTCTGTCCCTGGGGTGCACAGAGAGCAGTGTTGAGCTCCAGTACTGTCTGACCCTGGGGTGCACGGAGAGCAGTGTTGAGCTCCAGTACTGTCTGACCCTGGGGTGCACGGAGAGCAGTGTTGAGCTCCAGTACTGTCTGACCCTGGGGTGCACGGAGAGCAGTGTTGAGCTCCAGTACTGTCTGACCCTGGGGTGCACGGAGAGCAGTGTTGAGCTCCAGTACTGTCTGACCCTGGGGTGCACGGAGAGCAGTGTTGAGCTCCAGTACTGTCTGTCCCTGGGGTGCATGGAGAGCAGTGTTAATTCCAGTACTGTCTGACCCTGGGGTGCATGGAGAGCAGTGTTGAGCTCCAGTACTGTCTGTACCTGGGGTGCACATAGGATAACATGGGCTGGCAACCGGGTGAACTCGAGGTCACCAGCTCAATTATGGTATCTCCAAAATATTTCATGTTTGGATCCAAGCAATGTGCCTCGTCACCCCTGATTTGAATCTTGTGTCAAGGACGATGTGGCATACACCCAGGTGGCTACTTTAGAGGTTGCCCACCTAGTTGCCCAAGCCTTTCCTGTGCTCTGTCTGCCAGCCCACAACTTCTGCCACTAAGACAGGAGTATGACCCCCTGCCAGGAGGTGTGAACTCTCCCAGGAATCAGAATCAATACCCTGGATGGGAAGGAGGTCACACCTCCCTCTCTGGCAGGATGACTAGTGAAATGTCACATCAAGGCGGTGAGCTTCAAAGCCGTCACCACCTGTGATATATAAGTAGGCTGTCTCCCAAAGGAGGAACCAGCCTTCCCTCTGCCCTAGGCACATTTGAACGTGGGCAAGTATAAACATTAGATATTTAGGAGGTGTACACTCCTAGAAGGCTAGCCACACCTCTAGGGTGGGCTACCTGGTCTGTACAGCTAAGGAAGGATTCTGCCATTTTTAAAGCTGGCAGAATAGAAGGTTCTGGGTAGAAAAGGTGACACTCTTGAAACAACAGCCCTAATGCCCCTAAACCTAGGATTTAAGTGCAACCCCTTACACCAGAACCACAGTTCTGATCTGACTCACAACAAAGGACCATGAAGAGTCCCATGTCTGCACAAAGCAGAGGCATGACACTCTCCACCTGGGGCAACCTTCCTGGAACTGCATGACTGAGACTCGTTGGGAGGAAAATCTTGGTCCTCCCTGGCAGAGGCACCCTTTGAGAGCCAAAGGCAACTCCCGACTCCCCTAGACTAGTGCCACTGGTCGACTGTTCAATACAGGTAAAAACAATGCACTGGAACCAAAGAATCACTGGCCATCAGGCTTTTTTGTGGGATCTCCCAAGTGTAGATGGGCCAGTGCATTGTGGAAAATGTAGTCCTGACCTCCAACAAGTCTAAGGTGGCTACCGTTTTCCTCCGTGCGTTGAATTAACTTTCTGCTGAGCTTATCACTGTCAAGAATTGCTGGTCACCAGTCTGGCAACCACCATCTTTACTTGAAGCAGCACCTCAAGGGAACCCTGCCAAACCTTCGTCTGATGTCAGCAGTGGCTTTGCTGTTGACTTTTTGCATCCATGTCCCCACCAGAACCGTGATAGCGGTAAAGCCAGCTCCCCATCGGCCCATCCTCAGCACCATGGACAGCCCGGACAACTCTGCATCGTCGCTTCATGAGCCAGGTAAAATCGAACTGACTGTCATGTCCTGGAACCTGCATCACATTTACACTCCTTGGGTTCCACGCAACTCAACCTGACCAAATGTAACTAATAGTTTTTACCGTTGCCACAATATAAACGTGTTGCAGTATTGATTTGCAGTGATTTATTGCTTCTAAAATCCCTATCCTGTTATACTTATCTGATTTACTTCATTTTTGTGTCTATATTTATATATAAATCTTCTTAATTTATTAAATTGGTCTCAGGTTTCTTTTGAGTCGAGTCAATTACTTAACGTTACCCTTTTGGTACTCTGAAATTCTTAACACATGTTCCTCTAATAAAGCCTGACTGCTCTTTTCCACTCTATCAGAACTGAGCTAAGGAGTTATTATTTTGAATCCAAGGACCATCTTTGGGGTATTATGAGAGTATTGAATAGTGAAGCCTAACCAGGCTCACTGTACAATACTCCACCTTCTACAGTAAACTAAAAGTGATGGATGGAATGGTTGAATTAATCTCAGCCACTGGTAATCACTCGGGCCGCATCTCAATCCATTGTTATTTTGCTCACCATGCCATCTCTGTTTGGATCCAGGCATATACAAATCAGTCTTGAGCCTGCTCCAGTGAGAACAGTCTGGTATGCCCAGACGTGGGTCCTGTACACACTGGGTCACTGGAAAAAACTGTATCCAGCTGATGAGCCCATAACTTACTCAAAGCTGGTCCTGGGTTGCTTGTGTTCTGATTCTGGGAGGACATGACTTGGCAGTTCATGTTGGACTATTCCTATTAGCTGAGGGTCATGACTCTCTTGCATATAGCTGGGTCCAAACTGAGGTGGCATGGTGGGGAAAAAAACGATGTATTCCATCTATCACTTTTATGCATTCCTTAGTCAGCGCATAAGGGAAAGTCCTACTAAGAAATCATGCAACACAGTGCAACACGGCCAGTTGTTCACTGTGTTGTGCGAATGTGAGAGAGCTGAAAAGGGCCTTATTTACAAAGTTACAGAGCTCTTCAGCTATCTCCTGGCGCGGGCACACTAGCAGCTTCCTAGCACCAATGCAGGCTCCCTTGCACCATGGACACCTACGTGCACATAGGAAGAGAGAGTACGGAGAAGAAACAAGCATATTTCTCCCTGTAATGCCTCTCGATGGTAGGCATACCAATTTCACACATTTCCAACTTTAAAAACCTTGGTAAACCAGGTGAAATCCAGGGAAGGATACACAGGAGTGCCCATATTCCACCAATTTGTTACATTTCTTTACAAAGCTGCACCAGGCCACAGAAATTAGGCCTTAAGTGGCTTTGTAAATTCAAAATAATCCCTTGCATTGCTCTGCATCACTGTCAGACCTGGCATCTTTTGGTGTGTTTCAGTCTTTTTGCTTTCTGACCTCCTGTTTTTAATGGTATGTTGGACTCCTTTTTTGAAGAGTTTGTGTCTCTGTGCACTTTTTCACTGATATCCAGTGCTATAATGCAAGTGTTCCTACTGTAAATTGTGTTGTGTTTGGTTTTCCATGATTAGCTTATTTGATTTACTAGCAAAACCCTAGTACAGTGCACTATATTTGCCCAGGGGCAGTTAATCAAATGCTACTAGTGTGCAGCACTGGTTGTGCCACCCACATAAGTAGCCTTTCAGATGTGCCTCAGTCCAACCACTGCAGTGTCTGTGAGTGCAGTTCCGACTACCATGCCAACCTCCTGTCAGGCCCAAACCTTCTCTCTTACTATGTATAAGGCACCCCTAAGTTAGGACAAATACGCCCCATAGGCAGGGTGCAGTATATGTAAAAGGTAGAACATGTACTGAGGCACTGTACATGTATAGATTGTGAAATACTGCCGATTGCCTGTTTCACTATTCGAAGGACTATCTCTCCCATAGGCTATACTTGGAGCTGCCTTGTAACATATTATAAGTGTAACATTTAATTGGGAAGAGATAGAGATTTCGAATTTAAGCTCCCTGAGCTTCAGATTTAAAAATACATCTTTAAGAAAAGATTATTTTTAAATTGTGGAATTAAAAGTGCCACTTTTAGAAAGTGGGCATTTTTTTGTTCAACTACCCAGTGTGCCTCTGTCTGCTTGTTGATTCACAGTCTGGTTTTAGACTGAAAGAGACTGATTCTCACACAAAGGGAGGTGAGGTGTGCCTTGCATATGCTGATGGGTCACCCTGGGCTAGAGTGGTGGCAGGAGTTGTCACTAACACCTGAATAGGTTGTGGCTGTCCTGCACAATCCTGTCTCCATCCCATGTAGTGTGGCTGGACCAGAGAGGACAGAACTGGTTTGCTGAGCAAGAGAGACACTCTGAACAACGACTTCAAAGGGAAAAAAGGGTATAAGTGTTAGACCTAAAACCCAAGAACTTTAGAACTCTTTTGGACCCCCTGTTGCCCCCCCCTGAAATAGCCAGTGGCGCATCATCACGGTACGTCAATATCCCCGCATGTGCAATTACTTGCATTTTGTAAACTCGCTATCTAAAATATGTTTTGTTAAAGGTAGCTGAAACTCCCTCTTGTACCACTAGATGGCAGTGCGACATGTAAAATAGCACATTATTTGTTCTTCTATGTCTGAGATTGATGCAGTGTAAGCACTTATGCTTCTCAATTACAATTATATGTTGTGGTTAATTTTTCTTTAAATTTGATTATAGACATATGGCAGCCCTGTTTGTAACATATGGTTGCAACAACAAATGAAAAAAAAAATCAGTGTACCAGCTTGCCAGTGCCACACCTACTGCCTTTGTCAGGGCTTGTTCTTTTCATTTTTTGGGGCTAGATTAGCACCAATGGTTACGATGTAGACCGCTATTACAAATATTTTCAGCTTTTTTCTGACATAGAGTGGTCTTTGAAGTCTTAAATATAATGCCCTTATAAATAAGGAGAAGGATCACTTGTTTACTACTGCATATTTTTTATATTGCTTTACCTCATTTAATCTCGATCAATACTCATATCACCCTCCCTCCCTCTATGTAAATATGCATAATGATGATAGCATGACTATAGCGGCATACAATGCATTACATTACGCGTCAGGAGTGCCTGAGCTCGAGTATGCGGAAGTTAATTGGCATTTTTCAAGATCCATTAACTCGGATGTGTGAGTACTTACTAAAGAGATGCGCATGTCGAAGAGTGTCCATTATATCGCTGAAAAAGTTTGGGACCACTGGACTAAGGATCAAGAAGATGAACTGGAAGAGCTGCTAGGAGAAGCGCTGCCTCTTTGCTATGTTTTGCTTTGTTCGGTTGGCCTGCAGTTGCTGGTCCTGACTTGGGCAGTGATTGAACTGGACTGAGCTTTCTATAACTTATTTCCTGACTTTCCACAAGTGCTTGAGGTAGAGCTAGCCCCCTGTTGAAGAGGTCTCAGGAACATCACAGACTTCATTGATTTTTGTGCCGCAACAAAAAAAAAAACACTACAATGCAGTCAACAGCACTGATTCCGACTCAGTGATCTGAAAGCACCGCAGAGAGCACCGCCCTGCTTTGCACTGCAACACTGGTCTCACTGACAACACCACCTGATGCCGCCACTGAGCCGCTGCTTGCACCGTGACCTGAGAGCACTGCAATTCACACTGCCTCGCTAGAAGGAAGGGTCCCTACTTGGACAGGGTAACAACTATTTCTAACTATCTCTTTGTGCTCCACAAGTTTAGCGCCATGGAGGCCTAGATGTTCTTAACACCAAATGCTAATGACGTCAGACTGTACTAACACAAACGGCCCAAAGAGGGCAGTGTATTCCAAGAATGAACACAATGTTGTCTTGTTGGTAAGGACTGGAAGTGCTCAAGCAGCAAAGTGGAACTGTGCCTCAGGTTCCAGACTCTAGCATCGGATCAGGTAGTTACAGCTGCTAGTAATTCATTTGCTCTGAATATTAATATGGCTGGAAGCTTGCAGTCCCATTATTTACATATTGTAACAGGTACAGAATGCCAACGGTGGACTCTAGATGCCGCACCAACCCCTGGTTATTTCCACAAGTGTCAAAAAAGTACTTATAAGCTGTTAGTGTGCAAACATAACTCCTGCACCCACCGTTGCGGGGTACGACCCAAGAAGATGGGGTAAAAAGTCACTGACGATGATGGAGTTGTGCACTACCAGAATATCCAAGAGATAATAATGAAGCTCAATCAGTTTCTTCGTTGCAAAAGTCTTTATTTGATATCATTCCAAAATATAAAAGCAACAGCCAACGCGTTTCGTTCTTAGAACTTTGTCAGGGCAGTCAGTAAATTGCCTAATAATCCTCTCGATCTGTCATGCCTGAAGCATCGTGGAGTGTGGCAGTCTTTCAGGAACGTGTGCCACCTTGATAAGGGCCACGTTGTAGAGCTGTTAGTAAATCGTCTCCACGAGGTGCCGGGTATACCCTTATCAAGGTGGCACATGTTCCTGAAAGACTGCCACACTCCACGATGCTTCAGGCATGACAGATTGAGACGGTTATTACGCAATTTATTGACTGCCCTGACGAAGTTCTAAGAACGAAACCCATTATTTACATATATATCTCCTTTCAATGTAAACTGGCACAAACACAATCTAGTACTGAAAAGAGAGAACCGCTGAATCTTCAGTGACGTCACTGACGATGGTAATGCTGACGTGTAACGTGATGTCATCAGTGATGTAACTTTTGATGTCTTCCGCATCACCATCTGTGGGGTCCTGAGGCCTTCACTGGAGCATTTTATCTGCACAGCTCAACATAACAAGAAAGTTCATCGTTGAGCTTTCATCCCTAACACCCTCTACGTGAAGACTTTCAAGAATATTTTAAGGATTGTTTTCAATCCTGCAATCTAACAGCACACAATGACTGGTTTTGAGGGACTGTTTTTGGCTTTACAAGGTTTTCCTTGATCCTTGTTTTCGCAGCATCCACAGATCCCTGGGCTGGGCGTGACCTTGCCAGTGACACTGGGGTGCAGAGCATAGCGTTAGACTATGTTCTCCATCTTACTCCTGTGACCCCAGAGCTCGCCAGGAACCCATGATCATGTTCCTTCGGTGACTGCAGGTGCCCCAGCCCTCCCTCTGAGGATGATGGCTGTGACTAGAGGACCCCCCATGCTCCCGGCTCCCTACCCTGACCCCTTGGACTTCACTGGTGACAGTAACCCAGGCACAGTAGCCACAGGGCACAGACAGGAGCTCCCAACTGGCTGCATTCGTCCATTCACTTCCATTCCCGGTGCCCAGGACCCAGCACTGCCATGCCCAGTGCCCTGGGCCCAGGACCCAGCACTGCCATGCCCAGTGCCCAGGACCCAGCACTGCCATGCCCGGTGCCCAGGACCCAGCACTGCCATGCCTGCTGCCCAGGACCCAGCACTGCCAGGCCTGGTGCCCAGGACCCAGCACTGCCATGCCTGGTGCTCAGGACCCAGCACTGCCATGCCTGCTGCCCAGGACCCAACACTTCCATGCCCGGTGCCCAGGACCCAGCACTGCCATGCGTGGTGCTCAGGACCCAGCACTGCCATGCCTGCTGCCCAGGACCCAGCACTGCCATGCCTGGTGCTCAGGACCCAGCACTTCCATGCCCGGTGCTCAGGACCCAGCACTTCCATGCCCGGTGCCCAGAACCCAGCACTGCCATGCCCGGTGCCCAGGACCCAGCACTGCCAGGCCTGGTGCCCTGGACCCAGCACTGCCATGCCCGGTGCCCAGGACCCAGCACTGCCAGGCCTGGTGCCCTGGACCCAGCAATGCCATGCCTGCTGCCCAGGACCCAGCACTGCCAGGCCTGGTGCCCTGGACCCAGCACTGCCATGCCTGGTGCCCATGACCCAGCACTGCCATGCCTGGTGCCCAGGACCCAGCACTGCCAGGCCTGGTGCCCAGGACCCAACACTGCCATGCCTGGTGCCCAGGACCCAGCACTGCCATGCCTCGTGCCCAGGACCCAGCCCTGCCATGCCTGGTGCTCAGGACCCAGCACTGCCATGTCTGGTGCCCAGGACCCAACACTGCCATGTCTGGTGCCCAGGACCCACCACTGCAATGCCTGGAGCCCAGGACCCAGCACTGTCATGCCTGCTGCCCAGGACCCAGCACTGCCATGCCTGGTGCCCAGGACCCAGCACTGCAATGCCTGGTGCCCAGGACCCAGCACTGCCATGCCTGGTGCTCAGGACCCAGCACTGCCATGCCTGGTGCCCAGGACCCAGCACTGCCATGCCTGGTGCCCAGGCCCCAGCACTGCCATGCCCGGTGCCCAGGACCCAGCACTGCCATGCCCGGTGCCCAGGACCCAGCACTGCCATGCCCGGTGCCCAGGACCTAGCACTGCCATTTCCGGTGCCCAGGACCCAGCACTGCCATGCCCGGTGCCCAGGACCCAGCACTGCCATGCCCAATGCCCAGGACACAGCACTGCCATGCCTGGTGCCCAGGACCCAGCACTGCCAGGCCTGGTGCCCAGGACCCAACACTGCCATGCCTGGTGTCCAGGACCCAGCACTGCCATGCCTCGTGCTCAGGACCCAGCCCTGCCATGCCTGGTGCTCAGGACCCAGCACTGCCATGTCTGGTGCCCAGGACCCAACTCTGCCATGTCTGGTGCCCAGGACCCACCACTGCAATGCCTGGTGCCCAGGACCCAGCACTGCCATGCCTGGTGCCCAGGACCCAACACTGCCATGCCCGGTGCCCAGGACCCAGCACTGCCATGCCTGGTACCCAGGACCCAGTATGCCATGTCCGGTGCCAAGGGCCCAGCACTGCCATGTCTGGTGCCCAGGACCCAACACTGCCATGCCTGGTGCTCAGGACCCAGCACTGCCATGCCCAGGACCCAGCACTGCCATGCCCGGTGCCCAGGACCCAACACTGCCATGCCCGGTGCCCAGGACCCAACACTGCCATGCTTGGTGCCCAGGACCCAGCACTGCCAGGCCTGGTGCCCTGGACCCAGCACTGCCATGCCTGGTGCCCATGACCCAGCACTGCCATGCCTGGTGCCCAGGACCCAGCACTGCCAGGCCTGGTGCCCAGGACCCAACACTGCCATGCCTGGTGCCCAGGACACAGCACTGCCATGCCTCGTGCCCAGGACCCAGCCCTGCCATGCCTGGTGCTCAGGACCCAGCACTGCCATGTCTGGTGCCCAGGACCCAACACTGCCATGTCTGGTGCCCAGGACCCACCACTGCAATGCCTGGTGCCCAGGACCCAGCACTGTCATGCCTGCTGCCCAGGACCCAGCACTGCCATGCCTGGTGCCCAGGACCCAGCACTGCCATGCCTGGTGCCCAGGACCCAGCACTGCCATGCCTGGTGCTCAGGACCCAGCACTGCCATGCCTGGTGCCCAGGACCCAGCACTGCCATGCCTGGTGCCCAGGACCCAGCACTGCCATGCCCGGTGCCCAGGACCCATCACTGCCATGCCCGGTGCCCAGGACCCAGCACTGCCATGCCCGGTGCCCAGGACCTAGCACTGCCATTTCCGGTGCCCAGGACCCAGCACTGCCATGCCCGGAGCCCAGGACCTAGCACTGCCATGCCCAATGCCCAGGACACAGCACTGCCATGCCTGGTGCCCAGGACCCAGCACTGCCAGGCCTGGTGCCCAGGACCCAACACTGCCATGCCTGGTGTCCAGGACCCAGCACTGCCATGCCTCGTGCTCAAGCTACCAAGGGGGTGAGCAGGGGTTATTCTTGGCGTATAACTCCCCTGCCCTGACTAGAGTGGTTTCTGCCTAGCTTTGGCGCAAGCCTCAGCCAACCATAAATCCCATTTCTAACAAGTGCCATGCCTGGTACCCGGGACCCAGCACTGCCATACCTGGTGCCCAGGATGCAAAAACAACAGCTGATGGACAGAATGCAGAACAATGTCATACATTCACCCCAGTACAGAGATCTGGGCCTAAATCCATCATTTTTTTGCACTCCACCCCACCCCAGGTCAGACATGGATATATGCAAATCAGCCTTGACCCTGTGCCTCATGGGAACAGTCCAGCTCTCCACACCACTGGAGTCAAGCTATCCAGGCTGATGAAGGCTGATAGCCAGAAACCGGTCCTTGGATGCTTGATTCCGGTCCAGGAAAGACATGGCATGGCAGTTCGGGCTGGACTGTTCCCATGAGGCACAAGGTCAAGGCTGATTTGCATATGGCCATGTCTGCCCTGGGGTGGTGTGGAGTGCAAAAAAATGATCGATTTTGGCCCAGATCTCTGTACTGGGGTGAATGTATGACATTGTTTTGCATTCTGTCCATCAATTGTTGTTTTTGCATTTGTCATTCCGAGTGGGATGGGTATGCTCAGACATGAGTCCCATGCTCTCCACACCACTGGAGTCAAGCTATCCAGGCTGATGAAGGCTGATAGCCAGAAACCGGTCCTTGGATGCTTGATTCCGGTCCAGGAAAGACATGGCTTGGCAGTTCGGGCTGGACTGTTCCCATGATGTGGAAAAGTAAATTTTGCCATGTTCTGTGTCCCTACGCGTCCTCCATCATATGTTATGTGTGCATGATTAATATGCATATGTTAATCCCCATGTTTGATTAAAGACGCAATTACAGTTGTGTCCACCTCTAGTATGCCAGTTTCCAGTTCTCGTGAATAATACGAGTATTAGGCCTATGTAAAGCTACGCTGCCACGTTTCCCAGTGAGCACGTTATTCCATTGTAAAGTCCCCGTTTCTAGGCCTCAAAAGGGCCTGGACACCAGATTCAGCTCCTGTCTCCTGAAGCCCTCGCTGAGGAGCGATACAGCCCCCACCTGTATCCTCGACCCTTCACTTACTTCCTGCCTCGCAGTGCCCGGCTCCGCTTGGCTCTGCCTCTGAGTCTGCCAAGAGTATGTTATGATTCCAGTTATCAGTTCAGTCCTCCTTCTCTGCATTCCTAAACTACTGAATCGCATCAATAGTTTCCGTCATTGTCTAGCTTTTACGTCTCCATGTAAGAGAAATACTGCATTTAATGGTCATTTAATATTCTTCATCACGCACTACATGTAGAATAATGCATGGTCCAGTCTTAGTGTCTGTTAGCCTTTCCCCTCCTGACTTCTAGTTTATATCAACATGTTCCCTAAACATCAGATACTAGATACTGTTTAGGTACATGTCGCCCTGACTCTCCAGACTTCAGTCTCTGCTCCTAGCACAGAGTTCGAAGCCCCCAGCTTCTCCTAGTGATACGTCATTGCCAGTTTGCGCGCACCATCAGGTTAGAGGTCCCGGCTCCTTAGGTAGCCCCCTCCATGGTTTCCGCCCCATTCATGACATATTCTGTTACGTTTGCATCACATGTCTGTGTATACGCCCTGTTACACCTACTTTCACCCTTATCTTTCGCGACTGCTACGCGTCACGCCTCTTGCTCCACCCACTGCTACGCCTATTGCAATGTAATGCTATGTGTTTGCGCTATGTATATATGCTCATGTACTGTTATTAAAAGTTACGCCGTCATTCCCGATCCTGTCCCCGGCAGCTGCCATCCTATTCCCGTGCAGGTCGTCCTGTTCCTGTCCTTATGCTGTATTAAACCTGCAAAACTCCTACTACCTCGAATCTTGACTCTTATTTATTGAGCTATCTGTTATTCATTTATTCATTCAAAAATAGGGTATTATTTATTTATTTACCACATAATGGCGCCCGAACAGGGACTTGCCCTTTCCCCACGCGTCGGGGAAGCCACGCCGACCCCCTGACCCTCTGCAGTCGTGACGGAACTCTTCTGCGCACCGGCAGATATTTCTGCTTCAAGTATCCCTCAGGCCCACGGAGGAGACGGAGGAGGCGGTCCAGCATCCAGACGAGACGGTGGAGGAACGCGGCGAGTCCCGACCAGAGCCCAAGCCGAGAGTCCAAGGTCCGAGGTATCCGGAGGTCCACCCGTAACTAAAGTCCGAAGTTCGTCGTCCGGCGTCCAAGTAGTCCCGTCCAGTCTGAGGCCTTCCGTTCCTACTGCCCGGTGAGTACCATTACTGGGGTAGTATCTAGACAGGGTCAATTTAAATGACTCTGGTCCGTGGGTTGGTCGTACACAGACCCACAAACGAAGTGTCCACTTCGGTGGATGCGGGTCCTGAACGTGTCTCTTTATGAGACCGGTAAGTTTCGTACTGTTTCAGCAGTGCATCTAGTCTCTGTTCTAGTCAGTTCTGTTCTCGAGAAAATTCATGTGTTCTGTTCTCAGTATTCCAGGTAGTATTCTGTTCGAACTGTTATTTTAAATGTTCTTCATGTATTTTAATGTCGTGGTATGAATGGGGAATAAGTATCGTGTTCATTGTGTATTGTATTGTGTCTAGATTACAGTTCAGTCATGCCCCTGTTTTCCAAGTTACGTCAGTTAAAAACTAGAAAGGGTCTGCTGGAAGCAGCAGTTCCAGTTCCGCCTAGGGACAGTCCAGGTCATTTTATGTATCAGAAGCATGGCATAAGCGCCATATTATATCTAGATTTATGGGTAGAGTATACCAAACAGTTAGAAGAAAAGTATAGATGGCCCGTATCGGGTACATGGGATGCCGAGTGCATCATGAGAGTAGAAGAAGCATTATGGAAAAGGAAAGCCAGACAGTCACAGAAAGATGCCATCGAGTTATGGCGCAAAGAATCTCATAAAAGAACCGAAAAAGAAATCAGAAAGTCAGAATTAAGTAGAGAATCCTTGGAACGAGCCCAAGAAAGGGAATTAATCGAGATTGGTGAACGAGTTAAAACCGAACAATCAGAGAGACAGAGGAATGCTCTTATTAAGGGTATGTATCCTCTTCTTGCCGAGGGCTTGCCAAAAGCGACCTCAGAGTCATCCAGTAATTTCCCGCCACCATTAGTTCCGACTAAGCTACGTCACAAACCGACCGCAGCTGATATTTTTATTTCGTCCTATTTGGACGACACAGTCCCAGAATATGCAAATCCTGTTCGCGCTCCGCCAGTCCCTGTAAATCAGGCACTTCCCGCTCCTCCAGACACCGGAGTACCTGTTACGGTACCCCCGGTCCAGCCCGCCATACCAGTTCAGCCCACATTTCAATTTCCCGCTACACTAGTACGAAGAGGATCAGTCGACGATTCTAGTTTAGGGGCCGCAGGGGGAGGTCCTCCTCAGACCCCGCCGCCACATAAGCGTTTAACGTCAGCCGAATTACATGCACAAGCGTCACAGCGTACGCCCAGACATCAGACTGTAGCAGAAATAAGAAAAGCCCTTAATGAATGCGGCTATGATCCAGTCCCAGGCGAGGATAATATGGTTTTATATTCATTCCGCGTAAGAAAGGTGGCCGAGTATCTAGTCACCCTACCGAATATGAAAGAAGACCTAGACAGAATATATCGTTTCATCCGTACAGGGGATGATCCAGAAAGCATTAGCGAGGCCATGTCTCAAAGGAAAGCCGAGATCCAGCTCATGATATTAAAGTTTCTGATTAACTGTCTAATAAGAGAACAAGATTACCCGTCCAAAGATCAAGCCGAAATGGGAACCCTGACAAAGTGGAGTGATAATATAGCCGAGGGTAAGCACAGAACCATGAGTGCTATGGACAGTATGTACAAGAAAATCCGTAAAGAAATAATAAAGTTACACGAACAGCGTAAAGCAGTACAAGTAAGCGAGAAAGAAAGTAACTCTGATACTGAAGAGGTAGAGGACGAGAATCCCGCCAGAATAGCGTATGTAGGAAAATCTAGATTTCCAGATCGCCATTTACGCCTAGAACACAAGTCTACTTTCCATCATCCAGCACCAGAACAAGGTTCTCTAGAACAAGTATTCCAAGCTACCGATCACATTCTGAAATCACGAATCGGTTACAGTGAGTTGAGTACTATGCATGAACAAGAACTAGCCCGATCAGCAGTCCGATGGGTTACTGATTCTACCACTTTTCCAGACGAAATAGTGGCACAAATGTTTCTGAAACTGCCCCCAGCCGAGCAGCGACTGGTGGGTATGTATATGATCCAGCACCTCATTACATTGTATGAGGGTCAGCACTCTGATCCAGGCCCGTTACATGATATCCTGAACGAGTTACTCCAGTATAGATGGAAAGGTTTAGGTACCGATTTAATTAGTGTCGTTCTAGAACAACGTCACAAATATAGAACGTTTTTGAACCCGCATTTTGTTCATGTCTCACCCCCAGAAAGTAAACCCTTTTACATAGAGAGACAGAATCCGTTACGAGAAGTCCACCCAGTTAGAGGAACGGGTGGCGAACTAGAACGAGTGTTTGTTTACACTCCGATTACAAAGATGGAACTCCTAGAGATGAAGAAATTAATTCCCTGTCATGATAAAGATCCAGCAGGGTTCCACCGAGAATTAAAAGACATGCTCCGTATGGGAGAATACACGTATCCAGATATAATTAAAATGTTAAAGGTTCTGTTGCCCGCAGGGGTGTATGAAAAGCTCAAGGAAAAAGAATGGGAGGTGGGAGAGAAAAAGATCGATTGGGCAGTTCTAGAAGCTGAAGATAAGGCACGAGTACCAGGTACCGGTCTTGGAGCGAAATGTAAAGAATTACCAGAATTATTAATACAAGTTTTACCCAGATTATTGACAACTAGAAAAGAAGACTGGGATGCAATCTCAGCCTGTAAACAGAAACAAGATGAAGACATTAGTGATTTTTATTCTAGATTTGAGAAATGTTTTAGCATCAACAGTGGCCTCAAGACAAGTAGTGAGTCATACCCTCACCTTTTTGTTACTAAATTAGTCGAGAATTCAAGTCCACAAATTAAAAATCGAGTTTTGAAAGTCGAAAGTACCTGGCAAGCTAATACCCCGTCCCAGATGTTACAGATGCTCCAATACCACCAGAATAGAATCAGGGAAGAGCAAGACCACGAAAGGAAGCGTATGAAAGACACGAAAATGAAAGTACTAGTTGCACAATCTGTTCCTCAAGACAGTCAGAAGAGGGGTCCAAATCAAGCCAGTCATCCTGCAGCTCCCGTTAAAGGGAACTGCAATTATTGTAAACAGCCAGGTCATTTTATAAACGAGTGTGCAGTTCTGAAACATAACATAGCTACCGGTAAGACTAAAGAAAGACCACGTCCGCCTAGACAAGAACAAGTTTCACAGACTCTTCAGCCACAGAATACACCACAGACAGTTACAGTACCGCAGCCTATCGCTGCAACACAGCATGTTACACAGCAGATGTACCAGTATGCACAGTCTGAGTATCCAGAGTACCAGCAGTATTCATGAAACAGCCTAGAGAGGGAGGTAGGCTTGCCTCTCATCGAGATACCTGTAGATCAAGAAGGTCCCTATGTTCATAGTCAAGTATTAGGGAAAGACAGAAAGTTTTTGATTGATACAGGGGCAAGTAGGACCACAATTAGCCACGCCGAAGTTCCAGGGGCTCCGCTCTCAGGCTCTAGAAATGTTTCCCTTGGATTTTCAGGAAAACCTATCGTAAATGAAATTTCAAAGCCAGTTACTCTAGAAGTAGGTCCATTGTCCCGTACTACTGATCTGTTACTTACTAAGTCATGTCCAGAAAACCTATTAGGCATTAAAACACTGAAAGAGTTAGGTGCAGTTATATGCTGTTCCCCAGAGGGAATACGTCTGTTCCTACGTGACTTTAAGGGTCACTATGTATTACGAGATTTTGATCCCAGATTGTCTAATGTTCCGCAGCATTTATGGGCGCAAGGTCCAACTGATGTAGGGTACATGCAAATCACACCCCATCGTGTGACTCTCAAGCCAGGTGTAGTGTTACCACGAATCAGACAGTACAGATTGCCACCTGAGGCTGTAGCAGCCTTATCCAAAATTATTGACGAGCTCATCGCTCAAGGAGTAGTTGTAGAAACTGACTCCAATGTATGCAATTCTCCGATCATTCCAGTCATGAAACGTACTGATCCAAATGCACCTCCAGTATATCGATTAGTGATTGACCTACGGGAACTTAATAAATGTATTATTCCTCAGTACCCATTAGTCCCAGATATCTCTTCCCTATTAACAGCCATTGATTCCGAAGCTTCATTTTTCACTGTCATAGACCTCAAGAATGCATTTTTCAGTGTCCCCATTCATCCAGACAGCCAGTTCCTTTTCGGATTTTGTTTAAATGGAAGGAGCTATATGTTCACACGAGCTCCTCAAGGTTTCACAGAAAGTCCTAGTATTTACAGTCAAGCACTTAAGAGACAACTTGATAATGTTCACATGCCAACTGACACTGCCCTGCTCCAGTATGTCGATGATCTACTGATCACAGCCCGTTCTGAACGTGACTGCGAGCGAGCGTCACTGACGGTTCTGTATTTTCTAGCCGAGATGGGGCATAAGGTGTCCCCTTCGAAGCTTCAATTCTGTGTCCAGCAAGTGGTATACTTAGGACACTTACTGTCCAAGAGGGGTAGGCAGTTGACACCAGACCGTATCCAGTTAATAGCGAGTCTTCCTCAGCCCAAGACCCAGAAGGAGGTACGTGCTTTTATCGGCCTTACTTCTTATTGTAGACAATGGATTCCTCAGTATGCATTTCTAGCCAAACCACTGATACAGTTAACGACACAGGAGGCAGCCGCACCGACTGTCCTCCCTTGGACATCTGAACATACACTCAGTTTCAATGAGTTAAAGAAAGCTTTATGCCAAGCTCCAGTTCTAGCTACACCGAACTACAGTAAGCCTTTTACACTTTTCGTCACTGAACGTGAAGGTACAGCATTATCTGTTCTCACACAAGATCAAGCAGGACAATACAAGCCATGTGCTTATTTTTCGAGCACATTAGATCCAGTAGCCCAGGCTCTGCCTGCGTGCCTCAAGTCAGTTGCAGCCACAGCACTAGCTATCAGACAAAGTGATTCCATAGTATTAGGACATTCTTTGACAGTACAAGTTCCACATTCTGTGGAAGTTCTTTTAAACCGAACACAGACTCAGCACTTGACAATTGCACGTTTAACAGGTTATGAATTGACACTGTTCCAGCCACACATAGAAATCAGACGCTGCAACGTTTTAAATCCTGCTACATTGTTACCATCAGTTACTTTAAGTCCGGACACACATGACTGTGTGGAAGTAGTTAATATTACGACAAAGCCAAGACAAGATCTGACAGATATTCCGTTACCAGATCCCGACCTGACACTTTATGTGGATGGTTCATGTATGAGAACAAGTACAGGAGAACTAGTCGCCGCATATGCAGTGACTACCGACACCGAGGTTATTGAAACACACCGTATTGACACCCTGTCCGCTCAAGCAGCAGAGCTAGTTGCTCTGACACAAGCCTGCATACACGCTAAGAACCGGAAAGTTAATGTTTACACAGATTCACGCTACGCATTCGGAGTTGTACACGACTTTGGAGTGCTCTGGCAGGAGAGAGGTTTCATGACTTCTCATGGAACCAAGATTCAGCATGGTCTCCTTATTCAAGCTCTGTTAGATGCCATACATTTACCGACATCCATTGCTATCATGAAGTGCAAAGCACATACGAAAGTTACTGACATTATTTCCCAGGGTAACGATCTAGCAGATCGCACAGCCAAGCTTACAGCACAGACTCCAGACATTCCAGTTACCATGACACACACTCCAGATCCGACTACATGCATGACAGTTAAGGACCCTACACAAGATGTCATAGATATCCAGCTACATGCTACTCCTGAAGAAATCAAGAAATGGTCCGAACAAGGAGGGGTCCAGACAGATCAAGGATGGTTAACGAAGGGTAGAGCCACATGGTTTCTCCCCGACTCTATGGTTCAAGTCATTATCAATACCGCACATAGTCCAGCACATTTAGGAGAAAAAGCTATGTTAGACAGTATCCAGAACATTTGGTTCAACAAGCATTTACGAGCTGCAGCCAAGCAGAAAGTCCGTACCTGTATGATATGTTGTCAGTTTAATCCAGGTAAAAGTGTCCCGGTGGAACAAGGGGGATTCCAGCCTCCTGACCACCCTTTTGAAGTCCTCCAGATGGATTATATTCAGATGGAGCGATGTCGAGGTTTCAAGTATGTCCTTGTAGTTGTATGCGCTTTGTCCAGGTGGACAGAAGCATATCCAGTCCCAGATTACACAGCTGCGACCACTGCCAAGCAGTTGGTTCGTGAGTTCTTCCCCCGTTATGGACTCCCTAGGGTCGTATATTCTGATAACGGCCAGCCATTCTCATCAGAGTTAATGAAACACGTTTCCCTATTGTTAGGGTACCAGTGGAAGTTCCATTGTGTACGCCATCCTGAAGCAGCCGGTCTCGTAGAGAGACATAACCAGACCCTGAAAATTCGCATTGCAAAAATTTGTAAAGAGAAAGGTGTGGACTGGCTAGTAGCTCTGCCAGTTGCCTTGTTCTATATGCGCATGGTCGCACATTCCAGATCAGGTCTGTCCCCGTATGAGGTCGTTTTCGGCCGCCCCCCTAACATGTGGGGTACTCCTAGACCCCGAAGTATTACCGATGTTTCAAGTAATATGCTGACAGATTACCTAGCTTCCTTGATGTCTGCCCTCAACTCTTGTCGTTCACAGGTTGCCGCCGCATTTCCAGACAATACCGAGGTGGCACCGCATGAAATCGTTCCAGGATCCATGGTCCTTGTCCGGAATTTTGACCGCTCAAGTCCGCTGGAGCCACGCTGGAAGGAGCCCCGACAGGTCCTCCTCGCCACCCGTACGGCCGTGAAGTTGGAAGGTCGCAAAGGCTGGGTGCACCTTTCGCACGTGAAGAAGTTTTATGGACTGAAACCCGTCTCAAAGAACATTTCCCAGGATTTGAAGGATTGCCAAAATATTGTTCTCAAGGACTGTCCCGCAAAAGACATTGCTACAAACCCTCCCCTGTTAGAGAAAACTCCGCAGCAGGAGTATAAGTTGAAACTCCGGTCTAGTAAAATAAGTCAGCCAGTTTGATTGTCTAAGTCCTCCCCTAGGTGAAACGGTTAGACTGTTTCTGACATGTATAAAATAGACCCACATAGTGAGAGAGTTAGTCAAAACTCAATCCGATGTATCATTTTTCTATGTTTCATATTATTTCTCAGCATTATGATTTCCTGCACCAGTTATGCATTTTACCTGTGTTTCCTAGTTTCTCATGTAAGTACGTCTTCTAATGCTACAGTAGAACACACGTTTAGTGATCTGCCTCCTCATGAACTCTCTTACCGCCTCGCTATGCGAAATAATTCTTTTATCCGCATGCTACATTACTCACACCAAACCAGCAATGCCACTAATTGTTGGGTGTGTGGTCGACTCCCCCCTTTCCAGACACCGAAGGGAGTTCTGCCACTCTTTCCTTATCCTTTTTCACATAATGGTTCGTGTGGAGCATGGTCCACGTTAACGTCATCCTCAACAGATATGTCTTTTCTTAACAGTACATGTTTCCCAGACAAGCAAGGTCTCCCCCACAGAATCGGGTTAGATCTAGAAAATGAAGTTTACAATTTAGGTAATTATTCTTCGAATTTCATGGTCCTGAATGTTCAGTCTGATTCCACTCCAGACTTACCTGCTATTTCAGTACTACCAGTCAAAGGCGAATTATGTGTCCGAAATAATGGTTCCGTACACGTAGGACATAGTGATTGTACTACTATTGTCAAGTATAGTGACAGTGGGAAATCTATCTTCAAAGCTTCACGTCATTCTTATTTTATTTGTGGTCAAACTGCATATGTTCGTCTGCCCCTCGATTGGGAGGGAACCTGTTACATTGCCTTCCTACTGCCACCAGTTTTCCTAGCCCCATCTGATTATCATAGAAACACACATCTAGTACACATTAGACATAGAAGGGAGTCCCCAATTGTCGATTATACTGAAACTGCTCTAGAACAGTATACAGATTTCAATAGAGGTTTCTTTTTCTTTATAGGACCTATCCAGAATAGTAAACTAATCCGTAGGTTAACCAGAACCCTTGAAGCTGTAGTAAAAGAGACTGCCTCTGCTCTAGGTAACTTAACCGAAGAGCAATCTGCTATGAGATTTGTAGTTTTGCAAAATCGTCTCGTCCTTGACGTCATATTGGCCGATAGGGGCGGGGCCTGTAGAGTCATCGGATCTAGTTGCTGCATTTTCATTCCAAATAACGCGCCGTCTGTTTATTCAGCTATAACCAGACTCCATAAAATTGCCCATCTGTTACACCAAGATCCAGGCACCTGGACATGGTCCGGTTGGTTCTGGAATATAATTTCCGCCTAGGGATGGAAAGTCTTGTCCTTTCTAGGTATTGCAGTAGCGATTATATTTAGCTGCTGCCTCTGTATACAATGTGGCCCTGCGATTTGCGGCATTTGTGCTACCTCTTGTATTCCTGGTCCCAAGCCCCGTTCTAAAACCCGTTCCAAGAAAATTCGAGACGAACAAATGATACTGTATGAAATGATAGATGGTATCACGAATATTGATGTTTCCTGATGGAAACGTAGTGACAAGGAGGGAATGTGGAAAAGTAAATTTTAAATTTGTTTTATAACCATACTTGTCAAAACATGTCAGCAAACATTATTTACAAGCATAAACCCAAAATCATATCAATTGTTCAATCAAATTGTTATCCACATCCATGGTAATCAAATAAATAGAATTGACAAAAAAACAAAAAAACAAAAAAAACAAAATGTACATGATTACGAGTGTTGTAGGAATACAAGTGTTTCCTATTTAATTTTACAGTGCCTAACTTCGGACTGAGGTGCGCAATACTGATTATCAAAGCACAGAACTACATCCAATTAAGAAATTCCCCTGAAGAAGAGTCGTCTTGACTCGAAATGCATTGGGAGATGTTAGAGCTTTCATTTTTATTTATTTGATTACCATGGATGTGGATAACAATTTGATTGAACAATTGATATGATTTTGGGTTTATGCTTGTAAATAATGTTTGCTGACATGTTTTGACAAGTATGGTTATAAAACAAATTTATAAATATCATAAATCAAAGTGATTGCAGGACATTTTTGTATAACATTTGAATTAGTTTCATAATACGCGTTTACATATTGGAAACCTTAGGGACATATGGAGAGCTCCCGGATTTAGACCTGGTCTATACCAGGCCTCTACATTGCATTGAACACTCAGTTGTGGGCTCAACTGACCACTGGGTAGCTCCCAACACAAACCATTTAGTTAACTGAAAGATTGAATACATTTGGTAGAGACAAGGAGTGCAGGCTAGACTCTTACACAGCAGAAAAGTAAATTTTGACATGTTCTGTGTCCCTACGCGTCCTCCATCATATGTTATGTGTGCATGATTAATATGCATATGTTATTCCCCATGTTTGATTAAAGACGCAATTACAGTTGTGTCCACCTCTAGTATGCCAGTTTCCAGTTCTCGTGAATAATACGAGTATTAGGCCTATGTAAAGCTACGCTGCCACGTTTCTCAGTGAGCACGTTATTCCATTGTAAAGTCCCCGTTTCTAGGCCTCAAAAGGGCCTGGACACCAGATTCAGCTCCTGTCTCCTGAAGCCCTCGCTGAGGAGCGATACAGCCCCCACCTGTATCCTCGACCCTTCACTTACTTCCTGCCTCGCAGTGCCCGGCTCCGCTTGGCTCTGCCTCTGAGTCTGCCAAGAGTATGTTATGATTCCAGTTATCAGTTCAGTCCTCCTTCTCTGCATTCCTAAACTACTGAATCGCATCAATAGTTTCCGTCATTGTCTAGCTTTTACGTCTCCATGTAAGAGAAATACTGCATTTAATGGTCATTTAATATTCTTCATCACGCACTACATGTAGAATAATGCATGGTCCAGTCTTAGTGTCTGTTAGCCTTTCCCCTCCTGACTTCTAGTTTATATCAACATGTTCCCTAAACATCAGATACTAGATACTGTTTAGGTACATGTCGCCCTGACTCTCCAGACTTCAGTCTCTGCTCCTAGCACAGAGTTCGAAGCCCCCAGCTTCTCCTAGTGATACGTCATTGCCAGTTTGCGCGCACCATCAGGTTAGAGGTCCCGGCTCCTTAGGTAGCCCCCTCCATGGTTTCCGCCCCATTCATGACATATTCTGTTACGTTTGCATCACATGTCTGTGTATACGCCCTGTTACACCTACTTTCACCCTTATCTTTCGCGACTGCTACGCGTCACGCCTCTTGCTCCACCCACTGCTACGCCTATTGCAATGTAATGCTATGTGTTTGCGCTATGTATATATGCTCATGTACTGTTATTAAAAGTTACGCCGTCATTCCCGATCCTGTCCCCGGCAGCTGCCATCCTATTCCCGTGCAGGTCGTCCTGTTCCTGTCCTTATGCTGTATTAAACCTGCAAAACTCCTACTACCTCGAATCTTGACTCTTATTTATTGAGCTATCTGTTATTCATTTATTCATTCAAAAATAGGGTATTATTTATTTATTTACCACAATGAGGCACAGGGTCAAGGCTGATTTGCATATGGCCATGTCTGACCTGGGGTGGTGTGGAGTGCAAAAAAACGATGGATTTAGTCCCAGATCTCTGTACTGGGGTGAATGTATGACATTGTTCTGCATTCTGCCCATCAATTGTTGTTTTTGCATTTGTCACCCCGAGTGGGATGGGTATGCTCAGACGTGAGTCCCATGCTCTCCACACCACTGGAGTCAAGCTATCCAGGCTGATGAAGGCTGATAGCCAGAAACCGGTCCTTGGATGCTTGCTACCGGTCCAGGAAAGACATGGCTTGGCATTTCGGGCTGGACTGTTCCCATGAGGCACAGGGTCAAGAATGATTTGCATATGGCCATGTCTGACCTGGGGTGGTGTGGAGTGCAAAAAAACGATGGATTTAGGCCCAGATCTATGTACTGGGGTCAATGTATGACATTGTTCTGCATTCTGTCCATCAATTTTTATTTTTGCATTTGTCACCCCGAGTGTGATAGGTATGCTCAGACGTGATTCCCATGCTCTCCACACCACTGGAGTCAAGTTAGCCAGGCTGGTGAAGGCTGATAGCCTGAAACCGGTCCTTGGATGCTTGATTCCGGTCCAGGAAAGACATGGCTTGACAGTTCGGGCGGACTGTTCCCATGAGGCACAGGGTCAAGGCTGATTTGCATATGGCCATGTCTGACCTGGGGTGGTGTGGAGTGCAAATAAACGATGGATTTAGTCCCAGATCTCTGTACTGGGGTGAATGTATGACATTGTTCTGCATTCTGTCCATCAATTGTT
Organism: Lissotriton helveticus; assembly: GCF_964261635.1. Taxonomy (NCBI): domain Eukaryota; kingdom Metazoa; phylum Chordata; class Amphibia; order Caudata; family Salamandridae; genus Lissotriton; species Lissotriton helveticus. The sequence continues at coordinate 59,368,534 of NC_136059.1, forward strand.
GTTTTTGCATTTGTCACCCCGAGTGGGATGGGTATGCTCAGACGTGAGTCCCATGCTCTCCACACCACTGGAGTCAAGCTATCCAGGCTGATGAAGGCTGATAGCCAGAAACCGGTCCTTGGATGCTTGCTTCCGGCCCAGGAAAGACATGGCTTGGCAGTTCGGGCTGGACTGTTCCCATGAGGCACAGGGTCAAGGCTGATTTGCATATGGCCATGTCTGACCTGGGGTGGTGTGGAGTGCAAAAAAACGATGGATTTAGGCCCAGATCTCTGTACTGGGGTGAATGTATGACATTGTTCTGCATTCTGTCTATCAATTGTTGTTTTTGCATTTGTCACCCCGAGTGGGATGGGTATGCTCAGACGTGAGTCCCATGCTCTCCACACCACTGGAGTCAAGCTATCCAGGCAGATGAAGGCTGATAGCCAGAAATTGGTCCTCGAATGCTTGATTCCGGTCCAGGAAAGACATGGCTTGGCAGTTCGGGCTGGACTGTTCCCATGAGGCACAGGGTCAAGGCTGATTTGCATATGGCCATGTCTGACCTGGGGTGGTGTGGAGTGCAAAAAAAGATGGATTTAGGCCCAGATCTCTGTACCTGGGTGAATGTATGACATTGTTCTGCATTCTGTCCATCAATTGTTGTTTTTGCATTTGTCACCCCGAGTGGGATGGGTATGCTCAGACGTGAGTCTCATGCTCTCCACACCACTGGAGTCAAGCTATCCAGGCTGATGAAGGCTGATAGCCAGAAACCGGTCCTTGGATGCTTGCTTCCGGCCCAGGAAAGACATGGCTTGGCAGTTCGGGCTGGACTGTTCCCATGAGGCACAGGGTCAAGGCTGATTTGCATATGGCCATGTCTGACCTGGGGTGGTGTGGAGTGCAAAAAAAGATGGATTTAGGCCCAGATCTCTGTACCTGGGTGAATGTATGACATTGTTCTGCATTCTGTCCATCAATTGTTGTTTTTGCATTTGTCACCCCGAGTGGGATGGGTATGCTCAGACGTGAGTCTCATGCTCTCCACACCACTGGAGTCAAGCTATCCAAGCTGATGAAGGCTGATAGCCAGAAACCGGTCCTTGGATGCTTGATTCCGGTCCAGGAAAGACATGGCTTGGCAGTTCGGGCTGGACTGTTCCCATGAGGCACAGGGTCAAGGCTGATTTGCATATGGCCATGTCTGACCTGGGGTGGTGTGGAGTGCAAAAAAACGATGGATTTAGGCCTGGATCTCTGTACTGGGGTGAATGTATGACATTGTTCTGCATTCTGTCCATCAAATGTTGTTTTTGCATTTGTCACCCCGAGTGGGATGGGTATGCTCAGACGTGAGTCTCATGCTTTCCACACAACTGGAGTCAAGCTATCCAGGCTGATGAAGGCTGATAGCCGGAAACCAGTCCTTCGATGCTTGATTCCGGTCCAGGAAAGACATGGCTTGGCAGTTCGGGCTGGACTGTTCCCATGAGGCACAGGGTCAAGGCTGATTTGCATATGGACATGTCTGACCTGGGGTGGTGTGGAGTGCAAAAAAACGATGGATTTATGCCCAGATCTCTGTACTGGGGTGAATGTATGACATTGGTCTGCATTCTGTCCATCAATTGTTTTTGCATTTGTCACCCTGAGTGGGATGGGTATGTTCAGACGTGAGTCCCATGCTCTCCACACCACTGGAGTCAAGTTTTCCAGGCTGATGAAGGCTGATAGCCAGAAAACGGTCCTTGGATGGTTGATTCAGGTCCAGGAAAGACATGGATTGGCAGTTCGGGCTGGACTGTTCCCATGAGGCACAGGGTCGAGGCTGATTTGCATATGGCCATGTCTGACCTGGGGTGGTGTGGAGTGCAAAAAAACGATGGATTTAGGCCCAGATCTCTGTACTAGGTCGAAAGTATGACATTGTTCTGCATTCTGTCCATCAAGTGTTGTTTTTGCATTCGTCACCCCGAGTGGGATGGGTATGCTCAGACGTGAGTCCCATGCTCTCCACACCACTGCAGTCAAGCTATCCAGGCTGATGAAGGCTGATAGCCAGAAACCGGTCCTTGGATGCTTGATTCCGGTCCAGGAAAGACATGGCATGGCAGTTCGGGCTGGACTGTTCCCATGAGGCACAGGGTCAAGGCTGATTTGCATATGGCCTTGTCTGACCTGGGGTGGTGTGGAGTGCAAAAAAATGATGGATTTAGGCCCAGATCTCTGTACTGGGGTGAATGTATGACATTGTTTTGCATTCTGTCCATCAATTGTTGTTTTTGCATTTGTCACCCCGAGTGGGATGGGTATGCTCAGACATGAGTCCCATGCTCTCCACACCACTGGAGTCAAGCCATCCAGGCTGATGAAGGCTGATAGCCAGAAACCGGTCCTTGGATGCTTGATTCCGGTCCAGGAAAGACATGGCTTGGCAGTTCGGGCTGGACTGTTCCCATGAGGCACAGGGTCAAGGCTGATTTGCATATGGCCATGTCTGACCTGGGGTGGTGTGGAGTGCAAAAAAACGATGGATTTAGTCCCAGATCTCTGTACTGGGGTGAATGTATGACATTGTTCTGCATTCTGCCCATCAATTGTTGTTTTTGCATTTGTCACCCCGAGTGGGATGGGTATGCTCAGACGTGAGTCCCATGCTCTCCACACCACTGGAGTCAAGCTATCCAGGCTGATGAAGGCTGATAGCCAGAAACCGGTCCTTGGATGCTTGCTTCCAGTCCAGGAAAGACATGGCTTGGCATTTCGGGCTGGACTGTTCCCATGAGGCACAGGGTCAAGGAGGATTTGCATATGGCCATGTCTGACCTGGGGTGGTGTGGAGTGCAAAAAAACGATGGATATAGGCCCAGATCTATGTACTGGGGTGAATGTATGACATTGTTCTGCATTCTGTCCATCAATTTTTGTTTTTGCATTTGTCACCCCGAGTGGGATGGGTATGCTCAGACGTGATTCCCATGCTCTCCACACCACTGGAGTCAAGGTAGCCAGGCTGGTGAAGGCTGATAGCCTGAAACCGGTCCTTGGATGCTTGATTCCGGTCCAGGAAAGACATGGCTTGGCAGTTCGGGTTGGACTGTTCCCATGAGGCACAGGGTCAAGGCTGATTTGCATATGGGCATGTCTGATCTGGGGTGGTGTGGAGTGCAAAAAAACGATGGATTTATGCCCAGATCTCTGTACTGGGGTGAATGTATGACATTGTTTTGCATTCTGTCCATCAATTGTTGTTTTTGCATTTGTCACCCCGAGTGGGATGGGTATGCTCAGACATGAGTCCCATGCTCTCCACACCACTGGAGTCAAGCTATCCAGGCTGATGAAGGCTGATAGCCAGAAACCGGTCCTTGGATGCTTGATTCCGGTCCAGGAAAGACATGGCTTGGCAGTTCGGGCGGACTGTTCCCATGAGGCACAGGGTCAAGGCTGATTTGCATATGGACATGTCTGACCTGGGGTGGTGTGGAGTGCAAAAAAACGATGGATTTATGCCCAGATCTCTGTACTGGGGTGAATGTATGACATTGGTCTGCATTCTGTCCATCAATTGTTTTTGCATTTGTCACCCTGAGTGGGATGGGTATGTTCAGACGTGAGTCCCATGCTCTCCACACCACTGGAGTAAAGTTTTCCAGGCTGATGAAGGCTGATAGCCAGAAAACGGTCCTTGGATGGTTGATTCAGGTCCAGGAAAGACATGGATTGGCAGTTCGGGCTGGACTGTTCCCATGAGGCACAGGGTCGAGGCTGATTTGCATATGGCCATGTCTGACCTGGGGTGGTGTGGAGTGCAAAAAAACGATGGATTTAGGCCCAGATCTCTGTACTAGGTCGAAAGTATGACATTGTTCTGCATTCTGTCCATCAAGTGTTGTTTTTGCATTCGTCACCCCGAGTGGGATGGGTATGCTCAGACGTGAGTCCCATGCTCTCCACACCACTGCAGTCAAGCTATCCAGGCTGATGAAGGCTGATAGCCAGAAACCGGTCCTTGGATGCTTGATTCCGGTCCAGGAAAGACATGGCATGGCAGTTCGGGCTGGACTGTTCCCATGAGGCACAGGGTCAAGGCTGATTTGCATATGGCCTTGTCTGACCTGGGGTGGTGTGGAGTGCAAAAAAATGATGGATTTAGGCCCAGATCTCTGTACTGGGGTGAATGTATGACATTGTTTTGCATTCTGTCCATCAATTGTTGTTTTTGCATTTGTCACCCCGAGTGGGATGGGTATGCTCAGACATGAGTCCCATGCTCTCCACACCACTGGAGTCAAGCCATCCAGGCTGATGAAGGCTGATAGCCAGAAACCGGTCCTTGGATGCTTGATTCCGGTCCAGGAAAGACATGGCTTGGCAGTTCGGGCTGGACTGTTCCCATGAGGCACAGGGTCAAGGCTGATTTGCATATGGCCATGTCTGACCTGGGGTGGTGTGGAGTGCAAAAAAAACGATGGATTTAGTCCCAGATCTCTGTACTGGGGTGAATGTATGACATTGTTCTGCATTCTGCCCATCAATTGTTGTTTTTGCATTTGTCACCCCGAGTGGGATGGGTATGCTCAGACGTGAGTCCCATGCTCTCCACACCACTGGAGTCAAGCTATCCAGGCTGATGAAGGCTGATAGCCAGAAACCGGTCCTTGGATGCTTGCTTCCGGTCCAGGAAAGACATGGCTTGGCATTTCGGGCTGGACTGTTCCCATGAGGCACAGGGTCAAGGAGGATTTGCATATGGCCATGTCTGACCTGGGGTGGTGTGGAGTGCAAAAAAACGATGGATATAGGCCCAGATCTATGTACTGGGGTGAATGTATGACATTGTTCTGCATTCTGTCCATCAATTTTTGTTTTTGCATTTGTCACCCCGAGTGGGATGGGTATGCTCAGACGTGATTCCCATGCTCTCCACACCACTGGAGTCAAGGTAGCCAGGCTGGTGAAGGCTGATAGCCTGAAACCGGTCCTTGGATGCTTGATTCCGGTCCAGGAAAGACATGGCTTGGCAGTTCGGGTTGGACTGTTCCCATGAGGCACAGGGTCAAGGCTGATTTGCATATGGGCATGTCTGATCTGGGGTGGTGTGGAGTGCAAAAAAACGATGGATTTATGCCCAGATCTCTGTACTGGGGTGAATGTATGACATTGTTTTGCATTCTGTCCATCAATTGTTGTTTTTGCATTTGTCACCCCGAGTGGGATGGGTATGCTCAGACATGAGTCCCATGCTCTCCACACCACTGGAGTCAAGCTATCCAGGCTGATGAAGGCTGATAGCCAGAAACCGGTCCTTGGATGCTTGATTCCGGTCCAGGAAAGACATGGCTTGGCAGTTCGGGCGGACTGTTCCCATGAGGCACAGGGTCAAGGCTGATTTGCATATGGCCATGTCTGACCTGGGGTGGTGTGGAGTGCAAAAAAACGATGGATTTAGTCCCAGATCTCTGTACTGGGGTGAATGTATGACATTGTTCTGCATTCTGTCCATCAATTGTTGTTTTTGCATTTGTCACCCCGAGTGGGATGGGTATGCTCAGACGTGAGTCCCATGCTCTCCACACCACTGGAGTCAAGCTATCCAGGCTGATGAAGGCTGATAGCCAGAAACCGGTCCTTGGATGCTTGCTTCCGGCCCAGGAAAGACATGGCTTGGCAGTTCGGGCTGGACTGTTCCCATGAGGCACAGGGTCAAGGCTGATTTGCATATGGCCATGTCTGACCTGGGGTGGTGTGGAGTGCAAAAAAACGATGGATTTAGGCCCAGATCTCTGTACTGGGGTGAATGTATGACATTGTTCTGCATTCTGTCCATCAATTGTTGTTTTTGCATTTGTCACCCCGAGTGGGATGGGTATGCTCAGACGTGAGTCCCATGCTCTCCACACCACTGGAGTCAAGCTATCCAGGCAGATGAAGGCTGATAGCCAGAAATTGGTCCTCGAATGCTTGATTCCGGTCCAGGAAAGACATGGCTTGGCAGTTCGGGCTGGACTGTTCCCATGAGGCACAGGGTCAAGGCTGATTTGCATATGGCCATGTCTGACCTGGGGTGGTGTGGAGTGCAAAAAAAGATGGATTTAGGCCCGGATCTCTGTACCTGGGTGAATGTATGACATTGTTCTGCATTATGTCCATCAATTGTTGTTTTTGCATTTGTCACCCCGAGTGGGATGGGTATGCTCAGACGTGAGTCTCATGCTCTCCACACCACTGGAGTCAAGCTATCCAGGCTGATGAAGGCTGATAGCCAGAAACCGGTCCTTGGATGCTTGCTTCCGGTCCAGGAAAGACATGGCTTGGCAGTTCGGGCTGGACTGTTCCCATGAGGCACAGGGTCAAGGCTGATTTGCATATGGCCATGTCTGACCTGGGGTGGTGTGGAGTGCAAAAAACGATGGATTTAGGCCCAGATCTCTGTACTGGGGTGAATGTATGACATTGTTCTGCATTCTGTCTATCAATTGTTGTTTTTGCATTTTTCACCCCGAGTGGGATGGGTATGCTCAGACGTGAGTCCCATGCTCTCCACACCACTGGAGTCAAGCTATCCAGGCAGATGAAGGCTGATAGCCAGAAATTGGTCCTCGAATGCTTGATTCCGGTCCAGGAAAGACATGGCTTGGCAGTTCGGGCTGGACTGTTCCCATGAGGCACAGGGTCAAGGCTGATTTGCATATGGCCATGTCTGACCTGGGGTGGTGTGGAGTGCAAAAAAAACGATGGATTTAGTCCCAGATCTCTGTACTGGGGTGAATGTATGACATTGTTCTGCATTCTGCCCATCAATTGTTGTTTTTGCATTTGTCACCCCGAGTGGGATGGGTATGCTCAGACGTGAGTCCCATGCTCTCCACACCACTGGAGTCAAGCTATCCAGGCTGATGAAGGCTGATAGCCAGAAACCGGTCCTTGGATGCTTGCTTCCGGTCCAGGAAAGACATGGCTTGGCATTTCGGGCTGGACTGTTCCCATGAGGCACAGGGTCAAGGAGGATTTGCATATGGCCATGTCTGACCTGGGGTGGTGTGGAGTGCAAAAAAACGATGGATATAGGCCCAGATCTATGTACTGGGGTGAATGTATGACATTGTTCTGCATTCTGTCCATCAATTTTTGTTTTTGCATTTGTCACCCCGAGTGGGATGGGTATGCTCAGACGTGATTCCCATGCTCTCCACACCACTGGAGTCAAGGTAGCCAGGCTGGTGAAGGCTGATAGCCTGAAACCGGTCCTTGGATGCTTGATTCCGGTCCAGGAAAGACATGGCTTGGCAGTTCGGGTTGGACTGTTCCCATGAGGCACAGGGTCAAGGCTGATTTGCATATGGGCATGTCTGATCTGGGGTGGTGTGGAGTGCAAAAAAACGATGGATTTATGCCCAGATCTCTGTACTGGGGTGAATGTATGACATTGTTTTGCATTCTGTCCATCAATTGTTGTTTTTGCATTTGTCACCCCGAGTGGGATGGGTATGCTCAGACATGAGTCCCATGCTCTCCACACCACTGGAGTCAAGCTATCCAGGCTGATGAAGGCTGATAGCCAGAAACCGGTCCTTGGATGCTTGATTCCGGTCCAGGAAAGACATGGCTTGGCAGTTCGGGCGGACTGTTCCCATGAGGCACAGGGTCAAGGCTGATTTGCATATGGCCATGTCTGACCTGGGGTGGTGTGGAGTGCAAAAAAACGATGGATTTAGTCCCAGATCTCTGTACTGGGGTGAATGTATGACATTGTTCTGCATTCTGTCCATCAATTGTTGTTTTTGCATTTGTCACCCCGAGTGGGATTGGTATGCTCAGACGTGAGTCTCATGCTCTCCACACCACTGGAGTCAAGCTATCCAGGCTGATGAAGGCTGATAGCCAGAAACCGGTCCTTGGATGCTTGCTTCCGGCCCAGGAAAGACATGGCTTGGCAGTTCGGGCTGGACTGTTCCCATGAGGCACAGGGTCAAGGCTGATTTGCATATGGCCATGTCTGACCTGGGGTGGTGTGGAGTGCAACAAAAGATGGATTTAGGCCCAGATCTCTGTACCTGGGTGAATGTATGACATTGTTCTGCATTCTGTCTATCAATTGTTGTTTTTGCATTTGTCACCCCGAGTGGGATGGGTATGCTCAGACGTGAGTCTCATGCTCTCCATACCACTGGAGTCAAGCTATCCAGGCTGATGAAGGCTGATAGCCAGAAACCGGTCCTTGGATGCTTGATTCCGGTCCAGGAAAGACATGGCTTGGCAGTTCGGGCTGGACTGTTCCCATGAGGCACAGGGTCAAGGCTGATTTGCATATGGCCATGTCTGATCTGGGGTGGTGTGGAGTGCAAAAAAACGATGGATTTATGCCCAGATCTCTGTACTGGGGTGAATGTATGACATTGTTTTGCATTCTGTCCATCAATTGTTGTTTTTGCATTTGTCACCCCGAGTGGGATGGGTATGCTCAGACATGAGTCCCATGCTCTCCACACCACTGGAGTCAAGCTATCCAGGCTGATGAAGGCTGATAGCCAGAAACCGGTCCTTGGATGCTTGATTCCGGTCCAGGAAAGACATGGCTTGGCAGTTCGGGCGGACTGTTCCCATGAGGCACAGGGTCAAGGCTGATTTGCATATGGCCATGTCTGACCTGGGGTGGTGTGGAGTGCAAAAAACGATGGATTTAGTCCCAGATCTCTGTACTGGGGTGAATGTATGACATTGTTCTGCATTCTGTCCATCAATTGTTGTTTTTGCATTTGTCACCCCGAGTGGGATGGGTATGCTCAGACGTGAGTCCCATGCTCTCCACACCACTGGAGTCAAGCTATCCAGGCTGATGAAGGCTGATAGCCAGAAACTGGTCCTTGGATGCTTGCTTCCGGCCCAGGAAAGACATGGCTTGGCAGTTCGGGCTGGACTGTTCCCATGAGGCACAGGGTCAAGGCTGATTTGCATATGGCCATGTCTGACCTGGGGTGGTGTGGAGTGCAAAAAAACGATGGATTTAGGCCCAGATCTCTGTACTGGGGTGAATGTATGACATTGTTCTGCATTCTGTCCATCAATTGTTGTTTTTGCATTTGTCACCCCGAGTGGGATGGGTATGCTCAGACGTGAGTCCCATGCTCTCCACACCACTGGAGTCAAGCTATCCAGGCAGATGAAGGCTGATAGCCAGAAATTGGTCCTCGAATGCTTGATTCCGGTCCAGGAAAGAAATGGCTTGGCAGTTCGGGCTGGACTGTTCCCATGAGGCACAGGGTCAAGGCTGATTTGCATATGGCCATGTCTGACCTGGGGTGGTGTGGAGTGCAAAAAAAGATGGATTTAGGCCCATATCTCTGTACCTGGGTGAATGTATGACATTGTTCTGCATTCTGTCCATCAATTGTTGTTTTTGCATTTGTCACCCCGAGTGGGATGGGTATGCTCAGACGTGAGTCTCATGCTCTCCACACCACTGGAGTCAAGCTATCCAGGCTGATGAAGGCTGATAGCCAGAAACCGGTCCTTGGATGCTTGATTCCGGTCCAGGAAAGACATGGCTTGGCAGTTCGGGCTGGACTGTTCCCATGAGGCACAGGGTCAAGGCTGATTTGCATATGGCCATGTCTGACCTGGGGTGGTGTGGAGTGCAAAAAAACGATGGATTTAGTCCCAGATCTCTGTACTGGGGTGAATGTATGACATTGTTCTGCATTCTGTCCATCAATTGTTGTTTTTGCATTTGTCACCCCGAGTGGGATGGGTATGCTCAGACGTGAGTCCCATGCTCTCCACACCACTGGAGTCAAGCTATCCAGGCAGATGAAGGTTGATAGCCAGAAATTGGTCCTCGAATGCTTGATTCTGGTACAGGAAAGACATGGCTTGGCAGTTCGGGCTGGACTGTTCCCATGAGGCACAGGGTCAAGGCTGATTTGCATATGGCCATGTCTGACCTGGGGTGGTGTGGAGTGCAAAAAAAGATGGATTTAGGCCCAGATCTCTGTACCTGGGTGAATGTATGACATTGTTCTGCATTCTGTCCATCAATTGTTGTTTTTGCATTTGTCACCCCGAGTGGGATTGGTATGCTCAGACGTGAGTCTCATGCTCTCCACACCACTGGAGTCAAGCTATCCAGGCTGATGAAGGCTGATAGCCAGAAACCGGTCCTTGGATGCTTGCTTCCGGCCCAGGAAAGACATGGCTTGGCAGTTCGGGCTGGACTGTTCCCATGAGGCACAGGGTCAAGGCTGATTTGCATATGGCCATGTCTGACCTGGGGTGGTGTGGAGTGCAAAAAAAGATGGATTTAGGCCCAGATCTCTGTACCTGGGTGAATGTATGACATTGTTCTGCATTCTGTCCATCAATTGTTGTTTTTGCATTTGTCACCCCGAGTGGGATGGGTATGCTCAGACGTGAGTCTCATGCTCTCCACACCACTGGAGTCATGCTATCCAGGCTGATGAAGGCTGATAGCCAGAAACCGGTCCTTGGATGCTTGATTCCGGTCCAGGAAAGACATGGCTTGGCAGTTCGGGCTGGACTGTTCCCATGAGGCACAGGGTCAAGGCTGATTTGCATATGGCCATGTCTGATCTGGGGTGGTGTGGAGTGCAAAAAAAGATAGATTTAGGCCCAGATCTCTGTACTGGGGTGAATGTATGACATTGTTCTGCATTCTGTCCATCAATTGTTGCTTTTGCATTTGTCACCCCGAGTGGGATGGGTATGCTCAGACGTGAGTCCCATGCTCTCCACACCACTGGAGTCAAGCTATCCAGGCAGATGAAGGCTGATAGCCAGAAACAGGTCCTTGGATGCTTGATTCCGGTCCAGGAAAGACATCGCTTGGCAGTTCGGGCTGGACTGTTCCCATGAGGCACAGGGTCAAGGCTGATTTGCATATGGCCATGTCTGACCTGGGGTGGTGTGGAGTGCAAAAAAACAATGGATTTAGGCCCAGATCTCTGTACTGGGGTGAATGTATGACATTGTTTTGCATTCTGTCCATCAATCGTTGTTTTTGCATTTGTCACCCCGAGTGGGATGGGTATGCTCAGACATGAGTCCCATGCTCTCCACACCACTGGAGTAAAGCTATCCAGGCTGATGAAGGCTGATAGCCAGAAACCGGTCCTTGGATGCTTGATTCCGGTCCAGGAAATACATGGCTTGGCAGTTCGGGCTGGACTGTTCCCATGAGGCACAGGGTCAAGGCTGATTTGCATATGGCCATGTCTTACCTGGGGTGGTGTGGAGTGCAAAAAAACGATGGATTTAGGCCCAGATCTCTGTACTGGGGTGAATGTATGACATTGTTCTGCATTATGTCCATCAATTGTTGTTTTTGCATTTGTCACCCCGAGTGGGATGGGTATGCTCAGACGTGAGTCCCATGCTCTCAACACCACTGGAGTCAAGCTATCCAGGCTGATGAAGGCTGATAGCCAGAAACCGGTCCTTGGATGCTTGCTTCCGGCCCAGGAAAGACATGGCTTGGCAGTTCGGGCTGGACTGTTCCCATGAGGCACAGGGTCAAGGCTGATTTGCATATGGCCATGTCTGACCTGGGGTGGTGTGGAGTGCAAAAAAACGATGGATTTAGGCCCAGATCTCTGTACTGGGGTGAATGTATGACATTGTTCTGCATTCTGTCCATCAATTGTTGTTTTTGCATTTGTCACCCCGAGTGGGATGGGTATGCTCAGACGTGAGTCCCATGCTCTCCACACCACTGGAGTCAAGCTATCCAGGCAGATGAAGGCTGATAGCCAGAAATTGGTCCTCGAATGCTTGATTCCGGTCCAGGAAAGACATGGCTTGGCAGTTCGGGCTGGACTGTTCCCATGAGGCACAGGGTCAAGGCTGATTTGCATATGGCCATGTCTGACCTGGGGTGGTGTGGAGTGCAAAAAAAGATGGATTTAGGCCCGGATCTCTGTACCTGGGTGAATGTATGACATTGTTCTGCATTATGTCCATCAATTGTTGTTTTTGCATTTGTCACCCCGAGTGGGATGGGTATGCTCAGACGTGAGTCTCATGCTCTCCACACCACTGGAGTCAAGCTATCCAGGCTGATGAAGGCTGATAGCCAGAAACCGGTCCTTGGATGCTTGATTCCGGTCCAGGAAAGACATGGTTGGCAGTTCGGGCTGGACTGTTCCCATGAGGCACAGGGTCAAGGCTGATTTGCATATGGCCATGTCTGACCTGGGGTGGTGTGGAGTGCAAATAAACGGTGGATTTAGTCCCAGATCTCTGTACTGGGGTGAATGTATGACATTGTTCTGCATTCTGTCCATCAATTGTTGTTTTTGCATTTGTCACCCCGAGTGGGATGGGTATGCTCAGACGTGAGTCCCTTGCTCTCCACACCACTGGAGTCAATCTATCCAGGCTGATGAAGGCTGATAACCAGAAACCGGTCCTTGGATGCTTGCTTCCGGCCCAGGAAAGACATGGCTTGGCAGTTCGGGCTGGACTGTTCCCATGAGGCACAGGGTCAAGGCTGATTTGCATATGGCCATGTCTGACCTGGGGTGGTGTGGAGTGCAAAAAAACGATGGATTTAGGCCCAGATCTCTGTACTGGGGTGAATGTATGACATTGTTCTGCATTCTGTCTATCAATTGTTGTTTTTGCATTTTTCACCCCGAGTGGGATGGGTATGCTCAGACGTGAGTCCCATGCTCTCCACACCACTGGAGTCAAGCTATCCAGGCAGATGAAGGCTGATAGCCAGAAATTGGTCCTCGAATGCTTGATTCCGGTCCAGGAAAGACATGGCTTGGCAGTTCGGGCTGGACTGTTCCCATGAGGCACAGGGTCAAGGCTGATTTGCATATGGCCATGTCTGACCTGGGGTGGTGTGGAGTGCAAAAAAAGATGGATTTAGGCCCAGATCTCTGTACCTGGGTGAATGTATGACATTGTTCTGCATTCTGTCCATCAATTGTTGTTTTTGCATTTGTCACCCCGAGTGGGATTGGTATGCTCAGACGTGAGTCTCATGCTCTCCACACCACTGGAGTCAAGCTATCCAGGCTGATGAAGGCTGATAGCCAGAAACCGGTCCTTGGATGCTTGCTTCCGGCCCAGGAAAGACATGGCTTGGCAGTTCGGGCTGGACTGTTCCCATGAGGCACAGGGTCAAGGCTGATTTGCATATGGCCATGTCTGACCTGGGGTGGTGTGGAGTGCAAAAAAAGATGGATTTAGGCCCAGATCTCTGTACTGGGGTGAATGTATGACATTGTTTTGCATTCTGTCCATCAATTGTTGTTTTTGCATTTGTCACCCCGAGTGGGATGGGTATGCTCAGACATGAGTCCCATGCTCTCCACACCACTGGAGTCAAGCTATCCAGGCTGATGAAGGCTGATAGCCAGAAACCGGTCCTTGGATGCTTGATTCCGGTCCAGGAAAGACATGGCTTGGCAGTTCGGGCGGACTGTTCCCATGAGGCACAGGGTCAAGGCTGATTTGCATATGGCCATGTCTGATCTGGGGTGGTGTGGAGTGCAAAAAAACGATGGATTTATGCCCAGATCTCTGTACTGGGGTGAATGTATGACATTGTTCTGCATTCTGTCCATCAATTGTTGTTTTTGCATTTGTCACCCCGAGTGGGATTGGTATGCTCAGACGTGAGTCTCATGCTCTCCACACCACTGGAGTCAAGCTATCCAGGCTGATGAAGGCTGATAGCCAGAAACCGGTCCTTGGATGCTTGCTTCCGGCCCAGGAAAGACATGGCTTGGCAGTTCGGGCTGGACTGTTCCCATGAGGCACAGGGTCAAGGCTGATTTGCATATGGCCATGTCTGACCTGGGGTGGTGTGGAGTGCAAAAAAAGATGGATTTAGGCCCAGATCTCTGTACCTGGGTGAATGTATGACATTGTTCTGCATTCTGTCTATCAATTGTTGTTTTTGCATTTGTCACCCCGAGTGGGATGGGTATGCTCAGACGTGAGTCTCATGCTCTCCACACCACTGGATTCAAGCTATCCAGGCTGATGAAGGCTGATAGCCAGAAACCGGTCCTTGGATACTTGATTCCGGTCCAGGAAAGACATGGCTTGGCAGTTCGGGCTGGACTGTTCCCATGAGGCACAGGGTCAAGGCTGATTTGCATATGGCCATGTCTGATCTGGGGTGGTGTGGAGTGCAAAAAAACGATGGATTTATGCCCAGATCTCTGTACTGGGGTGAATGTATGACATTGTTTTGCATTCTGTCCATCAATTGTTGTTTTTGCATTTGTCACCCCGAGTGGGATGGGTATGCTCAGACATGAGTCCCATGCTCTCCACACCACTGGAGTCAAGCTATCCAGGCTGATGAAGGCTGATAGCCAGAAACCGGTCCTTGGATGCTTGATTCCGGTCCAGGAAAGACATGGCTTGGCAGTTCGGGCTGGACTGTTCCCATGAGGCACAGGGTCAAGGCTGATTTGCATATGGCCATGTCTGACCTGGGGTGGTGTGGAGTGCAAAAAAACGATGGATTTAGTCCCAGATCTCTGTACTGGGGTGAATGTATGACATTGTTCTGCATTCTGTCCATCAATTGTTGTTTTTGCATTTGTCACCCCGAGTGGGATGGGTATGCTCAGACGTGAGTCCCATGCTCTCCACACCACTGGAGTCAAGCTATCCAGGCTGATGAAGGCTGATAGCCAGAAACCGGTCCTTGGATGCTTGCTTCCGGCCCAGGAAAGACATGGCTTGGCAGTTCGGGCTGGACTGTTCCCATGAGGCACAGGGTCAAGGCTGATTTGCATATGGCCATGTCTGACCTGGGGTGGTGTGGAGTGCAAAAAAAGATGGATTTAGGCCCAGATCTCTGTACTGGGGTGAATGTATGACATTGTTTTGCATTCTGTCCATCAATTGTTGTTTTTGCATTTGTCACCCCGAGTGGGATGGGTATGCTCAGACATGAGTCCCATGCTCTCCACACCACTGGAGTCAAGCTATCCAGGCTGATGAAGGCTGATAGCCAGAAACCGGTCCTTGGATGCTTGATTCCGGTCCAGGAAAGACATGGCTTGGCAGTTCGGGCGGACTGTTCCCATGAGGCACAGGGTCAAGGCTGATTTGCATATGGCCATGTCTGATCTGGGGTGGTGTGGAGTGCAAAAAAACGATGGATTTATGCCCAGATCTCTGTACTGGGGTGAATGTATGACATTGTTTTGCATTCTGTCCATCAATTGTTGTTTTTGCATTTGTCACCCCGAGTGGGATGGGTATGCTCAGACATGAGTCCCATGCTCTCCACACCACTGGAGTCAAGCTATCCAGGCTGATGAAGGCTGATAGCCAGAAACCGGTCCTTGGATGCTTGATTCCGGTCCAGGAAAGACATGGCTTGGCAGTTCGGGCGGACTGTTCCCATGAGGCACAGGGTCAAGGCTGATTTGCATATGGCCATGTCTGACCTGGGGTGGTGTGGAGTGCAAAAAAACGATGGATTTAGTCCCAGATCTCTGTACTGGGGTGAATGTATGACATTGTTCTGCATTCTGTCCATCAATTGTTGTTTTTGCATTTGTCACCCCGAGTGGGATGGGTATGCTCAGACGTGAGTCCCATGCTCTCCACACCACTGGAGTCAAGCTATCCAGGCTGATGAAGGCTGATAGCCAGAAACCGGTCCTTGGATGCTTGCTTCCGGCCCAGGAAAGACATGGCTTGGCAGTTCGGGCTGGACTGTTCCCATGAGGCACAGGGTCAAGGCTGATTTGCATATGGCCATGTCTGACCTGGGGTGGTGTGGAGTGCAAAAAAACGATGGATTTAGGCCCAGATCTCTGTACTGGGGTGAATGTATGACATTGTTCTGCATTCTGTCCATCAATTGTTGTTTTTGCATTTGTCACCCCGAGTGGGATGGGTATGCTCAGACGTGAGTCCCATGCTCTCCACACCACTGGAGTCAAGCTATCCAGGCAGATGAAGGCTGATAGCCAGAAATTGTTCCTCGAATGCTTGATTCCGGTCCAGGAAAGAAATGGCTTGGCAGTTCGGGCTGGACTGTTCCCATGAGGCACAGGGTCAAGGCTGATTTGCATATGGCCATGTCTGACCTGGGGTGGTGTGGAGTGCAAAAAAAGATGGATTTAGGCCCAGATCTCTGTACCTGGGTGAATGTATGACATTGTTCTGCATTCTGTCCATCAATTGTTGTTTTTGCATTTGTCACCCCGAGTGGGATGGGTATGCTCAGACGTGAGTCTCATGCTCTCCACACCACTGGAGTCAAGCTATCCAGGCTGATGAAGGCTGATAGCCAGAAACCGGTCCTTGGATGCTTGATTCCGGTCCAGGAAAGACATGGCTTGGCAGTTCGGGCTGGACTGTTCCCATGAGGCACAGGGTCAAGGCTGATTTGCATATGGCCATGTCTGACCTGGGGTGGTGTGGAGTGCAAATAAACGATGGATTTAGTCCCAGATCTCTGTACTGGGGTGAATGTATGACATTGTTCTGCATTCTGTCCATCAATTGTTGTTTTTGCATTTGTCACCCCGAGTGGGATGGGTATGCTCAGACGTGAGTCCCATGCTCTCCACACCCCTGGAGTCAAGCTATCCAGGCTGATGAAGGCTGATAGCCAGAAACCGGTCCTTGGATGCTTGCTTGAGGCCCAGGAAAGACATGGCTTGGCAGTTCGGGCTGGACTGTTCCCATGAGGCACAGGGTCAAGGCTGATTTGCATATGGCCATGTCTGACCTGGGGTGGTGTGGAGTGCAAAAAAACGATGAATTTAGGCCCAGATCTCTGTACTGGGGTGAATGTATGACATTGTTCTGCATTCTGTCTATCAATTGTTGTTTTTGCATTTGTCACCCCGAGTGGGATGGGTATGCTCAGACGTGAGTCCCATGCTCTCCACACCACTGGAGTCAAGCTATCCAGGCAGATGAAGGTTGATAGCCAGAAATTGGTCCTCGAATGCTTGATTCCGGTACAGGAAAGACATGGCTTGGCAGTTCGGGCTGGACTGTTCCCATGAGGCACAGGGTCAAGGCTGATTTGCATATGGCCATGTCTGACCTGGGGTGGTGTGGAGTGCAAAAAAAATGGATTTAGGCCCAGATCTCTGTACCTGGGTGAATGTATGACATTGTTCTGCATTCTGTCCATCAATTGTTGTTTTTGCATTTGTCACCCCGAGTGGGATTGGTATGCTCAGACGTGAGTCTCATGCTCTCCACACCACTGGAGTCAAGCTATCCAGGCTGATGAAGGCTGATAGCCAGAAACCGGTCCTTGGATGCTTGCTTCCGGCCCAGGAAAGACATGGCTTGGCAGTTCGGGCTGGACTGTTCCCATGAGGCACAGGGTCAAGGCTGATTTGCATATGGCCATGTCTGACCTGGGGTGGTGTGGAGTGCAAAAAAAGATGGATTTAGGCCCAGATCTCTGTACCTGGGTGAATGTATGACATTGTTCTGCATTCTGTCCATCAATTGTTGTTTTTGCATTTGTCACCCCGAGTGGGATGGGTATGCTCAGACGTGAGTCTCATGCTCTCCACACCACTGGAGTCATGCTATCCAGGCTGATGAAGGCTGATAGCCAGAAACCGGTCCTTGGATGCTTGATTCCGGTCCAGGAAAGACATGGCTTGGCAGTTCGGGCTGGACTGTTCCCATGAGGCACAGGGTCAAGGCTGATTTGCATATGGCCATGTCTGATCTGGGGTGGTGTGGAGTGCAAAAAAAGATAGATTTAGGCCCAGATCTCTGTACTGGGGTGAATGTATGACATTGTTCTGCATTCTGTCCATCAATTGTTGCTTTTGCATTTGTCACCCCGAGTGGGATGGGTATGCTCAGACGTGAGTCCCATGCTCTCCACACCACTGGAGTCAAGCTATCCAGGCAGATGAAGGCTGATAGCCAGAAACAGGTCCTTGGATGCTTGATTCCGGTCCAGGAAAGACATCGCTTGGCAGTTCGGGCTGGACTGTTCCCATGAGGCACAGGGTCAAGGCTGATTTGCATATGGCCATGTCTGACCTGGGGTGGTGTGGAGTGCAAAAAAACGATGGATTTAGTCCCAGATCTCTGTACTGGGGTGAATGTATGACATTGTTCTGCATTCTGTCCATCAATTGTTGTTTTTGCATTTGTCACCCCGAGTGGGATGGGTATGCTCAGACGTGAGTCCCATGCTCTCCACACCACTGGAGTAAAGCTATCCAGGCTGATGAAGGCTGATAGCCAGAAACCGGTCCTTGGATGCTTGCTTCCGGTCCAGGAAATACATGGCTTGGCAGTTCGGGCTGGACTGTTCCCATGAGGCACAGGGTCAAGGCTGATTTGCATATGGCCATGTCTGACCTGGGGTGGTGTGGAGTGCAAAAAAACGATGGATTTAGGCCCAGATCTCTGTACTGGGGTGAATGTATGACATTGTTCTGCATTATGTCCATCAATTGTTGTTTTTGCATTTGTCACCCCGAGTGGGATGGGTATGCTCAGACGTGAGTCCCATGCTCTCCACACCACTGGAGTCAAGCTATCCAGGCTGATGAAGGCTGATAGCCAGAAACCGGTCCTTGGATGCTTGATTCCGGTGCAGGAAAGACATGGCTTGGCAGTTCGGGTTGGACTGTTCCCATGAGGCACAGTGTCAAGGCTGATTTGCATATGGCCATGTGTGACCTGGGGTGGTGTGGAATGCAAAAAAACTATGGATTTAGGCCCAGATCTCTGTACTGGGGTGAATGTATGACATTGTTCTGCATTCTGCCCATCAATTGTTGTTTTTGCATTTGTCACCCCGAGTGGGATGGGTATGCTCAGACGTGAGTCCCATGCTCTCCACACCACTGGAGTCAAGCTATCCAGGCTGATGAAGGCTGATAGCCAGAAACCGGTCCTTGGATGCTTGCTTCCGGTCCAGGAAAGACATGGCTTGGCATTTTGGGCTGGACTGTTCCCATGAGGCACAGGGTCACGGATGATTTGCATATGGCCATGTCTGACCTGGGGTGGTGTGGAGTGCAAAAAAACGATGGATATAGGCCAAGATCTATGTACTGGGGTGAATGTATGACATTGTTCTGCATTCTGTCCATCAATTTTTGTTTTTGCATTTGTCACCCCGAGTGGGATGGGTATGCTCAGACGTGAGTCTCATGCTCTCCACACCACTGGAGTCAAGCTATCCAGGCTGGTGAAGGCTGATAGCCAGAAACCGGTCCTTGGATGCTTGATTCCGGTCCAGGAAAGACATGGCTTGGCAGTTCGGGCTGGACTGTTCCCATGAGGCACAGGGTCAAGGCTGATTTGCATATGGCCATGTCTGACCTGGGGTGGTGTGGAGTGCAAATAAACGATGGATTTAGTCCCAGATCTCTGTACTGGGGTGAATGTATGACATTGTTCTGCATTCTGTCCATCAATTGTTGTTTTTGCATTTGTCACCCCGAGTGGGATGGGTATGCTCAGACGTGAGTCCCTTGCTCTCCACACCACTGGAGTCAATCTATCCAGGCTGATGAAGGCTGATAGCCAGAAACCGGTCCTTGGATGCTTGCTTCCGGCCCAGGAAAGACATGGCTTGGCAGTTCGGGCTGGACTGTTCCCATGAGGCACAGGGTCAAGGCTGATTTGCATATGGCCATGTCTGACCTGGGGTGGTGTGGAGTGCAAAAAAACGATGGATTTAGGCCCAGATCTCTGTACTGGGGTGAATGTATGACATTGTTCTGCATTCTGTCTATCAATTGTTGTTTTTGCATTTGTCACCCCGAGTGGGATGGGTATGCTCAGACGTGAGTCCCATGCTCTCCACACCACTGGAGTCAAGCTATCCAGGCAGATGAAGGCTGATAGCCAGAAATTGGTCCTCGAATGCTTGATTCCGGTCCAGGAAAGACATGGCTTGGCAGTTCGGGCTGGACTGTTCCCATGAGGCACAGGGTCAAGGCTGATTTGCATATGGCCATGTCTGACCTGGGGTGGTGTGGAGTGCAAAAAAAGATGGATTTAGGCCCAGATCTCTGTACCTGGGTGAATGTATGACATTGTTCTGCATTCTGTCCATCAATTGTTGTTTTTGCATTTGTCACCCCGAGTGGGATTGGTATGCTCAGACGTGAGTCTCATGCTCTCCACACCACTGGAGTCAAGCTATCCAGGCTGATGAAGGCTGATAGCCAGAAACCGGTCCTTGGATGCTTGCTTCCGGCCCAGGAAAGACATGGCTTGGCAGTTCGGGCTGGACTGTTCCCATGAGGCACAGGGTCAAGGCTGATTTGCATATGGCCATGTCTGACCTGGGGTGGTGTGGAGTGCAAAAAAAGATGGATTTAGGCCCAGATCTCTGTACCTGGGTGAATGTATGACATTGTTCTGCATTCTGTCTATCAATTGTTGTTTTTGCATTTGTCACCCCGAGTGGGATGGGTATGCTCAGACGTGAGTCTCATGCTCTCCACACCACTGGATTCAAGCTATCCAGGCTGATGAAGGCTGATAGCCAGAAACCGGTCCTTGGATACTTGATTCCGGTCCAGGAAAGACATGGCTTGGCAGTTCGGGCTGGACTGTTCCCATGAGGCACAGGGTCAAGGCTGATTTGCATATGGCCATGTCTGATCTGGGGTGGTGTGGAGTGCAAAAAAACGATGGATTTATGCCCAGATCTCTGTACTGGGGTGAATGTATGACATTGTTTTGCATTCTGTCCATCAATTGTTGTTTTTGCATTTGTCACCCCGAGTGGGATGGGTATGCTCAGACATGAGTCCCATGCTCTCCACACCACTGGAGTCAAGCTATCCAGGCTGATGAAGGCTGATAGCCAGAAACCGGTCCTTGGATGCTTGATTCCGGTCCAGGAAAGACATGGCTTGGCAGTTCGGGCGGACTGTTCCCATGAGGCACAGGGTCAAGGCTGATTTGCATATGGCCATGTCTGACCTGGGGTGGTGTGGAGTGCAAAAAAACGATGGATTTAGTCCCAGATCTCTGTACTGGGGTGAATGTATGACATTGTTCTGCATTCTGTCCATCAATTGTTGTTTTTGCATTTGTCACCCCGAGTGGGATGGGTATGCTCAGACGTGAGTCCCATGCTCTCCACACCACTGGAGTCAAGCTATCCAGGCTGATGAAGGCTGATAGCCAGAAACCGGTCCTTGGATGCTTGCTTCCGGCCCAGGAAAGACATGGCTTGGCAGTTCGGGCTGGACTGTTACCATGAGGCACAGGGTCAAGGCTGATTTGCATATGGCCATGTCTGACCTGGGGTGGTGTGGAGTGCAAAAAAACGATGGATTTAGGCCCAGATCTCTGTACTGGGGTGAATGTATGACATTGTTCTGCATTCTGTCCATCAATTGTTGTTTTTGCATTTGTCACCCCGAGTGGGATGGGTATGCTCAGACGTGAGTCCCATGCTCTCCACACCACTGGAGTCAAGCTATCCAGGCAGATGAAGGCTGATAGCCAGAAATTGGTCCTCGAATGCTTGATTCCGGTCCAGGAAAGAAATGGCTTGGCAGTTCGGGCTGGACTGTTCCCATGAGGCACAGGGTCAAGGCTGATTTGCATATGGCCATGTCTGACCTGGGGTGGTGTGGAGTGCAAAAAAAGATGGATTTAGGCCCAGATCTCTGTACCTGGGTGAATGTATGACATTGTTCTGCATTCTGTCCATCAATTGTTGTTTTTGCATTTGTCACCCCGAGTGGGATGGGTATGCTCAGACGTGAGTCTCATGCTCTCCACACCACTGGAGTCAAGCTATCCAGGCTGATGAAGGCTGATAGCCAGAAACCGGTCCTTGGATGCTTGATTCCGGTCCAGGAAAGACATGGCTTGGCAGTTCGGGCTGGACTGTTCCCATGAGGCACAGGGTCAAGGCTGATTTGCATATGGCCATGTCTGACCTGGGGTGGTGTGGAGTGCAAAAAAACGATGGATTTAGGCCCAGATCTCTGTACTGGGGTGAATGTATGACATTGTTCTGCATTCTGTCTATCAATTGTTGTTTTTGCATTTGTCACCCCGAGTGGGATGGGTATGCTCAGACGTGAGTCCCATGCTCTCCACACCACTGGAGTCAAGCTATCCAGGCAGATGAAGGTTGATAGCCAGAAACCGGTCCTTGGATGCTTGCTTCCGGCCCAGGAAAGACATGGCTTGGCAGTTCGGGCTGGACTGTTCCCATGAGGCACAGGGTCAAGGCTGATTTGCATATGGCCATGTCTGACCTGGGGTGGTGTGGAGTGCAAAAAAAAAATGGATTTAGGCCCAGATCTCTGTACCTGGGTGAATGTATGACATTGTTCTGCATTCTGTCCATCAATTGTTGTTTTTGCATTTGTCACCCCGAGTGGGATGGGTATGCTCAGACGTGAGTCTCATGCTCTCCACACCACTGGAGTCATGCTATCCAGGCTGATGAAGGCTGATAGCCAGAAACCGGTCCTTGGATGCTTGATTCCGGTCCAGGAAAGACATGGCTTGGCAGTTCGGGCTGGACTGTTCCCATGAGGCACAGGGTCAAGGCTGATTTGCATATGGCCATGTCTGATCTGGGGTGGTGTGGAGTGCAAAAAAAGATAGATTTAGGCCCAGATCTCTGTACTGGGGTGAATGTATGACATTGTTCTGCATTCTGTCCATCAATTGTTGCTTTTGCATTTGTCACCCCGAGTGGGATGGGTATGCTCAGACGTGAGTCCCATGCTCTCCACACCACTGGAGTCAAGCTATCCAGGCAGATGAAGGCTGATAGCCAGAAACAGGTCCTTGGATGCTTGATTCCGGTCCAGGAAAGACATCGCTTGGCAGTTCGGGCTGGACTGTTCCCATGAGGCACAGGGTCAAGGCTGATTTGCATATGGCCATGTCTGACCTGGGGTGGTGTGGAGTGCAAAAAAACAATGGATTTAGGCCCAGATCTCTGTACTGGGGTGAATGTATGACATTGTTTTGCATTCTGTCCATCAATTGTTGTTTTTGCATTTGTCAGCCCGAGTGGGATGGGTATGCTCAGACATGAGTCCCATGCTCTCCACACCACTGGAGTAAAGCTATCCAGGCTGATGAAGGCTGATAGCCAGAAACCGGTCCTTGGATGCTTGATTCCGGTCCAGGAAATACATGGCTTGGCAGTTTGGGCTGGACTGTTCCCATGAGGCACAGGGTCAAGGCTGATTTGCATATGGCCATGTCTTACCTGGGGTGGTGTGGAGTGCAAAAAAACGATGGATTTAGGCCCAGATCTCTGTACTGGGGTGAATGTATGACATTGTTCTGCATTATGTCCATCAATTGTTGTTTTTGCATTTGTCACCCCGAGTGGGATGGGTATGCTCAGACGTTAGTCCCATGCTCTCCACACCACTGGAGTCAAGCTATCCAGGCTGATGAAGGCTGATAGCCAGAAACCGGTCCTTGGATGCTTGATTCCGGTGCAGGAAAGACATGGCTTGGCAGTTCGGGTTGGACTGTTCCCATGAGGCACAGTGTCAAGGCTGATTTGCATATGGCCATGTGTGACCTGGGGTGGTGTGGAGTGCAAAAAAACTATGGATTTAGGCCCAGATCTCTGTACTGGGGTGAATGTATGACATTGTTCTGCATTCTGCCCATCAATTGTTGTTTTTGCATTTGTCACCCCGAGTGGGATGGGTATGCTCAGACGTGAGTCCCATGCTCTCCACACCACTGGAGTCAAGCTATCCAGGCTGATGAAGGCTGATAGCCAGAAACCGGTCCTTGGATGCTTGCTTCCGGTCCAGGAAAGACATGGCTTGGCATTTCGGGCTGGACTGTTCCCATGAGGCACAGGGTCAAGGATGATTTGCATATGGCCACGTCTGACCTGGGGTGGTGTGGAGTGCAAAAAAACGATGGATATAGGCCCAGATCTATGTACTGGGGTGAATGTATGACATTGTTCTGCATTCTGTCCATCAATTTTTGTTTTTGCATTTGTCACCCCGAGTGGGATGGGTATGCTCAGACGTGATTCCCATGCTCTCCACACCACTGGAGTCAAGGTAGCCAGGCTGGTGAAGGCTGATAGCCTGAAACCGGTCCTTGGATGCTTGATTCCGGTCCAGGAAAGACATGGCTTGGCAGTTCGGGTTGGACTGTTCCCATGAGGCACAGGGTCAAGGCTGATTTGCATATGGGCATGTCTGATCTGGGGTGGTGTGGAGTGCAAAAAAACCATGGATTTATGCCCAGATCTCTGTACTGGGGTGAATGTATGACATTGTTTTGCATTCTGTCCATCAATTGTTGTTTTTGCATTTGTCACCCCGAGTGGGATGGGTATGCTCAGACATGAGTCCCATGCTCTCCACACCACTGGAGTCAAGCTATCCAGGCTGATGAAGGCTGATAGCCAGAAACCAGTCCTTGGATGCTTGATTCCGGTCCAGGAAAGACATGGCTTGGCAGTTCGGGCGGACTGTTCCCATGAGGCACAGTGTCAAGGCTGATTTGCATATGGCCATGTCTGACCTGGGGTGGTGTGGAGTGCAAAAAAACGATGGATTTAGTCCCAGATCTCTGTACTGGGGTGAATGTATGACATTGTTCTGCATTCTGTCCATCAATTGTTGTTTTTGCATTTGTCACCCCGAGTGGGATGGGTATGCTCAGACGTGAGTCCCATGCTCTCCACACCACTGGAGTCAAGCTATCCAGGCTGATGAAGGCTGATAGCCAGAAACCGGTCCTTGGATGCTTGCTTCCGGCCCAGGAAAGACATGGCTTGGCAGTTCGGGCTGGACTGTTCCCATGAGGCACAGGGTCAAGGCTGATTTGCATATGGCCATGTCTGACCTGGGGTGGTGTGGAGTGCAAAAAACGATGGATTTAGGCCCAGATCTCTGTACTGGGGTGAATGTATGACATTGTTCTGCATTCTGTCCATCAATTGTTGTTTTTGCATTTGTCACCCCGAGTGGGATGGGTATGCTCAGACGTGAGTCCCATGCTCTCCACACCACTGGAGTCAAGCTATCCAGGCAGATGAAGGCTGATAGCCAGAAATTGGTCCTCGAATGCTTGATTCCGGTCCAGGAAAGACATGGCTTGGCAGTTCGGGCTGGACTGTTCCCATGAGGCACAGGGTCAAGGCTGATTTGCATATGGCCATGTCTGACCTGGGGTGGTGTGGAGTGCAAAAAAAGATGGATTTAGGCCCAGATCTCTGTACCTGGGTGAATGTATGACATTGTTCTGCATTCTGTCCATCAATTGTTGTTTTTGCATTTGTCACCCCGAGTGGGATTGGTATGCTCAGACGTGAGTCTCATTCTCTCCACACCACTGGAGTAAAGCTATCCAGGCTGATGAAGGCTGATAGCCAGAAACCGGTCCTTGGATGCTTGCTTCCGGCCCAGGAAAGACATGGCTTGGCAGTTCGGGCTGGACTGTTCCCATGAGGCACAGGGTCAAGGCTGATTTGCATATGGCCATGTCTGACCTGGGGTGGTGTGGAGTGCAAAAAAAGATGGATTTAGGCCCAGATCTCTGTACCTGGGTGAATGTATGACATTGTTCTGCATTCTGTCCATCAATTGTTGTTTTTGCATTTGTCACCCCGAGTGGGATTGGTATGCTCAGACGTGAGTCTCATTCTCTCCACACCACTGGAGTAAAGCTATCCAGGCTGATGAAGGCTGATAGCCAGAAACCGGTCCTTGGATGCTTGATTCCGGTCCAGGAAAGACATGGCTTGGCAGTTCGGGCTGGACTGTTCCCATGAGGCACAGGGTCAAGGCTGATTTGCATATGGCCATGTCTGATCTGGGGTGGTGTGGAGTGCAAAAAAAGATAGATTTAGGCCCAGATCTCTGTACTGGGGTGAATGTATGACATTGTTCTGCATTCTGTCCATCAATTGTTGCTTTTGCATTTGTCACCCCGAGTGGGATGGGTATGCTCAGACGTGAGTCCCATGCTCTCCACACCACTGGAGTCAAGCTATCCAGGCAGATGAAGGCTGATAGCCAGAAACAGGTCCTTGGATGCTTGATTCCGGTCCAGGAAAGACATCGCTTGGCAGTTCTGGCTGGACTGTTCCCATGAGGCACAGGGTCAAGGCTGATTTGCATATGGCCATGTCTGACCTGGGGTGGTGTGGAGTGCAAAAAAACAATGGATTTAGGCCCAGATCTCTGTACTGGGGTGAATGTATGACATTGTTTTGCATTCTGTCCATCAATTGTTGTTTTTGCATTTGTCACCCCGAGTGGGATGGGTATGCTCAGACATGAGTCCCATGCTCTCCACACCACTGGAGTAAAGCTATCCAGGCTGATGAAGGCTGATAGCCAGAAACCGGTCCTTGGATGCTTGATTCCGGTCCAGGAAATACATGGCTTGGCAGTTCGGGCTGGACTGTTCCCACGAGGCACAGGGTCAAGGCTGATTTGCATATGGCCATGTCTTACCTGGGGTGGTGTGGAGTGCAAAAAAACGATGGATTTAGGCCCAGATCTCTGTACTGGGGTGAATGTATGACATTGTTCTGCATTATGTCCATAAATTGTTGTTTTTACATTTGTCACCCCGAGTGGGATGGGTATGCTCAGACGTGAGTCCCATGCTCTCCACACCACTGGAGTTAAGCTATCCAGGCTGATGAAGGCTGATAGCCAGAAACCGGTCCTTGGATGCTTGATTCCGGTGCAGGAAAGACATGGCTTGGCAGTTCGGGCGGACTGTTCCCATGAGGCACAGGGTCAAGGCTGATTTGCATATGGCCATGTCTGACCTGGGGTGGTGTGGAGTGCAAAAAAATTATGGATTTAGTCCCAGATCTCTGTACTGGGGTGAATGTATGACATTGTTCTGCATTCTGTCCATCAATGGTTGTTTTTGCATTTGTCACCCCGAGTGGGATGGGTATGCTCAGACGTGAGTCCCATGCTCTCCACACCACTGGAGTCAAGCTATCCAGGCTGATGAAGGCTGATAGCCAGAAACCGGTCCTTGGATGCTTGCTTCCGGCCCAGGAAAGACATGGCTTGGCAGTTCGGGCTGGACTGTTCCCATGAGGCACAGGGTCAAGGCTGATTTGCATATGGCCATGTCTGACCTGGGGTGGTGTGGAGTGCAAAAAAACGATGGATTTAGGCCCAGATCTCTGTACTGGGGTGAATGTATGACATTGTTCTGCATTCTGTCCATCAATTGTTGTTTTTGCATTTGTCACCCCGAGTGGGATGGGTATGCTCAGACGTGGGTCCCATGCTCTCCACACCACTGGAGTCAAGCTATCCAGGCAGATGAAGGCTGATAGCCAGAAATTGGTCCTCGAATGCTTGATTCCGGTCCAGGAAAGACATGGCTTGGCAGTTCGGGCTGGACTGTTCCCATGAGGCACAGGGTCAAGGCTGATTTGCATATGGCCATGTCTGACCTGGGGTGGTGTGGAGTGCAAAAAAAGATGGATTTAGGCCCAGATCTCTGTACCTGGGTGAATGTATGACATTGTTCTGCATTCTGTCCATCAATTGTTGTTTTTGCATTTGTCACCCCGAGTGGGATTGGTATGCTCAGATGTGAGTCTCATGCTCTCCACACCACTGGAGTCAAGCTATCCAGGCTGATGAAGGCTGATAGCCAGAAACCGGTCCTTGGATGCTTGCTTCCGGCCCAGGAAAGACATGGCTTGGCAGTTCGGGCTGGACTGTTCCCATGAGGCACAGGGTCAAGGCTGATTTGCATATGGCCATGTCTGACCTGGGGTGGTGTGGAGTGCAAAAAAAGATGGATTTAGGCCCAGATCTCTGTACCTGGGTGAATGTATGACATTGTTCTGCATTCTGTCCATCAATTGTTGTTTTTGCATTTGTCACCCCGAGTGGGATGGGTATGCTCAGACGTGAGTCTCATGCTCTCCACACCACTGGAGTCATGCTATCCAGGCTGATGAAGGCTGATAGCCAGAAACCGGTCCTTGGATGCTTGATTCCGGTCCAGGAAAGACATGGCTTGGCAGTTCGGGCTGGACTGTTCCCATGAGGCACAGGGTCAAGGCTGATTTGCATATGGCCATGTCTGATCTGGGGTGGTGTGGAGTGCAAAAAAAATAGATTTAGGCCCAGATCTCTGTACTGGGGTGAATGTATGACATTGTTCTGCATTCTGTCCATCAATTGTTGCTTTTGCATTTGTCACCCCGAGTGGGATGGGTATGCTCAGACGTGAGTCCCATGCTCTCCACACCACTGGAGTCAAGCTATCCAGGCAGATGAAGGCTGATAGCCAGAAACAGGTCCTTGGATGCTTGATTCCGGTCCAGGAAAGACATCGCTTGGCAGTTCGGGCTGGACTGTTCCCATGAGGCACAGGGTCAAGGCTGATTTGCATATGGCCATGTCTGACCTGGGGTGGTGTGGAGTGCAAAAAAACAATGGATTTAGGCCCAGATCTCTGTACTGGGGTGAATGTATGACATTGTTTTGCATTCTGTCCATCAATTGTTGTTTTTGCATTTGTCACCCCGAGTGGGATGGGTATGCTCAGACATGAGTCCCATGCTCTCCACACCACTGGAGTAAAGCTATCCAGGCTGATGACGGCTGATAGCCAGAAACTGGTCCTTGGATGCTTGATTCCGGTCCAGGAAATACATGGCTTGGCAGTTCGGGCTGGACTGTTCCCATGAGGCACAGGGTCAAGGCTGATTTGCATATGGCCATGTCTTACCTGGGGTGGTGTGGAGTGCAAAAAACGATGGATTTAGGCCCAGATCTCTGTACTGGGGTGAATGTATGACATTGTTCTGCATTATGTCCATCAATTGTTGTTTTTGCATTTGTCACCCCGAGTGGGATGGGTATGCTCAGACGTGAGTCCCATGCTCTCCACACCACTGGAGTCAAGCTATCCAGGCTGATGAAGGCTGATAGCCAGAAACCGGTCCTTGGATGCTTGATTCCGGTGCAGGAAAGACATGGCTTGGCAATTCGGGTTGGACTGTTCCCATGAGGCACAGTGTCAAGGCTGATTTGCATATGGCCATGTGTGACCTGGGGTGGTGTGGAGTGCAAAAAAACTATGGATTTAGGCCCAAATCTCTGTACTGGGGTGAATGTATGACATTGTTCTGCATTCTGCCCATCAATTGTTGCTTTTGCATTTGTCACCCCGAGTGGGATGGGTATGATCAGACGTGAGTCCCATGCTCTCCACACCACTGGAGTCAAGCTATCCAGGCTGATGAAGGCTGATAGCCAGAAACCGGTCCTTGGATGCTTTCTTCCGGTCCAGGAAAGACATGGCTTGGCATTTCGGGCTGGACTGTTCCCATGAGGCACAGGGTCAAGGATGATTTGCATATGGCCATGTCTGACCTGGGGTGGTGTGGAGTGCAAAAAAACGATGGATATAGGCCCAGATCTATGTACTGGGGTGAATGTATGACATTGTTCTGCATTCTGTCCATCAATTTTTGTTTTTGCATTTGTCACCCCGAGTGGGATGGGTATGCTCAGACGTGATTCCCATGCTCTCCACACTACTGGAGTCAAGGTAGCCAGGCTGGTGAAGGCTGATAGCCTGAAACCGGTCCTTGGATGCTTGATTCCGGTCCAGGAAAGACATGGCTTGGCAGTTCGGGTTGGACTGTTCCCATGAGGCACAGGGTCAAGGCTGATTTGCATATGGGCATGTCTGATCTGGGGTGGTGTGGAGTGCAAAAAAACGATGGATTTATGCCCAGATCTCTGTACTGGGGTGAATGTATGACATTGTTTTGCATTCTGTCCATCAATTGTTGTTTTTGCATTTGTCACCCCGAGTGGGATGGGTATGCTCAGACATGAGTCCCATGCTCTCCACACCACTGGAGTCAAGCTATCCAGGCTGATGAAGGCTGATAGCCAGAAACCGGTCCTTGGATGCTTGCTTCCGGCCCAGGAAAGACATGGCTTGGCAGTTCGGGCTGGACTGTTCCCATGAGGCACAGGGTCAAGGCTGATTTGCATATAGCCATGTCTGACCTGGGGTGGTGTGGAGTGCAAAAAAACGATGGATTTAGGCCCAGATCTCTGTACTGGGGTGAATGTATGACATTGTTCTGCATTCTGTCCATCAATTGTTGTTTTTGCATTTGTCACCCCGAGTGGGATGGGTATGCTCAGACGTGAGTCCCATGCTCTCCACACCACTGGAGTCAAGCTATCCAGGCAGATGAAGGCTGATAGCCAGAAATTGGTCCTCGAATGCTTGATTCCGGTCCAGGAAAGACATGGCTTGGCAGTTCGGGCTGGACTGTTCCCATGAGGCACAGGGTCAAGGCTGATTTGCATATGGCCATGTCTGACCTGGGGTTGTGTGGAGTGCAAAAAAAGATGGATTTAGGCCCAGATCTCTGGACCTGGGTGAATGTATGACATTGTTCTGCATTATGTCCATCAATTGTTGTTTTTGCATTTGTCACCCCGAGTGGGATGGGTATGCTCAGACGTGAGTCTCATGCTCTCCACACCACTGGAGTCAAGCTATCCAGGCTGATGAAGGCTGATAGCCAGAAACCGGTCCTTGGATGCTTGATTCCGGTCCAGGAAAGACATGGCTTGGCAGTTCGGGCTGGACTGTTCCCATGAGGCACAGGGTCAAGGCTGATTTGCATATGGCCATGTTTGACCTGGGGTGGTGTGGAGTGCAAATAAACGATGGATTTAGTCCCAGATCTCTGTACTGGGGTGAATGTATGACATTGTTCTGCATTCTGTCCATCAATTGTTGTTTTTGCATTTGTCACCCCGAGTGGGATGGGTATGCTCAGACGTGAGTCCCTTGCTCTCCACACCACTGGAGTCAATCTATCCAGGCTGATGAAGGCTGATAGCCAGAAACCGGTCCTTGGATGCTTGCTTCCGGCCCAGGAAAGACATGGCTTGGCAGTTCGGGCTGGACTGTTCCCATGAGGCACAGGGTCAAGGCTGATTTGCATATGGCCATGTCTGACCTGGGGTGGTGTGGAGTGCAAAAAATGATGGATTTAGGCCCAGATCTCTGTACTGGGGTGAATGTATGACATTGTTCTGCATTCTGTCTATCAATTGTTGTTTTTGCATTTGTCACCCCGAGTGGGATGGGTATGCTCAGACGTGAGTCCCATGCTCTCCACACCACTGGAGTCAAGCTATCCAGGCAGATGAAGGCTGATAGCCAGAAATTGGTCCTCGAATGCTTGATTCCGGTCCAGGAAAGACATGGCTTGGCAGTTCGGGCTGGACTGTTCCCATGAGGCACAGGGTCAAGGCTGATTTGCATATGGCCATGTCTGACCTGGGGTGGTGTGGAGTGCAAAAAAAGATGGATTTAGGCCCAGATCTCTGTACATGGGTGAATGTATGACATTGTTCTGCATTCTGTCCATCAATTGTTGTTTTTGCATTTGTCACCCCGAGTGGGATTGGTATGCTCAGACGTGAGTCTCATGCTCTCCACACCACTGGAGTCAAGCTATCCAGGCTGATGAAGGCTGATAGCCAGAAACCGGTCCTTGGATGCTTGCTTCCGGCCCAGGAAAGACATGGCTTGGCAGTTCGGGCTGGACTGTTCCCATGAGGCACAGGGTCAAGGCTGATTTGCATATGGCCATGTCTGACCTGGGGTGGTGTGGAGTGCAAAAAAAGATGGATTTAGGCCCAGATCTCTGTACCTGGGTGAATGTATGACATTGTTCTGCATTCTGTCTATCAATTGTTGTTTTTGCATTTGTCACCCCAAGTGGGATGGGTATGCTCAGACGTGAGTCTCATGCTCTCCACACCACTGGAGTCAAGATATCCAGGCTGATGAAGGCTGATAGCCAGAAACCGGTCCTTGGATGCTTGATTCCGGTCCAGGAAAGACATGGCTTGGCAGTTCGGGCTGGACTGTTCCCATGAGGCACAGGGTCAAGGCTGATTTGCATATGGCCATGTCTGATCTGGGGTGGTGTGGAGTGCAAAAAAACGATGGATTTATGCCCAGATCTCTGTACTGGGGTGAATGTATGACATTGTTTTGCATTCTGTCCATCAATTGTTGTTTTTGCATTTGTCACCCCGAGTGGGATGGGTATGCTCAGACATGAGTCCCATGCTCTCCACACCACTGGAGTCAAGCTATCCAGGCTGATGAAGGCTGATAGCCAGAAACCGGTCCTTGGATGCTTGATTCCGGTCCAGGAAAGACATGGCTTGGCAGTTCGGGCGGACTGTTCCCATGAGGCACAGGGTCAAGGCTGATTTGCATATGGCCATGTCTGACCTGGGGTGGTGTGGAGTGCAAAAAAACGATGGATTTAGTCCCAGATCTCTGTACTGGGGTGAATGTATGATATTGTTCTGCATTCTGTCCATCAATTGTTGTTTTTGCATTTGTCACCCCGAGTGGGATGGGTATGCTCAGACGTGAGTCCCATGCTCTCCACACCACTGGAGTCAAGCTATCCAGGCTGATGAAGGCTGATAGCCAGAAACCGGTCCTTGGATGCTTGGTTCCGGCCCAGGAAAGACATGGCTTGGCAGTTCGGGCTGGACTGTTCCCATGAGGCACAGGGTCAAGGCTGATTTGCATATGGCCATGTCTGACCTGGGGTGGTGTGGAGTGCAAAAAAACGATGGATTTAGGCCCAGATCTCTGTACTGGGGTGAATGTATGACATTGTTCTGCATTCTGTCCATCAATTGTTGTTTTTGCATTTGTCACCCCGAGTGGGATGGGTATGCTCAGACGTGAGTACCATGCTCTCCACACCACTGGAGTCAAGCTATCCAGGCAGATGAAGGCTGATAGCCAGAAATTGGTCCTCGAATGCTTGATTCCGGTCCAGGAAAGAAATGGCTTGGCAGTTCGGGCTGGACTGTTCCCATGAGGCACAGGGTCAAGGCTGATTTGCATATGGCCATGTCTGACCTGGGGTGGTGTGGAGTGCAAAAAAAGATGGATTTAGGCCCAGATCTCTGTACCTGGGTGAATGTATGACATTGTTCTGCATTCTGTCCATCAATTGTTGTTTTTGCATTTGTCACCCCGAGTGGGATGGGTATGCTCAGACGTGAGTCTCATGCTCTTCACACCACTGGAGTCAAGCTATCCAGGCTGATGAAGGCTGATAGCCAGAAACCGGTCCTTGGATGCTTGATTCCGGTCCAGGAAAGACATGGCTTGGCAGTTCGGGCTGGACTGTTCCCATGAGGCACAGGGTCAAGGCTGATTTGCATATGGCCATGTCTGACCTGGGGTGGTGTGGAGTGCAAATAAACGATGGATTTAGTCCCAGATCTCTGTACTGGGGTGAATGTATGACATTGTTCTACATTCTGTCCATCAATTGTTGTTTTTGCATTTGTCACCCCGAGTGGGATGGGTATGCTCAGACGTGAGTCCCATGCTCTCCACACCCCTGGAGTCAAGCTATCCAGGCTGATGAAGGCTGATAGCCAGAAACCGGTCCTTGGATGCTTGCTTCCGGCCCAGGAAAGACATGGCTTGGCAGTTCGGGCTGGACTGTTCCCATGAGGCACAGGGTCAAGGCTGATTTGCATATGGCCATGTCTGACCTGGGGTGGTGTGGAGTGCAAAAAAACGATGGATTTAGGCCCAGATCTCTGTACTGGGGTGAATGTATGACATTGTTCTGCATTCTGTCTATCAATTGTTGTTTTTGCATTTGTCACCCCAAGTGGGATGGGTATGCTCAGACGTGAGTCCCATGCTCTCCACACCACTGGAGTCAACCTATCCAGGCAGATGAAGGCTGATAGCCAGAAATTGGTCCTCGAATGCTTGATTCCGGTACAGGAAAGACATGGCTTGGCAGTTCAGGCTGGACTGTTCCCATGAGGCACAGGGTCAAGGCTGATTTGCATATGGCCATGTCTGACCTGGGGTGGTGTGGAGTGCAAAAAAAGATGGATTTAGGCCCAGATATCTGTACCTGGGTGAATGTATGACATTGTTCTGCATTCTGTCCATCAATTGTTGTTTTTGCATTTGTCACCCCGAGTGGGATTGGTATGCTCAGACGTGAGTCTCATGCTCTCCACCCCACTGGAGTCAAGCTATCCAGGCTGATGAAGGCTGATAGCCAGAAACCGGTCCTTGGATGCTTGCTTCCGGCCCAGGAAAGACATGGCTTGGCAGTTCGGGCTGGACTGTTCCCATGAGGCACAGGGTCAAGGCTGATTTGCATATGGCCATGTCTGACCTGGGGTGGTGTGGAGTGCAAAAAAAGATGGATTTAGGCCCAGATCTCTGTACCTGGGTGAATGTATGACATTGTTCTGCATTCTGTCCATCAATTGTTGTTTTTGCATTTGTCACCCCGAGTGGGATGGGTATGCTCAGACGTGAGTCTCATGCTCTCCACACCACTGGAGTCAAGCTATCCAGGCTGATGAAGGCTGATAGCCAGAAACCGGTCCTTGGATGCTTGATTCCGGTCCAGGAAAGACATGGCTTGGCAGTTCGGGCTGGACTGTTCCCATGAGGCACAGGGTCAAGGCTGATTTGCATATGGCCATGTCTGATCTGGGGTGGTGTGGAGTGCAAAAAAAGATAGATTTAGGCCCAGATCTCTGTACTGGGGTGAATGTATGACATTGTTCTGCATTCTGTCCATCAATTGTTGCTTTTGCATTTGTCACCCCGAGTGGGATGGGTATGCTCAGACGTGAGTCCCATGCTCTCCACACCACTGGAATCAAGCTATCCAGGCAGATGAAGGCTGATAGCCAGAAACAGGTCCTTGGATGCTTGATTCCGGTCCAGGAAAGACATCGCTTGGCAGTTCGGGCTGGACTGTTCCCATGAGGCACAGGGTCAAGGCTGATTTGCATATGGCCATGTCTGACCTGGGGTGGTGTCGAGTGCAAAAAAACGATGGATTTAGGCCCAGATCTCTGTACTGGGGTGAATGTATGACATTGTTCTGCATTATGTCCATCAATTGTTGTTTTTGCATTTGTCACCCCGAGTGGGATGGGTATGCTCAGACGTGAGTCCCATGCTCTCCACACCACTGGAGTCAAGCTATCCAGGCTGATGAAGGCTGATAGCCAGAAACCGGTCCTTGGATGCTTGATTCCGGTGCAGGAAAGACATGGCTTGGCAGTTCGGGTTGGACTGTTCCCATGAGGCACAGTGTCAAGGCTGATTTGCATATGGCCATGTGTGACCTGGGGTGGTGTGGAGTGAAAAAAAACTATGGATTTAGGCCCAGATCTCTGTACTGGGGTGAATGTATGACATTGTTCTGCATTCTGTCCATCAATTGTTGTTTTTGCATTTTTCACCCTGAGTGGGATGGGTATGCTCAGACATGAGTCCCATGCTCTCCACACCACTGGAGTCAAGCTATCCAGGCTGATGAAGGCTGATAGCCAGAAACAGGTCCTTAGATGCTTGATTCTGGTCCAGGAAAGACATGGCTTGGCAGTTCGGGCTGGACTGTTCCCATGAGGCACAGCGTCAAGGATGATTTGCATATGGCCATGTCTGACCTGGGGTGGTGTGGAGTGCAAAAAAATGATGGATTTAGTCCTAGATCTCTGTACTGGGGTGAATGTATGACATTGTTCTGCATTCTGTCCATCAATTGTTGTTTTTGCATTTGTCACCCCGAGTGGGATGGGTATGCTCAGACGTGAGTCCCATGCTCTCCACACCACTGGAGTCAAGCTATCCAGGCTGATGAAGGCTGATAGCCAGAAACCGGTCCTTGGATGCTTGCTTCCGGCCCAGGAAAGACATGGCTTGGCAGTTCGGGCTGGACTGTTCCCATGAGGCACAGGGTCAAGGCTGATTTGCATATGGCCATGTCTGACCTGGGGTGGTGTGGAGTGCAAAAAAACGATGGATTTAGGCCCAGATCTCTGTACTGGGGTGAATGTATGACATTGTTCTGCATTCTGTCTATCAATTGTTGTTTTTGCATTTGTCACCCCGAGTGGGATGGGTATGCTCAGACGTGAGTCCCATGCTCTCCACACCACTGGAGTCAAGCTATCCAGGCTGATGAAGGCTGATAGCCAGAA
Source organism: Lissotriton helveticus (assembly GCF_964261635.1). Lineage (NCBI taxonomy): Eukaryota > Metazoa > Chordata > Amphibia > Caudata > Salamandridae > Lissotriton > Lissotriton helveticus. The sequence continues at coordinate 59,404,551 of NC_136059.1, forward strand.
ACCGGTCCTTGGATGCTTGCTTCCGGCCCAGGAAAGACATGGCTTGGCAGTTCGGGCTGGACTGTTCCCATGAGGCACAGGGTCAAGGCTGATTTGCATATGGCCATGTCTGACCTGGGGTGGTGTGGAGTGCAAAAAAAGATGGATTTAGGCCCAGATCTCTGTACCTGGGTGAATGTATGACATTGTTCTGCATTCTGTCTATCAATTGTTGTTTTTGCATTTGTCACCCCGAGTGGGATGGGTATGCTCAGACGTGAGTCTCATGCTCTCCACACCACTGGAGTCAAGCTATCCAGGCTGATGAAGGCTGATAGCCAGAAACCGGTCCTTGGATGCTTGATTCCGGTCCAGGAAAGACATGGCTTGGCAGTTCGGGCTGGACTGTTCCCATGAGGCACAGGGTCAAGGCTGATTTGCATATGGCCATGTCTGATCTGGGGTGGTGTGGAGTGCAAAAAAACGATGGATTTATGCCCAGATCTCTGTACTGGGGTGAATGTATGACATTGTTTTGCATTCTGTCCATCAATTGTTGTTTTTGCATTTGTCACCCCGAGTGGGATGGGTATGCTCAGACATGAGTCCCATGCTCTCCACACCACTGGAGTCAAGCTATCCAGGCTGATGAAGGCTGATAGCCAGAAACCGGTCCTTGGATGCTTGATTCCGGTCCAGGAAAGACATGGCTTGGCAGTTCGGGTGGACTGTTCCCATGAGGCACAGGGTCAAGGCTGATTTGCATATGGCCATGTCTGACCTGGGGTGGTGTGGAGTGCAAAAAAACGATGGATTTAGTCCCAGATCTCTGTACTGGGGTGAATGTATGACATTGTTCTGCATTCTGTCCATCAATTGTTGTTTTTGCATTTGTCACCCCGAGTGGGATGGGTATGCTCAGACGTGAGTCCCATGCTCTCCACACCACTGGAGTCAAGCTATCCAGGCAGATGAAGGCTGATAGCCAGAAATTGGTCCTCGAATGCTTGATTCCGGTCCAGGAAAGACATGGCTTGGCAGTTCGGGCTGGACTGTTCCCATGAGGCACAGGGTCAAGGCTGATTTGCATATGGCCATGTCTGACCTGGGGTGGTGTGGAGTGCAAAAAAATGATGGATTTAGTCCTAGATCTCTGTACTGGGGTGAATGTATGACATTGTTCTGCATTCTGTCCATCAATTGTTGTTTTTGCATTTGTCACCCCGAGTGGGATGGGTATGCTCAGACGTGAGTCCCATGCTCTCCACACCACTGGAGTCAAGCTATCCAGGCTGATGAAGGCTGATAGCCAGAAACCGGTCCTTGGATGCTTGCTTCCGGCCCAGGAAAGACATGGCTTGGCAGTTCGGGCTGGACTGTTCCCATGAGGCACAGGGTCAAGGCTGATTTGCATATGGCCATGTCTGACCTGGGGTGGTGTGGAGTGCAAAAAAACGATGGATTTAGGCCCAGATCTCTGTACTGGGGTGAATGTATGACATTGTTCTGCATTCTGTCTATCAATTGTTGTTTTTGCATTTGTCACCCCGAGTGGGATGGGTATGCTCAGACGTGAGTCCCATGCTCTCCACACCACTGGAGTCAAGCTATCCAGGCTGATGAAGGCTGATAGCCAGAAACCGGTCCTTGGATGCTTGCTTCCGGCCCAGGAAAGACATGGCTTGGCAGTTCGGGCTGGACTGTTCCCATGAGGCACAGGGTCAAGGCTGATTTGCATATGGCCATGTCTGACCTGGGGTGGTGTGGAGTGCAAAAAAACGATGGATTTAGGCCCAGATCTCTGTACTGGGGTGAATGTATGACATTGTTCTGCATTCTGTCTATCAATTGTTGTTTTTGCATTTGTCACCCCGAGTGGGATGGGTATGCTCAGACGTGAGTCCCATGCTCTCCACACCACTGGAGTCAAGCTATCCAGGCTGATGAAGGCTGATAGCCAGAAACCGGTCCTTGGATGCTTGCTTCCGGCCCAGGAAAGACATGGCTTGGCAGTTCGGGCTGGACTGTTCCCATGAGGCACAGGGTCAAGGCTGATTTGCATATGGCCATGTCTGACCTGGGGTGGTGTGGAGTGCAAAAAAAGATGGATTTAGGCCCAGATCTCTGTACCTGGGTGAATGTATGACATTGTTCTGCATTCTGTCTATCAATTGTTGTTTTTGCATTTGTCACCCCGAGTGGGATGGGTATGCTCAGACGTGAGTCTCATGCTCTCCACACCACTGGAGTCAAGCTATCCAGGCTGATGAAGGCTGATAGCCAGAAACCGGTCCTTGGATGCTTGATTTCGGTCCAGGAAAGACATGGCTTGGCAGTTCGGGCTGGACTGTTCCCATGAGGCACAGGGTCAAGGCTGATTTGCATATGGCCATGTCTGATCTGGGGTGGTGTGGAGTGCAAAAAAACGATGGATTTATGCCCAGATCTCTGTACTGGGGTGAATGTATGACATTGTTTTGCATTCTGTCCATCAATTGTTGTTTTTGCATTTGTCACCCCGAGTGGGATGGGTATGCTCAGACATGAGTCCCATGCTCTCCACACCACTGGAGTCAAGCTATCCAGGCTGATGAAGGCTGATAGCCAGAAACCGGTCCTTGGATGCTTGATTCCGGTCCAGGAAAGACATGGCTTGGCAGTTCGGGTGGACTGTTCCCATGAGGCACAGGGTCAAGGCTGATTTGCATATGGCCATGTCTGACCTGGGGTGGTGTGGAGTGCAAAAAAACGATGGATTTAGTCCCAGATCTCTGTACTGGGGTGAATGTATGACATTGTTCTGCATTCTGTCCATCAATTGTTGTTTTTGCATTTGTCACCCCGAGTGGGATGGGTATGCTCAGACGTGAGTCCCATGCTCTCCACACCACTGGAGTCAAGCTATCCAGGCTGATGAAGGCTGATAGCCAGAAACCGGTCCTTGGATGCTTGCTTCCGGCCCAGGAAAGACATGGCTTGGCAGTTCGGGCTGGACTGTTCCCATGAGGCACAGGGTCAAGGCTGATTTGCATATGGCCATGTCTGACCTGGGGTGGTGTGGAGTGCAAAAAAACGATGGATTTAGGCCCAGATCTCTGTACTGGGGTGAATGTATGACATTGTTCTGCATTCTGTCCATCAATTGTTGTTTTTGCATTTGTCACCCCGAGTGGGATGGGTATGCTCAGACGTGAGTCCCATGCTCTCCACACCACTGGAGTCAAGCTATCCAGGCAGATGAAGGCTGATAGCCAGAAATTGGTCCTCGAATGCTTGATTCCGGTCCAGGAAAGACATGGCTTGGCAGTTCGGGCTGGACTGTTCCCATGAGGCACAGGGTCAAGGCTGATTTGCATATGGCCATGTCTGACCTGGGGTGGTGTGGAGTGCAAAAAAGGATGGATTTAGGCCCAGATCTCTGTACCTGGGTGAATGTATGACATTGTTCTGCATTCTGTCCATCAATTGTTGTTTTTGCATTTGTCACCCCGAGTGGGATGGGTATGCTCAGACGTGAGTCTCATGCTCTCCACACCACTGGAGTCAAGCTATCCAGGCTGATGAAGGCTGATAGCCAGAAACAGGTCCTTAGATGCTTGATTCTGGTCCAGGAAAGACATGGCTTGGCAGTTCGGGCTGGACTGTTCCCATGAGGCACAGGGTCAAGGATGATTTGCATATGGCCATGTCTGACCTGGGGTGGTGTGGAGTGCAAAAAAATGATGGATTTAGTCCTAGATCTCTGTACTGGGGTGAATGTATGACATTGTTCTGCATTCTGTCCATCAATTGTTGTTTTTGCATTTGTCACCCCGAGTGGGATGGGTATGCTCAGACGTGAGTCCCATGCTCTCCACACCACTGGAGTCAAGCTATCCAGGCTGATGAAGGCTGATAGCCAGAAACCGGTCCTTGGATGCTTGCTTCCGGCCCAGGAAAGACATGGCTTGGCAGTTTGGGCTGGACTGTTCCCATGAGGCACAGGGTCAAGGCTGATTTGCATATGGCCATGTCTGACCTGGGGTGGTGTGGAGTGCAAAAAAACGATGGATTTAGGCCCAGATCTCTGTACTGGGGTGAATGTATGACATTGTTCTGCATTCTGTCTATCAATTGTTGTTTTTGCATTTGTCACCCCGAGTGGGATGGGTATGCTCAGACGTGAGTCCCATGCTCTCCACACCACTGGAGTCAAGCTATCCAGGCTGATGAAGGCTGATAGCCAGAAACCGGTCCTTGGATGCTTGCTTCCGGCCCAGGAAAGACATGGCTTGGCAGTTCGGGCTGGACTGTTCCCATGAGGCACAGGGTCAAGGCTGATTTGCATATGGCCATGTCTGACCTGGGGTGGTGTGGAGTGCAAAAAAAGATGGATTTAGGCCCAGATCTCTGTACCTGGGTGAATGTATGACATTGTTCTGCATTCTGTCTATCAATTGTTGTTTTTGCATTTGTCACCCCGAGTGGGATGGGTATGCTCAGACGTGAGTCTCATGCTCTCCACACCACTGGAGTCAAGCTATCCAGGCTGATGAAGGCTGATAGCCAGAAACCGGTCCTTGGATGCTTGATTCCGGTCCAGGAAAGACATGGCTTGGCAGTTCGGGCTGGACTGTTCCCATGAGGCACAGGGTCAAGGCTGATTTGCATATGGCCATGTCTGATCTGGGGTGGTGTGGAGTGCAAAAAAACGATGGATTTATGCCCAGATCTCTGTACTGGGGTGAATGTATGACATTGTTTTGCATTCTGTCCATCAATTGTTGTTTTTGCATTTGTCACCCCGAGTGGGATGGGTATGCTCAGACATGAGTCCCATGCTCTCCACACCACTGGAGTCAAGCTATCCAGGCTGATGAAGGCTGATAGCCAGAAACCGGTCCTTGGATGCTTGATTCCGGTCCAGGAAAGACATGGCTTGGCAGTTCGGGCGGACTGTTCCCATGAGGCACAGGGTCAAGGCTGATTTGCATATGGCCATGTCTGACCTGGGGTGGTGTGGAGTGCAAAAAAACGATGGATTTAGTCCCAGATCTCTGTACTGGGGTGAATGTATGACATTGTTCTGCATTCTGTCCATCAATTGTTGTTTTTGCATTTGTCACCCCGAGTGGGATGGGTATGCTCAGACGTGAGTCCCATGCTCTCCACACCACTGGAGTCAAGCTATCCAGGCTGATGAAGGCTGATAGCCAGAAACCGGTCCTTGGATGCTTGCTTCCGGCCCAGGAAAGACATGGCTTGGCAGTTCGGGCTGGACTGTTCCCATGAGGCACAGGGTCAAGGCTGATTTGCATATGGCCATGTCTGACCTGGGTGGTGTGGAGTGCAAAAAAACGATGGATTTAGGCCCAGATCTCTGTACTGGGGTGAATGTATGACATTGTTCTGCATTCTGTCCATCAATTGTTGTTTTTGCATTTGTCACCCCGAGTGGGATGGGTATGCTCAGACGTGAGTCCCATGCTCTCCACACCACTGGAGTCAAGCTATCCAGGCAGATGAAGGTTGATAGCCAGAAATTGGTCCTCGAATGCTTGATTCCGGTCCAGGAAAGACATGGCTTGGCAGTTCGGGCTGGACTGTTCCCATGAGGCACAGGGTCAAGGCTGATTTGCATATGGCCATGTCTGACCTGGGGTGGTGTGGAGTGCAAAAAAGGATGGATTTAGGCCCAGATCTCTGTACCTGGGTGAATGTATGACATTGTTCTGCATTCTGTCCATCAATTGTTGTTTTTGCATTTGTCACCCCGAGTGGGATGGGTATGCTCAGACGTGAGTCTCATGCTCTCCACACCACTGGAGTCAAGCTATCCAGGCTGATGAAGGCTGATAGCCAGAAACCGGTCCTTGGATGCTTGATTCCGGTCCAGGAAAGACATGGCTTGGCAGTTCGGGCTGGACTGTTCCCATGAGGCACAGGGTCAAGGCTGATTTGCATATGGCCATGTCTGACCTGGGGTGGTGTGGAGTGCAAATAAACGATGGATTTAGTCCCAGATCTCTGTACTGGGGTGAATGTATGACATTGTTCTGCATTCTGTCCATCAATTGTTGTTTTTGCATTTGTCACCCCGAGTGGGATGGGTATGCTCAGACGTGAGTCCCATGCTCTCCACACCACTGGAGTCAAGCTATCCAGGCTGATGAAGGCTGATAGCCAGAAACCGGTCCTTGGATGCTTGCTTCCGGCCCAGGAAAGACATGGCTTGGCAGTTCGGGCTGGACTGTTCCCATGAGGCACAGGGTCAAGTCTGATTTGCATATGGCCATGTCTGACCTGGGGTGGTGTGGAGTGCAAAAAAACGATGGATTTAGGCCCAGATCTCTGTACTGGGGTGAATGTATGACATTGTTCTGCATTCTGTCTATCAATTGTTGTTTTTGCATTTGTCACCCCGAGTGGGATGGGTATGCTCAGACGTGAGTCCCATGCTCTCCACACCACTGGAGTCAAGCTATCCAGGCAGATGAAGGCTGATAGCCAGAAATTGGTCCTCGAATGCTTGATTCCGGTACAGGAAAGACATGGCTTGGCAGTTCGGGCTGGACTGTTCCCATGAGGCACAGGGTCAAGGCTGATTTGCATATGGCCATGTCTGACCTGGGGTGGTGTGGAGTGCAAAAAAAGATGGATTTAGGCCCAGATCTCTGTACCTGGGTGAATGTATGACATTGTTCTGCATTCTGTCCATCAATTGTTGTTTTTGCATTTGTCACCCCGAGTGGGATGGGTATGCTCAGACGTGAGTCTCATGCTCTCCACACCACTGGAGTCAAGCTATCCAGGCTGATGAAGGCTGATAGCCAGAAACCGGTCCTTGGATGCTTGATTCCAGTCCAGGAAAGACATGACTTGGCAGTTCGGGCTGGACTGTTCCCATGAGGCACAGGGTCAAGGCTGATTTGCATATGGCCATGTCTGATCTGGGGTGGTGTGGAGTGCAAAAAAATGATGGATTTATGCCCAGATCTCTGTACTGGGGTGAATGTATGACATTGTTTTGCATTCTGTCCATCAATTGTTGTTTTTGCATTTGTCACCCCGAGTGGGATGGGTATGCTCAGACATGAGTCCCATGCTCTCCACACCACTGGAGTCAAGCTATCCAGGCTGATGAAGGCTGATAGCCAGAAACCGGTCCTTGGATGCTTGATTCCGGTCCAGGAGAGACATGGCTTGGCAGTTCGGGCGGACTGTTCCCATGAGGCACAGGGTCAAGGCTGATTTGCATATGGCCATGTCTGACCTGGGGTGGTGTGGAGTGCAAAAAAACGATGGATTTAGTCCCAGATCTCTGTACTGGGGTGAATGTATGACATTGTTCTGCATTCTGTCCATCAATTGTTGTTTTTGCATTTGTCACCCCGAGTGGGATGGGTATGCTCAGACGTGAGTCCCATGCTCTCCACACCACTGGAGTCAAGCTATCCAGGCTGATGAAGGCTGATAGCCAGAAACCGGTCCTTGGATGCTTGCTTCCGGCCCAGGAAAGACATGGCTTGGCAGTTCAGGCTGGACTGTTCCCATGAGGCACAGGGTCAAGGCTGATTTGCATATGGCCATGTCTGACCTGGGGTGGTGTGGAGTGCAAAAAAACGATGGATTTAGGCCCAGATCTCTGTACTGGGGGGAATGTATGACATTGTTCTGCATTCTGTCCATCAATTGTTGTTATTGCATTTGTCACCCCGAGTGGGATGGGTATGCTCAGACGTGAGTCCCATGCTCTCCACACCACTGGAGTCAAGCTATCCAGGCTGATGAAGGCTGATAGCCAGAAACCGGTCCTTGGATGCTTGATTCCGGTCCAGGAAAGACATGGCTTGGCAGTTCGGGCTGGACTGTTCCCATGAGGCACAGGGTCAAGGCTGATTTGCAAATGGCCATGTCTGACCTGGGGTGGTGTGGAGTGCAAATAAACATTGGATTTAGTCCCAGATCTCTGTACTGGGGTGAATGTATGACATTGTCCTGCATTCTGTCCATCAATTGTTGTTTTTGCATTTGTCACCCCGAGTGGGATGGGTATGCTCAGACGTGAGTCCCATGCTCTCCACACCACTGGAGTCAAGCTATCCAGGCTGATGAAGGCTGATAGCCAGAAACCGGTCCTTGGATGCTTGCTTCCGGCCCAGGAAAGACATGGCTTGGCAGTTCGGGCTGGACTGTTCCCATGAGGCACAGGGTCAAGGCTGATTTGCATATGGCCATGTCTGACCTGGGGTGGTGTGGAGAGCAAAAAAAGATGGATTTAGGCCCAGATCTCTGTACCTGGGTGAATGTATGACATTGTTCTGCATTCTGTCCATCAATTGTTGTTTTTGCATTTGTCACCCCGAGTGGGATGGGTATGCTCAGACGTGAGTCTCATGCTCTCCACACCACTGGAGTCAAGCTATCCAGGCTGATGAAGGCTGATAGCCAGAAACCGGTCCTTGGATGGTTGATTCCGGTCCAGGAAAGACATGGCTTGGCAGTTCAGGCTGGACTGTTCCCATGAGGCACAGGGTCAAGGCTGATTTGCATATGGCCATGTCTGACCTGGGGTGGTGTGGAGTGCAAAAAAACGATGGATTTAGGCCTGGATCTCTGTACTGGGGTGAATGTATGACATTGTTCTGCATTCTGTCCATCAAATGTTGTTTTTGCATTTGTCACCCCGAGTGGGATGGGTATGCTCAGACGTGAGTCTCATGCTTTCCACACCACTGGAGTCAAGCTATCCAGGCTGATGAAGGTTGATAGCCGGAAACCAGTCCTTCGATGCTTGATTCCGGTCCAGGAAAGACATGGCTTGGCAGTTCGGGCTGGACTGTTCCCATGAGGCACAGGGTCAAGGCTGGTTTGCATATGGACATGTCTGACCTGGGGTGGTGTGGAGTGCAAAAAAACGATGGATTTAGGCCCAGATCTCTGTACTGGGGTGAATGTATGACATTGTTCTGCATTCTGTCCATCAATTGTTGTTATTGCATTTGTCACCCCGAGTGGGATGGGTATGCTCAGACGTGAGTCCCATGCTCTCCACACCACTGGAGTCAAGCTATCCAGGCAGATGAAGGCTGATAGCCAGAAATTGGTCCTCGAATGCTTGATTCCGGTCCAGGAAAGACATGGCTTGGCAGTTCGGGCTGGACTGTTCCCATGAGGCACAGGGTCAAGGCTGATTTGCATATGGCCATGTCTGACCTGGGGTGGTGTGGAGTGCAAAAAAAGATGGATTTAGGCCCAGATCTCTGTACCTGGGTGAATGTATGACATTGTTCTGCATTCTGTCCATCAATTGTTGTTTTTGCATTTGTCACCCCGAGTGGGATGGGTATGCTCAGACGTGAGTCTCATGCTCTCCACACCACTGGAGTCAAGCTATCCAGGCTGATGAAGGCTGATAGCCAGAAACCGGTCCTTGGATGCTTGATTCCGGTCCAGGAAAGACATGGCTTGGCAGTTCGGGCTGGACTGTTCCCATGAGGCACAGGGTCAAGGCTGATTTGCAAATGGCCATGTCTGACCTGGGGTGGTGTGGAGTACAAATAAACGATGGATTTAGTCCCAGATCTCTGTACTGGGGTGAATGTATGACATTGTTCTGCATTCTGTCCATCAATTGTTGTTTTTGCATTTGTCACCCCGAGTGGGATGGGTATGCTCAGACGTGAGTCCCATGCTCTCCACACCACTGGAGTCAAGCTATCCAGGCTGATGAAGGCTGATAGCCAGAAACCGGTCCTTGGATGCTTGCTTCCGGCCCAGGAAAGACATGGCTTGGCAGTTCGGGCTGGACTGTTCCCATGAGGCACAGGGTCAAGGCTGATTTGCATATGGCCATGTCTGACCTGGGGTGGTGTGGAGTGCAAAAAAACGATGGATTTAGGCCCAGATCTCTGTACTGGGGTGAATGTATGACATTGTTCTGCATTCTGTCTATCAATTGTTGTTTTTGCATTTGTCACCCCGAGTGGGATGGGTATGCTCAGATGTGAGTCCCATGCTCTCCACACCACTGGAGTCAAGCTATCCAGACAGATGAAGGCTGATAGCCAGAAATTGGTCCTCGAATGCTTGATTCCGGTCCAGGAAAGACATGGCTTGGCAGTTCGGGCTGGACTGTTCCCATGAGGCACAGGGTCAAGGCTGATTTGCATATGGCCATGTCTGACCTGGGGTGGTGTGGAGTGCAAAAAAAGATGGATTTAGGCCCAGATCTCTGTACCTGGGTGAAAGTATGACATTGTTCTGCATTCTGTCCATCAATTGTTGTTTTTGCATTTGTCACCCCGAGTGGGATGGGTATGCTCAGACGTGAGTCCCATGCTCTCCACACCACTGGAGTCAAGCTATCCAGGCTGATGAAGGCTGATAGCCAGAAACCGGTCCTTGGATGCTTGCTTCCGGCCCAGGAAAGACATGGCTTGGCAGTTCGGGCTGGACTGTTCCCATGAGGCACAGGGTCAAGGCTGATTTGCATATGGCCATGTCTGACCTGGGGTGGTGTGGAGAGCAAAAAAAGATGGATTTAGGCCCAGATCTCTGTACCTGGGTGAATGTATGACATTGTTCTGCATTCTGTCCATCAATTGTTGTTTTTGCATTTGTCACCCCGAGTGGGATGGGTATGCTCAGACGTGAGTCTCATGCTCTCCACACCACTGGAGTCAAGCTATCCAGGCTGATGAAGGCTGATAGCCAGAAACCGGTCCTTGGATGGTTGATTCCGGTCCAGGAAAGACATGGCTTGGCAGTTCAGGCTGGACTGTTCCCATGAGGCACAGGGTCAAGGCTGATTTGCATATGGCCATGTCTGACCTGGGGTGGTGTGGAGTGCAAAAAAACGATGGATTTAGGCCTGGATCTCTGTACTGGGGTGAATGTATGACATTGTTCTGCATTCTGTCCATCAAATGTTGTTTTTGCATTTGTCACCCCGAGTGGGATGGGTATGCTCAGACGTGAGTCTCATGCTTTCCACACCACTGGAGTCAAGCTATCCAGGCTGATGAAGGCTGATAGCCGGAAACCAGTCCTTCGATGCTTGATTCCGGTCCAGGAAAGACATGGCTTGGCAGTTCGGGCTGGACTGTTCCCATGAGGCACAGGGTCAAGGCTGGTTTGCATATGGACATGTCTGACCTGGGGTGGTGTGGAGTGCAAAAAAACGATGGATTTAGGCCCAGATCTCTGTACTGGGGTGAATGTATGACATTGTTCTGCATTCTGTCCATCAATTGTTGTTATTGCATTTGTCACCCCGAGTGGGATGGGTATGCTCAGACGTGAGTCCCATGCTCTCCACACCACTGGAGTCAAGCTATCCAGGCAGATGAAGGCTGATAGCCAGAAATTGGTCCTCGAATGCTTGATTCCGGTCCAGGAAAGACATGGCTTGGCAGTTCGGGCTGGACTGTTCCCATGAGGCACAGGGTCAAGGCTGATTTGCATATGGCCATGTCTGACCTGGGGTGGTGTGGAGTGCAAAAAAAGATGGATTTAGGCCCAGATCTCTGTACCTGGGTGAATGTATGACATTGTTCTGCATTCTGTCCATCAATTGTTGTTTTTGCATTTGTCACCCCGAGTGGGATGGGTATGCTCAGACGTGAGTCTCATGCTCTCCACACCACTGGAGTCAAGCTATCCAGGCTGATGAAGGCTGATAGCCAGAAACCGGTCCTTGGATGCTTGATTCCGGTCCAGGAAAGACATGGCTTGGCAGTTCGGGCTGGACTGTTCCCATGAGGCACAGGGTCAAGGCTGATTTGCAAATGGCCATGTCTGACCTGGGGTGGTGTGGAGTACAAATAAACGATGGATTTAGTCCCAGATCTCTGTACTGGGGTGAATGTATGACATTGTTCTGCATTCTGTCCATCAATTGTTGTTTTTGCATTTGTCACCCCGAGTGGGATGGGTATGCTCAGACGTGAGTCCCATGCTCTCCACACCACTGGAGTCAAGCTATCCAGGCTGATGAAGGCTGATAGCCAGAAACCGGTCCTTGGATGCTTGCTTCCGGCCCAGGAAAGACATGGCTTGGCAGTTCGGGCTGGACTGTTCCCATGAGGCACAGGGTCAAGGCTGATTTGCATATGGCCATGTCTGACCTGGGGTGGTGTGGAGTGCAAAAAAACGATGGATTTAGGCCCAGATCTCTGTACTGGGGTGAATGTATGACATTGTTCTGCATTCTGTCTATCAATTGTTGTTTTTGCATTTGTCACCCCGAGTGGGATGGGTATGCTCAGATGTGAGTCCCATGCTCTCCACACCACTGGAGTCAAGCTATCCAGACAGATGAAGGCTGATAGCCAGAAATTGGTCCTCGAATGCTTGATTCCGGTCCAGGAAAGACATGGCTTGGCAGTTCGGGCTGGACTGTTCCCATGAGGCACAGGGTCAAGGCTGATTTGCATATGGCCATGTCTGACCTGGGGTGGTGTGGAGTGCAAAAAAAGATGGATTTAGGCCCAGATCTCTGTACCTGGGTGAAAGTATGACATTGTTCTGCATTCTGTCCATCAATTGTTGTTTTTGCATTTGTCACCCCGAGTGGGATTGGTATGCTCAGACGTGAGTCTCATGCTCTCCACACCACTGGAGTCAATCTATCCAGGCTGATGAAGGCTGATAGCCAGAAACCGGTCCTTGGATGCTTGCTTCCGGCCCAGGAAAGACATGGCTTGGCAGTTCGGGCTGGACTGTTCCCATGAGGCACAGGGTCAAGGCTGATTTGCATATGGCCATGTCTGACCTGGGGTGGTGTGGAGTGCAAAAAAAGATAGATTTAGGCCCAGATCTCTGTACCTGGGTGAATGTATGACATTGTTCTGCATTCTGTCCATCAATTGTTGTTTTTGCATTTGTCACCCCGAGTGGGATGGGTATGCTCAGACGTGAGTCTCATGCTCTCCACACCACTGGAGTCAAGCTATCCAGGCTGATGAAGGCTGATAGCCAGAAACCGGTCCTTGGATGGTTGATTCCGGTCCAGGAAAGACATGGCTTGGCAGTTCGGGCTGGACTGTTCCCATGAGGCACAGGGTCAAGGCTGATTTGCATATGGCCATGTCTGACCTGGGGTGGTGTGGAGTGCAAAAAAACGATGGATTTAGGCCTGGATCTCTGTACTGGGGTGAATGTATGACATTGTTCTGCATTCTGTCCATCAAATGTTGTTTTTGCATTTGTCACCCCGAGTGGGATGGGTATGCTCAGACGTGAGTCTCATGCTTTCCACACCACTGGAGTCAAGCTATCCAGGCTGATGAAGGCTGATAGCCGGAAACCAGTCCTTCGATGCTTGATTCCGGTCCAGGAAAGACATGGCTTGGCAGTTCGGGCTGGACTGTTCCCATGAGGCACAGGGTCAAGGCTGATTTGCATATGGACATGTCTGACCTGGGGTGGTGTGGAGTGCAAAAAAACGATGGATTTATGCCCAGATCTCTGTACTGGGGTGAATGTATGACATTGGTCTGCATTCTGTCCATCAATTGTTTTTGCATTTGTCACCCTGAGTGGGATGGGTATGTTAAGACGTGAGTCCCATGCTCTCCACACCACTGGAGTCAAGTTTTCCAGGCTGATGAAGGCTGATAGCCAGAAAACGGTCCTTGGATGGTTGATTCAGGTCCAGGAAAGACATGGATTGGCAGTTCGGGCTGGACTGTTCCCATGAGGCACAGGGTCAAGGCTGATTTGCATATGGCCATGTCTGACCTGGGGTGGTGTGGAGTGCAAAAAAACGATGGATTTAGGCCCAGATCTCTGTACTAGGTCGAAAGTATGACATTGTTCTGCATTCTGTCCATCAAGTGTTGTTTTTGCATTCGTCACCCCGAGTGGGATGGGTATGCTCAGACGTGAGTCCCATGCTCTCCACACCACTGGAGTCAAGCTATCCAGGCTGATGAAGGCTGATAGCCAGAAACCGGTCCTTGGATGCTTGATTCCGGTCCAGGAAAGACATGGCATGGTAGTTCGGGCTGGACTGTTCCCATGAGGCACAGGGTCAAGGCTGATTTGCATATGGCCATGTCTGCCCTGGGGTGGTGTGGAGTGCAAAAAAATGATGGATTTAGGCCCAGATCTTTGTACTGGGGTGAATGTATGACATTGTTTTGCATTCTGTCCATCAATTGTTGTTTTTGCATTTGTCACCCCGAGTGGGATGGGTATGCTCAGACATGAGTGCCATGCTCTCCACACCACTGGAGTCAAGCTATCTAGGCTGATGAAGGCTGATAGCCAGAAACCGGTCCTTGGATGCTTGCTTCCGGCCCAGGAAAGACATGGCTTGGCAGTTCGGGCTGGACTGTTCCCATGAGGCACAGGGTCAAGGCTGATTTGCATATGGCCATGTCTGACCTGGGGTGGTGTGGAGTGCAAAAAAACGATGGATTTATGCCCAGATCTCTGTACTGGGGTGAATGTATGACATTGGTCTGCATTCTGTCCATCAATTGTTTTTGCATTTGTCACCCTGAGTGGGATGGGTATGTTCAGACGTGAGTCCCATGCTCTCCACACCACTGGAGTCAAGTTATCCAGGCTGATGAAGGCTGATAGCCAGAAAACGGTCCTTGGATGGTTGATTCAGGTCCAGGAAAGACATGGATTGGCAGTTCAGGCTGGACTGTTCCCATGAGGCACAGGGTCAAGGCTGATTTGCATATGGCCATGTCTGACCTGGGGTGGTGTGGAGTGCAAAAAAACGATGGATTTAGGCCCAGATCTCTGTACTAGGTCGAAAGTATGACATTGTTCTGCATTCTGTCCATCAAGTGTTGTTTTTGCATTCGTCACCCCGAGTGGGATGGGTATGCTCAGACGTGAGTCCCATGCTCTCCACACCACTGGAGTCAAGCTATCCAGGCTGATGAAGGCTGATAGCCAGAAACCGGTCCTTGGATGCTTGATTCCGGTCCAGGAAAGACATGGCATGGCAGTTCGGGCTGGACTGTTCCCATGAGGCACAGGGTCAAGGCTGTTTTGCATATGGCCATGTCTGCCCTGGGGTGGTGTGGAGTGCAAAAAAATGATGGATTTAGGCCCAGATCTCTGTACTGGGGTGAATGTATGACATTGTTCTGCATTCTGTCCATCAAATGTTGTTCTTGCATTTGTCACCCCGAGTGGGATGGGTATGCTCAGACGTGAGTCCCATGCTCTCCACAACACTGGAGTCAAGCTATCCAGGCTGATGAAGGCTGATAGCCAGAAACCGGTCCTTGGATGCTTGATTCCGGTCCAGGAAAGACATGGCTTCGCAGTTCGGGCTGGACTGTTCCCATGAGGCACAGGGTCAAGGCTGATTTGCATATGGCCATGTCTGACCTGGGGTGGTGTGGAGTGCAAAAAAACGATGGATTTAGGCCCAGACCTCTGTACTGGGGTGAATGTATGACATTGTTCTGCATTCTGTCCATCAATTGTTGTTTTTGCATTTGTCACCCCGAGTGGGATGGGTATGCTCAGACGTGAGTCTCATGCTCTCCACACCACTGGAGTCAAGCTATCCAGGCTGATGAAGGCTGATAGCCGGAAACCGGTCCTTGGATGCTACATTCCGGTCCAGGAAAGACATGGCTCGGCAGTTCGGGCTGGACTGTTCCCATGAGGCACAGGGTCAAGGCTGATTTGCATATGGCCATGTCTGACCTGGGGTGGTGTGGAGTGCAAAAAAACGATGGATTTATGCCCAGATATCTGTACTGGGGTGAATGTATGACATTGTTCTGCATTCTGTCCATCAATTGTTTTTGCATTTGTCACCCCGAGTGGGATGGGTATGTTCAGACGTGAGTCCCATGCTCTCCACACCACTGGAGTCAAGTTATCCAGGCTGATGAAGGCTGATAGCCAGAAAACGGTCCTTGGATGGTTGATTGAGGTCCAGGAAAGACATGGATTGGCAGTTCGGGCTGGACTGTTCCCATGAGGCACAGGGTCAAGGCTGATTTGCATATGGCCATGTCTGACCTGGGGTGGTGTGGAGTGGAAAAAAACGATGGATGTAGGCCCAGATCTCTGTACTAGGGTGAAAGTATGACATTTTTCTGCATTCTGTCCATCAAGTGTTGTTTTTGCATTCATCACCCCGAGTGGGATGGGTATGCTCAGACGTGAGTCCCATGCTCTCCACACCACTGGAGTCAAGCTATCCAGGCTGATGAAGGCTGATAGCCAGAAACCGGTCCTTGGATGCTTGATTCCGGTCCAGGAAAGACATGGCATGGCAGTTCGGGCTGGACTGTTCCCATGAGGCACAGGGTCAAGGCTGATTTGCATATGGCCATGTCTGCCCTGCGGTGGTGTGGAGTGCAAAAAAATGATGGATTTAGGCCCAGATCTCTGTACTGGGGTGAATGTATGACATTGTTCTGCATTCTGTCCATCAATTGTTGTTTTTGCATTTGTCACCCCGAGTGGGATGGGTATGCTCAGACGTGAGTCCCATGCTCTCCACACCACTGGAGTCAAGCTATCCAGGCTGATGAAGGCTGATAGCCAGAAACAGGTCCTTGGATGCTTGATTTTGGTCCAGGAAAGACAAGGCTTGGCAGTTCGGGCTGGACTGTTCCCATGAGGCACAGGGTCAATGCTGATTTGCATATGGCCATGTCAGACCTGGGGTGGTGTGAAGTGCACAAAAACAATGGATTTAGGCCCAGATCTCTGTACTGGGGTGAATGTATGACATTGTTTTGCATTCTGTCCATCAATTGTTGTTTTTGCATTTGTGACCCCGAGTGGGATGGGTATGCTCAGACATGAGTCCCATGCTCTCCACACCACTGGAGTCAAGCTATCCAGGCTTATGAAGGCTGATAGCCAGAAACTGGTCCTTGGATACTTGATTCCGGTCCAGGAAAGACATGGCTTGGCAGTTCGGGCTGGACTGTTCCCTTGAGGCACAGGGTCAAGGCTGATTTGCATATGGCCATGTCTGACCTGGGGTGGTGTGGAGTGCAAAAAAACGATGGATTTAGTCCCAGATCTCTGTACTGGGGTGAATGTATGACATTGTTCTGCATTCTGTCCATCAATTGTTGTTTTTGCATGTGTCACCCCGAGTGGGATGGGTATGCTCAGACGTGAGTCCCATGCTCTCCACACCACTGGAGTCAAGCTATCCAGGCTGATGAAGGCTGATAGCCAGAAACCGGTCCTTGGATGCTTGCTTCCGGTCCAGGAAAGACATGGCTTGGCAGTTCGGGCTGGACTGTTCCCATGAGGCACAGGGTCAAGGCTGATTTGCATATGGCCATGTCTGACCTGGGGTGGTGTGGAGTGCAAAAAAACGATGGATTTAGGCCCAGATCTCTGTACTGGGGTGAATGTATGACATTGTTCTGCATTCTGTCCATCAATTGTTGTTTTTGCATTTGTCACCCCGAGTGGGATGGGTATGCTCAGACGTGATTCCCTTGCTCTCCACACCACTGGAGTCAAGCTAGCCAGGCTGATGAAGGCTGATAGCCTGAAACCGGTCCTTGGATGCTTGATTCCGGTCCAGGAAAGACATGGCTTGGCAGTTCGGGTTTGACTGTTCCCATGAGGCACAGGGTCAAGGCTGATTTGCATATGGGCATGTCTGATCTGGGGTGGTGTGGAGTGCAAAAAAACGATGGATTTAGGCCCAGATCTCTGTACTGGGGTGAATGTATGACATTGTTCTGCATTCTGTCCATCAATTGTTGTTTTTGCATTTGTCACCCCGAGTGGGATGGGTATGCTCAGACGTGAGTCCCATGCTCTCCACACCACTGGAGTCAAGCTATCCAGGCAGATGAAGGCTGATAGCCAGAAACCGGTCCTTGGATGCTTGATTCCGGTCCAGGAAAGACATGGCTTGGCAGTTCGGGCTGGACTGTTCCCATGAGGCACAGGGTCAAGGCTGATTTGCATATGGCCATGTCTGACCTGGGGTGGTGTGGAGTGCAAAAAAAGATGGATTTAGGCACAAATCTCTGTACCTGGGTGAATGTATGACATTGTTCTGCATTCTGTCCATCAATTGTTGTTTTTTCATTTGTCACCCCGAGTGGGATGGGTATGCTCAGACGTGAGTCTCATGCTCTCCACACCACTGGAGTCAAGCTATCCAGGCTGATGAAGGCTGATAGCCAGAAACCGGTCCTTGGATGCTTGATTCCGGTCCAGGAAAGACATGGCTTGGCAGTTCGGGCTGGACTGTTCCCATGAGGCACAGGGTCAAGGCTGATTTGCATATGGCCATGTCTGACCTGGGGTGGTGTGGAGTGCAAAAAAAGATGGATTTAGGCCCAGATCTCTGTACTGGGGTGAATGTATGACATTGGTCTGCATTCTGTCCATCAATTGTTTTTGCATTTGTCACCCTGAGTGGGATGGGTATGTTAAGACGTGAGTCCCATGCTCTCCACACCACTGGAGTCAAGTTTTCCAGGCTGATGAAGGCTGATAGCCAGAAAACGGTCCTTGGATGGTTGATTCAGGTCCAGGAAAGACATGGATTGGCAGTTCGGGCTGGACTGTTCCCATGAGGCACAGGGTCAAGGCTGATTTGCATATGGCCATGTCTGACCTGGGGTGGTGTGGAGTGCAAAAAAACGATGGATTTAGGCCCAGATCTCTGTACTAGGTCGAAAGTATGACATTGTTCTGCATTCTGTCCATCAAGTGTTGTTTTTGCATTCGTCACCCCGAGTGGGATGGGTATGCTCAGACGTGAGTCCCATGCTCTCCACACCACTGGAGTCAAGCTATCCAGGCTGATGAAGGCTGATAGCCAGAAACCGGTCCTTGGATGCTTGATTCCGGTCCAGGAAAGACATGGCATGGTAGTTCGGGCTGGACTGTTCCCATGAGGCACAGGGTCAAGGCTGATTTGCATATGGCCATGTCTGCCCTGGGGTGGTGTGGAGTGCAAAAAAATGATGGATTTAGGCCCAGATCTTTGTACTGGGGTGAATGTATGACATTGTTTTGCATTCTGTCCATCAATTGTTGTTTTTGCATTTGTCACCCCGAGTGGGATGGGTATGCTCAGACATGAGTGCCATGCTCTCCACACCACTGGAGTCAAGCTATCCAGGCTGATGAAGGCTGATAGCCAGAAACTGGTCCTTGGATGCTTGATTCCGGTCCAGGAAAGACATGGCATGGCAGTTCGGGCTGGACTGTTCCCATGAGGCACAGGGTCAAGGCTGATTTGCATATGGCCATGTCTGCCCTGGGGTGGTGTGGAGTGCAAAAAAATGATGGATTTAGGCCCAGATCTCTGTACTGGGGTGAATGTATGACATTGTTCTGCATTCTGTCCATCAAATGTTGTTCTTGCATTTGTCACCCCTAGTGGGATGGGTATGCTCAGACGTGAGTCCCATGCTCTCCACACCACTGGAGTCAAGCTATCCAGGCTGATGAAGGCTGATAGCCAGAAACCGGTCCTTGGATGCTTGATTCCGGTCCAGGAAAGACATGGCTTCGCAGTTCGGGCTGGACTGTTCCCATGAGGCACAGGGTCAAGGCTGATTTGCATATGGCCATGTCTGACCTGGGGTGGTGTGGAGTGCAAAAAAACGATGGATTTAGGCCCAGACCTCTGTACTGGGGTGAATGTATGACATTGTTCTGCATTCTGTCCATCAATTGTTGTTTTTGCATTTGTCACCCCGAGTGGGATGGGTATGCTCAGACGTTAGTCTCATGCTCTCCACACCACTGGAGTCAAGCTATCCAGGCTGATGAAGGCTGATAGCCGGAAACCGGTCCTTGGATGCTGGATTCCGGTCCAGGAAAGACATGGCTTGGCAGTTCGGGCTGGACTGTTCCCATGAGGCACAGGGTCAAGGCTGATTTGCATATGGCCATGTCTGACCTGGGGTGGTGTGGAGTGCAAAAAAACGATGGATTTATGCCCAGATATCTGTACTGGGGTGAATGTATGACATTGTTCTGCATTCTGTCCATCAATTGTTTTTGCATTTGTCACCCCGAGTGGGATGGGTATGTTCAGACGTGAGTCCCATGCTCTCCACACCACTGGAGTCAAGATATCAAGGCTGATGAAGGCTGATAGCCAGAAAACGGTCCTTGGATGGTTGATTGAGGTCCAGGAAAGACATGGATTGGCAGTTCGGGCTGGACTGTTCCCATGAGGCACAGGGTCAAGGCTGATTTGCATATGGCCATGTCTGACCTGGGGTGGTGTGGAGTGCAAAAAAACGATGGATTTAGGCCCAGATCTCTGTACTAGGGTGAAAGTATGACATTGTTCTGCATTCTGTCCATCAAGTGTTGTTTTTGCATTCATCACCCCGAGTGGGATGGGTATGCTCAGACGTGAGTCCCATGCTCTCCACACCACTGGAGTCAAGCTATCCAGGCTGATGAAGGCTGATAGCCAGAAACCGGTCCTTGAATGCTTGATTCCGGTCCAGGAAAGACATGGCATGGCAGTTCGGGCTGGACTGTTCCCATGAGGCACAGGGTCAAGGCTGATTTGCATATGGCCATGTCTGCCCTGCGGTGGTGTGGAGTGCAAAAAAATGATGGATTTAGGCCCAGATCTCTGTACTGGGGTGAATGTATGACATTGTTCTGCATTCTGTCCATCAATTGTTGTTTTTGCATTTGTCACCCCGAGTGGGATGGGTATGCTCAGACGTGAGTCCCATGCTCTCCACACCACTGGAGTCAAGCTATCCAGGCTGATGAAGGCTGATAGCCAGAAACAGGTCCTTGGATGCTTGATTTCGGTCCAGGAAAGACAAGGCTTGGCAGTTCGGGCTGGACTGTTCCCATGAGGCACAGGGTCAATGCTGATTTGCATATGGCCATGTCAGACCTGGGGTGGTGTGAAGTGCACAAAAACAATGGATTTAGGCCCAGATCTCTGTACTGGGGTGAATGTATGACATTGTTTTGCATTCTGTCCATCAATTGTTGTTTTTGCATTTGTCACCCCGAGTGGGATGGGTATGCTCAGACATGAGTCCCATGCTCTCCACACCACTGGAGTCAAGCTATCCAGGCTTATGAAGGCTGATAGCCAGAAACTGGTCCTTGGATGCTTGATTCCGGTCCAGGAAAGACATAGCTTGGCAGTTCGGGCTGGACTGTTCCCTTGAGGCACAGGGTCAAGGCTGATTTGCATATGGCCATGTCTGACCTGGGGTGGTGTGGAGTGCAAAAAAACGATGGATTTAGTCCCAGATCTCTGTACTGGGGTGAATGTATGACATTGTTCTGCATTCTGTCCATCAATTGTTGTTTTTGCATGTGTCACCCCGAGTGGGATGGGTATGCTCAGACGTGAGTCCCATGCTCTCCACACCACTGGAGTCAAGCTATCCAGGCTGATGAAGGCTGATAGCCAGAAACCGGTCCTTGGATGCTTGCTTCCGGTCCAGGAAAGACATGGCTTGGCAGTTCGGGCTGGACTGTTCCCATGAGGCACAGGGTCAAGGCTGATTTGCATATGGCCATGTCTGACCTGGGGTGGTGTGGAGTGCAAAAAAACGATGGATTTAGGCCCAGATCTCTGTACTGGGGTGAATGTATGACATTGTTCTGCATTCTGTCCATCAATTGTTGTTTTTGCATTTGTCACCCCGAGTGGGATGGGTATGCTCAGACGTGATTCCCTTGCTCTCCACACCACTGGAGTCAAGCTAGCCAGGCTGATGAAGGCTGATAGCCTGAAACCGGTCCTTGGATGCTTGATTCCGGTCCAGGAAAGACATGGCTTGGCAGTTCGGGTTTGACTGTTCCCATGAGGCACAGGGTCAAGGCTGATTTGCATATGGGCATGTCTGATCTGGGGTGGTGTGGAGTGCAAAAAAACGATGGATTTAGGCCCAGATCTCTGTACTGGGGTGAATGTATGACATTGTTCTGCATTCTGTCCATCAATTGTTGTTTTTGCATTTGTCACCCCGAGTGGGATGGGTATGCTCAGACGTGAGTCCCATGCTCTCCACACCACTGGAGTCAAGCTATCCAGGCAGATGAAGGCTGATAGCCAGAAACCGGTCCTTGGATGCTTGATTCCGGTCCAGGAAAGACATGGCTTGGCAGTTCGGGCTGGACTGTTCCCATGAGGCACAGGGTCAAGGCTGATTTGCATATGGCCATGTCTGACCTGGGGTGGTGTGGAGTGCAAAAAAAGATGGATTTAGGCACAAATCTCTGTACCTGGGTGAATGTATGACATTGTTCTGCATTCTGTCCATCAATTGTTGTTTTTTCATTTGTCACCCCGAGTGGGATGGGTATGCTCAGACGTGAGTCTCATGCTCTCTACACCACTGGAGTCAAGCTATCCAGGCTGATGAAGGCTGATAGCCAGAAACCGGTCCTTGGATGCTTGATTCCGGTCCAGGAAAGACATGGCTTGGCAGTTCGGGCTGGACTGTTCCCATGAGGCACAGGGTCAAGGCTGATTTGCATATGGCCATGTCTGACCTGGGGTGGTGTGGAGTGCAAAAAAAGATGGATTTAGGCCCAGATCTCTGTACTGGGGTGAATGTATGACATTGGTCTGCATTCTGTCCATCAATTGTTTTTGCATTTATCACCCTGAGTGGGATGGGTATGTTAAGACGTGAGTCCCATGCTCTCCACACCACTGGAGTCAAGTTTTCCAGGCTGATGAAGGCTGATAGCCAGAAAACGGTCCTTGGATGGTTGATTCAGGTCCAGGAAAGACATGGATTGGCAGTTCGGGCTGGACTGTTCCCATGAGGCACAGGGTCAAGGCTGATTTGCATATGGCCATGTCTGACCTGGGGTGGTGTGGAGTGTAAAAAAACGATGGATTTAGGCCCAGATCTCTATACTAGGTCGAAAGTATGACATTGTTCTGCATTCTGTCCATCAAGTGTTGTTTTTGCATTTGTCACCCCGAGTGGGATGGGTATGCTCAGATGTGAGTCCCATGCTCTCCACACCACTGGAGTCAAGCTATCCAGGCTGATGAAGGCTGATAGCCAGAAACCGGTCCTTGGATGCTTGATTCCGGTCCAGGAAAGACATGGCATGGTAGTTCGGGCTGGACTGTTCCCATGAGGCACAGGGTCAAGGCTGATTTGCATATGGCCATGTCTGCCCTGGGGTGGTGTGGAGTGCAAAAAAATGATGGATTTAGGCCCAGATCTTTGTACTGGGGTGAATGTATGACATTGTTTTGCATTCTGTCCATCAATTGTTGTTTTTGCATTTGTCACCCCGAGTGGGATGGGTATGCTCAGACATGAGTGCCATGCTCTCCACACCACTGGAGTCAAGCTATCCAGGCTGATGAAGGCTGATAGCCAGAAACCGGTCCTTGGATGCTTGATTCCGGTCCAGGAAAGACATGGCTTGGCAGTTCGGGTTGGACTGTTCCCATGAGGCACAGGGTCAAGGCTGATTTGCATATGGGCATGTCTGATCTGGGGTGGTGAGGAGGGCAAAGAAACGATGGATTTATGCCCAGATCTCTGTACTGGGGTGAATGTATGACATTGTTTTGCATTCTGTCCATCAATTGTTGTTTTTGCATTTGTCACCCCGAGTGGGATGGGTATGCTCAGACATGAGTCCCATGCTCTCCACACCACTGGAGTCAAGCTATCCAGGCTGATGAAGGCTGATAGCCAGAAACCGGTCCTTGGATGCTTGATTCCGGTCCAGGAAAGACATGGCTTGGCAGTTCGGGCGGACTGTTCCCATGAGGCACAGGGTCAAGGCTGATTTGCATATGGCCATGTCTGACCTGGGGTGGTGTGGAGTGCAAAAATACGATGGATTTAGTCCCAGAACTCTGTACTGGGGTGAATGTATGACATTGTTCTGCATTCTGTCCATCAATTGTTGTTTTTGCATTTGTCACCCCGAGTGGGATGGGTATGCTCAGACGTGAGTCCCATGCTCTCCACACCACTGGAGTCAAGCTATCCAGGCTGATGAAGGCTGATAGCCAGAAACCGGTCCTTGGATGCTTGCTTCCGGCCCAGGAAAGACATGGCTTGGCAGTTCGGGCTGGACTGTTCCCATGAGGCACAGGGTCAAGGCTGATTTGCATATGGCCATGTCTGACCTGGGGTGGTGTGGAGTGCAAAAAAACGATGGATTTATGCCCAGATCTCTGTACTGGGGTGAATGTATGACATTGGTCTGCATTCTGTCCATCAATTGTTTTTGCATTTGTCACCCCGAGTGGGATGGGTATGCTCAGACGTGAGTCCCATGCTCTCCACACCACTGGAGTCAAGTTATCCAGGCTGATGAAGGCTGATAGCCAGAAAACGGTCCTTGGATGGTTGATTCAGGTCCAGGAAAGACATGGATTGGCAGTTCGGGCTGGACTGTTCCCATGAGGCACAGGGTCAAGGCTGATTTGCATATGGCCATGTCTGACCTGGGGTGGTGTGGAGTGCAAAAAAACGATGGATTTAGGCCCAGATCTCTATACTAGGTCGAAAGTATGACATTGTTCTGCATTCTGTCCATCAAGTGTTGTTTTTGCATTTGTCACCCCGAGTGGGATGGGTATGCTCAGACGTGAGTCCCATGCTCTCCACACCACTGGAGTCAAGCTATCCAGGCTGATGAAGGCTGATAGCCAGAAACCGGTCCTTGGATGCTTGATTCCGGTCCAGGAAAGACATGGCATGGTAGTTCGGGCTGGACTGTTCCCATGAGGCACAGGGTCAAGGCTGATTTGCATATGGCCATGTCTGCCCTGGGGTGGTGTGGAGTGCAAAAAAATGATGGATTTAGGCCCAGATCTTTGTACTGGGGTGAATGTATGACATTGTTTTGCATTCTGTCCATCAATTGTTGTTTTTGCATTTGTCACCCCGAGTGGGATGGGTATGCTCAGACATGAGTGCCATGCTCTCCACACCACTGGAGTCAAGCTATCCAGGCTGATGAAGGCTGATAGCCAGAAACCGGTCCTTGGATGCTTGATTCCGGTCCAGGAAAGACATGGCTTGGCAGTTCGGGTTGGACTGTTCCCATGAGGCACAGGGTCAAGGCTGATTTGCATATGGGCATGTCTGATCTGGGGTGGTGAGGAGTGCAAAGAAACGATGGATTTATGCCCAGATCTCTGTACTGGGGTGAATGTATGACATTGTTTTGCATTCTGTCCATCAATTGTTGTTTTTGCATTTGTCACCCCTACTGGGATGGGTATGCTCAGACATGAGTCCCATGCTCTCCACACCACTGGAGTCAAGCTATCCAGGCTGATGAAGGCTGATAGCCAGAAACCGGTCCTTGGATGCTTGATTCCGGTCCAGGAAAGACATGGCTTGGCAGTTCGGGCGGACTGTTCCCATGAGGCACAGGGTCAAGGCTGATTTGCATATGGCCATGTCTGACCTGGGGTGGTGTGGAGTGCAAAAATACGATGGATTTAGTCCCAGAACTCTGTACTGGGGTGAATGTATGACATTGTTCTGCATTCTGTCCATCAATTGTTGTTTTTGCATTTGTCACCCCGAGTGGGATGGGTATGCTCAGACGTGAGTCCCATGCTCTCCACACCACTGGAGTCAAGCTATCCAGGCTGATGAAGGCTGATAGCCAGAAACCGGTCCTTGGATGCTTGCTTCCGGCCCAGGAAAGACATGGCTTGGCAGTTCGGGCTGGACTGTTCCCATGAGGCACAGGGTCAAGGCTGATTTGCATATGGCCATGTCTGACCTGGGGTGGTGTGGAGTGCAAAAAAACGATGGATTTATGCCCAGATCTCTGTACTGGGGTGAATGTATGACATTGGTCTGCATTCTGTCCATCAATTGTTTTTGCATTTGTCACCCTGAGTGGGATGGGTATGTTCAGACGTGAGTCCCATGCTCTCCACACCACTGGAGTCAAGTTATCCAGGCTGATGAAGGCTGATAGCCAGAAAACGGTCCTTGGATGGTTGATTCAGGTCCAGGAAAGACATGGATTGGCAGTTCAGGCTGGACTGTTCCCATGAGGCACAGGGTCAAGGCTGATTTGCATATGGCCATGTCTGACCTGGGGTGGTGTGGAGTGCAAAAAAACGATGGATTTAGGCCCAGATCTCTGTACTAGGTCGAAAGTATGACATTGTTCTGCATTCTGTCCATCAAGTGTTGTTTTTGCATTCGTCACCCCGAGTGGGATGGGTATGCTCAGACGTGAGTCCCATGCTCTCCACACCACTGGAGTCAAGCTATCCAGGCTGATGAAGGCTGATAGCCAGAAACCGGTCCTTGGATGCTTGATTCCGGTCCAGGAAAGACATGGCATGGCAGTTCGGGCTGGACTGTTCCCATGAGGCACAGGGTCAAGGCTGATTTGCATATGGCCATGTCTGCCCTGGGGTGGTGTGGAGTGCAAAAAAATGATGGATTTAGGCCCAGATCTCTGTACTGGGGTGAATGTATGACATTGTTCTGCATTCTGTCCATCAAATGTTGTTCTTGCATTTGTCACCCCGAGTGGGATGGGTATGCTCAGACGTGAGTCCCATGCTCTCCACACCACTGGAGTCAAGCTATCCAGGCTGATGAAGGCTGATAGCCAGAAACCGGTCCTTGGATGCTTGATTCCGGTCCAGGAAAGACATGGCTTCGCAGTTCGGGCTGGACGGTTCCCATGAGGCACAGGGTCAAGGCTGATTTGCATATGGCCATGTCTGACCTGGGGTGGTGTGGAGTGCAAAAAAACGATGGATTTAGGCCCAGACCTCTGTACTGGGGTGAATGTATGACATTGTTCTGCATTCTGTCCATCAATTGTTGTTTTTGCATTTGTCACCCCGAGTGGGATGGGTATGCTCAGACGT
Organism: Lissotriton helveticus; assembly: GCF_964261635.1. Lineage (NCBI taxonomy): Eukaryota > Metazoa > Chordata > Amphibia > Caudata > Salamandridae > Lissotriton > Lissotriton helveticus. The sequence goes on from NC_136059.1 coordinate 59,431,330, forward strand.
TAGTCTCATGCTCTCCACACCACTGGAGTCAAGCTATCCAGGCTGATGAAGGCTGATAGCCGGAAACCGGTCCTTGGATGCTGGATTCCGGTCCAGGAAAGACATGGCTTGGCAGTTCGGGCTGGACTGTTCCCATGAGGCACAGGGTCAAGGCTGATTTGCATATGGCCATGTCTGACCTGGGGTGGTGTGGAGTGCAAAAAAACGATGGATTTATGCCCAGATATCTGTACTGGGGTGAATGTATGACATTGTTTTGCATTCTGTCCATCAATTGTTTTTGCATTTGTCACCCCGAGTGGGATGGGTATGTTCAGACGTGAGTCCCATGCTCTCCACACCACTGGAGTCAAGTTATCCAGGCTGATGAAGGCTGATAGCCAGAAAACGGTCCTTGGATGGTTGATTGAGGTCCAGGAAAGACATGGATTGGCAGTTCGGGCTGGACTGTTCCCATGAGGCACAGGGTCAAGGCTGATTTGCATATGGCCATGTCTGACCTGGGGTGGTGTGGAGTGCAAAAAAACGATGGATTTAGGCCCAGATCTCTGTACTAGGGTGAAAGTATGACATTGTTCTGCATTCTGTCCATCAAGTGTTGTTTTTGCATTCATCACCCCGAGTGGGATGGGTATGCTCAGACGTGAGTCCCATGCTCTCCACACCACTGGAGTCAAGCTATCCAGGCTGATGAAGGCTGATAGCCAGAAACCGGTCCTTGGATGCTTGATTCCGGTCCAGGAAAGACATGGCATGGCAGTTCGGGCTGGACTGTTCCCATGAGGCACAGGGTCAAGGCTGATTTGCATATAGCCATGTCTGCCCTGCGGTGGTGTGGAGTGCAAAAAATGATGGATTTAGGCCCAGATCTCTGTACTGGGGTGAATGTATGACATTGTTCTGCATTCTGTCCATCAATTGTTGTTTTTGCATTTGTCACCCCGAGTGGGATGGGTATGCTCAGACGTGAGTCCCATGCTCTCCACACCACTGGAGTCAAGCTATCCAGGCTGATGAAGGCTGATAGCCAGAAACAGGTCCTTGGATGCTTGATTTCGGTCCAGGAAAGACAAGGCTTGGCAGTTCGGGCTGGACTGTTCCCATGAGGCACAGGGTCAATGCTGATTTGCATATGGCCATGTCAGACCTGGGGTGGTGTGAAGTGCACAAAAACAATGGATTTAGGCCAGATCTCTGTACTGGGGTGAATGTATGACATTGTTTTGCATTCTGTCCATCAATTGTTGTTTTTGCATTTGTCACCCCGAGTGGGATGGGTATGCTCAGACATGAGTCCCATGCTCTCCACACCACTGGAGTCAAGCTATCCAGGCTTATGAAGGCTGATAGCCAGAAACTGGTCCTTGGATGCTTGATTCCGGTCCAGGAAAGACATGGCTTGGCAGTTCGGGCTGGACTGTTCCCTTGAGGCACAGGGTCAAGGCTGATTTGCATATGGCCATGTCTGACCTGGGGTGGTGTGGAGAGCAAAAAAACGATGGATTTAGTCCCAGATCTCTGTACTGGGGTGAATGTATGACATTGTTCTGCATTCTGTCCATCAATTGTTGTTTTTGCATGTGTCACCCCGAGTGGGATGGGTATGCTCAGACGTGAGTCCCATGCTCTCCACACCACTGGAGTCAAGCTATCCAGGCTGATGAAGGCTGATAGCCAGAAACCGGTCCTTGGATGCTTGCTTCCGGTCCAGGAAAGACATGGCTTGGCAGTTCGGGCTGGACTGTTCCCATGAGGCACAGGGTCAAGGCTGATTTGCATATGGCCATGTCTGACCTGGGGTGGTGTGGAGTGCAAAAAAACGATGGATTTAGGCCCAGATCTCTGTACTGGGGTGAATGTATGACATTGTTCTGCATTCTGTCCATCAATTGTTGTTTTTGCATTTGTCACCCCGAGTGGGATGGGTATGCTCAGACGTGATTCCCTTGCTCTCCACACCACTGGAGTCAAGCTAGCCAGGCTGATGAAGGCTGATAGCCTGAAACCGGTCCTTGGATGCTTGATTCCGGTCCAGGAAAGACATGGCTTGGCAGTTCGGGTTTGACTGTTCCCATGAGGCACAGGGTCAAGGCTGATTTGCATATGGGCATGTCTGATCTGGGGTGGTGTGGAGTGCAAAAAAACGATGGATTTAGGCCCAGATCTCTGTACTGGGGTGAATGTATGACATTGTTCTGCATTCTGTCCATCAATTGTTGTTTTTGCATTTGTCACCCCGAGTGGGATGGGTATGCTCAGACGTGAGTCCCATGCTCTCCACACCACTGGAGTCAAGCTATCCAGGCAGATGAAGGCTGATAGCCAGAAACCGGTCCTTGGATGCTTGATTCCGGTCCAGGAAAGACATGGCTTGGCAGTTCGGGCTGGACTGTTCCCATGAGGCACAGGGTCAAGGCTGATTTGCATATGGCCATGTCTGACCTGGGGTGGTGTGGAGTGCAAAAAAAGATGGATTTAGGCACAAATCTCTGTACCTGGGTGAATGTATGACATTGTTCTGCATTCTGTCCATCAATTGTTGTTTTTTCATTTGTCACCCCGAGTGGGATGGGTATGCTCAGACGTGAGTCTCATGCTCTCCACACCACTGGAGTCAAGCTATCCAGGCTGATGAAGGCTGATAGCCAGAAACCGGTCCTTGGATGCTTGATTCCGGTCCAGGAAAGACATGGCTTGGCAGTTCGGGCTGGACTGTTCCCATGAGGCACAGGGTCAAGGCTGATTTGCATATGGCCATGTCTGACCTGGGGTGGTGTGGAGTGCAAAAAAAGATGGATTTAGGCCCAGATCTCTGTACTGGGGTGAATGTATGACATTGTTCTGCATTCTGTCCATCAATTGTTGTTTTTGCATTTGTCACCCCTAGTGGGATGGGTATGCTCAGACGTGAGTCTCATGCTCTCCACACCACTGGAGTCAAGCTATCCAGGCTGATGAAGGCTGATAGCCAGAAACCGGTCCTTGGATGCTTGATTCCGGTCCAGGAAAGACATGGCTTGGCAGTTCGGGCTGGGCTGTTCCCATGAGGCACAGGGTCAAGGCTGATTTGCATTTGGCCATGTATGACCTGGGGTGGTGTGGAGTGCAAAGAAACGATGGATTTAGGCCCAGATCTCTGTACTGGGGTGAATGTGTGACATTATTCTGCATTCTGTCCATCAATTGTTGTTTTTGCATTTGTCACCCCGAGTGGGATGGGTATGCTCAGACGTGAGTCCCCTGCTCTCCACACCACTGGAGTCAAGTTATCCCGGCTGATGAATACTGATAGCCAGAAACCGGTCCTTGGATGCTTGATTCAGGTCCAGGAAAGACATGGCTTGGCAGTTCGGGCTGGACTGTTCCCATGAGGCACAGGGTCAAGGCTGATTTGCATATGGCCATGTCTGACCTGGGGTGGTGTGGAGTGCAAAAAAGCAATGGATTTAGGCCTGGATCTCTGTACTGGGGTGAATGTATGACATTGTTCTGCATTCTGTCCATCAAATGTTGTTTTTGCATTTGTCACCCCGAGTGGGATGGGTATGCTCAGACGTGAGTCTCATGCTCTCCACACCACTGGAGTCAAGCTATCCAGGCTGATGAAGGCTGATAGCCGGAAACCGGTCCTTGGATGCTGGATTCCGGTCCAGGAAAGACATGGCTTGGCAGTTCGGGCTGGACTGTTCCCATGAGGCACAGGGTCAAGGCTGATTTGCATATGGCCATGTAAAACCTAGGGTCGGGGACAATCGATATTTGCCCGGCGGTATTGCCTCTGTAACCCACAAATTACTAACAATGAAGAGGCGGACGCTGGAGACTGGAAAGCAGGAAACAAGGTTTATTCTCTCCGGAGGAGAACACAACAGAACAGACAGCAGGTATCGTCATGAGGTGCTCTAACCACATCTCTGAGGCCTGGCCTCTTATACACTAGTTTTATTGTTTTATTACAGGTTACATATTCATGGCAATGCTTTGATGTACGGAAAGACATTCCCGGGATCTCCCCCTCGGGCCCGTTCCCATACACATTTACAGTAGAAGTCCCCACCCTGGTCACAACAGGTGATGATTATCGCGCAGCTGGACATTCCGCCGGTTCACGGAATGTGGGGGTTTGATCGGATCTCATGGGGTGGGGGCTTTGACCAACTCGGGGGTCTTTTGATGAGGCAGCTGTCTACTGTACGGGGAGGGGCAATAAACAGTATCGGCAGGGCTAGGTGTCAGCCTGGGAACGAGGAAGACAAACGGGCACAGGAAAAAAAGGGGGTTTTACATCAAAGGGCCAGGGACTATGAAAAGAATGAAGGGAGGGGTCGCGCTGGGAACAGGATGGGGCTTTGAGGCAGAGCTGCGCTGAAGAGGGGTTGATGACTCAAGGCAGGTGCGAGCGGGGGGGGGGGTTGGTCAGCGTGCAGGCTTGGTGGGGGCGAAGGGCTATGTCGGGGGCCAGTGGCATGCAAAAGAAAAGGGATGGTCCTGCTCGAGGCACCTAAAATGGCGGGCGCGCGCGACAAAAGTGTGGCATCAGGGGAAAAGGCAAGATGGCGCAGATAATGTTTACCAAACCGTACTAATTTTCCACAGTCCTCCCTTTAACATATTCAAGACATCTTGCTGGTTCATTTCCTATTCAGGTCTATTATGGTGGACATAAGGAAAGCAATAGGAACCCAGATGAAGGAGTCGTACACATTTCATTTAGGATCTCTAGTTTCAGGAGGCGGGCCTATTTGATAAACTTTGATAAACTTGTCTGCAGGAAAGTCATAGTAAAGTAATACAAAAAATGATTCTGTAGCGAGCAGTGAGTACATTGCATACAGGTTATTATATACAGGCTCCACATATATTTGGCTAGAGCATAGGCTGGGAAAGAAACGAGACGTAGCAGAAACAATGATTGAGGGTGTCAATGTTCGAAGTTAATGAGTTCTCAGTACTGTTTGTCGTCCTTTGTTGACGCTGTGGAGCACCGGCGGTGGAGCTACGGGTCCAGCTCTATTCTAGGTCTCGCGTTGCAGGGCATGACCTTTCCCTCGCATTCCTGGTCGGAAAGGTTCCTTTCGCCCTGTGTCCTTTGAGGTGGTTGTCAAAGAGTTCAGATGGAAGAAGGGTGCGTGTGAGCAGTCCTTTTGGGTAGGTCGGAGAAAAAAGGGGGATGGAGCAGGGCCAGATCGGGTACAGACTAGGGGGACGGAGAATTTCAGATAGGCAGGCTCATGACCGAATTCAGAGAGCGGGGACTTGTCGGCAAACACTGGACATCGAGCAGGGGCATCAGGTCGGCCCTTTCTTCTCATTTTGTCGAAAACAGTGCCTCGTCCTGCAGCTCTTTCCTGTCGCGGTCTCGCCTTGGCCAATGTCGCAGGTGTTCCATAGTCTGCAGTCAGGCCTCGTGCTCCCACATCCGGTCCTTCTCTCTCCCGGCAGCCGTACCCTTAAACGAGTTTGAAAAGACAGTCTTTAGAGAATTTGCAGAGGAAGGTAATCACAAAAAGTGTATTTCTCTCCCAGCTCCAGGCAAAAATGAAAAACGTCCGTTATATTAGGGTTCACAACTAACATATAAATGACCGATGATGGGCCTGCTGGATTTACTATGACTTTCCTTCACAATTATTTATTACAGTTACGACAGTTCATCTGATGGAGACCCACCTTCGTAAGACGAGCCTGACAAAGATATGCCGTTCTCTAGGGTTTTATATTTACAAAGGGTACTGTGAGCTGTCAACATGGTACTAAACAGGTATTTTGCTGAGAGACGAACATAGGCTAAACATTTCTTTTCTATCAATGCATCCTGCTTTTCAACTAAACATTTTCACTTTCAACAGGGTTCATTTCAATGATTTCTTCACTTTGGTCTAGTCTGTTAACCTTGTAAAACATCATTCTGGATCCTACGTAGCCTCCTACGGCCTGATTACTTAATTAGAAAAGACAGGGGTTTTATGGGAAACAACTAGGGACATAGAAAACTTGTGGTAAGGGCGTAAATCGACCCATCTCTCACAACCAGGGATGAGGGGCAGTTTCATAACTCCCGTCTGGAGCGGCTGATACGGGGACAGGGGCGTTCATGGAACATGAGGATGTTTCGATCATTTTTACTGTTTGGGCATTGCGACACTTCGGGGCGGGGAAGATCGCGTATTCTGAGGCTTTTTATTATAACACAGGAGCCGCTGACATGTAGTTCCCTTATTACGGGTCGGATTAGGGAACCTCAGTCGTCTTACCTGTCCTTTCCCTTATCGCCAACTCTCGGTTTCGTAATTTAGCAGAAAGGAGAGGTAATGACGCGGTCTCAGGGTGATCGTATTAAAGACAAGTTTTGTGCAAATACTGGCGGTATTTGAAGCCAATTGGGTGGTGTGCTAGGGGTGGCGGTTTGCCAATTTAGGTGCTAGTCGTTCGGAAGAGTGAGAGTGTGGAGGAGAGAGAGAGAGAGAGAGAGAGAGAGAGAGAGAGAGAGAGAGAGAGAGAGAGATGTGCAACAATAGGCTAGATAGTACACGTGCAACATAGGGAGCGGCCGTGTATTTAAGATAGATGTTTCAGCGCATTACTTGATACAAGACATCGCAGGTCGGTGTTAGTATTTTGGAAGCATGCGGTTCAGGACGGACGAGCATTAGGTCGGGTACGGGGGACATGCATTGACAGAAAGGAAAAGGGGGGCACCATTGTGTCGCCCTCCTTGCATTCTTGGTGCTTTGACCAGTTGAGTCAGCACTTCAGTCACACACAAACGTTCTCTCATAGTCTCATTCACACGTGACATGTGTCCATTCACGCATCATGGCTTAGGTGCCACCTCGCGGCGCTAGTCTGCTTCGTGTATCAGACATGGCAAGGCTTCAGATCTTCGCCACACCTCGGCTGTGATCTCTGATGTAACCTGCAGAGGGGGGGGAAAAGAGGGGAAGGGAGGGGGGACAACATTCGCGCATATCAAATACATGGATTCAAGGGTCCTTTACTTACCTCATACCCGTCTTATCTCCTCGGGATAGAATCCCTGAGGTCGTGGTTTCTGGAACCAGGGGGGGGGGGTGGGGGCAGTGTGTCCTTATGGGCTGTGAGTAGGAAAACATTAGAGAATCAGAAGTACTTAGCGCGAAGTTTCTAGTTGGCTGGTGTATTTAACTATCGGGGTCCTTAAATCTCTTTCAACGCTGTGACGTTGTAAGGTTCTTCAGTTCTTTGGTCCGCTCTGTTCCCTAATACCTTTGAGCGTCGTACCTTATAACATTTACATCGTTTTATTTTACCCTATTATTACATTCCATCATTTATACCGTTTCGTTTTACCCATCCCCAGAAGTCGGGGTCTTTCTCCATGCGCGAGTCCCTCAGTCAGTCGCATATTTGACGGCAGAGTATCGTGTCGTAGATCCGATCCTTCCTCCAGGGCTGGGCAATCATCTTCTAATAACCTTAAAGAGAGAGCAGAGTAGGGTGCACAGAAAAGAATTCTCCCGCCGATCCCACATTTTTAAATAAAGCATGCAATACTCGCTCATAGTTTCGAAAACCTTTATTTTTGCAAAGTCATTTCAGCACGTAGATTATGAGGGTGCAGTCGTATTTGGCTGAACACGGCAATGGCTAAAGTGCGTACAGTGGGGGCGTTATTTCGCAGCAATAAAAACGTTAGAAAGGTTTATTCATTCATCCGTAGGGAACTAAAACGTCTATCAATTGGTTGGGGGATCGGGGGCATTTATTTCATAATTTAGAAGCATAGTCAGAATAGTCGCAATCAGATTTCCTATATGCATACCGTGTGCGTGCGTCATAAATGAGGTTATACATCAGCTATATAAAATATATAATACATCGTACATTTGTAATCAACATTTTTAACGGGATCCTTTTATAGTGTTCGTCGAGTGAGCTCTCCTTGTCTTTTCTGGTCAAGTGTACAAAGGATCATATATGTCTCAGAACATCAAGTTTTGTATTAGTAGAAAGGAACACCACGAGGTGTTCGTAAGTTCCTATTGATACCGGCGCCATTTTGGGCGGGGCCAGGTTAGTCCGGAAGTAGCATCAGGAAAAAATGTTTCCTACAACCGGCAGTTGGACCAGAGTCCTTTTCGGCAGTTCTAGAATTCATGCTAACAGAAGGAGTGGCAATGTCATGCTTGTTTCGTTAGTGATCAAGGCAGTCGTCCCTTACCGGAAGCCTGCAGGGGCCGAAGGCTCCGCCGGGGACCTTTGTAGACTCTTCAAGGCTGTGGAGATGCTGCCGGAGGTGGGGGCTCGTGCTCCGGTGGGCGAGCGACCGAGTTACATTGCTGTTCAAAGTTACTCTAGCGGCCGAGACCCGCCTTCCAGCAGGCCCAGACGCCATTTTGAGGCCCTGCAGCAGTCCCCTCTCGTCGAGTCTGCAAAAGTGGAAGAGACCTTTCTGAGGACAAAATAGGGAATGGAACTCTGTGTTGTGGAAGCGGGACGTTCGGCTGGGGTGCGGCTGTGATGCCCCCACCTGGGGGGGCGAGGGAGACTCGTTCGCGTTGTCTCCTTCTCCCGGTGCACTCCATGCTGCTCTTTTTCATCGGCCCGCACGAAGGTCTCTCCACATCCGGTGCTCCCCAAGTCTTGTGCTCAGTGCTGTGGGAGTATGGCCACCTGTGGCGCACATTCGGTGCTGCACAAGTATCGGTGCAGCCATTGCATATTCAGTACTCCGAAAATATGGGCACCGTTGCATGCTCGGTGCTGCGCAAGTACTGGGGCACCACCGCCTGGCTGGGGGAGTTCGGCGTTGGGCCGGGGGCTGGGAAGCCTCCTATCTGTGGAGGTGGGAGAGGCTCGTCCGCGTCGCCTCTCCCTCCCAGCCCGACCAGGACAAATTTTGTGGAGGTATGTACAGGACATTCCACCGTCCAGAGTCGTCGCAGCCATTGTTCATGATAGAAGTGGCGCCTGGCGTGCTGCTGCTGCCACAACGGAGGAGAAAAGGAAGAAGTGTCCCGTCCTTCTCTGGGCCGGGCCTCCTTAGGTTATCGGCTGCAGCCGGACTCAGTTGGCCCCGGTCCCTGGCCATTGGCGGTCGGACCGGGAGGACATGTGGCGGGACTACCTGAAACTCCCATGCGCCACCAAGGCCGGGCCGGGAAGGCATGTGGCGGGACTGCCTGCAACTATCCAGGGCCGCTGCGGCCGGACTCTGCTGGCTCCTGCCTCTCCTCCGGCTCCCCCATATGTTAAGATTTCCTGACCGAGAGTTGGCAGCAGGGCCCGCCTTATATGGGTTGCCGCTGGTTGGGCGTAGCCGTAACCCTGCCCTACTTTGGAAGGTTCCAGAATGTGGGGGGGCGAATGTTCCGTTGACTTTCATTTTCTAGGTTTTACCGTTCTTGATTCAAACGTTTTCTATTGTTGGGGTATTAATAGGTGTTTTATTATTACGTATTGTTATTTATTTCTTGTTCGTTATGTTAAATAAAAAGTTCAAGTTCATCAGTGGCCTACGGATTTTGTTTTCCCATTTCTTTCTTTCCAGGTTGTTTTCATGCTAAAGTTTCTGATAACAGGGGTTAAGTAACACGGAAACACATGTAGAGGGATGACGTAGATTCATACATTACGTACACACAAACTCAGACAGGGGGCAGTACAAGTACGACATACAAAGACCCAAGACAAATATAAAACAGTTATTGGCCATAATTATCTTTTTCCGTCTGTGAATTTAAAGCTAGGCTGGGTTCCCGTCTTTACATTGTCCGACCTAGGAAAACTCGAACATGTCGCTGAAATTGTTCTGGCGAAATCTGTGCCATCGGGCACAATCGAACGTGGTGGTTCTATCTGGTCTGTCTATGTGAGTCGGATTCTTCTTTGTCTCGCACCTTTTCCCTTTCTGTCGGCCTGTTACTCCTGTCGGCCCTCTGCCCCTACTCACGCTCAGCAGAGTCGGGCATTGGGCTTTCCAGTGTCCGACATATCTACAAAAAGCACATTGGTCTGGCCCTAAGTCTGGCCGTCCTGTGCGTAGTGTCGGGGGATAACCTTCGGGTCGTGGTGTCCAGGGGTTGTCCTGTCGATATGTTCCTCTACCTGTTCTGTCCTCGTCTTTTGTCTGTCGTTGCATTGCCTCTTTCCGCCACATACCGAGACTGTCAAGCATAATAGGCGTTGTCTTATTATTGCGAAGGGCTATTTCTAGCGTTTCTATTTTATCAAGGTCGAAGGATCCTACCAGTGGCCACTGTTTGTCTTGGCTTTCTTTGGTATACCTGTGCCACAATTTATTATAGGCTGTGGTAACTAATCCATAGTTTATGAACATGTCCTTATTAGGGGTGCCTTCCAGCGGAGCTAGATGATCCACCTCTAACAAACGGTCCGGGCTGAACCAATTATCAATCAGTGGGGAGAAGACAGACATGACGGCTCGCAACGAGGGACAAAAAGTCAGCACTGCCTATCTTATCACTGTGTGCAAAGACTAGACAGAATATTTCTATTCTACGTTGTTTGCAGGCAGTGAATACCTCATGAACCAATAAATAAGAATAACTAATAACAAGGAACAATCAATAATAAAGAACTAGAATAAAATCAATGGGGAGAGTAAGCAGGGGCGCAAAAGTCTGCGTCCTCTACCCTTTCACTATCCGTAAAGAGGAATCTGTTATTTCCTGTTTGCAGACAGAGAATCTCCAGAAGACAATCCGTTAACAGTAGTTCGGGGTCAAAGAACCCAGTTAATCAGTGTGGGGGAGGGAACCTCCCAAAAACCGTTAATAAATAATAGAATCAGTGGGGGAGAAAAATAGGCACGACGGCTGCGTTACCTATCCTTCACTGTTTGCAAAAGGGAAAAGAGCCTACTGTTTCTCCGCGTGCAGACAGTGAATCTCCAAATAAGTTAACAAAGAGTAATACTAGTATCTTCTGAACAATCAGTCAATTATTTTGTAGTTTGTCGTGTTTACATGACCTTACCCGGACCGTATGGACAGTTTCTTGTCTTCCGAATCCAGCGCCCGTTTGTCCTCTTTTTCTCGTATTTCTCACGGCACTCCTAATGGTTCCCAGTCAGGACCGTAGATCACTCGAGAGAGGTCTGTTCGGAACTAGTGAAGTTCGGATGATCGGCTGCCAGACGAGGGTCTATTGGGCAAGAGCTCTCCCGATCGTTGCAGTCGTTCACTCTGTCGTCGGGACCTCTCCCACTGGATCCACGAGTAGCTGATGGGCCCCACGCTTGGGACGCCAATTGTAAAACCTAGGGTCGGGGACAATCGATATTTGCCCGACGGTATTGCCTCTGTAACCCACGAATTACTAAGCAATGAAGAGGCGGACGCTGGAGACTGGAAAGCAGGAAACAAGGTTTATTCTCTCCGGAGGAGAACACAACAGAACAGACAGCAGGTATCGTCATGAGGTGCTCTAACCACATCTCTGAGGCCTGGCCTCTTATACACTAGTTTTATTGTTTTATTACAGGTTACATATTCATGGCAATGCTTTGATGTACGGAAAGACATTCCCGGGATCTCCCCCTCGGGCCCGTTCCCATACACATTTACAGTAGAAGTCCCCACCCTGGTCACAACAGGTGATGATTATCGCGCAGCTGGACATTCCGCCGGTTCACGGAATGTGGGGGTTTGATCGGATCTCATGGGGTGGGGGCTTTGACCAACTCGGGGGTCTTTTGATGAGGGAGCTTTCTACTGTACGGGAAGGGGCAATAAACAGTATCGGCAGGGCTAGGTGTCAGCCTGGGAACGAGGAAGACAAACGGGCACAGGAAAAAAAGGGGGTTTTGCATCAAAGGGCCGGGGACTATGAAAAGAATGAAGGGAGGGGTCGCGCTGGGAACAGGATGGGGCTTTGAGGCAGAGCTGCGCTGAAGAGGGGTTGATAACTCAAGGCAGGTGCGAGCGGGGGGGGGGGTTGGTCAGCGTGGAGGCTTGGCGGGGGCGAAGGGCTATGTCGGGGGCCAGTGGCATGCAAAAGGGATGGTCCTGCTCGAGGCACCTAAAATGGCGGGCGCGCGCGACAAAAGTGTGGCATCAGGGGAAAAGGCAAGATGGCGCAGATAATGTTTACCAAACCGTACTAATTTTCCACAGCCATGTCTGACCTGGGGTGGTGTGGAGTGCAAAAAAACGATGGATTTATGCCCAGATATCTGTACTGGGGTGAATGTATGACATTGTTCTGCATTCTGTCCATCAATTGTTTTTGCATTTGTCACCCCGAGTGGGATGGGTATGTTCAGACGTGAGTCCCGTGCTCTCCACACCACTGGAGTCAAGTTATCCAGGCTGATGAAGGCTGATAGCCAGAAAACGGTCCTTGGATGGTTGATTGAGGTCCAGGAAAGACATGGATTGGCAGTTCGGGCTGGACTGTTCCCATGAGGCACAGGGTCAAGGCTGATTTGCATATGGCCATGTCTGACCTGGGGTGGTGTGGAGTGCAAAAAAACGATGGATTTAGGCCCAGATCTCTGTACTAGGGTGAAAGTATGACATTGTTCTGCATTCTGTCCATCAAGTGTTGTTTTTGCATTCATCACCCCGAGTGGGATGGGTATGCTCAGACGTGAGTCCCATGCTCTCCACACCACTGGAGTCAAGCTATCCAGGCTGATGAAGGCTGATAGCCAGAAACCGGTCCTTGGATGCTTGATTCCAGTCCAGGAAAGACATGGCATGGCAGTTCGGGCTGGACTGTTCCCATGAGGCACAGGGTCAAGGCTGATTTGCATATGGCCATGTCTGCCCTGCGGTGGTGTGAAGTGCAAAAAAATGATGGATTTAGGCCCAGATCTCTGTACTGGGGTGAATGTATGACATTGTTCTGCATTCTGTCCATCAATTGTTGTTTTTGCATTTGTCACCCCGAGTGGGATGGGTATGCTCAGACGTGAGTCCCATGCTCTCCACACCACTGGAGTCAAGCTATCCAGGCTGATGAAGGCTGATAGCCAGAAACAGGTCCTTGGATGCTTGATTTCGGTCCAGGAAAGACAAGGCTTGGCAGTTCGGGCTGGACTGTTCCCATGAGGCACAGGGTCAATGCTGATTTGCATATGGCCATGTCTGACCTGGGGTGGTGTGAAGTGCACAAAAACAATGGATTTAGGCCCAGATCTCTGTACTGGGGTGAATGTATGACATTGTTATGCATTCTGTCCATCAATTGTTGTTTTTGCATTTGTCACCCGAGTGGGATGGGTATGCTCAGACATGAGTCCCATGCTCTCCACACCACTGGAGTCAAGCTATCCAGGCTGATGAAGGCTGATAGCCAGAAACCGGTCCTTGGATGCTTGATTCCGGTCCAGGAAAGACATGGCTTGGCAGTTCGGGCTGGACTGTTCCCATGAGGCACAGGGTCAAGGCTGATTTGCATATGGCCATGTCTGACCTGGGGTGGTGTGGAGTGCAAAAAAACGATGGATTTAGTCCCAGATCTCTGTACTGGGGTGAATGTATGACATTGTTCTGCATTCTGTCCATCAATTGTTGTTTTTGCATGTGTCACCCCGAGTGGGATGGGTATGCTCAGACGTGAGTCCCATGCTCTCCACACCACTGGAGTCAAGCTATCCAGGCTGATGAAGGCTGATAGCCAGAAACCGGTCCTTGGATGCTTGCTTCCGGTCCAGGAAAGACATGGCTTGGCAGTTCGGGCTGGACTGTTCCCATGAGGCACAGGGTCAAGGCTGATTTGCATATGGCCATGTCTGACCTGGGGTGGTGTGGAGTGCAAAAAAACGATGGATTTAGGCCCAGATCTCTGTACTGGGGTGAATGTATGACATTGTTCTGCATTCTGTCCATCAATTGTTGTTTTTGCATTTGTCACCCCGAGTGGGATGGGTATGCTCAGACGTGATTCCCTTGCTCTCCACACCACTGGAGTCAAGCTAGCCAGGCTGATGAAGGCTGATAGCCTGAAACCGGTCCTTGGATGCTTGATTCCGGTCCAGGAAAGACATGGCTTGGCAGTTCGGGTTTGACTGTTCCCATGAGGCACAGGGTCAAGGCTGATTTGCATATGGGCATGTCTGATCTGGGGTGGTGTGGAGTGCAAAAAAACGATGGATTTAGGCCCAGGTCTCTGTACTGGGGTGAATGTATGACATTGTTCTGCATTCTGTCCATCAATTGTTGTTTTTGCATTTGTCACCCCGAGTGGGATGGGTATGCTCAGACGTGAGTCCCATGCTCTCCACACCACTGGAGTCAAGCTATCCAGGCAGATGAAGGCTGATAGCCAGAAACCGGTCCTTGGATGCTTGATTCCGGTCCAGGAAAGACATGGCTTGGCAGTTCGGGCTGGACTGTTCACATGAGGCACAGGGTCAAGGCTGATTTGCATATGGCCATGTCTGACCTGGGGTGGGCTGGAGTGCAAAAAAAGATGGATTTAGGCCCAAATCTCTGTACCTGGGTGAATGTATGACATTGTTCTGCATTCTGTCCATCAATTGTTGTTTTTTCATTTGTCACCCCGAGTGGGAAGGGTGTGCTCAGACGTGAGTCTCATGCTCTCCACACCACTGGAGTCAAGCTATCCAGGCTGATGAAGGCTGATAGCCAGAAACCGGTCCTTGGATGCTTGATTCCGGTCCAGGAAAGACATGGCTTGGCAGTTCGGGCTGGACTGTTCCCATGAGGCACAGGGTCAAGGCTGATTTGCATATGGCCATGTCTGACCTGGGGTGGTGTGGAGTGCAAAAAAAGATGGATTTAGGCCCAGATCTCTGTACTGGGGTGAATGTATGACATTGTTCTGCATTCTGTCCATCAATTGTTTTTGCATTTGTCACCCCGAGTGGGATGGGTATGCTCAGACGTGAGTCTCATGCTCTCCACACCACTGGAGTCAAGCTATCCAGGCTGATGAAGGCTGATAGCCAGAAACCGGTCCTTGGATGCTTGATTCCGGTCCAGGAAAGACATGGCTTGGCAGTTCGGGCTGGACTGTTCCCATGAGGCACAGGGTCAAGGCTGATTTGCATATGGCCATGTCTGACCTGGGGTGGTGTGGAGTGCAAAGAAACGATGGATTTAGGCCCAGATCTCTGTACTGGGGTGAATGTGTGACATTATTCTGCATTCTGTCCATCAATTGTTGTTTTTGCATTTGTCACCCCGAGTGGGATGGGTATGCTCAGACGTGAGTCCCCTGCTCTCCACACCACTGGAGTCAAGTTATCCAGGCTGATGAATACTGATAGCCAGAAACCGGTCCTTGGATGCTTGATTCAGGTCCAGGAAAGACATGGCTTGGCAGTTCGGGCTGGATTGTTCCCATGAGGCACAGGGTCAAGGCTGATTTGCATATGGCCATGTCTGACCTGGGGTGGTGTGGAGTGCAAAAAAGCGATGGATTTAGGCCTGTATCTCTGTACTGGGGTGAATGTATGACATTGTTCTGCATTCTGTCCATCAAATGTTGTTTTTGCATTTGTCACCCCGAGTGGGATGGGTATGCTCAGACGTGAGTCTCATGCTCTCCACACCACTGGAGTCAAGCTATCCAGGCTGATGAAGGCTGATAGCCGGAAACCGGTCCTTGGATGCTGGATTCCGGTCCAGGAAAGACATGGCTTGGCAGTTCGGGCTGGACTGTTCCCATGAGGCACAGGGTCAAGGCTGATTTGCATATGGCCATATCTGACCTGGGGTGGTGTGGAGTGCAAAAAAACGATGGATTTATGCCCAGATCTCTGTACTGGGGTGAATATATGACATTGTTCTGCATTCTGTCCATCAATTGTTGTTTTTGCATTTGTCACCCCGAGTGGGATGGGTATGCTCAGACGTGAGTCCCATGCTCTCCACACCACTGGAGTCAAGCTATCCAGGCTGATGAAGGCTGATAGCCAGAAACAGGTCCTTGGATGCTTGATTTCGGTCCAGGAAAGACAATGCTTGGCAGTTCGGGCTGGACTGTTCCCATGAGGTACAGGGTCAATGCTGATTTGCATATGGCCATGTCTGACCTGGGGTGGTGTGAAGTGCACAAAAACAATGGATTTAGGCCCAGATCTCTGTACTGGGGTGAATGTATGACAATGTTTTGCATTCTGTCCATCAATTGTTGTTTTTGCATTTGTCACCCCGAGTGGGATGGGTATGCTCAGACATGAGTCCCATGCTCTCCACACCACTGGAGTCAAGCTATCCAGGCTGATGAAGGCTGATAGCCAGAAACCGGTCCTTGGATGCTTGATTCCGGTCCAGGAAAGACATGGCTTGGCAGTTCGGGCTGGACTGTTCCCATGAGGCACAGGGTCAAGGCTGATTTGCATATGGCCATGTCTGACCTGGGGTGGTGTGGAGTGCAAAAAAACGATGGATTTAGTCCCAGATCTCTGTACTGGGGTGAATGTATGACATTGTTCTGCATTCTGTCCATCAATTGTTGTTTTTGCATGTGTCACCCCGAGTGGGATGGGTATGCTCAGACGTGAGTCCCATGCTCTCCACACCACTGGAGTCAAGCTATCCAGCTGATGAAGGCTGATAGCCAGAAACCGGTCCTTGGATGCTTGCTTTCGGTCCAGGAAAGACATGGCTTGGCAGTTCGGGCTGGACTGTTCCCATGAGGCACAGGGTCAAGGCTGATTTGCATATGGCCATGTCTGACCTGGGGTGGTGTGGAGTGCAAAAAATCGATGGATTTAGGCCCAGATCTCTGTACTGGGGTGAATGTATGACATTGTTCTGCATTCTGTCCATCAATTGTTGTTTTTGCATTTGTCACCCCGAGTGGGATGGGTATGCTCAGACGTGATTCCCTTGCTCTCCACACCACTGGAGTCAAGCTAGCCAGGCTGATGAAGGCTGATAGCCTGAAACCGGTCCTTGGATGCTTGATTCCGGTCCAGGAAAGACATGGCTTGGCAGTTCGGGCTGGACTGTTCCCATGAGGCACAGGGTCAAGGCTGATTTGCATATGGGCATGTCTGATCTGGGGTGGTGTGGAGTGCAAAAAAACGATGGATTTAGGCCCAGATCTCTGTACTGGGGTGAATGTATGACATTGTTCTGCATTCTGTCCATCAATTGTTGTTTTTGCATTTGTCACCCCGAGTGGGATGGGTATGCTCAGACGTGAGTCCCATGCTCTCCACACCACTGGAGTCAAGCTATCCAGGCAGATGAAGGCTGATAGCCAGAAACCGGTCCTTGGATGCTTGATTCCGGTCCAGGAAAGACATGACTTGGCAGTTCGGGCTGGACTGTTCCCATGAGGCACAGGGTCAAGGCTCATTTGCATATGGCCATGTCTGACCTGGGGTGGTGTGGAGTGCAAAAAAAGATGGATTTAGGCCCAAATCTCTGTACTGGGGTGAATGTATGACATTGTTCTGCATTCTGTCCATCAATTGTTGTTTTTGCATTTGTCACCCCGAGTGGGATGGGTATGCTCAGACGTGAGTGTCATGCTCTCCACACCACTGGAGTCAAGCTATCCAGGCTGATGAAGGCTGATAGCCAGAAACCGGTCCTTGGATGCTTGATTCCGGTCCAGGAAAGACATGGCTTGGCAGTTCGGGCTGGACTGTTCCCATGAGGCACAGGGTCAAGGCTGATTTGCATATGGCCATGTCTGACCTGGGGTGGTGTGGAGTGCAAAAAAACGATGGATTTAGGCCCAGATCTCTGTACTGGGGTGAATGTATGACATTGTTCTGCATTCTGTCCATCAATTGTTGTTTTTGCATTTGTCACCCCGAGTGGGATGGGTATGCTCAGACGTGATTCCCTTGCTCTCCACACCACTGGAGTTAAGCTAGCCAGGCTGATGAAGGCTGATAGCCTGAAACCGGTCCTTGGATGCTTGATTCCGGTCCAGGAAAGACATGGCTTGGCAGTTCGGGTTTGACTGTTCCCATGAGGCACAGGGTCAAGGCTGATTTGCATATGGGCATGTCTGATCTGGGGTGGTGTGGAGTGCAAAAAAACGATGGATTTAGGCCCAGATCTCTGTACTGGGGTGAATGTATGACATTGTTCTGCATTCTGTCCATCAATTGTTGTTTTTGCATTTGTCACCCCGAGTGGGATGGGTATGCTCAGACGTGAGTCCCATGCTCTCCACACCACTGGAGTCAAGCTATCCAGGCAGATGAAGGCTGATAGCCAGAAACCGGTCCTTGGATGCTTGATTCCGGTCCAGGAAAGACATGGCTTGGCAGTTCGGGCTGGACTGTTCCTATGAGGCACAGGGTCAAGGCTGATTTGCATATGGCCATGTCTGACCTGGGGTGGTGTGGAGTGCAAAAAAGCAATGGATTTAGGCCTGGATCTCTGTACTGGGGTGAATGTATGACATTGTTCTGCATTCTGTCCATCAAATGTTGTTTTTGCATTTGTCACCCCGAGTGGGATGGGTATGCTCAGACGTGAGTCTCATGCTCTCCACACCACTGGAGTCAAGCTATCCATGCTGATGAAGGCTGATAGCCGGAAACCGGTCCTTGGATGCTGGATTCCGGTCCAGAAAAGACATGGCTTGGCAGTTCGGGCTGGACTGTTCCCATGAGGCACAGGGTCAAGGCTGATTTGCATATGGCCATGTAAAACCTAGGGTCGGGGACAATCGATATTTGCCCGGCGGTATTGCCTCTGTAACCCACAAATTACTAAGCAATGAAGAGGCGGACGCTGGAGACTGGAAAGCAGGAAACAAGGTTTATTCTCTCCGGAGGAGAACACAACAGAACAGACAGCAGGTATCGTCATGAGGTGCTCTAACCACATCTCTGAGGCCTGGCCTCTTATACACTAGTTTTATTGTTTTATTACAGGTTACATATTCATGGCAATGCTTTGATGTACGGAAAGACATTCCCGGGATCTCCCCCTCGGGCCCGTTCCCATACACATTTACAGTAGAAGTCCCCACCCTGGTCACAACAGGTGATGATTATCGCGCAGCTGGACATTCCGCCGGTTCACGGAATGTGGGGGTTTGATCGGATCTCATGGGGTGGGGGCTTTGACCAACTCGGGGGTCTTTTGATGAGGCAGCTGTCTACTGTACGGGGAGGGGCAATAAACAGTATCGGCAGGGCTAGGTGTCAGCCTGGGAACGAGGAAGACAAACGGGCACAGGAAAAAAAGGGGGTTTTACATCAAAGGGCCAGGGACTATGAAAAGAATGAAGGGAGGGGTCGCGCTGGGAACAGGATGGGGCTTTGAGGCAGAGCTGCGCTGAAGGGGGGTTGATGACTCAAGGCAGGTGCGAGCGGGGGGGGGGGTTGGTCAGCGTGCAGGCTTGGTGGGGGCGAAGGGCTATGTCGGGGGCCAGTGGCATGCAAAAGAAAAGGGATGGTCCTGCTCGAGGCACCTAAAATGGCGGGCGCGCGCGACAAAAGTGTGGCATCAGGGGAAAAGGCAAGATGGCGCAGATAATGTTTACCAAACCGTACTAATTTTCCACAGTCCTCCCTTTAACATATTCAAGACGTCTTGCTGGTTCATTTCCTATTCAGGTCTATTATGGTGGACATAAGGAAAGCAATAGGAACCCAGATGAAGGAGTCGTACACATTTCATTTAGGATCTCTAGTTTCAGGAGGCGGGCGTATTTGATAAACTTTGATAAACTTGTCTGCAGGAAAGTCATAGTAATGTAATACAAAAAATGATTCTGTAGCGAGCAGTGAGTACATTGCATACAGGTTATTATATACAGGCTCCACATATATTTGGCTAGAGCATAGGCTGGGAAAGAAACGAGACGTAGCAGAAACAATGATTGAGGGTGTCAATGTTCGAAGTTAATGAGTTCTCAGTACTGTTTGTCGTCCTTTGTTGGCGCTGTGGAGCACCGGCGGTGGAGCTACGGGTCCAGCTCTATTCTAGGTCTCGCGTTGCAGGGCATGACCTTTCCCTCGCATTCCTGGTCGGAAAGGTTCCTTTCGCCCTGTGTCCTTTGAGGTGGTTGTCAAAGAGTTCAGATGGAAGAAGGGTGCGTGTGAGCAGTCCTTTTGGGTAGGTCGGAGAAAAAAGGGGGATGGAGCAGGGCCAGATCGGGTACAGACTAGGGGGACGGAGAATTTCAGATAGGCAGGCTCATGGCCGAATTCAGAGAGCGGGGACTTGTCGGCAAACACTGGACATCGAGCAGGGGCATCAGGTCGGCCCTTTCTTCTCAATTTGTCGAAAACAGTGCCTCGTCCTGCAGCTCTTTCCTGTCGCGGTCTCGCCTTGGCCAATGTCGCAGGTGTTCCATAGTCTGCAGTCAGGCCTCGTGCTCCCACATCCGGTCCTTCTCTCTCCCGGCAGCCGTACCCTTAAACGAGTTTGAAAAGACAGTCTTTAGAGAATTTGCAGAGGAAGGTAATCACAAAAAGTCTATTTCTCTCCCAGCTCCAGGCAAAAATGAAAAACGTCCGTTATATTAGGGTTCACAACTAACATATAAATGACCGATGATGGGCCTGCTGGATTTACTATGACTTTCCTTCACAATTATTTATTACAGTTACGACAGTTCATCTGATGGAGACCCACCTTCGTAAGACGAGCCTGACAAAGATATGCCGTTCTCTAGGGTTTTATATTTACAAAGGGTACTGTGAGCTGTCAACATGGTACTAAACAGGTATTTTGCTGAGAGACGAACATAGGCTAAACATTTCTTTTCTATCAATGCATCCTGCTTTTCAACTAAACATTTTCACTTTCAACAGGGTTCATTTCAATGATTTCTTCACTTTGGTCTAGTCTGTTAACCTTGTAAAACATCATTCTGGATCCTACGTAGCCTCCTACGGCCTGATTACTTAATTAGAAAAGACAGGGGTTTTATGGGAAACAACTAGGGACATAGAAAACTTGTGGTAAGGGCGTAAATCGACCCATCTCTCACAACCAGGGATGAGGGGCAGTTTCATAACTCCCGTCTGGAGCGGCTGATACGGGGACAGGGGCGTTCATGGAACATGAGGATGTTTCGATCATTTTTACTGTTTGGGCATTGCGACACTTCGGGGCGGGGAAGATCGCGTATTCTGAGGCTTTTTATTATAACACAGGAGCCGCTGACATGTAGTTCCCTTATTACGGGTCGGATTAGGGAACCTCAGTCGTCTTACCTGTCCTTTCCCTTATCGCCAACTCTCGGTTTCGTAATTTAGCAGAAAGGAGAGGTAATGACGCGGTCTCAGGGTGATCGTATTAAAGACAAGTTTTGTGCAAATACTGGCGGTATTTGAAGCCAATTGGGTGGTGTGCTAGGGGTGGCGGTTTGCCAATTTAGGTGCTAGTCGTTCGGAAGAGTGAGAGTGTGGAGGAGAGAGAGAGAGAGAGAGAGAGAGAGAGAGAGAGAGAGAGAGAGAGAGAGAGAGATGTGCAACAATAGGCTAGATAGTACACGTGCAACATAGGGAGCGGCCGTGTATTTAAGATAGATGTTTCAGCGCATTACTTGATACAAGACATCGCAGGTCGGTGTTAGTATTTTGGAAGCATGCGGTTCAGGACGGACGAGCATTAGGTCGGGTACGGGGGACATGCATTGACAGAAAGGAAAAGGGGGGCACCATTGTGTCGCCCTCCTTGCATTCTTGGTCCTTTGACCAGTTGAGTCAGCACTTCAGTCACACACAAACGTTCTCTCATAGTCTCATTCACACGCGACATGTGTCCATTCACGCATCATGGCTTAGGTGCCACCTCGCGGCGCTAGTCTGCTTCGTGTATCAGACATGGCAAGGCTTCAGATCTTCGCCACACCTCGGCTGTGATCTCTGATGTAACCTGCAGAGGGGGGGAAAAGAGGGGAAGGGAGGGGGGACAACATTCGCGCATATCAAATACATGGATTCAAGGGTCCTTTACTTACCTCATACCCGTCTTATCTCCTCGGGATAGAATCCCTGAGGTCGTGGTTTCTGGAACCAGGGGGGGGGGGGTGGGGGCAGTGTGTCCTTATGGGCTGTGAGTAGGAAAACATTAGAGAATCAGAAGTACTTAGCGCGAAGTTTCTAGTTGGCTGGTGTATTTAACTATCGGGGTCCTTAAATCTCTTTCAACGCTGTGACGTTCTAAGGTTCTTCAGTTCTTTGGTCCGCTCTGTTCCCTAATACCTTTGAGCGTCGTACCTTATAACATTTACATCGTTTTATTTTACCCTATTATTACATTCCATCATTTATACCGTTTCGTTTTACCCATCCCCAGAAGTCGGGGTCTTTCTCCATGCGCGAGTCCCTCAGTCAGTCGCATATTTGACGGCAGAGTATCGTGTCGTAGATCCGATCCTTCCTCCAGGGCTGGGCAATCATCTTCTAATAACCTTAAAGAAAGAGCAGAGTAGGGTGCACAGAAAAGAATTCTCCCGCCGATCCCACATTTTTAAATAAAGCATGCAATACTCGCTCATAGTTTCGAAAACCTTTATTTTTGCAAAGTCATTTCAGCACGTAGATTATGAGGGTGCAGTCGTATTTGGCTGAACACGGCAATGGCTAAAGTGCGTACAGTGGGGGCGTTATTTCGCAGCAATAAAAACGTTAGAAAGGTTTATTCATTCATCCGTAGGGAACTAAAACGTCTATCAATTGGTTGGGGGATCGGGGGCATTTATTTCATAATTTAGAAGCATAGTCAGAATAGTCGCAATCAGATTTCCTATATGCATACCGTGTGCGTGCGTCATAAATGAGGTTATACATCAGCTATATAAAATATATAATACATCGTACATTTGTAATCAACATTTTTAACGGGATCCTTTTATAGTGTTCGTCGAGTGAGCTCTCCTTGTCTTTTCTGGTCAAGTGTACAAAGGATCATATATGTCTCAGAACATCAAGTTTTGTATTAGTAGAAAGGAACACCACGAGGTGTTCGTAAGTTCCTATTGATACCGGCGCCATTTTGGGCGGGGGCCGGGTTAGTCCGGAAGTAGCATCAGGAAAAAATGTTTCCTACAACCGGCAGTTGGACCAGAGTCCTTTTCGGCAGTTCTAGAATTCATGCTAACAGAAGGAGTGGCAATGTCATGCTTGTTTCGTTAGTGATCAAGGCAGTCGTCCCTTACCGGAAGCCTGCAGGGGCCGAAGGCTCCGCCGGGGACCTTTGTAGACTCTTCAAGGCTGTGGAGATGCTGCCGGAGGTGGGGGCTCGTGCTCCGGTGGGCGAGCGACCGAGTTACATTGCTGTTCAAAGTTACTCTAGCGGCCGAGACCCGCCTTCCAGCAGGCCCAGACGCCATTTTGAGGCCCTGCAGCAGTCCCCTCTCGTCGAGTCTGCAAGAGTGGAAGAGACCTTTCTGAGGACAAAATAGGGAATGGAACTCTGTGTTGTGGAAGCGGGACGTTCGGCTGGGGTGCGGCTGTGATGCCCCCACCTGGGGGGGCGAGGGAGACTCGTTCGCGTCGTCTCCTTCTCCCGGTGCACTCCATGCTGCTCTTTTTCATCGGCCCGCACGAAGGTCTCTCCACATCCGGTGCTCCCTAAGTCTTGTGCTCAGTGCTGTGGGAGTATGGCGCACATTCGGTGCTGCACAAGTATCGGTGCAGCCATTGCATATTCAGTACTCCGAAAATATGGGCACCGTTGCATGCTCGGTGCTGCGCAAGTACTGGGGCACCACCGCCTGGCTGGGGGAGTTCGGCGTTGGGCCGGGGGCTGGGAAGCCTCCTATCTGTGGAGGTGGGAGAGGCTCGTCCGCGTCGCCTCTCCCTCCCAGCCCGACCAGGACAAATTTTGTGGAGGTATGTACAGGACATTCCACCGTCCAGAGTCGTCGCAGCCATTGTTCATGATAGAAGTGGCGCCTGGCGTGCTGCTGCTGCCACAACGGAGGAGAAAAGGAAGAAGTGTCCCGTCCTTCTCTGGGCCGGGCCTCCTTAGGTTATCGGCTGCAGCCGGACTCAGTTGGCCCCGGTCCCTGGCCATTGGCGGTCGGACCGGGAGGACATGTGGCGGGACTACCTGAAACTCCCATGCGCCACCAAGGCAGGGCCGGGAAGGCATGTGGCGGGACTGCCTGCAACTATCCAGGGCCGCTGCGGCCGGACTCTGCTGGCTCCTGCCTCTCCTCCGGCTCCCCCATATGTTAAGATTTCCTGACCGAGAGTTGGCAGCAGGGCCCGCCTTATATGGGTTGCCGCTGGTTGGGCGTAGCCGTAACCCTGCCCTACTTTGGAAGGTTCCAGAATGTGGGGGGGCGAATGTTCCATTGACTTTCATTTTCTAGGTTTTACCGTTCTTGATTCAAACGTTTTCTATTGTTGGGGTATTAATAGGTGTTTTATTATTACGTATTGTTATTTATTTCTTGTTCGTTATGTTAAATAAAAAGTTCAAGTTCATCAGTGGCCTACGGATTTTGTTTTCCCATTTCTTTCTTTCCAGGTTGTTTTCATGCTAAAGTTTCTGCTAACAGGGGTTAAGTAACACGGAAACACATGTAGAGGGATGACGTAGATTCATACATTACGTACACACAAACTCAGACGGGGGGCAGCACAAGTACGACATACAAAGACCCAAGACAAATATAAAACAGTTATTGGCCATAATTATCTTTTTTCGTCTGTGAATTTAAAGCTAGGCTGGGTTCCCGTCTTTACATTGTCCGACCTAGGAAAACTCGAACATGTCGCTGAAATTGTTCTGGCGAAATCTGTGCCATCGGGCATAATCGAACGTGGTGGTTCTATCTGGTCTGTCTATGTGAGTCGGATTCTTCTTTGTCTCGCACCTTTTCCCTTTCTGTCGGCCTGTTACTCCTGTCGGCCCTCTGCCCCTACTCACGCTCAGCAGAGTCGGGCATTGGGCTTTCCAGTGTCCGACATATCTACAAAAAGCACATTGGTCTGGCCCTAAGTCTGGCCGTCCTGTGCGTAGTGTCGGGGGATAACCTTCGGGTCGTGGTGTCCAGGGGTTGTCCTGTCGATATGTTCCTCTACCTGTTCTGTCCTCGTCATTAGTCTGTCGTTGCATTGCCTCTTTCCGCCACATACCGAGACTGTCGAGCATAATAGGCGTTGTCTTATTATTGCGAAGGGCTATTTCTAGCGTTTCTATTTTATCAAGGTCGAAGGATCCTACCAGTGGCCACTGTTTGTCTTGGCTTTCTTTGGTATACCTGTGCCACAATTTATTATAGGCTATGGTAACTAATCCATAGTTTATGAACATGTCCTTATTAGGGGTGCCTTCCAGCGGAGCTAGATGATCCACCTCTAACAAACGGTCCGGGCTGAACCAATTATCAATCAGTGGGGAGAAGACAGACATGACGGCTCGCAACGAGGGACAAAAAGTCAGCACTGCCTATCTTATCACTGTGTGCAAAGACTAGACACAGAATATTTCTATTCTACGTTGTTTGCAGGCAGTGAATACCTCATGAACCAATAAATAAGAATAACTAATAACAAGGAACAATCAATAATAAAGAACTTGAATAAAATCAATGGGGAGAGTAAGCAGGGGCGCAAAAGTCTGCGTCCTCTACCCTTTCACTATCCGTAAAGAGGAATCTGTTATTTCCTGTTTGCAGACAGAGAATCTCCAGAAGACAATCCGTTAACAGTAGTTCGGGGTCAAAGAACCCAGTTAATCAGTGTGGGGGAGGGAACCTCCGAAAAACCGTTAATAAATAATTCTTTATTTATTTAGATATAACACAGATATCTTTAAAAGAGGATTACATAGTTCACGTTGTATACAACTTATTAAAAATAAAAACAACAGGACAGTCAATTAGCCAGGCATGATAAAAATAGGGGTCTTAATAAATAATAGAATCAGTGGGGGAGAAAAATAGGCACGACGGCTGCGTTACCTATCCTTCACTGTTTGCAAAAGGGAAAAGAGCCTACTGTTTCTCCGCGTGCAGACAGTGAATCTCCAAATAAGTTAACAAAGAGTAATACTAGTATCTTCTGAACAATCAGTCAATTATTTTGTAGTTTGTCGTGTTTACACGACCTTACCCGGACCGTATGGACAGTTTCTTGTCTTCCGAATCCAGCGCCCGTTTGTCCTCTTTTTCTCGTATTTCTCACGGCACTCCTAATGGTTCCCAGTCAGGACCGTAGATCACTCGAGAGAGGTCTGTTCGGAACTAGTGAAGTTCGGATGATCGGCTGCCAGACGAGGGTCTATTGGGCAAGAGCTCTCCCGATCGTTGCAGTCGTTCACTCTGTCGTCGGGACCTCTCCCACTGGATCCACGAGTAGCTGATGGGCCCCACGCTTGGGACGCCAATTGTAAAACCTAGGGTCGGGGACAATCGATATTTGCCCGACGGTATTGCCTCTGTAACCCACGAATTACTAAGCAATGAAGAGGCGGACGCTGGAGACTGGAAAGCAGGAAACAAGGTTTATTCTCTCCGGAGGAGAACACAACAGAACAGACAGCAGGTATCGTCATGAGGTGCTCTAACCACATCTCTGAGGCCTGGCCTCTTATACACTAGTTTTATTGTTTTATTACAGGTTACATATTCATGGCAATGCTTTGATGTACGGAAAGACATTCCCGGGATCTCCCCCTCAGGCCCGTTCCCATACACATTTACAGTAGAAGTCCCCACCCTGGTCACAACAGGTGATGATTATCGCGCAGCTGGACATTCCGCCGGTTCACGGAATGTGGGGGTTTGATCGGATCTCATGGGGTGGGGGCTTTGACCAACTCGGGGGTCTTTTGATGAGGGAGCTTTCTACTGTACGGGGAGGGGCAATAAACAGTATCGGCAGGGCT
Source organism: Lissotriton helveticus (assembly GCF_964261635.1). Taxonomy (NCBI): domain Eukaryota; kingdom Metazoa; phylum Chordata; class Amphibia; order Caudata; family Salamandridae; genus Lissotriton; species Lissotriton helveticus. The sequence goes on from NC_136059.1 coordinate 59,458,077, forward strand.
AGGTGTCAGCCTGGGAACGAGGAAGACAAACGGGCACAGGAAAAAAAGGGGGTTTTGCATCAAAGGGCCGGGGACTATGAAAAGAATGAAGGGAGGGGTCGCGCTGGGAACAGGATGGGGCTTTGAGGCAGAGCTGCGCTGAAGAGGGGTTGATGACTCAAGGCAGGTGCGAGCGGGGGGGGGGGTTGGTCAGCGTGCAGGCTTGGCGGGGGCGAAGGGCTATGTCGGGGGCCAGTGGCATGCAAAAGGGATGGTCCTGCTCGAGGCACCTAAAATGGCGGGCGCGACAAAAGTGTGGCATCAGGGGAAAAGGCAAGATGGCGCAGATAATGTTTACCAAACCGTACTAATTTTCCACGGCCATGTCTGACCTGGGGTGGTGTGGAGTGCAAAAAAACGATGGATTTATGCCCAGATATCTGTACTGGGGTGAATGTATGACATTGTTCTGCATTCTGTCCATCAATTGTTTTTGCATTTGTCACCCCGAGTGGGATGGGTATGTTCAGACGTGAGTCCCATGCTCTCCACACCACTGGAGTCAAGTTATCCAGGCTGATGAAGGCTGATAGCCAGAAAACGGTCCTTGGATGGTTGATTGAGGTCCAGGAAAGACATGGATTGGCAGTTCGGGCTGGACTGTTCCCATGAGGCACAGGGTCAAGGCTGATTTGCATATGGCCATGTCTGACCTGGGGTGGTGTGGAGTGCAAAAAAACGATGGATTTAGGCCCAGATCTCTGTACTAGGGTGAAAGTATGACATTGTTCTGCATTCTGTCCATCAAGTGTTGTTTTTGCATTCATCACCCCGAGTGGGATGGGTATGCTCAGACGTGAGTCCCATGCTCTCCACACCACTGGAGTCAAGCTATCCAGGCTGATGAAGGCTGATAGCCAGAAACCGGTCCTTGGATGCTTGATTCCGGTCCAGGAAAGACATGGCATGGCAGTTCGGGCTGGACTGTTCCCATGAGGCACAGGGTCAAGGCTGATTTGCATATGGCCATGTCTGCCCTGCGGTGGTGTGGAGTGCAAAAAAATGATGGATTTAGGCCCAGATCTCTGTACTGGGGTGAATGTATGACATTGTTCTGCATTCTGTCGATCAATTGTTGTTTTTGCATTTGTCACCCCGAGTGGGATGGGTATGCTCAGACGTGAGTCCCATGCTCTCCACACCACTGGAGTCAAGCTATCCAGGCTGATGAAGGCTGATAGCCAGAAACAGGTCCTTGGATGCTTGATTTCGGTCCAGGAAAGACAAGGCTTGGCAGTTCGGGCTGGACTGTTCCCATGAGGCACAGGGTCAATGCTGATTTGCATATGGCCATGTCTGACCTGGGGTGGTGTGAAGTGCACAAAAACAATGGATTTAGGCCCAGATCTCTGTACTGGGGTGAATGTATGACATTGTTATGCATTCTGTCCATCAATTGTTGTTTTTGCATTTGTCACCCCGAGTGGGATGGGTATGCTCAGACATGAGTCCCATGCTCTCCACACCACTGGAGTCAAGCTATCCAGGCTGATGAAGGCTGATAGCCAGAAACCGGTCCTTGGATGCTTGATTCCGGTCCAGGAAAGACATGGCTTGGCAGTTCGGGCTGGACTGTTCCCATGAGGCACAGGGTCAAGGCTGATTTGCATATGGCCATGTCTGACCTGGGGTGGTGTGGAGTGCAAAAAAACGATGGATTTAGTCCCAGATCTCTGTACTGGGGTGAATGTATGACATTGTTCTGCATTCTGTCCATCAATTGTTGTTTTTGCATGTGTCACCCCGAGTGGGATGGGTATGCTCAGACGTGAGTCCCATGCTCTCCACACCACTGGAGTCAAGCTATCCAGGCTGATGAAGGCTGATAGCCAGAAACCGGTCCTTGGATGCTTGCTTCCGGTCCAGGAAAGACATGGCTTGGCAGTTCGGGCTGGACTGTTCCCATGAGGCACAGGGTCAAGGCTGATTTGCATATGGCCATGTCTGACCTGGGGTGGTGTGGAGTGCAAAAAAACGATGGATTTAGGCCCAGATCTCTGTACTGGGGTGAATGTATGACATTGTTCTGCATTCTGTCCATCAATTGTTGTTTTTGCATTTGTCACCCCGAGTGGGATGGGTATGCTCAGACGTGATTCCCTTGCTCTCCACACCACTGGAGTCAAGCTAGCCAGGCTGATGAAGGCTGATAGCCTGAAACCGGTCCTTGGATGCTTGATTCTGGTCCAGGAAAGACATGGCTTGGCAGTTCGGGTTTGACTGTTCCCATGAGGCACAGGGTCAAGGCTGATTTGCATATGGGCATGTCTGATCTGGGGTGGTGTGGAGTGCAAAAAAACGATGGATTTAGGCCCAGATCTCTGTACTGGGGTGAATGTATGACATTGTTCTGCATTCTGTCCATCAATTGTTGTTTTTGCATTTGTCACCCCGAGTGGGATGGGTATGCTCAGACGTGAGTCCCATGCTCTCCACACCACTGGAGTCAAGCTATCCAGGCAGATGAAGGCTGATAGCCAGAAACCGGTCCTTGGATGCTTGATTCCGGTCCAGGAAAGACATGGCTTGGCAGTTTGGGCTGGACTGTTCACATGAGGCACAGGGTCAAGGCTGATTTGCATATGGCCATGTCTGACCTGGGGTGGTGTGGAGTGCAAAAAAAGATGGATTTAGGCCCAAATCTCTGTACCTGGGTGAATGTATGACATTGTTCTGCATTCTGTCCATCAATTGTTGTTTTTTCATTTGTCACCCCGAGTGGGAAGGGTATGCTCAGACGTGAGTCTCATGCTCTCCACACCACTGGAGTCAAGCTATCCAGGCTGATGAAGGCTGATAGCCAGAAACCGGTCCTTGGATGCTTGATTCCGGTCCAGGAAAGACATGGCTTGGCAGTTCGGGCTGGACTGTTCCCATGAGGCACAGGGTCAAGGCTGATTTGCATATGGCCATGTCTGACCTGGGGTGGTGTGGAGTGCAAAAAAAGATGGATTTAGGCCCAGATCTCTGTACTGGGGTGAATGTATGACATTGTTCTGCATTCTGTCCATCAATTGTTTTTGCATTTGTCACCCCGAGTGGGATGGGTATGCTCAGACGTGAGTCTCATGCTCTCCACACCACTGGAGTCAAGCTATCCAGGCTGATGAAGGCTGATAGCCAGAAACCGGTCCTTGGATGCTTGATTCCGGTCCAGGAAAGACATGGCTTGGCAGTTCGGGCTGGACTGTTCCCATGAGGCACAGGGTCAAGGCTGATTTGCATATGGCCATGTCTGACCTGGGGTGGTGTGGAGTGCAAAGAACTGATGGATTTAGGCCCAGATCTCTGTACTGGGGTGAATGTGTGACATTATTCTGCATTCTGTCCATCAATTGTTGTTTTTGCATTTGTCACCCCGAGTGGGATGGGTATGCTCAGACGTGAGTCCCCTGCTCTCCACACCACTGGAGTCAAGCTAGCCAGGCTGATGAAGGCTGATAGCCTGAAACCGGTCCTTGGATGCTTGATTCCGGTCCAGGAAAGACATGGCTTGGCAGTTCGGGTTTGACTGTTCCCATGAGGCACAGGGTCAAGGCTGATTTGCATATGGGCATGTCTGATCTGGGGTGGTGTGGAGTGCAAAAAAACGATGGATTTAGGCCCAGATCTCTGTACTGGGGTGAATGTATGACATTGTTCTGCATTCTGTCCATCAATTGTTGTTTTTGCATTTGTCACCCCGAGTGGGATGGGTATGCTCAGACGTGAGTCCCATGCTCTCCACACCACTGGAGTCAAGCTATCCAGGCAGATGAAGGCTGATAGCCAGAAACCGGTCCTTGGATGCTTGATTCCGGTCCAGGAAAGACATGGCTTGGCAGTTCGGGCTGGACTGTTCACATGAGGCACAGGGTCAAGGCTGATTTGCATATGGCCATGTCTGACCTGGGGTGGTGTGGAGTGCAAAAAAAGATGGATTTAGGCCCAAATCTCTGTACCTGGGTGAATGTATGACATTGTTCTGCATTCTGTCCATCAATTGTTGTTTTTTCATTTGTCACCCCGAGTGGGAAGGGTATGCTCAGACGTGAGTCTCATGCTCTCCACACCACTGGAGTCAAGCTATCCAGGCTGATGAAGGCTGATAGCCAGAAACCGGTCCTTGGATGCTTGATTCCGGTCCAGGAAAGACATGGCTTGGCAGTTCGGGCTGGACTGTTCCCATGAGGCACAGGGTCAAGGCTGATTTGCATATGGCCATGTCTGACCTGGGGTGCTGTGGAGTGCAAAGAACTGATGAATTTAGGCCCAGATCTCTGTACTGGGGTGAATGTGTGACATTATTCTGCATTCTGTCCATCAATTGTTGTTTTTGCATTTGTCACCCCGAGTGGGATGGGTATGCTCAGACGTGAGTCCCCTGCTCTCCACACCACTGGAGTCAAGTTATCCAGGCTGATGAATACTGATAGCCAGAAACCGGTCCTTGGATGCTTGATTCAGGTCCAGGAAAGACATGGCTTGGCAGTTCGGGCTGGACTGTTCCCATGAGGCACAGGGTCAAGGCTGATTTGCATATGGCCATGTCTGACCTGGGGTGGTGTGGAGTGCAAAAAAGCGATGGATTTAGGCCTGTATCTCTGTACTGGGGTGAATGTATGACATTGTTCTGCATTCTGTCCATCAAATGTTGTTTTTGCATTTGTCACCCCGAGTGGGATGGGTATGCTCAGACGTGAGTCTCATGCTCTCCACACCACTGGAGTCAAGCTATCCAGGCTGATGAAGGCTGATAGCCGGAAACCGGTCCTTGGATGATGGATTCCGGTCCAGGAAAGACATGGCTTGGCAGTTCGGGCTGGACTGTTCCCATGAGGTACAGGGTCAATGCTGATTTGCATATGGCCATGTCTGACCTGGGGTGGTGTGAAGTGCACAAAAACAATGGATTTAGGCCCAGATCTCTGTACTGGGGTGAATGTATGACAATGTTTTGCATTCTGTCCATCAATTGTTGTTTTTGCATTTGTCACCCCGAGTGGGATGGGTATGCTCAGACATGAGTCCCATGCTCTCCACACCACTGGAGTCAAGCTATCCAGGCTGATGAAGGCTGATAGCCAGAAACCGGTCCTTGGATGCTTGATTCCGGTCCAGGAAAGACATGGCTTGGCAGTTCGGGCTGGACTGTTCCCATGATGCACAGGGTCAAGGCTGATTTGCATATGGCCATGTCTGACCTGGGGTGGTGTGGAGTGCAAAAAAATGATGGATTTAGTCCCAGATCTCTGTACTGGGGTGAATGTATGACATTGTTCTGCATTCTGTCCATCAATTGTTGTTTTTGCATTTGTCACCCCGAGTGGGATGGGTATGCTCAGACGTGATTCCCTTGCTCTCCACACCACTGGAGTCAAGCTAGCCAGGCTGATGAAGGCTGATAGCCTGAAACCGGTCCTTGGATGCTTGATTCCGGTCCAGGAAAGACATGGCTTGGCAGTTCGGGCTGGACTGTTCCCATGAGGCGCAGGGTCAAGGCTGATTTGCATATGGGCATGTCTGATCTGGGGTGGTGTGGAGTGCAAAAAAACGATGGATTTAGGCCCAGATCTCTGTACTGGGGTGAATGTATGACATTGTTCTGCATTCTGTCCATCAATTGTTGTTTTTGCATTTGTCACCCCGAGTGGGATGGGTATGCTCAGACGTGAGTCCCATGCTCTCCACACCACTGGAGTCAAGCTATCCAGGCAGATGAAGGCTGATAGCCAGAAACCTGTCCTTGGATGCTTGATTCCGGTCCAGGAAAGACATGGCTTGGCAGTTCGGGCTGGACTGTTCCCATGAGGCACAGGGTCAAGGCTCATTTGCATATGGCCATGTCTGACCTGGGGTGGTGTGGAGTGCAAAAAAAGATGGATTTAGGCCCAGATCTCTGTACTGGGGTGAATGTATGACATTGTTCTGCATTCTGTCCATCAATTGTTGTTTTTGCATTTGTCACCCCGAGTGGGATGGGTATGCTCAGACGTGAGTGTCATGCTCTCCACACCACTGGAGTCAAGCTATCCAGGCTGATGAAGGCTGATAGCCAGAAACCGGTCCTTGGATGCTTGATTCCGGTCCAGGAAAGACATGGCTTGGCAGTTCGGGCTGGACTGTTCCCATGAGGCACAGGGTCAAGGCTGATTTGCATATGGCCATGTCTGACCTGGGGAGGTGTGGAGTGCAAAAAAACGATGGATTTAGGCCCAGATCTCTGTACTGGGGTGAATGTATGACATTGTTCTGCATTCTGTCCATCAATTGTTGTTTTTGCATTTGTCACCCCGAGTGGGATGGGTATGCTCAGACGTGATTCCCTTGCTCTCCACACCACTGGAGTTAAGCTAGCCAGGCTGATGAAGGCTGATAGCCTGAAACCGGTCCTTGGATGCTTGATTCCGGTCCAGGAAAGACATGGCTTGGCAGTTCGGGTTTGACTGTTCCCATGAGGCACAGGGTCAAGGCTGATTTGCATATGGGCATGTCTGATCTGGGGTGGTGTGGAGTGCAAAAAAACGATGGATTTAGGCCCAGATCTCTGTACTGGGGTGAATGTATGACATTGTTCTGCATTCTGTCCATCAATTGTTGTTTTTGCATTTGTCACCCCGAGTAGGATGGTTATGCTCAGACGTGAGTCCCATGCTCTCCACACCACTGGAGTCAAGCTATCCAGGCAGATGAAGGCTGATAGCCAGAAACCGGTCCTTGGATGCTTGATTCCGGTTCAGGAAAGACATGGCTTGGCAGTTCGGGCTGGACTGTTCCCATGAGGCACAGGGTCAAGGCTGATTTGCATATGGCCATGTCTGACCTGGGGTGGTGTGGAGTGCAAAAAAAGATGGATTTAGGCCCAAATCTCTGTACCTGGGTGAATGTATGACATTGTTCTGCATTCTGTCCATCAATTGTTGTTTTTTCATTTGTCACCCCGAGTGGGATGGGTATGCTCAGACGTGAGTCTCATGCTCTCCACACCACTGGAGTCAAGCTATCCAGGCTGATGAAGGCTGATAGCCAGAAACCGGTCCTTGGATGCTTGATTCCGGTCCAGGAAAGACATGGCTTGGCAGTTCGGGCTGGACTGTTCCCATGAGGCACAGGGTCAAGGCTGATTTGCATATTGCCATGTCTGACCTGGGGTGGTGTGGAGTGCAAAAAAAGATGGATTTAGGCCCAGATCTCTGTACTGGGGTGAATGTATGACATTGTTCTGCATTCTGTCCATCAATTGTTGTTTTTGCATTTGTCACCCCGAGTGGGATGGGTATGCTCAGACGTGAGTCTCATGCTCTCCACACCACTGGAGTCAAGCTATCCAGGCTGATGAAGGCTGATAGCCAGAAACCGGTCCTTGGATGCTTGATTCCGGTCCAGGAAAGACATGGCTTGGCAGTTCGGGCTGGACTGTTCCCATGAGGCACAGGGTCAAGGCTGATTTACATATGGCCATGTCTGACCTGGGGTGGTGTGTAGTGCAAAAAAACGATGGATTTAGGCCCAGATCTCTGTACTGGGGTGAATGTATGACATTGTTCTGCATTCTGTCCATCAATTTTTGTTTTTGCATTTGTCACCCCGAGTGGGATGGGTATGCGCAGACGTGAGTCCCATGCTCTCCACACCACTGGAGTCAAGCTATCCAGGCTGATGAAGGCTGATAGCCAGAAACCGGTCCTTGGATGCTTGATTCCGGTCCAGGAAAGACATGGCTTGGCAGTTCGGGCTGGACTGTTCCCATGAGGCACAGGGTCAAGGCTGATTTGCATATGGCCATGTGTGACCTAGGGTGGTGTGGAGTGCAAAAAAAGGATGGATTTAGGCCCAGATCTCTGTACTGGGGTGAATGTATGACATTGTTCTGCATTCTGTCCATCAATTGTTGTTTTTGCATGTGTCACCCTGAGTTGGATGGGTATGCTCAGACATGAGTCCCATGCTCTCCACACCACTGGAGTCAAGCTATCCAGGCTGATGAAGGCTGATAGCCAGAAACAGGTCCTTAGATCCTTGATTCTGGTCCAGGAAAGACATGGCTTGGCAGTTCGGGCTGGACTGTTCCCATGAGGCACAGGGTCAAGGCTGATTTGCATATGGCCATGTCTGACCTGGGGTGGTGTGGAGTGCAAAAAAACGATGGATTTAGTCCCAGATCTCTGTACTGGGGTGAATGTATGACATTGTTCTGCATTCTGTCCATCAATTGTTGTTTTTGCATTTGTCACCCCGAGTGGGATGGGTATGCTCAGACGTGAGTCCCATGCTCTCCACACCACTGGAGTCAAGCTATCCAGGCTGATGAAGGCTGATAGCCAGAAACCGGTCCTTGGATGCTTGATTCCGGTCCAGGAAAGACATGGCTTGGCAGTTCGGGTTTGACTGTTCCCATGAGGCACAGGGTCAAGGCTGATTTGCATATGGGCATGTCTGATCTGGGGTGGTGTGGAGTGCAAAAAAACGATGGATTTAGGCCCAGATCTCTGTACTGGGGTGAATGTATGACATTGTTCTGCATTCTGTCCATCAATTGTTGTTTTTGCATTTGTCACCCCGAGTAGGATGGTTATGCTCAGACGTGAGTCCCATGCTCTCCACACCACTGGAGTCAAGCTATCCAGGCAGATGAAGGCTGATAGCCAGAAACCGGTCCTTGGATGCTTGATTCCGGTTCAGGAAAGACATGGCTTGGCAGTTCGGGCTGGACTGTTCCCATGAGGCACAGGGTCAAGGCTGATTTGCATATGGCCATGTCTGACCTGGGGTGGTGTGGAGTGCAAAAAAAGATGGATTTAGGCCCAAATCTCTGTACCTGGGTGAATGTATGACATTGTTCTGCATTCTGTCCATCAATTGTTGTTTTTTCATTTGTCACCCCGAGTGGGATGGGTATGCTCAGACGTGAGTCTCATGCTCTCCACACCACTGGAGTCAAGCTATCCAGGCTGATGAAGGCTGATAGCCAGAAACCGGTCCTTGGATGCTTGATTCCGGTCCAGGAAAGACATGGCTTGGCAGTTCGGGCTGGACTGTTCCCATGAGGCACAGGGTCAAGGCTGATTTGCATATTGCCATGTCTGACCTGGGGTGGTGTGGAGTGCAAAAAAAGATGGATTTAGGCCCAGATCTCTGTACTGGGGTGAATGTATGACATTGTTCTGCATTCTGTCCATCAATTGTTGTTTTTGCATTTGTCACCCCGAGTGGGATGGGTATGCTCAGACGTGAGTCTCATGCTCTCCACACCACTGGAGTCAAGCTATCCAGGCTGATGAAGGCTGATAGCCAGAAACCGGTCCTTGGATGCTTGATTCCGGTCCAGGAAAGACATGGCTTGGCAGTTCGGGCTGGACTGTTCCCATGAGGCACAGGGTCAAGGCTGATTTACATATGGCCATGTCTGACCTGGGGTGGTGTGTAGTGCAAAAAAATGATGGATTTAGGCCCAGATCTCTGTACTGGGGTGAATGTATGACATTGTTCTGCATTCTGTCCATCAATTTTTGTTTTTGCATTTGTCACCCCGAGTGGGATGGGTATGCGCAGACGTGAGTCCCATGCTCTCCACACCACTGGAGTCAAGCTATCCAGGCTGATGAAGGCTGATAGCCAGAAACCGGTCCTTGGATGCTTGATTCCGGTCCAGGAAAGACATGGCTTGGCAGTTCGGGCTGGACTGTTCCCATGAGGCACAGGGTCAAGGCTGATTTGCATATGGCCATGTGTGACCTAGGGTGGTGTGGAGTGCAAAAAAAGGATGGATTTAGGCCCAGATCTCTGTACTGGGGTGAATGTATGACATTGTTCTGCATTCTGTCCATCAATTGTTGTTTTTGCATGTGTCACCCTGAGTGGGATGGGTATGCTCAGACATGAGTCCCATGCTCTCCACACCACTGGAGTCAAGCTATCCAGGCTGATGAAGGCTGATAGCCAGAAACAGGTCCTTAGATCCTTGATTCTGGTCCAGGAAAGACATGGCTTGGCAGTTCGGGCTGGACTGTTTCCATGAGGCACAGGGTCAAGGCTGATTTGCATATGGCCATGTCTGACCTGGGGTGGTGTGGAGTGCAAAAAAACGATGGATTTAGTCCCAGATCTCTGTACTGGGGTGAATGTATGACATTGTTCTGCATTCTGTCCATCAATTGTTGTTTTTGCATTTGTCACCCCGAGTGGGATGGGTATGCTCAGACGTGAGTCACATGCTCTCCACACCACTGGAGTCAAGCTATCCAGGCTGATGAAGGCTGATAGCCAGAAACCGGTCCTTGGATGCTTGATTCCGGTCCAGGAAAGACATGGCTTGGCAGTTCGGGCTGGACTGTTCCCATGAGGCACAGGGTCAAGGCTGATTTGCATATGGCCATGTCTGACCTGGGGTGGTGTGGAGTGCAAAGAAACGATGGATTTAGGCCCAGATCTCTGTACTGGGGTGAATGTGTGACATTATTCTGCATTCTGTCCATCAATTGTTGTTTTTGCATTTGTCACCCCGAGTGGGATGGGTATGCTCAGACGTGAGTCCCCTGCTCTCCACACCACTGGAGTCAAGTTATCCAGGCTGATGAATACTGATAGCCAGAAACCGGTACTTGGATGCTTGATTCAGGTCCAGGAAAGACATGGCTTGGCAGTTCGGGCTGGACTGTTCCCATGAGGCACAGGGTCAAGGCTGATTTGCATATGGCCATGTCTGACCTGGGGTGGTGTGGAGTGCAAAAAAGCGATGGATTTAGGCCTGGATCTCTGTACTGGGGTGAATGTATGACATTGTTCTGCATTCTGTCCATCAAATGTTGTTTTTGCATTTGTCACCCCGAGTGGGATGGGTATGTTTAGACGTGAGTCCCATGCTCTCCACACCACTGGAGTCAAGTTATCCAGGCTGATGAAGGCTGATAGCCAGAAAACGGTCCTTGGATGGTTGATTGAGGTCCAGGAAAGACATGGATTGGCAGTTCGGGCTGGACTGTTCCCATGAGGCACAGGGTCAAGGCTGATTTGCATATGGCCATGTCTGACCTGGGGTGGTGTGGAGTGCAAAAAAACGATGGATTTAGGCCCAGATCTCTGTACTAGGGTGAAAGTATGACATTGTTCTGCATTCTGTCCATCAAGTGTTGTTTTTGCATTCATCACCCCGAGTGGGATGGGTATGCTCAGACGTGAGTCCCATGCTCTCCACACCACTGGAGTCAAGCTATCCAGGCTGATGAAGGCTGATAGCCAGAAACCGGTCCTTGGATGCTTGATTCCGGTCCAGGAAAGACATGGCATGGCAGTTCGGGCTGGAAAGTTCCCATGAGGCACAGGGTCAAGGCTGATTTGCATATGGCCATGTCTGCCCTGCGGTGGTGTGGAGTGCACAAAAATGATGGATTTAGGCCCAGATCTCTGTACTGGGGTGAATGTATGACATTGTTCTGCATTCTGTCCATCAATTGTTGTTTTTGCATTTGTCACCCCGAGTGGGATGGGTATGCTCAGACGTGAGTCCCATGCTCTCCACACCACTGGAGTCAAGCTATCCAGGCTGATGAAGGCTGATAGCCAGAAACAGGTCCTTGGATGCTTGATTTCGGTCCAGGAAAGACAAGGCTTGGCAGTTCGGGCTGGACTGTTCCCATGAGGCACAGGGTCAATGCTGATTTGCATATGGCCATGTCTGACCTGGGGTGGTGTGAAGTGCACAAAAACAATGGATTTAGGCCCAGATCTCTGTACTGGGGTGAATGTATGACATTGTTTTGCATTCTGTCCATCAATTGTTGTTTTTGCATTTGTCACCCCGAGTGGGATGGGTATGCTCAGACATGAGTCCCATGCTCTCCACACCACTGGAGTCAAGCTATCCAGGCTGATGAAGGCTGATAGCCAGAAACCGGTCCTTGGATGCTTGATTCCGGTCCAGGAAAGACATGGCTTGGCAGTTCGGGCTGGACTGTTCCCATGAGGCACAGGGTCAAGGCTGATTTGCATATGGCCATGTCTGACCTGGGGTGGTGTGGAGTGCAAAAAAACGATGGATTTAGTCCCAGATCTCTGTACTGGGGTGAATGTATGACATTGTTCTGCATTCTGTCCATCAATTGTTGTTTTTGCATGTGTCACCCCGAGTGGGATGGGTATGCTCAGACGTGAGTCCCATGCTCTCCACACCACTGGAGTCAAGCTATCCAGGCTGATGAAGGCTGATAGCCAGAAACCGGTCCTTGGATGCTTGCTTCCGGTCCAGGAAAGACATGGCTTGGCAGTTCGGGCTGGACTGTTCCCATGAGGCACAGGGTCAAGGCTGATTTGCATATGGCCATGTCTGACCTGGGGTGGTGTGGAGTGCAAAAAAACGATGGATTTAGGCCCAGGTCTCTGTACTGGGGTGAATGTATGACATTGTTCTGCATTCTGTCCATCAATTGTTGTTTTTGCATTTGTCACCCCGAGTGGGATGGGTATGCTCAGACGTGATTCCCTTGCTCTCCACACCACTGGAGTCAAGCTAGCCAGGCTGATAAAGGCTGATAGCCTTAAACCGGTCCTTGGATGCTTGATTCCGGTCCAGGAAAGACATGGCTTGGCAGTTCGGGTTTGACTGTTCCCATGAGGCACAGGGTCAAGGCTGATTTGCATATGGGCATGTCTGATCTGGGGTGGTGTGGAGTGCAAAAAAACGATGGATTTAGGCCTAGATCTCTGTACTGGGGTGAATGTATGACATTGTTCTGCATTCTGTCCATCAATTGTTGTTTTTGCATTTGTCACCCCGAGTGGGATGGGTATGCTCAGACGTGAGCCCCATGCTCTCCACACCACTGGAGTCAAGCTATCCAGGCAGATGAAGGCTGATAGCCAGAAACCGGTCCTTGGATGCTTGATTCCGGTCCAGGAAAGACATGGCTTGGCAGTTCGGGCTGGACTGTTCCCATGAGGCACAGGGTCAAGGCTGATTTGCATATGGCCATGTCTGACCTGGGGTGGTGTGGAGTGCAAAAAAAGATGGATTTAGGCCCAAATCTCTGTACCTGGGTGAATGTATGACATTGTTCTGCATTCTGTCCATCAATTGTTGTTTTTTCATTTGTCACCCCGAGTGGGATGGGTATGCTCAGACGTGAGTCTCATGCTCTCCACACCACTGGAGTCAAGCTATCCAGGCTGATGAAGGCTGATAGCCAGAAACCGGTCCTTGGATGCTTGATTCCGGTCCAGGAAAGACATGGCTTGGCAGTTCGGGCTGGACTGTTCCCATGAGGCACAGGGTCAAGGCTGATTTGCATATGGCCATGTCTGACCTGGGGTGGTGTGGAGTGCAAAAAAACGATGGATTTAGGCCCAGATCTCTGTACTGGGGTGAATGTATGACATTGTTCTGCATTCTGTCCATCAATTGTTGTTTTTGCATTTGTCACCCCGAGTGGGATGGTTATGCTCAGATGTGAGTCCCATGCTCTCCACACCACTGGAGTCAAGCTATCCAGGCAGATGAAGGCTGATAGCCAGAAACCGGTCCTTGGATGCTTGATTCCGGTTCAGGAAAGACATGGCTTGGCAGTTCGGGCTGGACTGTTCCCATGAGGCACAGGGTCAAGGCTGATTTGCATATGGCCATGTCTGACCTGGGGTGGTGTGGAGTGCAAAAAAAGATGGATTTAGGCCCAAATCTCTGTACCTGGGTGAATGTATGACATTGTTCTGCATTCTGTCCATCAATTGTTGTTTTTTCATTTGTCAACCCGAGTGGGATGGGTATGCTCAGACGTGAGTCTCATGCTCTCCACACAACTGGAGTCAAGCTATCCAGGCTGATGAAGGCTGATAGCCAGAAACCGGTCCTTGGATACTTGATTCCGGTCCAGGAAAGACATGGCTTGGCAGTTCGGGCTGGACTGTTCCCATGAGGCACAGGGTCAAGGCTGATTTGCATATTGCCATGTCTGACCTGGGGTGGTGTGGAGTGCAAAAAAAGATGGATTTAGGCCCAGATCTCTGTACTGGGGTGAATGTATGACATTGTTCTGCATTCTGTCCATCAATTGTTGTTTTTGCATTTGTCACCCCGAGTGGGATGGGTATGCTCAGACGTGAGTCTCATGCTCTCCACACCACTGGAGTCAAGCTATCCAGGCTGATGAAGGCTGATAGCCAGAAACCGGTCCTTGGATGCTTGATTCCGGTCCAGGAAAGACATGGCTTGGCAGTTCGGGCTGGACTGTTCCCATGAGGCACAGGGTCAAGGCTGATTTACATATGGCCATGTCTGACCTGGGGTGGTGTGTAGTGCAAAAAAACGATGGATTTAGGCCCAGATCTCTGTACTGGGGTGAATGTATGACATTGTTCTGCATTCTGTCCATCAATTTTTGTTTTTTCATTTGTCACCCCGAGTGGGATGGGTATGCACAGACGTGAGTCCCATGCTCTCCACACCACTGGAGTCAAGCTATCCAGGCTGATGAAGGCTGATAGCCAGAAACCGGTCCTTGGATGCTTGATTCCGGTCCAGGAAAGACATGGCTTGGCAGTTCGGGCTGGACTGTTCCCATGAGGCACAGGGTCAAGGCTGATTTGCATATGGCCATGTTTGACCTGGGGTGGTGTGGAGTGCAAAAAAACGATGGATTTAGGCCCAGATCTCTGTACTGGGGTGAATGTATGACATTGTTCTGCATTCTGTCCATCAATTGTTGTTTTTGCATTTGTCACCCCGAGTGGGATGGGTATGTTCAGACGTGAGTCTCATGCTCTCCACACCACTGGAGTAAAGCTATCCAGGCTGATGAAGGCTGATAGCCAGAAACCGGTCCTTGGATGCTTGATTCCGGTCCAGGAAAGACATGGCTTGGCAGTTCGGGCTGGACTGTTCCCATGAGGCACAGGGTCAAGGCTGATTTGCATATGGCCACTTCTGACCTGGGGTGGTGTGGAGTGCAAAAAAACGATGGATTTAGGCCCAGATCTCTGTACTGGGGTGAATGTATGACATTGTTCTGCATTATGTCCATCAATTGTTGTTTTTGCATTCGTCACCCCGAGTGGGATGGGTATGCTCAGACGTGAGTCCCATGCTCTCCACACCACTGGAGTCAAGCTATCCAGGCTGATGAAGGCTGATAGCCAGAAACCGGTCCTTGGATGCTTGATTCCGGTGCAGGAAAGACATGGCTTGGCAGTTCGGGTTGGACTTTTCCCATGAGGCACAGTGTCAAGGCTGATTTGCATATGGCCATGTGTGACCTGGGGTGGTGTGGAGTGCAATAAAACGATGGATTTAGGCCCAGATCTCTGTACTGGGGTGAATGTATGACATTGTTCTGCATTCTGTCCATCAATTGTTGTTTTTGCATTTGTCACCCCGAGTGGGATGGGTATGCTCAGACGTGAGTCTCTTGCTCTCCACACCACTGGAGTCAAGCTATCCAGGCTGATGAAGGCTGATAGCCAGAAACCGGTCCTTGGATGCTTGATTACTGTCCAGGAAAGACATGGCTTGGCAGTTCAGGCTGGACTGTTCCCATGAGGGAGGCACAGGGTCAAGGCTGATTTGCATATGGCCATGTCTGACCTGGGGTGGTGTGGAGTGCAAAAAAAGATGGATTTAGGCCCAAATCTCTGTACCTGGGTGAATGTATGACATTGTTCTGCATTCTGTCCATCAATTGTTGTTTTTGCATTTGTCACCCCGAGTGGGATGGGTGTGCTCAGACGTGAGTCTCATGCTCTCCACACCACTGGAGTCAAGCTATCCAGGCTGATGAAGGCTGATAGCCAGAAACCGGTCCTTGGATGCTTGATTCCGGTCCAGAAAAGACATGGCTTGGCAGTTCGGGCTGGACTGTTCCCATGAGGCACAGGGTCAAGGCTGATTTGCATATGGCCATGTCTGACCTGGGGTGGTGTGGAGTGCAAAAAAAGATGGATTTAGGCCCAGATCTCTGTACTGGGGTGAATGTATGACATTGTTCTGCATTCTGTCCATTAATTGTTGTTTTTGCATTTGTCACCCCGAGTGGGATGGGTATGCTCAGACGTGAGTCTCATGCTCTCCACACCACTGGAGTCAAGCTATCCAGGCTGATGAAGGCTGATAGCCAGAAACCGGTCCTTGGATGCTTGATTCCGGGACAGGAAAGACATGGCTTGGCAGTTCGGGCTGGACTGTTCCCATGAAGCACAGGGTCAAGGCTGATTCACATATGGCCATGTCTGACCTGGGGTGGTGTGAAGTGCAAAAACAGGATGGATTTAGGCCCAGATCTCTGTACTGGGGTGAATGTATGACATTGTTCTGCATTCTGTCCATCAATTTTTGTTTTTGCATTTGTCACCCCGAGTGGGATGGGTATGCACAGACGTGAGTCCCATGCTCTCCACACCACTGGAGTCAAGCTATCCAGGCTGATGAAGGCTGATAGCCAGAAACCGGTCCTTGGATGCTTGATTCCGGTCCAGGAAAGACATGGCTTGGCAGTTCGGCCTGGACTGTTCCCATGAGGCACAGGGTCAAGGCTGATTTGCATATGGCCATGTCTGACCTGGGGTGGTGTGGAGTGCAAAAAAATGATGGATTTACACCCAGATCTCTGTACTGGGGTGAATGTATGACATTGTTCTGCATTAAGTCCATCAATTGTTGTTTTTGCATTTGTCACCCCGAGTGGGATGGGTATGGTCAGACGTGAGTCCCATGCTCTCCACACCACTGGAGTCAAGCTAGCCAGGCTGATGAAGGCTGATAGCCAGAAACCGGTCCTTGGATGCTTGATTCCGGTCCAGGAAAGACATGGCTTGGCAGTTCGGGTTGGACTGTTCCCATGAGGCACAGGGTCAAGGCTGATTTGCATATGGTCATGTCTGATCTGGGGTGGTGTGGAGTGCAAAAAAACGATGGATTTAGGCCCAGATCTCTGTACTGGGGTGAATGTATGACATTGTTCTGCATTCTGTCCATCAATTGTTGTTTTTGCATTTGTCGACCCGAGTGGGATCGGTATGCTCAGACGTGAGTCCCATGCTCTCCACACCACTGGAGTCAAGCTATCCAGGCAGATGAAGGCTGATAGCCAGAAACCGGTCCTTGGATGCTTGATTCCGGTTCAGGAAAGACATGGCTTGGCAGTTCGGGCTGGACTGTTCCCATGAGGCACAGGGTCAAGGCTGATTTGCATATGGCCATGTCTGACCTGGGGTGGTGTGGAGTGCAAAAAAAGATGGATTTAGGCCCAAATCTCTGTACCTGGGTGAATGTATGACATTGTTCTGCATTCTGTCCATCAATTGTTGTTTTTTCATTTGTCACCCCGAGTGGGATGGGTATGCTCAGACGTGAGTCTCATGCTCTCCACACCACTGGAGTCAAGCTATCCAGGCTGATGAAGGCTGATAGCCAGAAACCGGTCCTTGGATGCTTGATTCCGGTCCAGGAAAGACATGGCTTGGCAGTTCGGGCTGGACTGTTCCCATGAGGCACAGGGTCAAGGCTGATTTGCATATTGCCATGTCTGACCTGGGGTGGTGTGGAGTGCAAACAAAGATGGATTTAGGCCCAGATCTCTGTACTGGGGTGAATGTATGACATTGTTCTGCATTCTGTCCATCAATTGTTGTTTTTGCATTTGTCACCCCGAGTGGGATGGGTATGCTCAGACGTGAGTCTCTTGCTCTCCACACCACTGGAGTCAAGCTATCCAGGCTGATGAAGGCTGATAGCCAGAAACCGGTCCTTGGATGCTTGATTCCGGTCCAGGAAAGACATGGCTTGGCAGTTCGGGCTGGACTGTTCCCATGAGGCACAGGGTCAAGGCTGATTTACATATGGCCATGTCTGACCTGGGGTGGTGTGTAGTGCAAAAAAACGATGGATTTAGGCCCAGATCTCTGTACTGGGGTGAATGTATGACATTGTTCTGCATTCTGTCCATCAATTTTTGTTTTTGCATTTGTCACCCCGAGTGGGATGGGTATGCGCAGACGTGAGTCCCATGCTCTCCACACCACTGGAGTCAAGCTATCCAGGCTGATGAAGGCTGATAGCCAGAAACCGGTCCTTGGATGCTTGATTCCGGTCCAGGAAAGACATGGCTTGGCAGTTCGGGCTGGACTGTTCCCATGAGGCACAGGGTCAAGGCTGATTTGCATATGGCCATGTGTGACCTAGGGTGGTGTGGAGTGCAAAAAAAGGATGGATTTAGGCCCAGATCTCTGTACTGGGGTGAATGTATGACATTGTTCTGCATTCTGTCCATCAATTGTTGTTTTTGCATGTGTCACCCTGAGTGGGATGGGTATGCTCAGACATGAGTCCCATGCTCTCCACACCACTGGAGTCAAGCTATCCAGGCTGATGAAGGCTGATAGCCAGAAACAGGTCCTTAGATCCTTGATTCTGGTCCAGGAAAGACATGGCTTGGCAGTTCGGGCTGGACTGTTCCCATGAGGCACAGGGTCAAGGCTGATTTGCATATGGCCATGTCTGACCTGGGGTGGTGTGGAGTGCAAAAAAAGATGGATTTAGTCCCAGATCTCTGTACTGGGGTGAATGTATGACATTGTTCTGCATTCTGTCCATCAATTGTTGTTTTTGCATTTGTCACCCCGAGTGGGATGGGTATGCTCAGACGTGAGTCCCATGCTCTCCACACCACTGGAGTCAAGCTATCCAGGCTGATGAAGGCTGATAGCCAGAAACCGGTCCTTGGATGCTTGATTCCGGTCCAGGAAAGACATGGCTTGGCAGTTCGGGCTGGACTGTTCCCATGAGGCACAGGGTCAAGGCTGATTTGCATATGGCCATGTCTGACCTGGGGTGGTGTGGAGTGCAAAGAAACGATGGATTTAGGCCCAGATCTCTGTACTGGGGTGAATGTGTGACATTATTCTGCATTCTGTCCATCAATTGTTGTTTTTGCATTTGTCACCCCGAGTGGGATGGGTATGCTCAGACGTGAGTCCCCTGCTCTCCACACCACTGGAGTCAAGTTATCCAGGCTGATGAATACTGATAGCCAGAAACCGGTACTTGGATGCTTGATTCAGGTCCAGGAAAGACATGGCTTGGCAGTTCGGGCTGGACTGTTCCCATGAGGCACAGGGTCAAGGCTGATTTGCATATGGCCATGTCTGACCTGGGGTGGTGTGGAGTGCAAAAAAGCGATGGATTTAGGCCTGGATCTCTGTACTGGGGTGAATGTATGACATTGTTCTGCATTCTGTCCATCAAATGTTGTTTTTGCATTTGTCACCCCGAGTGGGATGGGTATGTTTAGACGTGAGTCCCATGCTCTCCACACCACTGGAGTCAAGTTATCCAGGCTGATGAAGGCTGATAGCCAGAAAACGGTCCTTGGATTGTTGATTGAGGTCCAGGAAAGACATGGATTGGCAGTTCGGGCTGGACTGTTCCCATGAGGCACAGGGTCAAGGCTGATTTGCATATGGCCATGTCTGACCTGGGGTGGTGTGGAGTGCAAAAAAACGATGGATTTAGGCCCAGATCTCTGTACTAGGGTGAAAGTATGACATTGTTCTGCATTCTGTCCATCAAGTGTTGTTTTTGCATTCATCACCCCGAGTGGGATGGGTATGCTCAGACGTGAGTCCCATGCTCTCCACACCACTGGAGTCAAGCTATCCAGGCTGATGAAGGCTGATAGCCAGAAACCGGTCCTTGGATGCTTGATTCCGGTCCAGGAAAGACATGGCATGGCAGTTCGGGCTGGACTGTTCCCATGAGGCACAGGGTCAAGGCTGATTTGCATATGGCCATGTCTGCCCTGCGGTGGTGTGGAGTGCAAAAAAATGATGGATTTAGGCCCAGATCTCTGTACTGGGGTGAATGTATGACATTGTTCTGCATTCTGTCCATCAATTGTTGTTTTTGCATTTGTCACCCCGAGTGGGATGGGTATGCTCAGACGTGAGTCCCATGCTCTCCACACCACTGGAGTCAAGCTATCCAGGCTGATGAAGGCTGATAGCCAGAAACAGGTCCTTGGATGCTTGATTTCGGTCCAGGAAAGACAAGGCTTGGCAGTTCGGGCTGGACTGTTCCCATGAGGCACAGGGTCAATGCTGATTTGCATATGGCCATGTCTGACCTGGGGTGGTGTGAAGTGCACAAAAACAATGGATTTAGGCCCAGATCTCTGTACTGGGGTGAATGTATGACATTGTTTTGCATTCTGTCCATCAATTGTTGTTTTTGCATTTGTCACCCCGAGTGGGATGGGTATGCTCAGACATGAGTCCCATGCTCTCCACACCACTGGAGTCAAGCTATCCAGGCTGATGAAGGCTGATAGCCAGAAAACGGTCCTTGGATTGTTGATTGAGGTCCAGGAAAGACATGGATTGGCAGTTCGGGCTGGACTGTTCCCATGAGGCACAGGGTCAATGCTGATTTGCATATGGCCATGTCTGACCTGGGGTGGTGTGGAGTGCAAAAAAACGATGGATTTAGGCCCAGATCTCTGTACTAGGGTGAAAGTATGACATTGTTCTGCATTCTGTCCATCAAGTGTTGTTTTTGCATTCATCACCCCGAGTGGGATGGGTATGCTCAGACGTGAGTCCCATGCTCTCCACACCACTGGAGTCAAGCTATCCAGGCTGATGAAGGCTGATAGCCAGAAACCGGTCCTTGGATGCTTGATTCCGGTCCAGGAAAGACATGGCATGGCAGTTCGGGCTGGACTGTTCCCATGAGGCACAGGGTCAAGGCTGATTTGCATATGGCCATGTCTGCCCTGCGGTGGTGTGGAGTGCAAAAAAATGATGGATTTAGGCCCAGATCTCTGTACTGGGGTGAATGTATGACATTGTTCTGCATTCTGTCCATCAATTGTTGTTTTTGCATTTGTCACCCCGAGTGGGATGGGTATGCTCAGACGTGAGTCCCATGCTCTCCACACCACTGGAGTCAAGCTATCCAGGCTGATGAAGGCTGATAGCCAGAAACAGGTCCTTGGATGCTTGATTTCGGTCCAGGAAAGACAAGGCTTGGCAGTTCGGGCTGGACTGTTCCCATGAGGCACAGGGTCAATGCTGATTTGCATATGGCCATGTCTGACCTGGGGTGGTGTGAAGTGCACAAAAACAATGGATTTAGGCCCAGATCTCTGTACTGGGGTGAATGTATGACATTGTTTTGCATTCTGTCCATCAATTGTTGTTTTTGCATTTGTCACCCCGAGTGGGATGGGTATGCTCAGACATGAGTCCCATGCTCTCCACACCACTGGAGTCAAGCTATCCAGGCTGATGAAGGCTGATAGCCAGAAACCGGTCCTTGGATGCTTGATTCCGGTCCAGGAAAGACATGGCTTGGCAGTTCGGGCTGGACTGTTCCCATGAGGCACAGGGTCAAGGCTGATTTGCATATGGCCATGTCTGACCTGGGGTGGTGTGGAGTGCAAAAAAACGATGGATTTAGTCCCAGATCTCTGTACTGGGGTGAATGTATGACATTGTTCTGCATTCTGTCCATCAATTGTTGTTTTTGCATGTGTCACCCCGAGTGGGATGGGTATGCTCAGACGTGAGTCCCATGCTCTCCACACCACTGGAGTCAAGCTATCCAGGCTGATGAAGGCTGATAGCCAGAAACCGGTCCTTGGATGCTTGCTTCCGGTCCAGGAAAGACATGGCTTGGCAGTTCGGGCTGGACTGTTCCCATGAGGCACAGGGTCAAGGCTGATTTGCATATGGCCATGTCTGACCTGGGGTGGTGTGGAGTGCAAAAAAACGATGGATTTAGGCCCAGATCTCTGTACTGGGGTGAATGTATGACATTGTTCTGCATTCTGTCCATCAATTGTTGTTTTTGCATTTGTCACCCCGAGTGGGATGGGTATGCTCAGACGTGATTCCCTTGCTCTCCACACCACTGGAGTCAAGCTAGCCAGGCTGATAAAGGCTGATAGCCTTAAACCGGTCCTTGGATGCTTGATTCCGGTCCAGGAAAGACATGGCTTGGCAGTTCGGGTTTGACTGTTCCCATGAGGCACAGGGTCAAGGCTGATTTGCATATGGGCATGTCTGATCTGGGGTGGTGTGGAGTGCAAAAAAACAATGGATTTAGGCCTAGATCTCTGTACTGGGGTGAATGTATGACATTGTTCTGCATTCTGTCCATCAATTGTTGTTTTTGCATTTGTCACCCCGAGTGGGATGGGTATGCTCAGACGTGAGTCCCATGCTCTCCACACCACTGGAGTCAAGCTATCCAGGCAGATGAAGGCTGATAGCCAGAAACCGGTCCTTGGATGCTTGATTCCGGTCCAGGAAAGACATGGCTTGGCAGTTCGGGCTGGACTGTTCCCATGAGGCACAGGGTCAAGGCTGATTTGCATATGGCCATGTCTGACCTGGGGTGGTGTGGAGTGCAAAAAAAGATGGATTTAGGCCCAAATCTCTGTACCTGGGTGAATGTATGACATTGTTCTGCATTCTGTCCATCAATTGTTGTTTTTTCATTTGTCACCCCGAGTGGGATGGGTATGCTCAGACGTGAGTCTCATGCTCTCCACACCACTGGAGTCAAGCTATCCAGGCTGATGAAGGCTGATAGCCAGAAACCGGTCCTTGGATGCTTGATTCCGGTCCAGGAAAGACATGGCTTGGCAGTTCGGGCTGGACTGTTCCCATGAGGCACAGGGTCAAGGCTGATTTGCATATGGCCATGTCTGACCTGGGGGGGTGTGGAGTGCAAAAAAACGATGGATTTAGGCCCAGATCTCTGTACTGGGGTGAATGTATGACATTGTTCTGCATTCTGTCCATCAATTGTTGTTTTTGCATTTGTCACCCCGAGTGGGATGGTTATGCTCAGATGTGAGTCCCATGCTCTCCACACCACTGGAGTCAAGCTATCCAGGCGGATGAAGGCTGATAGCAAGAAACCGGTCCTTGGATGCTTGATTCCGGTTCAGGAAAGACATGGCTTGGCAGTTCGGGCTGGACTGTTCCCATGAGGCACAGGGTCAAGGCTGATTTGCATATGGCCATGTCTGACCTGGGGTGGTGTGGAGTGCAAAAAAAGATGGATTTAGGCCCAAATCTCTGTACCTGGGTGAATGTATGACATTGTTCTGCATTCTGTCCATCAATTGTTGTTTTTTCATTTGTCAACCCGAGTGGGATGGGTATGCTCAGACGTGAGTCTCATGCTCTCCACACAACTGGAGTCAAGCTATCCAGGCTGATAAAGGCTGATAGCCAGAAACCGGTCCTTGGATGCTTGATTCCGGTCCAGGAAAGACATGGCTTGGCAGTTCGGGCTGGACTGTTCCCATGAGGCACAGGGTCAAGGCTGATTTGCATATTGCCATGTCTGACCTGGGGTGGTGTGGAGTGCAAAAAAAGATGGATTTAGGCCCAGATCTCTGTACTGGGGTGAATGTATGACATTGTTCTGCATTCTGTCCATCAATTGTTTTTGCATTTGTCACCCCGAGTGGGATGGGTATGCTCAGACGTGAGTCTCATGCTCTCCACACCACTGGAGTCAAGCTATCCAGGCTGATGAAGGCTGATAGCCAGAAACCGGTCCTTGGATGCTTGATTCCGGTCCAGGAAAGACATGGCTTGGCAGTTCGGGCTGGACTGTTCCCATGAGGCACAGGGTCAAGGCTGATTTACATATGGCCATGTCTGACCTGGGGTGGTGTGTAGTGCAAAAAAACGATGGATTTAGGCCCAGATCTCTGTACTGGGGTGAATGTATGACATTGTTCTGCATTCTGTCCATCAATTTTTGTTTTTGCATTTGTCACCCCGAGTGGGATGGGTATGCGCAGACGTGAGTCCCATGCTCTCCACACCACTGGAGTCAAGCTATCCAGGCTGATGAAGGCTGATAGCCAGAAACCGGTCCTTGGATGCTTGATTCCGGTCCAGGAAAGACATGGCTTGGCAGTTCGGGCTGGACTGTTCCCATGAGGCACAGGGTCAAGGCTGATTTGCATATGGCCATGTTTGACCTGGGGTGGTGTGGAGTGCAAAAAAACGATGGATTTAGGCCCAGATCTCTGTACTGGGGTGAATGTATGACATTGTTCTGCATTCTGTCCATCAATTGTTGTTTTTGCATTTGTCACCCCGAGTGGGATGGGTATGTTCAGACGTGAGTCTCATGCTCTCCACACCACTGGAGTAAAGCTATCCAGGCTGATGAAGGCTGATAGCCAGAAACCGGTCCTTGGATGCTTGATTCCGGTCCAGGAAAGACATGGCTTGGCAGTTCGGGCTGGACTGTTCCCATGAGGCACAGGGTCAAGGCTGATTTGCATATGGCCACTTCTGACCTGGGGTGGTGTGGAGTGCAAAAAAACGATGGATTTAGGCCCAGATCTCTGTACTGGGGTGAATGTATGACATTGTTCTGCATTATGTCCATCAATTGTTGTTTTTGCATTCGTCACCCCGAGTGGGATGGGTATGCTCAGACGTGAGTCCCATGCTCTCCACACCACTGGAGTCAAGCTATCCAGGCTGATGAAGGCTGATAGCCAGAAACCGGTCCTTGGATGCTTGATTCCGGTGCAGGAAAGACATGGCTTGGCAGTTCGGGTTGGACTTTTCCCATGAGGCACAGTGTCAAGGCTGATTTGCATATGGCCATGTGTGACCTGGGGTGGTGTGGAGTGCAATAAAACGATGGATTTAGGCCCAGATCTCTGTACTGGGGTGAATGTATGACATTGTTCTGCATTCTGTCCATCAATTGTTGTTTTTTCATTTGTCACCCCGAGTGGGATGGGTATGCTCAGACGTGAGTCTCATGCTCTCCACACCACTGGAGTCAAGCTATCCAGGCTGATGAAGGCTGATAGCCAGAAACCGGTCCTTGGATGCTTGATTCCGGTCCAGGAAAGACATGGCTTGGCAGTTCGGGCTGGACTGTTCCCATGAGGCACAGGGTCAAGGCTGATTTGCATATGGCCATGTCTGACCTGGGGTGGTGTGAAGTGCAAAAAAACGATGGATTTAGGCCCAGATCTCTGTACTGGGGTGAATGTATGACATTGTTCTGCATTCTGTCCATCAATTGTTGTTTTTGCATTTGTCACCCCGAGTGGGATGGTTATGCTCAGATGTGAGTCCCATGCTCTCCACACCACTGGAGTCAAGCTATCCAGGCAGATGAAGGCTGATAGCCAGAAACCGGTCCTTGGATGCTTGATTCCGGTTCAGGAAAGACATGGCTTGGCAGTTCGGGCTGGACTGTTCCCATGAGGCACAGGGTCAAGGCTGATTTGCATATGGCCATGTCTGACCTGGGGTGGTGTGGAGTGCAAAAAAAGATGGATTTAGGCCCAAATCTCTGTACCTGGGTGAATGTATGACATTGTTCTGCATTCTGTCCATCAATTGTTGTTTTTTCATTTGTCAACCCGAGTGGGATGGGTATGCTCAGACGTGAGTCTCATGCTCTCCACACAACTGGAGTCAAGCTATCCAGGCTGATAAAGGCTGATAGCCAGAAACCGGTCCTTGGATGCTTGATTCCGGTCCAGGAAAGACATGGCTTGGCAGTTCGGGCTGGACTGTTCCCATGAGGCACAGGGTCAAGGCTGATTTGCATATTGCCATGTCTGACCTGGGGTGGTGTGGAGTGCAAAAAAAGATGGATTTAGGCCCAGATCTCTGTACTGGGGTGAATGTATGACATTGTTCTGCATTCTGTCCATCAATTGTTTTTGCATTTGTCACCCCGAGTGGGATGGGTATGCTCAGACGTGAGTCTCATGCTCTCCACACCACTGGAGTCAAGCTATCCAGGCTGATGAAGGCTGATAGCCAGAAACCGGTCCTTGGATGCTTGATTCCGGTCCAGGAAAGACATGGCTTGGCAGTTCGGGCTGGACTGTTCCCATGAGGCACAGGGTCAAGGCTGATTTACATATGGCCATGTCTGACCTGGGGTGGTGTGTAGTGCAAAAAAACGATGGATTTAGGCCCAGATCTCTGTACTGGGGTGAATGTATGACATTGTTCTGCATTCTGTCCATCAATTTTTGTTTTTGCATTTGTCACCCCGAGTGGGATGGGTATGCGCAGACGTGAGTCCCATGCTCTCCACACCACTGGAGTCAAGCTATCCAGGCTGATGAAGGCTGATAGCCAGAAACCGGTCCTTGGATGCTTGATTCCGGTCCAGGAAAGACATGGCTTGGCAGTTCGGGCTGGACTGTTCCCATGAGGCACAGGGTCAAGGCTGATTTGCATATGGCCATGTTTGACCTGGGGTGGTGTGGAGTGCAAAAAAACGATGGATTTAGGCCCAGATCTCTGTACTGGGGTGAATGTATGACATTGTTCTGCATTCTGTCCATCAATTGTTGTTTTTGCATTTGTCACCCCGAGTGGGATGGGTATGTTCAGACGTGAGTCTCATGCTCTCCACACCACTGGAGTAAAGCTATCCAGGCTGATGAAGGCTGATAGCCAGAAACCGGTCCTTGGATGCTTGATGCCGGTCCAGGAAAGACATGGCTTGGCAGTTCGGGCTGGACTGTTCCCATGAGGCACAGGGTCAAGGCTGATTTGCATATGGCCACTTCTGACCTGGGGTGGTGTGGAGTGCAAAAAAACGATGGATTTAGGCCCAGATCTCTGTACTGGGGTGAATGTATGACATTGTTCTGCATTATGTCCATCAATTGTTGTTTTTGCATTCGTCACCCCGAGTGGGATGGGTATGCTCAGACGTGAGTCCCATGCTCTCCACACCACTGGAGTCAAGCTATCCAGGCTGATGAAGGCTGATAGCCAGAAACCGGTCCTTGGATGCTTGATTCCGGTGCAGGAAAGACATGGCTTGGCAGTTCGGGTTGGACTTTTCCCATGAGGCACAGTGTCAAGGCTGATTTGCATATGGCCATGTGTGACCTGGGGTGGTGTGGAGTGCAATAAAACGATGGATTTAGGCCCAGATCTCTGTATTGGGGTGAATGTATGACATTGTTCTGCATTCTGTCCATCAATTGTTGTTTTTGCATTTGTCACCCCGAGTGGGATGGGTATGCTCAGACGTGAGTCTCATGCTCTCCACACCACTGGAGTCAAGCTATCCAGGCTGATGAAGGCTGATAGCCAGAAACCGGTCCTTGGATGCTTGATTACTGTCCAGGAAAGACATGGCTTGGCAGTTCAGGCTGGACTGTTCCCATGAGGGAGGCACAGGGTCAAGGCTGATTTGCATATGGCCATGTCTGACCTGGGGTGGTGTGGAGTGCAAAAAAAGATGGATTTAGGCCCAAATCTCTGTACCTGGGTGAATGTATGACATTGTTCTGCATTCTGTCCATCAATTGTTGTTTTTGCATTTGTCACCCCGAGTGGGATGGGTATGCTCAGACGTGAGTCTCATGCTCTCCACACCACTGGAGTCAAGCTATCCAGGCTGATGAAGGCTGATAGCCAGAAACCGGTCCTTGGATGCTTGATTCCGGTCCAGAAAAGACATGGCTTGGCAGTTCGGGCTGGACTGTTCCCATGAGGCACAGGGTCAAGGCTGATTTGCATATGGCCATGTCTGACCTGGGGTGGTGTGGAGTGCAAAAAAAGATGGATTTAGGCCCAGATCTCTGTACTGGGGTGAATGTATGACATTGTTCTGCATTCTGTCCATCAATTGTTGTTTTTGCATTTGTCACCCCGAGTGGGATGGGTATGCTCAGACGTGAGTCTCATGCTCTCCACACCACTGGAGTCAAGCTATCCAGGCTGATGAAGGCTGATAGCCAGAAACCGGTCCTTGGATGCTTGATTCCGGGACAGGAAAGACATGGCTTGGCAGTTCGGGCTGGACTGTTCCCATGAAGCACAGGGTCAAGGCTGATTCACATATGGCCATGTCTGACCTGGGGTGGTGTGAAGTGCAAAAACAGGATGGATTTAGGCCCAGATCTCTGTACTGGGGTGAATGTATGACATTGTTCTGCATTCTGTCCATCAATTTTTGTTTTTGCATTTGTCACCCCGAGTGGGATGGGTATGCACAGACGTGAGTCCCATGCTCTCCACACCACTGGAGTCAAGCTATCCAGGCTGATGAAGGCTGATAGCCAGAAACCGGTCCTTGGATGCTTGATTCCGGTCCAGGAAAGACATGGCTTGGCAGTTCGGCCTGGACTGTTCCCATGAGGCACAGGGTCAAGGCTGATTTGCATATGGCCATGTCTGACCTGGGGTGGTGTGGAGTGCAAAAAAATGATGGATTTACGCCCAGATCTCTGTACTGGGGTGAATGTATGACATTGTTCTGCATTAAGTCCATCAATTGTTGTTTTTGCATTTGTCACCCCGAGTGGGATGGGTATGGTCAGACGTGAGTCCCATGCTCTCCACACCACTGGAGTCAAGCTAGTCAGGCTGATGAAGGCTGATAGCCAGAAACCGGTCCTTGGATGCTTGATTCCGGTCCAGGAAAGACATGGCTTGGCAGTTCGGGTTGGACTGTTCCCATGAGGCACAGGGTCAAGGCTGATTTGCATATGGTCTTGTCTGATCTGGGGTGGTGTGGAGTGCAAAAAAACGATGGATTTAGGCCCAGATCTCTGTACTGGGGTGAATGTATGACATTGTTCTGCATTCTGTCCATCAATTGTTGTTTTTGCATTTGTCGACCCGAGTGGGATCGGTATGCTCAGACGTGAGTCCCATGCTCTCCACACCACTGGAGTCAAGCTATCCAGGCTGATGAAGGCTGATAGCCAGAAACCGGTCCTTGGATGCTTGATTCCGGTCCAGGAAAGACATGCTTGGCAGTTCGGGCTGGACTGTTCCCATGAGGCACAGGGTCAAGGCTGATTTGCATATGGCCATGTCTGACCTGGGGTGGTGTGGAGTGCAAAGAAACGATGGATTTAGGCCTAGATCTCTGTACTGGGGTGAATGTATGACATTGTTCTGCATTCTGTCCATCAATTGTTGTTTTTGCATTAGTCACCCCGAGTGGGATGGGTATGCTCAGACGTGAGTCCCATGCTCTCCACACCACTGGAGTCAAGCTATCTAGGCAGATGAAGGCTGATAGCCAGAAACCGGTCCTCGGATGCTTGATTCCGGTCCAGGAAAGACATGGCTTGGCAGTTCGGGCTGGACTGTTCCCATGAGGCACAGGGTCAAGGCTGATTTGCATATGGCCATGTCTGACCTGGGGTGGTGTGGAGTGCAAAAAAAGATGGATTTAGGCCCAGATCTCTGTACCTTGGTGAATGTATGACATTGTTCTGCATTCTGTCCATCAATTGTTGTTTTTGCATTTGTCACCCCGAGTGGGATGGGTATGCTCAGACGTGAGTCTCATGCTCTCCACACCACTGGAGTCAAGCTATCCAGGCTGATGAAGGCTGATAGCCAGAAACCGGTCCTTGGATGCTTGATTCCGGTCCAGGAAAGACATGGCTTCGCAGTTCGGGCTGGACTGTTCCCATGAGGCACAGGGTCAAGGCTGATTTGCATATGGCCATGTCTGACCTGGGGTGGTGTGGAGTGCAAAAAAAGATGGATTTAGGCCCAGATCTCTGTACTGGGGTGAATGTATGACATTGTTCTGCATTCTGTCCATCAATTGTTGTTTTTGCATTTGTCACCCCGAGTGGGATGGGTATGCTCAGACGTGAGTCTCATGCTCTCCACACCACTGGAGTCAAGCTATCCAGGCTGATGAAGGCTGATAGCCAGAAACCGGTCCTTGGATGCTTGATTCCGGTCCAGGAAAGACATGGCTTGGCAGTTCGGGCTGGACTGTTCCCATGAGGCACAGGGTCAAGGCTGATTTGCATATGGCCATGTCTGACCTGGGGTGGTGTGGAGTGCAAAAAAAGATGGATTTAGGCCCAGATCTCTGTACTGGGGTGAATGTATGACATTGTTCTGCATTCTGTCCGTCAATTGTTGTTTTTGCATTTGTCACCCCGAGTGGGATGGGTATGCTCAGACGTGAGTCTCATGCTCTCCACACCACTGGAGTCAAGCTATCCAGGCTGATGAAGGCTGATAGCCAGAAACCGGTCCTTGGATGCTTGATTCCGGGACAGGAAAGACATGGCTTGGCAGTTCGGGCTGGACTGTTCCCATGAGGCACAGGGTCAAGGCTGATTCACATATGGCCATGTCTGACCTGGGGTGGTGTGAAGTGCAAAAACAGGATGGATTTAGGCCCAGATCTCTGTACTGGGGTGAATGTATGACATTGTTCTGCATTCTGTCCATCAATTTTTGTTTTTGCATTTGTCACCCCGAGTGGGATGGGTATGCGCAGACGTGAGTCCCATGCTCTCCACACCACTGGAGTCAAGCTATCCAGGCTGATGAAGGCTGATAGCCAGAAACCGGTCCTTGGATGCTTGATTCCGGTCCAGGAAAGACATGGCTTGGCAGTTCGGCCTGGACTGTTCCCATGAGGCACAGGGTCAAGGCTGATTTGCATATGGCCATGTCTGACCTGGGGTGGTGTGGAGTGCAAAAAAACGATGGATTTACGCCCAGATCTCTGTACTGGGGTGAATGTATGACATTGTTCTGCATTAAGTCCATCAATTGTTGTTTTTGCATTTGTCACCCCGAGTGGGATGGGTATGCTCAGACGTGAGTCCCATGCTCTCCACACCACTGGAGTCAAGCTAGCCAGGCTGATGAAGGCTGATAGCCAGAAACCGGTCCTTGGATGCTTGATTCCGGTCCAGGAAAGACATGGCTTGGCAGTTCGGGTTGGACTGTTCCCATGAGGCACAGGGTCAAGGCTGATTTGCATATGGTCATGTCTGATCTGGGGTGGTGTGGAGTGCAAAAAAACGATGGATTTAGGCCCAGATCTCTGTACTGGGGTGAATGTATGACATTGTTCTGCATTCTGTCCATCAATTGTTGTTTTTGCATTTGTCGACCCGAGTGGGATCGGTATGCTCAGACGTGAGTCCCATGCTCTCCACACCACTGGAGTCAAGCTATCCAGGCAGATGAAGGCTGATAGCCAGAAACCGGTCCTCGGATGCTTGATTCCGGTCCAGGAAAGACATGGCTTGGCAGTTCGGGCTGGACTGTTCCCATGAGGCACAGGGTCAAGGCTGATTTGCATATGGCCATGTCTGACCTGGGGTGGTGTGGAGTGCAAAAAAAGATGGATTTAGGCCCAGATCTCTGTACTGGGGTGAATGTATGACATTGTTCTGCATTCTGTCCATCAATTGTTGTTTTTGCATTTGTCACCCCGAGTGGGATGGGTATGTTCAGACGTGAGTCTCATGCTCTCCACACCACTGGAGTCAAGCTATCCAGGCTGATGAAGGCTGATAGCCAGAAACCGGTCCTTGGATGCTTGATTCCGGTCCAGGAAAGACATGGCTTGGCAGTTCGGGCTGGACTGTTTCCATGAGGCACAGGGTCAAGGCTGATTTGCATATGGCCATGTCTGACCTGGGGTGGTGTGGAGTGCAAAAAAAGATAGATTTAGGCCCATATCTCTGTACTGGGGTGAATGTATGACATTGTTCTGCATTCTGTCCATCAATTGTTGTTTTTGCATTTGTCACCCCGAGTGGGATGGGTATGCTCAGACGTGAGTCCCATGCTCTCCACACCACTGGAGTCAAGCTATCCAGGCTGATGAAGGCTGATAGCCAGAAACAGGTCCTCGGATGCTTGATTCCGGTCCAGCAAAAGACATGGCTTGGCAGTTCGGGCTGGACTGTTCCCATGAGGCACAGGGTCAAGGCTGATTTGCATATGGCCATGTCTTACCTGGGGTGGTGTGGAGTGCAAAA
This sequence comes from Lissotriton helveticus, assembly GCF_964261635.1. NCBI lineage: Eukaryota > Metazoa > Chordata > Amphibia > Caudata > Salamandridae > Lissotriton > Lissotriton helveticus. Next base: position 59,489,867 of record NC_136059.1, read on the forward strand.
AAACAATGGATTTAGGCCCAGATCTCTGTACTGGGGTGAATGTATGACATTGTTTTGCATTCTGTCCATCAATTGTTGTTTTTGCATTTGTCACCCCGAGTGGGATGGGTATGCTCAGACATGAGTCCCATGCTCTCCACACCACTGAAGTAAAGCTATCCAGGCTGATGAAGGCTGATAGCCAGAAACCGGTCCTTGGATGCTTGATTCCGGTCCAGGAAAGACATGGCTTGGCAGTTCGGGCTGGACTGTTCCCATGAGGCACTGGGTCAAGGCTGATTTGCATATGGCCACTTCTGACCTGGGGTGGTGTGGAGTGCAAAAAAACGATGGATTTAGGCCCAAATCTCTGTACTGGGGTGAATGTATGACATTGTTCTGCATTATGTCCATCAATTGTTGTTTTTGCATTCGTCACCCCGAGTGGGATGGGTATGCTCAGACGTGAGTCCCATGCTCTCCACACCACTGGAGTCAAGCTATCCAGGCTGATGAAGGCTGATAGCCAGAAACCGGTACTTGGATGCTTGATTCCGGTGCAGGAAAGACATGGCTTGGCAGTTCGGGTTGGACTGTTCCCATGAGGCACAGTGTCAAGGCTGATTTGCATATGGCCATGTGTGACCTGGGGTGGTGTGGAGTGCAAAAAAAGGATGGATTTAGGCCCAGATCTCTGTACTGGGGTGAATGTATGACATTGTTCTGCATTCTGTCCATCAATTGTTGTTTTTGCATTTGTCACCCTGAGTGGGATGGGTATGCTCAGACATGAGTCCCATGCTCTCCACACCACTGGAGTCAAGCTATACAGGCTGATGAAGGCTGATAGCCAGAAACAGGTCCTTAGATGCTTGATTCTGGTCCAGGAAAGACATGGCTTGGCAGTTCGGGCTGGACTGTTCCCATGAGGCACAGGGTCAAGGCTGATTTGCATATGGCCATGTCTGACCTGGGGTGGTGTGGAGTGCAAAAAAACGATGGATTTAGTCCCAGATCTCTGTACTGGGGTGAATGTATGACATTGTTCTGCATTCTGTCCATCAATTGTTGTTTTTGCATTTGTCACCCCGAGTGGGATGGGTATGCTCAGACGTGAGTCCCATGCTCTCCACACCACTGGAGTCAAGCTATCCAGGCTGATGAAGGCTGATAGCCAGAAACCGGTCCTTGGATGCTTGATTCCGGTCCAGGAAAGACATGCTTGGCAGTTCGGGCTGGACTGTTCCCATGAGGCACAGGGTCAAGGCTGATTTGCATATGGCCATGTCTGACCTGGGGTGGTGTGGAGTGCAAAGAAACGATGGATTTAGGCCTAGATCTCTGTACTGGGGTAAATGTATGACATTGTTCTGCATTCTGTCCATCAATTGTTGTTTTTGCATTTGTCACCCCGAGTGGGATGGGTATGCTCAGACGTGAGTCCCATGCTCTCCACACCACTGGAGTCAAGCTATCTAGGCAGATGAAGGCTGATAGCCAGAAACCGGTCCTCGGATGCTTGATTCCGGTCCAGGAAAGACATGGCTTGGCAGTTCGGGCTGGACTGTTCCCATGAGGCACAGGGTCAAGGCTGATTTGCATATGGCCATGTCTGACCTGGGGTGGTGTGGAGTGCAAAAAAAGATGGATTTAGGCCCAGATCTCTGTACCTTGGTGAATGTATGACATTGTTCTGCATTCTGTCCATCAATTGTTGTTTTTGCATTTGTCACCCCGAGTGGGATGGGTATGCTCAGACGTGAGTCTCATGCTCTCCACACCACTGGAGTCAAGCTATCCAGGCTGATGAAGGCTGATAGCCAGAAACCGGTCCTTGGATGCTTGATTCCGGTCCAGGAAAGACATGGCTTCGCAGTTCGGGCTGGACTGTTCCCATGAGGCACAGGGTCAAGGCTGATTTGCATATGGCCATGTCTGACCTGGGGTGGTGTGGAGTGCAAAAAAAGATGGATTTAGGCCCAGATCTCTGTACTGGGGTGAATGTATGACATTGTTCTGCATTCTGTCCATCAATTGTTGTTTTTGCATTTGTCACCCCGAGTGGGATGGGTATGCTCAGACGTGAGTCTCATGCTCTCCACACCACTGGAGTCAAGCTATCAGGCTGATGAAGGCTGATAGCCAGAAACCGGTCCTTGGATGCTTGATTCCGGTCCAGGAAAGACATGGCTTGGCAGTTCGGGCTGGACTGTTCCCATGAGGCACAGGGTCAAGGCTGATTTGCATATGGCCATGTCTGACCTGGGGTGGTGTGGAGTGCAAAAAAAGATGGATTTAGGCCCAGATCTCTGTACTGGGGTGAATGTATGACATTGTTCTGCATTCTGTCCATCAATTGTTGTTTTTGCATTTGTCACCCCGAGTGGGATGGGTATGCTCAGACGTGAGTCTCATGCTCTCCACACCACTGGAGTCAAGCTATCCAGGCTGATGAAGGCTGATAGCCAGAAACCGGTCCTTGGATGCTTGATTCCGGGACAGGAAAGACATGGCTTGGCAGTTCGGGCTGGACTGTTCCCATGAGGCACAGGGTCAAGGCTGATTCACATATGGCCATGTCTGACCTGGGGTGGTGTGAAGTGCAAAAACAGGATGGATTTAGGCCCAGATCTCTGTACTGGGGTGAATGTATGACATTGTTCTGCATTCTGTCCATCAATTTTTGTTTTTGCATTTGTCACCCCGAGTGGGATGGGTATGCGCAGACGTGAGTCCCATGCTCTCCACACCACTGGAGTCAAGCTATCCAGGCTGATGAAGGCTGATAGCCAGAAACCGGTCCTTGGATGCTTGATTCCGGTCCAGGAAAGACATGGCTTGGCAGTTCGGCCTGGACTGTTCCCATGAGGCACAGGGTCAAGGCTGATTTGCATATGGCCATGTCTGACCTGGGGTGGTGTGGAGTGCAAAAAAACGATGGATTTACGCCCAGATCTCTGTACTGGGGTGAATGTATGACATTGTTCTGCATTAAGTCCATCAATTGTTGTTTTTGCATTTGTCACCCCGAGTGGGATGGGTATGCTCAGACGTGAGTCCCATGCTCTCCACACCACTGGAGTCAAGCTAGCCAGGCTGATGAAGGCTGATAGCCAGAAACCGGTCCTTGGATGCTTGATTCCGGTCCAGGAAAGACATGGCTTGGCAGTTCGGGTTGGACTGTTCCCATGAGGCACAGGGTCAAGGCTGATTTGCATATGGTCATGTCTGATCTGGGGTGGTGTGGAGTGCAAAAAAACGATGGATTTAGGCCCAGATCTCTGTACTGGGGTGAATGTATGACATTGTTCTGCATTCTGTCCATCAATTGTTGTTTTTGCATTTGTCGACCCGAGTGGGATCGGTATGCTCAGACGTGAGTCCCATGCTCTCCACACCACTGGAGTCAAGCTATCCAGGCAGATGAAGGCTGATAGCCAGAAACCGGTCCTCGGATGCTTGATTCCGGTCCAGGAAAGACATGGCTTGGCAGTTCGGGCTGGACTGTTCCCATGAGGCACAGGGTCAAGGCTGATTTGCATATGGCCATGTCTGACCTGGGGTGGTGTGGAGTGCAAAAAAAGATGGATTTAGGCCCAGATCTCTGTACTGGGGTGAATGTATGACATTGTTCTGCATTCTGTCCATCAATTGTTGTTTTTGCATTTGTCACCCCGAGTGGGATGGGTATGTTCAGACGTGAGTCTCATGCTCTCCACACCACTGGAGTCAAGCTATCCAGGCTGATGAAGGCTGATAGCCAGAAACCGGTCCTTGGATGCTTGATTCCGGTCCAGGAAAGACATGGCTTGGCAGTTCGGGCTGGACTGTTTCCATGAGGCACAGGGTCAAGGCTGATTTGCATATGGCCATGTCTGACCTGGGGTGGTGTGGAGTGCAAAAAAAGATAGATTTAGGCCCATATCTCTGTACTGGGGTGAATGTATGACATTGTTCTGCATTCTGTCCATCAATTGTTGTTTTTGCATTTGTCACCCCGAGTGGGATGGGTATGCTCAGACGTGAGTCCCATGCTCTCCACACCACTGGAGTCAAGCTATCCAGGCTGATGAAGGCTGATAGCCAGAAACAGGTCCTCGGATGCTTGATTCCGGTCCAGCAAAAGACATGGCTTGGCAGTTCGGGCTGGACTGTTCCCATGAGGCACAGGGTCAAGGCTGATTTGCATATGGCCATGTCTTACCTGGGGTGGTGTGGAGTGCAAAAAAACAATGGATTTAGGCCCAGATCTCTGTACTGGGGTGAATGTATGACATTGTTTTGCATTCTGTCCATCAATTGTTGTTTTTGCATTTGTCACCCCGAGTGGGATGGGTATGCTCAGACATGAGTCCCATGCTCTCCACACCACTGAAGTAAAGCTATCCAGGCTGATGAAGGCTGATAGCCAGAAACCGGTCCTTGGATGCTTGATTCCGGTCCAGGAAAGACATGGCTTGGCAGTTCGGGCTGGACTGTTCCCATGAGGCACTGGGTCAAGGCTGATTTGCATATGGCCACTTCTGACCTGGGGTGGTGTGGAGTGCAAAAAAACGATGGATTTAGGCCCAAATCTCTGTACTGGGGTGAATGTATGACATTGTTCTGCATTATGTCCATCAATTGTTGTTTTTGCATTCGTCACCCCGAGTGGGATGGGTATGCTCAGACGTGAGTCCCATGCTCTCCACACCACTGGAGTCAAGCTATCCAGGCTGATGAAGGCTGATAGCCAGAAACCGGTACTTGGATGCTTGATTCCGGTGCAGGAAAGACATGGCTTGGCAGTTCGGGTTGGACTGTTCCCATGAGGCACAGTGTCAAGGCTGATTTGCATATGGCCATGTGTGACCTGGGGTGGTGTGGAGTGCAAAAAAAGGATGGATTTAGGCCCAGATCTCTGTACTGGGGTGAATGTATGACATTGTTCTGCATTCTGTCCATCAATTGTTGTTTTTGCATTTGTCACCCTGAGTGGGATGGGTATGCTCAGACATGAGTCCCATGCTCTCCACACCACTGGAGTCAAGCTATACAGGCTGATGAAGGCTGATAGCCAGAAACAGGTCCTTAGATGCTTGATTCTGGTCCAGGAAAGACATGGCTTGGCAGTTCGGGCTGGACTGTTCCCATGAGGCACAGGGTCAAGGCTGATTTGCATATGGCCATGTCTGACCTGGGGTGGTGTGGAGTGCAAAAAAACGATGGATTTAGTCCCAGATCTCTGTACTGGGGTGAATGTATGACATTGTTCTGCATTCTGTCCATCAATTGTTGTTTTTGCATTTGTCACCCCGAGTGGGATGGGTATGCTCAGACGTGAGTCCCATGCTCTCCACACCACTGGAGTCAAGCTATCCAGGCTGATGAAGGCTGATAGCCAGAAACCGGTCCTTGGATGCTTGATTCCGGTCCAGGAAAGACATGCTTGGCAGTTCGGGCTGGACTGTTCCCATGAGGCATAGGGTCAAGGCTGATTTGCATATGGCCATGTCTGACCTGGGGTGGTGTGGAGTGCAAAGAAACGATGGATTTAGGCCTAGATCTCAGTACTGGGGTAAATGTATGACATTGTTCTGCATTCTGTCCATCAATTGTTGTTTTTGCATTTGTCACCCCGAGTGGGATGGGTATGCTCAGACGTGAGTCCCATGCTCTCCACACCACTGGAGTCAAGCTATCTAGGCAGATGAAGGCTGATAGCCAGAAACCGGTCCTCGGATGCTTGATTCCGGTCCAGGAAAGACATGGCTTGGCAGTTCGGGCTGGACTGTTCCCATGAGGCACAGGGTCAAGGCTGATTTGCATATGGCCATGTCTGACCTGGGGTGGTGTGGAGTGCAAAAAAAAATGGATTTAGGCCCAGATCTCTGTACCTTGGTGAATGTATGACATTGTTCTGCATTCTGTCCATCAATTGTTGTTTTTGCATTTGTCACCCCGAGTGGGATGGGTATGCTCAGACGTGAGTCTCATGCTCTCCACACCACTGGAGTCAAGCTATCCAGGCTGATGAAGGCTGATAGCCAGAAACCGGTCCTTGGATGCTTGATTCCGGTCCAGGAAAGACATGGCTTCGCAGTTCGGGCTGGACTGTTCCCATGAGGCACAGGGTCAAGGCTGATTTGCATATGGCCATGTCTGACCTGGGGTGGTGTGGAGTGCAAAAAAAGATGGATTTAGGCCCAGATCTCTGTACTGGGGTGAATGTATGACATTGTTCTGCATTCTGTCCATCAATTGTTGTTTTTGCATTTGTCACCCCGAGTGGGATGGGTATGCTCAGACGTGAGTCTCATGCTCTCCACACCACTGGAGTCAAGCTATCAGGCTGATGAAGGCTGATAGCCAGAAACCGGTCCTTGGATGCTTGATTCCGGTCCAGGAAAGACATGGCTTGGCAGTTCCGGCTGGACTGTTCCCATGGGCCACAGGGTCAATTCTGATTTACATATGGCCATGTCTGACCTGGGGTGGTGTGGAGTGCAAAAAAACAATGGATTTAGGCCCAGATCTCTGTACTGGGGTGAATGTATGACATGTTTCTGCATTCTGTCCATCAATTTTTGTTTTTGCATTTGTCACCCCGAGTGGGATGGGTATGCTCAGACGTGAGTCCCATGCTCTCCACACCACTGGAGTCAAGCTAGCCAGGCTGATGAAGGCTGATAGCCAGAAACCGGTCCTTGGATGCTTGATTCCGGTCCAGGAAAGACATGGCTTGGCAGTTCGGGCTGGACTGTTCCCATGAGGCACAGGGTCAAGGCTGATTTGCATATGGCCATGTCTGACCTGGGGTGGTGTGGAGTGCAAAAAAACTATGGATTTAGGCCCAGATCTCTGTACTGGGGTGAATGTATGACATTGTTCTGCATTATGTCCATCAATTGTTGTTTTTGCATTTGTCACCCCGAGTGGGATGGGTATGCTCAGACGTGAGTCCCATGCTCTCCACACCACTGGAGTCAAGCTAGCCAGGCTGATGAAGTCTGAGAGCCAGAAACCGGTCCTTGGATGCTTGATTCCATTCCAGGAAAGACATGGCTTGGCAGTTCGGGCTGGACTGTTCCCATGAGGCACAGGGTCAAGGCTGATTTGCATATGGCCATGTCTGACCTGGGGTGGTGTGGAGTGCAAAAAAACGATGGATTTAGGCCCAGATCTCTGTACTGGGGTGAATGTATGACATTGTTCTGCATTCTGTCCATCAATTGTTGTTTTTGCATTTGTCACCCCGAGTGGGATGGGTATGTTCAGACGTGAGTCTCATGCTCTCCACACCACTGGAGTCAAGCTATCCAGGCTGATGAAGGCTGATAGCCAGAAACAGGTCCTTGGATGCTTGATTCCGGTCCAGCAAAAGACATGGCTTGGCAGTTCGGGCTGGACTGTTCCCATGAGGCACAGGGTCAAGGCTGATTTGCATATGGCCATGTCTTACCTGGGGTGGTGTGGAGTGCAAAAAAACAATGGATTTAGGCCCAGATCTCTGTACTGGGGTGAATGTATGACATTGTTTTGCATTCTGTCCATCAATTGTTGTTTTTCCATTTGTCACCCCGAGTGGGATGGGTATGCTCAGACATGAGTCCCATGCTCTCCACACCACTGGAGTAAAGCTATCCAGGCTGATGAAGGCTGATAGCCAGAAACCGGTCCTTGGATGCTTCATTCCGGTCCAGGAAAGACATGGCTTGGCAGTTCGGGCTGGACTGTTCCCATGAGGCACAGGGTCAAGGCTGATTTGCATATGGCCACTTCTGACCTGGGGTGGTGTGGAGTGCAAAAAAACGATGGATTTAGGCCCAGATCTCTGTACTGGGGTGAATGTATGACATTGTTCTGCATTATGTCCATCAATTGTTGTTTTTGCATTCGTCACCCCGAGTGGGATGGGTATGCTCAGACGTGAGTCCCATGCTCTCCACACCACTGGAGTCAAGCTATCCAGGCTGATGAAGGCTGATAGCCAGAAACCGGTCCTTGGATGCTTGATTCCGGTGCAGGAAAGACATGGCTTGGCAGTTCGGGTTGGACTGTTCCCATGAGGCACAGTGTCAAGGCTGATTTGCATATGGCCATGTGTGACCTGGGGTGGTGTGCAGTGCAAAAAAAGGATGGATTTAGGCCCAGATCTCTGTACTGGGGTGAATGTATGACATTGTTCTGCATTCTGTCCATCAATTGTTGTTTTTGCATTTGTCACCCCGAGTGGGATGGGTATGCTCAGACGTGAGTCCCATGCTCTCCACACCACTGGAGTCAAGCTAGCCAGGCTGATGAAGTCTGAGAGCCAGAAACCGGTCCTTGGATGCTTGATTCCATTCCAGGAAAGACATGGCTTGGCAGTTCGGGCTGGACTGTTCCCATGAGGCACAGGGTCAAGGCTGATTTGCATATGGCCATGTCTGACCTGGGGTGGTGTGGAGTGCAAAAAAACGATGGATTTAGGCCCAGATCTCTGTACTGGGGTGAATGTATGACATTGTTCTGCATTCTGTCCATCAATTGTTGTTTTTGCATTTGTCACCCCGAGTGGGATGGGTATGTTCAGACGTGAGTCTCATGCTCTCCACACCACTGGAGTCAAGCTATCCAGGCTGATGAAGGCTGATAGCCAGAAACAGGTCCTTGGATGCTTGATTCCGGTCCAGCAAAAGACATGGCTTGGCAGTTCGGGCTGGACTGTTCCCATGAGGCACAGGGTCAAGGCTGATTTGCATATGGCCATGTCTTACCTGGGGTGGTGTGGAGTGCAAAAAAACAATGGATTTAGGCCCAGATCTCTGTACTGGGGTGAATGTATGACATTGTTTTGCATTCTGTCCATCAATTGTTGTTTTTCCATTTGTCACCCCGAGTGGGATGGGTATGCTCAGACATGAGTCCCATGCTCTCCACACCACTGGAGTAAAGCTATCCAGGCTGATGAAGGCTGATAGCCAGAAACCGGTCCTTGGATGCTTGATTCCGGTCCAGGAAAGACATGGCTTGGCAGTTCGGGCTGGACTGTTCCCATGAGGCACAGGGTCAAGTCTGATTTGCATATGGCCACTTCTGACCTGGGGTGGTGTGGAGTGCAAAAAAACGATGGATTTAGGCCCAGATCTCTGTACTGGGGTGAATGTATGACATTGTTCTGCATTATGTCCATCAATTGTTGTTTTTGCATTCGTCACCCCGAGTGGGATGGGTATGCTCAGACGTGAGTCCCATGCTCTCCACACCACTGGAGTCAAGCTATCCAGGCTGATGAAGGCTGATAGCCAGAAACCGTTCCTTGGATGCTTGATTCCGGTGCAGGAAAGACATGGCTTGGCAGTTCGGGTTGGACTGTTCCCATGAGGCACAGTGTCAAGGCTGATTTGCATATGGCCATGTGTGACCTGGGGTGGTGTGGAGTGCAAAAAAAGGATGGATTTAGGCCCAGATCTCTGTACTGGGGTGAATGTATGACATTGTTCTGCATTCTGTCCATCAATTGTTGTTTTTGCATTTGTCACCCTGAGTGGGATGGGTATGCTCAGACATGAGTCCCATGCTCTCCACACCACTGGAGTCAAGCTATCCAGGCTGATGAAGGCTGATAGCCAGAAACAGGTCCTTAGATGCTTGATTCTGGTCCAGGAAAGACATGGCTTGGCAGTTCCGGCTGGACTGTTCCCATGAGGCACAGGGTCAAGGCTGATTTGCATATGGCCATGTCTGACCTGGGGTGGTGTGGAGTGCAAAAAAACGATGGATTTAGTCCCAGATCTCTGTACTGGGGTGAATGTATGACATTGTTCTGCATTCTGTCCATCAATTGTTGTTTTTGCATTTGTCACCCCGAGTGGGATGGGTATGCTCAGACGTGAGTCCCATGCTCTCCACACCACTGGAGTCAAGCTATCCAGGCTGATGAAGGCTGATAGCCAGAAACCGGTCCTTGGATGCTTGATTCCGGTCCAGGAAAGACATGCTTGGCAGTTCGGGCTGGACTGTTCCCATGAGGCACAGGGTCAAGGCTGATTTGCATATGGCCATGTCTGACCTGGGGTGGTGTGGAGTGCAAAGAAACGATGGATTTAGGCCTAGATTTCTGTACTGGGGTGAATGTATGACATTGTTCTGCATTCTGTCCATCAATTGTTGTTTTTGCATTTGTCACCCCGAGTGGGATGGGTATGCTCAGACGTGAGTCCCATGCTCTCCACACCACTGGAGTCAAGCTATCTAGGCAGATGAAGGCTGATAGCCAGAAACCGGTCCTCGGATGCTTGATTCCGGTCCAGGAAAGACATGGCTTGGCAGTTCGGGCTGGACTGTTCCCATGAGGCACAGGGTCAAGGCTGATTTGCATATGGCCATGTCTGACCTGGGGTGGTGTGGAGTGCAAAAAAAGATGGATTTAGGCCCAGATCTCTGTACCTGGGTGAATGTATGACATTGTTCTGCATTCTGTCCATCAATTGTTGTTTTTGCATTTGTCACCCCGAGTGGGATGGGTATGCTCAGACGTGAGTCTCATGCTCTCCACACCAATGGAGTCAAGCTATCCAGGCTGATGAAGGCTGATAGCCAGAAACCGATCCTTGGATGCTTGATTCCGGTCCAGGAAAGACATGGCTTCGCAGTTCGGGCTGGGCTGTTCCCATGAGGCACAGGGTCAAGGCTGATTTGCATATGGCCATGTCTGACCTGGGGTGGTGTGGAGTGCAAAAAAAGATGGATTTAGGCCCAGATCTCTGTACTGGGGTGAATGTATGACATTGTTCTGCATTCTGTCCATCAATTGTTGTTTTTGCATTTGTCACCCCGAGTGGGATGGGTATGCTCAGACGTGAGTCTCATGCTCTCCACACCACTGGGGTCAAGCTATCAGGCTGATGAAGGCTGATAGCCAGAAACCGGTCCTTGGATGCTTGATTCCGGTCCAGGAAAGACATGGCTTGGCAGTTCCGGCTGGACTGTTCCCATGGGCCACAGGGTCAATTCTGATTTACATATGGCCATGTCTGACCTGGGGTGGGGTGGAGTACAAAAAAACGATGGATTTAGGCCCAGATCTCTGTACTGGGGTGAATGTATGACATTGTCTCGCATTCTGTCCATCAATTTTTGTTTTTGCATTTGTCACCCCGAGTGGGATGGGTATGCTCAGACGTGAGTCCCATGCTCTCCACACCACTGGAGTCAAGCTATCCAGGCTGATGAAGGCTGATAGCCAGAAACCGGTCCTTGGATGCTTGATTCCGGTCCAGGAAAGACATGGCTTGGCAGTTCGGGCTGGACTGTTCCCATGAGGCACAGGGTCAAGGCTGATTTGCACATGGCCATGTCTGACCTGGGGTGGTGTGGAGTGCAAAAAAACTATGGATTTAGGCCCAGATCTCTGTACTGGGGTGAATGTATGACATTGTTTTGCATTCTGTCCATCAATTGTTGTTTTTCCATTTGTCACCCCGAGTGGGATGGGTATGCTCAGACATGAGTCCCATGCTCTCCACACCACTGGAGTAAAGCTATCCAGGCTGATGAAGGCTGATAGCCAGAAACCGGTCCTTGGATGCTTGATTCCGGTCCAGGAAAGACATGGCTTGGCAGTTCGGGCTGGACTGTTCCCATGAGGCACAGGGTCAAGGCTGATTTGCATATGGCCACTTCTGACCTGGGGTGGTGTGGAGTGCAAAAAAACGATGGATTTAGGCCCAGATCTCTGTACTGGGGTGAATGTATGACATTGTTCTGCATTATGTCCATCAATTGTTGTTTTTGCATTCGTCACCCCGAGTGGGATGGGTATGCTCAGACGTGAGTCCCATGCTCTCCACACCACTGGAGTCAAGCTATCCAGGCTGATGAAGGCTGATAGCCAGAAACCGGTCCTTGGATGCTTGATTCCGGTGCAGGAAAGACATGGCTTGGCAGTTCGGGTTGGACTGTTCCCATGAGGCACAGTGTCAAGGCTGATTTGCATATGGCCATGTGTGACCTGGGGTGGTGTGGAGTGCAAAAAAAGGATGGATTTAGGCCCAGATCTCTGTACTGGGGTGAATGTATGACATTGTTCTGCATTCTGTCCATCAATTGTTGTTTTTGCATTTGTCACCCCGAGTGGGATGGGTATGCTCAGACGTGAGTCCCATGCTCTCCACACCACTGGAGTCAAGCTAGCCAGGCTGATGAAGTCTGAGAGCCAGAAACCGGTCCTTGGATGCTTGATTCCATTCCAGGAAAGACATGGCTTGGCAGTTCGGGCTGGACTGTTCCCATGAGGCACAGGGTCAAGGCTGATTTGCATATGGCCATGTCTGACCTGGGGTGGTGTGGAGTGCAAAAAAACGATGGATTTAGGCCCAGATCTCTGTACTGGGGTGAATGTATGACATTGTTCTGCATTCTGTCCATCAATTGTTGTTTTTGCATTTGTCACCCCGAGTGGGATGGGTATGTTCAGACGTGAGTCTCATGCTCTCCACACCACTGGAGTCAAGCTATCCAGGCTGATGAAGGCTGATAGCCAGAAACAGGTCCTTGGATGCTTGATTCCGGTCCAGCAAAAGACATGGCTTGGCAGTTCGGGCTGGACTGTTCCCATGAGGCACAGGGTCAAGGCTGATTTGCATATGGCCATGTCTTACCTGGGGTGGTGTGGAGTGCAAAAAAACAATGGATTTAGGCCCAGATCTCTGTACTGGGGTGAATGTATGACATTGTTTTGCATTCTGTCCATCAATTGTTGTTTTTCCATTTGTCACCCCGAGTGGGATGGGTATGCTCAGACATGAGTCCCATGCTCTCCACACCACTGGAGTAAAGCTATCCAGGCTGATGAAGGCTGATAGCCAGAAACCGGTCCTTGGATGCTTGATTCCGGTCCAGGAAAGACATGGCTTGGCAGTTCGGGCTGGACTGTTCCCATGAGGCACAGGGTCAAGGCTGATTTGCATATGGCCACTTCTGACCTGGGGTGGTGTGGAGTGCAAAAAAACTATGGATTTAGGCCCAGATCTCTGTACTGGGGTGAATGTATGACATTGTTCTGCATTATGTCCATCAATTGTTGTTTTTGCATTCGTCACCCCGAGTGGGATGGGTATGCTCAGACGTGAGTCCCATGCTCTCCACACCACTGGAGTCAAGCTATCCAGGCTGATGAAGGCTGATAGCCAGAAACCGGTCCTTGGATGCTTGATTCCGGTGCAGGAAAGACATGGCTTGGCAGTTCGGGTTGGACTGTTCCCATGAGGCACAGTGTCAAGGCTGATTTGCATATGGCCATGTGTGACCTGGGGTGGTGTGGAGTGCAAAAAAAGGATGGATTTAGGCCCAGATCTCTGTACTGGGGTGAATGTATGACATTGTTCTGCATTCTGTCCATCAATTGTTGTTTTTGCATTTGTCACCCTGAGTGGGATGGGTATGCTCAGACATGAGTCCCATGCTCTCCACACCACTGGAGTCAAGCTATCCAGGCTGATGAAGGCTTATAGCCAGAAACAGGTCCTTAGATGCTTGATTCTGGTCCAGGAAAGACATGGCTTGGCAGTTCCGGCTGGACTGTTCCCATGAGGCACAGGGTCAAGGCTGATTTGCATATGGCCATGTCTGACCTGGGGTGGTGTGGAGTGCAAAAAAACGATGGATTTAGTCCCAGATCTCTGTACTGGGGTGAATGTATGACATTGTTCTGCATTCTGTCCATCAATTGTTGTTTTTGCATTTTTCACCCCGAGTGGGATGGGTATGCTCAGACGTGAGTCCCATGCTCTCCACACCACTGGAGTCAAGCTATCCAGGCTGATGAAGGCTGATAGCCAGAAACCGGTCCTTGGATGCTTGATTCCGGTCCAGGAAAGACATGCTTGGCAGTTCGGGCTGGACTGTTCCCATGAGGCACAGGGTCAAGGCTGATTTGCATATGGCCATGTCTGACCTGGGGTGGTGTGGAGTGCAAAGAAACGATGGATTTAGGCCTAGATTTCTGTACTGGGGTGAATGTATGACATTGTTCTGCATTCTGTCCATCAATTGTTGTTTTTGCATTTGTCACCCCGAGTGGGATGGGTATGCTCAGACGTGAGTCCCATGCTCTCCACACCACTGGAGTCAAGCTATCTAGGCAGATGAAGGCTGATAGCCAGAAACCGGTCCTCGGATGCTTGATTCCGGTCCAGGAAAGACATGGCTTGGCAGTTCGGGCTGGACTGTTCCCATGAGGCACAGGGTCAAGGCTGATTTGCATATGGCCATGTCTGACCTGGGGTGGTGTGGAGTGCAAAAAAAGATGGATTTAGGCCCAGATCTCTGTACCTGGGTGAATGTATGACATTGTTCTGCATTCTGTCCATCAATTGTTGTTTTTGCATTTGTCACCCCGAGTGGGATGGGTATGCTCAGACGTGAGTCTCATGCTCTCCACACCAATGGAGTCAAGCTATCCAGGCTGATGAAGGCTGATAGCCAGAAACCGGTCCTTGGATGCTTGATTCCGGTCCAGGAAAGACATGGCTTCGCAGTTCGGGCTGGGCTGTTCCCATGAGGCACAGGGTCAAGGCTGATTTGCATATGGCCATGTCTGACCTGGGGTGGTGTGGAGTGCAAAAAAAGATGGATTTAGGCCCAGATCTCTGTACTGGGGTGAATGTATGACATTGTTCTGCATTCTGTCCATCAATTGTTGTTTTTGCATTTGTCACCCCGAGTGGGATGGGTATGCTCAGACGTGAGTCTCATGCTCTCCACACCACTGGGGTCAAGCTATCAGGCTGATGAAGGCTGATAGCCAGAAACCGGTCCTTGGATGCTTGATTCCGGTCCAGGAAAGACATGGCTTGGCAGTTCCGGCTGGACTGTTCCCATGGGCCACAGGGTCAATTCTGATTTACATATGGCCATGTCTGACCTGGGGTGGGGTGGAGTACAAAAAAACGATGGATTTAGGCCCAGATCTCTGTACTGGGGTGAATGTATGACATTGTCTCGCATTCTGTCCATCAATTTTTGTTTTTGCATTTGTCACCCCGAGTGGGATGGGTATGCTCAGACGTGAGTCCCATGCTCTCCACACCACTGGAGTCAAGCTATCCAGGCTGATGAAGGCTGATAGCCAGAAACCGGTCCTTGGATGCTTGATTCCGGTCCAGGAAAGACATGGCTTGGCAGTTCGGGCTGGACTGTTCCCATGAGGCACAGGGTCAAGGCTGATTTGCACATGGCCATGTCTGACCTGGGGTGGTGTGGAGTGCAAAAAAACTATGGATTTAGGCCCAGATCTCTGTACTGGGGTGAATGTATGACATTGTTCTGCATTATGTCCATCAATTGTTGTTTTTGCATTTGTCACCCCGAGTGGGATGGGTATGCTCAGACGTGAGTCCCATGCTCTCCACACCACTGGAGTCAAGCTATCTAGGCAGATGAAGGCTGATAGCCAGAAACCGGTCCTCGGATGCTTGATTCCGGTCCAGGAAAGACATGGCTTGGCAGTTCGGGCTGGACTGTTCCCATGAGGCACAGGGTCAAGGCTGATTTGCATATGGCCATGTCTGACCTGGGGTGGTGTGGAGTGCAAAAAAAGATGGATTTAGGCCCAGATCTCTGTACCTGGGTGAATGTATGACATTGTTCTGCATTCTGTCCATCAATTGTTGTTTTTGCATTTGTCACCCCGAGTGGGATGGGTATGCTCAGACGTGAGTCTCATGCTCTCCACACCAATGGAGTCAAGCTATCCAGGCTGATGAAGGCTGATAGCCAGAAACCGGTCCTTGGATGCTTGATTCCGGTCCAGGAAAGACATGGCTTCGCAGTTCGGGCTGGGCTGTTCCCATGAGGCACAGGGTCAAGGCTGATTTGCATATGGCCATGTCTGACCTGGGGTGGTGTGGAGTGCAAAAAAAGATGGATTTAGGCCCAGATCTCTGTACTGGGGTGAATGTATGACATTGTTCTGCATTCTGTCCATCAATTGTTGTTTTTGCATTTGTCACCCCGAGTGGGATGGGTATGCTCAGACGTGAGTCTCATGCTCTCCACACCACTGGGGTCAAGCTATCAGGCTGATGAAGGCTGATAGCCAGAAACCGGTCCTTGGATGCTTGATTCCGGTCCAGGAAAGACATGGCTTGGCAGTTCCGGCTGGACTGTTCCCATGGGCCACAGGGTCAATTCTGATTTACATATGGCCATGTCTGACCTGGGGTGGGGTGGAGTACAAAAAAACGATGGATTTAGGCCCAGATCTCTGTACTGGGGTGAATGTATGACATTGTCTCGCATTCTGTCCATCAAGTTGTGTTTTTGCATTTGTCACCCCGAGTGGGATGGGTATGCTCAGACGTGAGTCCCATGCTCTCCACACCACTGGAGTCAAGCTATCCAGGCTGATGAAGGCTGATAGCCAGAAACCGGTCCTTGGATGCTTGATTCCGGTCCAGGAAAGACATGGCTTGGCAGTTCGGGCTGGACTGTTCCCATGAGGCACAGGGTCAAGGCTGATTTGCACATGGCCATGTCTGACCTGGGGTGGTGTGGAGTGCAAAAAAACTATGGATTTAGGCCCAGATCTCTGTACTGGGGTGAATGTATGACATTGTTCTGCATTATGTCCACCAATTGTTGTTTTTGCATTTGTCACCCCGAGTGGGATGGGTATGCTCAGACGTGAGTCCCATGCTCTCCACACCACTGGAGTCAAGCTAGCCAGGCTGATGAAGTCTGAGAGCCAGAAACCGGTCCTTGGATGCTTGATTCCAGTCCAGGAAAGACATGGCTTGGCAGTTCGGGTTCGACTGTTCCCATGAGGCACAGAGTCAAGGCTGATTTGCATATGGGCATGTCTGATCTGGGGTGGTGTGGAGTGCAAAAAAATGATGGATTAAGGCCCAGATCTCTGTACTGGGGTGAATGTATGACATTGTTCTGCATTCTGTCCATCAATTGTTGTTTTTACATTTGTCACCCCGAGTGGGATGGGTATGCTCAGACGTGAGTCCCATGCTCTCCACACCACTGGAGTCAAGCTATCCAGGCAGATGAAGGCTGATAGCCAGAAACCGGTCCTCGGATGCTTGATTCCGGTCCAGGAAAGACATGGCTTGGCAGTTCGAGCTGGACTGTTCCCATGAGGCACAGGGTCAAGGCTGATTTGCATATGGCCATGTCTGACCTGGGGTGGCGTGGAGTGCAAAAAAAGATGGATTTAGGCCCAGATCTCTGTACTGGGGTGAATGCATGACATTGTTCTGCATTCTGTCCATCAATTGTTGTTTTTGCATTTGTTACCCCGAGTGGGATGGGTATGTTCAGACGTGAGTCTCATGCTCTCCACACCACTGGAGTCAAGCTATCCAGGCTGATGAAGGCTGATAGCCAGAAACCGGTCCTTGGATGCTTGATTCCGGTCCAGGAAAGACATTGCTTGGCAGTTCGGGCTGTACTGTTTCCATGAGGCACAGGGTCAAGGCTGATTTGCATATGGCCATGTCTGACCTGGGGTGGTGTGGAGTGCAAAAAAAGATAGATTTAGGCCCAGATCTCTGTACTGGGGTGAATGTATGACATTGTTCTGCATTCTGTCCATCAATTGTTGCTTTTGCATTTGTCACCCCGAGTGGGATGGGTATGCTCAGACGTGAGTCCCATGCTCTCCACACCACTGGAGTCAAGCTATCCAGGCTGATGAAGGCTGATAGCCAGAAACAGGTCCTTGGATGCTTGATTCCGGTCCAGGAAAGACATCGCTTGGCAGTTCGGGCTGTACTGTTCCCATGAGGCACAGGGTCAAGGCTGATTTGCATATGGCCATGTCTGACCTGGGGTGGTGTGGAGTGCAAAAAAACAATGGATTTAGGCCCAGATCTCTGTACTGGGGTGAATGTATGACATTGTTTTGCATTCTGTCCATCAATTGTTGTTTTTGCATTTGTCATCCCGAGTGGGATGGGTATGCTCAGACATGAGTCCCATGCTCTCCACACCACTGGAGTAAAGCTATCCAGGCTGATGAAGGCTGATAGCCAGAAACCGGTCCTTGGATGCTTGATTCCGGTCCAGGAAATACATGGCTTGGCAGTTCGGGCTGGACTGTTCCCATGAGGCACAGGGTCAAGGCTGATTTGCATATGGCCATGTCTGACCTGGGGTGGTGTGGAGTGCAAAAAAAGATGGATTTAGTCCCAGATCTCTGTACAGGGGTGAATGTATGACATTGTTCTGCATTCTGTCCATCAATTGTTGTTTTTGCATTTGTCACCCCGAGTGGGATGGGTATGCTCAGACGTGAGTCCCATGCTCTCCACACCACTGGAGTCAAGCTATCCAGGCTGATGAAGGCTGATAGCCAGAAACAGGTCCTTGGATGCTTGATTCCGGTCCAGGAAAGACATGGCTTGGCAGTTCGGGCTGGACTGTTCCCATGAGGCACAGGTTCAAGGCTGATTTGCATATGGCCATGTCTGACCTGGGGTTGTGTGGAGTGCAAAAAAATGATGGATTTAGGCCCAGATCTCTGTACTGGGGTGAATGTATGACATTGTTTTGCATTCTGTCCATCAATTGTTGTTTTTGCATTTGTCACCCCGAGTGGGATGGGTATGCTCAGACATGAGTCCCATGCTCTCCACACCACTGGAGTCAAGCTATCCAGGCTGATGAAGGCTGATAGCCAGAAACCGGTCCTTGGATGCTTGATTCCGGTCCAGGAAAGACATGGCTTGGCAGTTCGGGCTGGACTGTTCCCATGAGACACAGGGTCAAGGCTGATTTGCATATGACCATGTCTGACCTGGGGTGTTGTGGATTGCAAAAAAACTATGGATTTAGGCCCAGATCTCTGTATTGGGGTGAATGTATGACTTTGTTCTGCATTATGTCCATCAATTGTTGTTTTTGCATTTGTCACCCCGAGTGGGATGGGTATGCTCAGACGTGAGTCCCATGCTCTCCACACCACTGGAGTCAAGCTAGCCAGGCTGATGAAGGCTGATAGCCTGAAACCGGTCCTTGGATGCTTGATTCCGGTCCAGGAAAGACATGGCTTGGCAGTTCGGGTGGACTGTTCCCATGAAGCACAGGGTCAAGGCTGATTTGCATATGGGCATGTCTGATCTGGGGTGGTGTGGAGTGCAAAAAAACAATGGATTTAGGCCCAGATCTCTGTACTGGGGTGAATGTATGATATTGTTCTGCATTCTGTCCATCAATTGTTGTTTTTGCATTTGTCACCCCGAGTGGGATGGGTATGCTCAGACGTGAGTCCCATGCTCTCCACACCACTGGAGTCAAGCTATCCAGGCTGATGAAGGCTGATAGCCAGAAACAGGTCCTTGGATGCTTGATTCCGGTCCAGGAAAGACATGGCTTGGCAGTTCGGGCTGGACTGTTCCCATGAGGCACAGGTTCAAGGCTGATTTGCATATGGCCATGTCTGACCTGGGGTTGTGTGGAGTGCAAAAAAATGATGGATTTAGGCCCAGATCTCTGTACTGGGGTGAATGTATGACATTGTTTTGCATTCTGTCCATCAATTGTTGTTTTTGCATTTGTCACCCCGAGTGGGATGGGTATGCTCAGACATGAGTCCCATGCTCTCCACACCACTGGAGTCAAGCTATCCAGGCTGATGAAGGCTGATAGCCAGAAACCGGTCCTTGGATGCTTGATTCCGGTCCAGGAAAGACATGGCTTGGCAGTTCGGGCTGGACTGTTCCCATGAGACACAGGGTCAAGGCTGATTTGCATATGGGCATGTCTGATCTGGGGTGGTGTGGAGTGCAAAAAAACGATGGATTTAGGCCCAGATCTCTGTACTGGGGTGAATGTATGATATTGTTCTGCATTCTGTCCATCAATTGTTGTTTTTGCATTTGTCACCCCGAGTGGGATGGGTATGCTCAGACGTGAGTCCCATGCTCTCCACACCACTGGAGTCAAGCTATCCAGGCAGATGAAGGCTGATAGCCAGAAACCGGTCCTCGGATGCTTGATTCCAGTCCAGAAAAGACATGGCTTGGCAGTTCGGGCTGGACTGTTCCCATGAGGCACAGGGTCAAGGCTGATTTGCATATGGTCATGTCTGACCTGGGGTGTGTGGAGTGCAAAGAAACAATGGATTTAGGTCCAGATCTCTGTACTGGGGTGAATGTATGACATTGTTCTGCATTCTGTCCATCAATTGTTGTTTTTGCATTTGTCACCCCGAGTGGGATGGGTATGCTCAGAAGTGAGTCCCATGCTCTCCACACCACTGGAGTCAAGCTATCCAGGCTGATGAAGGCTGATAGCCAGAAACCGGTCCTTGGATGCTTGATCCCGGTCCAGGGAAGACATGGCTTGGCAGTTCGGGCTGGACTGTTCCCATGAGGCACAGACTCAAGGCAGATTTGCATATGGCCATGTCTGACCTGGGGTGGTGTGGAGTGCAGAAAAACGATGGATTTAGGCCCAGATATCTGTACTGGGGTGAATGTATGACATTGTTCTGCATTCTGTCCATCAATTGTTGTTTTTGCATTTGTCACCCCGAGTGGCATGGGTATGCTCAAACGTGAGTCCCATGCTCTCCACACCACTGGAGTCAAGCTATCCAGGCTGATGAAGGCTGATAGCCTGAAACAGGTCCTTGGATGCTTGATTCCGGTCCAGGAAAGACATGGCTTGGCAGTTCGGGCTGGACTGTTCCCATGAGGCACAGGGTCAAGGCTGATTTGCATATGGCCATGTCTGACCTGGGGTGGTGTGGAGTGCAAAAAAATGATGGAATTAGGCCCAGATCTCTGTACTGGGGTGAATGTATGACATTGTTCTGCATTCTGTCCATCAATTGTTGTTTTTGCATTTGTCACCCCGAGTGGGATGGGTATGCTCAGACGTGAGTCCCATGCTCTCCACACCACTGGAGTCAAGCTATCCAGGCTGATGAAGGCTGATAGCCAGAAACAGGTCCTTGGATGCTTGATTCCGGTCCAGGAAAGACATGGCTTGACAGTTCGGGCTGGACTGTTCCCATGAGGCACAGGTTCAAGGCTGATTTGCATATGGCCATGTCTGACCTGGGGTTGTGTGGAGTGCAAAAAAATGATGGATTTAGGCCCAGATCTCTGTACTGGGGTGAATGTATGACATTGTTTTGCATTCTGTCCATCAATTGTTGTTTTTGCATTTGTCACCCCGAGTGGGATGGGTATGCTCAGACATGAGTCCCATGCTCTCCACACCACTGGAGTCAAGCTATCCAGGCTGATGAAGGCTGATAGCCAGAAACCGGTCCTTGGATGCTTGATTCCGGTCCAGGAAAGACATGGCTTGGCAGTTCGGGCTGGACTGTTCCCATGAGACACAGGGTCAAGGCTGATTTGCATATGACCATGCCTGACCTGGGGTGTTGTGGATTGCAAAAAAACTATGGATTTAGGCCCAGATCTCTGTATTGGGGTGAATGTATGACTTTGTTCTGCATTATGTCCATCAATTGTTGTTTTTGCATTTGTCACCCCGAGTGGGATGGGTATGTTCAGACGTGAGTCCCATGCTCTCCACACCACTGGAGTCAAGCTAGCCAGGCTGATGAAGGCTGATAGCCTGAAACCGGTCCTTGGATGCTTGATTCCGGTCCAGGAAAGACATGGCTTGGCAGTTCGGGTTGGACTGTTCCCATGAAGCACAGGGTCAAGGCTGATTTGCATATGGGCATGTCTGATCTGGGGTGGTGTGGAGTGCAAAAAAACGATGGATTTAGGCCCAGATCTCTGTACTGGGGTGAATGTATGATATTGTTCTGCATTCTGTCCATCAATTGTTGTTTTTGCATTTGTCACCCCGAGTGGGATGGGTATGCTCAGACGTGAGTCCCATGCTCTCCACACCACTGGAGTCAAGCTATCCAGGCAGATGAAGGCTGATAGCCAGAAACCGGTCCTCGGATGCTTGATTCCAGTCCAGAAAAGACATGGCTTGGCAGTTCGGGCTGGACTGTTCCCATGAGGCACAGGGTCAAGGCTGATTTGCATATGGCCATGTCTGACCTGGGGTGGTGTGGAGTGCAAAGAAACAATGGATTTAGGTCCAGATCTCTGTACTGGGGTGAATGTATGACATTGTTCTGCATTCTGTCCATCAATTGTTGTTTTTGCATTTGTCACCCCGAGTGGGATGGGTATGCTCAGAAGTGAGTCCCATGCTCTCCACACCACTGGAGTCAAGCTATCCAGGCTGATGAAGGCTGATAGCCAGAAACCGGTCCTTGGATGCTTGATCCCGGTCCAGGGAAGACATGGCTTGGCAGTTCGGGCTGGACTGTTCCCATGAGGCACAGACTCAAGGCAGATTTGCATATGGCCATGTCTGACCTGGGGTGGTGTGGAGTGCAGAAAAACGATGGATTTAGGCCCAGATATCTGTACTGGGGTGAATGTATGACATTGTTCTGCATTCGGTCCATCAATTGTTGTTTTTGCATTTGTCACCCCGAGTGGCATGGGTATGCTCAAACGTGAGTCCCATGCTCTCCACACCACTGGAGTCAAGCTATCCAGGCTGATGAAGGCTGATAGCCTGAAACAGGTCCTTGGATGCTTGATTCCGGTCCAGGAAAGACATGGCTTGGCAGTTTGGGCTGGACTGTTCCCATGAGGCACAGGGTCAAGGCTGATTTGCATATGGCCATGTCTGACCTGGGGTGGTGTGGAGTGCAAAAAAACGATGGAATTAGGCCCAGATCTCTGTACTGGGGTGAATGTATGACATTGTTCTGCATTCTGTCCATCAATTGTTGTTTTTGCATTTGCCACCCCGAGTGGGATGGGTATGCTCAGACGTGAGTCCCATGCTCTCCACACCACTGGAGTCAAGCTATCCAGGCTGATGAAGGCTGATAGCCAGAAACAGGTCCTTGGATGCTTGATTCCGGTCCAGGAAAGACATGGCTTGGCAGTTCGGGCTGGACTGTTCCCATGAGGCACAGGGTCAAGGCTGATTTGCATATGGCCATGTCTGACCTGGGTGGTGTGGAGTGCAAAAAAAGATGGATTTAGGCCCAGATCTCTGTACCTGGGTGAATGTATGACATTGTTCTGCATTCTGTCCATCAATTGTTGTTTTTGCATTTGTCACCCCTAGTGGGATGGGTATGCTCAGACGTGAGTCTCATGCTCTCCACACCACTGGAGTCAAGCTATCCAGGCTGATGAAGCCTGATAGCCTGAAACCGGTCCTCGGATGCTTGATTCCGGTCCAGGAAAGACATGGCTTGGCAGTTCGGGCTGGACTGTTCCCATGAGGCACAGGGTCAAGGCTGATTTGCATGTGGCCATGTTTGACCTGGGGTGGTGTGGAGTGCAAAAAAACGATGGATTTAGGCCCAGATCTCTGTACTGGGGTGAATGTATGACATTGTTTTGCATTCTGTCCATCAATTGTTGTTTTTGCATTTGTCACCCCGAGTGGGATGGGTATGTTCAGACGTGAGTCTCATGCTCTCCACACCACTAGAGTCAAGCTATCCAGGCTGATGAAGGCTGATAGCCAGAAACCGGTCCTTGGATGCTTGATTCTGGTCCAGGAAAGACATGGCTTGGCAGTTCGGGCTGGACTGTTCCCATGAGGCACAGAGTCAAGGCAGATTTGAATATGGCCATGTCTGACCTGGGGTGGTGTGGAGTGCAAAAAAACAATGGATTTAGGCCCAGATCTCTGTACTGGGGTGAATGTATGACATTGTTTTGCATTCTGTCCATCAATTGTTGTTTTTGCATTTGTCACCCCGAGTGGGATGGGTATGCTCAGACATGAGTCCCATGCTCTCCACACCACTGGAGTAAAGCTATCCAGGCTGATGAAGGCTGATAGCCAGAAACCGGTCCTTGGATGCTTGATTCCGGTCCAGGAAATACATGGCTTGGCAGTTCGGGCTGGACTGTTCCCATGAGGCACAGGGTCAAGGCTGATTTGCATATGGCCATGTCTTACCTGGGGTGGTGTGGAGTGCAAAAAAACTATGGATTTAGGCCCAGATCTCTGTACTGGGGTGAATGTATGACATTGTTCTGCATTCTGTCCATCAATTGTTGTTTTTGCATTTGTCACCCTGAGTGGGATGGGTATGCTCAGACATGAGTCCCATGCTCTCCACACCACTGGACTCAAGCTATCCAGGCTGATGAAGGCTGATAGCCAGAAACAGGTCCTTAGATGCTTGATTCTGGTCCAGGAAAGACATGGCTTGGAAGTTCGGGCTGGACTGTTCCCATGAGGCACAGGGTCAAGGATGATTTGCATATGGCCATGTCTGACCTGGGGTGGTGTGGAGTGCAAAAAAATGATGGATTTAGTCCTAGATCTCTGTACTGGGGTGAATGTATGACATTGTTCTGCATTCTGTCCATCAATTGTTGATTTGGCATTTGTCACCCCGAGTGGGATGGGTATGCTCAGACGTGAGTCCCATGCTCTCCACACCACTGGAGTCAAGCTATCCAGGCTGATGAAGGCTGATAGCCAGAAACCGGTCCTTGGATGCTTGATTCCGGTCCAGGAAAGACATGGCTTGGCAGTTCGGGCTGGACTGTTCCCATGAGGCACAGGGTCAAGGCTGATTTGCATATGGCCATGTCTGACCTGGGGTGGTGTGGAGTGCAAAGAAACAATGGATTTAGGTCCAGATCTCTGTACTGGGGTGAATGTATGACATTGTTCTGCATTCTGTCCATCAATTGTTGTTTTTGCATTTGTCACCCCGAGTGGGATGGGTATGCTCAGACGTGAGTCCCATGCTCTCCACTCCACTGGAGTCAAGCTATCCAGGCTGATGTAGGCTGATAGCCAGAAACCGGTCCTTGGATGCTTGATCCCGGTCCAGGAAAGACATGGCTTGGCAGTTCAGGCTGGACTGTTCCCATGAGGCACAGAGTCAAGGCAGATTTGCATATGGCCATGTCTGACCTGGGGTGGTGTGGAGTGCAGAAAAACGATGGATTTAGACCCAGATATCTGTACTGGGGTTAATGTATGACATTGTTCTGCATTCTGTCCATCAATTGTTGTTTTTGCATTTGTCACCCCGAGTGGGATGGGTATGCTCAGACGTGAGTCCCATGCTCTCCACACCACTGGAGTCAAGCTATCCAGGCTGATGAATGCTGATAGCCTGAAACAGGTCCTTGGATGCTTGATTCCGGTCCAGGAAAGACATGGCTTGGCAGTTCGGGCTGGACTGTTCCCATGAGGCACAGGGTCAAGGCTGATTTGCATATGGCCATGTCTGACCTTGGGTTGGTGTGGAGTGCAAAAAAAGATGGAATTAGGCCCAGATCTCTGTACTGGGGTGAATGTATGACATTGTTCGGCATACTGTCCATCAATTGTTGTTTTTGCATTTGTCACCCCGAGTGGGATGGGTATGCTCAGACCTGAGTCCCATGCTCTCCACACCACTGGAGTCAAGCTATCCAGGCTGATGAAGGCTGATAGCCAGAAACAGGTCCCTGGATGCTTGATTCCGGTCCAGGAAAGACATGGCTTGGCAGTTCGGGCTGGACTGTTCCCATGAGGCACAGGTTCAAGGCTGATTTGCATATGGCCATGTCTTACCTGGGGTTGTGTGGAGTGCAAAAAAACGATGGATTTAGGTCCAGATCTCTGTACTGGGGTGAATGTATGACATTGTTCTGCATTCTGTCCATCAATTGTTGTTTTTGCATTTGTCACCCCGAGTGGGATGGGTATGCTCAGACATGAGTCCCATGCTCTCCACACCACTGGAGTCAAGCTATCCAGGCTGATGAAGGCTGATAGCCAGAAACCGGTCCTTGGATGCTTGATTCCGGTCCAGGAAAGACATGGCTTGGCAGTTCGGGCTGGACTGTTCCCATGAGACACAGGGTCAAGGCTGATTTGCATATGACCATGTCTGACCTGGGGTGTTGTGGATTGCAAAAAAACTATGGATTTAGGCCCAGATCTCTGTATTGGGGTGAATGTATGACTTTGTTCTGCATTATGTCCATCAATTGTTGTTTTTGCATTTGTCACCCCGAGTGGGATGGGTATGCTCAGACGTGAGTCCCATGCTCTCCACACCACTGCAGTCAAGCTATCCAGGCAGATGAAGGCTGATAGCCAGAAACCGGTCCTCGGATGCTTGATTCCAGTCCAGGAAAGACATGGCTTGGCAGTTCGGGCTGGACTGTTCCCATGAGGCACAGGGTCAAGGCTGATTTGCATATGGCCATGTCTGACCTGGGTGGTGTGGAGTGCAAAAAAAGATGGATTTAGGCCCAGATCTCTGTACCTGGGTGAATGTATGACATTGTTCTGCATTCTGTCCATCAATTGTTGTTTTTGCATTTGTCACCCCGAGTGGGATGGGTATGCTCAGACGTGAGTCTCATGCTCTCCACACCACTGGAGTCAAGCTATCCAGGCTGATGAAGCCTGATAGCCTGAAACCGGTCCTCGGATGCTTGATTCCGGTCCAGGAAAGACATGGCTTGGCAGTTCGGGCTGGACTGTTCCCATGAGGCACAGGGTCAAGGCTGATTTGCATATGGCCATGTCTGACCTGGGGTGGTGTGGAGTGCAAAAAAAGATGGATTTAGGCCCAGATCTCTGTACTGGGGTGAATGTATGACATTGTTCTGCATTCTGTCCATCAATTGTTGTTTTTGCATTTGTCACCCCGAGTGGGATGGGTATGCTCAGACGTGAGTCTCATGCTCTCCACACCACTGGAGTCAAGCTATCCAGGCTGATGAAGGCTGATAGCCAGATCTCTGTACTGGGCTGAATGTATGACATTGTTCTGCATTATGTCCATCAATAGTTGTTTTTGCATTTGTCACCCCGAGTGGGATGGGTATGCTCAGACGTGAGTCCCATGCTCTCCACACCACTGGAGTCAAGCTAGCCAGGCTGATGAAGGCTGATAGCCAGAAACCGGTCCTTGGATGCTTGATTCCGGTCCAGGAAAGACATGGCTTGGCAGTTCGGGCTGGACTGTTCCCATGAGGCACAGGGTCAAAGCCTATTTGCATATGGCCATGTCTGACCTGGGGTGGTGTGGAGTGCAAAAAAAGATGGATTTAGGCCCAGATCTCTGTACTGGGGTGAATGTATGACATTGTTCTGCATTCTGTCCATCAATTGTTGTTTTTGCATTTGTCACCCCGAGTGGGATGGGTATGCTCAGACGTGAGTCTCATGCTCTCCACACCACTGGAGTCAAGCTATCCAGGCTGATGAAGGCTGATAGCCAGAACCCAGTCCTTGGATGTTTGATTCCGGTCCAGGAAAGACATGGCTTGGCAGTTCGGGCTGGACTGTTCCCATGAGGCACAGGGTCAAGGCTGATTTGCATATGGCCATGTCTGACCAGGGGTGGTGTGGAGTGCAAAAAAAGATAGATTTAGGCCCAGATCTCTGTACTGGGGTGAATGTATGACATTGTTCTGCATTCTGTCCATCAATTGTTGTTTTTGCATTTGTCACCCCGAGTGGGATGGGTATGCTCAGACGTGAGTCCCATGCTCTCCACACCACTGGAGTCAAGCTATCCAGGCTGATGAAGGCTGATAGCCAGAAACCGGTCCTTGGATGCTTGATTCCGGTCCAGGAAAGACATGGCTTGGCAGTTCGGGCTGGACTGTTCCCATGAGGCACAGGGTCAAGGCTGATTTGCATATGGCCATGTCTGACCTGGGGTGCTGTGGAGTGCAAAGAAACGATGGATTTAGGTCCAGATCTCTGTACTGGGGTGAATGTATGACATTGTTCTGCATTCTGTCCATCAATTGTTGTTTTTGCATTTGTCACCCCGAGTGGGATGGGTATGCTCAGACGTGAGTCTCATGCTCTCCACACCACTGGAGTCAAGCTATCCAGGCTGATGTAGGCTGATAGCCAGGATCCGGTCCTTGGATGCTTGATCCCGGTCCAGGAAAGACATGGCTTGGCAGTTCGGGCTAGACTGTTCCCATGAGGCACAGAGTCAAGGCAGATTTGCATATGGCCATGTCTGACCTGGGGTGGTGTGGAGTGCAGAAAAACGATCTATTTAGGCCCAGATCTCTGTACTGGGGTGAATGTATGACATTGTTCTGCATTCTGTCCATCAATTGTTGTTTTTGCATTTGTCACCCCGAGTGGGATGGGTATGCTCAGACGTGAGTCCCATGCTCTCCACACCACTGGAGTCAAGCTATCCAGGCTGATGAAGGCTGATAGCCTGAAACAGGTCCTTGGATGCTTGATTCCGGTCCAGGAAAGACATGGCTTGGCAGTTCGGGCTGGACTGTTCCCATGAGGCACAGGGTCAAGGCTGATTTGCATATGGCCATGTCTGACCTGGGGTGGTGTGGAGTGCAAAAAAACGATGGAATTAGGCCCAGATCTCTGTACTGGGGTGAATGTATGACATTGTTCTGCATTCTGTCCATCAATTGTTGTTTTTGCATTTGTCACCCCGAGTGGGATGGGTATGCTCAGATGTGAGTCCCATGCTCTCCACACCACTGGAGTCAAGCTATCCAGGCTGATGAAGGCTGATAGCCAGAAACAGGTCCTTGGATGCTTGATTC
Source organism: Lissotriton helveticus (assembly GCF_964261635.1). Lineage (NCBI taxonomy): Eukaryota > Metazoa > Chordata > Amphibia > Caudata > Salamandridae > Lissotriton > Lissotriton helveticus. The sequence continues at coordinate 59,518,399 of NC_136059.1, forward strand.
CGGTCCAGGAAAGACATGGCTTGGCAGTTCGGGCTGGACTGTTCCCATGAGGCACAGGTTCAAGGCTGATTTGCATATGGCCATGTCTGACCTGGGGTTGTGTGGAGTGCAAAAAAACGATGGATTTAGGCCCAGATCTCTGTACTGGGGTGAATGTATGACATTGTTTTGCATTCTGTCCATCAATTGTGGTTTTTGCATTTGTCACCCCGAGTGGGATGGGTATGCTCAGACATGAGTCCCATGCTCTCCACTCCACTGGAGTCAAGCTATCCAGGCTAATGAAGGCTGATAGCCAGAAACCGGTCCTTGGATGCTTGATTCTGGTCCAGGAAAGACATGGCTTGGCAGTTCGGGCTGGACTGTTCCCATGAGACACAGGGTCAAGGCTGATTTGCATATGACCATGTCTGACCTGGGGTGTTGTGGCTTGCAAAAAAACTATGGATTTAGGCCCAGATCTCTGTACTGGGGTGAATGTATGACTTTGTTCTGCATTATGTCCATCAATTGTTGTTTTTGCATTTGTCACCCCGAGTGGGATGGGTATGCTCAGACGTGAGTCCCATGCTCTCCACACCACTGGAGTCAAGCTAGCCAGGCTGATGAAGGCTGATAGCCTGAAACCGGTCCTTGGATGCTTGATTCCGGTCCAGGAAAGACATGGCTTGGCAGTTCGGGTTGGACTGTTCCCATGAAGCACAGGGTCAAGGCTGATTTGCATATGGGCATGTCTGATCTGGGGTGGTGTGGAGTGCAAAAAAACGATGGATTTAGGCCCAGATCTCTGTACTGGGGTGAATGTATGACATTGTTCTGCATTCTGTCCATCAATTGTTGTTTTTGCATTTGTCACCCCGAGTGGGATGGGTATGCTCAGACGTGAGTCCCATGCTCTCCACACCACTGGAGTCAAGCTATCCAGGCAGATGAAGGCTGATAGCCAGAAACCGGTCCTCGGATGCTTGATTCCGGTCCAGGAAAGACATGGCTTGGCAGTTCGGGCTGGACTGTTCCCATGAGGCACAGGGTCAAGGCTGATTTGCATATGGCCATGTCTGACCTGGGGTGGTGTGGAGTGCAAAAAAAGATGGATTTAGGCCCAGATCTCTGTACCTGGGTGAATGTATGACATTGTTCTGCATTCTGTCCATCAATTGTTGTTTTTGCATTTGTCACCCCGAGTGGGATGGGTATGCTCAGACGTGAGTCTCATGCTCTCCACACCACTGGAGTCAAGCTATCTAGGCGGATGAAGCCTGATAGCCAGAAAATGGTCCTTGGATGCTTGATTCCGGTCCAGGAAAGACATGGCTTGGCAGTTCGGGTTGGACTGTTCCCATGAAGCACAGGGTCAAGGCTGATTTGCATATGACCATGTCTGACCTGGGGTGTTGTGGCTTGCAAAAAAACTATGGATTTAGGCCCAGATCTCTGTACTGGGGTGAATGTATGACTTTGTTCTGCATTATGTCCATCAATTGTTGTTTTTGCATTTGTCACCCCGAGTGGGATGGGTATGCTCAGACGTGAGTCCCATGCTCTCCACACCACTGGAGTCAAGCTAGCCAGGCTGATGAAGGCTGATAGCCTGAAACCGGTCCTTGGATGCTTGATTCCGGTCCAGGAAAGACATGGCTTGGCAGTTCGGGTTGGACTGTTCCCATGAAGCACAGGGTCAAGGCTGATTTGCATATGGGCATGTCTGATCTGGGGTGGTGTGGAGTGCAAAAAACCGATGGATTTAGGCCCAGATCTCTGTACTGGGGTGAATGTATGACATTGTTCTGCATTCTGTCCATCAATTGTTGTTTTTGCATTTGTCACCCCGAGTGGGATGGGTATGCTCAGACGTGAGTCCCATGCTCTCCACACCACTGGAGTCAAGCTATCCAGGCAGATGAAGGCTGATAGCCAGAAACCGGTCCTCGGATGCTTGATTCCGGTCCAGGAAAGACATGGCTTGGCAGTTCGGGCTGGACTGTTCCCATGAGGCACAGGGTCAAGGCTGATTAGCATATGGCCATGTCTGACCTGGGGTGGTGTGGAGTGGAAAAAAAGATGGATTTAGGCCCAGATCTCTGTACCTGGGTGAATGTATGACATTGTTCTGCATTCTGTCCATCAATTGTTGTTTTTGCATTTGTCACCCCGAGTGGGATGGGTATGCTCAGACGTGAGTCTCATGCTCTCCACACCACTGGAGTCAAGCTATCTAGGCTGATGAAGCCTGATAGCCAGAAACCGGTCCTTGGATGCTTGATTCCGGTCCAGGAAAGACATGGCTTGGCAGTTCGGGTTGGACTGTTCCCATGAAGCACAGGGTCAAGGCTGATTTGCATATGGGCATGTCTGATCTGGGGTGGTGTGGAGTGCAAAAAAACGATGGATTTAGGCCCAGATCTCTGTACTGGGGTGAATGTATGACATTGTTCTGCATTCTGTCCATCAATTGTTGTTTTTGCATTTGTCACCCCGAGTGGGATGGGTATGCTCAGACGTGAGTCCCATGCTCTCCACACCACTGGAGTCAAGCTATCCAGGCAGATGAAGGCTGATAGCCAGAAACCGGTCCTCGGATGCTTGATTCCGGTCCAGTAAAGACATGGCTTGGCAGTTCGGGCTGGACTGTTCCCATGAGGCACAGGGTCAAGGCTGATTTGCATATGGCCATGTCTGACCTGGGGTGGTGTGGAGTGCAAAAAAAGATGGATTTAGGCCCAGATCTCTGTACTGGGGTGAATGTATGACATTGTTCTGCATTCTGTCCATCAATTGTTGTTTTTGCATTTGTCACCCCGAGTGGGATGGGTATGCTCAGACGTGAGTCTCATGCTCTCCACACCACTGGAGTCAAGCTATCCAGGCTGATGAAGGCTGATAGCCAGATCTCTGTACTGGGCTGAATGTATGACATTGTTCTGCATTATGTCCATCAATAGTTGTTTTTGCATTTGTCACCCCGAGTGGGATGGGTATGCTCAGACGTGAGTCCCATGCCCTCCACACCACTGGAGTCAAGCTAGCCAGGCTGATGAAGGCTGATAGCCAGAAACCGGTCCTTGGATGCTTGATTCCGGTCCAGGAAAGACATGGCTTGGCAGTTCGGGCTGGACTGTTCCCATGAGGCACAGGGTCAAAGCTGATTTGCATATGGCCATGTCTGACCTGGGGTGGTGTGGAGTGCAAAAAAACGATGGATTTAGGCCCAGATCTCTGTACTGGGGTGAATGTATGACATTGTTCTGCATTCTGTCCATCAATTGTTGTTTTTGCATTTGTCACCCCGAGTGGGATGGGTATGCTCAGACGTGAGTCCCATGCTCTCCACACCACTGGAGTCAAGCTATCCAGGCAGATGAAGGCTGATAGCCAGAAACCGGTCCTCGGATGCTTGATTCCGGTCCAGGAAAGACATGGCTTGGCAGTTCGGGCTGGACTGTTCCCATGAGGCACAGGGTCAAGGCTGATTTGCATATGGCCATGTCTGACCTGGGGTGGTGTGGAGTGCAAAAAAAGATGGATTTAGGCCCAGATCTCTGTACCTGGGTGAATGTATCACATTGTTCTGCATTCTGTCCATCAATTGTTGTTTTTGCATTTGTCACCCCGAGTGGGATGGGTATGCTCAGACGTGAGTCTCATGCTCTCCACACCACTGGAGTCAAGCTATCTAGGCTGATGAAGCCTGATAGCCAGAAACCGGTCCTTGGATGCTTGATTCCGGTCCAGGAAAGACATGGCTTGGCAGTTCGGGTTGGACTGTTCCCATGAAGCACAGGGTCAAGGCTGATTTGCATATGGGCATGTCTGATCTGGGGTGGTGTGGAGTGCAAAAAAACGATGGATTTAGGCCCAGATCTCTGTACTGGGGTGAATGTATGACATTGTTCTGCATTCTGTCCATCAATTGTTGTTTTTGCATTTGTCACCCCGAGTGGGATGGGTATGCTCAGACGTGAGTCCCATGCTCTCCACACCACTGGAGGCAAGCTATCCAGGCAGATGAAGGCTGATAGCCAGAAACCGGTCCTCGGATGCTTGATTCCGGTCCAGTAAAGACATGGCTTGGCAGTTCGGGCTGGACTGTTCCCATGAGGCACAGGGTCAAGGCTGATTTGCATATGGCCATGTCTGACCTGGGGTGGTGTGGAGTGCAAAAAAAGATGGATTTAGGCCCAGATCTCTGTACCTGGGTGAATGTATGACATTGTTCTGCATTCTGTCCATCAATTGTTGTTTTTGCATTTGTCACCCCGAGTGGGATGGGTATGCTCAGACGTGAGTCTCATGCTCTCCACACCACTGGAGTCAAGCTATCTAGGCTGATGAAGCCTGATAGCCAGAAACCGGTCCTTGGATGCTTGATTCCGGTCCAGGAAAGACATGGCTTGGCAGTTTGGGCTGGACTGTTCCCATGAGGCACAGGGTCAAGGCTGATTTGCATATGGCCATGTCTGACCTGGGGTGTTGTGGCTTGCAAAAAAACTATGGATTTAGGCCCAGATCTCTGTACTGGGGTGAATGTATGACTTTGTTCTGCATTATGTCCATCAATTGTTGTTTTTGCATTTGTCACCCCGAGTGGGATGGGTATGCTCAGACGTGAGTCCCATGCTCTCCACACCACTGGAGTCAAGCTAGCCAGGCTGATGAAGGCTGATAGCCTGAAACCGGTCCTTGGATGCTTGATTCCGGTCCAGGAAAGACATGGCTTGGCAGTTCGGGTTGGACTGTTCCCATGAAGCACAGGGTCAAGGCTGATTTGCATATGGGCATGTCTGATCTGGGGTGGTGTGGAGTGCAAAAAACCGATGGATTTAGGCCCAGATCTCTGTACTGGGGTGAATGTATGACATTGTTCTGCATTCTGTCCATCAATTGTTGTTTTTGCATTTGTCACCCCGAGTGGGATGGGTATGCTCAGACGTGAGTCCCATGCTCTCCACACCACTGGAGTCAAGCTATCCAGGCAGATGAAGGCTGATAGCCAGAAACCGGTCCTCGGATGCTTGATTCCGGTCCAGGAAAGACATGGCTTGGCAGTTCGGGCTGGACTGTTCCCATGAGGCACAGGGTCAAGGCTGATTAGCATATGGCCATGTCTGACCTGGGGTGGTGTGGAGTGGAAAAAAAGATGGATTTAGGCCCAGATCTCTGTACCTGGGTGAATGTATGACATTGTTCTGCATTCTGTCCATCAATTGTTGTTTTTGCATTTGTCACCCCGAGTGGGATGGGTATGCTCAGACGTGAGTCTCATGCTCTCCACACCACTGGAGTCAAGCTATCTAGGCTGATGAAGCCTGATAGCCAGAAACCGGTCCTTGGATGCTTGATTCCGGTCCAGGAAAGACATGGCTTGGCAGTTCGGGTTGGACTGTTCCCATGAAGCACAGGGTCAAGGCTGATTTGCATATGGGCATGTCTGATCTGGGGTGGTGTGGAGTGCAAAAAAACGATGGATTTAGGCCCAGATCTCTGTACTGGGGTGAATGTATGACATTGTTCTGCATTCTGTCCATCAATTGTTGTTTTTGCATTTGTCACCCCGAGTGGGATGGGTATGCTCAGACGTGAGTCCCATGCTCTCCACACCACTGGAGTCAAGCTATCCAGGCAGATGAAGGCTGATAGCCAGAAACCGGTCCTCGGATGCTTGATTCCGGTCCAGTAAAGACATGGCTTGGCAGTTCGGGCTGGACTGTTCCCATGAGGCACAGGGTCAAGGCTGATTTGCATATGGCCATGTCTGACCTGGGGTGGTGTGGAGTGCAAAAAAAGATGGATTTAGGCCCAGATCTCTGTACTGGGGTGAATGTATGACATTGTTCTGCATTCTGTCCATCAATTGTTGTTTTTGCATTTGTCACCCCGAGTGGGATGGGTATGCTCAGACGTGAGTCTCATGCTCTCCACACCACTGGAGTCAAGCTATCCAGGCTGATGAAGGCTGATAGCCAGATCTCTGTACTGGGCTGAATGTATGACATTGTTCTGCATTATGTCCATCAATAGTTGTTTTTGCATTTGTCACCCCGAGTGGGATGGGTATGCTCAGACGTGAGTCCCATGCCCTCCACACCACTGGAGTCAAGCTAGCCAGGCTGATGAAGGCTGATAGCCAGAAACCGGTCCTTGGATGCTTGATTCCGGTCCAGGAAAGACATGGCTTGGCAGTTCGGGCTGGACTGTTCCCATGAGGCACAGGGTCAAAGCTGATTTGCATATGGCCATGTCTGACCTGGGGTGGTGTGGAGTGCAAAAAAACGATGGATTTAGGCCCAGATCTCTGTACTGGGGTGAATGTATGACATTGTTCTGCATTCTGTCCATCAATTGTTGTTTTTGCATTTGTCACCCCGAGTGGGATGGGTATGCTCAGACGTGAGTCCCATGCTCTCCACACCACTGGAGTCAAGCTATCCAGGCAGATGAAGGCTGATAGCCAGAAACCGGTCCTCGGATGCTTGATTCCGGTCCAGGAAAGACATGGCTTGGCAGTTCGGGCTGGACTGTTCCCATGAGGCACAGGGTCAAGGCTGATTTGCATATGGCCATGTCTGACCTGGGGTGGTGTGGAGTGCAAAAAAAGATGGATTTAGGCCCAGATCTCTGTACCTGGGTGAATGTATCACATTGTTCTGCATTCTGTCCATCAATTGTTGTTTTTGCATTTGTCACCCCGAGTGGGATGGGTATGCTCAGACGTGAGTCTCATGCTCTCCACACCACTGGAGTCAAGCTATCTAGGCTGATGAAGCCTGATAGCCAGAAACCGGTCCTTGGATGCTTGATTCCGGTCCAGGAAAGACATGGCTTGGCAGTTCGGGTTGGACTGTTCCCATGAAGCACAGGGTCAAGGCTGATTTGCATATGGGCATGTCTGATCTGGGGTGGTGTGGAGTGCAAAAAAACGATGGATTTAGGCCCAGATCTCTGTACTGGGGTGAATGTATGACATTGTTCTGCATTCTGTCCATCAATTGTTGTTTTTGCATTTGTCACCCCGAGTGGGATGGGTATGCTCAGACGTGAGTCCCATGCTCTCCACACCACTGGAGGCAAGCTATCCAGGCAGATGAAGGCTGATAGCCAGAAACCGGTCCTCGGATGCTTGATTCCGGTCCAGTAAAGACATGGCTTGGCAGTTCGGGCTGGACTGTTCCCATGAGGCACAGGGTCAAGGCTGATTTGCATATGGCCATGTCTGACCTGGGGTGGTGTGGAGTGCAAAAAAAGATGGATTTAGGCCCAGATCTCTGTACCTGGGTGAATGTATGACATTGTTCTGCATTCTGTCCATCAATTGTTGTTTTTGCATTTGTCACCCCGAGTGGGATGGGTATGCTCAGACGTGAGTCTCATGCTCTCCACACCACTGGAGTCAAGCTATCTAGGCTGATGAAGCCTGATAGCCAGAAACCGGTCCTTGGATGCTTGATTCCGGTCCAGGAAAGACATGGCTTGGCAGTTTGGGCTGGACTGTTCCCATGAGGCACAGGGTCAAGGCTGATTTGCATATGGCCATGTCTGACCTGGGGTAGTGTGGAGTGCAAAAAAAGATGGATTTAGGCCCAGATCTCTGTACTGGGGTGAATGTATGACATTGTTCTGCATTCTGTCCATCAATTGTTGTTTTTGCATTTGTCACCCCGAGTGGGATGGGTATGCTCAGACGTGAGTCCCATGCTCTCCACACCACTGGAGTCAAGCTATCCAGGCTGATGAAGGCTGATAGCCTGAAAAAGGTCCTTGGATGCTTGATTCCGGTCCAGGAAAGACATGGCTTGGCAGTTCGGGCTGGACTGTTCCCATGAGGCACAGGGTCAAGGCTGATTTGCATATGGCCATGTCTGACCTTGGGTTGGTGTGGAGTGCAAAAAAACGATGGAATTAGGCCCAGATCTCTGTACTGGGGTGAATGTATGACATTGTTCGGCATTCTGTCCATCAATTGTTGTTTTTGCATTTGTCACCCCGAGTGGGATGGGTATGCTCAGACGTGAGTCCCATGCTCTCCACACCACTGGAGTCAAGCTATCCAGGCTGATGAAGGCTGATAGCCAGAAACAGGTCCTTGGATGCTTGATTCCGGTCCAGGAAATACATGGCTTGGCAGTTCGGGCTGGACTGTTCCCATGAGGCACAGGTTCAAGGCTGATTTGCATATGACCATGTCTTACCTGGGGTTGTGTGGAGTGCAAAAAAACGATGGATTTAGGTCCAGATCTCTGTACTGGGGTGAATGTATGACATTGTTCTGCATTCTGTCCATCAATTGTTGTTTTTGCATTTGTCACCCCGAGTGGGATGGGTATGCTCAGACATGAGTCCCATGCTCTCCACACCACTGGAGTCAAGCTATCCAGGCTGATGAAGGCTGATAGCCAGAAACCGGTCCTTGGATGCTTGATTCCGGTCCAGGAAAGACATGGCTTGGCAGTTCGGGCTGGACTGTTCCCATGAGACACAGGGTCAAGGCTGATTTGCATATGACCATGTCTGACCTGGGGTGTTGTGGATTGCAAAAAAACTATGGATTTAGGCCCAGATCTCTGTATTGTGGTGAATGTATGACTTTGTTCTGCATTATGTTCATCAATTGTTGTTTTTGCATTTGTCACCCCGAGTGGGATGGGTATGCTCAGACGTGAGTCCCATGCTCTCCACACCACTGGAGTCAAGCTAGCCAGGCTGATGAAGGCTGATAGCCTGAAACCGGTCCTTGGATGCTTGATTCCGGTCCAGGAAAGACATGGCTTGGCAGTTCGGGTTGGACTGTTCCCATGAAGCACAGGGTCAAGGCTGATTTGCATATGGGCATGTCTGATCTGGGGTGGTGTGGAGTGCAAAAAAACGATGGATTTAGGCCCAGATCTCTGTACTGGGGTGAATGTATGATATTGTTCTGCATTCTGTCCATCAATTGTTGTTTTTGCATTTGTCACCCCGAGTGTGATGGGTATGCTCATACGTGAGTCCCATGCTCTCCACACCACTGGAGTCAAGCTATCCAGGCAGATGAAGGCTGATAGCCAGAAACCGGTCCTCGGATGCTTGATTCCAGTCCAGGAAAGACATGGCTTGGCAGTTCGGGCTGGACTGTTCCCATGAGGCACAGGGTCAAGGCTGATTTGCATATGGCCATGTCTGACCTGGGTGGTGTGGAGTGCAAAAAAAGATGGATTTAGGCCCAGATCTCTGTACCTGGGTGAATGTATGACATTGTTCTGCATTCTGTCCATCAATTGTTGTTTTTGCATTTGTCACCCCGAGTGGGATGGGTATGCTCAGACGTGAGTCTCATGCTCTCCACACCACTGGAGTCAAGCTATCCAGGCTGATGAAGCCTGATAGCCTGAAACCGGTCCTCGGATGCTTGATTCCGGTCCAGGAAAGACATGGCTTGGCAGTTCGGGCTGGACTGTTCCCATGAGGCACAGGGTCAAGGCTGATTTGCATATGGCCATGTCTGACCTGGGGTGGTGTGGAGTGCAAAAATAGATGGATTTAGGCCCAGATCTCTGTACTGGGGTGAATGTATGACATTGTTCTGCATTCTGTCCATCAATTGTTGTTTTTGCATTTGTCACCCCGAGTGGGATGGGTATGCTCAGACGTGAGTCTCATGCTCTCCACACCACTGGAGTCAAGCTATCCAGGCTGATGAAGGCTGATAGCCAGATCTCTGTACTGGGCTGAATGTATGACATTGTTCTGCATTATGTCCATCAATAGTTGTTTTTGCATTTGTCACCCCGAGTGGGATGGGTATGCTCAGACGTGAGTCCCATGCTCTCCACACCACTGGAGTCAAGCTAGCCAGGCTGATGAAGGCTGATAGCCAGAAACCGGTCCTTGGATGCTTGATTCCAGTCCAGGAAAGACATGGCTTGGCAGTTCGGGCTGGACTGTTCCCATGAGGCACAGGGTCAAAGCTGATTTGCATATGGCCATGTCTGACCTGGGGTGGTGTGGAGTGCAAAAAAAGATGGATTTAGGCCCAGATCTCTGTACTGGGGTGAATGTATGACATTGTTCTGCATTCTGTCCATCAATTGTTGTTTTTGCATTTGTCACCCCGAGTGGGATGGGTATGCTCAGACGTGAGTCTCATGCTCTCCACACCACTGGAGTCAAGCTATCCAGGCTGATGAAGGCTGATAGCCAGAACCCAGTCCTTGGATGTTTGATTCCGGTCCAGGAAAGACATGGCTTGGCAGTTCAGGCTGGACTGTTCCCATGAGGCACAGGGTCAAGGCTGATTTGCATATGGCCATGTCTGACCAGGGGTGGTGTGGAGTGCAAAAAAAGATAGATTTAGGCCCAGATCTCTGTACTGGGGTGAATGTATGACATTGTTCTGCATTCTGTCCATCAATTGTTGTTTTTGCATTTGTCACCCCGAGTGGGATGGGTATGCTCAGACGTGAGTCCCATGCTCTCCACACCACTGGAGTCAAGCTATCCAGGCTGATGAAGGCTGATAGCCAGAAACCGGTCCTTGGATGCTTGATTCCGGTCCAGGAAAGACATGGCTTGGCAGTTCGGGCTGGACTGTTCCCATGAGGCACAGGGTCAAGGCTGATCTGCATATGGCCATGTCTGACCTAGGGTGCTGTGGAGTGCAAAGAAACGATGGATTTAGGTCCAGATCTCTGTACTGGGGCGAATGTATGACATTGTTCTGCATTCTGTCCATCAATTGTTGTTTTTGCATTTGTCACCCCGATTGGGATGGGTATGCTCAGACGTGAGTCTCATGCTCTCCACACCACTGGAGTCAAGCTATCCAGGCTGATGTAGGCTGATAGCCAGAAACCGGTCCTTGGATGCTTGATCCCGGTCCAGGAAAGACATGGCTTGGCAGTTCGGGCTGGACTGTTCCCATGAGGCACAGAGTCAAGGCAGATTTGCATATGGCCATGTCTGACCTGGGGTGGTGTGGAGTGCAGAAAAACGATCTATTTAGGCCCAGATCTCTGTACTGGGGTGAATGTATGACATTGTTCTGCATTCTGTCCATCAATTGTTGTTTTTGCATTTGTCACCCCGAGTGGGATGGGTATGCTCAGACGTGAGTCCCATGCTCTCCACACCACTGGAGTCAAGCTATCCAGGCTGATGAAGGCTGATAGCCTGAAACAGGTCCTTGGATGCTTGATTCCGGTCCAGGAAAGACATGGCTTGGCAGTTCGGGCTGGACTGTTCCCATGAGGCACAGGGTCAAGGCTGATTTGCATATGGCCATGTCTGACCTGGGGTGGTGTGGAGTGCAAAAAAACGATGGAATTAGGCCCAGATCTCTGTACTGGGGTGAATGTATGACATTGTTCTGCATTCTGTCCATCAATTGTTGTTTTTGCATTTGTCACCCCGAGTGGGATGGGTATGCTCAGACGTGAGTCCCATGCTCTCCACACCACTGGAGTCAAGCTATCCAGGCTGATGAAGGCTGATAGCCAGAAACAGGTCCTTGGATGCTTGATTCCGGTCCAGGAAAGACATGGCTTGGCAGTTCGGGCTGGACTGTTCCCATGAGGCACAGGTTCAAGGCTGATTTGCATATGGCCATGTCTGACCTGGGATTGTGTGGAGTGCAAAAAAACGATGGATTTAGGCCCAGATCTCTGTACTGGGGTGAATTTATGACATTGTTTTGCATTCTGTCCATCAATTGTGGTTTTTGAATTTGTCACCCCGAGTGGGATGGGTATGCTCAGACATGAGTCCCATGCTCTCCACACCACTGGAGTCAAGCTATCCAGGCTGATGAAGGCTGATAGCCAGAAACCGGTCCTTGGATGCTTGATTCTGGTCCAGGAAAGACATGGCTTGGCAGTTCGGGCTGGACTGTTCCCATGAGACACAGGGTCAAGGCTGATTTGCATATGACCATGTCTGACCTGGGGTGTTGTGGCTTGCAAAAAAACTATGGATTTAGGCCCAGATCTCTGTACTGGGGTGAATGTATGACTTTGTTCTGCATTATGTCCATCAATTGTTGTTTTTGCATTTGTCACCCCGAGTGGGATGGGTATGCTCAGACGTGAGTCCCATGCTCTCCACACCACTGGAGTCAAGCTAGCCAGGCTGATGAAGGCTGATAGCCTGAAACCGGTCCTTGGATGCTTGATTCCGGTCCAGGAAAGACATGGCTTGGCAGTTCGGGTTGGACTGTTCCCATGAAGCACAGGGTCAAGGCTGATTTGCATATGGGCATGTCTGATCTGGGGTGGTGTGGAGTGCAAAAAAACGATGGATTTAGGCCCAGATCTCTGTACTGGGGTGAATGTATGACATTGTTCTGCATTCTGTCCATCAATTGTTGTTTTTGCATTTGTCACCCCGAGTGGGATGGGTATGCTCAGACGTGAGTCCCATGCTCTCCACACCACTGGAGTCAAGCTATCCAGGCAGATGAAGGCTGATAGCCAGAAACCGGTCCTCAGATGCTTGATTCCGGTCCAGGAAAGACATGTCTTGGCAGTTCGGGCTGGACTGTTCCCATGAGGCACAGGGTCAAGGCTGATTTGCATATGGCCATGTCTGACCTGGGGTGGTGTGGAGTGCAAAAAAAGATGGATTTAGGCCCAGATCTCTGTACCTGGGTGAATGTATGACATTGTTCTGCATTCTGTCCATCAATTGTTTTTGCATTTGTCACCCCGAGTGGGATGGGTATGCTCAGACGTGAGTCTCATGCTCTCCACACCACTGGAGTCAAGCTATCTAGGCTGATGAAGCCTGATAGCCAGAAACGGGTCCTTGGATGCTTGATTCCGGTCCAGGAAAGACATGGCTTGGCAGTTCGGGTTGGACTGTTCCCATGAAGCACAGGGTCAAGGCTGATTTGCATATGGGCATGTCTGATCTGGGGTGGTGTGGAGTGCAAAAAACGATGGATTTAGGCCCAGATCTCTGTACTGGGGTGAATGTATGACATTGTTCTGCATTCTGTCCATCAATTGTTGTTTTTGCATTTGTCACCCCGAGCGGGATGGGTATGCTCAGACGTGAGTCCCATGCTCTCCACACCACTGGAGTCAAGCTATCCAGGCAGATGAAGGCTGATAGCCAGAAACCGGTCCTCGGATGCTTGATTCCGGTCCAGTAAAGACATGGCTTGGCAGTTCGGGCTGGAATGTTCCCATGAGGCACAGGGTCAAGGCTGATTTGCATATGGCCATGTCTGACCTGGGGTGGTGTGGAGTGCAAAAAAAGATGGATTTAGGCCCAGATCTCTGTACTGGGGTGAATGTATGACATTGTTCTGCATTCTGTCCATCAATTGTTGTTTTTGCATTTGTCACCCCGAGTGGGATGGGTATGCTCAGACGTGAGTCTCATGCTCTCCACACCACTGGAGTCAAGCTATCCAGGCTGATGAAGGCTGATAGCCAGATCTCTGTACTGGGCTGAATGTATGACATTGTTCTGCATTATGTCCATCAATAGTTGTTTTTGCATTTGTCACCCCGAGTGGGATGGGTATGCTCAGACGTGAGTCCCATGCTCTCCACACCACTGGAGTCAAGCTAGCCAGGCTGATGAAGGCTGATAGCCAGAAACCGGTCCTTGGATGCTTGATTCCGGTCCAGGAAAGACATGGCTTGGCAGTTCGGGCTGGACTGTTCCCATGAGGCACAGGGTCAAAGCTGATTTGCATATGGCCATGTCTGACCTGGGGTGGTGTGGAGTGCATAAAAACGATGGATTTAGGCCCAGATCTCTGTACTGGGGTGAATGTATGACATTGTTCTGCATTCTGTCCATCAATTGTTGTTTTTGTATTTGTCACCCCGAGTGGGATGGGTATGCTCAGACGTGAGTCCCATGCTCTCCACACCACTGGAGTCAAGCTATCCAGGCAGATGAAGGCTGATAGCCAGAAACCGGTCCTCGGATGCTTGATTCCGGTCCAGGAAAGACATGGCTTGGCAGTTCGGGCTGGACTGTTCCCATGAGGCATAGGGTCAAGGCTGATTTGCATATGGCCATGTCTTACCTGGGGTGGTGTGGAGTGCAAAAAAAGATGGATTTAGGCCCAGATCTCTGTACCTGGGTGAATGTATGACATTGTTCTGCATTCTGTCCATCAATTGTTGTTTTTGCATTTGTCACCCCGAGTGGGATGGGTATGCTCAGACGTGAGTCTCATGCTCTCCACACCACTGGAGTCAAGCTATCTAGGCTGATGAAGCCTGATAGCCAGAAACCGGTCCTTGGATGCTTGATTCCGGTCCAGGAAAGACATGGCTTGGCAGTTCGGGTTGGACTGTTCCCATGAAGCACAGGGTCAAGGCTGATTTGCATATGGGCATGTCTGATCTGGGGTGGTGTGGAGTGCAAAAAAACGATGGATTTAGGCCCAGATTTCTGTACTGGGGTGAATGTATGACATTGTTCTGCATTCTGTCCATCAATTGTTGTTTTTGCATTTGTCACCCCGAGTGGGATGGGTATGCTCAGACGTGAGTCCCATGCTCTCCACACCACTGGAGTCAAGCTATCCAGGCAGATGAAGGCTGATAGCCAGAAACCGGTCCTCGGATGCTTGATTCCGGTCCAGTAAAGACATGGCTTGGCAGTTCGGGCTGGACTGTTCCCATGAGGCACAGGGTCAAGGCTGATTTGCATATGGCCATGTCTGACCTGGGGTGGTGTGGAGTGCAACAAAAGATGGATTTAGGCCCAGATCTCTGTACCTGGGTGAATGTATGACATTGTTCTGCATTCTGTCCATCAATTGTTGTTTTTGCATTTGTCACCCCGAGTGGGATGGGTATGCTCAGACGTGAGTCTCATGCTCTCCACACCACTGGAGTCAAGCTATCTAGGCTGATGAAGCCTGATAGCCAGAAACAGGTCCTTGGATGCTTGATTCCGGTCCAGGAAAGACATGGCTTGGCAGTTTGGGCTGGACTGTTCCCATGAGGCACAGGGTCAAGGCTGATTTGCATATGGCCATGTCTGACCTGGGGTAGTGTGGAGTGCAAAAAAAGATGGATTTAGGCCCAGATCTCTGTACTGGGGTGAATGTATGACATTGTTCTGCATTCTGCCCATCAATTGTTGTTTTTGCATTTGTCACCCCGAGTGGGATGGGTATGCTCAGACATGAGTCCCATGCTCTCCACACCACTGGAGTCAAGCTATTCAGGCTGATGAAGGCTGACAGCCAGAAACCGGTCCTTGGATGCTTGATTCCGGTCCAGGAAAGACATGGCTTGGCAGTTCGGGCTGGACTGTTCCCATGAGGCACAGGTTCAAGGCTGATTTGCATATGGCCATGTCTGACCTGGGGTTGTGTGGAGTGCAAAAAAACGATGGATTTAGGCCCAGATCTCTGTACTGGGGTGAATGTATGATATTGTTCTGCATTCTGTCCATCAATTGTTGTTTTTGCATTTGTCACCCCGAGTGGGATGGGTATGCTCAGACGTGAGTCCCATGCTCTCCACACCACTGGAGTCAAGCTATCCAGGCAGATGAAGGCTGATAGCCAGAAACTGGTCCTCGGATGCTTGATTCCAGTCCAGGAAAGACATGGCTTGGCAGTTCGGGCTGGACTGTTCCCATGAGGCACAGGGTCAAGGCTGATTTGCATATGGCCATGTCTGACCTGGGGTGGTGTGGAGTGCAAAAAAAGATGGATTTAGGCCCAGATCTCTGTACTGGGGTGAATGTATGACATTGTTCTGCATTCTGTCCATCAATTGTTGTTTTTGCATTTGTCACCCCGATTGGGATGGGTATGCTCAGACGTGAGTCTCATGCTCTCCACACCACTGGAGTCAAGCTATCCAGGCTGATGAAGGCTGATAGCCAGATCTCTGTACTGGGCTGAATGTATGACATTGTTCTGCATTATGTCCATCAATAGTTGTTTTTGCATTTGTCACCCCGAGTGGGATGGGTATGCTCAGACGTGAGTCCCATGCTCTCCACACCACTGGAGTCAAGCTAGCCAGGCTGATGAAGGCTGATAGCTAGAAACCGGTCCTTGGATGCTTGATTCCGGTCCAGGAAAGACATGGCTTGACAGTTCGGGTTGGACTGTTCCCATGAAGCACAGGGTCAAGGCTGATTTGCATATGGGCATGTCTGATCTGGGGTGGTGTGGAGTGCAAAAAAACGATGGATTTAGGCCCAGATTTCTGTACTGGGGTGAATGTATGACATTGTTCTGCATTCTGTCCATCAATTGTTGTTTTTGCATTTGTCACCCCGAGTGGGATGGGTATGCTCAGACGTGAGTCCCATGCTCTCCACACCACTGGAGTCAAGCTATCCAGGCAGATGAAGGCTGATAGCCAGAAACCGGTCCTCGGATGCTTGATTCCGGTCCAGTAAAGACATGGCTTGGCAGTTCGGGCTGGACTGTTCCCATGAGGCACATGGTCAAGGCTGATTTGCATATGGCCATGTCTGACCTGGGGTGGTGTGGAGTGCAACAAAAGATGGATTTAGGCCCAGATCTCTGTACCTGGGTGAATGTATGACATTGTTCTGCATTCTGTCCATCAATTGTTGTTTTTGCATTTGTCACCCCGAGTGGGATGGGTATGCTCAGACGTGAGTCTCATGCTCTCCACACCACTGGAGTCAAGCTATCTAGGCTGATGAAGCCTGATAGCCAGAAACAGGTCCTTGGATGCTTGATTCCGGTCCAGGAAAGACATGGCTTGGCAGTTTGGGCTGGACTGTTCCCATGAGGCACAGGGTCAAGGCTGATTTGCATATGGCCATGTCTGACCTGGGGTAGTGTGGAGTGCAAAAAAAGATGGATTTAGGCCCAGATCTCTGTACTGGGGTGAATGTATGACATTGTTCTGCATTCTGCCCATCAATTGTTGTTTTTGCATTTGTCACCCCGAGTGGGATGGGTATGCTCAGACATGAGTCCCATGCTCTCCACACCACTGGAGTCAAGCTATTCAGGCTGATGAAGGCTGATAGCCAGAAACCGGTCCTTGGATGCTTGATTCCGGTCCAGGAAAGACATGGCTTGGCAGTTCGGGCTGGACTGTTCCCATGAGGCACAGGTTCAAGGCTGATTTGCATATGGCCATGTCTGACCTGGGGTTGTGTGGAGTGCAAAAAAACGATGGATTTAGGCCCAGATCTCTGTACTGGGGTGAATGTATGATATTGTTCTGCATTCTGTCCATCAATTGTTGTTTTTGCATTTGTCACCCCGAGTGGGATGGGTATGCTCAGACGTGAGTCCCATGCTCTCCACACCACTGGAGTCAAGCTATCCAGGCAGATGAAGGCTGATAGCCAGAAACTGGTCCTCGGATGCTTGATTCCAGTCCAGGAAAGACATGGCTTGGCAGTTCGGGCTGGACTGTTCCCATGAGGCACAGGGTCAAGGCTGATTTGCATATGGCCATGTCTGACCTGGGGTGGTGTGGAGTGCAAAAAAAGATGGATTTAGGCCCAGATCTCTGTACTGGGGTGAATGTATGACATTGTTCTGCATTCTGTCCATCAATTGTTGTTTTTGCATTTGTCACCCCGATTGGGATGGGTATGCTCAGACGTGAGTCTCATGCTCTCCACACCACTGGAGTCAAGCTATCCAGGCTGATGAAGGCTGATAGCCAGATCTCTGTACTGGGCTGAATGTATGACATTGTTCTGCATTATGTCCATCAATAGTTGTTTTTGCATTTGTCACCCCGAGTGGGATGGGTATGCTCAGACGTGAGTCCCATGCTCTCCACACCACTGGAGTCAAGCTAGCCAGGCTGATGAAGGCTGATAGCTAGAAACCGGTCCTTGGATGCTTGATTCCGGTCCAGGAAAGACATGGCTTGACAGTTCGGGCTGGACTGTTCCCATGAGGCACAGGGTCAAAGCTGATTTGCATATGGCCATGTCTGACCTGGGGTGGTGTGGAGTGCAAAAAAAGATGGATTTAGGCCCAGATCTCTGTACTGGGGTGAATGTATGACATTGTTCTGCATTCTGTCCATCAATTGTTGTTTTTGCATTTGTCACCCCGAGTGGGATGGGTATGCTCAGACGTGAGTCTCATGCTCTCCACACCACTGGAGTCAAGCTATCCAGGCTGATGAAGGCTGATAGCCAGAACCCCGTCCTTGGATGTTTGATTCCGGTCCAGGAAAGACATGGCTTGGCAGTTCGGGCTGGACTGTTCCCATGAGGCACAGGGTCAAGGCTGATTTGCATATGGCCATGTCTGACCTGGGGTGGTGTGGAGTGCAAAAAAAGATAGATTTAGGCCCAGATCTCTGTACTGGGGTGAATGTATGACATTGTTCTGCATTCTGTCCATCAATTGTTGTTTTTGCATTTGTCACCCCGAGTGGGATGGGTATGCTCAGACGTGAGTCCCATGCTCTCCACACCACTGGAGTCAAGCTATCCAGGCTGATGAAGGCTGATAGCCAGAAACCGGTCCTTGGATGCTTGATTCCGGTCCAGGAAAGACATGGCTTGGCAGTTCGGGCTGGACTGTTCCCATGAGGCACAGGGTCAAGGCTGATTTGCATATGGCCATGTCTGACCTGGGGTGCTGTGGAGTGCAAAGAAACGATGGATTTAGGTCCAGAGCTCTGTACTGGGGTGAATGTATGACATTGTTCTGCATTCTGTCCATCAATTGTTGTTTTTGCATTTGTCACCCCGAGTGGGATAGGTATGCTCAGACGTGAGTCTCATGCTCTCCACACCACTGGAGTCAAGCTATCCAGGCTGATGTAGGCTGATAGCCAGAAACCGGTACTTGGATGCTTGATCCCGGTCCAGGAAAGACATGGCTTGGCAGTTCAGGCTGGACTGTTCCCATGAGGCACAGAGTCAAGGCAGATTTGCATATGGCCATGTCTGACCTGGGGTGGTGTGGAGTGCAGAAAAACGATAGATTTAGGCCCAGATCTCTGTACTGGGGTGAATGTATGACATTGTTCTGCATTCTGTCCATCAATTGTTGTTTTTGCATTTGTCACCCCGAGTGGGATGGGTATGCTCAGACGTGAGTCCCATGCTCTCCACACCACTGGAGTCAAGCTATCCAGGCTGATGAAGGCTGATAGCCTGAAACAGGTCCTTGGATGCTTGATTCCGGTCCAGGAAAGACATGGCTTGGTAGTTCGGGCTGGACTGTTCCCATGAGGCACAGGGTCAAGGCTGATTTGCATATGGCCATGTCTGACCTGGGGTGGTGTGGAGTGCAAAAAAACGATGGAATTAGGCCCAGATCTCTGTACTGGGGTGAATGTATGACATTGTTCTGCATTCTGTCCATCAATTGTTGTTTTTGCATTTGTCACCCCGAGTGGGATGGGTATGCTCAGACGTGAGTCCCATGCTCTCCACACCACTGGAGTCAAGCTATCCAGGCTGATGAAGGCTGATAGCCAGAAACAGGTCCTTGGATGCTTGATTCCGGTCCAGGAAAGACATGGCTTGGCAGTTCGGGCTGGACTGTTCCCATGAGGCACAGGTTCAAGGCTGATTTGCATATGGCCATGTCTGACCTGGGGTTGTGTGGAGTGCAAAAAAACGAGGGATTTAGGCCCAGATCTCTGTACTGGGGTGAATGTATGACATTGTTTTGCATTCTGTCCATCAATTGTTGTTTTTGCATTTGTCACCCCGAGTGGGATGGGTATGCTCAGACATGAGTCCCATGCTCTCCACACCACTGGAGTCAAGCTATCCAGGCTGATGAAGGCTGATAGCCAGAAACCGGTCCTTGGATGCTTGATTCTGGTCCAGGAAAGACATGGCTTGGCAGTTCGGGCTGGACTGTTCCCATGAGACACAGGGTCAAGGCTGATTTGCATATGACCATGTCTGACCTGGGGTGTTGTGGATTGCAAAAAAACTATGGATTTAGGCCCAGATCTCTGTACTGGGGTGAATGTATGACTTTGTTCTGCATTATGTCCATCAATTGTTGTTTTTGCATTAGTCACCCCGAGTGGGATGGGTATGCTCAGACGTGAGTCCCATGCTCTCCACACCACTGGAGTCAAGCTAGCTAGGCTGATAGCCTGAAACCGGTCCTGGAATGCTTAATTCCGGTCCAGGAAAGACATGGCTTGGCAGTTCGGGTTGGACTGTTCCCATGAAGCACAGGGTCAAGGCTGATTTGCATATGGGCATGTCTGATCTGGGGTGGTGTGGAGTGCAAAAAAACGATGGATTTAGGCCCAGATCTCTGTACTGGGGTGAATGTATGACATTGTTCTGCATTCTGTCCATCAATTGTTGTTTTTGCATTTGTCACCCCGAGTGGGATGGGTATGCTCAGACGTGAGTCCCATGCTCTCCACACCACTGGAGTCAAGCTATCCAGGCAGATGAAGGCTGATAGCCAGAAACCGGTCCTCGGATGCTTGATTCCGGTCCAGGAAAGACATGGCTTGGCAGTTCGGGCTGGACTGTTCCCATGAGGCACAGGGTCAAGGCTGATTTGCATATGGCCATGTCTGACCTGGGGTGGTGTGGAGTGCAAAAAAAGATGGATTTAGGCCCAGATCTCTGTACCTGGGTGAATGTATGACATTGTTCTGCATTCTGTCCATCAATTGTTGTTTTTGCATTTGTCACCCCGAGTGGGATGGGTATGCTCAGACGTGAGTCCCATGCTCTCCACACCACTGGAGTCAAGCTATCCAGGCTGATGAAGGCTGATAGCCTGAAACAGGTCCTTGGATGCTTGATTCCGGTCCAGGAAAGACATGGCTTGGTAGTTCGGGCTGGACTGTTCCCATGAGGCACAGGGTCAAGGCTGATTTGCATATGGCCATGTCTGACCTGGGGTGGTGTGGAGTGCAAAAAAACGATGGAATTAGGCCCAGATCTCTGTACTGGGGTGAATGTATGACATTGTTCTGCATTCTGTCCATCAATTGTTGTTTTTGCATTTGTCACCCCGAGTGGGATGGGTATGCTCAGACGTGAGTCCCATGCTCTCCACACCACTGGAGTCAAGCTATCCAGGCTGATGAAGGCTGATAGCCAGAAACAGGTCCTTGGATGCTTGATTCCGGTCCAGGAAAGACATGGCTTGGCAGTTCGGGCTGGACTGTTCCCATGAGGCACAGGTTCAAGGCTGATTTGCATATGGCCATGTCTGACCTGGGGTTGTGTGGAGTGCAAAAAAACGAGGGATTTAGGCCCAGATCTCTGTACTGGGGTGAATGTATGACATTGTTTTGCATTCTGTCCATCAATTGTTGTTTTTGCATTTGTCACCCCGAGTGGGATGGGTATGCTCAGACATGAGTCCCATGCTCTCCACACCACTGGAGTCAAGCTATCCAGGCTGATGAAGGCTGATAGCCAGAAACCGGTCCTTGGATGCTTGATTCTGGTCTAGGAAAGACATGGCTTGGCAGTTCGGGCTGGACTGTTCCCATGAGACACAGGGTCAAGGCTGATTTGCATATGACCATGTCTGACCTGGGGTGTTGTGGATTGCAAAAAAACTATGGATTTAGGCCCAGATCTCTGTACTGGGGTGAATGTATGACTTTGTTCTGCATTATGTCCATCAATTGTTGTTTTTGCATTAGTCACCCCGAGTGGGATGGGTATGCTCAGACGTGAGTCCCATGCTCTCCACACCACTGGAGTCAAGCTAGCTAGGCTGATAGCCTGAAACCGGTCCTGGAATGCTTAATTCCGGTCCAGGAAAGACATGGCTTGGCAGTTCGGGTTGGACTGTTCCCATGAAGCACAGGGTCAAGGCTGATTTGCATATGGGCATGTCTGATCTGGGGTGGTGTGGAGTGCAAAAAAACGATGGATTTAGGCCCAGATCTCTGTACTGGGGTGAATGTATGACATTGTTCTGCATTCTGTCCATCAATTGTTGTTTTTGCATTTGTCACCCCGAGTGGGATGGGTATGCTCAGACGTGAGTCCCATGCTCTCCACACCACTGGAGTCAAGCTATCCAGGCAGATGAAGGCTGATAGCCAGAAACCGGTCCTCGGATGCTTGATTCCGGTCCAGGAAAGACATGGCTTGGCAGTTCGGGCTGGACTGTTCCCATGAGGCACAGGGTCAAGGCTGATTTGCATATGGCCATGTCTGACCTGGGGTGGTGTGGAGTGCAAAAAAAGATGGATTTAGGCCCAGATCTCTGTACCTGGGTGAATGTATGACATTGTTCTGCATTCTGTCCATCAATTGTTGTTTTTGCATTTGTCACCCCGAGTGGGATGGGTATGCTCAGACGTGAGTCTCATGCTCTCCACACCACTGGAGTCAAGCTATCTAGGCTGATGAAGCCTGATAGCCAGAAACCGGTCCTTGGATGCTTGATTCCGGTCCAGGAAAGACATGGCTTGGCAGTTCGGGCTGGACTGTTCCCATGAGGCACAGGGTCAAGGCTGATTTGCATATGGCCATGTCTGACCTGGGGTGGTGTGGAGTGCAAAAAAAGATGGATTTAGGCCCAGATCTCTGTACTGGGGTGAATGTATGACATTGTTCTGCGTTCTGTCCATCAATTGTTGTTTTTGCATTTGTCACCCCGAGTGGGATGGGTATGCTCAGACGTGAGTCTCATGCTCTCCACACCACTGGAGTCAAGCTATCCAGGCTGATGAAGGCTGATAGCCAGAACCCCGTCCTTGGATGTTTGATTCCGGTCCAGGAAAGACATGGCTTGGCAGTTCGGGCTGGACTGTTCCCATGAGGCACAGGGTCAAGGCTGATTTGCATATGGCCATGTCTGACCTGGGGTGGTGTGGAGTGCAAAAAAAGATAGATTTAGGCCCAGATCTCTGTACTGGGGTGAATGTATGACATTGTTCTGCATTCTGTCCATCAATTGTTGTTTTTGCATTTGTCACCCCGAGTGGGATGGGTATGCTCAGACGTGAGTCCCATGCTCTCCAGACCACTGGAGTCAAGCTATCCAGGCTGATGAAGGCTGATAGCCAGAAACCGGTCCTTGGATGCTTGATTCCGGTCCAGGAAAGACATGGCTTGGCAGTTCGGGCTGGACAGTTCCCATGAGGCACAGGGTCAAGGCTGATTTGCATATGGCCATGTCTGACCTGGGGTGCTGTGGAGTGCAAAGAAACGATGGATTTAGGTCCAGATCTCTGTACTGGGGTGAATGTATGACATTGTTCTGCATTCTGTCCATCAATTGTTGTTTTTGCATTTGTCACCCCGAGTGGGATAGGTATGCTCAGACGTGAGTCTCATGCTCTCCACACCACTGGAGTCAAGCTATCCAGGCTGATGTAGGCTGATAGCCAGAAACCGGTACTTGGATGCTTGATCCCGGTCCAGGAAAGACATGGCTTGGCAGTTCAGGCTGGACTGTTCCCATGAGGCACAGAGTCAAGGCAGATTTGCATATGGCCATGTCTGACCTGGGGTGGTGTGGAGTGCAGAAAAACGATGGATTTAGGCCCAGATCTCTGTACTGGGGTGAATGTATGACATTGTTCTGCATTCTGTCCATCAATTGTTGTTTTTGCATTTGTCACCCCGAGTGGGATGGGTATGCTCAGACGTGAGTCCCATGCTCTCCACACCACTGGAGTCAAGCTATCCAGGCTGATGAAGGCTGATAGCCTGAAACAGGTCCTTGGATGCTTGATTCCGGTCCAGGAAAGACATGGCTTGGCAGTTCGGGCTGGACTGTTCCCATGAGGCACAGGGTCAAGGCTGATTTGCATATGGCCATGTCTGACCTGGGGTGGTGTGGAGTGCAAAAAAACGATGGAATTAGGCCCAGATCTCTGTACTGGGGTGAATGTATGACATTGTTCTGCATTCTGTCCATCAATTGTTGTTTTTGCATTTGTCACCCCGAGTGGGATGGGTATGCTCAGACGTGAGTCCCATGCTCTCCACACCACTGGAGTCAAGCTATCCAGGCTGATGAAGGCTGATAGCCAGAAACAGGTCCTTGGATGCTTGATTCCAGTCCAGGAAAGACATGGCTTGGCAGTTCGGGCTGGACTGTTCCCATGAGGCACAGGTTCAAGGCTGATTTGCATATGGCCATGTCTGACCTGGGGTTGTGTGGAGTGCAAAAAAACGATGGATTTAGGCCCAGATCTCTGTACTGGGGTGAATGTATGACATTGTTTTGCATTCTGTCCATCAATTGTTGTTTTTGCATTTGTCACCCCGAGTGGGATGGGTATGCTCAGACATGAGTCCCATGCTCTCCACACCACTGGAGTCAAGCTATCCAGGCTGATGAAGGCTGATAGCCAGAAACCGGTCCTTGGATGCTTGATTCTGGTCCAGGAAAGACATGGCTTGGCAGTTCGGGCTGGACTGTTCCCATGAGACACAGGGTCAAGGCTGATTTGCATATGACCATGTCTGACCTGGGGTGTTGTGGATTGCAAAACAACTATGGATTTAGGCCCAGATCTCTGTACTGGGGTGAATGTATAACTTTGTTCTGCATTATGTCCATCAAATGTTGTTTTTGCATTTGTCACCCCGAGTGGGATGGGTATGCTCAGACGTGAGTCCCATGCTCTCCACACCACTGGAGTCAAGCTAGCTAGGCTGATAGCCTGAAACCGGTCCTGGAATGCTTGATTCCGGTCCAGGAAAGACATGGCTTGGCAGTTCGGGTTGGACTGTTCCCATGAAGCACAGGGTCAAGGCTGATTTGCATATGGGCATGTCTGATCTGGGGTGGTGTGGAGTGCAAAAAAACGATGGATTTAGGCCCAGATCTCTGTACTGGGGTGAATGTATGACTTTGTTCTGCATTATGTCCATCAATTGTTGTTTTTGCATTTGTCACCCCGAGTGGGATGGGTATGCTCAGACGTGAGTCCCATGCTCTCCACACCACTGGAGTCAAGCTAGCCAGGCTGATGAAGGCTGATAGCCTGAAACCGGTCCTTGGATGCTTGATTCCGGTCCAGGAAAGACATGGCTTGGCAGTTCGGGTTGGACTGTTCCCATGAAGCACAGGGTCAAGGCTGATTTGCATATGGGCATGTCTGATCTGGGGTGGTGTGGAGTGCAAAAAAACGATGGATTTAGGCCCAGATCTCTGTACTGGGGTGAATGTATGACATTGTTCTGCATTCTGTCCATCAATTGTTGTTTTTGCATTTGTCACCCCGAGTGGGATGGGTATGCTCAGACGTGAGTCCCATGCTCTCCACACCACTGGAGTCAAGCTATCCAGGCAGATGAAGGCTGATAGCCAGAAACCGGTCCTCGGATGCTTGATTCCGGTCCAGGAAAGACATGGCTTGGCAGTTCGGGCTGGACTGTTCCCATGAGGCACAGGGTCAAGGCTGATTTGCATATGGCCATGTCTGACCTGGGGTGGTGTGGAGTGCAAAAAAAGATGGATTTAGGCCCAGATCTCTGTACCTGGGTGAATGTATGACATTGTTCTGCATTCTGTCCATCAATTGTTGTTTTTGCATTTGTCACCCCGAGTGGGATGGGTATGCTCAGACGTGAGTCTCATGCTCTCCACACCACTGGAGTCAAGCTATCTAGGCTGATGAAGCCTGATAGCCAGAAACCGGTCCTTGGATGCTTGATTCCGGTCCAGGAAAGACATGGCTTGGCAGTTCGGGTTGGACTGTTCCATGAAGCACAGGGTCAAGGCTGATTTGCATATGGGCATGTCTGATCTGGGGTGGTGTGGAGTGCAAAAAACGATGGATTTAGGCCCAGATCTCTGTACTGGGGTGAATGTATGACATTGTTCTGCATTCTGTCCATCAATTGTTGTTTTTGCATTTGTCACCCCGAGTGGGATGGGTATGCTCAGACGTGAGTCCCATGCTCTCCACACCACTGGAGTCAAGCTATCCAGGCAGATGAAGGCTGATAGCCAGAAACCGGTCCTCGGATGCTTGATTCCGGTCCAGTAAAGACATGGCTTGGCAGTTCGGGCTGGACTGTTCCCATGAGGCACAGGGTCAAGGCTGATTTGCATATGGCCATGTCTGACCTGGGGTGGTGTGGAGTGCAAAAAAAGATGGATTTAGGCCCAGATCTCTGTACTGGGGTGAATGTATGACATTGTTCTGCATTCTGTCCATCAATTGTTGTTTTTGCATTTGTCACCCCGAGTGGGATGGGTATGCTCAGACGTGAGTCTCATGCTCTCCACACCACTGGAGTCAAGCTATCCAGGCTGATGAAGGCTGATAGCCAGATCTCTGTACTGGGCTGAATGTATGACATTGTTCTGCATTATGTCCATCAATAGTTGTTTTTGCATTTGTCACCCCGAGTGGGATGGGTATGCTCAGACGTGAGTCCCATGCTCTCCACACCACTGGAGTCAAGCTAGCCAGGCTGATGAAGGCTGATAGCCAGAAACCGGTCCTTGGATGCTTGATTCCGGTCCAGGAAAGACATGGCTTGGCAGTTCGGGCTGGACTGTTCCCATGAGGCACAGGGTCAAAGCTGATTTGCATATGGCCATGTCTGACCTGGGGTGGTGTGGAGTGCATAAAAACGATGGATTTAGGCCCAGATCTCTGTACTGGGGTGAATGTATGACATTGTTCTGCATTCTGTCCATCAATTGTTGTTTTTGCATTTGTCACCCCGAGTGGGATGGGTATGCTCAGACGTGAGTCCCATGCTCTCCACACCACTGGAGTCAAGCTATCCAGGCAGATGAAGGCTGATAGCCAGAAACCGGTCCTCGGATGCTTGATTCCGGTCCAGGAAAGACATGGCTTGGCAGTTCGGGCTGGACTGTTCCCATGAGGCATAGGGTCAAGGCTGATTTGCATATGGCCATGTCTTACCTGGGGTGGTGTGGAGTGCAAAAAAAGATGGATTTAGGCCCAGATCTCTGTACCTGGGTGAATGTATGACATTGTTCTGCATTCTGTCCATCAATTGTTGTTTTTGCATTTGTCACCCCGAGTGGGATGGGTATGCTCAGACGTGAGTCTCATGCTCTCCACACCACTGGAGTCAAGCTATCTAGGCTGATAAAGCCTGATAGCCAGAAACCGGTCCTTGGATGCTTGATTCCGGTCCAGGAAAGACATGGCTTGGCAGTTCGGGTTGGACTGTTCCCATGAAGCACAGGGTCAAGGCTGATTTGCATATGGGCATGTCTGATCTGGGGTGGTGTGGAGTGCAAAAAAACGATGGATTTAGGCCCAGATTTCTGTACTGGGGTGAATGTATGACATTGTTCTGCATTCTGTCCATCAATTGTTGTTTTTGCATTTGTCACCCCGAGTGGGATGGGTATGCTCAGACGTGAGTCCCATGCTCTCCACACCACTGGAGTCAAGCTATCCAGGCAGATGAAGGCTGATAGCCAGAAACCGGTCCTCGGATGCTTGATTCCGGTCCAGTAAAGACATGGCTTGGCAGTTCGGGCTGGACTGTTCCCATGAGGCACAGGGTCAAGGCTGATTTGCATATGGCCATGTCTGACCTGGGGTGGTGTGGAGTGCAACAAAAGATGGATTTAGGTCCAGATCTCTGTACCTGGGTGAATGTATGACATTGTTCTGCATTCTGTCCATCAATTGTTGTTTTTGCATTTGTCACCCCGAGTGGGATGGGTATGCTCAGACGTGAGTCTCATGCTCTCCACACCACTGGAGTCAAGCTATCTAGGCTGATGAAGCCTGATAGCCAGAAACAGGTCCTTGGATGCTTGATTCCGGTCCAGGAAAGACATGGCTTGGCAGTTTGGGCTGGACTGTTCCCATGAGGCACAGGGTCAAGGCTGATTTGCATATGGCCATGTCTGACCTGGGGTAGTGTGGAGTGCAAAAAAAGATGGATTCAGGCCCAGATCTCTGTACTGGGGTGAATGTATGACATTGCTCTGCATTCTGCCCATCAATTGTTGTTTTTGCATTTGTCACCCCGAGTGGGATGGGTATGCTCAGACATGAGTCCCATGCTCTCCACACCACTGGAGTCAAGCTATTCAGGCTGATGAAGGCTGATAGCCAGAAACCGGTCCTTGGATGCTTGATTCCGGTCCAGGAAAGACATGGCTTGGCAGTTCGGGCTGGACTGTTCCCATGAGGCACAGGTTCAAGGCAGATTTGCATATGGCCATGTCTGACCTGGGGTTGTGTGGAGTGCAAAAAAACGATGGATTTAGGCCCAGATCTCTGTACTGGGGTGAATGTATGACATTGTTCTGCATTCTGTCCATCAATTGTTGTTTTTGCATTTGTCACCCCGATTGGGATGGGTATGCTCAGACGTGAGTCTCATGCTCTCCACACCACTGGAGTCAAGCTATCCAGGCTGATGAAGGCTGATAGCCAGATCTCTGTACTGGGCTGAATGTATGACATTGTTCTGCATTATGTCCATCAATAGTTGTTTTTGCATTTGTCACCCCGAGTGGGATGGGTATGCTCAGACGTGAGTCCCATGCTCTCCACACCACTGGAGTCAAGCTAGCCAGGCTGATGAAGGCTGATAGCTAGAAACCGGTCCTTGGATGCTTGATTCCGGTCCAGGAAAGACATGGCTTGACAGTTCGGGCTGGACTGTTCCCATGAGGCACAGGGTCAAAGCTGATTTGCATATGGCCATGTCTGACCTGGGGTGGTGTGGAGTGCAAAAAAAGATGGATTTAGGCCCAGATCTCTGTACTGGGGTGAATGTATGACATTGTTCTGCATTCTGTCCATCAATTGTTGTTTTTGCATTTGTCACCCCGAGTGGGATGGGTATGCTCAGACGTGAGTCTCATGCTCTCCACACCACTGGAGTCAAGCTATCCAGGCTGATGAAGGCTGATAGCCAGAACCCCGTCCTTGGATGTTTGATTCCGGTCCAGGAAAGACATGGCTTGGCAGTTCGGGCTGGACTGTTCCCATGAGGCACAGGGTCAAGGCTGATTTGCATATGGCCATGTCTGACCTGGGGTGGTGTGGAGTGCAAAAAAAGATAGATTTAGGCCCAGATCTCTGTACTGGGGTGAATGTATGACATTGTTCTGCATTCTGTCCATCAATTGTTGTTTTTGCATTTGTCACCCCGAGTGGGATGGGTATGCTCAGACGTGAGTCCCATGCTCTCCAGACCACTGGAGTCAAGCTATCCAGGCTGATGAAGGCTGATAGCCAGAAACCGGTCCTTGGATGCTTGATTCCGGTCCAGGAAAGACATGGCTTGGCAGTTCGGGCTGGACTGTTCCCATGAGGCACAGGGTCAAGTCTGATTTGCATATGGCCATGTCTGACCTGGGGTGCTGTGGAGTGCAAAGAAACGATGGATTTAGGTCCAGATCTCTGTACTGGGGTGAATGTATGACATTGTTCTGCATTCTGTCCATCAATTGTTGTTTTTGCATTTGTCACCCCGAGTGGGATAGGTATGCTCAGACGTGAGTCTCATGCTCTCCACACCACTGGAGTCAAGCTATCCAGGCTGATGTAGGCTGATAGCCAGAAACCGGTACTTGGATGCTTGATCCCGGTCCAGGAAAGACATGGCTTGGCAGTTCAGGCTGGACTGTTCCCATGAGGCACAGAGTCAAGGCAGATTTGCATATGGCCATGTCTGACCTGGGGTGGTATGGAGTGCAGAAAAACGATGGATTTAGGCCCAGATCTCTGTACTGGGGTGAATGTATGACATTGTTCTGCATTCTGTCCATCAATTGTTGTTTTTGCATTTGTCACCCCGAGTGGGATGGGTATGCTCAGACGTGAGTCCCATGCTCTCCACACCACTGGAGTCAAGCTATCCAGGCTGATGAAGGCTGATAGCCAGAAACAGGTCCTTGGATGCTTGATTCCGGTCCAGGAAAGACATGGCTTGGCAGTTCGGGCTGGACTGTTCCCATGAGGCACAGGTTCAAGGCTGATTTGCATATGGCCATGTCTGACCTGGGGTTGTGTGGAGTGCAAAAAAACGATGGATTTAGGCCCAGATCTCTGTACTGGGGTGAATGTATGACATTGTTTTGCATTCTGTCCATCAATTGTTGTTTTTGCATTTGTCACCCCGAATGGGATGGGTATGCTCAGACATGAGTCCCATGCTCTCCACACCACTGGAGTCAAGCTATCCAGGCTGATGAAGGCTGATAGCCAGAAACCGGTCCTTGGATGCTTGATTCTGGTCCAGGAAAGACATGGCTTGGCAGTTCGGGCTGGACTGTTCCCATGAGACACAGGGTCAAGGATGATTTGCATATGACCATGTCTGACCTGGGGTGTTGTGGATTGCAAAAAAACTATGGATTTAGGCCCAGATCTCTGTACTGGGGTGAATGTATGACTTTGTTCTGCATTATGTCCATCAATTGTTGTTTTTGCATTAGTCACCCCGAGTGGGATGGGTATGCTCAGACGTGAGTCCCATGCTCTCCACACCACTGGAGTCAAGCTAGCTAGGCTGACAGCCTGAAACCGGTCCTGGAATGCTTGATTCCGGTCCAGGAAAGACATGGCTTGGCAGTTCGGGTTGGACTGTTCCCATGAAGCACAGGGTCAAGGCTGATTTGCATATGGGCATGTCTGATCTGGGGTGGTGTGGAGTGCAAAAAAACGATGGATTTAGGCCCAGATCTCTGTACTGGGGTGAATGTATGACATTGTTCTGCATTCTGTCCATCAATTGTTGTTTTTGCATTTGTCACCCCGAGTGGGATGGGTATGCTCAGACGTGAGTCCCATGCTCTCCACATCACTGGAGTCAAGCTATCCAGGCAGATGAAGGCTGATAGCCAGAAACCGGTCCTCGGATGCTTGATTCCGGTCCAGGAAAGACATGGCTTGGCAGTTCGGGCTGGACTGTTCCCATGAGGCACAGGGTCAAGGCTGATTTGCATATGGCCATGTCTGACCTGGGGTGGTGTGGAGTGCAAAAAAAGATGGATTTAGGCCCAGATCTCTGTACTTGGGTGAATGTATGACATTGTTCTGCATTCTGTCCATCAATTGTTGTTTTTGCATTTGTCACCCCGAGTGGGATGGGTATGCTCAGACGTGAGTCTCATGCTCTCCACACCACTGGAGTCAAGCTATCTAGGCTGATGAAGCCTGATAGCCAGAAACCGGTCCTTGGATGCTTGATTCCGGTCCAGGAAAGACATGGCTTGGCAGTTCGGGCTGGACTGTTCCCATGAGGCACAGGGTCAAGGCTGATTTGCATATGGCCATGTCTGACCTGGGGTGGTGTGGAGTGCAAAAAAAGATGGATTTAGGCCCAGATCTCTGTACTGGGGTGAATGTATGACATTGTTCTGCATTCTGTCCATCAATTGTTGTTTTTGCATTTGTCACCCCGAGTGGGATGGGTATGCTCAGACGTGAGTCTCATGCTCTCCACACCACTGGAGTCAAGCTATCCAGGCTGATGAAGGCTGATAGCCAGAACCCCGTCCTTGGATGTTTGATTCCGGTCCAGGAAAGACATGGCTTGGCAGTTCGGGCTGGACTGTTCCCATGAGGCACAGGGTCAAGGCTGATTTGCATATGGCCATGTCTGACCTGGGGTGGTGTGGAGTGCAAAAAAAGATAGATTTAGGCCCAGATCTCTGTACTGGGGTGAATGTATGACATTGTTCTGCATTCTGTCCATCAATTGTTGTTTTTGCATTTGTCACCCCGAATGGGATGGGTATGCTCAGACGTGAGTCCCATGCTCTCCAGACCACTGGAGTCAAGCTATCCAGGCTGATGAAGGCTGATAGCCAGAAACCGGTCCTTGGATGCTTGATTCCGGTCCAGGAAAGACATGGCTTGGCAGTTCGGGCTGGACTGTTCCCATGAGGCACAGGGTCAAGGCTGATTTGCATATGGCCATGTCTGACCTTGGGGTGCTGTGGAGTGCAAAGAAACGATGGATTTAGGTCCAGATCTCTGTACTGGGGTGAATGTATGACATTGTTCTGCATTCTGTCCATCAATTGTTGTTTTTGCATTTGTCACCCCGAGTGGGATAGGTATGCTCAGACGTGAGTCTCATGCTCTCCACACCACTGGAGTCAAGCTATCCAGGCTGATGTAGGCTGATAGCCAGAAACCGGTACTTGGATGCTTGATCCCGGTCCAGGAAAGACATGGCTTGGCAGTTCAGGCTGGACTGTTCCCATGAGGCACAGAGTCAAGGCAGATTTGCATATGGCCATGTCTGACCTGGGGTGGTGTGGAGTGCAGAAAAACGATGGATTTAGGCCCAGATCTCTGTACTGGGGTGAATGTATGACATTGTTCTGCATTCTGTCCATTAATTGTTGTTTTTGCATTTGTCACCCCGAGTGGGATGGGTATGCTCAGACGTGAGTCCCATGCTCTCCACACCACTGGAGTCAAGCTATCCAGGCTGATGAAGGCTGATAGCCTGAAACAGGTCCTTGGATGCTTGATTCCGGTCCAGGAAAGACATGGCTTGGCAGTTCGGGCTGGACTGTTCCCATGAGGCACAGGGTCAAGGCTGTTTTGCATATGGCCATGTCTGACCTGGGGTGGTGTGGAGTGCAAAAAAACGATGGAATTAGGCCCAGATCTCTGTACTGGGGTGAATGTATGACATTGTTCTGCATTCTGTCCATCAATTGTTGTTTTTGCATTTGTCACCCCGAGTGGGATGGGAATGCTCAGACGTGAGTCCCATGCTCTCCACACCACTGGAGTCAAGCTATCCAGGCTGATGAAGGCTGATAGCCAGAAACAGGTCCTTGGATGCTTGATTCCGGTCCAGGAAAGACATGGCTTGGCAGTTCGGGCTGGACTGTTCCCATGAGGCACAGGTTCAAGGCTGATTTGCATATGGCCATGTCTGACCTGGGGTTGTGTGGAGTGCAAAAAAACGATGGATTTAGGCCCAGATCTCTGTACTGGGGTGAATGTATGACATTGTTTTGCATTCTGTCCATCAATTGTTGTTTTTGCATTTGTCACCCCGAGTGGGATGGGTATGCTCAGACATGAGTCCCATGCTCTCCACACCACTGGAGTCAAGCTATCCAGGCTGATGAAGGCTGATAGCCAGAAACCGGTCCTTGGATGCTTGATTCTGGTCCAGGAAAGACATGGCTTGGCAGTTCGGGCTGGACTGTTCCCATGAGACACAGGGTCAAGGCTGATTTGCATATGACAATGTCTGACCTGGGGTGTTGTGGATTGCAAAAAAACTATGGATTTAGGCCCAGATCTCTGTACTGGGGTGAATGTATGACTTTGTTCTGCATTATGTCCATCAATTGTTGTTTTTGCATTTGTCACCCCGAGTGGGATGGGTATGCTCAGACGTGAGTCCCATGCTCTCCACACCACTGGAGTCAAGCTAGCTAGGCTGATAGCCTGAAACCGGTCCTGGGATGCTTGATTCCGGTCCAGGAAAGACATGGCTTGGCAGTTCGGGTTGGACTGTTCCCATGAAGCACGGGGTCAAGGCTGATTTGCATATGGGCATGTCTGATCCGGGGTGGTGTGGAGTGCAAAAAAACGATGGATTTAGGCCCAGATCTCTGTACTGGGGTGAATGTATGACATTGTTCTGCATTCTGTCCATCAATTGTTGTTTTTGCATTTGTCACCCCGAGTGGGATGGGTATGCTCAGACGTGAGTCCCATGCTCTCCACACCACTGGAGTCAAGCTATCCAGGCAGATGAAGGCTGATAGCCAGAAACCGGTCCTCGGATGCTTGATTCCGGTCCAGGAAAGACATGGCTTGGCAGTTCGGGCTGGACTGTTCCCATGAGGCACAGGGTCAAGGCTGATTTGCATATGGCCATGTCTGACCTGGGGTGGTGTGGAGTGCAAAAAAAGATGGATTTAGGCCCAGATCTCTGTACCTGGGTGAATGTATGACATTGTTCTGCATTCTGTCCATCAATTGTTGTTTTTGCATTTGTCACCCCGAGTGGGATGGGTATGCTCAGACGTGAGTCTCATGCTCTCCACACCACTGGAGTCAAGCTATCTAGGCTGATGAAGCCTGATAGCCAGAAACCGGTCCTTGGATGCTTGATTCCGGTCCAGGAAAGACATGGCTTGGCAGTTCGGGCTGGACTGTTCCCATGAGGCACAGGGTCAAGGCGGATTTGCATATGGCCATGTCTGACCTGGGGTGGTGTGGAGTGCAAAAAATGATGGATTTAGGCCCAGATCTCTGTACTGTGGTGAATGTATGACATTGTTCTGCATTCTGTCCATCAATTGTTGTTTTTGCATTTGTCACCCCGAGTGGGATGGGTATGCTCAGACGTGAGTCTCATGCTCTCTACACCACTGGAGTCAAGCTATCCAGGCTGATGAAGGCTGATAGCCAGAAACAGGTCCTTGGATGCTTGTTTCCGGTCCAGGAAAGACATGGCTTGGCAGTTCGGGCTGGACTGTTCCCATGAGGCACAGGGACAACTGCTGATTTGCATATAGCCATGTCTGACCTGGGGTGGTGTGGAGTGCAAACAAACAATGGATTTAGGCCCAGATCTCTGTACTGGGGTGAATGTATGTCATTGTTTTGCATTCTGTCCATCAATTGTTGTTTTTGCATTTGTCACCCCGAGTGGGATGGGTATGCTCAGACATGAGTCCCATGCTCTCCACACCACTGGAGTCAAGCTATCCAGGCTGATGAAGGCTGATAGCCAGAAACCGGTCCTTGGATGCTTGATTCCGGTCCAGTAAAGACATGGCTTGGCAGTTCGGGCTGGACTGTTCCCATGAGGCACAGGGTCAAGGCTGATTTGCATATGGCCATGTCTGACCTGGGGTGGTGTGGAGTGCAAAAAAACTATGGATTTAGGCCCAGATCTCTGTACTGGGCTGAATGTTTGACATTGTTCTGCATTATGTCCATCAATTGTTGTTTTTGCATTTGTCACCCCGAGTGGGATGGGTATGCTCAGACGTGAGTCCCATGCTCTCCACACCACTGGAGTCAAGCAATCCAGGCAGATGAAGGCTGATAGCCAGAAACCGGTCCTCGGATGCTTGATTCCGGTCCAGGAAAGACATGGCTTGGCAGTTCGGGCTGGAATGTTCCCATGAGACACCGGGTCAAGGCTGATTTGCATATGGCCATGTCTGACCTGGGGTGGTGTGGAGTGCAAAAAAAGATGGATTTAGGCCCAGATCTCTGTACTGGGGTGAATGTATGACATTGTTCTGCATTCTGTCCATCAATTGTTGTTTTTGCATTTGTCACCCCGAGTGGGATGGGTATGCTCAGACGTGAGTCTCATGCTCTCCACACCACTGGAGTCAAGCTATCCAGGCTGATGAAGGCTGATAGCCAGAAACCGGTCCTTGGATGCTTGATTCCGGTCCAGGAAAGACATGGCTTGGCAGTTCGGGCTGGACTGTTTCCATGAGGCACAGGGTCAAGGCTGATTTGCATATGGCCATGTCTGACCTGGGGTGGTGTGGAGTGCAAACAAACAATGGATTTAGGCCCAGATCTCTGTACTGGGGTGAATGTATGTCATTGTTTTGCATTCTGTCCATCAATTGTTGTTTTTGCATTTGTCACCCCGAGTGGGATGGGTATGCTCAGACATGAGTCCCATGCTCTCCACACCACTGGAGTCAAGCTATCCAGGCTGATGAAGGCTGATAGCCAGAAACCGGTCCTTGGATGCTTGATTCCGGTCCAGGAAAGACATGGCTTGGCAGTTCGGGCTGGACTGTTTCCATGAGGCACAGGGTCAAGGCTGATTTGCATATGGCCATGTCTGACCTGGGGTGGTGTGGAGTGCAAAAAACGATGGATTTAGGCCCAGATCTCTGTACTGGGGTGAATGTATGACATTGTTCTGCATTATGTCCAACAATTGTTGTTTTTGCATTTGTCACCCCGAGTGGGATGGGTATGCTCAGACGTGAGTCCCATGCTCTCCACACCACTGGAGTCAAGCTATCCAGGCTGATGAAGGCTGATAGCCAGAAACCGGTCCTTGGATGCTTGATTCCGGTGCAGGAAAGACATGGCTTGGCAGTTCGGGTTGGACTGTTCCCATGAGGCACAGTATCAAGGCTGATTTGCATATGGCCATGTGTGACCTGGGGTGGTGTGGAGTGCAAAAAAACGATGGATTTAGGCCCAGATCTCTGTACTGGGGTGAATGTATGACATTGTTCTGCATCCTGTCCATCAATTGTTGTTTTTGCATTTGTCACCCTGTAATGTAAATGTAATGTAAAATGTTATTTATATTGCGCGGCAATCGCTACAAAGGAGCATCTAGGCGCTACCTCCGGAAAAAATACCAGATGACAGAGTGACTCAGAGTAGACCTAAAACAAAGGCAAGCATCAAACTAGAGTTCTGGCCATGCTATCTTGCAGTTTAAATATCCAAGTTTTTAATTCTTTGCGGAACTCTGTTTCTTTATCCAGAGTTCTCAGGGCAGGAGGCAGAGTATTCCAAGCCTTTGCACCCAGTACTGCCAGGGACTTTCCTCCACGGGTTTTTAAACGAAACCTAGGAACCACCAAAGTGTTGGAATTTGATGATCGCAAGCTTCTGGTTGGGCAGTATCTCTGAGTGGGATGGGTATGCTCAGACATGAGTCCCATGCTCTCCACACCACTGGAGTCAAGCTATCCAGGCTGATGAAGGCTGATAGCCAGAAACAGGTCCTTAGATGCTTGATTCCGGTCCAGGAAAGACATGGCTTGGCAGTTCGGGCTGGACTGTTCCCATGCGGTACAGGGTCAAGGCTGATTTGCATATGGCCATGTCTGACCTGGGGTGGTGTGGAGCGCAAAAAACGATGGATTTAGTCCCAGATCTCTGTACTGGGGTGAATGTATGACATTGTTCTGCATTCTGTCCATCAATTGTTGTTTTTGCATTTGTCACCCCGAGTGGGATAGGTATGCTCAGACGTGAGTCCCATGCTCTCCACACCACTGGAGTCAAGCTATCCAGGCTGATGAAGGCTGATAGCCAGAAACCGGTCCTTGGATGCTTGATTCCGGTCCAGGAAAGACATGGCTTGGCAGTTCGGGCTGGACTGTTCCCATGAGGCACAGGGTCAAGGCGGATTTGCATATGGCCATGTCTGACCTGGGGTGGTGTGGAGTGCAAAAAATGATGGATTTAGGCCCAGATCTCTGTACTGTGGTGAATGTATGACATTGTTCTGCATTCTGTCCATCAATTGTTGTTTTTGCATTTGTCACCCCGAGTGGGATGGGTATGCTCAGACGTGAGTCTCATGCTCTCTACACCACTGGAGTCAAGCTATCCAGGCTGATGAAGGCTGATAGCCAGAAACAGGTCCTTGGATGCTTGTTTCCGGTCCAGGAAAGACATGGCTTGGCAGTTCGGGCTGGACTGTTCCCATGAGGCACAGGGACAACTGCTGATTTGCATATAGCCATGTCTGACCTGGGGTGGTGTGGAGTGCAAACAAACAATGGATTTAGGCCCAGATCTCTGTACTGGGGTGAATGTATGTCATTGTTTTGCATTCTGTCCATCAATTGTTGTTTTTGCATTTGTCACCCCGAGTGGGATGGGTATGCTCAGACATGAGTCCCATGCTCTCCACACCACTGGAGTCAAGCTATCCAGGCTGATGAAGGCTGATAGCCAGAAACCGGTCCTTGGATGCTTGATTCCGGTCCAGTAAAGACATGGCTTGGCAGTTCGGGCTGGACTGTTCCCATGAGGCACAGGGTCAAGGCTG
The DNA here is from genome assembly GCF_964261635.1 of Lissotriton helveticus. NCBI lineage: Eukaryota > Metazoa > Chordata > Amphibia > Caudata > Salamandridae > Lissotriton > Lissotriton helveticus. Next base: position 59,556,007 of record NC_136059.1, read on the forward strand.
ATTTGCATATGGCCATGTCTGACCTGGGGTGGTGTGGAGTGCAAAAAAACTATGGATTTAGGCCCAGATCTCTGTACTGGGCTGAATGTTTGACATTGTTCTGCATTATGTCCATCAATTGTTGTTTTTGCATTTGTCACCCCGAGTGGGATGGGTATGCTCAGACGTGAGTCCCATGCTCTCCACACCACTGGAGTCAAGCTAGCCAGGCTGATGAAGGCTGATAGCGAGAAACCGGTCCTTGGATGCTTGATTCCGGTCCAGGAAAGACATGGCTTGGCAGTTCGGGTTGGACTGTTCCCATGAGGCACAGGGTCAAGGCTTATTTGCATATGGGCATGTCTGATCTGGGGTAGTGTGGAGTGCAAAAAAAAAACTATGGATTTAGGCCCTGATCTCTGTACTGGGGTGAATGTATGACATTGTTCTGAATTCTGTCCATCAATTGTTGTTTTTGCATTTGTCACCCCGAGTGGGATGGGTATGCTCAGACGTGAGTCCCATGCTCTCCACACCACTGGAGTCAAGCAATCCAGGCAGATGAAGGCTGATAGCCAGAAACCGGTCCTCGGATGCTTGATTCCGGTCCAGGAAAGACATGGCTTGGCAGTTCGGGCTGGAATGTTCCCATGGAACACCGGGTCAAGGCTGATTTGCATATGGCCATGTCTGACCTGGGGTGGTGTGGAGTGCAAAAAAAGATGGATTTAGGCCCAGATCTCTGTACTGGGGTGAATGTATGACATTGTTCTGCATTCTGTCCATCAATTGTTGTTTTTGCATTTGTCACCCCGAGTGGGATGGGTATGCTCAGACGTGAGTCTCATGCTCTCCACACCACTGGAGTCAAGCTATCCAGGCTGATGAAGGCTGATAGCCAGAAACCGGTCCTTGGATGCTTGATTCCGGTCCAGGAAAGACATGGCTTGGCAGTTCGGGCTGGACTGTTTCCATGAGGCACAGGGTCAAGGCTGATTTGCATATGGCCATGTCTGACCTGGGGTGGTGTGGAGTGCAAACAAACAATGGATTTAGGCCCAGATCTCTGTACTGGGGTGAATGTATGTCATTGTTTTGCATTCTGTCCATCAATTGTTGTTTTTGCATTTGTCACCCCGAGTGGGATGGGTATGCTCAGACATGAGTCCCATGCTCTCCACACCACTGGAGTCAAGCTATCCAGGCTGATAAAGGCTGATAGCCAGAAACCGGTCCTTGGATGCTTGATTCCGGTCCAGGAAAGACATGGCTTGGCAGTTCGGGCTGGACTGTTTCCATGAGGCACAGGGTCAAGGCTGATTTGCATATGGCCATGTCTGACCTGGGGTGGTGTGGAGTGCAAAAAACGATGGATTTAGGCCCAGATCTCTGTACTGGGGTGAATGTATGACATTGTTCTGCATTATGTCCAACAATTGTTGTTTTTGCATTTGTCACCCCGAGTGGGATGGGTATGCTCAGACGTGAGTCCCATGCTCTCCACACCACTGGAGTCAAGCTATCCAGGCTGATGAAGGCTGATAGCCAGAAACCGGTCCTTGGATGCTTGATTCCGGTGCAGGAAAGACATGGCTTGGCAGTTCGGGTTGGACTGTTCCCATGAGGCACAGTATCAAGGCTGATTTGCATATGGCCATGTGTGACCTGGGGTGGTGTGGAGTGCAAAAAAACGATGGATTTAGGCCCAGATCTCTGTACTGGGGTGAATGTATGACATTGTTCTGCATCCTGTCCATCAATTGTTGTTTTTGCATTTGTCACCCTGTAATGTAAATGTAATGTAAAATGTTATTTATATTGCGCGGCAATCGCTACAAAGGAGCATCTAGGCGCTACCTCCGGAAAAAATACCAGATGACAGAGTGACTCAGAGTAGACCTAAAACAAAGGCAAGCATCAAACTAGAGTTCTGGCCATGCTATCTTGCAGTTTAAATATCCAAGTTTTTAATTCTTTGCGGAACTCTGTTTCTTTATCCAGAGTTCTCAGGGCAGGAGGCAGAGTATTCCAAGCCTTTGCACCCAGTACTGCCAGGGACTTTCCTCCACGGGTTTTTAAACGAAACCTAGGAACCACCAAAGTGTTGGAATTTGATGATCGCAAGCTTCTGGTTGGGCAGTATCTCTGAGTGGGATGGGTATGCTCAGACATGAGTCCCATGCTCTCCACACCACTGGAGTCAAGCTATCCAGGCTGATGAAGGCTGATAGCCAGAAACAGGTCCTTAGATGCTTGATTCCGGTCCAGGAAAGACATGGCTTGGCAGTTCGGGCTGGACTGTTCCCATGCGGTACAGGGTCAAGGCTGATTTGCATATGGCCATGTCTGACCTGGGGTGGTGTGGAGCGCAAAAAACGATGGATTTAGTCCCAGATCTCTGTACTGGGGTGAATGTATGACATTGTTCTGCATTCTGTCCATCAATTGTTGTTTTTGCATTTGTCACCCCGAGTGGGATAGGTATGCTCAGACGTGAGTCCCATGCTCTCCACACCACTGGAGTCAAGCTATCCAGGCTGATGAAGGCTGATAGCCAGAAACCGGTCCTTGGATGCTTGATTCCGGTCCAGGAAAGACATGGCTTGGCAGTTCGGGCTGGACTGTTCCCATGAGGCACAGGGTCAAGGCTGATTTGCATATGGCCATGTCTGACCTGGGGTGGTGTGGAGTGCAAAAAAACGATGAATTTAGGCCCAGATCTCTGTACTGGGGTGAATGTATGACATTGTTCTGCATTCTGTTCATCAATTGTTGTTTTTGCATTTGTCACCCCGAGTGGGATGGGTATGCTCAGACGTGAGTCCCATGCTCTCCACACCACTGGAGTCAAGCTACCCAGGCAGATTAAGGCTGATAGCCAGAAACCGGTCCTCGGATGCTTGATTCCGGTCCAGGAAAGACATGGCTTGGCAGTTCGGGCTGTACTGTTCCCATGAGGCACAGGGTCAAGGCAGATTTGCATATGGCCATGTCTGACCTGGGGTGGTGTGGAGTGGAAAAAAACGATGGATTCAGGCCCAGATCTCTGTACTGGGGTGAATGTATGACATTGTTCTGCATTCTGTCCATCAATTTTTGTTTTTGCATTTGTCACCCCGAGTGGGATGGGTATGCTCAGACGTGAGTCCCATGCTCTCCACACCACTGGAGTCAAGCTATCCAGGCTGATGAAGGCTGATAGCCAGAAACCGGTCCTTGGATGCTTGATTCCGGTCCAGGAAAGACATGGCTTGGCAGTTCGGGCTGGACTGTTCCCATGAGGCACAGGGTCAAGGCTGATTTGCATATGGCCATGGCTGACCTGGGGTGGTGTGGAGTGCAAACAAACTATGGATTTAGGCCCAGATCTCTGTACTGGGGTGAATGTATGACATTGTTCTGCATTATGTCCATCAATTGTTGTTTTTGCATTTGTCACCCCGAGTGGGATGGGTATGCTCAGACGTGAGTCCCATACTCTCCACACCACTGGAGTCAAGCTAGCCAGGCTGATGAAGGCTGATAGCCAGAAACCGGTCCTTGGATGCTTGAATCTGGTCCAGGAAAGACATGGCTTGGCAGTTCGGGTTGGACTGTTCCCATGAGGCACAGGGTCAAGGCTGATTTGCATATGGGCATGTCTGATCTGGGGTGGTGTGGAGTGCAAAAAAACGATGGATTTAGGCCAGGATCTCTGTACTGGGGTGAATGTATGACATTGTTCTGCATTCTGTCCATCAATTGTTGTTTTTGCATTTGTCACCCCGAGTGGGATGGGTATGCTCAGACGTGAGTCCCATGCTCTCCACACCACTGGAGTCAAGCTATCAAGGCAGATGAAGGCTGATAGCCAGAAACCGGTCCTCGGATGCTTGATTCCGGTCCAGGAAAGACATGGCTTGGCAGTTTGGGCTGGACTGTTCCCATGAGGCACATGGTCAAGGCTGATTTGCATATGGCCATGTCTGACCTGGGGTGGTGTGGAGTGCAAAAAAAGATGGATTTAGGCCCAGATCTCTTTACTGGGGTGAATGTATGACATTGTTCTGCATTCTGTCCATCAATTGTTGTTTTTGCATTTGTCACCCCGAGTGGGATGGGTATGCTCAGACGTGAGTCCCATGCTCTCCACACCACTGGAGTCAAGCTATCCAGGCTGAGGAAGGCTGATAGCCAGAAACCGGTCCTTGGATGCTTGATTCCGGTGCAGGAAAGACATGGCTTGGCAGTTCGGGTTGGACTGTTCCCATGAGGCACAGTGTCAAGGCTGATTTGCATATGGCCATGTGTGACCTGGGGTGGTGTGGAGTGCAAACAAACAATGGATTTAGGCCCAGATCTCTGTACTGGGGTGAATGTATGTCATTGTTTTGCATTCTGTCCATCAATTGTTGTTTTTGCATTTGTCACCCCGAGTGGGATGGGTATGCTCAGACATGAGTCCCATGCTCTCCACACCACTGGAGTCAAGCTATCCAGGCTGATGAAGGCTGATAGCCAGAAACCGGTCCTTGGATGCTTGATTCCGGTCCAGGAAAGACATGGCTTGGCAGTTCGGGCTGGACTGTTTCCATGAGGCACAGGGTCAAGGCTGATTTGCATATGGCCATGTCTGACCTGGGGTGGTGTGGAGTGCAAAAAACGATGGATTTAGGCCCAGATCTCTGTACTGGGGTGAATGTATGACATTGTTCTGCATTATGTCCAACAATTATTGCTTTTTGCATTTGTCACCCCGAGTGGGATGGGTATGCTCAGACGTGAGTCCCATGCTCTCCACACCACTGGAGTCAAGCTATCCAGGCTGATGAAGGCTGATAGCCAGAAACCGGTCCTTGGATGCTTGATTCCGGTGCAGGAAAGACATGGCTTGGCAGTTCGGGTTGGACTGTTCCCATGAGGCACAGTATCAAGGCTGATTTGCATATGGCCATGTGTGACCTGGGGTGGTGTGGAGTGCAAAAAAACGATGGATTTAGGCCCAGATCTCTGTACTGGGGTGAATGTATGACATTGTTCTGCATCCTGTCCATCAATTGTTGTTTTTGCATTTGTCACCCTGTAATGTAAATGTAATGTAAAATGTTATTTATATTGCGCGGCAATCGCTACAAAGGAGCATCTAGGCGCTACCTCCGGAAAAAATACCAGATGACAGAGTGACTCAGAGTAGACCTAAAACAAAGGCAAGCATCAAACTAGAGTTCTGGCCATGCTATCTTGCAGTTTAAATATCCAAGTTTTTAATTCTTTGCGGAACTCTGTTTCTTTATCCAGAGTTCTCAGGGCAGGAGGCAGAGTATTCCAAGCCTTTGCACCCAGTACTGCCAGGGACTTTCCTCCACGGGTTTTTAAACGAAACCTAGGAACCACCAAAGTGTTGGAATTTGATGATCGCAAGCTTCTGGTTGGGCAGTATCTCTGAGTGGGATGGGTATGCTCAGACATGAGTCCCATGCTCTCCACACCACTGGAGTCAAGCTATCCAGGCTGATGAAGGCTGATAGCCAGAAACAGGTCCTTAGATGCTTGATTCCGGTCCAGGAAAGACATGGCTTGGCAGTTCGGGCTGGACTGTTCCCATGCGGTACAGGGTCAAGGCTGATTTGCATATGGCCATGTCTGACCTGGGGTGGTGTGGAGCGCAAAAAACGATGGATTTAGTCCCAGATCTCTGTACTGGGGTGAATGTATGACATTGTTCTGCATTCTGTCCATCAATTGTTGTTTTTGCATTTGTCACCCCGAGTGGGATGGGTATGCTCAGACGTGAGTCCCATGCTCTCCACACCACTGGAGTCAAGCTATCCAGGCTGATGAAGGCTGATAGCCAGAAACCGGTCCTTGGATGCTTGATTCCGGTCCAGGAAAGACATGGCTTGGCAGTTCGGGCTGGACTGTTCCCATGAGGCACAGGGTCAAGGCTGATTTGCATATGGCCATGTCTGACCTGGGGTGGTGTGGAGTGCAACAAAACGATGAATTTAGGCCCAGATCTCTGTACTGGGGTGAATGTATGACATTGTTCTGCATTCTGTTCATCAATTGTTGTTTTTGCATTTGTCACCCCGAGTGGGATGGGTATGCTCAGACGTGAGTCCCATGCTCTCCACACCACTGGAGTCAAGCTACCCAGGCAGATTAAGGCTGATAGCCAGAAACCGGTCCTCGGATGCTTGATTCCGGTCCAGGAAAGACATGGCTTGGCAGTTCGGGCTGTACTGTTCCCATGAGGCACAGGGTCAAGGCAGATTTGCATATGGCCATGTCTGACCTGGGGTGGTGTGGAGTGGAAAAAAACGATGGATTCAGGCCCAGATCTCTGTACTGGGGTGAATGTATGACATTGTTCTGCATTCTGTCCATCAATTTTTGTTTTTGCATTTGTCACCCCGAGTGGGATGGGTATGCTCAGACGTGAGTCCCATGCTCTCCACACCACTGGAGTCAAGCTATCCAGGCTGATGAAGGCTGATAGCCAGAAACCGGTCCTTGGATGCTTGATTCCGGTCCAGGAAAGACATGGCTTGGCAGTTCGGGCTGGACTGTTCCCATGAGGCACAGGGTCAAGGCTGATTTGCATATGGCCATGGCTGACCTGGGGTGGTGTGGAGTGCAAACAAACTATGGATTTAGGCCCAGATCTCTGTACTGGGGTGAATGTATGACATTGTTCTGCATTATGTCCATCAATTGTTGTTTTTGCATTTGTCACCCCGAGTGGGATGGGTATGCTCAGACGTGAGTCCCATACTCTCCACACCACTGGAGTCAAGCTAGCCAGGCTGATGAAGGCTGATAGCCAGAAACCGGTCCTTGGATGCTTGAATCTGGTCCAGGAAAGACATGGCTTGGCAGTTCGGGTTGGACTGTTCCCATGAGGCACAGGGTCAAGGCTGATTTGCATATGGGCATGTCTGATCTGGGGTGGTGTGGAGTGCAAAAAAACGATGGATTTAGGCCAGGATCTCTGTACTGGGGTGAATGTATGACATTGTTCTGCATTCTGTCCATCAATTGTTGTTTTTGCATTTGTCACCCCGAGTGGGATGGGTATGCTCAGACGTGAGTCCCATGCTCTCCACACCACTGGAGTCAAGCTATCAAGGCAGATGAAGGCTGATAGCCAGAAACCGGTCCTCGGATGCTTGATTCCGGTCCAGGAAAGACATGGCTTGGCAGTTTGGGCTGGACTGTTCCCATGAGGCACATGGTCAAGGCTGATTTGCATATGGCCATGTCTGACCTGGGGTGGTGTGGAGTGCAAAAAAAGATGGATTTAGGCCCAGATCTCTGTACTGGGGTGAATGTATGACATTGTTCTGCATTCTGTCCATCAATTGTTGTTTTTGCATTTGTCACCCCGAGTGGGATGGGTATGCTCAGACGTGAGTCCCATGCTCTCCACACCACTGGAGTCAAGCTATCCAGGCTGAGGAAGGCTGATAGCCAGAAACCGGTCCTTGGATGCTTGATTCCGGTGCAGGAAAGACATGGCTTGGCAGTTCGGGCTGGACTGTTCCCATGAGGCACAGGGTCAAGGCTGATTTGCATATGGCCATGTCTGACCTGGGGTGGTGTGGAGTGCAAAAAAAGATGGATTTAGGCCCAGATCTCTGTACCTGGGTGAATGTATGACATTGTTCTGCATTCTGTCCATCAATTGTTGTTTTTGCATTTGTCACCCCGAGTGGGATGGGTATGCTCAGACGTGAGTCTCATGCTCTCCACACCACTGGAGTCAAGCTATCTAGGCTGATGAAGCCTGATAGCCAGAAACCGGTCCTTGGATGCTTGATTCCGGTCCAGGAAAGACATGGCTTGGCAGTTCGGGCTGGACTGTTCCCATGAGGCACAGGGTCAAGGCGGATTTGCATATGGCCATGTCTGACCTGGGGTGGTGTGGAGTGCAAAAAATGATGGATTTAGGCCCAGATCTCTGTACTGTGGTGAATGTATGACATTGTTCTGCATTCTGTCCATCAATTGTTGTTTTTGCATTTGTCACCCCGAGTGGGATGGGTATGCTCAGACGTGAGTCTCATGCTCTCTACACCACTGGAGTCAAGCTATCCAGGCTGATGAAGGCTGATAGCCAGAAACAGGTCCTTGGATGCTTGTTTCCGGTCCAGGAAAGACATGGCTTGGCAGTTCGGGCTGGACTGTTCCCATGAGGCACAGGGACAACTGCTGATTTGCATATAGCCATGTCTGACCTGGGGTGGTGTGGAGTGCAAACAAACAATGGATTTAGGCCCAGATCTCTGTACTGGGGTGAATGTATGTCATTGTTTTGCATTCTGTCCATCAATTGTTGTTTTTGCATTTGTCACCCCGAGTGGGATGGGTATGCTCAGACATGAGTCCCATGCTCTCCACACCACTGGAGTCAAGCTATCCAGGCTGATGAAGGCTGATAGCCAGAAACCGGTCCTTGGATGCTTGATTCCGGTCCAGGAAAGACATGGCTTGGCAGTTCGGGCTGGACTGTTCCCATGAGGCACAGGGTCAAGGCTGATTTGCATATGGCCATGTCTGACCTGGGGTGGTGTGGAGTGCAAAAAAACTATGGATTTAGGCCCAGATCTCTGTACTGGGCTGAATGTTTGACATTGTTCTGCATTATGTCCATCAATTGTTGTTTTTGCATTTGTCACCCCGAGTGGGATGGGTATGCTCAGACGTGAGTCCCATGCTCTCCACACCACTGGAGTCAAGCTAGCCAGGCTGATGAAGGCTGATAGCAAGAAACCGGTCCTTGGATGCTTGATTCCGGTCCAGGAAAGACATGGCTTGGCAGTTCGGGTTGGACTGTTCCCATGAGGCACAGGGTCAAGGCTTATTTGCATATGGGCATGTCTGATCTGGGGTAGTGTGGAGTGCAAAAAAAAACTATGGATTTAGGCCCTGATCTCTGTACTGGGGTGAATGTATGACATTGTTCTGAATTCTGTCCATCAATTGTTGTTTTTGCATTTGTCACCCCGAGTGGGATGGGTATGCTCAGACGTGAGTCCCATGCTCTCCACACCACTGGAGTCAAGCAATCCAGGCAGATGAAGGCTGATAGCCAGAAACCGGTCCTCGGATGCTTGATTCCGGTCCAGGAAAGACATGGCTTGGCAGTTCGGGCAGGACTGTTCCCATGAGACACCGGGTCAAGGCTGATTTGCATATGGCCATGTCTGACCTGGGGTGGTGTGGAGTGCAAAAAAAGATGGATTTAGGCCCAGATCTCTGTACTGGGGTGAATGTATGACATTGTTCTGCATTCTGTCCATCAATTGTTGTTTTTGCATTTGTCACCCCGAGTGGGATGGGTATGCTCAGACGTGAGTCTCATGCTCTCCACACCACTGGAGTCAAGCTATCCAGGCTGATGAAGGCTGATAGCCAGAAACCGGTCCTTGGATGCTTGATTCCGGTCCAGGAAAGACATGGCTTGGCAGTTCGGGCTGGACTGTTTCCTTGAGGCACAGGGTCAAGGCTGATTTGCATATGGCCATGTCTGACCTGGGGTGGTGTGGAGTGCAAACAAACAATGGATTTAGGCCCAGATCTCTGTACTGGGGTGAATGTATGTCCTTGTTTTGCATTCTGTCCATCAATTGTTGTTTTTGCATTTGTCACCCCGAGTGGGATGGGTATGCTCAGACATGAGTCCCATGCTCTCCACACCACTGGAGTCAAGCTATCCAGGCTGATGAAGGCTGATAGCCAGAAACCGGTCCTTGGATGCTTGATTCCGGTCCAGGAAAGACATGGCTTGGCAGTTCGGGCTGGACTGTTTCCATGAGGCACAGGGTCAAGGCTGATTTGCATATGGCCATGTCTGACCTGGGGTGGTGTGGAGTGCAAAAAACGATGGATTTAGGCCCAGATCTCTGTACTGGGGTGAATGTATGACATTGTTCTGCATTATGTCCAACAATTGTTGTTTTTGCATTTGTCACCCCGAGTGGGATGGGTATGCTCAGACGTGAGTCCCATGCTCTCCACACCACTGGAGTCAAGCTATCCAGGCTGATGAAGGCTGATAGCCAGAAACCGGTCCTTGGATGCTTGATTCCGGTGCAGGAAAGACATGGCTTGGCAGTTCGGGTTGGACTGTTCCCATGAGGCACAGTATCAAGGCTGATTTGCATATGGCCATGTGTGACCTGGGGTGGTGTGGAGTGCAAAAAAACGATGGATTTAGGCCCAGATCTCTGTACTGGGGTGAATGTATGACATTGTTCTGCATCCTGTCCATCAATTGTTGTTTTTGCATTTGTCACCCTGTAATGTAAATGTAATGTAAAATGTTATTTATATTGCGCGGCAATCGCTACAAAGGAGCATCTAGGCGCTACCTCCGGAAAAAATACCAGATGACAGAGTGACTCAGAGTAGACCTAAAACAAAGGCAAGCATCAAACTAGAGTTCTGGCCATGCTATCTTGCAGTTTAAATATCCAAGTTTTTAATTCTTTGCGGAACTCTGTTTCTTTATCCAGAGTTCTCAGGGCAGGAGGCAGAGTATTCCAAGCCTTTGCACCCAGTACTGCCAGGGACTTTCCTCCACGGGTTTTTAAACGAAACCTAGGAACCACCAAAGTGTTGGAATTTGATGATCGCAAGCTTCTGGTTGGGCAGTATCTCTGAGTGGGATGGGTATGCTCAGACATGAGTCCCATGCTCTCCACACCACTGGAGTCAAGCTATCCAGGCTGATGAAGGCTGATAGCAAGAAACAGGTCCTTAGATGCTTGATTCCGGTCCAGGAAAGACATGGCTTGGCAGTTCGGGCTGGACTGTTCCCATGCGGTACAGGGTCAAGGCTGATTTGCATATGGCCATGTCTGACCTGGGGTGGTGTGGAGCGCAAAAAACGATGGATTTAGTCCCAGATCTCTGTACTGGGGTGAATGTATGACATTGTTCTGCATTCTGTCCATCAATTGTTGTTTTTGCATTTGTCACCCCGAGTGGGATGGGTATGCTCAGACGTGAGTCCCATGCTCTCCACACCACTGGAGTCAAGCTATCCAGGCTGATGAAGGCTGATAGCCAGAAACCGGTCCTTGGATGCTTGATTCCGGTCCAGCAAAGACATGGCTTGGCAGTTCGGGCTGGACTGTTCCCATGAGGCACAGGGTCAAGGCTGATTTGCATATGGCCATGTCTGACCTGGGGTGGTGTGGAGTGCAAAAAAACGATGAATTTAGGCCCAGATCTCTGTACTGGGGTGAATGTATGACATTGTTCTGCATTCTGTTCATCAATTGTTGTTTTTGCATTTGTCACCCCGAGTGGGATGGGTATGCTCAGACGTGAGTCCCATGCTCTCCACACCACTGGAGTCAAGCTACCCAGGCAGATTAAGGCTGATAGCCAGAAACCGGTCCTCGGATGCTTGATTCCGGTCCAGGAAAGACATGGCTTGGCAGTTCGGGCTGTACTGTTCCCATGAGGCACAGGGTCAAGGCAGATTTGCATATGGCCATGTCTGACCTGGGGTGGTGTGGAGTGGAAAAAAACGATGGATTCAGGCCCAGATCTCTGTACTGGGGTGAATGTATGACATTGTTCTGCATTCTGTCCATCAATTTTTGTTTTTGCATTTGTCACCCCGAGTGGGATGGGTATGCTCAGACGTGAGTCCCATGCTCTCCACACCACTGGAGTCAAGCTATCCAGGCTGATGAAGGCTGATAGCCAGAAACCGGTCCTTGGATGCTTGATTCCGGTCCAGGAAAGACATGGCTTGGCAGTTCGGGCTGGACTGTTCCCATGAGGCACAGGGTCAAGGCTGATTTGCATATGGCCATGGCTGACCTGGGGTGGTGTGGAGTGCAAACAAACTATGGATTTAGGCCCAGATCTCTGTACTGGGGTGAATGTATGACATTGTTCTGCATTATGTCCATCAATTGTTGTTTTTGCATTTGTCACCCCGAGTGGGATGGGTATGCTCAGACGTGAGTCCCATACTCTCCACACCACTGGAGTCAAGCTAGCCAGGCTGATGAAGGCTGATAGCCAGAAACCGGTCCTTGGATGCTTGAATCTGGTCCAGGAAAGACATGGCTTGGCAGTTCGGGTTGGACTGTTCCCATGAGGCACAGGGTCAAGGCTGATTTGCATATGGGCATGTCTGATCTGGGGTGGTGTGGAGTGCAAAAAAACGATGGATTTAGGCCAGGATCTCTGTACTGGGGTGAATGTATGACATTGTTCTGCATTCTGTCCATCAATTGTTGTTTTTGCATTTGTCACCCCGAGTGGGATGGGTATGCTCAGACGTGAGTCCCATGCTCTCCACACCACTGGAGTCAAGCTATCAAGGCAGATGAAGGCTGATAGCCAGAAACCGGTCCTCGGATGCTTGATCCCGGTCCAGGAAAGACATGGCTTGGCAGTTTGGGCTGGACTGTTCCCATGAGGCACATGGTCAAGGCTGATTTGCATATGGCCATGTCTGACCTGGGGTGGTGTGGAGTGCAAAAAAAGATGGATTTAGGCCCAGATCTCTGTACTGGGGTGAATGTATGACATTGTTCTGCATTCTGTCCATCAATTGTTGTTTTTGCATTTGTCACCCCGAGTGGGATGGGTATGCTCAGACGTGAGTCCCATGCTCTCCACACCACTGGAGTCAAGCTATCCAGGCTGAGGAAGGCTGATAGCCAGAAACCGGTCCTTGGATGCTTGATTCCGGTGCAGGAAAGACATGCATTGGCAGTTCGGGTTGGACTGTTCCCATGAGGCACAGTGTCAAGGCTGATTTGCATATGGCCATGTGTGACCTGGGGTGGTGTGGAGTGCAAAAAACAATGGATTTAGGCCCAGATCTCTGTACTGGGGTGAATGTATGACATTGTTCTGCATTCTGTCCATCAATTGTTGTTTTTGCATTTGTCACCCTGTAATGTAAATGTAATGTAATGTAATGTAAAATTTTATTTATATTGCGCGGCAATCGCTCCAAAGGAGCATCTAGGCGCTACCTCCGGAAAAAATACCAGATGACGGAGTGACTCAGAGTAGACCTAAAACAAAGGCAAGCATCAAACTAGAGTTCTGGCCATGCTATCTTGCAGTTTAAATATCCAAGTTTTTAATTCTTTGCGGAACTCTGTTTCTTTATCCAAAGTTCTCAGGGCAGGTGGCAGAGTATTCCAAGCCTTTGCACCCAGTACTGCCAGGGACTTTCCTCCACGGGTTTTTAAACGAAACCTAGGAACCACCAAAGTGTTGGAATTTGATGATTGTAAGCTTCTGGTTGGGCAGTATCTCTGAGTGGGATGGGTATGCTCAGACATGAGTCCCATGCTCTCCACACCACTGGAGTCAAGCTATCCAGGCTGATTAAGGCTGATAGCCAGAAACAGGTCCTTAGATGCTTGATTCCGGTCCAGGAAAGACATGGCTTGGCAGTTCGGGCTGGACTGTTCCCATGCGGTACAGGGTCAAGGCTGATTTGCATATGGCCATGTCTGACCTGGGGTGGTGTGGAGTGCAAAAAACGATGGATTTAGTCCCAGATCTCTGTACTGGGGTGAATGTATGACATTGTTCTGCATTCTGCCCATCAATTGTTGTTTTTGCATTTGTCACCCCGAGTGGGATGGGTATGCTCAGACGTGAGTCCCATGCTCTCCACACCACTGGAGTCAAGCTACCCAGGCAGATTAAGGCTGATAGCCAGAAACCGGTCCTCGGATGCTTGATTCCGGTCCAGGAAAGACATGGCTTGGCAGTTCGGGCTGGACTGTTCCCATGAGGCACAGGGTCAAGGCTGATTTGCATATGGCCATGTCTGACCTGGGGTGGTGTGGAGTGCAAAAAAGATGGATTTAGGCCCAGATATCTGTACTGGGGTGAATGTATGACATTGTCCTGCATTCTGTCCAACACTTGTTGTTTTTGCATTTGTCACCCCGTTTGGGATGGGTATGCTCAGATGTGAGTCTCATGCTCTCCACACCACTGGAGTCAAGCTATCCAGGCTGATGAAGGCTGATAGCCTGAAACAGGTCCTTGGATGCTTGATTCCGGTCCAGGAAAGACATGGCTTGGCAGTTCGGGCTGGACTGTTCCCATGAGGCACAGGGTCAAGGCTGATTTGCATATGGCCATGTCTGACCTGGGGTGGTGTGGAGTGCAGAAAAACGATGGATTTAGGCCCAGATCTCTGTACAGGGGTGAATGTATGACATTGTTCTGCATTCTGCCCATCAATTGTTGGTTTTGCATTTGTCTTCCCGAGTGGGATGGGTATGCTCAGACGTGAGTCCCATGCTCTCCACACCACTGGAGTCAAGATATCCAGGCTGATGAAGGCTGATAGCCTGAAACAGGTCCTTGGATGCTTGATTCCGGTCCAGGAAAGACATGGCTTGGCAGTTCGGGCTGGACTGTTCCCATGAGGCACAGGGTCAAGGCTGATTTGCATATGGCCATGTCTAACCTGGGGTGGTGTGGAGTGCAAAAAAAACGATGGATTTAGGCCCAGATCTCTGTACTGGGGTGAATGTATGACATTGTTCTGCATTCTGTCCATCAATTGTTGTTTTTGCATTTGTCACCCCGAGTGGGATGGGTATGCTCAGACGTGAGTCCCATGCTCTCCACACCACTGGAGTCAAGCTATCCAGGCTGATGAAGGCTGATAGCCAGAAACCGGTCCTTGGATGCTTGATTCCGGTCCAGGAAAGACATGGCTTGGCAGTACGGGCTGGACTGTTCCCAAGAGGCACAGGGTCAAGGCTGATTTGCATATGCCCATGTCTGACCTGGGGTGGTGTGTAGTGCAAAAAAACGATGGATTTAGGCCCAGATCTCTGTACTGGGGTGAATGTATGACATTGTTCTGCATTCTGTCCATCAATTATTGTTTTTGCATTTGTCACCCGAGTGGGATGGGTATGCTCAGACGTGAGTCCCATGCTCTCCACACCACTGGAGTCAAGCTATCCAGGCTGATGAAGGCTGATAGCCAGAAACAGGTCCTTGGATGCTTGATTCCGGTCCAGGAAAGACATGGCTTGGCAGTTCGGGCTGGACTGTTCCCATGAGGCACAGGGTCAAGGCTGATTTGCATATGGCCATGTCTGACCTGGGGTTGTGTGGAGTGCAAAAAAACGATGGATTTAGGCCCAGATCTCTGTACTGGGGTGAATGTATGACATTGTTTTGCATTCTGTCCATCAATTGTTGTTTTTGCATTTGTCACCCCGAGTGGGATGGGTATGCTCAGACATGAGTCCCATGCTCTCCACACCACTGGGGTCAAGCTATCCAGGCTGATGAAGGCTGATAGCCAGAAACCGGTCCTTGGATGCTTGATTCCGGTCCAGGAAAGACATGGCTTGGCAGTTCGGGCTGGACTGTTCCCATGAGGCGCAGGGTCAAGGCTGATTTGCATATGGCCATGTCTGACCTGGGGTGGTGTGGAGTGCAAAAAACGATGGATTTAGGCCCAGATCTCTGTACTGTGGTGAATGTATGACATTGTTCTGCATTCTGTCCATCAATTGTTGTTTTGCATTTGTCACCCCGAGTGGGATGGGTATGCTCAGACGTGAGTCTCATGCTCTCCACACCACTGGAGTCAAGCTATCCAGGCTGATGAAGGCTGATAGCCAGAACCCAGTCCTTGGATGCTTGATTCCGGTCCAGGAAAGACATGGCTTGGTAGTTTGGGCTAGACTGTTCCCATGAGGCACAGGGTCAAGGCTGATTTGCATATGGCCATGTCTGACCTGGGGTGGTGTGGAGTGCAAAAAAAGATAGATTTAGGCCCAGATCTCTGTACTGGGGTGAATGTATGACATTGTTCTGCATTCTGTCCATCAATTGTTGTTTTTGCATTTGTCACCCCGAGTGGGATGGGTATGCTCAGACGTGAGTCCCATGCTCTCCACACCACTGGAGTCAAGCTATCCAGGCTGATGAAGGCTGATAGCCAGAAACAGGTCCTTGGATGCTTGTTTCCGGTCCAGGAAAGACATGGCTTGGCAGTTCGGGCTGGACTGTTCCCATGAGGCACAGGGACAATGCTGATTTGCATATAGCCATGTCTGACCTGGGGTGGTGTGGAGTGCAAACAAACAATGGATTTAGGCCCAGATCTCTGTACTGGGGTGAATGTATGTCATTGTTTTGCATTCTGTCCATCAATTGTTGTTTTTGCATTTGTCACCCCGAGTGGGATGGGTATGCTCAGACATGAGTCCCATGCTCTCCACACCACTGGAGTCAAGCTATCCAGGCTGATGAAGGCTGATAGCCAGAAACCGGTCCTTGGATGCTTGATTCCGGTCCAGGAAAGACATGGCTTGGCAGTTCGGGCTGGACTGTTTCCATGAGGCACAGGGTCAAGGCTGATTTGCATATAGCCATGTCTGACCTGGGGTGGTGTGGAGTGCAAAAAACGATGGATTTAGGCCCAGATCTCTGTACTGGGGTGAATGTATGACATTGTTCTGCATTATGTCCAACAATTGTTGTTTTTGCATTTGTCACCCCGAGTGGGATGGGTATGCTCAGACGTGAGTCCCATGCTCTCCACACCACTGGAGTCAAGCTATCCAGGCTGATGAAGGCTGATAGCCAGAAACCGGTCCTTGGATGCTTGATTCCGGTGCAGGAAAGACATGGCTTGGCAGTTCGGGTTGGACTGTTCCCATGAGGCACAGTGTCAAGGCTGATTTGCATATGGCCATGTGTGACCTGGGGTGGTGTGGAGTGCAAAAAAACGATGGATTTAGGCCCAGATCTCTGTACTGGGGTGAATGTATGACATTGTTCTGCATCCTGTCCATCAATTGTTGTTTTTGCATTTGTCACCCTGTAATGTAAATGTAATGTAAAATGTTATTTATATTGCGCGGCAATCGCTACAAAGGAGCATCTAGGCGCTACCTCCGGAAAAAATACCAGATGACAGAGTGACTCAGAGTAGACCTAAAACAAAGGCAAGCATCAAACTAGAGTTCTGGCCATGCTATCTTGCAGTTTAAATATCCAAGTTTTTAATTCTTTGCGGAACTCTGTTTCTTTATCCAGAGTTCTCAGGGCAGGAGGCAGAGTATTCCAAGCCTTTGCACCCAGTACTGCCAGGGACTTTCCTCCACGGGTTTTTAAACGAAACCTAGGAACCACCAAAGTGTTGGAATTTGATGATCGCAAGCTTCTGGTTGGGCAGTATCTCTGAGTGGGATGGGTATGCTCAGACATGAGTCCCATGCTCTCCACACCACTGGAGTCAAGCTATCCAGGCTGATGAAGGCTGATAGCCAGAAACCGGTCCTTGGATGCTTGATTCCGGTCCAGGAAAGACATGGCTTGGCAGTTCGGGCTGGACTGTTCCCATGAGGCACAGGGTCAAGGCTGATTTGCATATGGCCATGTCTGACCTGGGGTGGTGTGGAGTGCAGAAAAACGATGGATTTAGGCCCAGATCTCTGTACAGGGGTGAATGTATGACATTGTTCTGCATTCTGCCCATCAATTGTTGTTTTTGCATTTGTCTTCCCGAGTGGGATGGGTATGCTCAGACGTGAGTCCCATGCTCTCCACACCACTGGAGTCAAGATATCCAGGCTGATGAAGGCTGATAGCCAGAAACCGGTCCTTGGATGCTTGATTCCGGTCCAGGAAAGACATGGCTTGGCAGTTCGGGCTGGACTGTTCCCATGAGGCACAGGGTCAAGGCTGATTTGCATATGGCCATGGCTGACCTGGGGTGGTGTGGAGTGCAAACAAACTATGGATTTAGGCCCAGATCTCTGTACTGGGGTGAATGTATGACATTGTTCTGCATTATGTCCATCAATTGTTGTTTTTGCATTTGTCACCCCGAGTGGGATGGGTATGCTCAGACGTGAGTCCCATACTCTCCACACCACTGGAGTCAAGCTAGCCAGGCTGCTGAAGGCTGATAGCCAGAAACCGGTCCTTGGATGCTTGAATCTGGTCCAGGAAAGACATGGCTTGGCAGTTCGGGTTGGACTGTTCCCATGAGGCACAGGGTCAAGGCTGATTTGCATATGGGCATGTCTGATCTGGGGTGGTGTGGAGTGCAAAAAAACGATGGATTTAGGCCAGGATCTCTGTACTGGGGTGAATGTATGACATTGTTCTGCATTCTGTCCATCAATTGTTGTTTTTGCATTTGTCACCCCGAGTGGGATGGGTATGCTCAGACGTGAGTCCCATGCTCTCCACACCACTGGAGTCAAGCTATCAAGGCAGATGAAGGCTGATAGCCAGAAACCGGTCCTCGGATGCTTGATCCCGGTCCAGGAAAGACATGGCTTGGCAGTTTGGGCTGGGCTGTTCCCATGAGGCACATGGTCAAGGCTGATTTGCATATGGCCATGTCTGACCTGGGGTGGTGTGGAGTGCAAAAAAAGATGGATTTAGGCCCAGATCTCTGTACTGGGGTGAATGTATGACATTGTTCTGCATTCTGTCCATCAATTGTTGTTTTTGCATTTGTCACCCCGAGTGGGATGGGTATGCTCAGACGTGAGTCCCATGCTCTCCACACCACTGGAGTCAAGCTATCCAGGCTGAGGAAGGCTGATAGCCAGAAACCGGTCCTTGGATGCTTGATTCCGGTGCAGGAAAGACATGCATTGGCAGTTCGGGTTGGACTGTTCCCATGAGGCACAGTGTCAAGGCTGATTTGCATATGGCCATGTGTGACCTGGGGTGGTGTGGAGTGCAAAAAACAATGGATTTAGGCCCAGATCTCTGTACTGGGGTGAATGTATGACATTGTTCTGCATTCTGTCCATCAATTGTTGTTTTTGCATTTGTCACCCTGTAATGTAAATGTAATGTAATGTAATGTAAAATTTTATTTATATTGCGCGGCAATCGCTCCAAAGGAGCATCTAGGCGCTACCTCCGGAAAAAATACCAGATGACGGAGTGACTCAGAGTAGACCTAAAACAAAGGCAAGCATCAAACTAGAGTTCTGGCCATGCTATCTTGCAGTTTAAATATCCAAGTTTTTAATTCTTTGCGGAACTCTGTTTCTTTATCCAAAGTTCTCAGGGCAGGTGGCAGAGTATTCCAAGCCTTTGCACCCAGTACTGCCAGGGACTTTCCTCCACGGGTTTTTAAACGAAACCTAGGAACCACCAAAGTGTTGGAATTTGATGATTGTAAGCTTCTGGTTGGGCAGTATCTCTGAGTGGGATGGGTATGCTCAGACATGAGTCCCATGCTCTCCACACCACTGGAGTCAAGCTATCCAGGCTGATTAAGGCTGATAGCCAGAAACAGGTCCTTAGATGCTTGATTCCGGTCCAGGAAAGACATGGCTTGGCAGTTCGGGCTGGACTGTTCCCATGCGGTACAGGGTCAAGGCTGATTTGCATATGGCCATGTCTGACCTGGGGTGGTGTGGAGTGCAAAAAACGATGGATTTAGTCCCAGATCTCTGTACTGGGGTGAATGTATGACATTGTTCTGCATTCTGTACATCAATTGTTGTTTTTGCATTTGTCACCCCGAGTGGGATGGGTATGCTCAGACGTGAGTCCCATGCTCTCCACACCACTGGAGTCAAGCTACCCAGGCAGATTAAGGCTGATAGCCAGAAACCGGTCCTCGGATGCTTGATTCCGGTCCAGGAAAGACATGGCTTGGCAGTTCGGGCTGGACTGTTCCCATGAGGCACAGGGTCAAGGCTGATTTGCATATGGCCATGTCTGACCTGGGGTGGTGTGGAGTGCAAAAAAGATGGATTTAGGCCCAGATATCTGTACTGGGGTGAATGTATGACATTGTCCTGCATTCTGTCCAACACTTGTTGTTTTTGCATTTGTCACCCCGTTTGGGATGGGTATGCTCAGATGTGAGTCTCATGCTCTCCACACCACTGGAGTCAAGCTATCCAGGCTGATGTAGGCTGATAGCAAGAAACCGGTCCTTGGATGCTTGATTCCGGTCCAGGAAAGACATGGCTTGGCAGTTCGGGCTGGACTGTTCCCATGAGGCACAGGGTCAAGGCTGATTTGCATATGGCCATGTCTGACCTGGGGTGGTGTGGAGTGCAGAAAAACGATGGATTTAGGCCCAGATCTCTGTACAGGGGTGAATGTATGACATTGTTCTGCATTCTGCCCATCAATTGTTGGTTTTGCATTTGTCTTCCCGAGTGGGATGGGTATGCTCAGACGTGAGTCCCATGCTCTCCACACCACTGGAGTCAAGATATCCAGGCTGATGAAGGCTGATAGCCTGAAACAGGTCCTTGGATGCTTGATTCCGGTCCAGGAAAGACATGGCTTGGCAGTTCGGGCTGGACTGTTCCCATGAGGCACAGGGTCAAGGCTGATTTGCATATGGCCATGTCTAACCTGGGGTGGTGTGGAGTGCAAAAAAAACGATGGATTTAGGCCCAGATCTCTGTACTGGGGTGAATGTATGACATTGTTCTGCATTCTGTCCATCAATTGTTGTTTTTGCATTTGTCACCCCGAGTGGGATGGGTATGCTCAGACGTGAGTCCCATGCTCTCCACACCACTGGAGTCAAGCTATCCAGGCTGATGAAGGCTGATAGCCAGAAACCGGTCCTTGGATGCTTGATTCCGGTCCAGGAAAGACATGGCTTGGCAGTACGGGCTGGACTGTTCCCAAGAGGCACAGGGTCAAGGCTGATTTGCATATGCCCATGTCTGACCTGGGGTGGTGTGTAGTGCAAAAAAACGATGGATTTAGGCCCAGATCTCTGTACTGGGGTGAATGTATGACATTGTTCTGCATTCTGTCCATCAATTATTGTTTTTGCATTTGTCACCCGAGTGGGATGGGTATGCTCAGACGTGAGTCCCATGCTCTCCACACCACTGGAGTCAAGCTATCCAGGCTGATGAAGGCTGATAGCCAGAAACAGGTCCTTGGATGCTTGATTCCGGTCCAGGAAAGACATGGCTTGGCAGTTCGGGCTGGACTGTTCCCATGAGGCACAGGGTCAAGGCTGATTTGCATATGGCCATGTCTGACCTGGGGTTGTGTGGAGTGCAAAAAAACGATGGATTTAGGCCCAGATCTCTGTACTGGGGTGAATGTATGACATTGTTTTGCATTCTGTCCATCAATTGTTGTTTTTGCATTTGTCACCCCGAGTGGGATGG
The DNA here is from genome assembly GCF_964261635.1 of Lissotriton helveticus. NCBI lineage: Eukaryota > Metazoa > Chordata > Amphibia > Caudata > Salamandridae > Lissotriton > Lissotriton helveticus. The sequence goes on from NC_136059.1 coordinate 59,577,126, forward strand.
GTATGCTCAGACATGAGTCCCATGCTCTCCACACCACTGGGGTCAAGCTATCCAGGCTGATGAAGGCTGATAGCCAGAAACCGGTCCTTGGATGCTTGATTCCGGTCCAGGAAAGACATGGCTTGGCAGTTCGGGCTGGACTGTTCCCATGAGGCGCAGGGTCAAGGCTGATTTGCATATGGCCATGTCTGACCTGGGGTGGTGTGGAGTGCAAAAAACGATGGATTTAGGCCCAGATCTCTGTACTGTGGTGAATGTATGACATTGTTCTGCATTCTGTCCATCAATTGTTGTTTTGCATTTGTCACCCCGAGTGGGATGGGTATGCTCAGACGTGAGTCTCATGCTCTCCACACCACTGGAGTCAAGCTATCCAGGCTGATGAAGGCTGATAGCCAGAACCCAGTCCTTGGATGCTTGATTCCGGTCCAGGAAAGACATGGCTTGGTAGTTTGGGCTAGACTGTTCCCATGAGGCACAGGGTCAAGGCTGATTTGCATATGGCCATGTCTGACCTGGGGTGGTGTGGAGTGCAAAAAAAGATAGATTTAGGCCCAGATCTCTGTACTGGGGTGAATGTATGACATTGTTCTGCATTCTGTCCATCAATTGTTGTTTTTGCTTTTGTCACCCCGAGTGGGATGGGTATGCTCAGACGTGAGTCCCATGCTCTCCACACCACTGGAGTCAAGCTATCCAGGCTGATGAAGGCTGATAGCCAGAAACAGGTCCTTGGATGCTTGTTTCCGGTCCAGGAAAGACATGGCTTGGCAGTTCGGGCTGGACTGTTCCCATGAGGCACAGGGACAATGCTGATTTGCATATAGCCATGTCTGACCTGGGGTGGTGTGGAGTGCAAACAAACAATGGATTTAGGCCCAGATCTCTGTACTGGGGTGAATGTATGTCATTGTTTTGCATTCTGTCCATCAATTGTTGTTTTTGCATTTGTCACCCCGAGTGGGATGGGTATGCTCAGACATGAGTCCCATGCTCTCCACACCACTGGAGTCAAGCTATCCAGGCTGATGAAGGCTGATAGCCAGAAACCGGTCCTTGGATGCTTGATTCCGGTCCAGGAAAGACATGGCTTGGCAGTTCGGGCTGGACTGTTTCCATGAGGCACAGGGTCAAGGCTGATTTGCATATAGCCATGTCTGACCTGGGGTGGTGTGGAGTGCAAAAAACGATGGATTTAGGCCCAGATCTCTGTACTGGGGTGAATGTATGACATTGTTCTGCATTATGTCCAACAATTGTTGTTTTTGCATTTGTCACCCCGAGTGGTATGGGTATGCTCAGACGTGAGTCCCATGCTCTCCACACCACTGGAGTCAAGCTATCCAGGCTGATGAAGGCTGATAGCCAGAAACCGGTCCTTGGATGCTTGATTCCGGTGCAGGAAAGACATGGCTTGGCAGTTCGGGTTGGACTGTTCCCATGAGGCACAGTGTCAAGGCTGATTTGCATATGGCCATGTGTGACCTGGGGTGGTGTGGAGTGCAAAAAAACGATGGATTTAGGCCCAGATCTCTGTACTGGGGTGAATGTATGACATTGTTCTGCATCCTGTCCATCAATTGTTGTTTTTGCATTTGTCACCCTGTAATGTAAATGTAATGTAAAATGTTATTTATATTGCGCGGCAATCGCTACAAAGGAGCATCTAGGCGCTACCTCCGGAAAAAATACCAGATGACAGAGTGACTCAGAGTAGACCTAAAACAAAGGCAAGCATCAAACTAGAGTTCTGGCCATGCTATCTTGCAGTTTAAATATCCAAGTTTTTAATTCTTTGCGGAACTCTGTTTCTTTATCCAGAGTTCTCAGGGCAGGAGGCAGAGTATTCCAAGCCTTTGCACCCAGTACTGCCAGGGACTTTCCTCCACGGGTTTTTAAACGAAACCTAGGAACCACCAAAGTGTTGGAATTTGATGATCGCAAGCTTCTGGTTGGGCAGTATCTCTGAGTGGGATGGGTATGCTCAGACATGAGTCCCATGCTCTCCACACCACTGGAGTCAAGCTATCCAGGCTGATGAAGGCTGATAGCCAGAAACCGGTCCTTGGATGCTTGATTCCGGTCCAGGAAAGACATGGCTTGGCAGTTCGGGCTGGACTGTTCCCATGAGGCACAGGGTCAAGGCTGATTTGCATATGGCCATGTCTGACCTGGGGTGGTGTGGAGTGCAGAAAAACGATGGATTTAGGCCCAGATCTCTGTACAGGGGTGAATGTATGACATTGTTCTGCATTCTGCCCATCAATTGTTGTTTTTGCATTTGTCTTCCCGAGTGGGATGGGTATGCTCAGACGTGAGTCCCATGCTCTCCACACCACTGGAGTCAAGATATCCAGGCTGATGAAGGCTGATAGCCTGAAACAGGTCCTTGGATGCTTGATTCCAGTCCAGGAAAGACGTGGCTTGGAAGTTCGGGCTGGACTGTTCCCATGAGGCACAGGGTCAAGGCTGATTTGCATATGGCCATGTCTGACCTGGGGTGGTGTGGAGTGCAAACAAAACGATGGATTTAGGCCCAGATCTCTGTACTGGAGTGAATGAATGACATTGTTCTGCATTCTGTCCATCAATTGTTGTTTTTGCATTTGTCACCCCGAGTGGGATGGGTATGCTCAGACGTGAGTCCCATGCTCTCCACACCACTGGAGTCAAGCTATCCAGGCTGATGAAGGCTGATAGCCAGAAACCGGTCCTTGGATGCTTGATTCCGGTCCAGGAAAGACATGGCTTGGCAGTACGGGCTGGACTGTTCCCAAGAGGCACAGGGTCAAGGCTGATTTGCATATGCCCATGTCTGACCTGGGGTGGTGTGGAGTGCAAAAAAACGATGGATTTAGGCCCAGATCTCTGTACTGGGGTGAATGTATGACATTGTTCTGCATTCTGTCCATCAATTGTTGTTTTTGCATTTGTCACCCGAGTGGGATGGGTATGCTCAGACGTGAGTCCCATGCTCTCCACACCACTGGAGTCAAGCTATCCAGGCTGATGAAGGCTGATAGCCAGAAACAGGTCCTTGGATGCTTGATTCCGGTCCAGGAAAGACATGGCTTGGCAGTTCGGGCTGGACTGTTCCCATGAGGCACAGAGTCAAGGCTGATTTGCATATGGCCATGTCTGACCTGGGGTTGTGTGGAGTGCAAAAAAACGATGGATTTAGGCCCAGATCTCTGTACTGGGGTGAATGTATGACATTGTTCTGCATTCTGTCCATCAATTGTTGTTTTTGCATTTGTCACCCCGAGTGGGATGGGTATGCTCAGACGTGAGTCTCATACTCTCCACACCACTGGGGTCAAGCTATCCAGGCTGATGAAGGCTGATAGCCAGAAACCGGTCCTTGGATGCTTGATTTCGGTCCAGGAAAGACATGGCTTGGCAGTTCGGCTGGACTGTTCCCATGAGGCACAGGGTCAAGGCTGATTTGCATATGGCCATGTCTGACCTGGGGTGGTGTGGAGTGCAAAAAAAGATGGATTTAGGCCCAGATCTCTGTACTGGGGTGAATGTATGACATTGTTCTGCATTCTGTCCATCAATTGTTGTTTTTGCATTTGTCACCCCGAGTCGGATGGGTATGCTCAGACGTGAGTCTCATGCTCTCCACACCACTGGAGTCAAGCTATCCAGGCTGATGAAGGCTGATAGCCAGAAACCGGTCCTTGGATGCTTGATTCCGGTCCAGGAAAGACATGGCTTGGCAGTTCGAGCTGGACTGTTCCCATGAGGCACAGGGTCAAGGCTGATTTGCATATGGCCATGTCTGACCTGGGGTGGTGTGGAGTGGAAAAAAACGATGGATTTAGGCCCAGATCTCTGTACTGGGGTGAATGTATGACATTGTTCTGCATTCTGTCCATCAATTTTTGTTTTTGCATTTGTCACCCCGAGTGGGATGGGTATGCTCAGACGTGAGTCCCATGCTATCCACACCACTAGAGTCAAGCTATCCAGGCTGATGAAGGCTGATAGCCAGAAACCGGTCCTTGGATGCTTGATTCCGGTCCAGGAAAGTTATGGCTTGGCAGTTCGGACTGGACTGTTCCCATGAGGCACAGGGTCAAGGCTGATTTCCATATGGCTATGTCTGACCTGGGGTGGTGTGGAGTGCAAAAAAACGATGGATTTTGGCCCAGATCTCTGTACTGGGGTGAATGTATGACATTGTTCTGCATTATGTCCATCAATTGTTGTTTTTGCATTTGTCACCCCGAGTGGGATGGGTATGCTCAGACGTGAGTCCCATGCTCTCCACACCACTGGAGTCTAGCTAGCCAGGCTGATGAAGGCTGATAGCCCGAAACCGGTCCTTGGATGCTTGAATCCGGTCCAGGAAAGACATGGCTTGGCAGTTCGGGTTGGACTGTTCCCATGAGGCACAGGGTCAAGGCTGATTTGCATATGGGCATGTCTGATCTGGGGTGGTGTGGATTGAAAAAAAACGATGGATTTAGGCCCAGATCTCTGTACTGGGGTGAATGTATGACATTGTTCTGCATTCTGTCCATCAATTGTTGTTTTTGCATTTGTCACCCCGAGTGGGATGGGTATGCTCAGACGTGAATCCCATGCTCTCCACACCACTGGAGTCAAGCTATCCAGGCAGATGAAGGCTGATAGCCAGAAACCGGTCCTCAGATGCTTGATTCCGGTTCAGGAAAGACATGGCTTGGCAGTTCGGGCTGGACTGTTCCCATGAGGCACAGGGTCAAGGCTGATTTGCATATGGCCATGTCTGACCTGGGGTGGTGTGGAGTGCAAAAAAAGATGGCTTTAGGCCCAGATCTCCGTACTGGGGTGAATGTATGACATTGTTCTGCATTCTGTACATCAATTGTTGTTTTTGCATTTGTCACCCCGAGTGGGATGGGTATGCTCAGACGTGAGTCTCATGCTCTCCACACCACTGGAGTCAAGCTATCCAGGCTGATGAAGGCTGATAGCCAGAAACCGGTCCTTGGATGCTTGATTCCGGTCCAGGAAAGACATGGCTTGGCAGTTCGGGCTGGACTGTTCCCATGAGGCACAGGGTCAAGGCTGATTTGCATATGGCCATGTCTGACCTGGGGTGGTGTGGAGTGGAAAAAAACTATGGATTCAGGCCCAGATCTCTGTACTGGGGTGAATGTATGACATTGTTCTGCATTCTGTCCATCAATTTTTGTTTTTGCATTTGTCACCCCGAGTGGGATGGGTATGCTCAGACGTGAGTCCCATGCTCTCCACACCACTGGAGTCAAGCTATCCAGGCTGATGAAGGCTGATAGCCAGAAACCGGTCCTTGGATGCTTGATTCCGGTCCAGGAAAGACATGGCTTGGCAGTTCGGGCTGGACTGTTCCCATGAGGCACAGGGTCAAGGCTGATTTGCATATGGCCATGTCTGACCTGGGGTGGTGTGGAGTGCAAACAAACTATGGATTTAGGCCCAGATCTCTGTACTGGGGTGAATGTATGACATTGTTCTGCATTATGTCCATCAATTGTTGTTTTTGCATTTGTCACCCCGAGTGGGATGGGTATGCTCAGACGTGAGTCCCATACTCTCCACACCACTGGAGTCAAGCTAGCCAGGCTGATGAAGGCTGATAGCCAGAAACCGGTCCTTGGATGCTTGAATCTGGTCCAGGAAAGACATGGCTTGGCAGTTCGGGTTGGACTGTTCCCATGGGGCACAGGGTCAAGGCTGATTTGCATATGGGCATGTCTGATCTGGGGTGGTGTGGAGTGCAAAAAAACGATGGATTTAGGCCAGGATCTCTGTACTGGGGTGAATGTATGACATTGTTCTGCATTCTGTCCATCAATTGTTGTTTTTGCATTTGTCACCCCGAGTGGGATGGGTATGCTCAGACGTGAGTCCCATGCTCTCCACACCACTGGAGTCAAGCTATCAAGGCAGATGAAGGCTGATAGCCAGAAACCGGTCCTCGGATGCTTGATTCCGGTCCAGGAAAGACATGGCTTGGCAGTTTGGGCTGGACTGTTCTCATGAGGCACATGGTCAAGGCTGATTTGCATATGGCCATGTCTGACCTGGGGTGGTGTGGAGTGCAAAAAAGGATGGATTTAGGCCCAGATCTCTGTACTGGGGTGAATGTATGACATTGTTTTGCATTCTGTCCATCAATTGTTGTTTTTGCATTTGTCACCCCGAGTGGGATGGGTATGCTCAGACGTGAGTCTCATGCTCTCCACACCACTGGGGTCAAGATATCCAGGCTGATGAAGGCTGATAGCCAGAAACCAGTCCTTGGATGCTTGATTCCGGTCCAGGAAAGACATGGCTTGGCAGTTCGGGCTGGACTGTTCCCATGAGGCACAGGGTCACGGCTGATTTGCATATGGCCATGTCTGACCTGGGGTGGTGTGGGGTGCAAAAAAAGATAGATTTAGGCCCAGATCTCTGTACTGGGGTGAATGTATGACATTGTTCTGCATTCTGTCCATTAATTGTTGTTTTGGCATTTGTCACCCCGAGTGGGATGGGTATGCTCAGACATGAGTCCCATGCTCTCCACACCACTGGAGTCAAGCTATCCAGGCTGATGAAGGCTGATAGCCAGAAACCGGTCCTGGGATGCTTGATTCCGGTCCAGGAAAGACATGGCTTGGCAGTTCGGGCTGGACTGTTCCCATGAGGCACAGGGTCAAGGCTGATTTGCATATGGCCATGTCTGACCTGGGGTGGTGTGGAGTGCAAAAAAAGGATGGATTTAGGCCCAGATCTCTGTACTGGGGTGAATGTATGACATTGTTCTGCATTATGTCCATCAATTGTTGTTTTTGATTTGTCACCCCGAGTGGGATGGGTATGCTCAGACGTGAGTCCCATGCTCTTCAAACCACTGGAGTCAAGCTAGCCAGGCTGATGAAGGCTGATAGCCTGAAACCGGTCCTTGGATGCTTGATTCCGGTCCAGGAAAGACATGGCTTGACAGTTCGGGTTGGACTGTTCCCATGAGGCACAGGGTCAAGGCTGATTTGCATATGGGCATGTCTGACCTGGGGTGGTGTGTAGTGCAAAAAAAGATGGATTAAGGCCCAGATCTCAGTACCTGGGTGAATGTATGACATTGTTCTGCATTCTGTCCATCAATTGTTGTTTTTGCATTTGTCACCCCGAGTAGGATGGGTATGCTCAGACGTGAGTCTCATGCTCTCCACACCACTGGGGTCAAGCTATCCAGGCTGATGAAGGCTGATAGCCAGAAACCGGTCCTTGGATGCTTGATTTCGGTCCAGGAAAGACATGGCTTGGCAGTTCGGGCTGGACTGTTCCCATGAGGCACAGGGTCAAGGCTGATTTGCATATGGCCATGTCTGACCTGGGGTGGTGTGGAGTGCAAAAAAAGATGGATTTAGGCCCAGATCTCTGTACTGGGGTGAATGTATGACATTGTTCTGCATTCTGTCCATCAATTGTTGTTTTTGCATTTGTCACCCCGAGTCGGATGGGTATGCTCAGACGTGAGTCTCATGCTCTCCACACCACTGGAGTCAAGCTATCCAGGCTGATGAAGGCTGATAGCCAGAAACCGGTCCTTGGATGCTTGATTCCGGTCCAGGAAAGACATGGCTTGGCAGTTCGGGCTGGACTGTTCCGATGAGGCACAGGGTCAAGGCTGATTTGCATATGGCCATGTCTGACCTGGGGTGGTGTGGAGTGGAAAAAAACGATGGATTTAGGCCCAGATCTCTGTACTGGGGTGAATGTATGACATTGTTCTGCATTCTGTCCATCAATTTTTGTTTTTGCATTTGTCACCCCGAGTGGGATGGGTATGCTCAGACGTGAGTCCCATGCTCTCCACACCACTGGAGTCAAGCTATCCAGGCTGATGAAGGCTGATAGCCAGAAACCGGTCCTTGGATGCTTGATTCCGGTCCAGGAAAGTTATGGCTTGGCAGCTCGGACTGGACTGTTCCCATGAGGCACAGGGTCAAGGCTGATTTGCATATGGCCATGTCTGACCTGGGGTGGTGTGGAGTGCAAAAAAACGATGGATTTAGGCCCAGATCTCTGTACTGGGGTGAATGTATGAGATTGTTCTGCATTATGTCCATCAATTGTTGTTTTTGCATTTGTCACCCCGAGTGGGATGGGTATGCTCAGACGTGAGTCCCATGCTCTCCACACCACTGGAGTCTAGCTAGACAGGCTGATGAAGGCTGATAGCCCGAAACCGGTCCTTGGATGCTTGAATTCGGTCCAGGAAAGACATGGCTTGGCAGTTCGGGTTGGACTGTTCCCATGAGGCACAGGGTCAAGGCTGATTTGCATATGGGCATGTCTGATCTGGGGTGGTGTGGATTGAAAAAAAACGATGGATTTAGGCCCAGATCTCTGTACTGGGGTGAATGTATGACATTGTTCTGCATTCTGTCCATCAATTTTTGTTTTTGCATTTGTCACCCCGAGTGGGATGGGTATGCTCAGACGTGAGTCCCATGCTCTCCACACCACTGGAGTCAAGCTATCCAGGCTGATGAAGGCTGATAGCCAGAAACCGGTCCTTGGATGCTTGATTCCGGTCCAGGAAAGGCATGGCTTGGCAGTTCGGGCTGGACTGTTCCCATGAGGCACAGGGTCAAGGCTGATTTGCATATGGCCATGTCTGACCTGGGGTGGTGTGGAGTGCAAACAAACTATGGATTTAGGCCCAGATCTCTGTACTGGGGTGAATGTATGACATTGTTCTGCATTATGTCCATCAATTGTTGTTTTTGCATTTGTCACCCCGAGTGGGATGGGTATGCTCAGACGTGAGTCCCATACTCTCCACACCACTGGAGTCAAGCTAGCCAGGCAGATGAAGGCTGATAGCCAGAAACCGGTCCTTGGATGCTTGAATCTGGTCCAGGAAAGACATGGCTTGGCAGTTCGGGTTGGACTGTTCCCATGAGGCACAGGGTCAAGGCTGATTTGCATATGGGCATGTCTGATCTGGGGTGGTGTGGAGTGCAAAAAAACGATGGATTTAGGCCAGGATCTCTGTACTGGGGTGAATGTATGACATTGTTCTGCATTCTGTCCATCAATTGTTGTTTTTGCATTTGTCACCCCGAGTGGGATGGGTATGCTCAGACGTGAGTCCCATGCTCTCCACACCACTGGAGTCAAGCTATCAAGGCAGATGAAGGCTGATAGCCAGAAACCGGTCCTCGGATGCTTGATTCCGGTCCAGGAAAGACATGGCTTGGCAGTTTGGGCTGGACTGTTCCCATGAGGCACATGGTCAAGGCTGATTTGCATATGGCCATGTCTGACCTGGGGTGGTGTGGAGTGCAAAAAAAGATGGATTTAGGCCCAGATCTCTGTACTGGGGTGCATGTATGACATTGTTCTGCATTCTGTCCATCAATTGTTGTTTTTGCATTTGTCACCCCGAGTGGGATGGGTATGCTCAGACGTGAGTCTCATGCTCTCCACACCACTGGAGTCAAGATATCCAGGCTGATGAAGGCTGATAGCCAGAAACCAGTCATTGGATGCTTGATTCCGGTCCAGGAAAGACATGGCTTGGCAGTTCGGGCTGGACTGTTCCCATGAGGCACAGGGTCACGGCTGATTTGCATATGGCCATGTCTGACCTGGGGTGGTGTGGGGTGCAAAAAAAGATAGATTTAGGCCCAGATCTCTGTACTGGGGTGAATGTATGACATTGTTCTGCATTCTGTCCATCAGTTGTTGTTTTTGCATTTGTCACCCCGAGTGGGATGGGTATGCTCAGACATGAGTCCCATGCTCTCCACACCACTGGAGTCAAGCTATCCAGGCTGATGAAGGCTGATAGCCAGAAACCGGTCCTTGGATGCTTGATTCCGGTCCAGGAAAGACATGGCTTGGCAGTTCGGACTGGACTGTTCCCATGAGGCACAGGGTCAAGGCTGATTTGCATATGGCCATGTCTGACCTGGGGTGGTGTGGAGTGCAAAAAAAGGATGGATTTAGGCCCAGATCTCTGCACTGGGGTGAATGTATGACATTGTTTTGCATTCTGTCCATCAATTGTTGTTTTTGCATTTGTCACCCCGAGTGGGATGGGTATGCTCAGACGTGAGTCTCATGCTCTCCACACCACTGGAGTCAAGATATCCAGGCTGATGAAGGCTGATAGCCAGAAACCAGTCCTTGGATGCTTGATTCCGGTCCAGGAAAGACATGGCTTGGCAGTTCGGGCTGGACTGTTCCCATGAGGCACAGGGTCACGGCTGATTTGCATATGGCCATGTCTGACCTGGGGTGGTGTGGGGTGCAAAAAAAGATAGATTTAGGCCCAGATCTCTGTACTGGGGTGAATGTATGACATTGTTCTGCATTCTGTCCATCAATTGTTGTTTTTGCATTTGTCACCCCGAGTGGGATGGGTATGCTCAGACATGAGTCCCATGCTCTCCACACCACTGGAGTCAAGCTATCCAGGCTGATGAAGGCTGATAGCCAGAAACCGGTCCCTGGATGCTTGATTCCGGTCCAGGAAAGACATGGCTTGGCAGTTCGGGCTGGACTGTTCCCATGAGGCACAGGGTCAAGGCTGATTTGCATATGACCATGTCTGACCTGGGGTGTTGTGGATTGCAAAAAAACTATGGATTTAGGCCCAGATCTCTGTACTGGGGTGAATGTATGACATTGTTCTGCATTATGTCCATCAATTGTTGTTTTTGATTTGTCACCCCGAGTGGGATGGGTATGCTCAGACGTGAGTCCCATGCTCTTCACACCACTGGAGTCAAGCTAGCCAGGCTGATGAAGGCTGATAGCCTGAAACCGGTCCTTGGATGCTTGATTCCGGTCCAGGAAAGACATGGCTTGGCAGTTGGGGTTGGACTGTTCCCATGAGGCACAGGGTCAAGGCTGATTTGCATATGGGCATGTCTGACCTGGGGTGGTGTGCAGTGCAAAAAAAGATGGATTAAGGCCCAGATCTCAGTACCTGGGTGAATGTATGACATTGTTCTGCATTCTGTCCATCAATTGTTGTTTTTGCATTTGTCACCCCGAGTGGGATGGGTATGCTCAGATGTGAGTCTCATGCTCTCCACACCACTGGGGTCAAGCTATCCAGGCTGATGAAGGCTGATAGCCAGAAACCGGTCCTTGGATGCTTGATTTCGGTCCAGGAAAGACATGGCTTGGCAGTTCGGGCTGGACTGTTCCCATGAGGCTCAGGGTCAAGGCTGATTTGCATATGGCCATGTCTGACCTGGGGTGGTGTGGAGTGCAAAAAAAGATGGATTTAGGCCCAGATCTCTGTACTGGGGTGAATGTATGACATTGTTCTGCATTCTGTCCATCAATTGTTGTTTTTGCATTTGTCACCCCGAGTCGGATGGGTATGCTCAGACGTGAGTCTCATGCTCTCCACACCACTGGAGTCAAGCTATCCAGGCTGATGAAGGTTGATAGCCAGAAACCGGTCCTTGGATGCTTGATTCCGGTCCAGGAAAGACATGGCTTGGCAGTTCGGGCTGGACTGTTCCCATGAGGCACAGGGTCAAGGCTGATTTGCATATGGCCATGTCTGACCTGGGGTGGTGTGAAGTGGAAAAAAACGATGGATTTAGGCCCAGATCTCTGTACTGGGGTGAATGTATGACATTGTTCTGCATTCTGTCCATCAATTTTTGTTTTTGCATTTGTCACCCCGAGTGGGATGGGTATGCTCAGACGTGAGTCCCATGCTCTCCACACCACTGGAGTCAAGCTATCCAGGCTGATGAAGGCTGATAGCCAGAAACCGGTCCTTGGATGCTTGATTCCGGTCCATGAAAGTTATGGCTTGGCAGTTCGGACTGGACTGTTCCCATGAGGCACAGGGTCAAGGCTGATTTGCATATGGCCATGTCTGACCTGGGGTGGTGTGGAGTGCAAAAAAACGATGGATTTAGGCCCAGATCTCTGTACTGGGGTGAATGTATGACATTGTTCTGCATTATGTCCATCAATTGTTGTTTTTGCATTTGTCACCCCGAGTGGGATGGGTATGCTCAGACGTGAGTCCTATGTTCTCCACACCACTGGAGTCTAGCTAGCCAGGCTGATGAAGGCTGATAGCCCGAAACCGGTCCTTGGATGCTTGAATCCGGTCCAGGAAAGACATGGCTTGGCAGTTCGGGCTGGACTGTTCCCATGAGGCACAGGGTCAAGGCTGATTTGCATATGGCCATGTCTGACCTGGGGTGGTGTGGAGTGCAAAAAAAGATGGCTTTAGGCCCAGATCTCTGTACTGGGGTGAATGTATGACATTGTTCTGCATTCTGTACATCAATTGTTGTTTTTGCATTTGTCACCCCGAGTGGGATGGGTATGCTCAGACGTGAGTCTCATGCTCTCCACACCACTGGAGTCAAGCTATCCAGGCTGATGAAGGCTGATAGCCAGAAACCGGTCGTTGGATGCTTGATTCCGGTCCAGGAAAGACATGGCTTGGCAGTTCGGGCTGGACTGTTCCCATGAGGCACAGGGTCAAGGCTGATTTGCATATGGCCATGTCTGACCTGGGGTGGTGTGGAGTGCAAAAAAAGATGGATTTAGGCCCAGATATCTGTACTGGGGTGAATATATGACATTGTTCTGCATTCTGTCCATCAATTGTTGTTTTTGCATTTGTCACCCCGAGTGGGATGGGTATGCTCAGACGTGAGTCTCATGCTCTCCACACCACTGGAGTCAAGCTATCCAGGCTGATGAAGGCTTATAGCCAGAAACCGGTCCTTGGATGCTTGATTCCGGTCCAGGAAAGATATGGCTTGGCAGTTCGGGCTGGACTGTTCCCATGAGGCACAGGGTCAAGGCTGATTTGCATATGGCCATGTCTGACCTGGGGTGGTGTGGAGTGGAAAAAAACGATGGATTCAGGCCCAGATCTCTGTACTGGGGTGAATGTATGACATTGTTCTGCATTCTGTCCATCAATTTTTGTTTTTGCATTTGTCACCCCGAGTGGGATGGGTATGCTCAGACGTGAGTCCCATGCTCTCCACACCACTGGAGTCAAGCTATCCAGGCTGATGAAGGCTGATAGCCAGAAACCGGTCCTTGGATGCTTGATTCCGGTCCAGGAAAGACATGGCTTGGCAGTTCGGGCTGGACTGTTCCCATGAGGCACAGGGTCAAGGCTGATTTGCATATGGCCATGTCTGACCTGGGGTGGTGTGGAGTGCAAACAAACTATGGATTTAGGCCCAGATCTCTGTACTGGGGTGAATGTATGACATTGTTCTGCATTATGTCAATCAATTGTTGTTTTTGCATTTGTCACCCCGAGTGGGATGGGTATGCTCAGACGTGAGTCCCATACTCTCCACACCACTGGAGTCAAGCTAGCCAGGCTGATGAAGGCTGATAGCCAGAAACCGGTCCTTGGATGCTTGAATCTGGTCCAGGAAAGACATGGCTTGGCAGTTCGGGTTGGACTGTTCCCATGAGGCACAGGGTCAAGGCTGATTTGCATATGGGCATGTCTGATCTGGGGTGGTGTAGAGTGCAAAAAAACGATGGATTTAGGCCAGGATCTCTGTACTGGGGTGAATGTATGACATTGTTCGGCATTCTGTCCATCAATTGTCGTTTTTGCATTTGTCACCCCGAGTGGGATGGGTATGCTCAGACGTGAGTCCCATGCTCTCCACACCACTGGAGTCAAGCTATCAAGGCAGATGAAGGCTGATAGCCAGAAACCGGTCCTCGGATGCTTGATTCCGGTCCAGGAAAGACATGGCTTGGCAGTTTGGGCTGGACTGTTCCCATGAGGCACATGGTCAAGGCTGATTTGCATATGGCCATGTCTGACCTGGGGTGGTGTGGACTGCAAAAAAAGATGGATTTAGGCCCAGATCTCTGTACTGGGGTGAATGTATTACATTGTTCTTCATTCTGTCCATCAATTGTTGTTTTTGCATTTGTCACCCCGAGTAGGATGGGTATGCTCAGACGTGAGTCTCATGCTCTCCACACCACTGGAGTCAAGATATCCAGGCTGATGAAGGCTGATAGCCAGAAACCAGTCCTTGGATGCTTGATTCCGGTCCAGGAAAGACATGGCTTGGCAGTTCGGGCTGGACTGTTCCCATGAGGCACATGGTCAAGGCTGATTTGCATATGGCCATGTCTGACCTGGGGTGGTGTGGAGTGCAAAAAAAGATGGATTTAGGCCCAGATCTCTGTACTGGGGTGAATGTATGACATTGTTCTGCATTCTGTCCATCAATTGTTGGTTTTGCATTTGTCACCCCGAGTGGGACGGGTATGCTCAGACATGAGTCCCATGCTCTCCACACCACTGGAGTCAAGCTATCCAGGCTGATGAAGGCTGATAGCCAGAAACCGGTCCTTGGATGCTTGATTCCGGTCCAGGAAAGACATGGCTTGGCAGTTCGGGCTGGACTGTTCCCATGAGGCACAGGGTCAAGGCTGATTTGCATATGGCCATGTCTGACCTGGGGTGGTGTGGAGTGCAAAAAAAGATGGATTTAGGCCCAGATCTCTGTACTGGGGTGAATGTATGACATTGTTCTGCATTCTGTCCATCAATTGTTGTTTTTGCATTTGTCACCCCGAGTGGGATGGGTATGCTCAGACGTGAGTCTCATGCTCTCCACACCACTGGAGTCAAGCTATCCAGGCTGATGAAGGCTAATAGCCAGAACCCAGTCCTTGGATGCTTGATTCCGGTCCAGGAAAGACATGGCTTGGCAGTTCGGGCTGGACTGTTCCCATGAGGCACAGGGTCAAGGCTGATTTGCATATGGCCATGTCTGACCTGGGGTGGTGTGGAGTGCAAAAAAGATAGATTTAGGCCCAGATCTCTGTACTGGGGTGAATGTATGACATTGTTCTGCATTCTGTCCATCAATTGTTGTTTTTGCATTTGTCACCCCGAGTGAGATGGGTATGCTCAGACATGAGTCCCATGCTCTCCACACCACTTTAGTCAAGCTATCCAGGCTGATGAAGGCTGATAGCCCGAAACCGGTCCTTGGATGCTTGATTCCGGTCCAGGAAAGACATGGCTTGGCAGTTCGGGCTGGACTGTTCCCATGAGGCACAGGGTCAAGGCTGATTTGCATATGGCCATGTCTGACCTGGGGTGGTGTGGAGTGCAAAAAACGATGGATTTAGGCCCAGATCTCTGTACTGGGGTGAATGTATGACATTGTTCTGCATTATGTCCAACAATTGTTGTTTTTGCATTTGTCACCCCGAGTGGGATGGGTATGCTCAGACGTGAGTCCCATGCTCTCCACACCACTGGAGTCAAGCTATCCAGGCTGATGAAGGCTGATAGCCAGAAACCGGTCCTTGGATGCTTGATTCCGGTGCAGGAAAGACATGGCTTGGCAGTTCGGGTTGGACTGTTCCCATGAGGCACAGTGTCAAGGCTGATTTGCATATGGCCATGTGTGACCTGGGGTGGTGTGGAGTGCAAAAAAACGATGGATTTAGGCCCAGATCTCTGTACTGGGGTGAATGTATGACATTGTTCTGCATTCTGTCCATCAATTGTTGTTTTTGCATTTGTCACCCTGTAATGTAAATGTAATGTAAAATTTTATTTATATCGCGTGGCAATCGCTCCAAAGGAGCATCTAGGCGCTACCTCCGGAAAAAATACCAGATGACAGAGTGACTCAGAGTAGACCTAAAACAAAGGCAAGCATCAAACTAGAGTTCTGGCCATGCTATCTTGCAGTTTAAATATCCAAGTTTTTAATTCTTTGCGGAACTCTGTTTCTTTATCCAGAGTTCCCAGGGCAGGAGGCAGAGTATTCCAAGCCTTTGCACCCAGTACTGCCAGGGACTTTCCTCCACGGGTTTTTAAACGAAACCTAGGAACCACCAAAGTGTTGGAATTTGATGATCGTAAGCTTCTGGTTGGGCAGTATCTCTGAGTGGGATGGGTATGCTCAGACATGAGTCCCATGCTCTCCACACCACTGGAGTCAAGCTATCCAGGCTGATGAAGGCTGATAGCCAGAAACAGGTCCTTAGATGCTTGACTCCGGTCCAGGAAAGACATGGCTTGGCAGTTCGGGCTGGACTGTTCCCATGCGGTACAGGGTCAAGGCTGATTTGCATATGGCCATGTCTGACCTGGGGTGGTGTGGAGTGCAAAAAACGATGGATTTAGTCCCAGATCTCTGTACTGGGGTGAATGTATGACATTGTTCTGCATTCTGTCCATCAATTGTTGCTTTTGCATTTGTCACCCCGAGTGGGATGGGTATGCTCAGACGTGAGTCCCATGCTCTCCACACCACTGGAGTCAAGCTAGCCAGGCTGATGAAGGCTGATAGCCAGAAACCGGTCCTTGGATGCTTGATTCCGGTCCAGGAAAGACATGGCTTGGCAGTTCGGGCTGGACTGTTCCCATGAGGCACAGGATCAAGGCTGATTTGCATATGGCCATGTCTGACCTGGGGTGGTGTGGAGTGCAAAAAAACGATGAATTTAGGCCCAGATCTCTGTACTGGGGTGAATGTATGACATTGTTCTGCATTCTGTTCATCAATTGTTGTTATTGCATTTGTCACCCCGAGTGGGATGGGTATGCTCAGACGTGAGTCCCATGCTCTCCACACCACTGGAGTCAAGCTACCCAGGCAGATTAAGGCTGATAGCCAGAAACCGGTCCTCGGATGCTTGATTCCGGTCCAGGAAAGACATGGCTTGGCAGTTCGGGCTGGACTGTTCCCATGAGGCACAGGGTCAAGGCTGATTTGCATATGGCCATGTCTGACCTGGGGTGGTGTGGAGTGCAAAAAAGATGGATTTAGGCCCAGATATCTGTACTGGGGTGAATGTATGACATTGTTCTGCATTCTGTCCAACACTTGTTGTTTTTGCATTTGTCACCCCGTTTGGGATGGGTATGCTCAGACGTGAGTCTCATGCTCTCCACACCACTGGAGTCAAGCTATCCAGGCTGATGTAGGCTGATAGCCAGAAACCGGTCCTTGGATGCTTGATTCCGGTCCAGGAAAGACATGGCTTGGCAGTTCGGGCTGGACTGTTCCCATGAGGCACAGGGTCAAGGCTGATTTGCATATGGCCATGTCTGACCTGGGGTGGTGTGGAGTGCAGAAACACGATGGATTTAGGCCCAGATCTCTGTACAGGGGTGAATGTATGACATTGTTCTGCATTCTGTCCATCAATTGATGTTTTTGCATTTGCCTTCCCGAGTGGGATGGGTATGCTCAGACGTGAGTCCCATGCTCTCCACACCACTGGAGTCAAGCTATCCAGGCTGATGAAGGCTGATAGCCTGAAACAGGTCCTTGGATGCTTGATTCCGGTCCAGGAAAGACATGGCTTGGCAGTTCGGGCTGGACTGTTCCCATGAGGCACAGGGTCAAGGCTGATTTGCATATGGCCATGTCTGACCTGGGGTGGTGTGGAGTGCAAAAAAACGATGGATTTAGGCCCAGATCTCTGTACTGGGGTGAATGTATGACATTGTTCTGCATTCTGTCCATCAATTGTTGTTTTTGCATTTGTCACCCCGAGTGGGATGGGTATGCTCAGATGTGAGTCCCATGCTCTCCACACCACTGGAGTCAAGCTATCCAGGCTGATGAAGGCTGATAGCCAGAAACTGGTCCTTGGATGCTTGATTCCGGTCCAGGAAAGACATGGCTTGGCAGTACGGGCTGGACTGTTCCCAAGAGGCACAGGGTCAAGGCTGATTTGCATATGCCCATGTCTGACCTGGGGTGGTGTGGAGTGCAAAAAAACGATGGATTTAGGCCCAGATCTCTGTACTCGGGTGAATGTATGACATTGTTCTGCATTCTGTCCATCAATTGTTGTTTTTGCATTTGTCACCCCAGTGGGATGGGTATGCTCAGACGTGAGTCCCATGCTCTCCGCACCACTGGAGTCAAGCTATCCAGGCTGATAAAGGCTGATAGCCAGAAACAGGTCCTTGGATGCTTGATTCCGGTCCAGGAAAGACATGGCTTGGCAGTTCGGGCTGGACTGTTCCCATGAGACACAGGGTCAAGGCTGATTTGCATATGACCATGTCTGACCTGGGGTGTTGTGGATTGCAAAAAAACTATGGATTTAGGCCCAGATCTCTGTACTGGGGTGAATGTATGACATTGTTCTGCATTATGTCCATCAATTGTTGTTTTTGCATTTGTCACCCCGAGTGGGATGGGTATGCTCAGACGTGAGTCCCATGCTCTTCACACCACTGGAGTCAAGCTAGCCAGGCTGATGAAGGCTGATAGCCTGAAACCGGTCCTTGGATGCTTGATTCCGGTCCAGGAAAGACATGGCTTGGCAGTTCGGGTTGGACTGTTCCCATGAGGCACAGGGTCAAGGCTGATTTGCATATGGGCATGTCTGATCTGGGGTGGTGTGGAGTGCAAAAAAAGATGGATTTAGGCCCAGATCTCAGTACCTGGGTGAATGTATGACATTGTTCTGCATTCTGTCCATCAATTGTTGTTTTTGCATTTGTCACCCCGAGTGGGATGGGTATGCTCAGACGTGAGTCCCATGCTCTCCACACCACTGGAGTCAAGCTACCCAGGCAGATTAAGGCTGATAGCCAGAAACCGGTCCTCGGATGCTTGATTCCGGTCCAGGAAAGACATGGCTTGGCAGTTCGGGCTGGACTGTTCCCATGAGGCACAGGGTCAAGGCTGATTTGCATATGGCCATGTCTGACCTGGGGTGGTGTGGAGTGCAAAAAAGATGGATTTAGGCCCAGATATCTGTACTGGGGTGAATGTATGACATTGTTCTGCATTCTGTCCAACACTTGTTGTTTTTGCATTTGTCACCCCGTTTGGGATGGGTATGCTCAGACGTGAGTCTCATGCTCTCCACACCACTGGAGTCAAGCTATCCAGGCTGATGTAGGCTGATAGCCAGAAACCGGTCCTTGGATGCTTGATTCCGGTCCAGGAAAGACATGGCTTGGCAGTTCGGGCTGGACTGTTCCCATGAGGCACAGGGTCAAGGCTGATTTGCATATGGCCATGTCTGACCTGGGGTGGTGTGGAGTGCAGAAAAACGATGGATTTAGGCCCAGATCTCTGTACAGGGGTGAATGTATGACATTGTTCTGCATTCTGTCCATCAATTGTTGTTTTTGCATTTGTCTTCCCGAGTGGGATGGGTATGCTCAGACGTGAGTCCCATGCTCTCCACACCACTGGAGTCAAGCTATCCAAGCTGATGAAGGCTGATAGCCTGAAACAGGTCCTTGGATGCTTGATTCCGGTCCAGGAAAGACATGGCTTGGCAGTTCGGGCTGGACTGTTCCCATGAGGCACAGGGTCAAGGCTGATTTGCATATGGCCATGTCTGACCTGGGGTGGTGTGGAGTGCAAAAAAACTATGGATTTAGGCCCATATCTCTGTACTGGGGTGAATGTATGACATTGTTCTGCATTCTGTCCATCAATTGTTGTTTTTGCATTTGTCACCCCGAGTGGGATGGGTATGCTCAGACGTGAGTCCCATGCTCTCCACACCACTGGAGTCAAGCTATCCAGGCTGATGAAGGCTGATAGCCAGAAACCGGTCCTTGGATGCTTGATTCCGGTCCAGGAAAGACATGGCTTGGCAGTACGGGCTGGACTGTTCCCAAGAGGCACAGGGTCAAGGCTGATTTGCATATGCCCATGTCTGACCTGGGGTGGTGTGGAGTGCAAAAAAACGATGGATTTAGGCCCAGATCTCTGTACTGGGGTGAATGTATGACATTGTTCTGCATTCTGTCCATCAATTGTTGTTTTTGCATTTGTCACCCCAGTGGGATGGGTATGCTCAGACGTGAGTCCCATGCTCTCCACACCACTGGAGTCAAGCTATCCAGGCTGATGAAGGCTGATAGCCAGAAACAGGTCCTTGGATGCTTGATTCCGGTCCAGGAAAGACATGGCTTGGCAGTTCGGGCTGGACTGTTCCCATGAGACACAGGGTCAAGGCTGATTTGCATATGACCATGTCTGAGCTGGGGTGTTGTGGATTGCAAAAAAACTATGGATTTAGGCCCAGATCTCTGTACTGGGGTGAATGTATGACATTGTTCTGCATTATGTCCATCAATTGTTGTTTTTGCATTTGTCACCCCGAGTGGGATGGGTATGCTCAGACGTGAGTCCCATGCTCTTCACACCACTGGAGTCAAGCTAGCCAGGCTGATGAAGGCTGATAGCCTGAAACCGGTCCTTGGATGCTTGATTCCGGTCCAGGAAAGACATGGCTTGGCAGTTCGGGTTGGACTGTTCCCATGAGGCACAGGGTCAAGGCTGATTTGCATATGGGCATGTCTGATCTGGGGTGGTGTGGAGTGCAAAAAAACGATGGATTTAGGCCCAGATCTCTGTACTGGGATGAATGTATGACATTGTTCTGCATTCTGTCCATCAATTGTTGTTTTTGCATTTGTCACCCCGAGTGGGATGGGTATGCTTAGACGTGAGTCCCATGCTCTCCACACCACTGGAGTCAAGCTATCCAGGCAGATGAAGGCTGATAGCCAGAAACCGGTCCTCGGATGCTTGATTCCGGTCCAGGGAAGACATGGCTTGGCAGTTCGGGCTGGACTGTTCCCATGAGGCACAGGGTCAAGGCTGATTTGCATATGGCCATGTCTGACCTGGGGTGGTGTGTAGTGCAAAAAAAGATGGATTTAGGCCCAGATCTCAGTACCTGGGTGAATGTATGACATTGTTCTGCATTCTGTCCATCAATTGTTTTTGCATTTGTCACCCCGAGTGAGATGGGTATGCTCAGACGTGAGTCTCATGCTCTCCACATCACTGGGGTCAAGCTATCCAGGCTGATGAAGGCTGATAGCCAGAAACCGGTCCTTGGATGCTTGATTTCGGTCCAGGAAAGACATGGCTTGGCAGTTCGGGCTGGACTGTTCCCATGAGGCACAGGGTCAAGGCCGATTTGCATATGGCCATGTCTGACCTGGGGTGGTGTGGAGTGCAAAAAAAGATGGATTTAGGCCCAGATCTCTGTACTGGGGTGAATGTATGACATTGTTCTGCATTCTGTCCATCAATTGTTGTTTTTGCATTTGTCACCCCGAGTCGGATGGGTATGCTCAGACGTGAGTCTCATGCTCTCCACACCACTGGAGTCAAGCTTTCCAGGCTGATAGCCAGAAACCGGTCCTTGGATGCTTGATTCCGGTCCAGGAAAGACATGGCTTGGCAGTTCGGGCTGGACTGTTCCCATGAGGCACAGGGTCAAGGCTGATTTGCATATGGCCATGTCTGACCTGGGGTGGTGTGGAGTGCAAACAAACTATGGATTTAGGCCCAGATCTCTGTACTGGGGTGAATGTATGACATTGTTCTGCATTATGTCAATCAATTGTTGTTTTTGCATTTGTCACCCCGAGTGGGATGGGTATGCTCAGACGTGAGTCCCATACTCTCCACACCACTGGAGTCAAGCTAGCCAGGCTGATGAAGGCTGATAGCCAGAAACCGGTCCTTGGATGCTTGAATCTGGTCCAGGAAAGACATGGCTTGGCAGTTCGGGTTGGACTGTTCCCATGAGGCACAGGGTCAAGGCTGATTTGCATATGGGCATGTCTGATCTGGGGTGGTGTGGAGTGCAAAAAAACGATGGATTTAGGCCAGGATCTCTGTACTGGGGTGAATGTATGACATTGTTCGGCATTCTGTCCATCAATTGTCGTTTTTGCATTTGTCACCCCGAGTGGGATGGGTATGCTCAGACGTGAGTCCCATGCTCTCCACACCACTGGAGTCAAGCTATCAAGGCAGATGAAGGCTGATAGCCAGAAACCGGTCCTCGGATGCTTGATTCCGGTCCAGGAAAGACATGGCTTGGCAGTTTGGGCTGGACTGTTCCCATGAGGCACATGGTCAAGGCTGATTTGCATATGGCCATGTCTGACCTGGGGTGGTGTGGAGTGCAAAAAAAGATGGATTTAGGCCCAGATCTCTGTACTGGGGTGAATGTATTACATTGTTCTGCATTCTGTCCATCAATTGTTGTTTTTGCATTTGTCACCCCGAGTAGGATGGGTATGCTCAGACGTGAGTCTCATGCTCTCGACACCACTGGAGTCAAGATATCCAGGCTGATGAAGGCTGATAGCCAGAAACCAGTCCTTGGATGCTTGATTCCGGTCCAGGAAAGACATGGCTTGGCAGTTCGGGCTGGACTGTTCCCATGAGGCACATGGTCAAGGCTGATTTGCATATGGCCATGTCTGACCTGGGGTGGTGTGGAGTGCAAAAAAAGATGGATTTAGGCCCAGATCTCTGTACTGGGGTGAATGTATGACATTGTTTTGCATTCTGTCCATCAATTGTTGTTTTTGCATTTGTCACCCCGAGTGGGACGGGTATGCTCAGACATGAGTCCCATGCTCTCCACACCACTGGAGTCAAGCTATCCAGGCTGATGAAGGCTGATAGCCAGAAACCGGTCCTTGGATGCTTGATTCCGGTCCAGGAAAGACATGGCTTGGCAGTTCGGGCTGGACTGTTCCCATGAGGCACAGGGTCAATGCTGATTTGCATATGGCCATGTCTGACCTGGGGTGGTGTGGAGTGCAAAAAAAGATGGATTTAGGCCCAGATCTCTGTACTGGGGTGAATGTATGACATTGTTCTGCATTCTGTCCATCAATTGTTGTTTTTGCATTTGTCACCCCGAGTGGGATGGGTATGCTCAGCCGTGAGTCTCATGCTCTCCACACCACTGGAGTCAAGCTATCCAGGCTGATGAAGGCTAATAGCCAGAACCCAGTCCTTGGATGCTTGATTCCGGTCCAGGAAAGACATGGCTTGGCAGTTCGGGCTTGACTGTTCCCAAGAGGCACAGGGTCAAGGCTGATTTGCATATGGCCATGTCTGACCTGGGGTGGTGTGGAGTGCAAAAAAAGATATATTTAGGCCCAGATCTCTGTACTGGGGTGAATGTATGACATTGTTCTGCATTCTGTCCATCAATTGTTGTTTTTGCATTTGTCACCCCGAGTGAGATGGGTATGCTCAGACATGAGCCCCATGCTTTCCACACCACTTTAGTCAAGCTATCCAGGCTGATGAAGGCTGATAGCCCGAAACCGGTCCTTGGATGCTTGATTCTGGTCCAGGAAAGACATGGCTTGGCAGTTCGGGCTGGACTGTTCCCATGAGGCACAGGGTCAAGGCTGATTTGCATATGGCCATGTCTGACCTGGGGTGGTGTGGAGTGCAAAAAACGATGGATTTAGGCCCAGATCTCTGTACTGGGGTGAATGTATGACATTGTTCTGCATTATGTCCAACAATTGTTGTTTTTGCATTTGTCACCCCGAGTGGGATGGGTATGCTCAGACGTGAGTCCCATGCTCTCCACACCACTGGAGTCAAGCTATCCAGGCTGATGAAGGCTGATAGCCAGAAACCGGTCCTTGGATGCTTGATTTCGGTCCAGGAAAGACATGGCTTGGCAGTTCGGGCTGGACTGTTCCCATGAGGCACAGGGTCAAGGCCGATTTGCATATGGCCATGTGTGACCTGGGGTGGTGTGGAGTGCAAAAAAACGATGGATTTAGGCCCAGATCTCTGTACTGGGGTGAATGTATGACATTGTTCTGCATTCTGTCCATCAATTGTTGTTTTTGCATTTGTCACCCTGTAATGTAAATGTAATGTAAAATTTTATTTATATCGTGTGGCAATCGCTCCAAAGGAGCATCTAGGCGCTACCTCCGGAAAAAATACCAGATGACAGAGTGACTCAGAGTAGACCTAAAACAAAGGCAAGCATCAAACTAGAGTTCTGGCCATGCTATCTTGCAGTTTAAATATCCAAGTTTTTAATTCTTTGCGGAACTCTGTTTCTTTATCCAGAGTTCCCAGGGCAGGAGGCAGAGTATTCCAAGCCTTTGCACCCAGTACTGCCAGGGACTTTCCTCCACGGGTTTTTAAACGAAACCTAGGAACCACCAAAGTGTTGGAATTTGATGATCGTAAGCTTCTGGTTGGGCAGTATCTCTGAGTGGGATGGGTATGCTCAGACATGAGTCTCATGCTCTCCACACCACTGGAGTCAAGCTATCCAGGCTGATAAAGGCTGATAGCCAGAAACCGGTCCTTAGATGCTTGACTCCGGTCCAGGAAAGACATGGCTTGGCAGTTCGGGCTGGACTGTTCCCATGCGGTACAGGGTCAAGGCTGATTTGCATATGGCCATGTCTGACCTGGGGTGGTGTGGAGTGCAAAAAACGATGGATTTAGTCCCAGATCTCTGTACTGGGGTGAATGTATGACATTGTTCTGCATTCTGTCCATCAATTGTTGCTTTTGCATTTGTCACCCCGAGTGGGATGGGTATGCTCAGACGTGAGTCCCATGCTCTCCACACCACTGGAGTCAAGCTAGCCAGGCTGATGAAGGCTGATAGCCAGAAACCGGTCCTTGGATGCTTGATTCCGGTCCAGGAAAGACATGGCTTGGCAGTTCGGGCTGGACTGTTCCCATGAGGCACAGGATCAAGGCTGATTTGCATATGGCCATGTCTGACCTGGGGTGGTGTGGAGTGCAAAAAAACGATGAATTTAGGCCCAGATCTCTGTACTGGGGTGAATGTATGACATTGTTCTGCATTCTGTTCATCAATTGTTGTTATTGCATTTGTCACCCCGAGTGGGATGGGTATGCTCAGACGTGAGTCCCATGCTCTCCACACCACTGGAGTCAAGCTACCCAGGCAGATTAAGGCTGATAGCCAGAAACCGGTCCTCGGATGCTTGATTCCGGTCCAGGAAAGACATGGCTTGGCAGTTCGGGCTGGACTGTTCCCATGAGGCACAGGGTCAAGGCTGATTTGCATATGGCCATGTCTGACCTGGGGTGGTGTGGAGTGCAAAAAAGATGGATTTAGGCCCAGATATCTGTACTGGGGTGAATGTATGACATTGTTCTGCATTCTGTCCAACACTTGTTGTTTTTGCATTTGTCACCCCGTTTGGGATGGGTATGCTCAGACGTGAGTCTCATGCTCTCCACACCACTGGAGTCAAGCTATCCAGGCTGATGTAGGCTGATAGCCAGAAACCGGTCCTTGGATGCTTGATTCCGGTCCAGGATAGACATGGCTTGGCAGTTCGGGCTGGACTGTTCCCATGAGGCACAGGGTCAAGGCTGATTTGCATATGGCCATGTCTGACCTGGGGTGGTGTGGAGTGCAGAAAAACGATGGATTTAGGCCCAGATCTCTGTACAGGGGTGAATGTATGACATTGTTCTGCATTCTGTCCATCAATTGTTGTTTTTGCATTTGTCTTCCCGAGTGGGATGGGTATGCTCAGACGTGAGTCCCATGCTCTCCACACCACTGGAGTCAAGCTATCCAGGCTGATGAAGGCTGATAGGCTGAAACAGGTCCTTGGATGCTTGATTCCTGTCCAGGAAAGACATGGCTTGGCAGTTCGGGCTGGACTGTTCCCATGAGGCACAGGGTCAAGGCTGATTTGCATATGGCCATGTCTGACCTGGGGTGGTGTGGAGTGCAAAAAAACGATGGATTTAGGCCCAGATCTCTGTACTGGGGTGAATGTATGACATTGTTCTGCATTCTGTCCATCAATTGTTGTTTTTGCATTTGTCACCCCGAGTGGGATGGGTATGCTCAGACGTGAGTCCCATGCTCTCCACACCACTGGAGTCAAGCTATCCAGGCTGATGAAGGCTGATAGCCAGAAACTGGTCCTTGGATGCTTGATTCCGGTCCAGGAAAGACATGGCTTGGCAGTACGGGCTGGACTGTTCCCAAGAGGCACAGGGTCAAGGCTGATTTGCATATGCCCATGTCTGACCTGGGGTGGTGTGAAGTGCAAAAAAACGATGGATTTAGGCCCAGATCTCTGTACTCGGGTGAATGTATGACATTGTTCTGCATTCTGTCCATCAATTGTTGTTTTTGCATTTGTCACCCCAGTGGGATGGGTATGCTCAGACGTGAGTCCCATGCTCTCCGCACCACTGGAGTCAAGCTATCCAGGCTGATGAAGGCTGATAGCCAGAAACAGGTCCTTGGATGCTTGATTCCGGTCCAGGAAAGACATGGCTTGGCAGTTCGGGCTGGACTGTTCCCATGAGACACAGGGTCAAGGCTGATTTGCATATGACCATGTCTGACCTGGGGTGTTGTGGATTGCAAAAAAACTATGGATTTAGGCCCAGATCTCTGTACTGGGGTGAATGTATGACATTGTTCTGCATTATGTCCATCAATTGTTGTTTTTGCATTTGTCACCCCGAGTGGGATGGGTATGCTCAGACGTGAGTCCCATGCTCTTCACACCACTGGAGTCAAGCTAGCCAGGCTGATGAAGGCTGATAGCCTGAAACCGGTCCTTGGATGCTTGATTCCGGTCCAGGAAAGACATGGCTTGGCAGTTCGGGTTGGACTGTACCCATGAGGCACAGGGTCAAGGCTGATTTGCATATGGGCATGTCTGATCTGGGGTGGTGTGTAGTGCAAAAAAAGATGGATTTAGGCCCAGATCTCAGTACCTGGGTGAATGTATGACATTGTTCTGCATTCTGTCCATCAATTGTTGTTTTTGCATTTGTCACCCCGAGTGGGATGGGTATGCTCAGACGTGAGTCCCATGCTCTCCACACCACTGGAGTCAAGCTACCCAGGCAGATTAAGGCTGATAGCCAGAAACCGGTCCTCGGATGCTTGATTCCGGTCCAGGAAAGACATGGCTTGGCAGTTCGGGCTGGACTGTTCCCATGAGGCACAGGGTCAAGGCTGATTTGCATATGGCCATGTCTGACCTGGGGTGGTGTGGAGTGCAAAAAAGATGGATTTAGGCCCAGATATCTGTACTGGGGTGAATGTATGACATTGTTCTGCATTCTGTCCAACACTTGTTGTTTTTGCATTTGTCACCCCGTTTGGGATGGGTATGCTCAGACGTGAGTCTCATGCTCTCCACACCACTGGAGTCAAGCTATCCAGGCTGATGTAGGCTGATAGCCAGAAACCGGTCCTTGGATGCTTGATTCCGGTCCAGGAAAGACATGGCTTGGCAGTTCGGGCTGGACTGTTCCCATGAGGCACAGGGTCAAGGCTGATTTGCATATGGCCATGTCTGACCTGGGGTGGTGTGGAGTGCAGAAAAACGATGGATTTAGGCCCAGATCTCTGTACAGGGGTGAATGTATGACATTGTTCTGCATTCTGTCCATCAATTGTTGTTTTTGCATTTGTCTTCCCGAGTGGGATGGGTATGCTCAGACGTGAGTCCCATGCTCTCCACACCACTGGAGTCAAGCTATCCAAGCTGATGAAGGCTGATAGCCTGAAACAGGTCCTTGGATGCTTGATTCCGGTCCAGGAAAGACATGGCTTGGCAGTTCGGGCTGGACTGTTCCCATGAGGCACAGGGTCAAGGCTGATTTGCATATGGCCATGTCTGACCTGGGGTGGTGTGGAGTGCAAAAAAACGATGAATTTAGGCCCAGATCTCTGTACTGGGGTGAATGTATGACATTGTTCTGCATTCTGTCCAACACTTGTTGTTTTTGCATTTGTCACCCCGTTTGGGATGGGTATGCTCAGACGTGAGTCTCATGCTCTCCACACCACTGGAGTCAAGCTATCCAGGCTGATGTAGGCTGATAGCCAGAAACCGGTCCTTGGATGCTTGATTCCGGTCCAGGAAAGACATGGCTTGGCAGTTCGGGCTGGACTGTTCCCATGAGGCACAGGGTCAAGGCTGATTTGCATATGGCCATGTCTGACCTGGGGTGGTGTGGAGTGCAGAAAAACGATGGATTTAGGCCCAGATCTCTGTACAGGGGTGAATGTATGACATTGTTCTGCATTCTGTCCATCAATTGTTGTTTTTGCATTTGTCTTCCCGAGTGGGATGGGTATGCTCAGACGTGAGTCCCATGCTCTCCACACCACTGGAGTCAAGCTATCCAGGCTGATGAAGGCTGATAGGCTGAAACAGGTCCTTGGATGCTTGATTCCTGTCCAGGAAAGACATGGCTTGGCAGTTCGGGCTGGACTGTTCCCATGAGGCACAGGGTCAAGGCTGATTTGCATATGGCCATGTCTGACCTGGGGTGGTGTGGAGTGCAAAAAAACGATGGATTTAGGCCCAGATCTCTGTACTGGGGTGAATGTATGACATTGTTCTGCATTCTGTCCATCAATTGTTGTTTTTGCATTTGTCACCCCGAGTGGGATGGGTATGCTCAGACGTGAGTCCCATGCTCTCCACACCACTGGAGTCAAGCTATCCAGGCTGATGAAGGCTGATAGCCAGAAACTGGTCCTTGGATGCTTGATTCCGGTCCAGGAAAGACATGGCTTGGCAGTACGGGCTGGACTGTTCCCAAGAGGCACAGGGTCAAGGCTGATTTGCATATGCCCATGTCTGACCTGGGGTGGTGTGAAGTGCAAAAAAACGATGGATTTAGGCCCAGATCTCTGTACTCGGGTGAATGTATGACATTGTTCTGCATTCTGTCCATCAATTGTTGTTTTTGCATTTGTCACCCCAGTGGGATGGGTATGCTCAGACGTGAGTCCCATGCTCTCCGCACCACTGGAGTCAAGCTATCCAGGCTGATGAAGGCTGATAGCCAGAAACAGGTCCTTGGATGCTTGATTCCGGTCCAGGAAAGACATGGCTTGGCAGTTCGGGCTGGACTGTTCCCATGAGACACAGGGTCAAGGCTGATTTGCATATGACCATGTCTGACCTGGGGTGTTGTGGATTGCAAAAAAACTATGGATTTAGGCCCAGATCTCTGTACTGGGGTGAATGTATGACATTGTTCTGCATTATGTCCATCAATTGTTGTTTTTGCATTTGTCACCCCGAGTGGGATGGGTATGCTCAGACGTGAGTCCCATGCTCTTCACACCACTGGAGTCAAGCTAGCCAGGCTGATGAAGGCTGATAGCCTGAAACCGGTCCTTGGATGCTTGATTCCGGTCCAGGAAAGACATGGCTTGGCAGTTCGGGTTGGACTGTACCCATGAGGCACAGGGTCAAGGCTGATTTGCATATGGGCATGTCTGATCTGGGGTGGTGTGTAGTGCAAAAAAAGATGGATTTAGGCCCAGATCTCAGTACCTGGGTGAATGTATGACATTGTTCTGCATTCTGTCCATCAATTGTTGTTTTTGCATTTGTCACCCCGAGTGGGATGGGTATGCTCAGACGTGAGTCCCATGCTCTCCACACCACTGGAGTCAAGCTACCCAGGCAGATTAAGGCTGATAGCCAGAAACCGGTCCTCGGATGCTTGATTCCGGTCCAGGAAAGACATGGCTTGGCAGTTCGGGCTGGACTGTTCCCATGAGGCACAGGGTCAAGGCTGATTTGCATATGGCCATGTCTGACCTGGGGTGGTGTGGAGTGCAAAAAAGATGGATTTAGGCCCAGATATCTGTACTGGGGTGAATGTATGACATTGTTCTGCATTCTGTCCAACACTTGTTGTTTTTGCATTTGTCACCCCGTTTGGGATGGGTATGCTCAGACGTGAGTCTCATGCTCTCCACACCACTGGAGTCAAGCTATCCAGGCTGATGTAGGCTGATAGCCAGAAACCGGTCCTTGGATGCTTGATTCCGGTCCAGGAAAGACATGGCTTGGCAGTTCGGGCTGGACTGTTCCCATGAGGCACAGGGTCAAGGCTGATTTGCATATGGCCATGTCTGACCTGGGGTGGTGTGGAGTGCAGAAAAACGATGGATTTAGGCCCAGATCTCTGTACAGGGGTGAATGTATGACATTGTTCTGCATTCTGTCCATCAATTGTTGTTTTTGCATTTGTCTTCCCGAGTGGGATGGGTATGCTCAGACGTGAGTCCCATGCTCTCCACACCACTGGAGTCAAGCTATCCAAGCTGATGAAGGCTGATAGCCTGAAACAGGTCCTTGGATGCTTGATTCCGGTCCAGGAAAGACATGGCTTGGCAGTTCGGGCTGGACTGTTCCCATGAGGCACAGGGTCAAGGCTGATTTGCATATGGCCATGTCTGACCTGGGGTGGTGTGGAGTGCAAAAAAACTATGGATTTAGGCCCAGATCTCTGTACTGGGGTGAATGTATGACATTGTTCTGCATTCTGTCCATCAATTGTTGTTTTTGCATTTGTCACCCCGAGTGGGATGGGTATGCTCAGACGTGAGTCCCATGCTCTCCACACCACTGGAGTCAAGCTATCCAGGCTGATGAAGGCTGATAGCCAGAAACCGGTCCTTGGATGCTTGATTCCGGTCCAGGAAAGACATGGCTTGGCAGTACGGGCTGGACTGTTCCCAAGAGGCACAGGGTCAAGGCTGATTTGCATATGCCCATGTCTGACCTGGGGTGGTGTGGAGTGCAAAAAAACGATGGATTTAGGCCCAGATCTCTGTACTGGGGTGAATGTATGACATTGTTCTGCATTCTGTCCATCAATTGTTGTTTTTGAATTCGTCACCCCAGTGGGATGGGTATGCTCAGACGTGAGTCCCATGCTCTCCACACCACTGGAGTCAAGCTATCCAGGCTGATGAAGGCTGATAGCCAGAAACAGGTCCTTGGATGCTTGATTCCGGTCCAGGAAAGACATGGCTTGGCAGTTCGGGCTGGACTGTTCCCATGAGACACAGGGTCAAGGCTGATTTGCATATGACCATGTCTGAGCTGGGGTGTTGTGGATTGCAAAAAAACTATGGATTTAGGCCCAGATCTCTGTACTGGGGTGAATGTATGACATTGTTCTGCATTATGTCCTTCAATTGTTGTTTTTGCATTTGTCACCCCGAGTGGGATGGGTATGCTCAGACGTGAGTCCCATGCTCTTCACACCACTGGAGTCAAGCTAGCCAGGCTGATGAAGGCTGATAGCCTGAAACCGGTCCTTGGATGCTTGATTCCGGTCCAGGAAAGACATGGCTTGGCAGTTCGGGTTGGACTGTTCCCATGAGGCACAGGGTCAAGGCTGATTTGCATATGGGCATGTCTGATCTGGGGTGGTGTGGAGTGCAAAAAAACGATGGATTTAGGCCCAGATCTCTGTACTGGGGTGAATGTATGACATTGTTCTGCATTCTGTCCATCAATTGTTGTTTTTGCATTTGTCACCCCGAGTGGGATGGGTATGCTCAGACGTGAGTCCCATGCTCTCCACACCACTGGAGTCAAGCTATCCAGGCAGATGAAGGCTGATAGCCAGAAACCGGTCCTCGGATGCTTGATTCCGGTCCAGGGAAGACATGGCTTGGCAGTTTGGGCTGGACTGTTCCCATGAGGCACAGGGTCAAGGCTGATTTGCATATGGCCATGTCTGACCTGGGGTGGTGTGTAGTGCAAAAAAAGATGGATTTAGGCCCAGATCTCAGTACCTGGGTGAATGTATGACATTGTTCTGCATTCTGTCCATCAATTGTTGTTTTTGCATTTGTCACCCCGAGTGAGATGGGTATGCTCAGACGTGAGTCTCATGCTCTCCACATCACTGGGGTCAAGCTATCCAGGCTGATGAAGGCTGATAGCCAGAAACCGGTCCTTGGATGCTTGATTTCGGTCCAGGAAAGACATGGCTTGGCAGTTCGGGCTGGACTGTTCCCATGAGGCACAGGGTCAAGGCCGATTTGCATATGGCCATGTCTGACCTGGGGTGGTGTGGAGTGCAAAAAAAGATGGATTTAGGCCCAGATCTCTGTACTGGGGTGAATGTATGACATTGTTCTGCATTCTGTCCATCAATTGTTGTTTTTGCATTTGTCACCCCGAGTCGGATGGGTATGCTCAGACGTGAGTCTCATGCTCTCCACACCACTGGAGTCAAGCTTTCCAGGCTGATGAAGGCTGATAGCCAGAAACCGGTCCTTGGATGCTTGATTCCGGTCCAGGAAAGACATGGCTTGGCAGTTCGGGCTGGACTGTTCCCATGAGGCACAGGGTCAAGGCTGATTTGCATATGGCCATGTCTGACCTGGGGTGGTGTGGAGTGGAAAAAAACGATGGATTTAGGCCCAGATCTCTGTACTGGGGTGAATGTATGACATTGTTCTGCATTCTGTCCATCAATTTTTGTTTTTGCATTTGTCACCCCGAGTGGGATGGGTATGCTCAGACGTGAGTCCCATGCTCTCCACACCACTGGAGTCAAGCTATCCAGGCTGATGAAGGCTGATAGCCAGAAACTGGTCCTTGGATGGTTGATTCCGGTCCAGGAAAGTTATGGCTTAGCAGTTCGGACTGGACTGTTCCCATGAGGCACAGGGTCAAGGCTGATTTGCATATGGCCATGTCTGACCTGGGGTGGTGTGGAGTACAAAAAAACTATGGATTTAGGCCCAGATCTCTGTACTGGGGTGAATGTATGACATTGTTCTGCATTATGTCCATCAATTGTTGTTTTTGCATTTGTCACCCCGAGTGGGATGGGTATGCTCAGACGTGAGTCCCATGCTCTCCACACCACTGGAGTCAAGCTAGCCAGGCTGATGAAGGCTGATAGCCCGAAACCGGTCCTTGGATGCTTGAATCCGGTCCAGGAAAGACATGGCTTGGCAGTTCGGGTTGGACTGTTCCCATGAGGCACAGGGTCAAGGCTGATTTGCATATGGGCATGTCTGATCTGGGGTGGTGTGGATTGAAAAAAAACGATGGATTTAGGCCCAGATCACTGTACTGGGGTGAATGTATGACATTGTTCTGCATTCTGTCCATCAATTGTTGTTTTTGCATTTGTCACCCCGAGTGGGATGGGTATGCTCAGACGTGAATCCCATGCTCTCCACACCACTGGAGTCAAGCTATCCACCCAGATGAAGGCTGATAGCCAGAAACCGGTCCTCGGATGCTTGATTCCGGTTCAGGAAAGACATGGCTTGGCAGTTCGGGCTGGACTGTTCCCATGAGGCACAGGGTCAAGGCTGATTTGCATATGGCCATGTCTGACCTGGGGTGGTGTGGAGTGCAAAAAAAGATGGATTTAGGCCCAGATCTCTGTACTGGGGTGAATGTATGACATTGTTCTGCATTCTGTCCATCAATTGTTGTTTTTGCATTTGTCACCCCGAGTGGGATGGGTATGCTCAGACGTGAGTCTCATGCTCTCCACACCACTGGAGTCAAGCTATCCAGGCTGATAAAGGCTGATAGCCAGAAACCGGTCCTTGGATGCTTGATTCCAGTCCAGGAAAGACATGGCTTGGCAGTTCGGGCTGGACTGTTCCCATGAGGCACAGAGTCAAGGCTGATTTGCATATGGCCATGTCTGACCTGGGGTGGTGTGGAGTGCAAAAAAGATGGATTTAGGCCCAGATATCTGTACTGGGGTGAATATATGACATTGTTCTGCATTCTGTCCATCAATTGTTGTTTTTGCGTTTGTCACCCCGAGTGGGATGGGTATGCTCAGACGTGAGTCCCATGCTCTCCACACCACTGGAGTCAAGCTATCCAGGCTGATGAAGGCTGATAGCCAGAAACAGGTCCTTGGATGCTTGATTCCGGTCCAGGAAAGACATGGCTTGGCAGTTCGGGCTGGACTGTTCCCATGAGACACAGGGTCAAGGCTGATTTGCATATGACCATGTCTGAGCTGGGGTGTTGTGGATTGCAAAAAAACTATGGATTTAGGCCCAGATCTCTGTACTGGGGTGAATGTATGACATTGTTCTGCATTATGTCCTTCAATTGTTGTTTTTGCATTTGTCACCCCGAGTGGGATGGGTATGCTCAGACGTGAGTCCCATGCTCTTCACACCACTGGAGTCAAGCTAGCCAGGCTGATGAAGGCTGATAGCCTGAAACCGGTCCTTGGATGCTTGATTCCGGTCCAGGAAAGACATGGCTTGGCAGTTCGGGTTGGACTGTTCCCATGAGGCACAGGGTCAAGGCTGATTTGCATATGGGCATGTCTGATCTGGGGTGGTGTGGAGTGCAAAAAAACGATGGATTTAGGCCCAGATCTCTGTACTGGGGTGAATGTATGACATTGTTCTGCATTCTGTCCATCAATTGTTGTTTTTGCATTTGTCACCCCGAGTGGGATGGGTATGCTCAGACGTGAGTCCCATGCTCTCCACACCACTGGAGTCAAGCTATCCAGGCAGATGAAGGCTGATAGCCAGAAACCGGTCCTCGGATGCTTGATTCCGGTCCAGGGAAGACATGGCTTGGCAGTTTGGGCTGGACTGTTCCCATGAGGCACAGGGTCAAGGCTGATTTGCATATGGCCATGTCTGACCTGGGGTGGTGTGTAGTGCAAAAAAAGATGGATTTAGGCCCAGATCTCAGTACCTGGGTGAATGTATGACATTGTTCTGCATTCTGTCCATCAATTGTTGTTTTTGCATTTGTCACCCCGAGTGAGATGGGTATGCTCAGACGTGAGTCTCATGCTTTCCACATCACTGGGGTCAAGCTATCCAGGCTGATGAAGGCTGATAGCCAGAAACCGGTCCTTGGATGCTTGATTTCGGTCCAGGAAAGACATGGCTTGGCAGTTCGGGCTGGACTGTTCCCATGAGGCACAGGGTCAAGGCCGATTTGCATATGGCCATGTCTGACCTGGGGTGGTGTGGAGTGCAAAAAAAGATGGATTTAGGCCCATATCTCTGTACTGGGGTGAATGTATGACATTGTTCTGCATTCTGTCCATCAATTGTTGTTTTTGCATTTGTCACCCCGAGTCGGATGGGTATGCTCAGACGTGAGTCTCATGCTCTCCACACCACTGGAGTCAAGCTTTCCAGGCTGATGAAGGCTGATAGCCAGAAACCGGTCCTTGGATGCTTGATTCCGGTCCAGGAAAGACATGGCTTGGCAGTTCGGGCTGGACTGTTCCCATGAGGCACAGGGTCAAGGCTGATTTGCATATGGCCATGTCTGACCTGGGGTGGTGTGGAGTGGAAAAAAACGATGGATTTAGGCCCAGATCTCTGTACTGGGGTGAATGTATGACATTGTTCTGCATTCTGTCCATCAATTTTTGTTTTTGCATTTGTCACCCCGAGTGGGATGGGTATGCTCAGACGTGAGTCCCATGCTCTCCACACCACTGGAGTCAAGCTATCCAGGCTGATGAAGGCTGATAGCCAGAAACTGGTCCTTGGATGCTTGATTCCGGTCCAGGAAAGTTATGGCTTAGCAGTTCGGACTGGACTGTTCCCATGAGGCACAGGGTCAAGGCTGATTTGCATATGGCCATGTCTGACCTGGGGTGGTGTGGAGTACAAAAAAACTATGGATTTAGGCCCAGATCTCTGTACTGGGGTGAATGTATGACATTGTTCTGCATTATGTCCATCAATTGTTGTTTTTGCATTTGTCACCCCGAGTGGGATGGGTATGCTCAGACGTGAGTCCCATGCTCTCCACACCACTGGAGTCAAGCTAGCCAGGCTGATGAAGGCTGATAGCCCGAAACCGGTCCTTGGATGCTTGAATCCGGTCCAGGAAAGACATGGCTTGGCAGTTCGGGTTGGACTGTTCCCATGAGGCACAGGGTCAAGGCTGATTTGCATATGGGCATGTCTGATCTGGGGTGGTGTGGATTGAAAAAAAACGATGGATTTAGGCCCAGATCACTGTACTGGGGTGAATGTATGACATTGTTCTGCATTCTGTCCATCAATTGTTGTTTTTGCATTTGTCACCCCGAGTGGGATGGGTATGCTCAGACGTGAATCCCATGCTCTCCACACCACTGGAGTCAAGCTATCCACCCAGATGAAGGCTGATAGCCAGAAACCGGTCCTCGGATGCTTGATTCCGGTTCAGGAAAGACATGGCTTGGCAGTTCGGGCTCGACTGTTCCCATGAGGCACAGGGTCAAGGCTGATTTGCATATGGCCATGTCTGACCTGGGGTGGTGTGGAGTGCAAAAAAAGATGGATTTAGGCCCAGATCTCTGTACTGGGGTGAATGTATGACATTGTTCTGCATTCTGTCCATCAATTGTTGTTTTTGCATTTGTCACCCCGAGTGGGATGGGTATGCTCAGACGTGAGTCTCATGCTCTCCACACCACTGGAGTCAAGCTATCCAGGCTGATAAAGGCTGATAGCCAGAAACCGGTCCTTGGATGCTTGATTCCAGTCCAGGAAAGACATGGCTTGGCAGTTCGGGCTGGACTGTTCCCATGAGGCACAGAGTCAAGGCTGATTTGCATATGGCCATGTCTGACCTGGGGTGGTGTGGAGTGCAAAAAAGATGGATTTAGGCCCAGATATCTGTACTGGGGTGAATATATGACATTGTTCTGCATTCTGTCCATCAATTGTTGTTTTTGCGTTTGTCACCCCGAGTGGGATGGGTATGCTCAGACCTGAGTCTCATGCTCTCCACACCACTGGAGTCAAGCTATCCAGGCTGATGAAGGCTGATAGCCAGAAACCGGTCCTTTTAATGCTTGATTCCGGTCCAGGAAAGATATGGCTTGGCAGTTCGGGCTGGACTGTTCCCATGAGGCACAGGGTCAAGGCTTATTTGCATATGGCCATGTCTGACCTGGGGTGGTGTGGAGTGGAAAAAAACGATGGATTCAGGCCCAGACCTCTGTACTGGGGTGAATGTATGACATTGTTCTGCATTCTGTCCATCAATTTTTGTTTTTGCATTTGTCACCCCGAGTGGGATGGGTATGCTCAGACGTGAGTCCAATGCTCTCCACACCACTGGAGTCAAGCTATCCAGGCTGATGAAGGCTGATAGCCAGAAACCGGTCCTTGGATGCTTGATTCCGGTCCAGGAAAGACATGGCTTGGCAGTTCGGGCTGGACTGTTCCCATGAGGCACAGGGTCAAGGCTGATTTGCATATGGCCATGTCTGACCTGGGGTGGTGTGGAGTGCAAACAAACTATGGATTTAGGCCCAGATCTCTGTACTGGGGTGAATGTATGACATTGATCTGCATTATGTCCATCAATTGTTGTTTTTGCATTTGTCACCCCGAGTCGGATGGGTATGCTCAGACGTGAGTCCCATACTCTCCACACCACTGGAGTCAAGCTAGCCAGGCTGATGAAGGCTGATAGCTAGAAACCGGTCCTTGGATGCTTGAATCTGGTCCAGTAAAGACATGGCTTGGCAGTTCGGGTTGGACTGATCCCATGAGGCACAGGGTCAAGGCTGATTTGCATATGGGCATGTCTGATCTGGGGTGGTGTGGAGTGCAAAAAAACGATGGATTTAGGCCCAGATCTCTGTACTGGGGTGAATGTATGACATTGTTCTGCATTCTGTCCATCAATTTTTGTTTTTGCATGTGTCACCCCGAGTGGGATGGGTATGCTCAGACGTGAGTCCCATGCTCTCCACACCACTGGAGTCAAGCTATCCAGGCAGATAAAGGCTGATAGCCAGAAACCGGTCCTCGGATGCTTGATTCCGGTCCAGGGAAGACATGGCTTGGCAGTTCGGGCTGGGCTGTTCCCATGAGGCACAGGGTCAAGGCTGATTTGCATATGGCCATGTCTGACCTGGGGTGGTGTGTAGTACAAAAAAAGATGGATTTAGGCCCAGATCTCAGTACCTGGGTGAATGTATGACATTGTTCTGCATTCTGTCCATCAATTGTTGTTTTTGCATTTGTCACCCCGAGTGGGATGGGTATGCTCAGACGTGAGTCTCATGCTCTCCACACCACTGGGGTCAAGCTATCCAGGCTGATGAAGGCTGATAGCCAGAAACCGGTCCTTGGATGCTTGATTTCGGTCCAGGAAAGACATGGCTTGGCAGTTCGGGCTGGACTGTTCCCATGAGGCACAGGGTCAAGGCCGATTTGCATATCGCCATGTCTGACCTGGGGTGGTGTGGAGTGCAAAACAAGATGGATTTAGGCCCAGATCTCTGTACTGGGGTGAATGTATGACATTGTTCTGCATTCTGTCCATCAATTGTTGTTTTTGCATTTGTCACCCCGAGTGGGATGGGTATGCTCAGACGTGAGTCCCATGCTCTCCACACCACTGGAGTCAAGCTATCCAGGCAGATGAAGGCTGATAGCCAGAAACCGGTCCTCGGATGCTTGATTCCGGTCCAGGGAAGACATGGCTTGGCAGTTCGGGCTGGGCTGTTCCCATGAGGCACACAGTCAAGGCTGATTTGCATATGGCCATGTCTGACCTGGGGTGGTGTGTAGTGCAAAAAAAGATGGATTTAGGCCCAGATCTCAGTACCTGGGTGAATGTATGACATTGTTCTGCATTCTGTCCATCAATTGTTGTTTTTGCATTTGTCACCCCGAGTGGGATGGGTATGCTCAGACGTGAGTCTCATGCTCTCCACACCACTGGGGTCAAGCTATCCAGGCTGATGAAGGCTGATAGCCAGAAACCGGTCCTTGGATGCTTGATTTCGGTCCAGGAAAGACATGGCTTGGCAGTTCGGGCTGGACTGTTCCCATGAGGCACAGGGTCAAGGCCGATTTGCATATGGCCATGTCTGACCTGGGGTGGTGTGGAGTGCAAAAAAAGATGGATTTAGGCCCAGATCTCTGTACTGGGGTGAATGTATGATATTGTTCTGCATTCTGTCCATCAATTGTTGTTTTTGCATTTGTCACCCCGAGTCGGATGGGTATGCTCAGACGTGAGTCTCATGCTCTCTACACCACTGGAGTCAAGCTATCCAGGCTGATGAAGGCTGATAGCCAGAAACCGGTCCTTGGATGCTTGATTCCGGTCCAGGAAAGTTATGGCTTGGCAGTTCGGACTGGACTGTTCCCATGAGGCACAGGGTCAAGGCTGATTTGCATATGGCCATGTCTGACCTGGGGTGGTGTGGAGTGCAAAAAAACTTTGGATTTAGGCCCAGATCTCTGTACTGGGGTGAATGTATGACATTGTTCTGCATTATGTCCATCAATTGTTGTTTTTGCATTTGTCACCCCGAGTGGGATGGGTATGCTCAGATGTGAGTCCCATGCTCTCCACACCA
This sequence comes from Lissotriton helveticus, assembly GCF_964261635.1. Classification (NCBI taxonomy): domain Eukaryota; kingdom Metazoa; phylum Chordata; class Amphibia; order Caudata; family Salamandridae; genus Lissotriton; species Lissotriton helveticus. Next base: position 59,616,077 of record NC_136059.1, read on the forward strand.
CTGGAGTCAAGCTAGCCAGGCTGATGAAGGCTGATAGCCCGAAACCGGTCCTTGGATGCTTGAATCCGGTCCAGGAAAGACATGGCTTGGCAGTTCGGGTTGGACTGTTCCCATGAGGCACAGGGTCAAGGCTGATTTGCATATGGGCATGTCTGATCTGGGGTGGTGTGGATTGAAAAAAAACAATGGATTTAGGCCCAGATCACTGTACTGGGGTGAATGTATGACATTGTTCTGCATTCTGTCCATCAATTGTTGTTTTTGCATTTGTCACCCCGAGTGGGATGGGTATGCTCAGACGTGAGTCCCATGCTCTCCACACCACTGGAGTCAAGCTATCCAGGCTGATGAAGGCTGATAGCCAGAAACCGGTCCTTGGATGCTTGATTCCGGTTCAGGAAAGACATGGCTTGGCAGTTCGGGCTGGACTGTTCCCATGAGGCACAGGGTCAAGGCTGATTTGCATATGGCCATGTCTGACCTGGGGTGGTGTGGAGTGCAAAAAAAGATGGATTTAGGCCCAGATCTCTGTACTGGGGTGAATGTATGACATTGTTCTGCATTCTGTCCATCAATTGTTGTTTTTGCATTTGTCACCTCGAGTGGGATGGGTATGCTCAGACGTGAGTCTCATGCTCTCCACACCACTGGAGTCAAGCTATCCAGGCTGATAAAGGCTGATAGCCAGAAACCGGTCCTTGGATGCTTGATTCCGGTCCAGGAAAGACATGGCTTGGCAGTTCGGGCTGGACTGTTCCCATGAGGCACAGAGTCAAGGCTGATTTGCATATGGCCATGTCTGACCTGGGGTGGTGTGGAGTGCAAAAAAAGATGGATTTAGGCCCAGATATCTGTACTGGGGTGAATATATGACATTGTTCTGCATTCTGTCCATCAATTGTTGTTTTTGCATTTGTCACCCCGAGTCGGATGGGTATGCTCAGACGTGAGTCCCATACTCTCCACACCACTGGAGTCAAGCTAGCCAGGCTGATGAAGGCTGATAGCTAGAAACCGGTCCTTGGATGCTTGAATCTGGTCCAGTAAAGACATGGCTTGGCAGTTCGGGTTGGACTGTTCCCATGAGGCACAGGGTTAAGGCTGATTTGCATATGGGCATGTCTGATCTGGGGTGGTGTGGAGTGCAAAAAAACGATGGATTTAGGCCAGGATCTCTGTACTGGGGTGAATGTGTGACATTGTTCTGCATTCTGTCCATCAATTGTTGTTTTTGCATTTGTCACCCCGAGTGGGATGGGTATGCTCAGACGTGAGTCCCATGCTCTCCACACCACTGGAGTCAAGCTATCCAGGCAGATGAAGGCTGATAGCCAGAAACCGGTCCTCGGATGCTTGATTCCGGTCCAGGAAAGACATGGCTTGGCAGTTTGGGCTGGACTGTTCCCATGAGGCACATGGTCAAGGCTGATTTGCATATGGCCATGTCTGACCTGGGGTGGTGTGGAGTGCAAAAAAAGATGGATTTAGGCCCAGATCTCTGTACCGGGGTGAATGTATGACATTGTTCTGCATTCTGTCCATCAATTGTTGTTTTTGCATTTGTCACCCCGAGTGGGATGGGTATGCTCAGACGTGAGTCTCATGCTCTCCACACCACTGGAGTCAAGCTATCCAGGCTGATGAAGGCTGATAGCCAGAAACCAGTCCTTGGATGCTTGATTCCGGTCCAGGAAAGACATGGCTTGGCAGTTCGGGCTGGACTGTTCCCATGAGGCACAGGGTCAAGGCTGATTTGCATATGGCCATGTCTGATCTGGGGTGGTGTGGAGTGCAAAAAAAGATAGATTTAGGCCCAGATCTCTGTACTGGGGTGAATGTATGACATTGTTCTGCATTCTGTCCATCAATTGTTGTTTTTGCATTTGTCACCCCGAGTGGGATGGTATGCTCAGACGTGAGTCTCATGCTCTCCACACCACTGGAGTCAAGCTATCCAGGCTGATGAAGGCTGATAGCCAGAAACCGGTCCTTGGATGCTTGATTCCGGTCCAGGAAAGACATGGCTTGGCAGTTCGGGATGGACTGTTCCCATGAGGCACAGGGTCAAGGCTGATTTGCATATGGCCATGTCTGACCTGGGGTGGTGTGGATAGCAAAAAAAGATGGATTTAGACTAAGCATGGGCGGATTTTGCGGATCCACGATTCGCGGATTTGCGTATTCACGGATCGTGGATCCGCAAAATCTGCGGATTTTGTGGATCGGCGGATTTGGGGCGGGGCTTCCATGCGAGTGCACATGCCTCTTGTGTGTAGAAAAGGTCAGAGACCGATCAGTGCCAGAAAGTACCCTGCCCTTCATATTTATTCAAGAAGACGCCACCGTTTTGTGCCATACCGCTACTCAGCTGGAGTACTTTGTACTGGATAATCAGTAAGTGCTACCTCGTTGGGTAAATGTATAGTGCTTTTATTACACTACAGCTGCCTAAAGTGCCAGAGAGTTGTCTACAGCGACCAGGTGTGTGTTACTATGCAATAGCGCCGAAGGGCGCAGGGGTCCCTTAAGTGAGCTATCATAGTGGGTAAATGGCGGGAAGACGGTGCCCACCGCGTGTGTGTGGGCGGGGCCAAAAGGACGGGGCTTCCATGCGAGTGCACATGCCTCTTGTGTGTATAAAAGGTCAGAGGCCGATCAGAGCAGCAGATGAAGATACAGAAGCTCCTGGCCACAGGAACAGCACGAGGATTGCGCTCGTGAAAGTCAAGGATGCAAAGGCCTCTGTCCAGCATCACAGCTGATTTTCGATGGTATATTTGGGAAGAGGGCACAGCTGCCCAGCCTTGACAACGCTCACAATTGTTTTTTGGGCCTATGAATGAGTCACTGAATTTAAGCTACAACTAGGGCACGTGCTTACTTGATATCTGTAAGTGTTTCCGTTTGAGGTTTAATTTTTGTGCCAGGACCATCGTGCCAGAATGAACCCTGCCCTTCATATTTATTCAAGAAGACCTGCCTGGCCTGTTGTTACTATTTTACGATGGCGCCGGCAAGCTGCCAGCGCCATCCTAAAATAGTTACTAAATTAGCTTCAACAGGAAGCTCGAATAGATAAAATAAAGCAGATGCACAAGCGCCTGCTTGATTTTATCTATTAGAGCTTCCTGTTGAAGCTAATTTAGTAACTATTTTACGATGGCGCAGGCAGCTTGCCGGCGCCATCCTAAATCAGTTACAACAACAGGCCAGGAAGGCTTGAACTTTTGGCCTCGGAATCCGCCGCTCGCGGATTGCGAATTTTCGGTCAATTCGCGAGAGTTCGCGGATCGCAGATTTACCGAAAATTCGCGAAATCCGCGAGCGTAGCGGATTTTGCGCTCATACTTAATTTAGACCCAGATCTCTGTACTGGGGTGAATGTATGACATTGTTCTGTATTCTGTCCATCAATTGCTGTTTTTGCATTTGTCACCCCGAGTGGGATGGGTATGCTCAGACGTGAGTCTCATGCTCTCCACACCACTGGAGTCAAGCTATCCAGGCTGATGAAGGCTGATAGCCAGAAACCGGTCCTTGGATGCTTGATTCCGGTCCAGGAAAGACATGGCTTGGCAGTTCGGGCTGGACTGTTCCCATGAGGCACAGGGTCAAGGCTGATTTGCATATGGCCATGTCTGACCTGGGGTGGTGTGGAGTGCAAAAAAAGATGGATTTAGGCCCAGATCTCTGTACTGGGATGAATATATGACATTGTTCTGCATTCTGTCCATCAATTGTTGTTTTTGCATTTGTCACCCCGAGTGGGATGGGTATGCTCAGACGTGAGTCTCATGATCTCCACACCACTGGAGTCAAGCTATCCAGGCTGATGAAGGTTGATAGCCAGAAACCGGTCCTTCGATGCTTGATTCCGGTCCAGGAAAGACATGGCTTGGCAGTTCGGGATGGACTGTTCCCATGAGGCACAGGGTCAAGGCTGATTTGCATATGGCCATGTCTGACCTGGGGTGGTGTGGAGTGCAAAAAAACGATGAATTTAGGCCCAGATCTCTGTACTGGGGTGAATGTATGACATTGTTCTGCATTCTGTTCATCAAATGTTGTTTTTGCATTTGTCACCCCGAGTGGGATGGGTATGTTCAGACGTGAGTACCATGCTCTCCACACCACTGGAGTCAAGCTATCCAGGCTGATGAAGGCTGATAGCCAGAAACCGGTCCTAGGATGCTTGATTCCGGTCCAGGAAAGACATGGATTGGCAGTTCGGGCTGGACTGTTCCCATGAGGCACAGGGTCAAGGCTGATTTGCATATGGCCATGTCTGACCTGGGGTGGTGTGGAGTGCAAAAAAAGATGGATTTAGGCCCAGATCTCTGTACTGGGGTGAATATATGACATTGTTCTGCATTCTGTCCATCAATTGTTGTTTTTGCATTTTTCACCCCGAGTGGGATGGGTATGCTCAGACGTGAGTCTCATGCTCTCCACACCACTGGAGTCAAGCTATCCAGGCTGATGAAGGCTGATAGCCAGAAACCGGTCCTTGGATGCTTGATTCCGGTCCAGGAAAGACATGGCTTGGCAGTTCGGGCTGGACTGTTCCCATGAGACACAGGGTCAAGGCTGATTTGCATATGGCCATGTCTGACCTGGGGTGGTGTGGAGTGCAAACAACCTATGGATTTAGGCCCAGATCTCTGCACTGGGGTGAATGTATGACATTGTTCTGCATTATGTCCATCAATTATTGATTTTGCATTTGTCACCCCGAGTGGGATGGGTATGCTCAGACGTGAGTCCCATGCTCTCCACACCACTGGAGTCAAGCTAGCCAGGCTGATGAAGGCTGATAGCCAGAAACCGGTCCTTGGATGCTTGAATCTGGTCCAGGAAAGATATGGCTTGGCAGTTCGGGTTGGACTGTTCCCATGAGGCACAGGGTCAAGGCTGATTTGCATATGGGCATGTCTGATCTGGGGTGGTGTGGAGTGCAAAAAACGATGGATTTAGGCCCAGATCTCTGTACTGGGGTGAATGTATGACATTGTTCTGCATTCTGTCCATTTAATTTAATTTAATTGTGGGTTTATATAGCGCTAGAATCAACTCCCGGAGGAGTATCTCCGCGCTTCGACCGCTGGGGAACCCGTCCTGGCTCACCCTGAGAGATGGTCCCTAATGGGTATCTCTAAGGTGCGACCAAGCATCCCCGGCGGTCTGGGGGGCCGTTGTGAAGATGAGGCAAGCTAATGCCCAGAGTTGCCGAGTGTGGTCCCTGACTGGAGTAGGCACCGAGGCGAGAATTATCGAGCCCGCTGACCCTGGTCCACGACCCTGCCGCGTCGGGAATCGAACCCTGGTCCCGGGCCGTCCTCTGCTTACGGGTCTGCCGCCTCTAACCAGTGAGCCACACCACATCAATTGTTGTTTTTGCATTTGTCACCCCGAGTGGGATGGGTATGCTCAGACGTGAGTCCCATGCTCTCCACACCACTGGAGTCAAGCTATCCAGGCAGATGAAGGCTGATAGCCAGAAACCGGTCCTCGGATGCTTGATTCCGGTCCAGGAAAGACATGGCTTGGCAGTTCGGGCTGGACTGTTCCCATGAGGCACAGGGTCAAGGCTGATTTGCATATGGCCATGTCTGACCTGGGGTGGTGTGGAGTGCAAAAAAAGATGGATTTAGGCCCAGATCTCTGTACTGGGGTGAATATATGACATTGTTCTGCATTCTGTCCATCAATTGTTGTTTTTGCATTTGTCACCCCGAGTGGGATGGGTATGCTCAGACGTGAGTCTCATGATCTCCACACCACTGGAGTCAAGCTATCCAGGCTGATGAAGGCTGATAGCCAGAAACCGGTCCTTCGATGCTTGATTCCGGTCCAGGAAAGACATGGCTTGGCAGTTCGGGATGGACTGTTCCCATGAGGCACAGGGTCAAGGCTGATTTGCATATGGCCATGTCTGACCTGGGGTGGTGTGGAGTGCAAAAAAACGATGAATTTAGGCCCAGATCTCTGTACTGGGGTGAATGTATGACATTGTTCTGCATTCTGTTCATCAAATGTTGTTTTTGCATTTGTCACCCCGAGTGGGATGGGTATGTTCAGACGTGAGTACCATGCTCTCCACACCACTGGAGTCAAGCTATCCAGGCTGATGAAGGCTGATAGCCAGAAACCGGTCCTAGGATGCTTGATTCCGGTCCAGGAAAGACATGGATTGGCAGTTCGGGCTGGACTGTTCCCATGAGGCACAGGGTCAAGGCTGATTTGCATATGGCCATGTCTGACCTGGGGTGGTGTGGAGTGCAAAAAAAGATGGATTTAGGCCCAGATCTCTGTACTGGGGTGAATATATGACATTGTTCTGCATTCTGTCCATCAATTGTTGTTTTTGCATTTTTCACCCCGAGTGGGATGGGTATGCTCAGACGTGAGTCTCATGCTCTCCACACCACTGGAGTCAAGCTATCCAGGCTGATGAAGGCTGATAGCCAGAAACCGGTCCTTGGATGCTTGATTCCGGTCCAGGAAAGACATGGCTTGGCAGTTCGGGCTGGACTGTTCCCATGAGACACAGGGTCAAGGCTGATTTGCATATGGCCATGTCTGACCTGGGGTGGTGTGGAGTGCAAACAACCTATGGATTTAGGCCCAGATCTCTGCACTGGGGTGAATGTATGACATTGTTCTGCATTATGTCCATCAATTATTGATTTTGCATTTGTCACCCCGAGTGGGATGGGAATGCTCAGACGTGAGTCCCATGCTCTCCACACCACTGGAGTCAAGCTAGCCAGGCTGATGAAGGCTGATAGCCAGAAACCGGTCCTTGGATGCTTGAATCTGGTCCAGGAAAGATATGGCTTGGCAGTTCGGGTTGGACTGTTCCCATGAGGCACAGGGTCAAGGCTGATTTGCATATGGGCATGTCTGATCTGGGGTGGTGTGGAGTGCAAAAAAACGATGGATTTAGGCCCAGATCTCTGTACTGGGGTGAATGTATGACATTGTTCTGCATTCTGTCCATCAATTGTTGTTTTTGCATTTGTCACCCCGAGTGGGATGGGTATGCTCAGACGTGAGTCCCATGCTCTCCACACCACTGGAGTCAAGCTATCCAGGCAGATGAAGGCTGATAGCCAGAAACCGGTCCTCGGATGCTTGATTCCGGTCCAGGAAAGACATGGCTTGGCAGTTCGGGCTGGACTGTTCCCATGAGGCACAGGGTCAAGGCTGATTTGCATATGGCCATGTCTGACCTGGGGTGGTGTGGAGTGCAAAAAAAGATGGATTTAGGCCCAGATCTCTGTACTGGGGTGAATGTATGACATTGTTCTGCATTCTGTCCATCAATTGTTGTTTTTGCATTTGTCACCCCGAGTGGGATGGGTATGCTCAGACGTGAGTCTCATGCTCTCCACACCACTGGAGTCAAGCTATCCAGGCTGATGAAGGCTGATAGCCAGAAACCGGTCCTTGGATGCTTGATTCCGGTCCAGGAAAGACATGGCTTGGCAGTTCGGGCTGGACTGTTCCCATGAGGCACAGGGTCAAGGCTGATTTGCATATGGCCATGTCTGACCTGGGGTGGTGTGGAGTGCAAAAAAAGATGGATTTAGGCCCAGATCTCTGTACTGGGGTGAATGTATGACATTGTTCTGCATTCTGTCCATCAATTGTTGTTTTTGCATTTGTCACCCCGAGTGGGATGGGTATGCTCAGACGTGAGTCTCATGCTCTCCACACCACTGTAGTCAAGCTATCCAGGCTGATGAAGGCTGATAGCCAGAAACCGGTCCTTGGATGCTTGATTCAGGTCCAGGAAAGACATGGCTTGGCAGTTCGGGCTGGACTGTTCCCATGAGGCACAGGGTCAAGGCTGATTTGCATATGGCCATGTCTGACCTGGGGTGGTGTGGAGTGCAAAAAAAGATGGATTTAGGCCCAGATCTCTGTACTGGGGTGAATATATGACATTGTTCTGCGGTCTGTCCATCAATTGTTGTTTTTGCATTTGTCACCCCGAGTGGGATGGGTATGCTCAGACGTGAGTCTCATGCTCTCCACACCACTGGAGTCAAGCTATCCAGGCTGATGAAGGCTGATAGCCAGAAACCGGTCCTTGGATGCTTGATTCCGGTCCAGGAAAGACATGGCTTGGCAGTTCGGGCTGGACTGTTCCCATGAGGCACAGGGTCAAGGCTGATTTGCATATGGCCATGTCTGACCTGGGGTGGTGTGGAGTGGAAAAAAACGATGGATTTAGGCCCAGATCTCTGTACTGGGGTGAATGTATGACATTGTTCTGCATTCTGTCCATCAATTTTTGTTTTTGCATTTGTCACCCCGAGTGGGATGGGTATGCTCAGACGTGAGTCCCATGCTCTCCACACCACTGGAGTCAAGCTATCCAGGCTGATGAAGGCTGATAGCCAGAAACCGGTACTTGAATGCTCGATTTCGGTCCAGGAAAGACATGGCTTGGCAGTTCGGGCTGGACTGTTCCCATGAGGCACAGGGTCAAGGCTGATTTGCATATGGCCATGTCTGACCTGGGGTGGTGTGGAGTGCAAAAAACGATGGATTTAGGCCCAGATCTCTGTACTGGGGTGAATGTATGACATTGTTCTGCATTCTGTCCATCAATTGTTGTTTTTGCATTTGTCACCCCGAGTGGGATGGGTATGCTCAGACGTGAGTCCCATGCACTCCACACCACTGGAGTCAAGCTATCCAGGCAGATGAAGGCTGATAGCCAGAAACCGGTCCTCGGATGCTTGATTCCGGTCCAGGAAAGACATGGCTTGGCAGTTCGGGCTGGACTGTTCCCATGAGGCACAGGGTCAAGGCTGATTTGCATATGGCCATGTCTGACCTGGGGTGGTGTGGAGTGCAAAAAAAGATGGATTTAGGCCCAGATCTCTGTACTGGGGTGAATGTATGACATTGTTCTGCATTCTGTCCATCAATTGTTGTTTTTGCATTTGTCACCCCGAGTGGGATGGGTATGCTCAGACGTGAGTCTCATGCTCTCCACACCACTGGAGTCAAGCTATCCAGGCTGATGAAGGCTGATAGCCAGAAACCGGTCCTTGGATGCTTGATTCCGGTCCAGGAAAGACATGGCTTGGCAGTTCGGGCTGGATTGTTCCCATGAGGCACAGGGTCAAGGCTGATTTGCATATGGCCATGTCTGACCTGGGGTGGTGTGGAGTGCAAAAAAAGATGGATTTAGGCCCAGATCTCTGTACTGGGGTGAATGTATGACATTGTTCTGCATTCTGTCCATCAATTGTTGTTTTTGCATTTGTCACCCCGAGTGGGATGGGTATGCTCAGACGTGAGTCTCATGCTCTCCACACCACTGTAGTCAAGCTATCCAGGCTGATGAAGGCTGATAGCCAGAAACCGGTCCTTGGATGCTTGATTCCGGTCCAGGAAAGACATGGCTTGGCAGTTCGGGCTGGACTGTTCCCATGAGGCACAGGGTCAAGGCTGATTTGCATATGGCCATGTCTGACCTGGGGTGGTGTGGAGTGCAAAAAAAGATGGATTTAGGCCCAGATCTCTGTACTGGGGTGAATGTATGACATTGTTCTGCATTCTGTCCATCAATTGTTGTTTTTGCATTTGTCACCCCGAGTGGGATGGGTATGCTCAGACGTGAGTCTCATGCTCTCCACACCACTGTAGTCAAGCTATCCAGGCTGATGAAGGCTGATAGCCAGAAACCGGTCCTTGGATGCTTGATTCCGGTCCAGGAAAGACATGGCTTGGCAGTTCGGGCTGGACTGTTCCCATGAGGCACAGGGTCAAGGCTGATTTGCATATGGCCATGTCTGACCTGGGGTGGTGTGGAGTGCAAAAAAAGATGGATTTAGGCCCAGATCTCTGTACTGGGGTGAATATATGACATTGTTCTGCATTCTGTCCATCAATTGTTGTTTTTGCATTTGTCACCCCGAGTGGGATGGGTATGCTCAGACGTGAGTCTCATGCTCTCCACACCACTGGAGTCAAGCTATCCAGGCTGATGAAGGCTGATAGCCAGAAACCGGTCCTTGGATGCTTGATTCCGGTCCAGGAAAGACATGGCTTGGCAGTTTGGGCTGGACTGTTCCCATGAGGCACAGGGTCAAGGCTGATTTGCATATGGCCATGTCTGACCTGGGGTGGTGTGGAGTGGAAAAAAACGATGGATTTAGGCCCAGATCTCTGTACTGGGGTGAATGTATGACATTGTTCTGCATTCTGTCCATCAATTTTTGTTTTTGCATTTGTCACCCCGAGTGGGATGGGTATGCTCAGACGTGAGTCCCATGCTCTCCACACCCCTGGAGTCAAGCTATCCAGGCTGATGAAGGCTGATAGCCAGAAACCGGTCCTTGAATGCTTGATTTCGGTCCAGGAAAGACATGGCTTGGCAGTTCGGGCTGGACTGTTCCCATGAGGCACAGGGTCAAGGCTGATTTGCATATGGCCATGTCTGACCTGGGGTGGTGTGGAGTGGAAAAAAACGATGGATTTAGGCCCAGATCTCTGTACTGGGGTGAATGTATGACATTGTTCTGCATTCTGTCCATCAATTTTTGTTTTTGCATTTGTCACCCCGAGTGGGATGGGTATGCTCAGACGTGAGTCCCATGCTCTCCACACCACTGGAGTCAAGCTATCCAGGCTGATGAAGGCTGATAGCCAGAAACCGGTCCTTGAATGCTCGATTTCGGTCCAGGAAAGACATGGCTTGGCAGTTCGGGCTGGACTGTTCCCATGAGGCACAGGGTCAAGGCTGATTTGCATATGGCCATGTCTGACCTGGGGTGGTGTGGAGTGCAAAAAAACGATGGATTTAGGCCCAGATCTCTGTACTGGGGTGAATGTATGACATTGTTCTGCATTCTGTCCATCAATTGTTGTTTTTGCATTTGTCACCCCGAGTGGGATGGGTATGCTCAGACGTGAGTCCCATGCACTCCACACCACTGGAGTCAAGCTATCCAGGCAGATGAAGGCTGATAGCCAGAAACCGGTCCTCGGATGCTTGATTCCGGTCCAGGAAAGACATGGCTTGGCAGTTCGGGCTGGACTGTTCCCATGAGGCACAGGGTCAAGGCTGATTTGCATATGGCCATGTCTGACCTGGGGTGGTGTGGAGTGCAAAAAAAGATGGATTTAGGCCCAGATCTCTGTACTGGGGTGAATGTATGACATTGTTCTGCATTCTGTCCATCAATTGTTGTTTTTGCATTTGTCACCCCGAGTGGGATGGGTATGCTCAGACGTGAGTCTCATGCTCTCCACACCACTGGAGTCAAGCTATCCAGGCTGATGAAGGCTGATAGCCAGAAACCGGTCCTTGGATGCTTGATTCCGGTCCAGGAAAGACATGGCTTGGCAGTTCGGGCTGGATTGTTCCCATGAGGCACAGGGTCAAGGCTGATTTGCATATGGCCATGTCTGACCTGGGGTGGTGTGGAGTGCAAAAAAACGATGGATTTAGGCCCAGATCTCTGTACTGGGGTGAATGTATGACATTGTTCTGCATTCTGTCCATCAATTGTTGTTTTTGCATTTGTCACCCCGAGTGGGATGGGTATGCTCAGACGTGAGTCCCATGCACTCCACACCACTGGAGTCAAGCTATCCAGGCAGATGAAGGCTGATAGCCAGAAACCGGTCCTCGGATGCTTGATTCCGGTCCAGGAAAGACATGGCTTGGCAGTTCGGGCTGGACTGTTCCCATGAGGCACAGGGTCAAGGCTGATTTGCATATGGCCATGTCTGACCTGGGGTGGTGTGGAGTGCAAAAAAAGATGGATTTAGGCCCAGATCTCTGTACTGGGGTGAATGTATGACATTGTTCTGCATTCTGTCCATCAATTGTTGTTTTTGCATTTGTCACCCCGAGTGGGATGGGTATGCTCAGACGTGAGTCTCATGCTCTCCACACCACTGGAGTCAAGCTATCCAGGCTGATGAAGGCTGATAGCCAGAAACCGGTCCTTGGATGCTTGATTCCGGTCCAGGAAAGACATGGCTTGGCAGTTCGGGCTGGATTGTTCCCATGAGGCACAGGGTCAAGGCTGATTTGCATATGGCCATGTCTGACCTGGGGTGGTGTGGAGTGCAAAAAAAGATGGATTTAGGCCCAGATCTCTGTACTGGGGTGAATGTATGACATTGTTCTGCATTCTGTCCATCAATTGTTGTTTTTGCATTTGTCACCCCGAGTGGGATGGGTATGCTCAGACGTGAGTCTCATGCTCTCCACACCACTGTAGTCAAGCTATCCAGGCTGATGAAGGCTGATAGCCAGAAACCGGTCCTTGGATGCTTGATTCCGGTCCAGGAAAGACATGGCTTGGCAGTTCGGGCTGGACTGTTCCCATGAGGCACAGGGTCAAGGCTGATTTGCATATGGCCATGTCTGACCTGGGGTGGTGTGGAGTGCAAAAAAAGATGGATTTAGGCCCAGATCTCTGTACTGGGGTGAATATATGACATTGTTCTGCATTCTGTCCATCAATTGTTGTTTTTGCATTTGTCACCCCGAGTGGGATGGGTATGCTCAGACGTGAGTCTCATGCTCTCCACACCACTGGAGTCAAGCTATCCAGGCTGATGAAGGCTGATAGCCAGAAACCGGTCCTTGGATGCTTGATTCCGGTCCAGGAAAGACATGGCTTGGCAGTTTGGGCTGGACTGTTCCCATGAGGCACAGGGTCAAGGCTGATTTGCATATGGCCATGTCTGACCTGGGGTGGTGTGGAGTGGAAAAAAACGATGGATTTAGGCCCAGATCTCTGTACTGGGGTGAATGTATGACATTGTTCTGCATTCTGTCCATCAATTTTTGTTTTTGCATTTGTCACCCCGAGTGGGATGGGTATGCTCAGACGTGAGTCCCATGCTCTCCACACCCCTGGAGTCAAGCTATCCAGGCTGATGAAGGCTGATAGCCAGAAACCGGTCCTTGAATGCTTGATTTCGGTCCAGGAAAGACATGGCTTGGCAGTTCGGGCTGGACTGTTCCCATGAGGCACAGGGTCAAGGCTGATTTGCATATGGCCATGTCTGACCTGGGGTGGTGTGGAGTGCAAAAAAACTATGGATTTAGGCCCAGATCTCTGTACTGGGGTGAATGTATGACATTGTTCTGCATTATGTCCATCAATTGTTGTTTTTGCATTTGTCAACCCGAGTGGGATGGGCATGCTCAGACGTGAGTCCCATGCTCTCCACACCACTGGAGTCAAGCTAGCCAGGCTGATGAAGGCTGATAGCCAGAAACCGGTCCTTGGATGCTTGATTCCGGTCCAGGAAAGACATGGCTTGGCAGTTCGGGTTGGACTGTTCCCATGAGGCACAGGGTCAAGGCTGGTTTGCATATGGGCATGTCTGATCTGGGTTGGTGTGGAGTGCAAAAAACGATGGATTTAGGCCCAGATCTCTGTACTGGGGTGAATGTATGACATTGTTCTGCATTCTGTCCATCAATTTTCATTTTTGATTTGTCACCCCAAGTGGGATGGGTATGCTCAGACGTGAGTCCCATGCTCTCCACACCACTGGAGTCAAGCTAACCAGGCTGATGAAGGCTGATAGCCAGAAACAGGTCCTTGGATGCTTGATTCCGGTCCAGGAAAGACATGGCTTGGCAGTTCGGGCTGGACTGTTCCCATGAGGCACAGGGTCAAGGCTGATTTGCATATGGCCATGTCTTACCTGGGGTGGTGTGGAGTGCAGAAAAACGATGGATTTAGGCCCAGATCTCTGTACTAGGGTGAATGTATGACATTGTTCTGCATTCTGTCCATCAATTATTGTTTTTGCATTTGTCACCCCGAGTGGGATGGGTATGATCAGACGTGAGTCTCATGCTCTCCACACCACTGGAGTCAAGCTATCCAGGCTGATGAAGGCTGATAGCCAGAAACCGGTCCTTGGATGCTTGATTCCGGTCCAGGAAAGACATGGCTTGGCAGTTCGGGCTGGACTGTTCCCATGAGGCACAGGGTCAAGGCTGATTTGCATATAGCCATGTCTGACCTGGGGTGGTGTGTAGTGCAAAAAAGATGGTTTTAGGCCCAGATCTCTGTACTGGGGTGAATGTATGACATTGTTCTGCATTCTGTCCATCAATTGTTGTTTTTGCATTTGTCACCCCGAGTGGGATGGGTATGCTCAGACGTGAGTCTCATGCTCTCCACACCACTGGAGTCAATCTATCCAGGCTGATGAAGGCTGATAGCCAGAAACCGGTCCTTGGATGCTTGATTCTGGTCCAGGAAAGACATGGCTTGGCAGTTCGGGCTGGACTGTTCCCGTGAGGCACAGGGTCAAGGCTGATTTGCATATGGCCATGTCTGACCTGGGGTGGTGTGGAGTGCAAAAAAACGATGGATTTAGGCGCAGATCTCGGTACTGGGGTGAATGTATGACATTGTTCTGCATTCTGTCCATCAATTTTCGTTTTTGATTTGTCACCCCAAGTGGGATGGGTATGCTCAGACGTGAGTCCCATGCTCTCCACACCACTGGAGTCAAGCTATCCAGGCTGATGAAGGCTGATAGCCAGAAACAGGTCCTTGGATGCTTGATTCCGGTCCAGGAAAGACATGGCTTGGCAGTTCGGGCTGGACTGTTCCCATGAGGCACAGGGTCAAGGCTGATTTGCATATGGCCATGTCTTACCTGGGGTAGTGTGGAGTGCAGAAAAACGATGGATTTAGGCCCAGATCTCTGTACTAGGGTGAATGTATGACATTGTTCTGCATTCTGTCCATCAATTATTGTTTTTGCATTTGTCACCCCGAGTGGGATGGGTATGATCAGACGTGAGTCTCATGCTCTCCACACCACTGGAGTCAAGCTATCCAGGCTGATGAAGGCTGATAGCCAGAAACCGGTCCTTGGATGCTTGATTCCGGTCCAGGAAAGACATGGCTTGGCAGTTCGGGCTGGACTGTTCCCGTGAGGCACAGGATCAAGGCTGATTTGCATATGGCCATGTCTGACCTGGGGTGGTGTGGAGTGCAAAAAAACTATGGATTTAGGCCCAGATCTCTCTACTGGGGTGAATGTATGACATTGTTCTGCATTCTGTCCGTCAATTGTTGTTTTTGCATTTGTCACCCCAAGTGGGATGGGTATGCTCAGACGTGAGTCCCATGCTCTCCACACCACTGGAGTCAAGCTATCCAGGCTGATGAAGGCTGATAGCCAGAAACAAGTCCTTGGATGCTTGATTCCGGTCCAGGAAAGACATGGCTTGGCAGTTCGGGCTGGACTGTTCCCATGAGGCACAGGGTCAAGGCTGATTTGCATATGGCCATGTCTGACCTGGGGTGGTGTGGAGTGCAAAAAAACGATGGATTTAGGCCCAGATCTCTGTACTGGGGTGAATGTATGATATTGTTTTGCCTTCTGTCCATCAATTGTTGTTTTTGCATTTGTCACCCCGAGTGGGATGGGTATGCTCAGACTTGAGTCCCATGCTCTCCACACCACTGGAGTCAAGCTATCCAGGCTGATGAAGGCTGATAGCCAGAAACCGGTCCTTGGATGCTTGATTCCGGTCCAGGAAAGACATGGCTTGGCAGTTCGGGCTGGACTGTTCCCATGAGGCACAGGGTCAAGGCTGATTTGCATATGGCCATGTCTGACCTGGGGTGGAGTGCAAAAAAACTATGGATTTAGGCCCAGATCTCTGTACTGGGGTGAATGTATGGCATTGTTCTGCATTATGTCCATCAATTGTTGTTTTTGCATTTGTCACCCCGAGTGGGAAGGGTATGCTCAGACGTGAGTCCCATGCTCTCCACACCACTGGAGTCAAGCTATCCAGGCTGATGAAGGCTGATAGCCAGAAACCGGTCCTTGGATGCTTGATTCCGGTCCAGGAAAGACATGGCTTGGCAGTTCGGGTTGGACTGTTCCCATGAGGCACAGGGTCAAGGCTGATTTGCATATGGCCATGTCTGATCTGGGGTGGTCTGGAGTACAAAAAAACGATGGATTTAGGCCCATATCTCTGTACTGGGGTGAATGTATGACATTGTTCTGCATTCTGTCCATCAATTGTTGTTTTTGCATTTGTCACCCCGAGTGGGACGGGTATGCTCAGACGTCAGTCCCATGCTCTCCACACCACTGGAGTCAAGCTATCCAGGAAGATGAAGGCTGATAGCCAGAAACCGGTCCTCGGATGCTTGATTCCGGTCCAGGAAAGACATGGCTTGGCAGTTCGGGCTGGACTGTTCCCATGAGGCACAGGGTCAAGGCTGATTTGCATATGGCCATGTCTGACCTGGGGTGGTGTGGAGTGCAAAAAAAGATGGATTCAGGCCCAGATCTCTGTACTGGGGTGAATGTATGACATTGTTCTGCATTCTGTCCATCAATTGTTGTTTTTGCATTTGTCACCCGAGTGGGATGGGTATGCTCAGACGTGAGTCCCATGCTCTCCACACCACTGGAGTCAAGCTATCCAGGCTGATGAAGGCTGATAGCCAGAAACAGGTCCTTAGATGCTTAATTCCGGTCCAGGAAAGACATGGCTTGGCAGTTCGGGCTGGACTGTTCCCATGAGGCACAGGGTCAAGGCTGATTTGCATATGGCCATGTCTTACCTGGGGTGGTGTGGAGTGCAAAAAACGATGGATTTAGGCCCAGATTTCTGTACTGGGGTGAATGTATGACATTGTTCTGCATTCTATCCATCAATTGTTGTTTTTGCATTTGTCACCCCGAGTGGGATGGGTATGCTGAGACGTGAGTCCCATGCTCTCCACACCACTGGAGTCAAGCTATCCAGGCTGATGGAGGCTGATAGCCAGAAACTGGTCCTTGGATGCTTGATTCCAGTCCAGGAAAGACATGGCTTGTCAGATCGGGCTGGACTGTTCCCATGAGGCACAGGGTCAAGGCTGATTTGCATATGGCCATGTCTGACCTTGGGTGGTGTGGAGTGCAAAAAAACGATGGATTTAGGCCCAGATCTCTATACTGGGGTGAATCTATGACATTGTTCTGCATTCTGTCCATCAATTGTTGTTTTTGCATTCGTCACCCCGAGTGGGATGGGTATGCTCAGACGTGAGTCCCATGTTCTCCACACCACTGGAGTCAAGCTATCCAGGCTGATGATAGCCAGAAACCGGTCCTTGGATGCTTGATTCTGGTCCAGAAAAGACATGGCTTGGCAGTTCGGGCTGGACTGTTCCCATGAGGCACAGGGTCTAGGCTGATTTGCATATGGCCATGTCTGACCTGGGGTGGTGTGGAGTGCAGAAAAACGATGGATTTAGGCCCAGATCTCTGTACTAGGGTGAATGTATGACATTGTTCTGCATTCTGTCCATCAATTATTGTTTTTGCATTTGTCACCCCGAGTGGGACGGGTATGCTCAGACGTGAGTCCCATGCTCTCCACACCACTGGAGTCAAGCTATCCAGGCTGATGAAGGCTGATAGCCAGAAACAGGTCCTTGGATGCTTGATTCCGGTCCAGGAAAGACATGGCTTGGCAGTTCGGGCTGGACTGTTCCCATGAGGCACAGGGTCAAGGCTGATTTGCATATGGCCATGTCTTACCTGGGGTGGTGTGGAGTGCAGAAAAACGATGGATTTAGGCCCAGATCTCTGTACTAGGGTGAATGTATGACATTGTTCTGCATTCTGTCCATCAATTATTGTTTTTGCATTTGTCACCCCGAGTGGGATGGGTATGATCAGACGTGAGTCTCATGCTCTCCACACCACTGGAGTCAAGCTATCCAGGCTGATGAAGGCTGATAGCCAGAAACCGGTCCTTGGATGCTTGATTCCGGTCCAGGAAAGACATGGCTTGGCAGTTCGGGCTGGACTGTTCCCGTGAGGCACAGGATCAAGGCTGATTTGCATATGGCCATGTCTGACCTGGGGTGGTGTGGAGTGCAAAAAAACTATGGATTTAGGCCCAGATCTCTGTACTGGGGTGAATGTATGACATTGTTCTGCATTCTGTCTGTCAATTGTTGTTTTTGCATTTGTCACCCCAAGTGGGATGGGTATGCTCAGACGTGAGTCCCATGCTCTCCACACCACTGGAGTCAAGCTATCCAGGCTGATGAAGGCTGATAGCCAGAAACAGGTCCTTGGATGCTTGATTCCGGTCCAGGAAAGACATGGCTTGGCAGTTCGGGCTGGACTGTTCCCATGAGGCACAGGGTCAAGGCTGATTTGCATATGGCCATGTCTGACCTGGGGTGGTGTGGAGTGCAAAAAAACGATGGATTTAGGCCCAGATCTCTGTACTGGGGTGAATGTATGATATTGTTTTGCCTTCTGTCCATCAATTGTTGTTTTTGCATTTGTCACCCCGAGTGGGATGGGTATGCTCAGACTTGAGTCCCATGCTCTCCACACCACTGGAGTCAAGCTATCCAGGCTGATGAAGGCTGATAGCCAGAAACCGGTCCTTGGATGCTTGATTCCGGTCCAGGAAAGACATGGCTTGGCAGTTCGGGCTGGACTGTTCCCATGAGGCACAGGGTCAAGGCTGATTTGCATATGGCCATGTCTGACCTGGGGTGGAGTGCAAAAAAACTATGGATTTAGGCCCAGATCTCTGTACTGGGGTGAATGTATGGCATTGTTTTGCATTATGTCCATCAATTGTTGTTTTTGCATTTGTCACCCCGAGTGGGAAGGGTATGCTCAGACGTGAGTCCCATGCTCTCCACACCACTGGAGTCAAGCTATCCAGGCTGATGAAGGCTGATAGCCAGAAACCGGTCCTTGGATGCTTGATTCCGGTCCAGGAAAGACATGGCTTGGCAGTTCGGGTTGGACTGTTCCCATGAGGCACAGGGTCAAGGCTGATTTGCATATGGCCATGTCTGATCTGGGGTGGTCTGGAGTACAAAAAAACGATGGATTTAGGCCCATATCTCTGTACTGGGGTGAATGTATGACATTGTTCTGCATTCTGTCCATCAATTGTTGTTTTTGCATTTGTCACCCCGAGTGGGACGGGTATGCTCAGACGTCAGTCCCATGCTCTCCACACCACTGGAGTCAAGCTATCCAGGAAGATGAAGGCTGATAGCCAGAAACCGGTCCTCGGATGCTTGATTCCGGTCCAGGAAAGACATGGCTTGGCAGTTCGGGCTGGACTGTTCCCATGAGGCACAGGGTCAAGGCTGATTTGCATATGGCCATGTCTGACCTGGGGTGGTGTGGAGTGCAAAAAAAGATGGATTCAGGCCCAGATCTCTGTACTGGGGTGAATGTATGACATTGTTCTGCATTCTGTCCATCAATTGTTGTTTTTGCATTTGTCACCCGAGTGGGATGGGTATGCTCAGACGTGAGTCCCATGCTCTCCACACCACTGGAGTCAAGCTATCCAGGCTGATGAAGGCTGATAGCCAGAAACAGGTCCTTAGATGCTTAATTCCGGTCCAGGAAAGACATGGCTTGGCAGTTCGGGCTGGACTGTTCCCATGAGGCACAGGGTCAAGGCTGATTTGCATATGGCCATGTCTTACCTGGGGTGGTGTGGAGTGCAAAAAACGATGGATTTAGGCCCAGATTTCTGTACTGGGGTGAATGTATGACATTGTTCTGCATTCTATCCATCAATTGTTGTTTTTGCATTTGTCACCCCGAGTGGGATGGGTATGCTGAGACGTGAGTCCCATGCTCTCCACACCACTGGAGTCAAGCTATCCAGGCTGATGGAGGCTAATAGCCAGAAACTGGTCCTTGGATGCTTGATTCCAGTCCAGGAAAGACATGGCTTGTCAGATCGGGCTGGACTGTTCCCATGAGGCACAGGGTCAAGGCTGATTTGCATATGGCCATGTCTGACCTTGGGTGGTGTGGAGTGCAAAAAAACGATGGATTTAGGCCCAGATCTCTATACTGGGGTGAATCTATGACATTGTTCTGCATTCTGTCCATCAATTGTTGTTTTTGCATTCGTCACCCCGAGTGGGATGGGTATGCTCAGACGTGAGTCCCATGTTCTCCACACCACTGGAGTCAAGCTATCCAGGCTGATGATAGCCAGAAACCGGTCCTTGGATGCTTGATTCTGGTCCAGAAAAGACATGGCTTGGCAGTTCGGGCTGGACTGTTCCCATGAGGCACAGGGTCTAGGCTGATTTGCATATGGCCATGTCTGACCTGGGGTGGTGTGGAGTGTAAAAAAACGATGGATTTAGTCCCAGATCTCTGTACTGGGGTGAATGTATGACATTGTTCTGCATTCTGTCCATCAATTGTTGTTTTTGCATTTGTCAACCCGAGTGGGTTTGGTATGCTCAGACGTGAGTCCCATGCTCTCCACACAACTGGAGTCAAGCTATCCAGGCTGATGAAGGTTGATAGCCAGAAACTGGTCCTTGGATGCTTGATTCCGGTCCAGGAAATACATGGCTTGGCAGTTCGGGCTCGACTCTTCCCATGAGGCACAGGGTCAAGGCTGATTTGCATATGGCCTTGGCTGACCTTGAGTGGTGTGGAGTGCAAAAAAACGATGGATTTAGGCCCAGATCTCTGTACTGGGGTGAATGTATGAGATTGTTCTGCATTCTGTCCATCAATTGTTGTTTTTGCATTTGTCACCCCGAGTGGGATGGGTATGCTCAGACGTGAGTCCCATGCTCTCCACACCAATGGAGTCAAGCTATCCAGGCTGATGAAGGCTGATAGCCAGAAACTGGTCCTTGGATGCTTGATTCCGGTCCAGGAAAGACATGGCTTGGCAGATCGGGCTGGACTGTTCCCATGAGGCACAGGGTCAAGGCTGATTTGCATATGGCCATGTCTGACCTTGGGTGGTGTCGAGTGCAAATAAACGATGGATTTAGGCCCAGATCTCTGTACTGGGGTGAATGTATGACATTGGTCTGCATTCTGTCCATCAATTGTTATTTTTGCATTTGTCACCCCGAGTGGGATGGGTATGCTCAGACGTGAGTCCCATGCTCTCCACACCACTGGAGTCAAGCTATCCAGGCTGATGAAGGCTGATAGCCAGAAACCGGACCTTGGATGCTTGATTCCGGTCCAGGAAAGTCATGGTTTGGCAGTTCGGGCTGGAATGTTCCCATGAGTCACAGGGTCAATGCTGATTTGCATATGGCCATGTCTGACCTGGGGTGGTGTGGAGTGGAAAAAAACGATGGATTTAGGCCCAGATCTCTGTACTGGGGTGAATGTATGACATTGTTCTG
Source organism: Lissotriton helveticus (assembly GCF_964261635.1). NCBI lineage: Eukaryota > Metazoa > Chordata > Amphibia > Caudata > Salamandridae > Lissotriton > Lissotriton helveticus. The sequence continues at coordinate 59,637,274 of NC_136059.1, forward strand.
CATTCTGTCCATCAATTTTTGTTTTTGCATTTGTCACCCCGAGTGGGATGGGTATGCTCAGACGTGAGTCCCATGCTCTCCACACCACTGGAGTCAAGCTATCCAGGCTGATGAAGGCTGATAGCCAGAAACCGGTCCTTGGATGCTTGATTTCGGTTCAGGAAAGACATGGCTTGGCAGTTCGGGCTGGACTGTTCCCATGAGGCACAGGGTCAAGGCTGATTTGCATATGGCCATGTCTGACCTGGGGTGGTGTGGAGTGCAAAAAAACTATGGATTTAGGCCCAGATCTCTGTACTGGGGTGAATGTATGACATTGTTCTGCATTATGTCCATCAATTGTTGTTTTTGCATTTGTCAACCCGAGTGGGATGGGTATGCTCAGACGTGAGTCCCATGCTCTCCACACCACTGGAGTCAAGCTAGCCAGGCTGATGAAGGCTGATAGCCAGAAACCGGTCCTTGGATGCTTGATTCCGGTCCAGGAAAGACATGGCTTGGCAGTTCGGGTTGGACTGTTCCCATGAGGCACAGGGTCAAGGCTGATTTGCATATGGGCATGTCTGATCTGGGGTGGTGTGGAGTACAAAAAACGATGGATTTAGGCCCAGATCTCTGTACTGGGGTGAATGTATGACATTGTTCTGCATTCTGTCCATCAATTGTTGTTTTTGCATTTGTCACCCCAGTGGGATGGGTATGCTCAGACGTGAGTCTCATGCTCTCCATACCACTGGAGTCAAGCGTTCCAGGCTGATGAAGGCTGATAGCCAGAAACTGGTCCTTGGATGCTTGATTCCGGTCCAGGAAAGACATGGCTTGGCAGTTCGGGCGGACTGTTCCCATGAGGCACAGGGTCAAGGCTGATTTGTATATGGCCATGTCTGACCTGGGGTGGTGTGGAGTGCATAAAAACGATGGATTTAGGCCCAGATCTCTGTACTGGGGTGAATGTATGACATTGTTTTGCCTTCAGTCCATCAATTGTTGTTTTTGCATTTGTCACCCAGAGTGGGACGGGTATGCTCAGACGTCAGTCCCATGCTCTCCACACCACTGGAGTCAAGCTATCCAGGAAGATGAAGGCTGATAGCCAGAAACCGGTCCTCGGATGCTTGATTCCGGTCTAGGAAAGACATGGCTTGGCAGTTCGGGCTGGACTGTTCCCATGAGGCACAGGTCAAGGCTGATTTACATATGGCCATGTCTGACCGGGGGTGGTGTGGAGTGCAAAAAAATATGGATTTAGGCCCAGATCTCTGTATTGGGGTGAATGTATGACATTGTTCTGCATTCTGTCCATCAATTGTTGTTTTTGCATTTGTCACCCCGAGTGGGATGGGTATGCTCAGACGTGAGTCTCATGCTCTCCACACAACTTCAGTCAAGCTATCCAGGCTGATGAAGGCTGATAGCCAGAAACCGGTCCTTGAATGCTTGATTCCGGTCCAGGAAAGACATGGCTTGGCAGTTCGGGCTGGACTGTTCCCATGAGGCACTGGGTCAAGGCTGATTTGCATATGGCCATGTCTGACCTGGGGTGGTGTGGAGTGCAAAAAAAGGTGGATTCAGGCCCAGATCTCTGTACTGGGGTGAATGTATGACATTGTTCTGCATTCTGTCCATCAATTGTTGTTTTTGCATTTGTCACCCCGAGTGGGATGGGTATGCTGAGACGTGAGTCCCATGCTCTCCACACCACTGGAGTCAAGCTATCCAGGCTGATGCAGGCTGATAGCCAGAAACTGGTTCTTGGATGCTTGATTCCAGTCCAGGAAAGACATGGCTTGTCAGATCGGGCTGGACTGTTCCCATGAGGCACAGGGTCAAGGCTGATTTGCATATGGCCATGTCTGACCTTGGGTGGTGTGGAGTGCAAAAAAACGATGGATTTAGGCCCAGATCTCTGTACTGGGGTGAATGTATGACATTGTTCTGCATTCTGTCCATCAATTGTTGTTTTTGCATTCGTCACCCCGAGTGGGATGGGTATGCTCAGACGTGAGTCCCATGTTCTCCACACCAGTGGAGTCAAGCTATCCAGGCTGATGAAGACTGATAGCCAGAAACCGGTCCTTGGATGCTTGATTCCGGTCCAGGAAAGACATGGCTTGGCAGTTCGGGCTGGACTGTTCCCGTGAGGCACAGGATCAAGGCTGATTTGCATATGGCCATGTCTGACCTGGGGTGGTGTGGAGTGCAAGAAACGATGGATTTAGTCCCAGATTTCTGTACTGGGGTGAATGTATGACATTGTTCTGCATTCTGTCCACCAATTGTTGTTTTTGCATTTGTCACCCCGAGTGGGATGGGTATGCTCAGACGTGAGTCCCATGCTCTCCACACCACTGGAGTCAAGCTATCCAGGCTGATGAAGGCTGATAGCCAGAAACTGGTCCTTGGATGCTTGATTCCGGTCCAGGAAAGACATGGCTTGGCAGATCGGGCTGGACTGTTCCCATGAGGCAAAGGGTCAAGGCTGATTTGCATATGGCCATGTCTGACCTGGGGTGGTGTGGAGTGCAAAAAAACTATGGATTTAGGCCCAGATCTCTGTACTGGGGTGAATGTATGACATTGTTCTGCATTCTGTCCATCAATTGTTGTTTTTGCATTTGTCACCCCAAGTGGGATGGGTATGCTCAGACGTGAGTCCCATGCTCTCCACACCACTGGAGTCAAGCTATCCAGGCTGATGAAGGCTGATAGCCAGAAACAGGTCCTTGGATGCTTGATTCCGGTCCAGAAAAAGACATGGCTTGGCAGTTCGGGCTGGACTGTTCCCATGAGGCACAGGGTCAAGGCTGATTTGCATATGGCCATGTCTGACCTGGGGTGGTGTGGAGTGCAAAAAAACGATGGATTTAGGCCCAGATCTCTGTACTGGGGTGAATGTATGACATTGTTTTGCCTTCTGTCCATCAATTGTTGTTTTTGCATTTGTCACCCCGAGTGGGACGGGTATGCTCAGACGTCAGTCCCATGCTCTCCACACCACTGGAGTCAAGCTATCCAGGAAGATGAAGGCTGATAGCCAGAAACCGGTCCTCGGATGCTTGATTCCGGTCTAGGAAAGACATGGCTTGGCAGTTCGGGCTGGACTGTTCCCATGAGGCACAGGTCAAGGCTGATTTACATATGGCCATGTCTGACCGGGGGTGGTGTGGAGTGCAAAAAAATATGGATTTAGGCCCAGATCTCTGTATTGGGGTGAATGTATGACATTGTTCTGCATTCTGTCCATCAATTGTTGTTTTTGCATTTGTCACCCCGAGTGGGATGGGTATGCTCAGACGTGAGTCCCATGCTCTCCACACCACTGGAGTCAAGCTAGCCAGGCTGATGAAGGCTGATAGCCAGAAACCGGTCCTTGGATGCTTGATTCCGGTCCAGGAAAGACATGGCTTGGCAGTTCGGGTTGGACTGTTCCCATGAGGCACAGGGTCAAGGCTGATTTGCATATGGGCATGTCTGATCTGGGGTGGTGTGGAGTACAAAAAACGATGGATTTAGGCCCAGATCTCTGTACTTGGGTGAATGTATGACATTGTTCTGCATTCTGTCCATCAATTGTTGTTTTTGCATTTGTCACCCCAGTGGGATGGGTATGCTCAGACGTGAGTCTCATGCTCTCCATACCACTGGAGTCAAGCGTTCCAGGCTGATGAAGGCTGATAGCCCGAAACCGGTCCTTGGATGCTTGATTCCGGTCCAGGAAAGACATGGCTTGGCAGTTCGGGCGGACTGTTCCCATGAGGCACAGGGTCAAGGCTGATTTGCATATGGCCATGTCTGACCTGGGGTGGTGTGGAGTGCATAAAAACGATGGATTTAGGCCCAGATCTCTGTACTGGGGTGAATGTATGACATTGTTTTGCCTTCAGTCCATCAATTGTTGTTTTTGCATTTGTCACCCAGAGTGGGACGGGTATGCTCAGACGTCAGTCCCATGCTCTCCACACCACTGGAGTCAAGCTATCCAGGAAGATGAAGGCTGATAGCCAGAAACCGGTCCTCGGATGCTTGATTCCGGTCTAGGAAAGACATGGCTTGGCAGTTCGGGCTGGACTGTTCCCATGAGGCACAGGTCAAGGCTGATTTACATATGGCCATGTCTGACCGGGGGTGGTGTGGAGTGCAAAAAAATATGGATTTAGGCCCAGATCTCTGTATTGGGGTGAATGTATGACATTGTTCTGCATTCTGTCCATCAATTGTTGTTTTTGCATTTGTCACCCCGAGTGGGATGGGTATGCTCAGACGTGAGTCTCATGCTCTCCACACAACTTCAGTCAAGCTATCCAGGCTGATGAAGGCTGATAGCCAGAAACCGGTCCTTGAATGCTTGATTCCGGTCCAGGAAAGACATGGCTTGGCAGTTCGGGCTGGACTGTTCCCATGAGGCACTGGGTCAAGGCTGATTTGCATATGGCCATGTCTGACCTGGGGTGGTGTGGAGTGCAAAAAAAGGTGGATTCAGGCCCAGATCTCTGTACTGGGGTGAATGTATGACATTGTTCTGCATTCTGTCCATCAATTGTTGTTTTTGCATTTGTCACCCCGAGTGGGATGGGTATGCTGAGACGTGAGTCCCATGCTCTCCACACCACTGGAGTCAAGCTATCCAGGCTGATGCAGGCTGATAGCCAGAAACTGGTTCTTGGATGCTTGATTCCAGTCCAGGAAAGACATGGCTTGTCAGATCGGGCTGGACTGTTCCCATGAGGCACAGGGTCAAGGCTGATTTGCATATGGCCATGTCTGACCTTGGGTGGTGTGGAGTGCAAAAAAACGATGGATTTAGGCCCAGATCTCTGTACTGGGGTGAATGTATGACATTGTTCTGCATTCTGTCCATCAATTGTTGTTTTTGCATTCGTCACCCCGAGTGGGATGGGTATGCTCAGACGTGAGTCCCATGTTCTCCACACCAGTGGAGTCAAGCTATCCAGGCTGATGAAGACTGATAGCCAGAAACCGGTCCTTGGATGCTTGATTCCGGTCCAGGAAAGACATGGCTCGGCAGTTCGGGCTGGACTGTTCCCGTGAGGCACAGGATCAAGGCTGATTTGCATATGGCCATGTCTGACCTGGGGTGGTGTGGAGTGCAAGAAACGATGGATTTAGTCCCAGATTTCTGTACTGGGGTGAATGTATGACATTGTTCTGCATTCTGTCCACCAATTGTTGTTTTTGCATTTGTCACCCCGAGTGGGATGGGTATGCTCAGACGTGAGTCCCATGCTCTCCACACCACTGGAGTCAAGCTATCCAGGCTGATGAAGGCTGATAGCCAGAAACTGGTCCTTGGATGCTTGATTCCGGTCCAGGAAAGACATGGCTTGGCAGATCGGGCTGGACTGTTCCCATGAGGCAAAGGGTCAAGGCTGATTTGCATATGGCCATGTCTGACCTGGGGTGGTGTGGAGTGCAAAAAAACTATGGATTTAGGCCCAGATCTCTGTACTGGGGTGAATGTATGACATTGTTCTGCATTCTGTCCATCAATTGTTGTTTTTGCATTTGTCACCCCAAGTGGGATGGGTATGCTCAGACGTGAGTCCCATGCTCTCCACACCACTGGAGTCAAGCTATCCAGGCTGATGAAGGCTGATAGCCAGAAACAGGTCCTTGGATGCTTGATTCCGGTCCAGAAAAAGACATGGCTTGGCAGTTCGGGCTGGACTGTTCCCATGAGGCACAGGGTCAAGGCTGATTTGCATATGGCCATGTCTGACCTGGGGTGGTGTGGAGTGCAAAAAAACGATGGATTTAGGCCCAGATCTCTGTACTGGGGTGAATGTATGACATTGTTTTGCCTTCTGTCCATCAATTGTTGTTTTTGCATTTGTCACCCCGAGTGGGACGGGTATGCTCAGACGTCAGTCCCATGCTCTCCACACCACTGGAGTCAAGCTATCCAGGAAGATGAAGGCTGATAGCCAGAAACCGGTCCTCGGATGCTTGATTCCGGTCTAGGAAAGACATGGCTTGGCAGTTCGGGCTGGACTGTTCCCATGAGGCACAGGTCAAGGCTGATTTACATATGGCCATGTCTGACCGGGGGTGGTGTGGAGTGCAAAAAAATATGGATTTAGGCCCAGATCTCTGTATTGGGGTGAATGTATGACATTGTTCTGCATTCTGTCCATCAATTGTTGTTTTTGCATTTGTCACCCCGAGTGGGATGGGTATGCTCAGACGTGAGTCCCATGCTCTCCACACCACTGGAGTCAAGCTAGCCAGGCTGATGAAGGCTGATAGCCAGAAACCGGTCCTTGGATGCTTGATTCCGGTCCAGGAAAGACATGGCTTGGCAGTTCGGGTTGGACTGTTCCCATGAGGCACAGGGTCAAGGCTGATTTGCATATGGGCATGTCTGATCTGGGGTGGTGTGGAGTACAAAAAACGATGGATTTAGGCCCAGATCTCTGTACTGGGGTGAATGTATGACATTGTTCTGCATTCTGTCCATCAATTGTTGTTTTTGCATTTGTCACCCCAGTGGGATGGGTATGCTCAGACGTGAGTCTCATGCTCTCCATACCACTGGAGTCAAGCGTTCCAGGCTGATGAAGGCTGATAGCCCGAAACCGGTCCTTGGATGCTTGATTCCGGTCCAGGAAAGACATGGCTTGGCAGTTCGGGCGGACTGTTCCCATGAGGCACAGGGTCAAGGCTGATTTGCATATGGCCATGTCTGACCTGGGGTGGTGTGGAGTGCATAAAAACGATGGATTTAGGCCCAGATCTCTGTACTGGGGTGAATGTATGACATTGTTTTGCCTTCAGTCCATCAATTGTTGTTTTTGCATTTGTCACCCAGAGTGGGACGGGTATGCTCAGACGTCAGTCCCATGCTCTCCACACCACTGGAGTCAAGCTATCCAGGAAGATGAATGGCTGATAGCCAGAAACCGGTCCTCGGATGCTTGATTCCGGTCTAGGAAAGACATGGCTTGGCAGTTCGGGCTGGACTGTTCCCATGAGGCACAGGTCAAGGCTGATTTACATATGGCCATGTCTGACCGGGGGTGGTGTGGAGTGCAAAAAAATATGGATTTAGGCCCAGATCTCTGTATTGGGGTGAATGTATGACATTGTTCTGCATTCTGTCCATCAATTGTTGTTTTTGCATTTGTCACCCCGAGTGGGATGGGTATGCTCAGACGTGAGTCTCATGCTCTCCACACAACTTCAGTCAAGCTATCCAGGCTGATGAAGGCTGATAGCCAGAAACCGGTCCTTGAATGCTTGATTCCGGTCCAGGAAAGACATGGCTTGGCAGTTCGGGCTGGACTGTTCCCATGAGGCACTGGGTCAAGGCTGATTTGCATATGGCCATGTCTGACCTGGGGTGGTGTGGAGTGCAAAAAAAGGTGGATTCAGGCCCAGATCTCTGTACTGGGGTGAATGTATGACATTGTTCTGCATTCTGTCCATCAATTGTTGTTTTTGCATTTGTCACCCCGAGTGGGATGGGTATGCTGAGACGTGAGTCCCATGCTCTCCACACCACTGGAGTCAAGCTATCCAGGCTGATGCAGGCTGATAGCCAGAAACTGGTTCTTGGATGCTTGATTCCAGTCCAGGAAAGACATGGCTTGTCAGATCGGGCTGGACTGTTCCCATGAGGCACAGGGTCAAGGCTGATTTGCATATGGCCATGTCTGACCTTGGGTGGTGTGGAGTGCAAAAAAACGATGGATTTAGGCCCAGATCTCTGTACTGGGGTGAATGTATGACATTGTTCTGCATTCTGTCCATCAATTGTTGTTTTTGCATTCGTCACCCCGAGTGGGATGGGTATGCTCAGACGTGAGTCCCATGTTCTCCACACCAGTGGAGTCAAGCTATCCAGGCTGATGAAGACTGATAGCCAGAAACCGGTCCTTGGATGCTTGATTCCGGTCCAGGAATGACATGGCTTGGCAGTTCGGGCTGGACTGTTCCCGTGAGGCACAGGATCAAGGCTGATTTGCATATGGCCATGTCTGACCTGGGGTGGTGTGGAGTGCAAGAAACGATGGATTTAGTCCCAGATTTCTGTACTGGGGTGAATGTATGACATTGTTCTGCATTCTGTCCACCAATTGTTGTTTTTGCATTTGTCACCCCGAGTGGGATGGGTATGCTCAGACGTGAGTCCCATGCTCTCCACACCACTGGAGTCAAGCTATCCAGGCTGATGAAGGCTGATAGCCAGAAACTGGTCCTTGGATGCTTGATTCCGGTCCAGGAAAGACATGGCTTGGCAGATCGGGCTGGACTGTTCCCATGAGGCAAAGGGTCAAGGCTGATTTGCATATGGCCATGTCTGACCTGGGTTGGTGTGGAGTGCAAAAAAACTATGGATTTAGGCCCAGATCTCTGTACTGGGGTGAATGTATGACATTGTTCTGCATTCTGTCCATCAATTGTTGTTTTTGCATTTGTCACCCCAAGTGGGATGGGTATGCTCAGACGTGAGTCCCATGCTCTCCACACCACTGGAGTCAAGCTATCCAGGCTGATGAAGGCTGATAGCCAGAAACAGGTCCTTGGATGCTTGATTCCGGTCCAGAAAAAGACATGGCTTGGCAGTTCGGGCTGGACTGTTCCCATGAGGCACAGGGTCAAGGCTGATTTGCATATGGCCATGTCTGACCTGGGGTGGTGTGGAGTGCAAAAAAACGATGGATTTAGGCCCAGATCTCTGTACTGGGGTGAATGTATGACATTGTTTTGCCTTCTGTCCATCAATTGTTGTTTTTGCATTTGTCACCCCGAGTGGGACGGGTATGCTCAGACGTCAGTCCCATGCTCTCCACACCACTGGAGTCAAGCTATCCAGGAAGATGAAGGCTGATAGCCAGAAACCGGTCCTCGGATGCTTGATTCCGGTCTAGGAAAGACATGGCTTGGCAGTTCGGGCTGGACTGTTCCCATGAGGCACAGGTCAAGGCTGATTTACATATGGCCATGTCTGACCGGGGGTGGTGTGGAGTGCAAAAAAATATGGATTTAGGCCCAGATCTCTGTATTGGGGTGAATGTATGACATTGTTCTGCATTCTGTCCATCAATTGTTGTTTTTGCATTTGTCACCCCGAGTGGGATGGGTATGCTCAGACGTGAGTCTCATGCTCTCCACACCACTGAAGTCAAGCTATCCAGGCTGATGAAGGCTGATAGCCAGAAACCGGTCCTTGAATGCTTGATTCCGGTCCAGGAAAGACATGGCTTGGCAGTTCGGGCTGGACTGTTCCCATGAGGCACAGGGTCAAGGCTGATTTGCATATGGCCATGTCTGACCTGGGGTGGTGTGGAGTGCAAAAAAAGATGGATTCAGGCCCAGATCTCTGTACTGGGGTGAATGTATGACATTGTTCTGCATTCTGTCCATCAATTGTTGTTTTTGCATTTGTCACCCCGAGTGGGATGGGTATGCTGAGACGTGAGTCCCATGCTCTCCACACCACTGGAGTCAAGCTATCCAGGCTGATGAAGGCTGATAGCCAGAAACTGGTTCTTGGATGCTTGATTCCAGTCCAGGAAAGACATGGCTTGTCAGATCGGGCTGGACTGTTCCCATGAGGCACAGGGTCAAGGCTGATTTGCATATGGCCATGTCTGACCTTGGGTGGTGTGGAGTGCAAAAAAACGATGGATTTAGGCCCAGATCTCTGTACTGGGGTGAATGTATGACATTGTTCTGCATTCTGTCCATCAATTGTTGTTTTTGCATTCGTCACCCCGAGTGGGATGGGTATGCTCAGACGTGAGTCCCATGTTCTCCACACCAGTGGAGTCAAGCTATCCAGGCTGATGAAGACTGATAGCCAGAAACCGGTCCTTGGATGCTTGATTCCGGTCCAGGAAAGACATGGCTTGGCAGTTCGGGCTGGACTGTTCCCATGAGGCACAGTGTCAAGGCTGATTTGCATATGGCCATATCTGACCTGGGGTGGTGTGGAGTGCAAAAAAAGATGGATTTAGGCCCATATCTCTGTACTGGGGTGAATGTATGATATTGTTCTGCATTCTGTCCATCAATTGTTGTTTTTGCATTTGTCACCCTGAGTGGGATGGGTATGCTCAGACGTGAGTCTCATGCTCTCCACACCACTGGAGTCAAGCTATCCAGGCTGATGATAGCCAGAAACCGGTCCTTGGATGCTTGATTCTGGTCCAGAAAAGACATGGCTTGGTAGTTCGGGCAGGACTGTTCCCATGAGGCACAGGGTCAAGGCTGATTTGCATATGGCCATGTCTGACCTGGGGTGGTGTGGAGTGTAAAAAAACGATGGATTTAGTCCCAGATCTCTGTACTGGGGTGAATGTATGACATTGTTCTGCATTCTGTCCATCAATTGTTGTTTTTGCATTTGTCAACCCGAGTGGGATTGGTATGCTCAGACGTGAGTCCCATGCTCTCCACACAACTGGAGTCAAGCTATCCAGGCTGATGAAGGTTGATAGCCAGAAACTGGTCCTTGGATGCTTGATTCCGGTCCAGGAAATACATGGCTTGGCAGTTCGGGCTCGACTCTTCCCATGAGGCACAGGGTCAAGGCTGATTTGCATATGGCCCTGTCTGACCTTGAGTGGTGTGGAGTGCAAAAAAACGATGGATTTAGGCCCAGATCTCTGTACTGGGGTGAATGTATGAGATTGTTCTGCATTCTGTCCATCAATTGTTGTTTTTGCATTTGTCACCCCGAGTGGGATGGGTATGCTCAGACGTGAGTCCCATGCTCTCCACACCACTGGAGTCAAGCTATCCAGGCTGATGAAGGCTGATAGCCAGAAACTGGTCCTTGGATGCTTGATTCCGGTCCAGGAAAGACATGGCTTGGCAGAGCGGGCTGGACTGTTCCCATGAGGCAAAGGGTCAAGGCTGATTTGCATATGGCCATGTCTGACCTGGGGTGGTGTGGAGTGCAAAAAAACTATGGATTTAGGCCCAGATCTCTGTACTGGGGTGAATGTATGACATTGTTCTGCATTCTGTCCATCAATTGTTGTTTTTGCATTTGTCACCCCAAGTGGGATGGGTATGCTCAGACGTGAGTCCCATGCTCTCCACACCACTGGAGTCAAGCTATCCAGGCTGATGAAGGCTGATAGCCAGAAACAGGTCCTTGGATGCTTGATTCCGGTCCAGAAAAAGACATGGCTTGGGAGTTCGGGCTGGACTGTTCCCATGAGGCACAGGGTCAAGGCTGATTTGCATATGGCCATGTCTGACCTGGGGTGGTGTGGAGTGCAAAAAAACGATGGATTTAGGCCCAGATCTCTGTACTGGGGTGAATGTATGACATTGTTTTGCCTTCTGTCCATCAATTGTTGTTTTTGCATTTGTCACCCCGAGTGGGACGGGTATGCTCAGACGTCAGTCCCATGCTCTCCACACCACTGGAGTCAAGCTATCCAGGAAGATGAAGGCTGATAGCCAGAAACCGGTCCTCGGATGCTTGATTCCGGTCTAGGAAAGACATGGCTTGGCAGTTCGGGCTGGACTGTTCCCATGAGGCACAGGTCAAGGCTGATTTACATATGGCCATGTCTGACCGGGGGTGGTGTGGAGTGCAAAAAAATATGGATTTAGGCCCAGATCTCTGTATTGGGGTGAATGTATGACATTGTTCTGCATTCTGTCCATCAATTGTTGTTTTTGCATTTGTCACCCCGAGTGGGATGGGTATGCTCAGACGTGAGTCCCATGCTCTCCACACCACTGGAGTCAAGCTAGCCAGGCTGATGAAGGCTGATAGCCAGAAACCGGTCCTTGGATGCTTGATTCCGGTCCAGGAAAGACATGGCTTGGCAGTTCGGGTTGGACTGTTCCCATGAGGCACAGGGTCAAGGCTGATTTGCATATGGGCATGTCTGATCTGGGGTGGTGTGGAGTACAAAAAACGATGGATTTAGGCCCAGATCTCTGTACTGGGGTGAATGTATGACATTGTTCTGCATTCTGTCCATCAATTGTTGTTTTTGCATTTGTCACCCCAGTGGGATGGGTATGCTCAGACGTGAGTCTCATGCTCTCCATACCACTGGAGTCAAGCGTTCCAGGCTGATGAAGGCTGATAGCCAGAAACCGGTCCTTGGATGCTTGATTCCGGTCCAGGAAAGACATGGCTTGGCAGTTCGGGCGGACTGTTCCCATGAGGCACAGGGTCAAGGCTGATTTGCATATGGCCATGTCTGACCTGGGGTGGTGTGGAGTGCATAAAAACGATGGATTTAGGCCCAGATCTCTGTACTGGGGTGAATGTATGACATTGTTTTGCCTTCAGTCCATCAATTGTTGTTTTTGCATTTGTCACCCAGAGTGGGACGGGTATGCTCAGACGTCAGTCCCATGCTCTCCACACCACTGGAGTCAAGCTAGCCAGGCTGATGAAGGCTGATAGCCAGAAACCGGTCCTTGGATGCTTGATTCCGGTCCAGGAAAGACATGGCTTGGCAGTTCGGTTGGACTGTTCCCATGAGGCACAGGGTCAAGGCTGATTTGCATATGGGCATGTCTGATCTGGGGTGGTGTGGAGTACAAAAAACGATGGATTTAGGCCCAGATCTCTGTACTGGGGTGAATGTATGACATTGTTCTGCATTCTGTCCATCAATTGTTGTTTTTGCATTTGTCACCCCAGTGGGATGGGTATGCTCAGACGTGAGTCTCATGCTCTCCATACCACTGGAGTCAAGCGTTCCAGGCTGATGAAGGCTGATAGCCAGAAACCGGTCCTTGGATGCTTGATTCCGGTCCAGGAAAGACATGGCTTGGCAGTTCGGGCGGACTGTTCCCATGAGGCACAGGGTCAAGGCTGATTTGCATATGGCCATGTCTGACCTGGGGTGGTGTGGAGTGCATAAAAACGATGGATTCAGGCCCAGATCTCTGTACTGGGGTGAATGTATGACATTGTTCTGCATTCTGTCCATCAATTGTTGTTTTTGCATTTGTCACCCCAGTGGGATGGGTATGCTCAGACGTGAGTCTCATGCTCTCCATACCACTGGAGTCAAGCGTTCCAGGCTGATGAAGGCTGATAGCCAGAAACCGGTCCTCGGATGCTTGATTCCGGTCTAGGAAAGACATGGCTTGGCAGTTCGGGCTGGACTGTTCCCATGAGGCACAGGTCAAGGCTGATTTACATATGGCCATGTCTGACCGGGGGTGGTGTGGAGTGCAAAAAAATATGGATTTAGGCCCAGATCTCTGTATTGGGGTGAATGTATGACATTGTTCTGCATTCTGTCCATCAATTGTTGTTTTTCCATTTGTCACCCCGAGTGGGATGGGTATGCTCAGACGTGAGTCTCATGCTCTCCACACAACTTCAGTCAAGCTATCCAGGCTGATGAAGGCTGATAGCCAGAAACCGGTCCTTGAATGCTTGATTCCGGTCCAGGAAAGACATGGCTTGGCAGTTCGGGCTGGACTGTTCCCATGAGGCACTGGGTCAAGGCTGATTTGCATATGGCCATGTCTGACCTGGGGTGGTGTGGAGTGCAAAAAAAGGTGGATTCAGGCCCAGATCTCTGTACTGGGGTGAATGTATGACATTGTTCTGCATTCTGTCCATCAATTGTTGTTTTTGCATTTGTCACCCCGAGTGGGATGGGTATGCTGAGACGTGAGTCCCATGCTCTCCACACCACTGGAGTCAAGCTATCCAGGCTGATGCAGGCTGATAGCCAGAAACTGGTTCTTGGATGCTTGATTCCAGTCCAGGAAAGACATGGCTTGTCAGATCGGGCTGGACTGTTCCCATGAGGCACAGGGTCAAGGCTGATTTGCATATGGCCATGTCTGACCTTGGGTGGTGTGGAGTGCAAAAAAACGATGGATTTAGGCCCAGATCTCTGTACTGGGGTGAATGTATGACATTGTTCTGCATTCTGTCCATCAATTGTTGTTTTTGCATTCGTCACCCCGAGTGGGATGGGTATGCTCAGACGTGAGTCCCATGTTCTCCACACCAGTGGAGTCAAGCTATCCAGGCTGATGAAGACTGATAGCCAGAAACCGGTCCTTGGATGCTTGATTCCGGTCCAGGAAAGACATGGCTTGGCAGTTCGGGCTGGACTGTTCCCGTGAGGCACAGGATCAAGGCTGATTTGCATATGGCCATGTCTGACCTGGGGTGGTGTGGAGTGCAAGAAACGATGGATTTAGTCCCAGATTTCTGTACTGGGGTGAATGTATGACATTGTTCTGCATTCTGTCCACCAATTGTTGTTTTTGCATTTGTCACCCCGAGTGGGATGGGTATGCTCAGACGTGAGTCCCATGCTCTCCACACCACTGGAGTCAAGCTATCCAGGCTGATGAAGGCTGATAGCCAGAAACTGGTCCTTGGATGCTTGATTCCGGTCCAGGAAAGACATGGCTTGGCAGATCGGGCTGGACTGTTCCCATGAGGCAAAGGGTCAAGGCTGATTTGCATATGGCAATGTCTGACCTGGGGTGGTGTGGAGTGCAAAAAAACTATGGATTTAGGCCCAGATCTCTGTACTGGGGTGAATGTATGACATTGTTCTGCATTCTGTCCATCAATTGTTGTTTTTGCATTTGTCACCCCAAGTGGGATGGGTATGCTCAGACGTGAGTCCCATGCTCTCCACACCACTGGAGTCAAGCTATCCAGGCTGATGAAGGCTGATAGCCAGAAACAGGTCCTTGGATGCTTGATTCCGGTCCAGAAAAAGACATGGCTTGGCAGTTCGGGCTGGACTGTTCCCATGAGGCACAGGGTCAAGGCTGATTTGCATATGGCCATGTCTGACCTGGGGTGGTGTGGAGTGCAAAAAAACGATGGATTTAGGCCCAGATCTCTGTACTGGGGTGAATGTATGACATTGTTTTGCCTTCTGTCCATCAATTGTTGTTTTTGCATTTGTCACCCCGAGTGGGACGGGTATGCTCAGACGTCAGTCCCATGCTCTCCACACCACTGGAGTCAAGCTATCCAGGAAGATGAAGGCTGATAGCCAGAAACCGGTCCTCGGATGCTTGATTCCGGTCTAGGAAAGACATGGCTTGGCAGTTCGGGCTGGACTGTTTCCATGAGGCACAGGTCAAGGCTGATTTACATATGGCCATGTCTGACCGGGGGTGGTGTGGAGTGCAAAAAAATATGGATTTAGGCCCAGATCTCTGTATTGGGGTGAATGTATGACATTGTTCTGCATTCTGTCCATCAATTGTTGTTTTTGCATTTGTCACCCCGAGTGGGATGGGTATGCTCAGACGTGAGTCTCATGCTCTCCACACCACTGAAGTCAAGCTATCCAGGCTGATGAAGGCTGATAGCCAGAAACCGGTCCTTGAATGCTTGATTCCGGTCCAGGAAAGACATGGCTTGGCAGTTCGGGCTGGACTGTTCCCATGAGGCACAGGGTCAAGGCTGATTTGCATATGGCCATGTCTGACCTGGGGTGGTGTGGAGTGCAAAAAAAGATGGATTCAGGCCCAGATCTCTGTACTGGGGTGAATGTATGACATTGTTCTGCATTCTGTCCATCAATTGTTGTTTTTGCATTTGTCACCCCGAGTGGGATGGGTATGCTGAGACGTGAGTCCCATGCTCTCCACACCACTGGAGTCAAGCTATCCAGGCTGATGAAGGCTGATAGCCAGAAACTGGTTCTTGGATGCTTGATTCCAGTCCAGGAAAGACATGGCTTGTCAGATCGGGCTGGACTGTTCCCATGAGGCACAGGGTCAAGGCTGATTTGCATATGGCCATGTCTGACCTTGGGTGGTGTGGAGTGCAAAAAAACGATGGATTTAGGCCCAGATCTCTGTACTGGGGTGAATGTATGACATTGTTCTGCATTCTGTCCATCAATTGTTGTTTTTGCATTCGTCACCCCGAGTGGGATGGGTATGCTCAGACGTGAGTCCCATGTTCTCCACACCAGTGGAGTCAAGCTATCCAGGCTGATGAAGACTGATAGCCAGAAACCGGTCCTTGGATGCTTGATTCCGGTCCAGGAAAGACATGGCTTGGCAGTTCGGGCTGGACTGTTCCCATGAGGCACAGTGTCAAGGCTGATTTGCATATGGCCATATCTGACCTGGGGTGGTGTGGAGTGCAAAAAAAGATGGATTTAGGCCCATATCTCTGTACTGGGGTGAATGTATGATATTGTTCTGCATTCTGTCCATCAATTGTTGTTTTTGCATTTGTCACCCTGAGTGGGATGGGTATGCTCAGACGTGAGTCTCATGCTCTCCACACCACTGGAGTCAAGCTATCCAGGCTGATGATAGCCAGAAACCGGTCCTTGGATGCTTGATTCTGGTCCAGAAAAGACATGGCTTGGTAGTTCGGGCAGGACTGTTCCCATGAGGCACAGGGTCAAGGCTGATTTGCATATGGCCATGTCTGACCTGGGGTGGTGTGGAGTGTAAAAAAACGATGGATTTAGTCCCAGATCTCTGTACTGGGGTGAATGTATGACATTGTTCTGCATTCTGTCCATCAATTGTTGTTTTTGCATTTGTCAACCCGAGTGGGATTGGTATGCTCAGACGTGAGTCCCATGCTCTCCACACAACTGGAGTCAAGCTATCCAGGCTGATGAAGGTTGATAGCCAGAAACTGGTCCTTGGATGCTTGATTCCGGTCCAGGAAATACATGGCTTGGCAGTTCGGGCTCGACTCTTCCCATGAGGCACAGGGTCAAGGCTGATTTGCATATGGCCCTGTCTGACCTTGAGTGGTGTGGAGTGCAAAAAAACGATGGATTTAGGCCCAGATCTCTGTACTGGGGTGAATGTATGAGATTGTTCTGCATTCTGTCCATCAATTGTTGTTTTTGCATTTGTCACCCCGAGTGGGATGGGTATGCTCAGACGTGAGTCCCATGCTCTCCACACCACTGGAGTCAAGCTATCCAGGCTGATGAAGGCTGATAGCCAGAAACTGGTCCTTGGATGCTTGATTCCGGTCCAGGAAAGACATGGCTTGGCAGAGCGGGCTGGACTGTTCCCATGAGGCACAGGGTCAAGGCTGATTTGCATATGGCCATGTCTGACCTTGGGTGGTGTGGAGTGCAAATAAACGATGGATTTAGGCCCAGATCTCTGTACTGGGGTGAATGTATGACATTGGTCTGCATTCTGTCCATCAATTGTTATTTTTGCATTTGTCACCCCGAGTGGGATGGGTATGCTCAGACGTGAGTTCCATGCTCTCCACACCACTGGAGTCAAGCTATCCAGGCTGATGAAGGCTGATAGCCAGAAACCGGACCTTGGATGCTTGATTCCGGTCCAGGAAAGTCATGGTTTGGCAGTTCGGGCTGGACTGTTCCCTTGAGGCACAGGGTCAATGCTGATTTGCATATGGCCATGTCTGACCTGGGGTGGTGTGGAGTGCAAAAAAAAGATGGATTTAGGCCCAGATCTCTGTACTGGGGTGAATGTATGACATTGTTCTGCATTCTGTCCATCAATTGTTGTTTTTGCATTTGTCACCTTGAGTGGGATGGGTATGCTCAGACGTGAGTCCCATGCTCTGCACACCACTGGAGTCAAGCTATCCAGGCTGATGAAGGCTGATAGCCAGAAACCGGTCATGGATGCTTGATTCTGGTCCAGGAAAGACATGGCTTGGCAGTTCGGGCTGGACTGTTCCCGTGAGGCACAGGATCAAGGCTGATTTGCATATGGCCATGTCAGACCTGGGGTGATGTGGAGTGCAAGAAACGATGCATTTAGGCCCTGATCTCTGTACTGGGGTGAATGTATGACATTGTTCTGCATTCTGTCCATCAATTGTTATTTTTGCATTTGTCACCCCGAGTGGGATGGGTATGCTCAGACGTGAGTCTCATGCTCTCCACACCACTGAAGTCAAGCTATCCAGGCTGATGAAGGCTGATAGCCAGAAACCGGTCCTTGAATGCTTTATTCCGGTCCAGGAAAGACATGGCTTGGCAGTTCGGGCTGGACTGTTCCCATGAGGCACAGGGTCAAGGCTGATTTTCATATGGCCATGTCTGACCTGGGGTGGTGTGGAGTGCAAAAAAAGATGGATTTAAGCCCAGATCTCTGTACTGGGGTGAATGTATGACATTGTTCTGCATTCTGTCCATCAATTGTTGTTTTTGCATGTGTAACCCGAGTGGGATGGGTATGCTCAGACGTGAGTCTCATGCTCTCCACACCACTGGAGTCAAGCTATCCAGGCTGATGAAGGCTGATAGCCAGAAACCGGTCCTTGGATGCTTGATTCCGGTCCAGGAAAGACATGGCTTGGCAGTTCGTGCTGGACTGTTCCCATGAGGCACAGGGTCAAGGCTCATTTGCATATGGCCATGTCAGACCTGGGGTGGTGTAGAGTGCAAAAAAACGATGGATTTAGGCCCAGATCTCTGTACTGGGGTGAATGTATGACATTGTTCTGCATTCTGTCAATCAATTGTTGTTTTTGCATTTGTCACCCCGAGTGGGATGGGTATGCTCTGACGTGAGTCCCATGCTCTCCACACCACTGGAGTCAAGCTATCCAGGCTGATGAAGGCTGATAGCCAGAAACAGGTCCTTGGATGCTTGATTCCGGTCCAGGAAAGACATGGCTTGGCAGTTCGGGCTGGACTGTTCCCATGAGGCACAGGGTCCAGGCTGATTTGCATATGGCCATGTCTTACCTGGGGTGGTGTGGAGTGCAAAAAAACGATGGATTTAGGCCCAGATTTCTGTACTGGGGTGAATGTATGACATTGTTCTGCATTCTGTCCATCAATTGTTGTTTTTGCATTTGTCACCCGAGTGGGATGGGTATGCTCAGACGTGAGTCTCATGCTCTCCACACCGCTGGAGTCAAGCTATCCAGGCTGATGAAGGCTGATAGCCAGAAACCGGTCCTTGGATGCTTCATTCTGGTCCAGGAAAGACATGGCTTGGCAGTTCGGGCTGGACTGTTCCCATGAGGCACAGGGTCAAGGCTGATTTGCATATGGCCATGTCTGACCTGGGGTGGTGTAGAGTGCAAAAAAACAATGGATTTAGGCCCAGATCTCTGTACTGGCGTGAATGTATGACATTGTTCTGCATTCTGTCAATCAATTGTTGTTTTTGCATTTGTCACCCCCAGTGGGATGGGTATGCTCAGACGTGAGTCCCATGCTCTCCACACCACTGGAGTCAAGCTATCCAGGCTGATGAAGGCTGATAGCCAGAAACAGGTCCTTGGATGCTTGATTCCGGTCCGGAAAAGACATGGCTTGGCAGTTCGGGCTGGACTGTTCCCATGAGGCACAGGGTCAAGGCTGATTTGCATATGGCCATGTCTGAACTGGGGTGGTGTGGAGTGTAAAAAAACGATGGATTTAGGCCCAGATCTCTGTACTAGGGTGAATGTATGACATTGTTCTGCATTCTGTCCATCAATTGTTGTTTTTGCATTTGTCAACCCGAGTGGGATTGGTATGCTCAGACGTGAGTCCCATGCTCTCCACACACTGGAGTCAAGCTATCCAGGCTGATGAAGGTTGATAGCCAGAAACTGGTCCTTGGATGCTTGATTCCGGTCCAGGAAAGACATGGCTTGGCAGTTCGGGCTCGACTGTTCCCAGGAGGCACAGGGTAAAGGCTGATTTGCATATGGCCATGTCTGACCTTGGGTGGTGTGGAGTGCAAAAAAACGGTGGATTTAGGCCCAGATCTCTGTACTGGGGTGAATGTATGACATTGTTCTGCATTCTGTCCATCAATTGTTGTTTTTGCATTTGTCACCCCGAGTGGGATGGGTATGCTCAGACGTGAGTCCCATGCTCTCCACACCACTGGAGTCAAGCTATCCAGGAAGATGAAGGCTGATAGCCAGAAACCAGTCCTCGGATGCTTGATTCCGGTCTAGGAAAGACATGGCTTGGCAGTTCGGGCTGGACTGTTTCCATGAGGCACAGGTCAAGGCTGATTTACATATGGCCATGTCTGACCGGGGGTGGTGTGGAGTGCAAAAAAATATGGATTTAGGCCCAGATCTCTGTATTGGGGTGAATGTATGACATTGTTCTGCATTCTGTCCATCAATTGTTGTTTTTGCATTTGTCACCCCGAGTGGGATGGGTATGCTCAGACGTGAGTCTCATGCTCTCCACACCACTGAAGTCAAGCTATCCAGGCTGATGAAGGCTGATAGCCAGAAACCGGTCCTTGAATGCTTGATTCCGGTCCAGGAAAGACATGGCTTGGCAGTTCGGGCTGGACTGTTCCCATGAGGCACAGGGTCAAGGCTGATTTGCATATGGCCATGTCTGACCTGGGGTGGTGTGGAGTGCAAAAAACGATGGATTCAGGCCCAGATCTCTGTACTGGGGTGAATGTATGACATTGTTCTGCATTCTGTCCATCAATTGTTGTTTTTGCATTTGTCACCCCGAGTGGGATGGGTATGCTGAGACGTGAGTCCCATGCTCTCCACACCACTGGAGTCAAGCTATCCAGGCTGATGAAGGCTGATAGCCAGAAACTGGTTCTTGGATGCTTGATTCCAGTCCAGGAAAGACATGGCTTGTCAGATCGGGCTGGACTGTTCCCATGAGGCACAGGGTCAAGGCTGATTTGCATATGGCCATGTCTGACCTTGGGTGGTGTGGAGTGCAAAAAAACGATGGATTTAGGCCCAGATCTCTGTACTGGGGTGAATGTATGACATTGTTCTGCATTCTGTCCATCAATTGTTGTTTTTGCATTCGTCACCCCGAGTGGGATGGGTATGCTCAGACGTGAGTCCCATGTTCTCCACACCAGTGGAGTCAAGCTATCCAGGCTGATGAAGACTGATAGCCAGAAACCGGTCCTTGGATGCTTGATTCCGGTCCAGGAAAGACATGGCTTGGCAGTTCGGGCTGGACTGTTCCCATGAGGCACAGTGTCAAGGCTGATTTGCATATGGCCATATCTGACCTGGGGTGGTGTGGAGTGCAAAAAAAGATGGATTTAGGCCCATATCTCTGTACTGGGGTGAATGTATGATATTGTTCTGCATTCTGTCCATCAATTGTTGTTTTTGCATTTGTCACCCTGAGTGGGATGGGTATGCTCAGACGTGAGTCTCATGCTCTCCACACCACTGGAGTCAAGCTATCCAGGCTGATGATAGCCAGAAACCGGTCCTTGGATGCTTGATTCTGGTCCAGAAAAGACATGGCTTGGTAGTTCGGGCAGGACTGTTCCCATGAGGCACAGGGTCAAGGCTGATTTGCATATGGCCATGTCTGACCTGGGGTGGTGTGGTGTGTAAAAAAACGATGGATTTAGTCCCAGATCTCTGTACTGGGGTGAATGTATGACATTGTTCTGCATTCTGTCCATCAATTGTTGTTTTTGCATTTGTCAACCCGAGTGGGATTGGTATGCTCAGACGTGAGTCCCATGCTCTCCACACAACTGGAGTCAAGCTATCCAGGCTGATGAAGGTTGATAGCCAGAAACTGGTCCTTGGATGCTTGATTCCGGTCCAGGAAATACATGGCTTGGCAGTTCGGGCTCGACTCTTCCCATGAGGCACAGGGTCAAGGCTGATTTGCATATGGCCCTGTCTGACCTTGAGTGGTGTGGAGTGCAAAAAAACGATGGATTTAGGCCCAGATCTCTGTACTGGGGTGAATGTATGAGATTGTTCTGCATTCTGTCCATCAATTGTTGTTTTTGCATTTGTCACCCCGAGTGGGATGGGTATGCTCAGACGTGAGTCCCATGCTCTCCACACCACTGGAGTCAAGCTATCCAGGCTGATGAAGGCTGATAGCCAGAAACTGGTCCTTGGATGCTTGATTCCGGTCCAGGAAAGACATGGCTTGGCAGAGCGGGCTGGACTGTTCCCATGAGGCACAGGGTCAAGGCTGATTTGCATATGGCCATGTCTGACCTTGGGTGGTGTGGAGTGCAAATAAACGATGGATTTAGGCCCAGATCTCTGTACTGGGGTGAATGTATGACATTGGTCTGCATTCTGTCCATCAATTGTTATTTTTGCATTTGTCACCCCGAGTGGGATGGGTATGCTCAGACGTGAGTTCCATGCTCTCCACACCACTGGAGTCAAGCTATCCAGGCTGATGAAGGCTGATAGCCAGAAACCGGACCTTGGATGCTTGATTCCGGTCCAGGAAAGTCATGGTTTGGCAGTTCGGGCTGGACTGTTCCCATGAGGCACAGGGTCAATGCTGATTTGCATATGGCCATGTCTGACCTGGGGTGGTGTGGAGTGCAAAAAAAAGATGGATTTAGGCCCAGATCTCTGTACTGGGGTGAATGTATGACATTGTTCTGCATTCTGTCCATCAATTGTTGTTTTTGCATTTGTCACCTTGAGTGGGATGGGTATGCTCAGACGTGAGTCCCATGCTCTGCACACCACTGGAGTCAAGCTATCCAGGCTGATGAAGGCTGATAGCCAGAAACCGGTCATGGATGCTTGATTCTGGTCCAGGAAAGACATGGCTTGGCAGTTCGGGCTGGACTGTTCCCGTGAGGCACAGGATCAAGGCTGATTTGCATATGGCCATGTCAGACCTGGGGTGATGTGGAGTGCAAGAAACGATGCATTTAGGCCCTGATCTCTGTACTGGGGTGAATGTATGACATTGTTCTGCATTCTGTCCATCAATTGTTATTTTTGCATTTGTCACCCCGAGTGGGATGGGTATGCTCAGACGTGAGTCTCATGCTCTCCACACCACTGAAGTCAAGCTATCCAGGCTGATGAAGGCTGATAGCCAGAAACCGGTCCTTGAATGCTTTATTCCGGTCCAGGAAAGACATGGCTTGGCAGTTCGGGCTGGACTGTTCCCATGAGGCACAGGGTCAAGGCTGATTTTCATATGGCCATGTCTGACCTGGGGTGGTGTGGAGTGCAAAAAAAGATGGATTTAAGCCCAGATCTCTGTACTGGGGTGAATGTATGACATTGTTCTGCATTCTGTCCATCAATTGTTGTTTTTGCATGTGTAACCCGAGTGGGATGGGTATGCTCAGACGTGAGTCTCATGCTCTCCACACCACTGGAGTCAAGCTATCCAGGCTGATGAAGGCTGATAGCCAGAAACCGGTCCTTGGATGCTTGATTCCGGTCCAGGAAAGACATGGCTTGGCAGTTCGTGCTGGACTGTTCCCATGAGGCACAGGGTCAAGGCTCATTTGCATATGGCCATGTCAGACCTGGGGTGGTGTAGAGTGCAAAAAAACGATGGATTTAGGCCCAGATCTCTGTACTGGGGTGAATGTATGACATTGTTCTGCATTCTGTCAATCAATTGTTGTTTTTGCATTTGTCACCCCGAGTGGGATGGGTATGCTCTGACGTGAGTCCCATGCTCTCCACACCACTGGAGTCAAGCTATCCAGGCTGATGAAGGCTGATAGCCAGAAACAGGTCCTTGGATGCTTGATTCCGGTCCAGGAAAGACATGGCTTGGCAGTTCGGGCTGGACTGTTCCCATGAGGCACAGGGTCCAGGCTGATTTGCATATGGCCATGTCTTACCTGGGGTGGTGTGGAGTGCAAAAAAACGATGGATTTAGGCCCAGATTTCTGTACTGGGGTGAATGTATGACATTGTTCTGCATTCTGTCCATCAATTGTTGTTTTTGCATTTGTCACCCGAGTGGGATGGGTATGCTCAGACGTGAGTCTCATGCTCTCCACACCGCTGGAGTCAAGCTATCCAGGCTGATGAAGGCTGATAGCCAGAAACCGGTCCTTGGATGCTTCATTCTGGTCCAGGAAAGACATGGCTTGGCAGTTCGGGCTGGACTGTTCCCATGAGGCACAGGGTCAAGGCTGATTTGCATATGGCCATGTCTGACCTGGGGTGGTGTAGAGTGCAAAAAAACAATGGATTTAGGCCCAGATCTCTGTACTGGCGTGAATGTATGACATTGTTCTGCATTCTGTCAATCAATTGTTGTTTTTGCATTTGTCACCCCCAGTGGGATGGGTATGCTCAGACGTGAGTCCCATGCTCTCCACACCACTGGAGTCAAGCTATCCAGGCTGATGAAGGCTGATAGCCAGAAACAGGTCCTTGGATGCTTGATTCCGGTCCGGAAAAGACATGGCTTGGCAGTTCGGGCTGGACTGTTCCCATGAGGCACAGGGTCAAGGCTGATTTGCATATGGCCATGTCTGAACTGGGGTGGTGTGGAGTGTAAAAAAACGATGGATTTAGGCCCAGATCTCTGTACTAGGGTGAATGTATGACATTGTTCTGCATTCTGTCCATCAATTGTTGTTTTTGCATTTGTCAACCCGAGTGGGATTGGTATGCTCAGACGTGAGTCCCATGCTCTCCACACACTGGAGTCAAGCTATCCAGGCTGATGAAGGTTGATAGCCAGAAACTGGTCCTTGGATGCTTGATTCCGGTCCAGGAAAGACATGGCTTGGCAGTTCGGGCTCGACTGTTCCCAGGAGGCACAGGGTAAAGGCTGATTTGCATATGGCCATGTCTGACCTTGGGTGGTGTGGAGTGCAAAAAAACGGTGGATTTAGGCCCAGATCTCTGTACTGGGGTGAATGTATGACATTGTTCTGCATTCTGTCCATCAATTGTTGTTTTTGCATTTGTCACCCCGAGTGGGATGGGTATGCTCAGACGTGAGTCCCATGCTCTCCACACCACTGGAGTCAAGCTATCCAGGCTGATGAAGGCTGATAGCCAGAAACTTGTCCTTGGATGCTTGATTCCGGTCCAGGAAAGACATGGCTTGGCAGATCGGGCTGGACTGTTCCCATGAGGCACGGAGTCAAGGCTGATTTGCATATGGCCATGTCTGACCTTGGGTGGTGTGGAGTGCAAATAAAAGATGGATTTAGGCCCAGATCTCTGTACTGGGGTGAATGTATGACATTGTTCTGCATTCTGTCCATCAATTGTTGTTTTTGCATTTGTCACCCCGAGTGGGATGGGTATGCTCAGACGTGAGTCCCATACTCTCCACACCACTGGAGTCAAGCTATCCAGGCTGATGAAGGCTGATAGCCAGAAACTGGTCCTTGGATGCTTGATTCCGGTCCAGTAAAGACATGGCTTGGCAGTTCGGGCTGGACTGTTCCCATGAAGCACAGGGTCAAGGCTGATTTGCATATGGCCATGTCTGACCTGGGGTGGTGTGGAGTGCAAAAAAACAATTGATTTAGGCCCAGATCTCTGTACTGGGGTGAATGTATGACATTGTTCTGCATTCTGTCCATCAATTGTTGTTTTTGCATTTGTCACCTTGAGTGGGATGGGTATGCTCAGACGTGAGTCCCATGCTCTGCACACCACTGGAGTCAAGCTATCCAGGCTGATGAAGGCTGATAGCCAGAAACCGGTCATGGATGCTTGATTCTGGTCCAGGAAAGACATGGCTTGGCAGTTCGGGCTGGACTGTTCCCGTGAGGCACAGGATCAAGGCTGATTTGCATATGGCCATGTCAGACCTGGGGTGATGTGGAGTGCAAGAAACGATGCATTTAGGCCCTGATCTCTGTACTGGGGTGAATGTATGACATTGTTCTGCATTCTGTCCATCAATTGTTATTTTTGCATTTGTCACCCCCAGTGGGATGGGTATGCTCAGACGTGAGTCCCATGCTCTCCACACCACTGGAGTCAAGCTATCCAGGCTGATGAAGGCTGATAGCCAGAAACAGGTCCTTGGATGCTTGATTCCGGTCCGGAAAAGACATGGCTTGGCAGTTCGGGCTGGACTGTTCCCATGAGGCACAGGGTCAAGGCTGATTTGCATATGGCCATGTCTGAACTGGGGTGGTGTGGAGTGTAAAAAAACGATGGATTTAGGCCCAGATCTCTGTACTAGGGTGAATGTATGACATTGTTCTGCATTCTGTCCATCAATTGTTGTTTTTGCATTTGTCAACCCGAGTGGGATTGGTATGCTCAGACGTGAGTCCCATGCTCTCCACACACTGGAGTCAAGCTATCCAGGCTGATGAAGGTTGATAGCCAGAAACTGGTCCTTGGATGCTTGATTCCGGTCCAGGAAAGACATGGCTTGGCAGTTCGGGCTCGACTGTTCCCAGGAGGCACAGGGTAAAGGCTGATTTGCATATGGCCATGTCTGACCTTGGGTGGTGTGGAGTGCAAAAAAACGGTGGATTTAGGCCCAGATCTCTGTACTGGGGTGAATGTATGACATTGTTCTGCATTCTGTCCATCAATTGTTGTTTTTGCATTTGTCACCCCGAGTGGGATGGGTATGCTCAGACGTGAGTCCCATGCTCTCCACACCACTGGAGTCAAGCTATCCAGGAAGATGAAGGCTGATAGCCAGAAACCGGTCCTCGGATGCTTGATTCCGGTCTAGGAAAGACATGGCTTGGCAGTTCGGGCTGGACTGTTTCCATGAGGCACAGGTCAAGGCTGATTTACATATGGCCATGTCTGACCGGGGGTGGTGTGGAGTGCAAAAAATATATGGATTTAGGCCCAGATCTCTGTATTGGGGTGAATGTATGACATTGTTCTGCATTCTGTCCATCAATTGTTGTTTTTGCATTTGTCACCCCGAGTGGGATGGGTATGCTCAGACGTGAGTCTCATGCTCTCCACACCACTGAAGTCAAGCTATCCAGGCTGATGAAGGCTGATAGCCAGAAACAGGTCCTTGGATGCTTGATTCCGGTCCGGAAAAGACATGGCTTGGCAGTTCGGGCTGGACTGTTCCCATGAGGCACAGGGTCAAGGCTGATTTGCATATGGCCATGTCTGAACTGGGGTGGTGTGGAGTGTAAAAAAACGATGGATTTAGGCCCAGATCTCTGTACTAGGGTGAATGTATGACATTGTTCTGCATTCTGTCCATCAATTGTTGTTTTTGCATTTGTCAACCCGAGTGGGATTGGTATGCTCAGACGTGAGTCCCATGCTCTCCACACACTGGAGTCAAGCTATCCAGGCTGATGAAGGTTGATAGCCAGAAACTGGTCCTTGGATGCTTGATTCCGGTCCAGGAAAGACATGGCTTGGCAGTTCGGGCTCGACTGTTCCCAGGAGGCACAGGGTAAAGGCTGATTTGCATATGGCCATGTCTGACCTTGGGTGGTGTGGAGTGCAAAAAAACGGTGGATTTAGGCCCAGATCTCTGTACTGGGGTGAATGTATGACATTGTTCTGCATTCTGTCCATCAATTGTTGTTTTTGCATTTGTCACCCCGAGTGGGATGGGTATGCTCAGACGTGAGTCCCATGCTCTCCACACCACTGGAGTCAAGCTATCCAGGCTGATGAAGGCTGATAGCCAGAAACTTGTCCTTGGATGCTTGATTCCGGTCCAGGAAAGACATGGCTTGGCAGATCGGGCTGGACTGTTCCCATGAGGCACGGAGTCAAGGCTGATTTGCATATGGCCATGTCTGACCTTGGGTGGTGTGGAGTGCAAATAAAAGATGGATTTAGGCCCAGATCTCTGTACTGGGGTGAATGTATGACATTGTTCTGCATTCTGTCCATCAATTGTTGTTTTTGCATTTGTCACCC
The DNA here is from genome assembly GCF_964261635.1 of Lissotriton helveticus. Classification (NCBI taxonomy): domain Eukaryota; kingdom Metazoa; phylum Chordata; class Amphibia; order Caudata; family Salamandridae; genus Lissotriton; species Lissotriton helveticus. Next base: position 59,664,770 of record NC_136059.1, read on the forward strand.
CGAGTGGGATGGGTATGCTCAGACGTGAGTCCCATACTCTCCACACCACTGGAGTCAAGCTATCCAGGCTGATGAAGGCTGATAGCCAGAAACTGGTCCTTGGATGCTTGATTCCGGTCCAGTAAAGACATGGCTTGGCAGTTCGGGCTGGACTGTTCCCATGAAGCACAGGGTCAAGGCTGATTTGCATATGGCCATGTCTGACCTGGGGTGGTGTGGAGTGCAAAAAAACAATTGATTTAGGCCCAGATCTCTGTACTGGGGTGAATGTATGACATTGTTCTGCATTCTGTCCATCAATTGTTGTTTTTGCATTTGTCACCTTGAGTGGGATGGGTATGCTCAGACGTGAGTCCCATGCTCTGCACACCACTGGAGTCAAGCTATCCAGGCTGATGAAGGCTGATAGCCAGAAACCGGTCATGGATGCTTGATTCTGGTCCAGGAAAGACATGGCTTGGCAGTTCGGGCTGGACTGTTCCCGTGAGGCACAGGATCAAGGCTGATTTGCATATGGCCATGTCAGACCTGGGGTGATGTGGAGTGCAAGAAACGATGCATTTAGGCCCTGATCTCTGTACTGGGGTGAATGTATGACATTGTTCTGCATTCTGTCCATCAATTGTTATTTTTGCATTTGTCACCCCCAGTGGGATGGGTATGCTCAGACGTGAGTCCCATGCTCTCCACACCACTGGAGTCAAGCTATCCAGGCTGATGAAGGCTGATAGCCAGAAACAGGTCCTTGGATGCTTGATTCCGGTCCGGAAAAGACATGGCTTGGCAGTTCGGGCTGGACTGTTCCCATGAGGCACAGGGTCAAGGCTGATTTGCATATGGCCATGTCTGAACTGGGGTGGTGTGGAGTGTAAAAAAACGATGGATTTAGGCCCAGATCTCTGTACTAGGGTGAATGTATGACATTGTTCTGCATTCTGTCCATCAATTGTTGTTTTTGCATTTGTCAACCCGAGTGGGATTGGTATGCTCAGACGTGAGTCCCATGCTCTCCACACACTGGAGTCAAGCTATCCAGGCTGATGAAGGTTGATAGCCAGAAACTGGTCCTTGGATGCTTGATTCCGGTCCAGGAAAGACATGGCTTGGCAGTTCGGGCTCGACTGTTCCCAGGAGGCACAGGGTAAAGGCTGATTTGCATATGGCCATGTCTGACCTTGGGTGGTGTGGAGTGCAAAAAAACGGTGGATTTAGGCCCAGATCTCTGTACTGGGGTGAATGTATGACATTGTTCTGCATTCTGTCCATCAATTGTTGTTTTTGCATTTGTCACCCCGAGTGGGATGGGTATGCTCAGACGTGAGTCCCATGCTCTCCACACCACTGGAGTCAAGCTATCCAGGAAGATGAAGGCTGATAGCCAGAAACCGGTCCTCGGATGCTTGATTCCGGTCTAGGAAAGACATGGCTTGGCAGTTCGGGCTGGACTGTTTCCATGAGGCACAGGTCAAGGCTGATTTACATATGGCCATGTCTGACCGGGGGTGGTGTGGAGTGCAAAAAATATATGGATTTAGGCCCAGATCTCTGTATTGGGGTGAATGTATGACATTGTTCTGCATTCTGTCCATCAATTGTTGTTTTTGCATTTGTCACCCCGAGTGGGATGGGTATGCTCAGACGTGAGTCTCATGCTCTCCACACCACTGAAGTCAAGCTATCCAGGCTGATGAAGGCTGATAGCCAGAAACCGGTCCTTGAATGCTTGATTCCGGTCCAGGAAAGACATGGCTTGGCAGTTCGGGCTGGACTGTTCCCATGAGGCACAGGGTCAAGGCTGATTTGCATATGGCCATGTCTGACCTGGGGTGGTGTGGAGTGCAAAAAACGATGGATTCAGGCCCAGATCTCTGTACTGGGGTGAATGTATGACATTGTTCTGCATTCTGTCCATCAATTGTTGTTTTTGCATTTGTCACCCCGAGTGGGATGGGTATGCTGAGACGTGAGTCCCATGCTCTCCACACCACTGGAGTCAAGCTATCCAGGCTGATGAAGGCTGATAGCCAGAAACTGGTTCTTGGATGCTTGATTCCAGTCCAGGAAAGACATGGCTTGTCAGATCGGGCTGGACTGTTCCCATGAGGCACAGGGTCAAGGCTGATTTGCATATGGCCATGTCTGACCTTGGGTGGTGTGGAGTGCAAAAAAACGATGGATTTAGGCCCAGATCTCTGTACTGGGGTGAATGTATGACATTGTTCTGCATTCTGTCCATCAATTGTTGTTTTTGCATTCGTCACCCCGAGTGGGATGGGTATGCTCAGACGTGAGTCCCATGTTCTCCACACCAGTGGAGTCAAGCTATCCAGGCTGATGAAGACTGATAGCCAGAAACCGGTCCTTGGATGCTTGATTCCGGTCCAGGAAAGACATGGCTTGGCAGTTCGGGCTGGACTGTTCCCATGAGGCACAGTGTCAAGGCTGATTTGCATATGGCCATATCTGACCTGGGGTGGTGTGGAGTGCAAAAAAAGATGGATTTAGGCCCATATCTCTGTACTGGGGTGAATGTATGATATTGTTCTGCATTCTGTCCATCAATTGTTGTTTTTGCATTTGTCACCCTGAGTGGGATGGGTATGCTCAGACGTGAGTCTCATGCTCTCCACACCACTGGAGTCAAGCTATCCAGGCTGATGATAGCCAGAAACCGGTCCTTGGATGCTTGATTCTGGTCCAGAAAAGACATGGCTTGGTAGTTCGGGCAGGACTGTTCCCATGAGGCACAGGGTCAAGGCTGATTTGCATATGGCCATGTCTGACCTGGGGTGGTGTGGAGTGTAAAAAAACGATGGATTTAGTCCCAGATCTCTGTACTGGGGTGAATGTATGACATTGTTCTGCATTCTGTCCATCAATTGTTGTTTTTGCATTTGTCAACCCGAGTGGGATTGGTATGCTCAGACGTGAGTCCCATGCTCTCCACACAACTGGAGTCAAGCTATCCAGGCTGATGAAGGTTGATAGCCAGAAACTGGTCCTTGGATGCTTGATTCCGGTCCAGGAAATACATGGCTTGGCAGTTCGGGCTCGACTCTTCCCATGAGGCACAGGGTCAAGGCTGATTTGCATATGGCCCTGTCTGACCTTGAGTGGTGTGGAGTGCAAAAAAACGATGGATTTAGGCCCAGATCTCTGTACTGGGGTGAATGTATGAGATTGTTCTGCATTCTGTCCATCAATTGTTGTTTTTGCATTTGTCACCCCGAGTGGGATGGGTATGCTCAGACGTGAGTCCCATGCTCTCCACACCACTGGAGTCAAGCTATCCAGGCTGATGAAGGCTGATAGCCAGAAACTGGTCCTTGGATGCTTGATTCCGGTCCAGGAAAGACATGGCTTGGCAGAGCGGGCTGGACTGTTCCCATGAGGCACAGGGTCAAGGCTGATTTGCATATGGCCATGTCTGACCTTGGGTGGTGTGGAGTGCAAATAAACGATGGATTTAGGCCCAGATCTCTGTACTGGGGTGAATGTATGACATTGGTCTGCATTCTGTCCATCAATTGTTATTTTTGCATTTGTCACCCCGAGTGGGATGGGTATGCTCAGACGTGAGTTCCATGCTCTCCACACCACTGGAGTCAAGCTATCCAGGCTGATGAAGGCTGATAGCCAGAAACCGGACCTTGGATGCTTGATTCCGGTCCAGGAAAGTCATGGTTTGGCAGTTCGGGCTGGACTGTTCCCATGAGGCACAGGGTCAATGCTGATTTGCATATGGCCATGTCTGACCTGGGGTGGTGTGGAGTGCAAAAAAAAGATGGATTTAGGCCCAGATCTCTGTACTGGGGTGAATGTATGACATTGTTCTGCATTCTGTCCATCAATTGTTGTTTTTGCATTTGTCACCTTGAGTGGGATGGGTATGCTCAGACGTGAGTCCCATGCTCTGCACACCACTGGAGTCAAGCTATCCAGGCTGATGAAGGCTGATAGCCAGAAACCGGTCATGGATGCTTGATTCTGGTCCAGGAAAGACATGGCTTGGCAGTTCGGGCTGGACTGTTCCCGTGAGGCACAGGATCAAGGCTGATTTGCATATGGCCATGTCAGACCTGGGGTGATGTGGAGTGCAAGAAACGATGCATTTAGGCCCTGATCTCTGTACTGGGGTGAATGTATGACATTGTTCTGCATTCTGTCCATCAATTGTTATTTTTGCATTTGTCACCCCGAGTGGGATGGGTATGCTCAGACGTGAGTCTCATGCTCTCCACACCACTGAAGTCAAGCTATCCAGGCTGATGAAGGCTGATAGCCAGAAACCGGTCCTTGAATGCTTTATTCCGGTCCAGGAAAGACATGGCTTGGCAGTTCGGGCTGGACTGTTCCCATGAGGCACAGGGTCAAGGCTGATTTTCATATGGCCATGTCTGACCTGGGGTGGTGTGGAGTGCAAAAAAAGATGGATTTAAGCCCAGATCTCTGTACTGGGGTGAATGTATGACATTGTTCTGCATTCTGTCCATCAATTGTTGTTTTTGCATGTGTAACCCGAGTGGGATGGGTATGCTCAGACGTGAGTCTCATGCTCTCCACACCACTGGAGTCAAGCTATCCAGGCTGATGAAGGCTGATAGCCAGAAACCGGTCCTTGGATGCTTGATTCCGGTCCAGGAAAGACATGGCTTGGCAGTTCGTGCTGGACTGTTCCCATGAGGCACAGGGTCAAGGCTCATTTGCATATGGCCATGTCAGACCTGGGGTGGTGTAGAGTGCAAAAAAACGATGGATTTAGGCCCAGATCTCTGTACTGGGGTGAATGTATGACATTGTTCTGCATTCTGTCAATCAATTGTTGTTTTTGCATTTGTCACCCCGAGTGGGATGGGTATGCTCTGACGTGAGTCCCATGCTCTCCACACCACTGGAGTCAAGCTATCCAGGCTGATGAAGGCTGATAGCCAGAAACAGGTCCTTGGATGCTTGATTCCGGTCCAGGAAAGACATGGCTTGGCAGTTCGGGCTGGACTGTTCCCATGAGGCACAGGGTCCAGGCTGATTTGCATATGGCCATGTCTTACCTGGGGTGGTGTGGAGTGCAAAAAAACGATGGATTTAGGCCCAGATTTCTGTACTGGGGTGAATGTATGACATTGTTCTGCATTCTGTCCATCAATTGTTGTTTTTGCATTTGTCACCCGAGTGGGATGGGTATGCTCAGACGTGAGTCTCATGCTCTCCACACCGCTGGAGTCAAGCTATCCAGGCTGATGAAGGCTGATAGCCAGAAACCGGTCCTTGGATGCTTCATTCTGGTCCAGGAAAGACATGGCTTGGCAGTTCGGGCTGGACTGTTCCCATGAGGCACAGGGTCAAGGCTGATTTGCATATGGCCATGTCTGACCTGGGGTGGTGTAGAGTGCAAAAAAACAATGGATTTAGGCCCAGATCTCTGTACTGGCGTGAATGTATGACATTGTTCTGCATTCTGTCAATCAATTGTTGTTTTTGCATTTGTCACCCCCAGTGGGATGGGTATGCTCAGACGTGAGTCCCATGCTCTCCACACCACTGGAGTCAAGCTATCCAGGCTGATGAAGGCTGATAGCCAGAAACAGGTCCTTGGATGCTTGATTCCGGTCCGGAAAAGACATGGCTTGGCAGTTCGGGCTGGACTGTTCCCATGAGGCACAGGGTCAAGGCTGATTTGCATATGGCCATGTCTGAACTGGGGTGGTGTGGAGTGTAAAAAAACGATGGATTTAGGCCCAGATCTCTGTACTAGGGTGAATGTATGACATTGTTCTGCATTCTGTCCATCAATTGTTGTTTTTGCATTTGTCAACCCGAGTGGGATTGGTATGCTCAGACGTGAGTCCCATGCTCTCCACACACTGGAGTCAAGCTATCCAGGCTGATGAAGGTTGATAGCCAGAAACTGGTCCTTGGATGCTTGATTCCGGTCCAGGAAAGACATGGCTTGGCAGTTCGGGCTCGACTGTTCCCAGGAGGCACAGGGTAAAGGCTGATTTGCATATGGCCATGTCTGACCTTGGGTGGTGTGGAGTGCAAAAAAACGGTGGATTTAGGCCCAGATCTCTGTACTGGGGTGAATGTATGACATTGTTCTGCATTCTGTCCATCAATTGTTGTTTTTGCATTTGTCACCCCGAGTGGGATGGGTATGCTCAGACGTGAGTCCCATGCTCTCCACACCACTGGAGTCAAGCTATCCAGGCTGATGAAGGCTGATAGCCAGAAACTTGTCCTTGGATGCTTGATTCCGGTCCAGGAAAGACATGGCTTGGCAGATCGGGCTGGACTGTTCCCATGAGGCACGGAGTCAAGGCTGATTTGCATATGGTCATGTCTGACCTTGGGTGGTGTGGAGTGCAAATAAAAGATGGATTTAGGCCCAGATCTCTGTACTGGGGTGAATGTATGACATTGTTCTGCATTCTGTCCATCAATTGTTGTTTTTGCATTTGTCACCCCGAGTGGGATGGGTATGCTCAGACGTGAGTCCCATACTCTCCACACCACTGGAGTCAAGCTATCCAGGCTGATGAAGGCTGATAGCCAGAAACTGGTCCTTGGATGCTTGATTCCGGTCCAGTAAAGACATGGCTTGGCAGTTCGGGCTGGACTGTTCCCATGAAGCACAGGGTCAAGGCTGATTTGCATATGGCCATGTCTGACCTGGGGTGGTGTGGAGTGCAAAAAAACAATTGATTTAGGCCCAGATCTCTGTACTGGGGTGAATGTATGACATTGTTCTGCATTCTGTCCATCAATTGTTGTTTTTGCATTTGTCACCTTGAGTGGGATGGGTATGCTCAGACGTGAGTCCCATGCTCTGCACACCACTGGAGTCAAGCTATCCAGGCTGATGAAGGCTGATAGCCAGAAACCGGTCATGGATGCTTGATTCTGGTCCAGGAAAGACATGGCTTGGCAGTTCGGGCTGGACTGTTCCCGTGAGGCACAGGATCAAGGCTGATTTGCATATGGCCATGTCAGACCTGGGGTGATGTGGAGTGCAAGAAACGATGCCTTTAGGCCCTGATCTCTGTACTGGGGTGAATGTATGACATTGTTCTGCATTCTGTCCATCAATTGTTATTTTTGCATTTGTCACCCCGAGTGGGATGGGTATGCTCAGACGTGAGTCTCATGCTCTCCACACCACTGAAGTCAAGCTATCCAGGCTGATGAAGGCTGATAGCCAGAAACCGGTCCTTGGATGCTTGATTCCGGTCCAGGAAAGACATGGCTTGGCAGTTCGTGCTGGACTGTTCCCATGAGGCACAGGGTCAAGGCTCATTTGCATATGGCCATGTCTGACCTGGGGTGGTGTGGAGTGCAAAAAAAGATGGATTTAAGCCCAGATCTCTGTACTGGGGTGAATGTATGACATTGTTCTGCATTCTGTCCATCAATTGTTGTTTTTGCATGTGTAACCCGAGTGGGATGGGTATGCTCAGACGTGAGTCTCATGCTCTCCACACCACTGGAGTCAAGCTATCCAGGCTGATGAAGGCTGATAGCCAGAAACCGGTCCTTGGATGCTTGATTCCGGTCCAGGAAAGACATGGCTTGGCAGTTCGTGCTGGACTGTTCCCATGAGGCACAGGGTCAAGGCTCATTTGCATATGGCCATGTCAGACCTGGGGTGGTGTAGAGTGCAAAAAAACGATGGATTTAGGCCCAGATCTCTGTACTGGGGTGAATGTATGACATTGTTCTGCATTCTGTCAATCAATTGTTGTTTTTGCATTTGTCACCCCGAGTGGGATGGGTATGCTCTGACGTGAGTCCCATGCTCTCCACACCACTGGAGTCAAGCTATCCAGGGTAAAGAAGACTGATAGCCAGAAACCAGTCCTTGGATGCTTGATTCCGGTCCAGGAAAGACATGGCTTGGCAGTTCGGGCTGGACTGTTCCCATGAGGCACAGGGTCCAGGCTGATTTGCATATGGCCATGTCTTACCTGGGGTGGTGTGGAGTGCAAAAAAACGATGGATTTAGGCCCAGATTTCTGTACTGGGGTGAATGTATGACATTGTTCTGCATTCTGTCCATCAATTGTTGTTTTTGCATTTGTCACCCGAGTGGGATGGGTATGCTCAGACGTGAGTCTCATGCTCTCCACACCGCTGGAGTCAAGCTATCCAGGCTGATGAAGGCTGATAGCCAGAAACCGGTCCTTGGATGCTTCATTCTGGTCCAGGAAAGACATGGCTTGGCAGTTCGGGCTGGACTGTTCCCATGAGGCACAGGGTCAAGGCTGATTTGCATATGGCCATGTCTGACCTGGGGTGGTGTAGAGTGCAAAAAAACAATGGATTTAGGCCCAGATCTCTGTACTGGCGTGAATGTATGACATTGTTCTGCATTCTGTCAATCAATTGTTGTTTTTGCATTTGTCACCCCCAGTGGGATGGGTATGCTCAGACGTGAGTCCCATGCTCTCCACACCACTGGAGTCAAGCTATCCAGGCTGATGAAGGCTGATAGCCAGAAACAGGTCCTTGGATGCTTGATTCCGGTCCGGAAAAGACATGGCTTGGCAGTTCGGGCTGGACTGTTCCCATGAGGCACAGGGTCAAGGCTGATTTGCATATGGCCATGTCTGAACTGGGGTGGTGTGGAGTGTAAAAAAACGATGGATTTAGGCCCAGATCTCTGTACTAGGGTGAATGTATGACATTGTTCTGCATTCTGTCCATCAATTGTTGTTTTTGCATTTGTCAACCCGAGTGGGATTGGTATGCTCAGACGTGAGTCCCATGCTCTCCACACACTGGAGTCAAGCTATCCAGGCTGATGAAGGTTGATAGCCAGAAACTGGTCCTTGGATGCTTGATTCCGGTCCAGGAAAGACATGGCTTGGCAGTTCGGGCTCGACTGTTCCCAGGAGGCACAGGGTAAAGGCTGATTTGCATATGGCCATGTCTGACCTTGGGTGGTGTGGAGTGCAAAAAAACGGTGGATTTAGGCCCAGATCTCTGTACTGGGGTGAATGTATGACATTGTTCTGCATTCTGTCCATCAATTGTTGTTTTTGCATTTGTCACCCCGAGTGGGATGGGTATGCTCAGACGTGAGTCCCATGCTCTCCACACCACTGGAGTCAAGCTATCCAGGGTAAAGAAGACTGATAGCCAGAAACCAGTCCTTGGATGCTTGATTCCGATCCAGGAAAGACATTGCTTGGCAGTTCGGGCTGGACTGTTCACATGAGGCACAGTGTCAAGGCTGATTAGCATAGGCCATGTCTGACCAGGGGTGGTGTGGAGTGCAAAATAAGATGGATTTAGGCCCATATCTCTGTACTGGGGTGAATGTATGACATTGTTCTGCATTCTGTCCATCAATTGTTGTTTTTGCATTTGTCACCCCGAGTGGGATGGGTATGCTCAGACGTGAGTCCCATGCTCTCCACACCACTGGAGTCAAGCTATCCAGGCTGATGAAGGCTGATAGCCAGAAACTGGTCCTTGGATGCTTGATTCCGGTCCAGTAAAGACATGGCTTGGCAGTTCGGGCTGGACTGTTCCCATGAAGCACAGGGTCAAGGCTGATTTGCATATGGCCATGTCTGACCTGGGGTGGTGTGGAGTGCAAAAAAACAATTGATTTAGGCCCAGATCTCTGTACTGGGGTGAATGTATGACATTGTTCTGCATTCTATCCATCAATTATTGTTTTTGCATTTGTCACCCCGAGTGGGATGGGTATGCTCAGACGTGAGTCTCATGCTCTCCACACCACTGAAGTCAAGCTATCCAGGCTGATAGCCAGAAACAGGTCTTTGGATGCTTGATTCCGGTCCAGGAAAGACATGGCTTGGCAGTTCGGGCTGGACTGTTCCCATGAGGCACAGGGTCAAGGCTGATTTGCATATGGCCATGTCTGACCTGGGGTGGTGTGGAGTGCAAAAAAACAATGGATTTAGGCCCAGATCTCTGTACTGGGGTGAATGTATGACATTGTTCTGCATTCTGTCCATCAATTGTTGTTTTTGCATTTGTCACCCCGAGTGGGATGGGTATGCTCAGACGTGAGTCCCATGCTCTCCACACCACTGGAGTCAAGCTATCCAGGGTAAAGAAGACTGATAGCCAGAAACCAGTCCTTGGATGCTTGATTCCGATCCAGGAAAGACATTGCTTGGCAGTTCGGGCTGGACTGTTCACATGAGGCACAGTGTCAAGGCTGATTAGCATAGGCCATGTCTGACCAGGGGTGGTGTGGAGTGCAAAATAAGATGGATTTAGGCCCATATCTCTGTACTGGGGTGAATGTATGACATTGTTCTGCATTCTGTCCATCAATTGTTGTTTTTGCATTTGTCACCCCGAGTGGGATAGGTATGCTCAGACGTGAGTCTCATGCTCTCCACACCACTGGAGTCAAGCTATCCAGGCTGATTAAGGCGGATAGCCAGAAACCGGTCCTTGGATGCTTGATTCCGGTCCAGGAAAGACATGGCTTGGCAGTTCGGGCTGGACTGTTCCCATGAGGCACAGGGTCAAGGCTGATTTGCATATGGCCATGTCTGACATGGGGTGGTGTGGAGTGCAAAAAAATTATGGATTTAGGCCCAGATCTCTGTACTGGGGTGAATGTATGACATTGTTCTGCATTCTTTCAATCAATTGTTGTTTTTGCATTTGTCACCTCGAGTGGGATGGGTATGCTCAGATGTGAGTCCCATGCTCTGCACCCCACTGGAGTCAAGCTATCCAGGCTGATGAAGGCTGATAGCCAGAAACCGGTCCTTGGATGCTTGATTCCGGTCCAGGAAAGAGATGGCTTGGCAGTTCGGGCTGGACTGTTCCCATGAGGCACAGTGTCAAGGCTGATTTGCATATGGCCACGTCTGACCTGGGGTGGTGTGGAGTGCAAAAAAAGATGGATTTAGGCCCAGATTTCAATGCCCAGATTTGATGCCAAGCCATGTCTAGGAAAGACATGGCTTGGCAGTTCGGGCTGGACTGTTCCCATGAGGCACAGGTCAAGGCTGATTTACATATGGCCATGTCTGACCGGGGGTGGTGTGGAGTGCAAAAAAATATGGATTTAGGCCCAGATCTCTGTACTGGGGTGAATATATGACATTGTTCTGCGGTCTGTCCATCAATTGTTGTTTTTGCATTTGTCACCCCGAGTGGGATGGGTATGCTCAGACGTGAGTCTCATGCTCTCCACACCACTGGAGTCAAGCTATCCAGGCTGATGAAGGCTGATAGCCAGAAACCGGTCCTTGGATGCTTGATTCCGGTCCAGGAAAGACATGGCTTGGCAGTTCGGGCTGGACTGTTCCCATGAGGCACAGGGTCAAGGCTGATTTGCATATGGCCATGTCTGACCTGGGGTGGTGTGGAGTGGAAAAAAACGATGGATTTAGGCCCAGATCTCTGTACTGGGGTGAATGTATGACATTGTTCTGCATTCTGTCCATCAATTTTTGTTTTTGCATTTGTCACCCCGAGTGGGATGGGTATGCTCAGACGTGAGTCCCATGCTCTCCACACCACTGGAGTCAAGCTATCCAGGCTGATGAAGGCTGATAGCCAGAAACCGGTCCTTGAATGCTTGATTTCGGTCCAGGAAAGACATGGCTTGGCAGTTCGGGCTGGACTGTTCCCATGAGGCACAGGGTCAAGGCTGATTTGCATATGGCCATGTCTGACCTGGGGTGGTGTGGAGTGCAAAAAAACGATGGATTTAGGCCCAGATCTCTGTACTGGGGTGAATGTATGACATTGTTCTGCATTCTGTCCATCAATTGTTGTTTTTGCATTTGTCACCCCGAGTGGGATGGGTATGCTCAGACGTGAGTCCCATGCACTCCACACCACTGGAGTCAAGCTATCCGGGCAGATGAAGGCTGATAGCCAGAAACCGGTCCTCGGATGCTTGATTCCGGTCCAGGAAAGACATGGCTTGGCAGTTCGGGCTGGACTGTTTCCATGAGGCACAGGGTCAAGGCTGATTTGCATATGGCCATGTCTGACCTGGGGTGGTGTGGAGTGCAAAAAAAGATGGATTTAGGCCCAGATCTCTGTACTGGGGTGAATGTATGACATTGTTCTGCATTCTGTCCATCAATTGTTGTTTTTGCATTTGTCACCCCGAGTGGGATGGGTATGCTCAGACGTGAGTCTCATGCTCTCCACACCACTGGAGTCAAGCTATCCAGGCTGATGAAGGCTGATAGCCAGAAACCGGTCCTTGGATGCTTGATTCCGGTCCAGGAAAGACATGGCTTGGCAGTTCGGGCTGGACTGTTCCCATGAGGCACAGGGTCAAGGCTGATTTGCATATGGCCATGTCTGACCTGGGGTGGTGTGGAGTGCAAAAAAAGATGGATTTAGGCCCAGATCTCTGTACTGGGGTGAATGTATGACATTGTTCTGCATTCTGTCCATCAATTGTTGTTTTTGCATTTGTCACCCCGAGTGGGATGGGTATGCTCAGACGTGAGTCTCATGCTCTCCACACCACTGTAGTCAAGCTATCCAGGCTGATGAAGGCTGATAGCCAGAAACCGGTCCTTGGATGCTTGATTCCGGTCCAGGAAAGACATGGCTTGGCAGTTCGGGCTGGACTGTTCCCATGAGGCACAGGGTCAAGGCTGATTTGCATATGGCCATGTCTGACCTGGGGTGGTGTGGAGTGCAAAAAAAGATGGATTTAGGCCCAGATCTCTGTACTGGGGTGAATGTATGACATTGTTCTGCATTCTGTCCATCAATTGTTGTTTTTGCATTTGTCACCCCGAGTGGGATGGGTATGCTCAGACGTGAGTCTCATGCTCTCCACACCACTGTAGTCAAGCTATCCAGGCTGATGAAGGCTGATAGCCAGAAACCGGTCCTTGGATGCTTGATTCCGGTCCAGGAAAGACATGGCTTGGCAGTTCGGGCTGGACTGTTCCCATGAGGCACAGGGTCAAGGCTGATTTGCATATGGCCATGTCTGACCTGGGGTTGTGTGGAGTGCAAAAAAAGATGGATTTAGGCCCAGATCTCTGGACTGGGGTGAATATATGACATTGTTCTGCATTCTGTCCATCAATTGTTGTTTTTGCATTTGTCACCCCGAGTGGGATGGGTATGCTCAGACGTGAGTCTCATGCTCTCCACACCACTGGAGTCAAGCTATCCAGGCTGATGAAGGCTGATAGCCAGAAACCGGTCCTTGGATGCTTGATTCCGGTCCAGGAAAGACATGGCTTGGCAGTTTGGGCTGGACTGTTCCCATGAGGCACAGGGTCAAGGCTGATTTGCATATGGCCATGTCTGACCTGGGGTGGTGTGGAGTGGAAAAAAACGATGGATTTAGGCCCAGATCTCTGTACTGGGGTGAATGTATGACATTGTTCTGCATTCTGTCCATCAATTTTTGTTTTTGCATTTGTCACCCCGAGTGGGATGGGTATGCTCAGACGTGAGTCCCATGCTCTCCACACCCCTGGAGTCAAGCTATCCAGGCTGATGAAGGCTGATAGCCAGAAACCGGTCCTTGAATGCTTGATTTCGGTCCAGGAAATACATGGCTTGGCAGTTCGGGCTGGACTGTTCCCATGAGGCACAGGGTCAAGGCTGATTTGCATATGGCCATGTCTGACCTGGGGTGGTGTGGAGTGCAAAAAAACTATGGATTTAGGCCCAGATCTCTGTACTGGGGTGAATGTATGACATTGTTCTGCATTATGTCCATCAATTGTTGTTTTTGCATTTGTCAACCCGAGTGGGATGGGCATGCTCAGACGTGAGTCCCATGCTCTCCACACCACTGGAGTCAAGCTAGCCAGGCTGATGAAGGCTGATAGCCAGAAACCGGTCCTTGGATGCTTGATTCCGGTCCAGGAAAGACATGGCTTGGCAGTTCGGGTTGGACTGTTCCCATGAGGCACAGGGTCAAGGCTGGTTTGCATATGGGCATGTCTGATCTGGGTTGGTGTGGAGTGCAAAAAACGATGGATTTAGGCCCAGATCTCTGTACTGGGGTGAATGTATGACATTGTTCTGCATTCTGTCCATCAATTTTCATTTTTGATTTGTCACCCCAAGTGGGATGGGTATGCTCAGACGTGAGTCCCATGCTCTCCACACCACTGGAGTCAAGCTAACCAGGCTGATGAAGGCTGATAGCCAGAAACAGGTCCTTGGATGCTTGATTCCGGTCCAGGAAAGACATGGCTTGGCAGTTCGGGCTGGACTGTTCCCATGAGGCACAGGGTCAAGGCTGATTTGCATATGGCCATGTCTTACCTGGGGTGGTGTGGAGTGCAGAAAAACGATGGATTTAGGCCCAGATCTCTGTACTAGGGTGAATGTATGACATTGTTCTGCATTCTGTCCATCAATTATTGTTTTTGCATTTGTCACCCCGAGTGGGATGGGTATGATCAGACGTGAGTCTCATGCTCTCCACACCACTGGAGTCAAGCTATCCAGGCTGATGAAGGCTGATAGCCAGAAACCGGTCCTTGGATGCTTGATTCCGGTCCAGGAAAGACATGGCTTGGCAGTTCGGGCTGGACTGTTCCCATGAGGCACAGGGTCAAGGCTGATTTGCATATAGCCATGTCTGACCTGGCGTGGTGTGTAGTGCAAAAAAGATGGTTTTAGGCCCAGATCTCTGTACTGGGGTGAATGTATGACATTGTTCTGCATTCTGTCCATCAATTGTTGTTTTTGCATTTGTCACCCCGAGTGGGATGGGTATGCTCAGACGTGAGTCTCATGCTCTCCACACCACTGGAGTCAATCTATCCAGGCTGATGAAGGCTGATAGCCAGAAACCGGTCCTTGGATGCTTGATTCTGGTCCAGGAAAGACATGGCTTGGCAGTTCGGGCTGGACTGTTCCCGTGAGGCACAGGGTCAAGGCTGATTTGCATATGGCCATGTCTGACCTGGGGTGGTGTGGAGTGCAAAAAAACGATGGATTTAGGCGCAGATCTCGGTACTGGGGTGAATGTATGACATTGTTCTGCATTCTGTCCATCAATTTTCGTTTTTGATTTGTCACCCCAAGTGGGATGGGTATGCTCAGACGTGAGTCCCATGCTCTCCACACCACTGGAGTCAAGCTATCCAGGCTGATGAAGGCTGATAGCCAGAAACAGGTCCTTGGATGCTTGATTCCGGTCCAGGAAAGACATGGCTTGGCAGTTCGGGCTGGACTGTTCCCATGAGGCACAGGGTCAAGGCTGATTTGCATATGGCCATGTCTTACCTGGGGTGGTGTGGAGTGCAGAAAAACGATGGATTTAGGCCCAGATCTCTGTACTAGGGTGAATGTATGACATTGTTCTGCATTCTGTCCATCAATTATTGTTTTTGCATTTGTCACCCCGAGTGGGATGGGTATGATCAGACGTGAGTCTCATGCTCTCCACACCACTGGAGTCAAGCTATCCAGGCTGATGAAGGCTGATAGCCAGAAACCGGTCCTTGGATGCTTGATTCCGGTCCAGGAAAGACATGGCTTGGCAGTTCGGGCTGGACTGTTCCCGTGAGGCACAGGATCAAGGCTGATTTGCATATGGCCATGTCTGACCTGGGGTGGTGTGGAGTGCAAAAAAACTATGGATTTAGGCCCAGATCTCTGTACTGGGGTGAATGTATGACATTGTTCTGCATTCTGTCCGTCAATTGTTGTTTTTGCATTTGTCACCCCAAGTGGGATGGGTATGCTCAGACGTGAGTCCCATGCTCTCCACACCACTGGAGTCAAGCTATCCAGGCTGATGAAGGCTGATAGCCAGAAACAGGTCCTTGGATGCTTGATTCCGGTCCAGGAAAGACATGGCTTGGCAGTTCGGGCTGGACTGTTCCCATGAGGCACAGGATCAAGGCTGATTTGCATATGGCCATGTCTGACCTGGGGTGGTGTGGAGTGCAAAAAAACGATGGATTTAGGCCCAGATCTCTGTACTGGGGTGAATGTATGATATTGTTTTGCCTTCTGTCCATCAATTGTTGTTTTTGCATTTGTCACCCCGAGTGGGATGGGTATGCTCAGACTTGAGTCCCATGCTCTCCACACCACTGGAGTCAAGCTATCCAGGCTGATGAAGGCTGATAGCCAGAAACCGGTCCTTGGATGCTTGATTCCGGTCCAGGAAAGACATGGCTTGGCAGTTCGGGCTGGACTGTTCCCATGAGGCACAGGGTCAAGGCTGATTTGCATATGGCCATGTCTGATCTGGGGTGGTCTGGAGTACAAAAAAACGATGGATTTAGGCCCATATCTCTGTACTGGGGTGAATGTATGACATTGTTCTGCATTCTGTCCATCAATTGTTGTTTTTGCATTTGTCACCCCGAGTGGGACGGGTATGCTCAGACGTCAGTCCCATGCTCTCCACACCACTGGAGTCAAGCTATCCAGGAAGATGAAGGCTGATAGCCAGAAACCGGTCCTCGGATGCTTGATTCCGGTCCAGGAAAGACATGGCTTGGCAGTTCGGGCTGGACTGTTCCCATGAGGCACAGGGTCAAGGCTGATTTGCATATGGCCATGTCTGACCTGGGGTGGTGTGGAGTGCAAATAAAAGATGGATTTAGGCCCAGATCTCTGTACTGGGGTGAATGTATGACATTGTTCTGCATTCTGTCCATCAATTGTTGTTTTTGCATTTGTCACCCCGAGTGGGATGGGTATGCTCAGACGTGAGTCCCATACTCTCCACACCACTGGAGTCAAGCTATCCAGGCTGATGAAGGCTGATAGCCAGAAACTGGTCCTTGGATGCTTGATTCCGGTCCAGTAAAGACATGGCTTGGCAGTTCGGGCTGGACTGTTCCCATGAAGCACAGGGTCAAGGCTGATTTGCATATGGCCATGTCTGACCTGGGGTGGTGTGGAGTGCAAAAAAACAATTGATTTAGGCCCAGATCTCTGTACTGGGGTGAATGTATGACATTGTTCTGCATTCTGTCCATCAATTGTTGTTTTTGCATTTGTCACCTTGAGTGGGATGGGTATGCTCAGACGTGAGTCCCATGCTCTGCACACCACTGGAGTCAAGCTATCCAGGCTGATGAAGGCTGATAGCCAGAAACCGGTCATGGATGCTTGATTCTGGTCCAGGAAAGACATGGCTTGGCAGTTCGGGCTGGACTGTTCCCGTGAGGCACAGGATCAAGGCTGATTTGCATATGGCCATGTCAGACCTGGGGTGATGTGGAGTGCAAGAAACGATGCCTTTAGGCCCTGATCTCTGTACTGGGGTGAATGTATGACATTGTTCTGCATTCTGTCCATCAATTGTTATTTTTGCATTTGTCACCCCGAGTGGGATGGGTATGCTCAGACGTGAGTCTCATGCTCTCCACACCACTGAAGTCAAGCTATCCAGGCTGATGAAGGCTGATAGCCAGAAACCGGTCCTTGAATGCTTTATTCCGGTCCAGGAAAGACATGGCTTGGCAGTTCGGGCTGGACTGTTCCCATGAGGCACAGGGTCAAGGCTGATTTTCATATGGCCATGTCTGACCTGGGGTGGTGTGGAGTGCAAAAAAAGATGGATTTAAGCCCAGATCTCTGTACTGGGGTGAATGTATGACATTGTTCTGCATTCTGTCCATCAATTGTTGTTTTTGCATGTGTAACCCGAGTGGGATGGGTATGCTCAGACGTGAGTCTCATGCTCTCCACACCACTGGAGTCAAGCTATCCAGGCTGATGAAGGCTGATAGCCAGAAACCGGTCCTTGGATGCTTGATTCCGGTCCAGGAAAGACATGGCTTGGCAGTTCGTGCTGGACTGTTCCCATGAGGCACAGGGTCAAGGCTCATTTGCATATGGCCATGTCAGACCTGGGGTGGTGTAGAGTGCAAAAAAACGATGGATTTAGGCCCAGATCTCTGTACTGGGGTGAATGTATGACATTGTTCTGCATTCTGTCAATCAATTGTTGTTTTTGCATTTGTCACCCCGAGTGGGATGGGTATGCTCTGACGTGAGTCCCATGCTCTCCACACCACTGGAGTCAAGCTATCCAGGGTAAAGAAGACTGATAGCCAGAAACCAGTCCTTGGATGCTTGATTCCGGTCCAGGAAAGACATGGCTTGGCAGTTCGGGCTGGACTGTTCCCATGAGGCACAGGGTCCAGGCTGATTTGCATATGGCCATGTCTTACCTGGGGTGGTGTGGAGTGCAAAAAAACGATGGATTTAGGCCCAGATTTCTGTACTGGGGTGAATGTATGACATTGTTCTGCATTCTGTCCATCAATTGTTGTTTTTGCATTTGTCACCCGAGTGGGATGGGTATGCTCAGACGTGAGTCTCATGCTCTCCACACCGCTGGAGTCAAGCTATCCAGGCTGATGAAGGCTGATAGCCAGAAACCGGTCCTTGGATGCTTCATTCTGGTCCAGGAAAGACATGGCTTGGCAGTTCGGGCTGGACTGTTCCCATGAGGCACAGGGTCAAGGCTGATTTGCATATGGCCATGTCTGACCTGGGGTGGTGTAGAGTGCAAAAAAACAATGGATTTAGGCCCAGATCTCTGTACTGGCGTGAATGTATGACATTGTTCTGCATTCTGTCAATCAATTGTTGTTTTTGCATTTGTCACCCCCAGTGGGATGGGTATGCTCAGACGTGAGTCCCATGCTCTCCACACCACTGGAGTCAAGCTATCCAGGCTGATGAAGGCTGATAGCCAGAAACAGGTCCTTGGATGCTTGATTCCGGTCCGGAAAAGACATGGCTTGGCAGTTCGGGCTGGACTGTTCCCATGAGGCACAGGGTCAAGGCTGATTTGCATATGGCCATGTCTGAACTGGGGTGGTGTGGAGTGTAAAAAAACGATGGATTTAGGCCCAGATCTCTGTACTAGGGTGAATGTATGACATTGTTCTGCATTCTGTCCATCAATTGTTGTTTTTGCATTTGTCAACCCGAGTGGGATTGGTATGCTCAGACGTGAGTCCCATGCTCTCCACACACTGGAGTCAAGCTATCCAGGCTGATGAAGGTTGATAGCCAGAAACTGGTCCTTGGATGCTTGATTCCGGTCCAGGAAAGACATGGCTTGGCAGTTCGGGCTCGACTGTTCCCAGGAGGCACAGGGTAAAGGCTGATTTGCATATGGCCATGTCTGACCTTGGGTGGTGTGGAGTGCAAAAAAACGGTGGATTTAGGCCCAGATCTCTGTACTGGGGTGAATGTATGACATTGTTCTGCATTCTGTCCATCAATTGTTGTTTTTGCATTTGTCACCCCGAGTGGGATGGGTATGCTCAGACGTGAGTCCCATGCTCTCCACACCACTGGAGTCAAGCTATCCAGGGTAAAGAAGACTGATAGCCAGAAACCAGTCCTTGGATGCTTGATTCCGATCCAGGAAAGACATTGCTTGGCAGTTCGGGCTGGACTGTTCACATGAGGCACAGTGTCAAGGCTGATTAGCATAGGCCATGTCTGACCAGGGGTGGTGTGGAGTGCAAAATAAGATGGATTTAGGCCCATATCTCTGTACTGGGGTGAATGTATGACATTGTTCTGCATTCTGTCCATCAATTGTTGTTTTTGCATTTGTCACCCCGAGTGGGATGGGTATGCTCAGACGTGAGTCCCATGCTCTCCACACCACTGGAGTCAAGCTATCCAGGCTGATGAAGGCTGATAGCCAGAAACTGGTCCTTGGATGCTTGATTCCGGTCCAGTAAAGACATGGCTTGGCAGTTCGGGCTGGACTGTTCCCATGAAGCACAGGGTCAAGGCTGATTTGCATATGGCCATGTCTGACCTGGGGTGGTGTGGAGTGCAAAAAAACAATTGATTTAGGCCCAGATCTCTGTACTGGGGTGAATGTATGACATTGTTCTGCATTCTATCCATCAATTATTGTTTTTGCATTTGTCACCCCGAGTGGGATGGGTATGCTCAGACGTGAGTCTCATGCTCTCCACACCACTGAAGTCAAGCTATCCAGGCTGATAGCCAGAAACAGGTCTTTGGATGCTTGATTCCGGTCCAGGAAAGACATGGCTTGGCAGTTCGGGCTGGACTGTTCCCATGAGGCACAGGGTCAAGGCTGATTTGCATATGGCCATGTCTGACCTGGGGTGGTGTGGAGTGCAAAAAAACAATGGATTTAGGCCCAGATCTCTGTACTGGGGTGAATGTATGACATTGTTCTGCATTCTGTCCATCAATTGTTGTTTTTGCATTTGTCACCCCGAGTGGGATGGGTATGCTCAGACGTGAGTCCCATGCTCTCCACACCACTGGAGTCAAGCTATCCAGGGTAAAGAAGACTGATAGCCAGAAACCAGTCCTTGGATGCTTGATTCCGATCCAGGAAAGACATTGCTTGGCAGTTCGGGCTGGACTGTTCACATGAGGCACAGTGTCAAGGCTGATTAGCATAGGCCATGTCTGACCAGGGGTGGTGTGGAGTGCAAAATAAGATGGATTTAGGCCCATATCTCTGTACTGGGGTGAATGTATGACATTGTTCTGCATTCTGT
This sequence comes from Lissotriton helveticus, assembly GCF_964261635.1. NCBI lineage: Eukaryota > Metazoa > Chordata > Amphibia > Caudata > Salamandridae > Lissotriton > Lissotriton helveticus. Next base: position 59,685,244 of record NC_136059.1, read on the forward strand.
CCATCAATTGTTGTTTTTGCATTTGTCACCCCGAGTGGGATAGGTATGCTCAGACGTGAGTCTCATGCTCTCCACACCACTGGAGTCAAGCTATCCAGGCTGATTAAGGCGGATAGCCAGAAACCGGTCCTTGGATGCTTGATTCCGGTCCAGGAAAGACATGGCTTGGCAGTTCGGGCTGGACTGTTCCCATGAGGCACAGGGTCAAGGCTGATTTGCATATGGCCATGTCTGACATGGGGTGGTGTGGAGTGCAAAAAAATTATGGATTTAGGCCCAGATCTCTGTACTGGGGTGAATGTATGACATTGTTCTGCATTCTTTCAATCAATTGTTGTTTTTGCATTTGTCACCTCGAGTGGGATGGGTATGCTCAGATGTGAGTCCCATGCTCTGCACCCCACTGGAGTCAAGCTATCCAGGCTGATGAAGGCTGATAGCCAGAAACCGGTCCTTGGATGCTTGATTCCGGTCCAGGAAAGAGATGGCTTGGCAGTTCGGGCTGGACTGTTCCCATGAGGCACAGTGTCAAGGCTGATTTGCATATGGCCACGTCTGACCTGGGGTGGTGTGGAGTGCAAAAAAAGATGGATTTAGGCCCAGATTTCAATGCCCAGATTTGATGCCAAGCCATGTCTAGGAAAGACATGGCTTGGCAGTTCGGGCTGGACTGTTCCCATGAGGCACAGGTCAAGGCTGATTTACATATGGCCATGTCTGACCGGGGGTGGTGTGGAGTGCAAAAAAATATGGATTTAGGCCCAGATCTCTGTACTGGGGTGAATATATGACATTGTTCTGCGGTCTGTCCATCAATTGTTGTTTTTGCATTTGTCACCCCGAGTGGGATGGGTATGCTCAGACGTGAGTCTCATGCTCTCCACACCACTGGAGTCAAGCTATCCAGGCTGATGAAGGCTGATAGCCAGAAACCGGTCCTTGGATGCTTGATTCCGGTCCAGGAAAGACATGGCTTGGCAGTTCGGGCTGGACTGTTCCCATGAGGCACAGGGTCAAGGCTGATTTGCATATGGCCATGTCTGACCTGGGGTGGTGTGGAGTGGAAAAAAACGATGGATTTAGGCCCAGATCTCTGTACTGGGGTGAATGTATGACATTGTTCTGCATTCTGTCCATCAATTTTTGTTTTTGCATTTGTCACCCCGAGTGGGATGGGTATGCTCAGACGTGAGTCCCATGCTCTCCACACCACTGGAGTCAAGCTATCCAGGCTGATGAAGGCTGATAGCCAGAAACCGGTCCTTGAATGCTTGATTTCGGTCCAGGAAAGACATGGCTTGGCAGTTCGGGCTGGACTGTTCCCATGAGGCACAGGGTCAAGGCTGATTTGCATATGGCCATGTCTGACCTGGGGTGGTGTGGAGTGCAAAAAAACGATGGATTTAGGCCCAGATCTCTGTACTGGGGTGAATGTATGACATTGTTCTGCATTCTGTCCATCAATTGTTGTTTTTGCATTTGTCACCCCGAGTGGGATGGGTATGCTCAGACGTGAGTCCCATGCACTCCACACCACTGGAGTCAAGCTATCCGGGCAGATGAAGGCTGATAGCCAGAAACCGGTCCTCGGATGCTTGATTCCGGTCCAGGAAAGACATGGCTTGGCAGTTCGGGCTGGACTGTTCCCATGAGGCACAGGGTCAAGGCTGATTTGCATATGGCCATGTCTGACCTGGGGTGGTGTGGAGTGCAAAAAAAGATGGATTTAGGCCCAGATCTCTGTACTGGGGTGAATGTATGACATTGTTCTGCATTCTGTCCATCAATTGTTGTTTTTGCATTTGTCACCCCGAGTGGGATGGGTATGCTCAGACGTGAGTCTCATGCTCTCCACACCACTGGAGTCAAGCTATCCAGGCTGATGAAGGCTGATAGCCAGAAACCGGTCCTTGGATGCTTGATTCCGGTCCAGGAAAGACATGGCTTGGCAGTTCGGGCTGGACTGTTCCCATGAGGCACAGGGTCAAGGCTGATTTGCATATGGCCATGTCTGACCTGGGGTGGTGTGGAGTGCAAAAAAAGATGGATTTAGGCCCAGATCTCTGTACTGGGGTGAATGTATGACATTGTTCTGCATTCTGTCCATCAATTGTTGTTTTTGCATTTGTCACCCCGAGTGGGATGGGTATGCTCAGACGTGAGTCTCATGCTCTCCACACCACTGTAGTCAAGCTATCCAGGCTGATGAAGGCTGATAGCCAGAAACCGGTCCTTGGATGCTTGATTCCGGTCCAGGAAAGACATGGCTTGGCAGTTCGGGCTGGACTGTTCCCATGAGGCACAGGGTCAAGGCTGATTTGCATATGGCCATGTCTGACCTGGGGTGGTGTGGAGTGCAAAAAAAGATGGATTTAGGCCCAGATCTCTGTACTGGGGTGAATGTATGACATTGTTCTGCATTCTGTCCATCAATTGTTGTTTTTGCATTTGTCACCCCGAGTGGGATGGGTATGCTCAGACGTGAGTCTCATGCTCTCCACACCACTGTAGTCAAGCTATCCAGGCTGATGAAGGCTGATAGCCAGAAACCGGTCCTTGGATGCTTGATTCCGGTCCAGGAAAGACATGGCTTGGCAGTTCGGGCTGGACTGTTCCCATGAGGCACAGGGTCAAGGCTGATTTGCATATGGCCATGTCTGACCTGGGGTTGTGTGGAGTGCAAAAAAAGATGGATTTAGGCCCAGATCTCTGGACTGGGGTGAATATATGACATTGTTCTGCATTCTGTCCATCAATTGTTGTTTTTGCATTTGTCACCCCGAGTGGGATGGGTATGCTCAGACGTGAGTCTCATGCTCTCCACACCACTGGAGTCAAGCTATCCAGGCTGATGAAGGCTGATAGCCAGAAACCGGTCCTTGGATGCTTGATTCCGGTCCAGGAAAGACATGGCTTGGCAGTTTGGGCTGGACTGTTCCCATGAGGCACAGGGTCAAGGCTGATTTGCATATGGCCATGTCTGACCTGGGGTGGTGTGGAGTGGAAAAAAACGATGGATTTAGGCCCAGATCTCTGTACTGGGGTGAATGTATGACATTGTTCTGCATTCTGTCCATCAATTTTTGTTTTTGCATTTGTCACCCCGAGTGGGATGGGTATGCTCAGACGTGAGTCCCATGCTCTCCACACCCCTGGAGTCAAGCTATCCAGGCTGATGAAGGCTGATAGCCAGAAACCGGTCCTTGAATGCTTGATTTCGGTCCAGGAAATACATGGCTTGGCAGTTCGGGCTGGACTGTTCCCATGAGGCACAGGGTCAAGGCTGATTTGCATATGGCCATGTCTGACCTGGGGTGGTGTGGAGTGCAAAAAAACTATGGATTTAGGCCCAGATCTCTGTACTGGGGTGAATGTATGACATTGTTCTGCATTATGTCCATCAATTGTTGTTTTTGCATTTGTCAACCCGAGTGGGATGGGCATGCTCAGACGTGAGTCCCATGCTCTCCACACCACTGGAGTCAAGCTAGCCAGGCTGATGAAGGCTGATAGCCAGAAACCGGTCCTTGGATGCTTGATTCCGGTCCAGGAAAGACATGGCTTGGCAGTTCGGGTTGGACTGTTCCCATGAGGCACAGGGTCAAGGCTGGTTTGCATATGGGCATGTCTGATCTGGGTTGGTGTGGAGTGCAAAAAACGATGGATTTAGGCCCAGATCTCTGTACTGGGGTGAATGTATGACATTGTTCTGCATTCTGTCCATCAATTTTCATTTTTGATTTGTCACCCCAAGTGGGATGGGTATGCTCAGACGTGAGTCCCATGCTCTCCACACCACTGGAGTCAAGCTAACCAGGCTGATGAAGGCTGATAGCCAGAAACAGGTCCTTGGATGCTTGATTCCGGTCCAGGAAAGACATGGCTTGGCAGTTCGGGCTGGACTGTTCCCATGAGGCACAGGGTCAAGGCTGATTTGCATATGGCCATGTCTTACCTGGGGTGGTGTGGAGTGCAGAAAAACGATGGATTTAGGCCCAGATCTCTGTACTAGGGTGAATGTATGACATTGTTCTGCATTCTGTCCATCAATTATTGTTTTTGCATTTGTCACCCCGAGTGGGATGGGTATGATCAGACGTGAGTCTCATGCTCTCCACACCACTGGAGTCAAGCTATCCAGGCTGATGAAGGCTGATAGCCAGAAACCGGTCCTTGGATGCTTGATTCCGGTCCAGGAAAGACATGGCTTGGCAGTTCGGGCTGGACTGTTCCCATGAGGCACAGGGTCAAGGCTGATTTGCATATAGCCATGTCTGACCTGGCGTGGTGTGTAGTGCAAAAAAGATGGTTTTAGGCCCAGATCTCTGTACTGGGGTGAATGTATGACATTGTTCTGCATTCTGTCCATCAATTGTTGTTTTTGCATTTGTCACCCCGAGTGGGATGGGTATGCTCAGACGTGAGTCTCATGCTCTCCACACCACTGGAGTCAATCTATCCAGGCTGATGAAGGCTGATAGCCAGAAACCGGTCCTTGGATGCTTGATTCTGGTCCAGGAAAGACATGGCTTGGCAGTTCGGGCTGGACTGTTCCCGTGAGGCACAGGGTCAAGGCTGATTTGCATATGGCCATGTCTGACCTGGGGTGGTGTGGAGTGCAAAAAAACGATGGATTTAGGCGCAGATCTCGGTACTGGGGTGAATGTATGACATTGTTCTGCATTCTGTCCATCAATTTTCGTTTTTGATTTGTCACCCCAAGTGGGATGGGTATGCTCAGACGTGAGTCCCATGCTCTCCACACCACTGGAGTCAAGCTATCCAGGCTGATGAAGGCTGATAGCCAGAAACAGGTCCTTGGATGCTTGATTCCGGTCCAGGAAAGACATGGCTTGGCAGTTCGGGCTGGACTGTTCCCATGAGGCACAGGGTCAAGGCTGATTTGCATATGGCCATGTCTTACCTGGGGTGGTGTGGAGTGCAGAAAAACGATGGATTTAGGCCCAGATCTCTGTACTAGGGTGAATGTATGACATTGTTCTGCATTCTGTCCATCAATTATTGTTTTTGCATTTGTCACCCCGAGTGGGATGGGTATGATCAGACGTGAGTCTCATGCTCTCCACACCACTGGAGTCAAGCTATCCAGGCTGATGAAGGCTGATAGCCAGAAACCGGTCCTTGGATGCTTGATTCCGGTCCAGGAAAGACATGGCTTGGCAGTTCGGGCTGGACTGTTCCCGTGAGGCACAGGATCAAGGCTGATTTGCATATGGCCATGTCTGACCTGGGGTGGTGTGGAGTGCAAAAAAACTATGGATTTAGGCCCAGATCTCTGTACTGGGGTGAATGTATGACATTGTTCTGCATTCTGTCCGTCAATTGTTGTTTTTGCATTTGTCACCCCAAGTGGGATGGGTATGCTCAGACGTGAGTCCCATGCTCTCCACACCACTGGAGTCAAGCTATCCAGGCTGATGAAGGCTGATAGCCAGAAACAGGTCCTTGGATGCTTGATTCCGGTCCAGGAAAGACATGGCTTGGCAGTTCGGGCTGGACTGTTCCCATGAGGCACAGGATCAAGGCTGATTTGCATATGGCCATGTCTGACCTGGGGTGGTGTGGAGTGCAAAAAAACGATGGATTTAGGCCCAGATCTCTGTACTGGGGTGAATGTATGATATTGTTTTGCCTTCTGTCCATCAATTGTTGTTTTTGCATTTGTCACCCCGAGTGGGATGGGTATGCTCAGACTTGAGTCCCATGCTCTCCACACCACTGGAGTCAAGCTATCCAGGCTGATGAAGGCTGATAGCCAGAAACCGGTCCTTGGATGCTTGATTCCGGTCCAGGAAAGACATGGCTTGGCAGTTCGGGCTGGACTGTTCCCATGAGGCACAGGGTCAAGGCTGATTTGCATATGGCCATGTCTGATCTGGGGTGGTCTGGAGTACAAAAAAACGATGGATTTAGGCCCATATCTCTGTACTGGGGTGAATGTATGACATTGTTCTGCATTCTGTCCATCAATTGTTGTTTTTGCATTTGTCACCCCGAGTGGGACGGGTATGCTCAGACGTCAGTCCCATGCTCTCCACACCACTGGAGTCAAGCTATCCAGGAAGATGAAGGCTGATAGCCAGAAACCGGTCCTCGGATGCTTGATTCCGCTCCAGGAAAGACATGGCTTGGCAGTTCGGGCTGGACTGTTCCCATGAGGCACAGGGTCAAGGCTGATTTGCATATGGCCATGTCTGACCTGGGGTGGTGTGGAGTGCAAAAAAAGATGGATTCAGGCCCAGATCTCTGTACTGGGGTGAATGTAGGACATTGTTCTGCATTCTGTCCATCAATTGTTGTTTTTGCATTTGTCACCCGAGTGGGATGGGTATGCTCAGACGTGAGTCCCATGCTCTCCACACCACTGGAGTCAAGCTATCCAGGCTGATGAAGGCTGATAGCCAGAAACAGGTCCTTAGATGCTTAATTCCGGTCCAGGAAAGACATGGCTTGGCAGTTCGGGCTGGACTGTTCCCATGAGGCACAGGGTCAAGGCTGATTTGCATATGGCCATGTCTTACCTGGGGTGGTGTGGAGTGCAAAATACGATGGATTTAGGCCCAGATTTCTGTACTGGGGTGAATGTATGACATTGTTCTGCATTCTATCCATCAATTGTTGTTTTTGCATTTGTCACCCCGAGTGGGATGGGTATGCTGAGACGTGAGTCCCATGCTCTCCACACCACTGGAGTCAAGCTATCCAGGCTGATGGAGGCTGATAGCCAGAAACTGGTCCTTGGATGCTTGATTCCAGTCCAGGAAAGACATGGCTTGTCAGATCGGGCTGGACTGTTCCCATGAGGCACAGGGTCAAGGCTGATTTGCATATGGCCATGTCTGACCTTGGGTGGTGTGGAGTGCAAAAAAACGATGGATTTAGGCCCAGATCTCTGTACTGGGGTGAATCTATGACATTGTTCTGCATTCTGTCCATCAATTGTTGTTTTTGCATTCGTCACCCCGAGTGGGATGGGTATGCTCAGACGTGAGTCCCATGTTCTCCACACCACTGGAGTCAAGCTATCCAGGCTGATGATAGCCAGAAACCGGTCCTTGGATGCTTGATTCTGGTCCAGAAAAGACATGGCTTGGCAGTTCGGGCTGGACTGTTCCCATGAGGCACAGGGTCTAGGCTGATTTGCATATGGCCATGTCTGACCTGGGGTGGTGTGGAGTGTAAAAAAACGATGGATTTAGTCCCAGATCTCTGTACTGGGGTGAATGTATGACATTGTTCTGCATTCTGTCCATCAATTGTTGTTTTTGCATTTGTCAACCCGAGTGGGTTTGGTATGCTCAGACGTGAGTCCCATGCTCTCCACACAACTGGAGTCAAGCTATCCAGGCTGATGAAGGTTGATAGCCAGAAACTGGTCCTTGGATGCTTGATTCCGGTCCAGGAAATACATGGCTTGGCAGTTCGGGCTCGACTCTTCCCATGAGGCACAGGGTCAAGGCTGATTTGCATATGGCCTTGGCTGACCTTGAGTGGTGTGGAGTGCAAAAAAACGATGGATTTAGGCCCAGATCTCTGTACTGGGGTGAATGTATGAGATTGTTCTGCATTCTGTCCATCAATTGTTGTTTTTGCATTTGTCACCCCGAGTGGGATGGGTATGCTCAGACGTGAGTCCCATGCTCTCCACACCAATGGAGTCAAGCTATCCAGGCTGATGAAGGCTGATAGCCAGAAACTGGTCCTTGGATGCTTGATTCCGGTCCAGGAAAGACATGGCTTGGCAGATCGGGCTGGACTGTTCCCATGAGGCACAGGGTCAAGGCTGATTTGCATATGGCCATGTCTGACCTTGGGTGGTGTCGAGTGCAAATAAACGATGGATTTAGGCCCAGATCTCTGTACTGGGGTGAATGTATGACATTGGTCTGCATTCTGTCCATCAATTGTTATTTTTGCATTTGTCACCCCGAGTGGGATGGGTATGCTCAGACGTGAGTCCCATGCTCTCCACACCACTGGAGTCAAGCTATCCAGGCTGATGAAGGCTGATAGCCAGAAACCGGACCTTGGATGCTTGATTCCGGTCCAGGAAAGTCATGGTTTGGCAGTTCGGGCTGGAATGTTCCCATGAGTCACAGGGTCAATGCTGATTTGCATATGGCCATGTCTGACCTGGGGTGGTGTGGAGTGGAAAAAAACGATGGATTTAGGCCCAGATCTCTGTACTGGGGTGAATGTATGACATTGTTCTGCATTCTGTCCATCAATTTTTGTTTTTGCATTTGTCACCCCGAGTGGGATGGGTATGCTCAGACGTGAGTCCCATGCTCTCCACACCACTGGAGTCAAGCTATCCAGGCTGATGAAGGCTGATAGCCAGAAACCGGTCCTTGGATGCTTGATTTCGGTTCAGGAAAGACATGGCTTGGCAGTTCGGGCTGGACTGTTCCCATGAGGCACAGGGTCAAGGCTGATTTGCATATGGCCATGTCTGACCTGGGGTGGTGTGGAGTGCAAAAAAACTATGGATTTAGGCCCAGATCTCTGTACTGGGGTGAATGTATGACATTGTTCTGCATTATGTCCATCAATTGTTGTTTTTGCATTTGTCAACCCGAGTGGGATGGGTATGCTCAGACGTGAGTCCCATGCTCTCCACACCACTGGAGTCAAGCTAGCCAGGCTGATGAAGGCTGATAGCCAGAAACCGGTCCTTGGATGCTTGATTCCGGTCCAGGAAAGACATGGCTTGGCAGTTCGGGTTGGACTGTTCCCATGAGGCACAGGGTCAAGGCTGATTTGCATATGGGCATGTCTGATCTGGGGTGGTGTGGAGTACAAAAAACGATGGATTTAGGCCCAGATCTCTGTACTGGGGTGAATGTATGACATTGTTCTGCATTCTGTCCATCAATTGTTGTTTTTGCATTTGTCACCCCAGTGGGATGGGTATGCTCAGACGTGAGTCTCATGCTCTCCATACCACTGGAGTCAAGCGTTCCAGGCTGATGAAGGCTGATAGCCAGAAACCGGTCCTTGGATGCTTGATTCCGGTCCAGGAAAGACATGGCTTGGCAGTTCGGGCGGACTGTTCCCATGAGGCACAGGGTCAAGGCTGATTTGCATATGGCCATGTCTGACCTGGGGTGGTGTGGAGTGCATAAAAACGATGGATTTAGGCCCAGATCTCTGTACTGGGGTGAATGTATGACATTGTTTTGCCTTCAGTCCATCAATTGTTGTTTTTGCATTTGTCACCCAGAGTGGGACGGGTATGCTCAGACGTCAGTCCCATGCTCTCCACACCACTGGAGTCAAGCTATCCAGGAAGATGAAGGCTGATAGCCAGAAACCGGTCCTCGGATGCTTGATTCCGGTCTAGGAAAGACATGGCTTGGCAGTTCGGGCTGGACTGTTCCCATGAGGCACAGGTCAAGGCTGATTTACATATGGCCATGTCTGACCGGGGGTGGTGTGGAGTGCAAAAAAATATGGATTTAGGCCCAGATCTCTGTATTGGGGTGAATGTATGACATTGTTCTGCATTCTGTCCATCAATTGTTGTTTTTGCATTTGTCACCCCGAGTGGGATGGGTATGCTCAGACGTGAGTCTCATGCTCTCCACACAACTTCAGTCAAGCTATCCAGGCTGATGAAGGCTGATAGCCAGAAACCGGTCCTTGAATGCTTGATTCCGGTCCAGGAAAGACATGGCTTGGCAGTTCGGGCTGGACTGTTCCCATGAGGCACTGGGTCAAGGCTGATTTGCATATGGCCATGTCTGACCTGGGGTGGTGTGGAGTGCAAAAAAAGGTGGATTCAGGCCCAGATCTCTGTACTGGGGTGAATGTATGACATTGTTCTGCATTCTGTCCATCAATTGTTGTTTTTGCATTTGTCACCCCGAGTGGGATGGGTATGCTGAGACGTGAGTCCCATGCTCTCCACACCACTGGAGTCAAGCTATCCAGGCTGATGCAGGCTGATAGCCAGAAACTGGTTCTTGGATGCTTGATTCCAGTCCAGGAAAGACATGGCTTGTCAGATCGGGCTGGACTGTTCCCATGAGGCACAGGGTCAAGGCTGATTTGCATATGGCCATGTCTGACCTTGGGTGGTGTGGAGTGCAAAAAAACGATGGATTTAGGCCCAGATCTCTGTACTGGGGTGAATGTATGACATTGTTCTGCATTCTGTCCATCAATTGTTGTTTTTGCATTCGTCACCCCGAGTGGGATGGGTATGCTCAGACGTGAGTCCCATGTTCTCCACACCAGTGGAGTCAAGCTATCCAGGCTGATGAAGACTGATAGCCAGAAACCGGTCCTTGGATGCTTGATTCCGGTCCAGGAAAGACATGGCTTGGCAGTTCGGGCTGGACTGTTCCCATGAGGCACAGGATCAAGGCTGATTTGCATATGGCCATGTCTGACCTGGGGTGGTGTGGAGTGCAAGAAACGATGGATTTAGTCCCAGATTTCTGTACTGGGGTGAATGTATGACATTGTTCTGCATTCTGTCCACCAATTGTTGTTTTTGCATTTGTCACCCCGAGTGGGATGGGTATGCTCAGACGTGAGTCCCATGCTCTCCACACCACTGGAGTCAAGCTATCCAGGCTGATGAAGGCTGATAGCCAGAAACTGGTCCTTGGATGCTTGATTCCGGTCCAGGAAAGACATGGCTTGGCAGATCGGGCTGGACTGTTCCCATGAGGCAAAGGGTCAAGGCTGATTTGCATATGGCCATGTCTGACCTGGGGTGGTGTGGAGTGCAAAAAAACTATGGATTTAGGCCCAGATCTCTGTACTGGGGTGAATGTATGACATTGTTCTGCATTCTGTCCATCAATTGTTGTTTTTGCATTTGTCACCCCAAGTGGGATGGGTATGCTCAGACGTGAGTCCCATGCTCTCCACACCACTGGAGTCAAGCTATCCAGGCTGATGAAGGCTGATAGCCAGAAACAGGTCCTTGGATGCTTGATTCCGGTCCAGAAAAAGACATGGCTTGGCAGTTCGGGCTGGACTGTTCCCATGAGGCACAGGGTCAAGGCTGATTTGCATATGGCCATGTCTGACCTGGGGTGGTGTGGAGTGCAAAAAAACGATGGATTTAGGCCCAGATCTCTGTACTGGGTTGAATGTATGACATTGTTTTGCCTTCTGTCCATCAATTGTTGTTTTTGCATTTGTCACCCCGAGTGGGACGGGTATGCTCAGACGTCAGTCCCATGCTCTCCACACCACTGGAGTCAAGCTATCCAGGAAGATGAAGGCTGATAGCCAGAAACCGGTCCTCGGATGCTTGATTCCGGTCTAGGAAAGACATGGCTTGGCAGTTCGGGCTGGACTGTGCCCATGAGGCACAGGTCAAGGCTGATTTACATATGGCCATGTCTGACCGGGGGTGGTGTGGAGTGCAAAAAAATATGGATTTAGGCCCAGATCTCTGTATTGGGGTGAATGTATGACATTGTTCTGCATTCTGTCCATCAATTGTTGTTTTTGCATTTGTCACCCCGAGTGGGATTGGTATGCTCAGACGTGAGTCCCATGCTCTCCACACCACTGGAGTCAAGCTAGCCAGGCTGATGAAGGCTGATAGCCAGAAACCGGTCCTTGGATGCTTGATTCCGGTCCAGGAAAGACATGGCTTGGCAGTTCGGGTTGGACTGTTCCCATGAGGCACAGGGTCAAGGCTGATTTGCATATGGGCATGTCTGATCTGGGGTGGTGTGGAGTACAAAAAACGATGGATTTAGGCCCAGATCTCTGTACTGGGGTGAATGTATGACATTGTTCTGCATTCTGTCCATCAATTGTTGTTTTTGCATTTGTCACCCCAGTGGGATGGGTATGCTCAGACGTGAGTCTCATGCTCTCCATACCACTGGAGTCAAGCGTTCCAGGCTGATGAAGGCTGATAGCCAGAAACCGGTCCTTGGATGCTTGATTCCGGTCCAGGAAAGACATGGCTTGGCAGTTCGGGCGGACTGTTCCCATGAGGCACAGGGTCAAGGCTGATTTGCATATGGCCATGTCTGACCTGGGGTGGTGTGGAGTGCATAAAAACGATGGATTTAGGCCCAGATCTCTGTACTGGGGTGAATGTATGACATTGTTTTGCCTTCAGTCCATCAATTGTTGTTTTTGCATTTGTCACCCAGAGTGGGACGGGTATGCTCAGACGTCAGTCCCATGCTCTCCACACCACTGGAGTCAAGCTATCCAGGAAGATGAAGGCTGATAGCCAGAAACCGGTCCTCGGATGCTTGATTCCGGTCTAGGAAAGACATGGCTTGGCAGTTCGGGCTGGACTGTTCCCATGAGGCACAGGTCAAGGCTGATTTACATATGGCCATGTCTGACCGGGGATGGTGTGGAGTGCAAAAAAATATGGATTTAGGCCCAGATCTCTGTATTGGGGTGAATGTATGACATTGTTCTGCATTCTGTCCATCAATTGTTGTTTTTGCATTTGTCACCCCGAGTGGGATGGGTATGCTCAGACGTGAGTCTCATGCTCTCCACACAACTTCAGTCAAGCTATCCAGGCTGATGAAGGCTGATAGCCAGAAACCGGTCCTTGAATGCTTGATTCCGGTCCAGGAAAGACATGGCTTGGCAGTTCGGGCTGGACTGTTCCCATGAGGCACTGGGTCAAGGCTGATTTGCATATGGCCATGTCTGACCTGGGGTTGTGTGGAGTGCAAAAAAAGGTGGATTCAGGCCCAGATCTCTGTACTGGGGTGAATGTATGACATTGTTCTGCATTCTGTCCATCAATTGTTGTTTTTGCATTTGTCACCCCGAGTGGGATGGGTATGCTGAGACGTGAGTCCCATGCTCTCCACACCACTGGAGTCAAGCTATCCAGGCTGATGCAGGCTGATAGCCAGAAACTGGTTCTTGGATGCTTGATTCCAGTCCAGGAAAGACATGGCTTGTCAGATCGGGCTGGACTGTTCCCATGAGGCACAGGGTCAAGGCTGATTTGCATATGGCCATGTCTGACCTTGGGTGGTGTGGAGTGCAAAAAAACGATGGATTTAGGCCCAGATCTCTGTACTGGGGTGAATGTATGACATTGTTCTGCATTCTGTCCATCAATTGTTGTTTTTGCATTCGTCACCCCGAGTGGGATGGGTATGCTCAGACGTGAGTCCCATGTTCTCCACACCAGTGGAGTCAAGCTATCCAGGCTGATGAAGACTGATAGCCAGAAACCGGTCCTTGGATGCTTGATTCCGGTCCAGGAAAGACATGGCTTGGCAGTTCGGGCTGGACTGTTCCCGTGAGGCACAGGATCAAGGCTGATTTGCATATGGCCATGTCTGACCTGGGGTGGTGTGGAGTGCAAGAAACGATGGATTTAGTCCCAGATTTCTGTACTGGGGTGAATGTATGACATTGTTCTGCATTCTGTCCACCAATTGTTGTTTTTGCATTTGTCACCCCGAGTGGGATGGGTATGCTCAGACGTGAGTCCCATGCTCTCCACACCACTGGAATCAAGCTATCCAGGCTGATGAAGGCTGATAGCCAGAAACTGGTCCTTGGATGCTTGATTCCGGTCCAGGAAAGACATGGCTTGGCAGATCGGGCTGGACTGTTCCCATGAGGCAAAGGGTCAAGGCTGATTTGCATATGGCCATGTCTGACCTGGGGTGGTGTGGAGTGCAAAAAAACTATGGATTTAGGCCCAGATCTCTGTACTGGGGTGAATGTATGACATTGTTCTGCATTCTGTCCATCAATTGTTGTTTTTGCATTTGTCACCCCAAGTGGGATGGGTATGCTCAGACGTGAGTCCCATGCTCTCCACACCACTGGAGTCAAGCTATCCAGGCTGATGAAGGCTGATAGCCAGAAACAGGTCCTTGGATGCTTGATTCCGGTCCAGAAAAAGACATGGCTTGGCAGTTCGGGCTGGACTGTTCCCATGAGGCACAGGGTCAAGGCTGATTTGCATATGGCCATGTCTGACCTGGGGTGGTGTGGAGTGCAAAAAAACGATGGATTTAGGCCCAGATCTCTGTACTGGGGTGAATGTATGACATTGTTTTGCCTTCTGTCCATCAATTGTTGTTTTTGCATTTGTCACCCCGAGTGGGACGGGTATGCTCAGACGTCAGTCCCATGCTCTCCACACCACTGGAGTCAAGCTATCCAGGAAGATGAAGGCTGATAGCCAGAAACCGGTCCTCGGATGCTTGATTCCGGTCTAGGAAAGACATGGCTTGACAGTTCGGGCTGGACTGTTCCCATGAGGCACAGGTCAAGGCTGATTTACATATGGCCATGTCTGACCGGGGGTGGTGTGGAGTGCAAATAAATATGGATTTAGGCCCAGATCTCTGTATTGGGGTGAATGTATGACATTGTTCTGCATTCTGTCCATCAATTGTTGTTTTTGCATTTGTCACCCCGAGTGGGATGGGTATGCTCAGACGTGAGTCTCATGCTCTCCACACCACTGAAGTCAAGCTATCCAGGCTGATGAAGGCTGATAGCCAGAAACCGGTCCTTGAATGCTTGATTCCGGTCCAGGAAAGACATGGCTTGGCAGTTCGGGCTGGACTGTTCCCATGAGGCACAGGGTCAAGGCTGATTTGCATATGGCCATGTCTGACCTGGGGTGGTGTGGAGTGCAAAAAAAGATGGATTCAGGCCCAGATCTCTGTACTGGGGTGAATGTATGACATTGTTCTGCATTCTGTCCATCAATTGTTGTTTTTGCATTTGTCACCCCGAGTGGGATGGATATGCTGAGACGTGAGTCCCATGCTCTCCACACCACTGGAGTCAAGCTATCCAGGCTGATGAAGGCTGATAGCCAGAAACTGGTCCTTGGATGCTTGATTCCGGTCCAGGAAAGACATGGCTTGGCAGTTCGGGCTGGACTGTTCCCATGAGGCACAGTGTGAAGGCTGATTTGCATATGGCCATATCTGACCTGGGGTGGTGTGGAGTGCAAAAAAAGATGGATTTAGGCCCATATCTCTGTACTGGGGTGAATGTATGATATTGTTCTGCATTCTGTCCATCAATTGTTGTTTTTGCATTTGTCACCCTGAGTGGGATGGGTATGCTCAGACGTGAGTCTCATGCTCTCCACACCACTGGAGTCAAGCTATCCAGGCTGATGATAGCCAGAAACCGGTCCTTGGATGCTTGATTCTGGTCCAGAAAAGACATGGCTTGGTAGTTCGGGCAGGACTGTTCCCATGAGGCACAGGGTCAAGGCTGATTTGCATATGGCCATGTCTGACCTGGGGTGGTGTGGAGTGTAAAAAAACGATGGATTTAGTCCCAGATCTCTGTACTGGGGTGAATGTATGACATTGTTCTGCATTCTGTCCATCAATTGTTGTTTTTGCATTTGTCAACCCGAGTGGGATTGGTATGCTCAGACGTGAGTCCCATGCTCTCCACACAACTGGAGTCAAGCTATCCAGGCTGATGAAGGTTGATAGCCAGAAACTGGTCCTTGGATGCTTGATTCCGGTCCAGGAAATACATGGCTTGGCAGTTCGGGCTCGACTCTTCCCATGAGGCACAGGGTCAAGGCTGATTTGCATATGGCCCTGTCTGACCTTGAGTGGTGTGGAGTGCAAAAAAACGATGGATTTAGGCCCAGATCTCTGTACTGGGGTGAATGTATGAGATTGTTCTGCATTCTGTCCATCAATTGTTGTTTTTGCATTTGTCACCCCGAGTGGGATGGGTATGCTCAGACGTGAGTCCCATGCTCTCCACACCACTGGAGTCAAGCTATCCAGGCTGATGAAGGCTGATAGCCAGAAACTGGTCCTTGGATGCTTGATTCCGGTCCAGGAAAGACATGGCTTGGCAGAGCGGGCTGGACTGTTCCCATGAGGCAAAGGGTCAAGGCTGATTTGCATATGGCCATGTCTGACCTGGGGTGGTGTGGAGTGCAAAAAAACTATGGATTTAGGCCCAGATCTCTGTACTGGGGTGAATGTATGACATTGTTCTGCATTCTGTCCATCAATTGTTGTTTTTGCATTTGTCACCCCAAGTGGGATGGGTATGCTCAGACGTGAGTCCCATGCTCTCCACACCACTGGAGTCAAGCTATCCAGGCTGATGAAGGCTGATAGCCAGAAACAGGTCCTTGGATGCTTGATTCCGGTCCAGAAAAAGACATGGCTTGGCAGTTCGGGCTGGACTGTTCCCATGAGGCACAGGGTCAAGGCTGATTTGCATATGGCCATGTCTGACCTGGGGTGGTGTGGAGTGCAAAAAAACGATGGATTTAGGCCCAGATCTCTGTACTGGGGTGAATGTATGACATTGTTTTGCCTTCTGTCCATCAATTGTTGTTTTTGCATTTGTCACCCCGAGTGGGACGGGTATGCTCAGACGTCAGTCCCATGCTCTCCACACCACTGGAGTCAAGCTATCCAGGAAGATGAAGGCTGATAGCCAGAAACCGGTCCTCGGATGCTTGATTCCGGTCTAGGAAAGACATGGCTTGGCAGTTCGGGCTGGACTGTTCCCATGAGGCACAGGTCAAGGCTGATTTACATATGGCCATGTCTGACCGGGGGTGGTGTGGAGTGCAAAAAAATATGGATTTAGGCCCAGATCTCTGTATTGGGGTGAATGTATGACATTGTTCTGCATTCTGTCCATCAATTGTTGTTTTTGCATTTGTCACCCCGAGTGGGATGGGTATGCTCAGACGTGAGTCCCATGCTCTCCACACCACTGGAGTCAAGCTAGCCAGGCTGATGAAGGCTGATAGCCAGAAACCGGTCCTTGGATGCTTGATTCCGGTCCAGGAAAGACATGGCTTGGCAGTTCGGGTTGGACTGTTCCCATGAGGCACAGGGTCAAGGCTGATTTGCATATGGGCATGTCTGATCTGGGGTGGTGTGGAGTACAAAAAACGATGGATTTAGGCCCAGATCTCTGTACTGGGGTGAATGTATGACATTGTTCTGCATTCTGTCCATCAATTGTTGTTTTTGCATTTGTCACCCCAGTGGGATGGGTATGCTCAGACGTGAGTCTCATGCTCTCCATACCACTGGAGTCAAGCGTTCCAGGCTGATGAAGGCTGATAGCCAGAAACCGGTCCTTGGATGCTTGATTCCGGTCCAGGAAAGACATGGCTTGGCAGTTCGGGCGGACTGTTCCCATGAGGCACAGGGTCAAGGCTGATTTGCATATGGCCATGTCTGACCTGGGGTGGTGTGGAGTGCATAAAAACGATGGATTTAGGCCCAGATCTCTGTACTGGGGTGAATGTATGACATTGTTTTGCCTTCAGTCCATCAATTGTTGTTTTTGCATTTGTCACCCAGAGTGGGACGGGTATGCTCAGACGTCAGTCCCATGCTCTCCACACCACTGGAGTCAAGCTATCCAGGAAGATGAAGGCTGATAGCCAGAAACCGGTCCTCGGATGCTTGATTCCGGTCTAGGAAAGACATGGCTTGGCAGTTCGGGCTGGACTGTTCCCATGAGGCACAGGTCAAGGCTGATTTACATATGGCCATGTCTGACCGGGGGTGGTGTGGAGTGCAAAAAAATATGGATTTAGGCCCAGATCTCTGTATTGGGGTGAATGTATGACATTGTTCTGCATTCTGTCCATCAATTGTTGTTTTTGCATTTGTCACCCCGAGTGGGATGGGTATGCTCAGACGTGAGTCTCATGCTCTCCACACAACTTCAGTCAAGCTATCCAGGCTGATGAAGGCTGATAGCCAGAAACCGGTCCTTGAATGCTTGATTCCGGTCCAGGAAAGACATGGCTTGGCAGTTCGGGCTGGACTGTTCCCATGAGGCACTGGGTCAAGGCTGATTTGCATATGGCCATGTCTGACCTGGGGTTGTGTGGAGTGCAAAAAAAGGTGGATTCAGGCCCAGATCTCTGTACTGGGGTGAATGTATGACATTGTTCTGCATTCTGTCCATCAATTGTTGTTTTTGCATTTGTCACCCCGAGTGGGATGGGTATGCTGAGACGTGAGTCCCATGCTCTCCACACCACTGGAGTCAAGCTATCCAGGCTGATGCAGGCTGATAGCCAGAAACTGGTTCTTGGATGCTTGATTCCAGTCCAGGAAAGACATGGCTTGTCAGATCGGGCTGGACTGTTCCCATGAGGCACAGGGTCAAGGCTGATTTGCATATGGCCATGTCTGACCTTGGGTGGTGTGGAGTGCAAAAAAACGATGGATTTAGGCCCAGATCTCTGTACTGGGGTGAATGTATGACATTGTTCTGCATTCTGTCCATCAATTGTTGTTTTTGCATTCGTCACCCCGAGTGGGATGGGTATGCTCAGACGTGAGTCCCATGTTCTCCACACCAGTGGAGTCAAGCTATCCAGGCTGATGAAGACTGATAGCCAGAAACCGGTCCTTGGATGCTTGATTCCGGTCCAGGAAAGACATGGCTTGGCAGTTCGGGCTGGACTGTTCCCGTGAGGCACAGGATCAAGGCTGATTTGCATATGGCCATGTCTGACCTGGGGTGGTGTGGAGTGCAAGAAACGATGGATTTAGTCCCAGATTTCTGTACTGGGGTGAATGTATGACATTGTTCTGCATTCTGTCCACCAATTGTTGTTTTTGCATTTGTCACCCCGAGTGGGATGGGTATGCTCAGACGTGAGTCCCATGCTCTCCACACCACTGGAATCAAGCTATCCAGGCTGATGAAGGCTGATAGCCAGAAACTGGTCCTTGGATGCTTGATTCCGGTCCAGGAAAGACATGGCTTGGCAGATCGGGCTGGACTGTTCCCATGAGGCAAAGGGTCAAGGCTGATTTGCATATGGCCATGTCTGACCTGGGGTGGTGTGGAGTGCAAAAAAACTATGGATTTAGGCCCAGATCTCTGTACTGGGGTGAATGTATGACATTGTTCTGCATTCTGTCCATCAATTGTTGTTTTTGCATTTGTCACCCCAAGTGGGATGGGTATGCTCAGACGTGAGTCCCATGCTCTCCACACCACTGGAGTCAAGCTATCCAGGCTGATGAAGGCTGATAGCCAGAAACAGGTCCTTGGATGCTTGATTCCGGTCCAGAAAAAGACATGGCTTGGCAGTTCGGGCTGGACTGTTCCCATGAGGCACAGGGTCAAGGCTGATTTGCATATGGCCATGTCTGACCTGGGGTGGTGTGGAGTGCAAAAAAACGATGGATTTAGGCCCAGATCTCTGTACTGGGGTGAATGTATGACATTGTTTTGCCTTCTGTCCATCAATTGTTGTTTTTGCATTTGTCACCCCGAGTGGGACGGGTATGCTCAGACGTCAGTCCCATGCTCTCCACACCACTGGAGTCAAGCTATCCAGGAAGATGAAGGCTGATAGCCAGAAACCGGTCCTCGGATGCTTGATTCCGGTCTAGGAAAGACATGGCTTGACAGTTCGGGCTGGACTGTTCCCATGAGGCACAGGTCAAGGCTGATTTACATATGGCCATGTCTGACCGGGGGTGGTGTGGAGTGCAAATAAATATGGATTTAGGCCCAGATCTCTGTATTGGGGTGAATGTATGACATTGTTCTGCATTCTGTCCATCAATTGTTGTTTTTGCATTTGTCACCCCGAGTGGGATGGGTATGCTCAGACGTGAGTCTCATGCTCTCCACACCACTGAAGTCAAGCTATCCAGGCTGATGAAGGCTGATAGCCAGAAACCGGTCCTTGAATGCTTGATTCCGGTCCAGGAAAGACATGGCTTGGCAGTTCGGGCTGGACTGTTCCCATGAGGCACAGGGTCAAGGCTGATTTGCATATGGCCATGTCTGACCTGGGGTGGTGTGGAGTGCAAAAAAAGATGGATTCAGGCCCAGATCTCTGTACTGGGGTGAATGTATGACATTGTTCTGCATTCTGTCCATCAATTGTTGTTTTTGCATTTGTCACCCCGAGTGGGATGGATATGCTGAGACGTGAGTCCCATGCTCTCCACACCACTGGAGTCAAGCTATCCAGGCTGATGAAGGCTGATAGCCAGAAACTGGTCCTTGGATGCTTGATTCCGGTCCAGGAAAGACATGGCTTGGCAGTTCGGGCTGGACTGTTCCCATGAGGCACAGTGTGAAGGCTGATTTGCATATGGCCATATCTGACCTGGGGTGGTGTGGAGTGCAAAAAAAGATGGATTTAGGCCCATATCTCTGTACTGGGGTGAATGTATGATATTGTTCTGCATTCTGTCCATCAATTGTTGTTTTTGCATTTGTCACCCTGAGTGGGATGGGTATGCTCAGACGTGAGTCTCATGCTCTCCACACCACTGGAGTCAAGCTATCCAGGCTGATGATAGCCAGAAACCGGTCCTTGGATGCTTGATTCTGGTCCAGAAAAGACATGGCTTGGTAGTTCGGGCAGGACTGTTCCCATGAGGCACAGGGTCAAGGCTGATTTGCATATGGCCATGTCTGACCTGGGGTGGTGTGGAGTGTAAAAAAACGATGGATTTAGTCCCAGATCTCTGTACTGGGGTGAATGTATGACATTGTTCTGCATTCTGTCCATCAATTGTTGTTTTTGCATTTGTCAACCCGAGTGGGATTGGTATGCTCAGACGTGAGTCCCATGCTCTCCACACAACTGGAGTCAAGCTATCCAGGCTGATGAAGGTTGATAGCCAGAAACTGGTCCTTGGATGCTTGATTCCGGTCCAGGAAATACATGGCTTGGCAGTTCGGGCTCGACTCTTCCCATGAGGCACAGGGTCAAGGCTGATTTGCATATGGCCCTGTCTGACCTTGAGTGGTGTGGAGTGCAAAAAAACGATGGATTTAGGCCCAGATCTCTGTACTGGGGTGAATGTATGAGATTGTTCTGCATTCTGTCCATCAATTGTTGTTTTTGCATTTGTCACCCCGAGTGGGATGGGTATGCTCAGACGTGAGTCCCATGCTCTCCACACCACTGGAGTCAAGCTATCCAGGCTGATGAAGGCTGATAGCCAGAAACTGGTCCTTGGATGCTTGATTCCGGTCCAGGAAAGACATGGCTTGGCAGAGCGGGCTGGACTGTTCCCATGAGGCAAAGGGTCAAGGCTGATTTGCATATGGCCATGTCTGACCTGGGGTGGTGTGGAGTGCAAAAAAACTATGGATTTAGGCCCAGATCTCTGTACTGGGGTGAATGTATGACATTGTTCTGCATTCTGTCCATCAATTGTTGTTTTTGCATTTGTCACCCCAAGTGGGATGGGTATGCTCAGACGTGAGTCCCATGCTCTCCACACCACTGGAGTCAAGCTATCCAGGCTGATGAAGGCTGATAGCCAGAAACAGGTCCTTGGATGCTTGATTCCGGTCCAGAAAAAGACATGGCTTGGCAGTTCGGGCTGGACTGTTCCCATGAGGCACAGGGTCAAGGCTGATTTGCATATGGCCATGTCTGACCTGGGGTGGTGTGGAGTGCAAAAAAACGATGGATTTAGGCCCAGATCTCTGTACTGGGGTGAATGTATGACATTGTTTTGCCTTCTGTCCATCAATTGTTGTTTTTGCATTTGTCACCCCGAGTGGGACGGGTATGCTCAGACGTCAGTCCCATGCTCTCCACACCACTGGAGTCAAGCTATCCAGGAAGATGAAGGCTGATAGCCAGAAACCGGTCCTCGGATGCTTGATTCCGGTCTAGGAAAGACATGGCTTGGCAGTTCGGGCTGGACTGTTCCCATGAGGCACAGGTCAAGGCTGATTTACATATGGCCATGTCTGACCGGGGGTGGTGTGGAGTGCAAAAAAATATGGATTTAGGCCCAGATCTCTGTATTGGGGTGAATGTATGACATTGTTCTGCATTCTGTCCATCAATTGTTGTTTTTGCATTTGTCACCCCGAGTGGGATGGGTATGCTCAGACGTGAGTCCCATGCTCTCCACACCACTGGAGTCAAGCTAGCCAGGCTGATGAAGGCTGATAGCCAGAAACCGGTCCTTGGATGCTTGATTCCGGTCCAGGAAAGACATGGCTTGGCAGTTCGGGTTGGACTGTTCCCATGAGGCACAGGGTCAAGGCTGATTTGCATATGGGCATGTCTGATCTGGGGTGGTGTGGAGTACAAAAAACGATGGATTTAGGCCCAGATCTCTGTACTGGGGTGAATGTATGACATTGTTCTGCATTCTGTCCATCAATTGTTGTTTTTGCATTTGTCACCCCAGTGGGATGGGTATGCTCAGACGTGAGTCTCATGCTCTCCATACCACTGGAGTCAAGCGTTCCAGGCTGATGAAGGCTGATAGCCAGAAACCGGTCCTTGGATGCTTGATTCCGGTCCAGGAAAGACATGGCTTGGCAGTTCGGGCGGACTGTTCCCATGAGGCACAGGGTCAAGGCTGATTTGCATATGGCCATGTCTGACCTGGGGTGGTGTGGAGTGCATAAAAACGATGGATTTAGGCCCAGATCTCTGTACTGGGGTGAATGTATGACATTGTTTTGCCTTCAGTCCATCAATTGTTGTTTTTGCATTTGTCACCCAGAGTGGGACGGGTATGCTCAGACGTCAGTCCCATGCTCTCCACACCACTGGAGTCAAGCTATCCAGGAAGATGAAGGCTGATAGCCAGAAACCGGTCCTCGGATGCTTGATTCCGGTCTAGGAAAGACATGGCTTGGCAGTTCGGGCTGGACTGTTCCCATGAGGCACAGGTCAAGGCTGATTTACATATGGCCATGTCTGACCGGGGGTGGTGTGGAGTGCAAAAAAATATGGATTTAGGCCCAGATCTCTGTATTGGGGTGAATGTATGACATTGTTCTGCATTCTGTCCATCAATTGTTGTTTTTGCATTTGTCACCCCGAGTGGGATGGGTATGCTCAGACGTGAGTCTCATGCTCTCCACACAACTTCAGTCAAGCTATCCAGGCTGATGAAGGCTGATAGCCAGAAACCGGTCCTTGAATGCTTGATTCCGGTCCAGGAAAGACATGGCTTGGCAGTTCGGGCTGGACTGTTCCCATGAGGCACTGGGTCAAGGCTGATTTGCATATGGCCATGTCTGACCTGGGGTGGTGTGGAGTGCAAAAAAAGGTGGATTCAGGCCCAGATCTCTGTACTGGGGTGAATGTATGACATTGTTCTGCATTCTGTCCATCAATTGTTGTTTTTGCATTTGTCACCCCGAGTGGGATGGGTATGCTGAGACGTGAGTCCCATGCTCTCCACACCACTGGAGTCAAGCTATCCAGGCTGATGCAGGCTGATAGCCAGAAACTGGTTCTTGGATGCTTGATTCCAGTCCAGGAAAGACATGGCTTGTCAGATCGGGCTGGACTGTTCCCATGAGGCACAGGGTCAAGGCTGATTTGCATATGGCCATGTCTGACCTTGGGTGGTGTGGAGTGCAAAAAAACGATGGATTTAGGCCCAGATCTCTGTACTGGGGTGAATATATGACATTGTTCTGCATTCTGTCCATCAATTGTTGTTTTTGCATTCGTCACCCCGAGTGGGATGGGTATGCTCAGACGTGAGTCCCATGTTCTCCACACCAGTGGAGTCAAGCTATCCAGGCTGATGAAGACTGATAGCCAGAAACCGGTCCTTGGATGCTTGATTCCGGTCCAGGAAAGACATGGCTTGGCAGTTCGGGCTGGACTGTTCCCGTGAGGCACAGGATCAAGGCTGATTTGCATATGGCCATGTCTGACCTGGGGTGGTGTGGAGTGCAAGAAACGATGGATTTAGTCCCAGATTTCTGTACTGGGGTGAATGTATGACATTGTTCTGCATTCTGTCCACCAATTGTTGTTTTTGCATTTGTCACCCCGAGTGGGATGGGTATGCTCAGACGTGAGTCCCATGCTCTCCACACCACTGGAATCAAGCTATCCAGGCTGATGAAGGCTGATAGCCAGAAACTGGTCCTTGGATGCTTGATTCCGGTCCAGGAAAGACATGGCTTGGCAGATCGGGCTGGACTGTTCCCATGAGGCAAAGGGTCAAGGCTGATTTGCATATGGCCATGTCTGACCTGGGGTGGTGTGGAGTGCAAAAAAACTATGGATTTAGGCCCAGACATCTGTACTGGGGTGAATGTATGACATTGTTCTGCATTCTGTCCATCAATTGTTGTTTTTGCATTTGTCACCCCAAGTGGGATGGGTATGCTCAGACGTGAGTCCCATGCTCTCCACACCACTGGAGTCAAGCTATCCAGGCTGATGAAGGCTGATAGCCAGAAACAGGTCCTTGGATGCTTGATTCCGGTCCAGAAAAAGACATGGCTTGGCAGTTCGGGCTGGACTGTTCCCATGAGGCACAGGGTCAAGGCTGATTTGCATATGGCCATGTCTGACCTGGGGTGGTGTGGAGTGCAAAAAAACGATGGATTTAGGCCCAGATCTCTGTACTGGGGTGAATGTATGACATTGTTTTGCCTTCTGTCCATCAATTGTTGTTTTTGCATTTGTCACCCCGAGTGGGACGGGTATGCTCAGACGTCAGTCCCATGCTCTCCACACCACTGGAGTCAAGCTATCCAGGAAGATGAAGGCTGATAGCCAGAAACCGGTCCTCGGATGCTTGATTCCGGTCTAGGAAAGACATGGCTTGGCAGTTCGGGCTGGACTGTTCCCATGAGGCACAGGTCAAGGCTGATTTACATATGGCCATGTCTGACCGGGGGTGGTGTGGAGTGCAAAAAAATATGGATTTAGGCCCAGATCTCTGTATTGGGGTGAATGTATGACATTGTTCTGCATTCTGTCCATCAATTGTTGTTTTTGCATTTGTCACCCCGAGTGGGATGGGTATGCTCAGACGTGAGTCTCATGCTCTCCACACCACTGAAGTCAAGCTATCCAGGCTGATGAAGGCTGATAGCCAGAAACCGGTCCTTGAATGCTTGATTCCGGTCCAGGAAAGACATGGCTTGGCAGTTCGGGCTGGACTGTTCCCATGAGGCACAGGGTCAAGGCTGATTTGCATATGGCCATGTCTGACCTGGGGTGGTGTGGAGTGCAAAAAAAGATGGATTCAGGCCCAGATCTCTGTACTGGGGTGAATGTATGACATTGTTCTGCATTCTGTCCATCAATTGTTGTTTTTGCATTTGTCACCCCGAGTGGGATGGGTATGCTGAGACGTGAGTCCCATGCTCTCCACACCACTGGAGTCAAGCTATCCAGGCTGATGAAGGCTGATAGCCAGAAACTGGTCCTTGGATGCTTGATTCCGGTCCAGGAAAGACATGGCTTGGCAGTTCGGGCTGGACTGTTCCCATGAGGCACAGTGTGAAGGCTGATTTGCATATGGCCATATCTGACCTGGGGTGGTGTGGAGTGCAAAAAAAGATGGATTTAGGCTCATATCTCTGTACTGGGGTGAATGTATGATATTGTTCTGCATTCTGTCCATCAATTGTTGTTTTTGCATTTGTCACCCTGAGTGGGATGGGTATGCTCAGACGTGAGTCTCATGCTCTCCACACCACTGGAGTCAAGCTATCCAGGCTGATGATAGCCAGAAACCGGTCCTTGGATGCTTGATTCTGGTCCAGAAAAGACATGGCTTGGTAGTTCGGGCAGGACTGTTCCCATGAGGCACAGGGTCAAGGCTGATTTGCATATGGCCATGTCTGACCTGGGGTGGTGTGGAGTGTAAAAAAACGATGGATTTAGTCCCAGATCTCTGTACTGGGGTGAATGTATGACATTGTTCTGCATTCTGTCCATCAATTGTTGTTTTTGCATTTGTCAACCCGAGTGGGATTGGTATGCTCAGACGTGAGTCCCATGCTCTCCACACAACTGGAGTCAAGCTATCCAGGCTGATGAAGGTTGATAGCCAGAAACTGGTCCTTGGATGCTTGATTCCGGTCCAGGAAATACATGGCTTGGCAGTTCGGGCTCGACTCTTCCCATGAGGCACAGGGTCAAGGCTGATTTGCATATGGCCCTGTCTGACCTTGAGTGGTGTGGAGTGCAAAAAAACGATGGATTTAGGCCCAGATCTCTGTACTGGGGTGAATGTATGAGATTGTTCTGCATTCCGTCCATCAATTGTTGTTTTTGCATTTGTCACCCCGAGTGGGATGGGTATGCTCAGACGTGAGTCCCATGCTCTCCACACCACTGGAGTCAAGCTATCCAGGCTGATGAAGGCTGATAGCCAGAAACAGGTCCTTGGATGCTTGATTCCGGTCCAGAAAAAGACATGGCTTGGCAGTTCGGGCTGGACTGTTCCCATGAGGCACAGGGTCAAGGCTGATTTGCATATGGCCATGTCTGACCTGGGGTGGTGTGGAGTGCAAAAAAACGATGGATTTAGGCCCAGATCTCTGTACTGGGGTGAATGTATGACATTGTTTTGCCTTCTGTCCATCAATTGTTGTTTTTGCATTTGTCACCCCGAGTGGGACGGGTATGCTCAGACGTCAGTCCCATGCTCTCCACACCACTGGAGTCAAGCTATCCAGGAAGATGAAGGCTGATAGCCAGAAACCGGTCCTCGGATGCTTGATTCCGGTCTAGGAAAGACATGGCTTGGCAGTTCGGGCTGGACTGTTCCCATGAGGCACAGGTCAAGGCTGATTTACATATGGCCATGTCTGACCGGGGGTGGTGTGGAGTGCAAAAAAATATGGATTTAGGCCCAGATCTCTGTATTGGGGTGAATGTATGACATTGTTCTGCATTCTGTCCATCAATTGTTGTTTTTGCATTTGTCACCCCGAGTGGGATGGGTATGCTCAGACGTGAGTCCCATGCTCTCCACACCACTGGAGTCAAGCTAGCCAGGCTGATGAAGGCTGATAGCCAGAAACCGGTCCTTGGATGCTTGATTCCGGTCCAGGAAAGACATGGCTTGGCAGTTCGGGTTGGACTGTTCCCATGAGGCACAGGGTCAAGGCTGATTTGCATATGGGCATGTCTGATCTGGGGTGGTGTGGAGTACAAAAAACGATGGATTTAGGCCCAGATCTCTGTACTGGGGTGAATGTATGACATTGTTCTGCATTCTGTCCATCAATTGTTGTTTTTGCATTTGTCACCCCAGTGGGATGGGTATGCTCAGACGTGAGTCTCATGCTCTCCATACCACTGGAGTCAAGCGTTCCAGGCTGATGAAGGCTGATAGCCAGAAACCGGTCCTTGGATGCTTGATTCCGGTCCAGGAAAGACATGGCTTGGCAGTTCGGGCGGACTGTTCCCATGAGGCACAGGGTCAAGGCTGATTTGCATATGGCCATGTCTGACCTGGGGTGGTGTGGAGTGCATAAAAACGATGGATTTAGGCCCAGATCTCTGTACTGGGGTGAATGTATGACATTGTTTTGCCTTCAGTCCATCAATTGTTGTTTTTGCATTTGTCACCCAGAGTGGGACGGGTATGCTCAGACGTCAGTCCCATGCTCTCCACACCACTGGAGTCAAGCTATCCAGGAAGATGAAGGCTGATAGCCAGAAACCGGTCCTCGGATGCTTGATTCCGGTCTAGGAAAGACATGGCTTGGCAGTTCGGGCTGGACTGTTCCCATGAGGCACAGGTCAAGGCTGATTTACATATGGCCATGTCTGACCGGGGGTGGTGTGGAGTGCAAAAAAATATGGATTTAGGCCCAGATCTCTGTATTGGGGTGAATGTATGACATTGTTCTGCATTCTGTCCATCAATTGTTGTTTTTGCATTTGTCACCCCGAGTGGGATGGGTATGCTCAGACGTGAGTCTCATGCTCTCCACACAACTTCAGTCAAGCTATCCAGGCTGATGAAGGCTGATAGCCAGAAACCGGTCCTTGAATGCTTGATTCCGGTCCAGGAAAGACATGGCTTGGCAGTTCGGGCTGGACTGTTCCCATGAGGCACTGGGTCAAGGCTGATTTGCATATGGCCATGTCTGACCTGGGGTGGTGTGGAGTGCAAAAAAAGGTGGATTCAGGCCCAGATCTCTGTACTGGGGTGAATGTATGACATTGTTCTGCATTCTGTCCATCAATTGTTGTGTTTGCATTTGTCACCCCGAGTGGGATGGGTATGCTGAGACGTGAGTCCCATGCTCTCCACACCACTGGAGTCAAGCTATCCAGGCTGATGCAGGCTGATAGCCAGAAACTGGTTCTTGGATGCTTGATTCCAGTCCAGGAAAGACATGGCTTGTCAGATCGGGCTGGACTGTTCCCATGAGGCACAGGGTCAAGGCTGATTTGCATATGGCCATGTCTGACATTGGGTGGTGTGGAGTGCAAAAAAACGATGGATTTAGGCCCAGATCTCTGTACTGGGGTGAATGTATGACATTGTTCTGCATTCTGTCCATCAATTGTTGTTTTTGCATTCGTCACCCCGAGTGGGATGGGTATGCTCAGACGTGAGTCCCATGTTCTCCACACCAGTGGAGTCAAGCTATCCAGGCTGATGAAGACTGATAGCCAGAAACCGGTCCTTGGATGCTTGATTCCGGTCCAGGAAAGACATGGCTTGGCAGTTCGGGCTGGACTGTTCCCGTGAGGCACAGGATCAAGGCTGATTTGCATATGGCCATGTCTGACCTGGGGTGGTGTGGAGTGCAAGAAACGATGGATTTAGTCCCAGATTTCTGTACTGGGGTGAATGTATGACATTGTTCTGCATTCTGTCCACCAATTGTTGTTTTTGCATTTGTCACCCCGAGTGGGATGGGTATGCTCAGACGTGAGTCCCATGCTCTCCACACCACTGGAGTCAAGCTATCCAGGCTGATGAAGGCTGATAGCCAGAAACTGGTCCTTGGATGCTTGATTCCGGTCCAGGAAAGACATGGCTTGGCAGATCGGGCTGGACTGTTCCCATGAGGCAAAGGGTCAAGGCTGATTTGCATATGGCCATGTCTGACCTGGGGTGGTGTGGAGTGCAAAAAAACTATGGATTTAGGCCCAGATCTCTGTACTGGGGTGAATGTATGACATTGTTCTGCATTCTGTCCATCAATTGTTGTTTTTGCATTTGTCACCCCAAGTGGGATGGGTATGCT
Source organism: Lissotriton helveticus (assembly GCF_964261635.1). Classification (NCBI taxonomy): domain Eukaryota; kingdom Metazoa; phylum Chordata; class Amphibia; order Caudata; family Salamandridae; genus Lissotriton; species Lissotriton helveticus. The sequence goes on from NC_136059.1 coordinate 59,714,203, forward strand.
CAGACGTGAGTCCCATGCTCTCCACACCACTGGAGTCAAGCTATCCAGGCTGATGAAGGCTGATAGCCAGAAACAGGTCCTTGGATGCTTGATTCCGGTCCAGAAAAAGACATGGCTTGGCAGTTCGGGCTGGACTGTTCCCATGAGGCACAGGGTCAAGGCTGATTTGCATATGGCCATGTCTGACCTGGGGTGGTGTGGAGTGCAAAAAAACGATGGATTTAGGCCCAGATCTCTGTACTGGGGTGAATGTATGACATTGTTTTGCCTTCTGTCCATCAATTGTTGTTTTTGCATTTGTCACCCCGAGTGGGACGGGTATGCTCAGACGTCAGTCCCATGCTCTCCACACCACTGGAGTCAAGCTATCCAGGAAGATGAAGGCTGATAGCCAGAAACCGGTCCTCGGATGCTTGATTCCGGTCTAGGAAAGACATGGCTTGGCAGTTCGGGCTGGACTGTTTCCATGAGGCACAGGTCAAGGCTGATTTACATATGGCCATGTCTGACCGGCGGTGGTGTGGAGTGCAAAAAAATATGGATTTAGGCCCAGATCTCTGTATTGGGGTGAATGTATGACATTGTTCTGCATTCTGTCCATCAATTGTTGTTTTTGCATTTGTCACCCCGAGTGGGATGGGTATGCTCAGACGTGAGTCTCATGCTCTCCACACCACTGAAGTCAAGCTATCCAGGCTGATGAAGGCTGATAGCCAGAAACCGGTCCTTGAATGCTTGATTCCGGTCCAGGAAAGACATGGCTTGGCAGTTCGGGCTGGACTGTTCCCATGAGGCACAGGGTCAAGGCTGATTTGCATATGGCCATGTCTGACCTGGGGTGGTGTGGAGTGCAAAAAAAGATGGATTCAGGCCCAGATCTCTGTACTGGGGTGAATGTATGACATTGTTCTGCATTCTGTCCATCAATTGTTGTTTTTGCATTTGTCACCCCGAGTGGGATGGGTATGCTGAGACGTGAGTCCCATGCTCTCCACACCACTGGAGTCAAGCTATCCAGGCTGATGAAGGCTGATAGCCAGAAACTGGTTCTTGGATGCTTGATTCCAGTCCAGGAAAGACATGGCTTGTCAGATCGGGCTGGACTGTTCCCATGAGGCACAGGGTCAAGGCTGATTTGCATATGGCCATGTCTGACCTTGGGTGGTGTGGAGTGCAAAAAAACGATGGATTTAGGCCCAGATCTCTGTACTGGGGTGAATGTATGACATTGTTCTGCATTCTGTCCATCAATTGTTGTTGTTGCATTCGTCACCCCGAGTGGGATGGGTATGCTCAGATGTGAGTCCCATGTTCTCCACACCAGTGGAGTCAAGCTATCCAGGCTGATGAAGACTGATAGCCAGAAACCGGTCCTTGGATGCTTGATTCCGGTCCAGGAAAGACATGGCTTGGCAGTTCGGGCTGGACTGTTCCCATGAGGCACAGTGTCAAGGCTGATTTGCATATGGCCATATCTGACCTGGGGTGGTGTGGAGTGCAAAAAAAATGGATGTAGGCCCATATCTCTGTACTGGGGTGAATGTATGATATTGTTCTGCATTCTGTCCATCAATTGTTGTTTTTGCATTTGTCACCCTGAGTGGGATGGGTATGCTCAGACGTGAGTCTCATGCTCTCCACACCACTGGAGTCAAGCTATCCAGGCTGATGATAGCCAGAAACCGGTCCTTGGATGCTTGATTCTGGTCCAGAAAAGACATGGCTTGGTAGTTCGGGCAGGACTGTTCCCATGAGGCACAGGGTCAAGGCTGATTTGCATATGGCCATGTCTGACCTGGGGTGGTGTGGAGTGTAAAAAAACGATGGATTTAGTCCCAGATCTCTGTACTGGGGTGAATGTATGACATTGTTCTGCATTCTGTCCATCAATTGTTGTTTTTGCATTTGTCAACCACAGTGGGATTGGTATGCTCAGACGTGAGTCCCATGCTCTCCACACAACTGGAGTCAAGCTATCCAGGCTGATGAAGGTTGATAGCCAGAAACTGGTCCTTGGATGCTTGATTCCGGTCCAGGAAATACATGGCTTGGCAGTTCGGGCTCGACTCTTCCCATGAGGCACAGGGTCAAGGCTGATTTGCATATGGCCCTGTCTGACCTTGAGTGGTGTGGAGTGCAAAAAAACGATGGATTTAGGCCCAGATCTCTGTACTGGGGTGAATGTATGAGATTGTTCTGCATTCTGTCCATCAATTGTTGTTTTTGCATTTGTCACCCCGAGTGGGATGGGTATGCTCAGACGTGAGTCCCATGCTCTCCACACCACTGGAGTCAAGCTATCCAGGCTGATGAAGGCTGATAGCCAGAAACTGGTCCTTGGATGCTTGATTCCGGTCCAGGAAAGACATGGCTTGGCAGAGCGGGCTGGACTGTTCCCATGAGGCACAGGGTCAAGGCTGATTTGCATATGGCCATGTCTGACCTTGGGTGGTGTGGAGTGCAAATAAACGATGGATTTAGGCCCAGATCTCTGTACTGGGGTGAATGTATGACATTGGTCTGCATTCTGTCCATCAATTGTTATTTTTGCATTTGTCACCCCGAGTGGGATGGGTATGCTCAGACGTGAGTTCCATGCTCTCCACACCACTGGAGTCAAGCTATCCAGGCTGATGAAGGCTGATAGCCAGAAACCGGACCTTGGATGCTTGATTCCGGTCCAGGAAAGTCATGGTTTGGCAGTTCGGGCTGGACTGTTCCCATGAGGCACAGGGTCAATGCTGATTTGCATATGGCCATGTCTGACCTGGGGTGGTGTGGAGTGCAAAAAAAAGATGGATTTAGGCCCAGATCTCTGTACTGGGGTGAATGTATGACATTGTTCTGCATTCTGTCCATCAATTGTTGTTTTTGCATTTGTCACCTTGAGTGGGATGGGTATGCTCAGACGTGAGTCCCATGCTCTGCACACCACTGGAGTCAAGCTATCCAGGCTGATGAAGGCTGATAGCCAGAAACCGGTCATGGATGCTTGATTCTGGTCCAGGAAAGACATGGCTTGGCAGTTCGGGCTGGACTGTTCCCGTGAGGCACAGGATCAAGGCTGATTTGCATATGGCCATGTCAGACCTGGGGTGATGTGGAGTGCAAGAAACGATGCATTTAGGCCCTGATCTCTGTACTGGGGTGAATGTATGACATTGTTCTGCATTCTGTCCATCAATTGTTATTTTTGCATTTGTCACCCCGAGTGGGATGGGTATGCTCAGACGTGAGTCTCATGCTCTCCACACCACTGAAGTCAAGCTATCCAGGCTGATGAAGGCTGATAGCCAGAAACCGGTCCTTGAATGCTTTATTCCGGTCCAGGAAAGACATGGCTTGGCAGTTCGGGCTGGACTGTTCCCATGAGGCACAGGGTCAAGGCTGATTTTCATATGGCCATGTCTGACCTGGGGTGGTGTGGAGTGCAAAAAAAGATGGATTTAAGCCCAGATCTCTGTACTGGGGTGAATGTATGACATTGTTCTGCATTCTGTCCATCAATTGTTGTTTTTGCATGTGTAACCCGAGTGGGATGGGTATGCTCAGACGTGAGTCTCATGCTCTCCACACCACTGGAGTCAAGCTATCCAGGCTGATGAAGGCTGATAGCCAGAACCCGGTCCTTGGATGCTTGATTCCGGTCCAGGAAAGACATGGCTTGGCAGTTCGTGCTGGACTGTTCCCATGAGGCACAGGGTCAAGGCTCATTTGCATATGGCAATGTCAGACCTGGGGTGGTGTAGAGTGCAAAAAAACGATGGATTTAGGCCCAGATCTCTGTACTGGGGTGAATGTATGACATTGTTCTGCATTCTGTCAATCAATTGTTGTTTTTGCATTTGTCACCCCGAGTGGGATGGGTATGCTCTGACGTGAGTCCCATGCTCTCCACACCACTGGAGTCAAGCTATCCAGGCTGATGAAGGCTGATAGCCAGAAACAGGTCCTTGGATGCTTGATTCCGGTCCAGGAAAGACATGGCTTGGCAGTTCGGGCTGGACTGTTCCCATGAGGCACAGGGTCCAGGCTGATTTGCATATGGCCATGTCTTACCTGGGGTGGTGTGGAGTGCAAAAAAACGATGGATTTAGGCCCAGATTTCTGTACTGGGGTGAATGTATGACATTGTTCTGCATTCTGTCCATCAATTGTTGTTTTTGCATTTGTCACCCGAGTGGGATGGGTATGCTCAGACGTGAGTCTCATGCTCTCCACACCGCTGGAGTCAAGCTATCCAGGCTGATGAAGGCTGATAGCCAGAAACCGGTCCTTGGATGCTTCATTCTGGTCCAGGAAAGACATGGCTTGGCAGTTCGGGCTGGACTGTTCCCATGAGGCACAGGGTCAAGGCTGATTTGCATATGGCCATGTCTGACCTGGGGTGGTGTAGAGTGCAAAAAAACAATGGATTTAGGCCCAGATCTCTGTACTGGCGTGAATGTATGACATTGTTCTGCATTCTGTCAATCAATTGTTGTTTTTGCATTTGTCACCCCCAGTGGGATGGGTATGCTCAGACGTGAGTCCCATGCTCTCCACACCACTGGAGTCAAGCTATCCAGGCTGATGAAGGCTGATAGCCAGAAACAGGTCCTTGGATGCTTGATTCCGGTTCGGAAAAGACATGGCTTGGCAGTTCGGGCTGGACTGTTCCCATGAGGCACAGGGTCAAGGCTGATTTGCATATGGCCATGTCTGAACTGGGGTGGTGTGGAGTGTAAAAAAACGATGGATTTAGGCCCAGATCTCTGTACTAGGGTGAATGTATGACATTGTTCTGCATTCTGTCCATCAATTGTTGTTTTTGCATTTGTCAACCCGAGTGGGATTGGTATGCTCAGACGTGAGTCCCATGCTCTCCACACACTGGAGTCAAGCTATCCAGGCTGATGAAGGTTGATAGCCAGAAACTGGTCCTTGGATGCTTGATTCCGGTCCAGGAAAGACATGGCTTGGCAGTTCGGGCTCGACTGTTCCCAGGAGGCACAGGGTAAAGGCTGATTTGCATATGGCCATGTCTGACCTTGGGTGGTGTGGAGTGCAAAAAAACGGTGGATTTAGGCCCAGATCTCTGTACTGGGGTGAATGTATGACATTGTTCTGCATTCTGTCCATCAATTGTTGTTTTGCATTTGTCACCCCGAGTGGGATGGGTATGCTCAGACGTGAGTCCCATGCTCTCCACACCACTGGAGTCAAGCTATCCAGGCTGATGAAGGCTGATAGCCAGAAACTTGTCCTTGGATGCTTGATTCCGGTCCAGGAAAGACATGGCTTGGCAGATCGGGCTGGACTGTTCCCATGAGGCACGGAGTCAAGGCTGATTTGCATATGGCCATGTCTGACCTTGGGTGGTGTGGAGTGCAAATAAAAGATGGATTTAGGCCCAGATCTCTGTACTGGGGTGAATGTATGACATTGTTCTGCATTCTGTCCATCAATTGTTGTTTTTGCATTTGTCACCCCGAGTGGGATGGGTATGCTCAGACGTGAGTCCCATGCTCTCCACACCACTGGAGTCAAGCTATCCAGGCTGATGAAGGCTGATAGCCAGAAACTGGTCCTTGGGTGCTTGATTCCGGTCCAGTAAAGACATGGCTTGGCAGTTCGGGCTGGACTGTTCCCATGAAGCACAGGGTCAAGGCTGATTTGCATATGGCCATGTCTGACCTGGGGTGGTGTGGAGTGCAAAAAAACAATTGATTTAGGCCCAGATCTCTGTACTGGGGTGAATGTATGACATTGTTCTGCATTCTATCCATCAATTATTGTTTTTGCATTTGTCACCCCGAGTGGGATGGGTATGCTCAGACGTGAGTCTCATGCTCTCCACACCACTGAAGTCAAGCTATCCAGGCTGATAGCCAGAAACAGGTCTTTGGATGCTTGATTCCGGTCCAGGAAAGACATGGCTTGGCAGTTCGGGCTGGACTGTTCCCATGAGGCACAGGGTCAAGGCTGATTTGCATATGGCCATGTCTGACCTGGGGTGGTGTGGAGTGCAAAAAAACAATGGATTTAGGCCCAGATCTCTGTACTGGGGTGAATGTATGACATTGTTCTGCATTCTGTCCATCAATTGTTGTTTTTGCATTTGTCACCCCGAGTGGGATGGGTATGCTCAGACGTGAGTCCCATGCTCTCCACACCACTGGAGTCAAGCTATCCAGGGTAAAGAAGACTGATAGCCAGAAACCAGTCCTTGGATGCTTGATTCCGATCCAGGAAAGACATTGCTTGGCAGTTCGGGCTGGACTGTTCACATGAGGCACAGTGTCAAGGCTGATTAGCATAGGCCATGTCTGACCAGGGGTGGTGTGGAGTGCAAAATAAGATGGATTTAGGCCCATATCTCTGTACCTGGGTGAATGTATGACATTGTTCTGCATTCTGTCCATCAATTGTTGTTTTTGCATTTGTCACCCCGAGTGGGATAGGTATGCTCAGACGTGAGTCTCATGCTCTCCACACCACTGGAGTCAAGATATCCAGGCTGATTAAGGCTGATAGCCAGAAACCGGTCCTTGGATGCTTGATTCCGGTCCAGGAAAGACATGGCTTGGCAGTTCGGGCTGGACTGTTCCCATGAGGCACAGGGTCAAGGCTGATTTGCATATGGCCATGTCTGACATGGGGTGGTGTGGAGTGCAAAAAAATTATGGATTTAGGCCCAGATCTCTGTACTGGGGTGAATGTATGACATTGTTCTGCATTCTTTCAATCAATTGTTGTTTTTGCATTTGTCACCTCGAGTGGGATGGGTATGCTCAGATGTGAGTCCCATGCTCTGCACCCCACTGGAGTCAAGCTATCCAGGCTGATGAAGGCTGATAGCCAGAAACCGGTCCTTGGATGCTTGATTCCGGTCCAGGAAAGAGATGGCTTGACAGTTCGGGCTGGACTGTTCCCATGAGGCACAGTGTCAAGGCTGATTTGCATATGGCCACGTCTGACCTGGGGTGGTGTGGAGTGCAAAAAAAGATGGATTTAGGCCCAGATTTCTGTAGTGGGGCGAATGTATGACATTGTTCTGCATTCTGTCCATCAATTGTTGTTTTTGCATTTGTCACCCGAGTGGGATGGGTATGCTCAGACGTGAGTCTCATGCTCTCCACACCACTGGAGTCAAGCTATCCAGGCTGATGAAGGCTGATAGCCAGAAACCGGTCCTTGGATGCTTCATTCTGGTCCAGGAAAGACATGGCTTGGCAGTTCGGGCTGGACTGTTCCCATGAGGCACAGGGTCAAGGCTGATTTGCATATGGCCATGTCTGACCTGGGGTGGTGTAGAGTGCAAAAAAACAATGGATTTAGGCCCAGATCTCTGTACTGGCGTGAATGTATGACATTGTTCTGCATTCTGTCAATCAATTGTTGTTTTTGCATTTGTCACCCCCAGTGGGATGGGTATGCTCAGACGTGAGTCCCATGCTCTCCACACCACTGGAGTCAAGCTATCCAGGCTGATGAAGGCTGATAGCCAGAAACAGGTCCTTGGATGCTTGATTCCGGTCCAGGAAAGACATGGCTTGGCAGTTCGGGCTGGACTGTTCCCATGAGGCACAGGGTCAAGGCTGATTTGCATATGGCCATGTCTTACCTGGGGTGGTGTGGAGTGCAAAATAATGATGGATTTAGGCCCAGTTTTCTGTACTGGGGTGAATGTATGACATTGTTCTGCATTCTGTCCATCAATTGTTGTTTTTGCATTTGTCACCCCGAGTGGGATGGGTATGCTGAGACGTGAGTCCCATGCTCTCCACACCACTGGAGTCAAGCTATCCAGGCCGATGATAGCCAGAAACCGGTCCTTGGATGCTTGATTCCGGTCCGGAAAAGACATGGCTTGGCAGTTCGGGCTGGACTGTTCCCATGAGGCACAGGGTCAAGGCTGATTTGCATATGGCCATGTCTGAACTGCGGTGGTGTGGAGTGTAAAAAAACGATGGATTTAGGCCCAGATCTCTGTACTAGGGTGAATGTATGACATTGTTCTGCATTCTGTCCATCAATTGTTGTTTTTGCATTTGTCAACCCGAGTGGGATTGGTATGCTCAGACGTGAGTCCCATGCTCTCCACACACTGGAGTCAAGCTATCCAGGCTGATGAAGGCTGATAGCCAGAAACTGGTCCTTGGATGCTTGATTCCGGTCCAGGAAAGACATGGCTTGGCAGATCGGGCTGGACTGTTCCCATGAGGCACGGAGTCAAGGCTGATTTGCATATGGCCATGTCTGACCTTGGGTGGTGTGGAGTGCAAATAAAAGATGGATTTAGGCCCAGATCTCTGTACTGGGGTGAATGTATGACATTGTTCTGCATTCTGTCCATCAATTGTTGTTTTTGCATTTGTCACCCCGAGTGGGATGGGTATGCTCAGACGTGAGTCCCATGCTCTCCACACCAATGGAGTCAAGCTATCCAGGCTGATGAAGGCTGATAGCCAGAAACTGGTCCTTGGATGCTTGATTCCGGTCCAGTAAAGACATGGCTTGGCAGTTCGGGCTGGACTGTTCCCATGAAGCACAGGGTCAAGGCTGATTTGCATATGGCCATGTCTGACCTGGGGTGGTGTGGAGTGCAAAAAAACAATTGATTTAGGCCCATATCTCTGTACTGGGGTGAATGTATGACATTGTTCTGCATTCTATCCATCAATTATTGTTTTTGCATTTGTCACCCCGAGTGGGATGGGTATGCTCAGACGTGAGTCTCATGCTCTCCACACCACTGAAGTCAAGCTATCCAGGCTGATAGCCAGAAACAGGTCTTTGGATGCTTGATTCCGGTCCAGGAAAGACATGGCTTGGCAGTTCGGGCTGGACTGTTCCCATGAGGCACAGGGTCAAGGCTGATTTGCATATGGCCATGTCTGACCTGGGGTGGTGTGGAGTGCAAAAAAACAATGGATTTAGGCCCAGATCTCTGTACTGGGGTGAATGTATGACATTGTTCTGCATTCTGTCCATCAATTGTTGTTTTTGCATTTGTCACCCCGAGTGGGATGGGTATGCTCAGACGTGAGTCCCATGCTCTCCACACCACTGGAGTCAAGCTATCCAGGGTAAAGAAGACTGATAGCCAGAAACCAGTCCTTGGATGCTTGATTCCGATCCAGGAAAGACATTGCTTGGCAGTTCGGGCTGGACTGTTCACATGAGGCACAGTGTCAAGGCTGATTAGCATAGGCCATGTCTGACCAGGGGTGGTGTGGAGTGCAAAATAAGATGGATTTAGGCCCATATCTCTGTACTGGGGTGAATGTATGACATTGTTCTGCATTCTGTCCATCAATTGTTGTTTTTGCATTTGTCACCTCGAGTGGGATGGGTATGCTCAGATGTGAGTCCCATGCTCTGCACCCCACTGGAGTCAAGCTATCCAGGCTGATGAAGGCTGATAGCCAGAAACCGGTCCTTGGATGCTTGATTCCGGTCCAGGAAAGAGATGGCTTGGCAGTTCGGGCTGGACTGTTCCCATGAGGCACAGTGTCAAGGCTGATTTGCATATGGCCACGTCTGACCTGGGGTGGTGTGGAGTGCAAAAAAAGATGGATTTAGGCCCAGATCTCTGTACTGGGGTGAATGTATGACATTGTTCTGCATTCTGTCCATCAATTGTTGTTTTTGCATTTGTCACCCCGAGTGGGATGGGTATGATCAGACGTGAGTCTCATGCTCTCCACACCACTGGAGTCAAGCTATCCAGGCTGATGAAGGCTGATAGCCAGTAACCGGTCCTTGGATGCTTGATTCCGGTCCAGGAAAGACATGGCTTGGCAGTTCGGGCTGGACTGTTCCCATGAGGCACAGGATCAAGGCGTATTTGCATATGGCCATGTCTGACCTGGGGTGGTGAGGAGTGCAATAAACGATGGATTTAGGCCCAGATCTCTGTACTGGGGTGAATGTATGACATTGTTCTGAATTCTGTCCATCAATTGTTGTTTTTGCATTTGTCACCCCGAGTGGGATGGGTATGATCAGACGTGAGTCCCATGCTCTCCACACCACTGGAGTCAAGCTATCCAGGCTGAAGAGGGCTGATAGCAAGAAACTGGTCCTTGGATGCTTGATTCCAGTCCAGGAAAGACATGGCTTGGCAGTTCGGGCTGGACTGTTCCCATGAGGCACAGGGTCAAGGCTGATTTGCATATGGCCATGTCTGACCTGGGGTGGTGTAGAGTGCAAAAAAACGATGGATTTAGGCCCAGATCTCTGTACTGGGGTGAATGTATGACATTGTTCTGCATTCTGTCCATCAATTGTTGTTTTTGCATTTGTCACCCCGAGTGGGATGGGTATGCTCAGACGTGAGTCCCATGCTCTCCACACCACTGGAGTCAAGCTATCCAGGCTGATGAAGGCTGATAGCCAGAAACAGGTCCTTGGATGCTTGATTCCGGTCCAGGAAAGACATGGCTTGGCAGTTCGGGCTGGACTGTTCCCATGAGGCACAGGGTCAAGGCTGATTTGCATATGGCCATGTCTTACCTGGGGTGGTGTGGAGTTCAAAAAAACGATGGATTTAGGCCCAGATTTCTGTACTGGGGTGAATGTATGACATTGTTCTGCATTCTGTCCATCAATTGTTGTTTTTGCATTTGTCACCCCGAGTGGGATGGGTATGCTGAGACGTGAGTCCCATGCTCTCCACACCACTGGAGTCAAGCTATCCAGGCTGATGAAGGCTGATAGCCAGAAACCGGTCCTTGGATGCTTGATTCCGGTCCAGGAAAGACATGGCTTGGCAGTTCGGGCTGGACTGTTCCCATGAGGCACAGGGTCAAGGCTGATTTGCATATGGCCATGTCTGACATGGGGTGGTGTGGAGTGCAAAAAAATTATGGATTTAGGCCCAGATCTCTGTACTGGGGTGAATGTATGACATTGTTCTGCATTCTTTCAATCAATTGTTGTTTTTGCATTTGTCACCTCGAGTGGGATGGGTATGCTCAGACGTGAGTCCCATGCTTTGCACCCCACTGGAGTCAAGCTATCCAGGCTGATGAAGGCTGATAGCCAGAAACCGGTCCTTGGATGCTTGATTCCGGTCCAGGAAAGAGATGGCTTGGCAGTTCGGGCTGGACTGTTCCCATGAGGCACAGTGTCAAGGCTGATTTGCATATGGCCACGTCTGACCTGGGGTGGTGTGGAGTGCAAAAAAAGATGGATTTAGGCCCAGATCTCTGTACTGGGGTGAATGTATGACATTGTTCTGCATTCTGTCCATCAATTGTTGTTTTTGCATTTGTCACCCCGAGTGGGATGGGTATGATCAGACGTGAGTCTCATGCTCTCCACACCACTGGAGTCAAGCTATCCAGGCTGATGAAGGCTGATAGCCAGTAACCGGTCCTTGGATGCTTGATTCCGGTCCAGGAAAGACATGGCTTGGCAGTTCGGGCTGGACTGTTCCCATGAGGCACAGGATCAAGGCGTATTTGCATATGGCCATGTCTGACCTGGGGTGGTGTGGAGTGCAATAAACGATGGATTTAGGCCCAGATCTCTGTACTGGGGTGAATGTATGACATTGTTCTGAATTCTGTCCATCAATTGTTGTTTTTGCATTTGTCACCCCGAGTGGGATGGGTATGATCAGACGTGAGTCCCATGCTCTCCACACCACTGGAGTCAAGCTATCCAGGCTGAAGAGGGCTGATAGCAAGAAACTGGTCCTTGGATGCTTGATTCCGGTCCAGGAAAGACATGGCTTGGCAGTTCGGGCTGGACTGTTCCCATGAGGCACAGGGTCAAGGCTGATTTGCATATGGCCATGTCTTACCTGGGGTGGTGTGGAGTGCAAAAAAACGATGGATTTAGGCCCAGATTTCTGTACTGGGGTGAATGTATGACATTGTTCTGCATTCTGTCCATCAATTGTTGTTTTTGCATTTGTCACCCCGAGTGGGATGGGTATGCTGAGACGTGAGTCCCATGCTCTCCACACCACTGGAGTCAAGCTATCCAGGCTGATGAAGGCTGATAGCCAGAAACAGGTCCTTGGATGCTTGATTCCGGTAAAGGAAAGACATTGCTTGGCAGTTCGGGCTGGACTGTTCCCATGAGGCACAGGATCAAGGCTGATTTGCATATGGCCATGTCAGACCTGGGGTGATGTGGAGTGCAAGAAACGATGCATTTAGGCCCTGATCTCTGTACTGGGGTGAATGTATGACATTGTTCTGCATTCTGTCCATCAATTGTTATTTTTGCATTTGTCACCCCGAGTGGGATGGGTATGCTCAGACGTGAGTCTCATGCTCTCCACACCACTGAAGTCAAGCTATCCAGGCTGATGAAGGCTGATAGCCTGAAACCGGTCCTTGAATGCTTTATTCCGGTCCAGGAAAGACATGGCTTGGCAGTTCGGGCTGGACTGTTCCCATGAGGCACAGGGTCAAGGCTGATTTTCATATGGCCATGTCTGACCTGGGGTGGTGTGGAGTGCAAAAAAAGATGGATTTAAGCCCAGATCTCTGTACTGGGGTGAATGTATGACATTGTTCTGCATTCTGTCCATCAATTGTTGTTTTTGCATGTGTAACCCGAGTGGGATGGGTATGCTCAGACGTGAGTCTCATGCTCTCCACACCACTGGAGTCAAGCTATCCAGGCTGATGAAGGCTGATAGCCAGAACCCGGTCCTTGGATGCTTGATTCCGGTCCAGGAAAGACATGGCTTGGCAGTTCGTGCTGGACTGTTCCCATGAGGCACAGGGTCAAGGCTCATTTGCATATGGCCATGTCAGACCTGGGGTGGTGTAGAGTGCAAAAAAACGATGGATTTAGGCCCAGATCTCTGTACTGGGGTGAATGTATGACATTGTTCTGCATTCTGTCAATCAATTGTTGTTTTTGCATTTGTCACCCCGAGTGGGATGGGTATGCTCTGACGTGAGTCCCATGCTCTCCACACCACTGGAGTCAAGCTATCCAGGCTGATGAAGGCTGATAGCCAGAAACAGGTCCTTGGATGCTTGATTCCGGTCCAGGAAAGACATGGCTTGGCAGTTCGGGCTGGACTGTTCCCATGAGGCACAGGGTCCAGGCTGATTTGCATATGGCCATGTCTTACCTGGGGTGGTGTGGAGTGCAAAAAAATGATGGATTTAGTCCCAGATTTCTGTACTGGGGTGAATGTATGACATTGTTCTGCATTCTGTCCATCAATTGTTGTTTTTGCATTTGTCACCCGAGTGGGATGGGTATGCTCAGACGTGAGTCTCATGCTCTCCACACCACTGGAGTCAAGCTATCCAGGCTGATGAAGGCTGATAGCCAGAAACCGGTCCTTGGATGCTTCATTCTGGTCCAGGAAAGACATGGCTTGGCAGTTCGGGCTGGACTGTTCCCATGAGGCACAGGGTCAAGGCTGATTTGCATATGGCCATGTCTGACCTGGGGTGGTGTAGAGTGCAAAAAAACAATGGATTTAGGCCCAGATCTCTGTACTGGCGTGAATGTATGACATTGTTCTGCATTCTGTCAATCAATTGTTGTTTTTGCATTTGTCACCCCCAGTGGGATGGGTATGCTCAGACGTGAGTCCCATGCTCTCCACACCACTGGAGTCAAGCTATCCAGGCTGATGAAGGCTGATAGCCAGAAACAGGTCCTTGGATGCTTGATTCCGGTCCAGGAAAGACATGGCTTGGCAGTTCGGGCTGGACTGTTCCCATGAGGCACAGGGTCAAGGCTGATTTGCATATGGCCATGTCTTACCTGGGGTGGTGTGGAGTGCAAAATAATGATGGATTTAGGCCCAGTTTTCTGTACTGGGGTGAATGTATGACATTGTTCTGCATTCTGTCCATCAATTGTTGTTTTTGCATTTGTCACCCCGAGTGGGATGGGTATGCTGAGACGTGAGTCCCATGCTCTCCACACCACTGGAGTCAAGCTATCCAGGCCGATGATAGCCAGAAACCGGTCCTTGGATGCTTGATTCCGGTCCGGAAAAGACATGGCTTGGCAGTTCGGGCTGGACTGTTCCCATGAGGCACAGGGTCAAGGCTGATTTGCATATGGCCATGTCTGAACTGGGGTGGTGTGGAGTGTAAAAAAACGATGGATTTAGGCCCAGATCTCTGTACTAGGGTGAATGTATGACATTGTTCTGCATTCTGTCCATCAATTGTTGTTTTTGCATTTGTCAACCCGAGTGGGATTGGTATGCTCAGACGTGAGTCCCATGCTCTCCACACACTGGAGTCAAGCTATCCAGGCTGATGAAGGTTGATAGCCAGAAACTGGTCCTTGGATGCTTGATTCCGGTCCAGGAAAGACATGTCTTGGCAGTTCGGGCTGGACTGTTCCCATGAGGCACAGGGTCAAGGCTGATTTGCATATGGCCATGTCTTACCTGGGGTGGTGTGGAGTTCAAAAAAACGATGGATTTAGGCCCAGATTTCTGTACTGGGGTGAATGTATGACATTGTTCTGCATTCTTTCCATCAATTGTTGTTTTTGCATTTGTCACCCCGAGTGGGATGGGTATGCTGAGACGTGAGTCCCATGCTCTCCACACCACTGGAGTCAAGCTATCCAGGCTGATGAAGGCTGATAGCCAGAAACCGGTCCTTGGATGCTTGATTCCGGTCCAGGAAAGACATGGCTTGGCAGTTCGGGCTGGACTGTTCCCATGAGGCACAGGGTCAAGGCTGATTTGCATATGGCCATGTCTGACATGGGGTGGTGTGGAGTGCAAAAAAATTATGGATTTAGGCCCAGATCTCTGTACTGGGGTGAATGTATGACATTGTTCTGCATTCTTTCAATCAATTGTTGTTTTTGCATTTGTCACCTCGAGTGGGATGGGTATGCTCAGACGTGAGTCCCATGCTTTGCACCCCACTAGAGTCAAGCTATCCAGGCTAATGAAGGCTGATAGCCAGAAACCGGTCCTTGGATGCTTGATTCCGGTCCAGGAAAGAGATGGCTTGGCAGTTCGGGCTGGACTGTTCCCATGAGGCACAGTGTCAAGGCTGATTTGCATATGGCCACGTCTGACCTGGGGTGGTGTGGAGTGCAAAAAAAGATGGATTTAGGCCCAGATCTCTGTACTGGGGTGAATGTATGACATTGTTCTGCATTCTGTCCATCAATTGTTGTTTTTGCATTTGTCACCCCGAGTGGGATGGGTATGATCAGACGTGAGTCTCATGCTCTGCACCCCACTGGAGTCAAGCTATCCAGGCTGATGAAGGCTGATAGCCAGAAACCGGTCCTTGGATGCTTGATTCCGGTCCAGGAAAGAGATGGCTTGGCAGTTCGGGCTGGACTGTTCCCATGAGGCACAGGATCAAGGCGTATTTGCATATGGCCATGTCTGACCTGGGGTGGTGTGGAGTGCAATAAACGATGGATTTAGGCCCAGATCTCTGTACTGGGGTGAATGTATGACATTGTTCTGAATTCTGTCCATCAATTGTTGTTTTTGCATTTGTCACCCCGAGTGGGATGGGTATGATCAGACGTGAGTCCCATGCTCTCCACACCACTGGAGTCAAGCTATCCAGGCTGAAGAGGGCTGATAGCAAGAAACTGGTCCTTGGATGCTTGATTCCGGTCCAGGAAAGACATGGCTTGGCAGTTCGGGCTGGACTGTTCCCATGAGGCACAGGGTCAAGGCTGATTTGCATATGGCCATGTCTGACCTGGGGTGGTGTGGAGTGCAAAAAAACGATGGATTTAGGCCCAGATTTCTGTACTGAGGTGAATGTATGACATTGTTCTGCATTCTGTCCATCAATTGTTGTTTTTGCATTTGTCACCCCGAGTGGGATGGGTATGCTGAGACGTGAGTCCCATGCTCTCCACACCACTGGAGTCAAGCTATCCAGGCTGATGAAGGCTGATAGCCAGAAACAGGTCCTTGGATGCTTGATTCCGGTAAAGGAAAGACATTGCTTGGCAGTTCGGGCTGGACTGTTCCCATGAGGCACAGGGTCAAGGCTGATTTGCATATGGCCTTGTCTGACCTGGGGTGGTGGGGAGTGCAAAAAAACGATGGCTTTAGGCCCAGATCTCTGTACTGGGGTGAATGTATGACATTGTTCTGCATTCTGTCCATCAATTGTTTTTGCATTCGTCACCCCGAGTCGGAGGGGTATGCTCAGACGTGAGTCCCATGTTCTCCACACCAGTGGAGTCAAGCTATCCAGGCTGACGAAGACTGATAGCCAGAAACCGGTCCTTGGATGCTTGATTCCGGTCCAGAAAAGACATGGCTTGGCAGTTCGGGCTGCACTGTTTCCATGAGGCACAGGGTCAAGGCTGATTTGCATATGGCCATGTCTGAAATGGGGTGGTGTGGAGTGTAAAAAAACGATGGATTTAGGCCCAGATCTCTGTACTGGGGTGAATGTATGACATTGTTCTGCATTCTGTCCGTCAATTGTTGTTTTTGCATTTGTCAACCCGATTGGGATTGGTATGCTCAGACGTGAGTCCCATGCTCTCCACACACTGGAGTCAAGCTATCCAGGCTGATGAAGGTTGATAGCCAGAAACTGGTCCTTGGATGCTTGATTCCGGTCCAGGAAAGACATGGCTTGGCAGTTCGGGCTGGACTGTTCCCATGAGGCACAGGGTCAAGGCTCATTTGCATATGGCCATGTCAGACCTGGGGTGGTGTAGAGTGCAAAAAACGATGGATTTAGGCCCAGATCTCTGTACTGGGGTGAATGTATGACATTGTTCTGAATTCTGTCCATCAATTGTTGTTTTTGCATTTGTCACCCCGAGTGGGATGGGTATGATCAGACGTGAGTCCCATGCTCTCCACACCACTGGAGTCAAGCTATCCAGGCTGAAGAGGGCTGATAGCAAGAAACTGGTCCTTGGATGCTTGATTCCGGTCCAGGAAAGACATGGCTTGGCAGTTCGGGCTGGACTGTTCCCATGAGGCACAGGGTCAAGGCTGATTTGCATATGGCCATGTCTGACCTGGGGTGGTGTGGAGTGCAAAAAAACGATGGATTTAGGCCCAGATTTCTGTACTGAGGTGAATGTATGACATTGTTCTGCATTCTGTCCATCAATTGTTGTTTTTGCATTTGTCACCCCGAGTGGGATGGGTATGCTGAGACGTGAGTCCCATGCTCTCCACACCACTGGAGTCAAGCTATCCAGGCTGATGAAGGCTGATAGCCAGAAACAGGTCCTTGGATGCTTGATTCCGGTAAAGGAAAGACATTGCTTGGCAGTTCGGGCTGGACTGTTCCCATGAGGCACAGGGTCAAGGCTGATTTGCATATGGCCTTGTCTGACCTGGGGTGGTGGGGAGTGCAAAAAAACGATGGCTTTAGGCCCAGATCTCTGTACTGGGGTGAATGTATGACATTGTTCTGCATTCTGTCCATCAATTGTTTTTGCATTCGTCACCCCGAGTCGGAGGGGTATGCTCAGACGTGAGTCCCATGTTCTCCACACCAGTGGAGTCAAGCTATCCAGGCTGACGAAGACTGATAGCCAGAAACCGGTCCTTGGATGCTTGATTCCGGTCCAGAAAAGACATGGCTTGGCAGTTCGGGCTGCACTGTTTCCATGAGGCACAGGGTCAAGGCTGATTTGCATATGGCCATGTCTGAAATGGGGTGGTGTGGAGTGTAAAAAAACGATGGATTTAGGCCCAGATCTCTGTACTGGGGTGAATGTATGACATTGTTCTGCATTCTGTCCGTCAATTGTTGTTTTTGCATTTGTCAACCCGATTGGGATTGGTATGCTCAGACGTGAGTCCCATGCTCTCCACACACTGGAGTCAAGCTATCCAGGCTGATGAAGGTTGATAGCCAGAAACTGGTCCTTGGATGCTTGATTCCGGTCCAGGAAAGACATGGCTTGGCAGTTCGGGCTGGACTGTTCCCATGAGGCACAGGGTCAAGGCTCATTTGCATATGGCCATGTCAGACCTGGGGTGGTGTAGAGTGCAAAAAACGATGGATTTAGGCCCAGATCTCTGTACTGGGGTGAATGTATGACATTGTTCTGCATTCTGTCAATCAATTGTTGTTTTTGCATTTGTCACCCCGAGTGGGATGGGTATGCTCTGACGTGAGTCCCATGCTCTCCACACCACTGGAGTCAAGCTATCCAGGCTGATGAAGGCTGATAGCCAGAAACAGGTCCTTGGATGCTTGATTCCGGTCCAGGAAAGACATGGCTTGGCAGTTCGGGCTGGACTGTTCCCATGAGGCACAGGGTCCAGGCTGATTTGCATATGGCCATGTCTTACCTGGGGTGGTGTGGAGTGCAAAAAAATGATGGATTAGGCCCAGATTTCTGTACTGGGGTGAATGTATGACATTGTTCTGCATTCTGTCCATCAATTGTTGTTTTTGCATTTGTCACCCGAGTGGGATGGGTATGCTCAGACGTGAGTCTCATGCTCTCCACACCACTGGAGTCAAGCTATCCAGGCTGATGAAGGCTGATAGCCAGAAACCGGTCCTTGGATGCTTCATTCTGGTCCAGGAAAGACATGGCTTGGCAGTTCGGGCTGGACTGTTCCCATGAGGCACAGGGTCAAGGCTGATTTGCATATGGCCATGTCTGACCTGGGGTGGTGTAGAGTGCAAAAAAACAATGGATTTAGGCCCAGATCTCTGTACTGGCGTGAATGTATGACATTGTTCTGCATTCTGTCAATCAATTGTTGTTTTTGCATTTGTCACCCCCAGTGGGATGGGTATGCTCAGACGTGAGTCCCATGCTCTCCACACCACTGGAGTCAAGCTATCCAGGCTGATGAAGGCTGATAGCCAGAAACAGGTCCTTGGATGCTTGATTCCGGTCCAGGAAAGACATGGCTTGGCAGTTCGGGCTGGACTGTTCCCATGAGGCACAGGGTCAAGGCTGATTTGCATATGGCCATGTCTTACCTGGGGTGGTGTGGAGTGCAAAATAATGATGGATTTAGGCCCAGTTTTCTGTACTGGGGTGAATGTATGACATTGTTTTGCATTCTGTCCATCAATTGTTGTTTTTGCATTTGTCACCCCGAGTGGGATGGGTATGCTGAGACGTGAGTCCCATGCTCTCCACACCACTGGAGTCAAGCTATCCAGGCCGATGATAGCCAGAAACCGGTCCTATGATGCTTGATTCCGGTCCGGAAAAGACATGGCTTGGCAGTTCGGGCTGGACTGTTCCCATGAGGCACAGGGTCAAGGCTGATTTGCATATGGCCATGTCTGAACTGGGGTGGTGTGGAGTGTAAAAAAACGATGGATTTAGGCCCAGATCTCTGTACTAGGGTGAATGTATGACATTGTTCTGCATTCTGTCCATCAATTGTTGTTTTTGCATTTGTCAACCCGAGTGGGATTGGTATGCTCAGACGTGAGTCCCATGCTCTCCACACACTGGAGTCAAGCTATCCAGGCTGATGAAGGTTGATAGCCAGAAACTGGTCCTTGGATGCTTGATTCCGGTCCAGGAAAGACATGGCTTGGCAGTTCGGGCTGGACTGTTCCCATGAGGCACGGAGTCAAGGCTGATTTGCATATGGCCATGTCTGACCTTGGGTGGTGTGGAGTGCAAATAAAAGATGTATTTAGGCCCAGATCTCTGTACTGGGGTGAATGTATGACATTGTTCTGCATTCTGTCCATCAATTGTTGTTTTTGCATTTGTCACCCCGAGTGGGATGGGTATGCTCAGACGTGAGTCCCATGCTCTCCACACCACTGGAGTCAAGCTATCCAGGCTGATGAAGGCTGATAGCCAGAAACTGGTCCTTGGATGCTTGATTCCGGTCCAGTAAAGACATGGCTTGGCAGTTCGGGCTGGACTGTTCCCATGAAGCACAGGGTCAAGGCTGATTTGCATATGGCCATGTCTGACCTGGGGTGGTGTGGAGTGCAAAAAAACAATGGATTTAGGCCCAGATCTCTGTACTGGGGTGAATGTATGACATTGTTCTGAATTCTATCCATCAATTATTGTTTTTGCATTTGTCACCCCGAGTGGGATGGGTATGCTCAGACGTGAGTCTCATGCTCTCCACACCACTGAAGTCAAGCTATCCAGGCTGATAGCCAGAAACAGGTCTTTGGATGCTTGATTCCGGTTCAGGAAAGACATGGCTTGGCAGTTCGGGCTGGACTGTTCCCATGAGGCACAGGGTCAAGGCTGATTTGCATATGGCCATGTCTGACCTGGGGTGGTGTGGAGTGCAAAAAAACAATGGATTTAGGCCCAGATCTCTGTACTGGGGTGAATGTATGACATTGTTCTGCATTCTGTCCATCAATTGTTGTTTTTGCATTTGTCACCCCGAGTGGGATGGGTATGCTCAGACGTGAGTCCCATGCTCTCCACACCACTGGAGTCAAGCTATCCAGGGTAAAGAAGACTGATAGCCAGAAACCAGTCCTTGGATGCTTGATTCCGATCCAGGAAAGACATTGCTTGGCAGTTCGGGCTGGACTGTTCACATGAGGCACAGTGTCAAGGCTGATTAGCATAGGCCATGTCTGACCAGGGGTGGTGTGGAGTGCAAAATAAGATGGATTTAGGCCCATATCTCTGTACTGGGGGGAATGTATGACATTGTTCTGCATTCTGTCCATCAATTGTTGTTTTTGCATTTGTCACCCGAGTGGGATGGGTATGCTCAGACGTGAATCTCATGCTCTCCACACCACTGGAGTCAAGCTATCCAGGCTGATTAAGCCTGATAGCCAGAAACCGGTCCTTGGATGCTTGATTCCGGTCCAGGAAAGACATGGCTTGGCAGTTCGGGCTGGACTGTTCCCATGAGGCACAGGGTCAAGGCTGATTTGCATATGGCCATGTCTGACCTGGGGTGGTGTGGAGTGCAAAAGAATTATGGATTTAGGCCCAGATCTCTGCACTGGGGTTAATGTATGACATTGTTCTGAATTCTGTCCATCAATTGTTGTTTTTGCATTTGTCACCCGAGTGGGATGGGTATGATCAGATGTGAGTCCCATGTTCTCCACACCACTGGAGTCAAGCTATCGAGGCTGATGAAGGCTGATAGCCAGGAACTGGTCCTTGGATGCTTGATTCCGGTCCAGGAAAGTCATGGCTTGGCAGTTTGGGCTGGACTGTTCCCATGAGGCACAGGATCAAGGCTGATTTGCATATGGCCATGTCTGACCTGGGGTGGTGTGGAGTGCAAAAAAAGATGGATTTAGGCCCATATCTCTGTACTGGGGTGAATGTATGACATTGTTCAGCATTCTGTCCATCAATTGTTGTTTTTGCTTTTGTCACCCCGAGTGGGATGGATATGCTCAGACGTGAGTCTCATGCTCTCCACACCACTGGAGTCAAGCATTCCAGGCTGATGAAGGCTGATAGCCAGAAATCGGTCCTTGAATGCTTGATTCCGGTCCAGGAAAGACATGGCTTGGCAGTTCGGGCTGGACTGTTCCCATGAGGCACAGAGTCAAGGCTGATTTGCATATGGCCATGTCTTACCTGGGGTGGTGTGGAGTGCAAAATAATGATGGATTTAGGCCCAGTTTTCTGTACTGGGGTGAATGTATGACATTGTTCTGCATTCTGTCCATCAATTGTTGTTTTTACATTTGTCACCCCGAGTGGGATGGGTATGCTGAGACGTGAGTCCCATGCTCTCCACACCACTGGAGTCAAGCTATCCAGGCCGATGATAGCCAGAAACCGGTCCTTGGATGCTTGATTCCGGTCCGGAAAAGACATGGCTTGGCAGTTCGGGCTGGACTGTTCCCATGAGGCACAGGGTCAAGGCTGATTTGCATATGGCCATGTCTGAACTGGGGTGGTGTGGAGTGTAAAAAAACGATGGATTTAGGCCCAGATCTCTGTACTAGGGTGAATGTATGACATTGTTCTGCATTCTGTCCATCAATTGTTGTTTTTGCATTTGTCACCCCGAGTGGGATGGGTATGCTCAGACGTGAGTCTCATGCTCTCCACACCACTGGAGTCAAGCTATCCAGGCTGATGAAGGCTGATAGCCAGAAACCGGTCCTTGG
Source organism: Lissotriton helveticus (assembly GCF_964261635.1). Taxonomy (NCBI): domain Eukaryota; kingdom Metazoa; phylum Chordata; class Amphibia; order Caudata; family Salamandridae; genus Lissotriton; species Lissotriton helveticus. Next base: position 59,736,207 of record NC_136059.1, read on the forward strand.
ATGCTTCACTCTGGTCCAGGAAAGACATGGCTTGGCAGTTCGGGCTGGACTGTTCCCATGAGGCACAGGGTCAAGGCTGATTTGCATATGGCCATGTCTGACCTGGGCTGGTGTAGAGTGCAAAAAAACAATGGATTTAGGCCCAGATCTCTGTACTGGCGTGAATGTATGACATTGTTCTGCATTCTGTCAATCAATTGTTGTTTTTGCATTTGTCACCCCCAGTGGGATGGGTATGCTCAGACGTGAGTCCCATGCTCTCCACACCACTGGAGTCAAGCTATCCAGGCTGATGAAGGCTGATAGCCAGAAACAGGTCCTTGGATGCTTGATTCCGGTCCAGGAAAGACATGGCTTGGCAGTTCGGGCTGGACTGTTCCCATGAGGCACAGGGTCAAGGCTGATTTGCATATGGCCATGTCTTACCTGGGGTGGTGTGGAGTGCAAAATAATGATGGATTTAGGCCCAGTTTTCTGTACTGGGGTGAATGTATGACATTGTTCTGCATTCTGTCCATCAATTGTTGTTTTTGCATTTGTCACCCCGAGTGGGATGGGTATGCTGAGACGTGAGTCCCATGCTCTCCACACCACTGGAGTCAAGCTATCCAGGCCGATGATAGCCAGAAACCGGTCCTTGGATGCTTGATTCCGGTCCGGAAAAGACATGGCTTGGCAGTTCGGGCTGGACTGTTCCCATGAGGCACAGGGTCAAGGCTGATTTGCATATGGCCATGTCTGAACTGGGGTGGTGTGGAGTGTAAAAAAACGATGGATTTAGGCCCAGATCTCTGTACTAGGGTGAATGTATGACATTGTTCTGCATTCTGTCCATCAATTGTTGTTTTTGCATTTGTCAACCCGAGTGGGATTGGTATGCTCAGACGTGAGTCCCATGCTCTCCACACACTGGAGTCAAGCTATCCAGGCTGATGAAGGTTGATAGCCAGAAACTGGTCCTTGGATGCTTGATTCCGGTCCAGGAAAGACATGGCTTGGCAGTTCGGGCTGGACTGTTCCCATGAGGCACGGAGTCAAGGCTGATTTGCATATGGCCATGTCTGACCTTGGGTGGTGTGGAGTGCAAATAAAAGATGTATTTAGGCCCAGATCTCTGTACTGGGGTGAATGTATGACATTGTTCTGCATTCTGTCCATCAATTGTTGTTTTTGCATTTGTCACCCCGAGTGGGATGGGTATGCTCAGACGTGAGTCCCATGCTCTCCACACCACTGGAGTCAAGCTATCCAGGCTGATGAAGGCTGATAGCCAGAAACTGGTCCGTGGATGCTTGATTCCGGTCCAGTAAAGACATGGCTTGGCAGTTCGGGCTGGACTGTTCCCATGAAGCACAGGGTCAAGGCTGATTTGCATATGGCCATGTCTGACCTGGGGTGGTGTGGAGTGCAAAAAAACAATTGATTTAGGCCCAGATCTCTGTACTGGGGTGAATGTATGACATTGTTCTGAATTCTATCCATCAATTATTGTTTTTGCATTTGTCACCCCGAGTGGGATGGGTATGCTCAGACGTGAGTCTCATGCTCTCCACACCACTGAAGTCAAGCTATCCAGGCTGATAGCCAGAAACAGGTCTTTGGATGCTTGATTCCGGTTCAGGAAAGACATGGCTTGGCAGTTCGGGCTGGACTGTTCCCATGAGGCACAGGGTCAAGGCTGATTTGCATATGGCCATGTCTGACCTGGGGTGGTGTGGAGTGCAAAAAAACAATGGATTTAGGCCCAGATCTCTGTACTGGGGTGAATGTATGACATTGTTCTGCATTCTGTCCATCAATTGTTGTTTTTGCATTTGTCACCCCGAGTGGGATGGGTATGCTCAGACGTGAGTCCCATGCTCTCCACACCACTGGAGTCAAGCTATGCAGGGTAAAGAAGACTGATAGCCAGAAACCAGTCCTTGGATGCTTGATTCCGATCCAGGAAAGACATTGCTTGGCAGTTCGGGCTGGACTGTTCACATGAGGCACAGTGTCAAGGCTGATTAGCATAGGCCATGTCTGACCAGGGGTGGTGTGGAGTGCAAAATAAGATGGATTTAGGCCCATATCTCTGTACTGGGGGGAATGTATGACATTGTTCTGCATTCTGTCCATCAATTGTTGTTTTTGCATTTGTCACCCGAGTGGGATGGGTATGCTCAGACGTGAGTCTCATGCTCTCCACACCACTGGAGTCAAGCTATCCAGGCTGATTAAGCCTGATAGCCAGAAACCGGTCCTTGGATGCTTGATTCCGGTCCAGGAAAGACATGGCTTGGCAGTTCGGGCTGGACTGTTCCCATGAGGCACAGGGTCAAGGCTGATTTGCATATGGCCATGTCTGACCTGGGGTGGTGTGGAGTGCAAAAGAATTATGGATTTAGGCCCAGATCTCTGTACTGGGGTTAATGTATGACATTGTTCTGAATTCTGTCCATCAATTGTTGTTTTTGCATTTCTCACCCGAGTGGGATGGGTATGATCAGATGTGAGTCCCATGTTCTCCACACCACTGGAGTCAAGCTATCGAGGCTGATGAAGGCTGATAGCCAGGAACTGGTCCTTGGATGCTTGATTCCGGTCCAGGAAAGTCATGGCTTGGCAGTTTGGGCTGGACTGTTCCCATGAGGCACAGGATCAAGGCTGATTTGCATATGGCCATGTCTGACCTGGGGTGGTGTGGAGTGCAAAAAAAGATGGATTTAGGCCCATATCTCTGTACTGGGGTGAATGTATGACATTGTTCAGCATTCTGTCCATCAATTGTTGTTTTTGCTTTTGTCACCCCGAGTGGGATGGATATGCTCAGACGTGAGTCTCATGCTCTCCACACCACTGGAGTCAAGCATTCCAGGCTGATGAAGGCTGATAGCCAGAAATCGGTCCTTGAATGCTTGATTCCGGTCCAGGAAAGACATGGCTTGGCAGTTCGGGCTGGACTGTTCCCATGAGGCACAGAGTCAAGGCTGATTTGCATATGGCCATGTCTTACCTGGGGTGGTGTGGAGTGCAAAATAATGATGGATTTAGGCCCAGTTTTCAGTACTGGGGTGAATGTATGACATTGTTCTGCATTCTGTCCATCAATTGTTGTTTTTGCATTTGTCACCCCGAGTGGGATGGGTATGCTGAGACGTGAGTCCCATGCTCTCCACACCACTGGAGTCAAGCTATCCAGGCCGATGATAGCCAGAAACCGGTCCTTGGATGCTTGATTCCGGTCCGGAAAAGACATGGCTTGGCAGTTCGGGCTGGACTGTTCCCATGAGGCACAGGGTCAAGGCTGATTTGCATATGGCCATGTCTGAACTGGGGTGGTGTGGAGTGTAAAAAAACGATGGATTTAGGCCCAGATCTCTGTACTAGGGTGAATGTATGACATTGTTCTGCATTCTGTCCATCAATTGTTGTTTTTGTATTTGTCACCCCGAGTGGGATGGGTATGCTCAGACGTGAGTCCCATGCTCTCCACACCACTGGAGTCAAGCTATCCAGGCTGATGAAGGCTGATAGCCAGAAACTGGTCCTTGGATGCTTGATTCCGGTCCAGTAAAGACATGGCTTGGCAGTTCGGGCTGGACTGTTCCCATGAAGCACAGGGTCAAGGCTGATTTGCATATGGCCATGTCTGACCTGGGGTGGTGTGGAGTGCAAAAAAACAATTGATTTAGGCCCAGATCTCTGTACTGGGGTGAATGTATGACATTGTTCTGCATTCTATCCATCAATTATTGTTTTTGCATTTGTCACCCCGAGTGGGATGGGTATGCTCAGACGTGAGTCTCATGCTCTCCACACCACTGAAGTCAAGCTATCCAGGCTGATAGCCAGAAACAGGTCTTTGGATGCTTGATTCCGGTTCAGGAAAGACATGGCTTGGCAGTTCGGGCTGGACTGTTCCCATGAGGCACAGGGTCAAGGCTGATTTGCATATGGCCATGTCTGACCTGGGGTGGTGTGGAGTGCAAAAAAACAATAGATTTAGGCCCAGATCTCTGTACTGGGGTGAATGTATGACATTGTTCTGCATTCTGTCCATCAATTGTTGTTTTTGCATTTGTCACCCCGAGTGGGATGGGTATGCTCAGACGTGAGTCCCATGCTCTCCACACCACTGGAGTCAAGCTATCCAGGGTAAAGAAGACTGATAGCCAGAAACCAGTCCTTGGATGCTTGATTCCGATCCAGGAAAGACATTGCTTGGCAGTTCGGGCTGGACTGTTCACATGAGGCACAGTGTCAAGGCTGATTAGCATAGGCCATGTCTGACCAGGGGTGGTGTGGAGTGCAAAATAAGATGGATTTAGGCCCATATCTCTGTACTGGGGTGAATGTATGACATTGTTCTGCATTCTGTCCATCAATTGTTGTTTTTGCATTTGTCACCCCGAGTGGGATAGGTATGCTCAGACGTGAGTCTCATGCTCTCCACACCACTGGAGTCAAGCTATCCAGGCTGATTAAGGCTGATAGCCAGAAACCGGTCCTTGGATGCTTGATTCCGGTCCAGGAAAGACATGGCTTGGCAGTTCGGGCTGGACTGTTCCCATGAGGCACAGGGTCAAGGCTGATTTGCATATGGCCATGTCTGACATGGGGTGGTGTGGAGTGCAAAAAAATTATGGATTTAGGCCCAGATCTCTGTACTGGGGTGAATGTATGACATTGTTCTGCATTCTTTCAATCAATTGTTGTTTTTGCATTTGTCACCTCGAGTGGGATGGGTATGCTCAGATGTGAGTCCCATGCTCTGCACCCCACTGGAGTCAAGCTATCCAGGCTGATGAAGGCTGATAGCCAGAAAGCGGTCCTTGGATGCTTGATTCCGGTCCAGGAAAGAGATGGCTTGGCAGTTCGGGCTGGACTGTTCCCATGAGGCACAGTGTCAAGGCTGATTTGCATATGGCCACGTCTGACCTGGGGTGGTGTGGAGTGCAAAAAAAGATGGATTTAGGCCCAGATCTCTGTACTGGGGTGAATGTATGACATTGTTCTGCATTCTGTCCATCAATTGTTGTTTTTGCATTTGTCACCCCGAGTGGGATGGGTATGATCAGACGTGAGTCTCATGCTCTCCACACCACTGGAGTCAAGCTATCCAGGCTGATGAAGGCTGATAGCCAGTAACCGGTCCTTGGATGCTTGATTCCGGTCCAGGAAAGACATGGCTTGGCAGTTCGGGCTGGACTGTTCCCATGAGGCACAGGATCAAGGCTTATTTGCATATGGCCATGTCTGACCTGGGGTGGTGTGGAGTGCAATAAACGATGGATTTAGGCCCAGATCTCTGTACTGGGGTGAATGTATGACATTGTTCTGAATTCTGTCCATCAATTGTTGTTTTTGCATTTGTCACCCCGAGTGGGATGGGTATGATCAGAAGTGAGTCCCATGCTCTCCACACCACTGGAGTCAAGCTATCCAGGCTGAAGAGGGCTGATAGCAAGAAACTGGTCCTTGGATGCTTGATTCCGGTCCAGGAAAGACATGGCTTGGCAGTTCGGGCTGGACTGTTCCCATGAGGCACAGGGTCAAGGCTGATTTGCATATGGCCATGTCTGACCTGGGGTGGTGTAGAGTGCAAAAAAACGATGGATTTAGGCCCAGATCTCTGTACTGGGGTGAATGTATGACATTGTTCTGCATTCTTTCAATCAATTGTTGTTTTTGCATTTGTCACCTCGAGTGGGATGGGTATGCTCAGATGTGAGTCCCATGCTCTGCACCCCACTGGAGTCAAGCTATCCAGGCTGATGAAGGCTGATAGCCAGAAACCGGTCCTTGGATGCTTGATTCCGGTCCAGGAAAGAGATGGCTTGGCAGTTCGGGCTGGACTTTTCCCATGAGGCACAGTGTCAAGGCTGATTTGCATATGGCCACGTCTGACCTGGGGTGGTGTGGAGTGCAAAAAAAGATGGATTTAGGCCCAGATCTCTGTACTGGGGTGAATGTATGACATTGTTCTGCATTCTGTCCATCAATTGTTGTTTTTGCATTTGTCACCCCGAGTGGGATGGGTATGATCAGACGTGAGTCTCATGCTCTCCACACCACTGGAGTCAAGCTATCCAGGCTGATGAAGGCTGATAGCCAGTAACCGGTCCTTGGATGCTTGATTCCGGTCCAGGAAAGACATGGCTTGGCAGTTCGGGCTGGACTGTTCCCATGAGGCACAGGATCAAGGCGTATTTGCATATGGCCATGTCTGACCTGGGGTGGTGTGGAGTGCAATAAACGATGGATTTAGGCCCAGATCTCTGTACTGGGGTGAATGTATGACATTGTTCTGAATTCTATCCATCAATTGTTGTTTTTGCATTTGTCACCCCGAGTGGGATGGGTATGATCAGAAGTGAGTCCCATGCTCTCCACACCACTGGAGTCAAGCTATCCAGGCTGAAGAGGGCTGATAGCAAGAAACTGGTCCTTGGATGCTTGATTCCGGCCAGGAAAGACATGGCTTGGCAGTTCGGGCTGGACTGTTCCCATGAGGCACAGGGTCAAGGCTGATTTGCATATGGCCATGTCTAACCTGGGGTGGTGTAGAGTGCAAAAAAACGATGGATTTAGGCCCAGATCTCTGTACTGGGGTGAATGTATGACATTGTTCTGCATTCTGTCAATCAATTGTTGTTTTTGCATTTGTCACCCCGAGTGGGATGGGTATGCTCAGACGTGAGTCCCATGCTCTCCACACCACTGGAGTCAAGCTATCCAGGCTGATGAAGGCTGATAGCCAGAAACAGGTCCTTGGATGCTTGATTCCGGTCCAGGAAAGACATGGCTTGGCAGTTCGGGCTGGACTGTTCCCATGAGGCACAGGGTCAAGGCTGATTTGCATATGGCCATGTCTTACCTGGGGTGGTGTGGAGTTCAAAAAAACGATGGATTTAGGCCCAGATTTCTGTACTGGGGTGAATGTATGACATTGTTCTGCATTCTGTCCATCAATTGTTGTTTTTGCATTTGTCACCCCGAGTGGGATGGGTATGCTGAGACGTGAGTCCCATGCTCTCCACACCACTGGAGTCAAGCTATCCAGGCTGATGAAGGCTGATAGCCAGAAACCGGTCCTTGGATGCTTGATTCCGGTCCAGGAAAGACATGGCTTGGCAGTTCGGGCTGGACTGTTCCCATGAGGCACAGGGTCAAGGCTGATTTGCATATGGCCATGTCTGACATGGGGTGGTGTGGAGTGCAAAAAAATTATGGATTTAGGCCCAGATCTCTGTACTGGGGTGAATGTATGACATTGTTCTGCATTCTTTCAATCAATTGTTGTTTTTGCATTTGTCACCTCGAGTGGGATGGGTATGCTCAGACGTGAGTCCCATGCTTTGCACCCCACTGGAGTCAAGCTATCCAGGCTGATGAAGGCTGATAGCCAGAAACCGGTCCTTGGATGCTTGATTCCGGTCCAGGAAAGAGATGGCTTGGCAGTTCGGGCTGGACTGTTCCCATGAGGCACAGTGTCAAGGCTGATTTGTGTATGGCCACGTCTGACTTGGGGTGGTGTGGAGTGCAAAAAAAGATGGATTTAGGCCCAGATCTCTGTACTGGGGTGAATGTATGACATTGTTCTGCATTCTGTCCATCAATTGTTGTTTTTGCATTTGTCACCCCGAGTGGGATGGGTATGATCAGACGTGAGTCTCATGCTCTCCACACCACTGGAGTCAAGCTATCCAGGCTGATGAAGGCTGATAGCCAGTAACCGTTCCTTGGATGCTTGATTCCGGTCCAGGAAAGACATGGCTTGGCAGTTCGGGCTGGACTGTTCCCATGAGGCACAGGATCAAGGCGTATTTGCATATGGCCATGTCTGACCTGGGGTGGTGTGGAGTGCAATAAACGATGGATTTAGGCCCAGATCTCTGTACTGGGGTGAATGTATGACATTGTTCTGAATTCTGTCCATCAATTGTTGTTTTTGCATTTGTCACCCCGAGTGGGATGGGTATGATCAGACGTGAGTCCCATGCTCTCCACACCACTGGAGTCAAGCTATCCAGGCTGAAGAGGGCTGATAGCAAGAAACTGGTCCTTGGATGCTTGATTCCGGTCCAGGAAAGACATGGCTTGGCAGTTCGGGCTGGACTGTTCCCATGAGGCACAGGGTCAAGGCTGATTTGCATATGGCCATGTCTTACCTGGGGTGGTGTGGAGTGCAAAAAAACGATGGATTTAGGCCCAGATTTCTGTACTGAGGTGAATGTATGACATTGTTCTGGATTCTGTCCATCAATTGTTGTTTTTGCATTTGTCACCCCGAGTGGGATGGGTATGCTGAGACGTGAGTCCCATGCTCTCCACACCACTGGAGTCAAGCTATCCAGGCTGATGAAGGCTGATAGCCAGAAACAGGTCCTTGGATGCTTGATTCCGGTAAAGGAAAGACATTGCTTGGCAGTTCGGGCTGGACTGTTCCCATGAGGCACAGGGTCAAGGCTGATTTGCATATGGCCTTGTCTGACCTGGGGTGGTGGGGAGTGCAAAAAAACGATGGCTTTAGGCCCAGATCTCTGTACTGGGGTGAATGTATGACATTGTTCTGCATTCTGTCCATCAATTGTTTTTGCATTCGTCACCCAGAGTCGGAGGGGTATGCTCAGACGTGAGTCCCATGTTCTCCACACCAGTGGAGTCAAGCTATCCAGGCTGACGAAGACTGATAGCCAGAAACCGGTCCTTGGATGCTTGATTCCGGTCCAGGAAAGACATGGCTTGGCAGTTCGGGCTGGACTGTTCCCATGAGGCACAGTGTCAAGGCTGATTTGCATATGGCCATATCTGACCTGGGGTGGTGTGGAGTGCAAAAAAAGATGGATTTAGGCCCATATCTCTGTACTGGGGTGAATGTATGACATTGTTCTGCATTCTGTCCATCAATTGTTGTTTTTGCATTTGTCACCCCGAGTGGGATGGGTATGCTCAGACGTGAGTCTCATGCTCTCCACACCACTGGAGTCAAGCTATCCAGGCTGATGATAGCCAGAAGCCGGTCCTTGGATGCTTGATTCCGGTCCAGAAAAGACATGGCTTGGCAGTTCGGGCTGGACTGTTTCCATGAGGCACAGGGTCAAGGCTGATTTGCATATGGCCATGTCTGAAATGGGGTGGTGTGGAGTGTAAAAAAACGATGGATTTAGGCCCAGATCTCTGTACTGGGGTGAATGTATGACATTGTTCTGCATTCTGTCCGTCAATTGTTGTTTTTGCATTTGTCAACCCGATTGGGATTGGTATGCTCAGACGTGAGTCCCATGCTCTCCACACACTGGAGTCAAGCTATCCAGGCTGATGAAGGTTGATAGCCAGAAACTGGTCCTTGGATGCTTGATTCCGGTCCAGGAAAGACATGGCTTGGCAGTTCGGGCTCGACTGTTCCCAGGAGGCACAGGGTCAAGGCTGATTTGCATATGGCCATGTCTGACCTTGGGTGGTGTGGAGTGCAAAAAAACGGTGGATTTAGGCCCAGATCTCTGTACTGGGGTGAATGTATGACATTGTTCTGCATTCTGTTCTTCAATTGTTGTTTTTGCATTTGTCACCCCGAGTGGGATGGGTATGCTCAGACATGAGTCCCATGCTCTCCACACCACTGGAGTCAAGCTATCCAGGCTGATGAAGGCTGATAGCCAGAAACTGGTCCTTGGATGCTTGATTCCGGTCCAGGAAAGACATGGCTTGGCAGATCGGGCTGGACTGTTCCCATGAGGCACAGAGTCAAGGCTGATTTGCATATGGCCATGTCTGACCTTGGGTGGTGTGGAGTGCAAATAAAAGATGGATTTAGGCCCAGATCTCTGTACTGGGGTGAATGTATGACATTGTTCTGCATTCTGTCCATCAATTGTTGTTTTTGCATTTGTCACCCCGAGTGGGATGGGTATGCTCAGACGTGAGTCCCATGCTCTCCACACCACTCGAGTCAAGCTATCCAGGCTGATGAAGGCTGATAGCCAGAAACCGGTCCTTGGATGCTTAATTCCGGTCCAGGAAAGTCATGGCTTGGCAGTTCGGGCTGGACTGTTCCCATGAGGCACAGGGTCAATGCTGATTTGCATATGGCCATGTCTGACCTGGGGTGGTGTGGAGTGCAAAAAAACTATGGATTTAGGCCCAGATCTCTGTACTGGGGTGAATGTATGACATTGTTCTGCATTCTGTCCATCAATTGTTGTTTTTGCATTTGTCACCTTGAGTGGGATGGGTATGCTCAGACGTGAGTCCCATGCTCTGCACACCACTGGAGTCAAGCTATCCAGGCTGATGAAGGCTGATAGCCAGAAACCGGTCATGGATGCTTGATTCCGGTCCAGGAAAGACATGGCTTGGCAGTTCGGGCTGGACTGTTCCCATGAGGCACAGGGTCAAGGCTGATTTGCATATGGCCATGTCTGACATGGGGTGGTGTGGAGTGCAAGAAACGATGGATTTAGGCCCAGATCTCTGTACTGGGGTGAATGTATGACATGGTTCTGCATTCTGTCCATCAATTGTTGTTTTTGCATTTGTCACCCCGAGTGGGATAGGTATGCTCAGACGTGAGTCCCATGCTATCCACACCACTGGAGTCAAGCTATCCAGGCTGATGAAGGCTGATAGCCAAAAACAGGTCCTTGGATGCTTGATTCCGGTCCAGGAAAGACATGGCTTGGCAGTTCAGGCTGGACTGTTCCCATGAGGCACAGGGTCAAGGCTGATTTGCATATGGCCATGTCTGACCTGGGGTGGTGTGGAGTGCAAAAAAACAATGGATTTAGGCCCAGATCTCTGTACTGGGGTGAATGTATGACATTGTTCTGCATTCTGTCCATCAATTGTTGTTTTTGCATTTGTCACCCCGAGTGGGATGGGTATGCTCAGACGTGAGTCCCATGCTCTCCACACCACTGGAGTCAAGCTATCCAGGGTGATGAAGACTGATAGCCATAAACCAGTCCTTGGATGCTTGATTCCGGTCCAGGAAAGACATTGCTTGGCAGTTCGGGCTGGACTGTTCACATGAGGCACAGTGTCAAGGCTGATTTACATATGGCCATGTCTGACCTGGGGTGGTGTGGAGTGCAAAATCAGATGGATTTAGGCCCATATCTCTGTACTGGGGGGAATGTATGACATTGTTCTGCATTCTGTCCATCAATTGTTGTTTTTGCATTTGTCACCCGAGTGGGATGGGTATGCTCAGACGTGAGTCTCATGCTCTCCACACCACTGGAGTCAAGCTATCCAGGCTGATTAAGCCTGATAGCCAGAAACCGGTCCTTGGATGCTTGATTCCGGTCCAGGAAAGACATGGCTTGGCAGTTCGGGCTGGACTGTTCCCATGAGGCACAGGGTCAAGGCTGATTTGCATATGGCCATGTCTGACCTGGGGTGGTGTGGAGTGCAAAAGAATAATGGATTTAGGCCCAGATCTCTGTACTGGGGTTAATGTATGACATTGTTCTGAATTCTGTCCATCAATTGTTGTTTTTGCATTTGTCACCCGAGTGGGATGGGTATGATCAGATGTGAGTCCCATGTTCTCCACACCACTGGAGTCAAGCTATCGAGGCTGATGAAGGCTGATAGCCAGGAACTGGTCCTTGGATGCTTGATTCCGGTCCAGGAAAGTCATGGCTTGGCAGTTTGGGCTGGACTGTTCCCATGAGGCACAGGATCAAGGCTGATTTGCATATGGCCATGTCTGACCTGGGGTGGTGTGGAGTGCAAAAAAAGATGGATTTAGGCCCATATCTCCGTACTGGGGTGAATGTATGACATTGTTCAGCATTCTGTCCATCAATTGTTGTTTTTGCTTTTGTCACCCCGAGTGGGATGGATATGCTCAGACGTGAGTCTCATGCTCTCCACACCACTGGAGTCAAGCATTCCAGGCTGATGAAGGCTGATAGCCAGAAATCGGTCCTTGAATGCTTGATTCCGGTCCAGGAAAGACATGGCTTGGCAGTTCGGGCTGGACTGTTCCCATGAGGCACAGGGTCAAGGCCGATTTGCATATGGCAATGTCTGACCTGGGGTGGTGTGGAGTGCAAAAAAACGATGGATTTAGGCCCAGATCTCTGTACTGGGGTGAATGTATGACATTGTTTCGCATTCTGTCCATCAATTGTTGTTTTTGCATTTGTCACCCCGAGTGGGATGGGTATGCTCAGACGTGACTCCCATGCTCTCCACACCACTGGAGTTAAGCTATCCAGGCTGATGAAGGCTGATAGCCAGAAACAGGTCCTTGGATGCTTGATTCCGGGCAAGGAAAGACATGGCTTGCCAGTTCTGGCTGGACTGTTCCCATGAGGCACAGGGTCAAGGCTGATTTGCATATGGCCATGTCTGACCTGGGGTGGTGTGGAGTGCAAAAAAACGATGGATTTAGGCCCAGATCTATGTACTGGGGTGAATGTATGACATTGTTCTGCATTCTGTCCATCAATTGTTGTTTTTGCATTTGTCACCCCGAGTGGGATGGGTATGCTCAAACGTGAGTCCCATGCTCTCCACACCACTGGAGTCAAGCTATCCAGGCTGATGAAGGCTGATAGCCAGAAACCGGTCCTTGGATGCTTGATTCCGGTCCAGGAAAGACATGGCTTGGCAGTTCGGGCTGGACTGTTCCCATGAGGCACAGGGTCAAGGCTGATTTGCATATGGCCATGTCTGACCTGGGGTGGTGTGGAGTGCAAGAAAATGATGGATTTAGGCCCAGATCTCTGTACTGGGGTGAATGTATGACATTGTTCTGCATTGTGTTCATCAATTGTTGTTTTTGCATTAGTCACCCTGAGTGGGATGGGTATGCTCAGACGTGAGTCCCATGCTCTCCACACCACTGGAGTCAAGCTATCCAGGCTGATGAAGGCTGATAGCCAGAAACAGGTCCTTAGATGCTTGATTCCGGTCCAGGAAAGACATGTCTTGGCAGTTCGAGCTGTACTGTACCCATGAGGCACAGGGTCAAGGCTGATTTGCATTTGGCCATGTCTGACCTGGGGTGGTGTGGAGTGCAAAAATCAGATGGATTTAGGCCCATATCTCTGTACTGGGGTGAATGTATGACATTGTTCTGCATTCTGTCCATCAATTGTTGTTTTTGCATTTGTCACCCGAGTGGGAAGGGTATGCTCAGACGTGAGTCTCATGCTCTCCACACCACTGGAGTTAAGCTATCCAGGCTGATTAAGGCTGATAGCCAGAAACCGGTCCTTGGATGCTTGATTCCGGTCCAGGAAAGACGTGGCTTGGCAGTTCGGGCTGGACTGTTCCCATGAGGCACAGGGTCAAGGCTGATTTGCATATGGCCATGTCTGACCTGGGGTGGTGTGGAGTGCAAAAGAATTATGGTTTTAGGCCCAGATCTCTGTACTGGGGTGAATGTATGACATTGTTCTGCATTCTGTCAATCAATTGTTGTTTTTGCATTTGTCACCTCGAGTGGGATGGGTATGCTCAGACGTGAGTCCCATGCTCTGCAACCCACTGGAGTCAAGCTATCCAGGCTGGACAAGCCTGATAGCCAGAAACCGGTCCTTGGATGCTTGATTCCGGTCCAGGAAAGAGATGGCTTGGCAGTTCGGGCTGGACTGTTCCCATGAGGCACAGGATCAAGGCTTATTTGCATCTGGCCATGTCTGACCTGGGATGGTGTGGAGTGCAATAAACAATGGATTTAGGCCCAGATCTCTGTACTGGGGTGAATGTATGACATTGTTCTGAATTCTGTCCATCAATTGTTGTTTTTGCATTTGTCACCCCGAGTGGGATGGGTATGATCAGATGTGAGTCCCATGTTCTCCACACCACTGGAGTCAAGCTATCGAGGCTGATGAAGGCTGATAGCCAGAAACTGGTCTTGGATGCTTGATTCCGGTCCAGGAAAGTCATGGCTTGGCAGTTCGGGCTGGACTGTTCCCATGAGGCACAGGGTCAAGGCTGATTTGCATATGGCAATGTCTGACCTGGGGTGGTGTGGATTGCAAAAAAACGATGGATTTAGGCCCAGATCTCTGTACTGGGGTGAATGTATGACATTGTTCTGAATTCTGTCCATCAATTGTTGTTTTTGCATTTGTCACCCCGAGTGGGATGGGTATGCTCAGACGTGACTCCCATGCTCTCCACACCACTGGAGTTAAGCTATCCAGGCTGATGAAGGCTGATAGCCAGAAACAGGTCCTTGGATGCTTGATTCCGGGCCAGGAAAGACATGGCTTGCCCGTTCGGGCTGGACTGTTCCCATGAGGCACAGGGTCAAGGCTGATTTGGATATGGCCATGTCTGACCTGGGGTGGTGTGGAGTGCAAAAAAACGATGGATTTAGGCCCAGATCTATGTACTGGGGTGAATGTATGACATTGTTCTGCATTCTGTCCATCAATCGTTGTTTTTACATTTGTCACCTCGAGTGGGATGGGTATGCTCAGACGTGAGTCCCATGCTCTGCACACCACTGGAGTCAAGCTATCCAGACTGATGAAGGCTTATAGCCAGAAACCGGTCCTTGGATGCTTGATTCCGGTACAGGAAAGAAATTGCTTGGCAGTTCAGGCTGGACTGTTCCCATGAGGCACAGGATCAAGGCTGATTTGCATATGACCATGTCTGACCTGGGGTGGTGTGGAGTGCAAAAAAAGATGGATTTAGGCCCATATTCCTGTACTGGGGTGAATGTATGACATTGTTCTGCATTCTGTCCATCAATCGTTGTTTTTACATTTGTCACCTCGAGTGGGATGGGTATGCTCAGACGTGAGTCCCATGCTCTGTACACCACTGGAGTCAAGCTATCCAGGCTGATGAAGGCTGATAGCCAGAAACCGGTCCTTGGATGCTTGATTCCGGTACAGGAAAGAAATTGCTTGGCAGTTCGGGCTGGACTGTTCCCATGAGGCACAGGATCAAGGCTGATTTGCATATGGCCATGTCTGACCTGGGGTGGTGTGGAGTGCAAAAAAAGATGGATATAGGCCCATATCTCTGTACTGGGGTGAATGTATGACATTGTTCAGCATTCTGTCCATCAATTGTTGTTTTTGCTTTTGTCACCCCGAGTGGGATGGATATGCTCAGACGTGAGTCTCATGCTCTCCACACCACTGGAGTCAAGCATTCCAGGCTGATGAAGGCTGATAGCCAGAAATCGGTCCTTGAATGCTTGATTCCGGTCCAGGAAAGACATGGCTTGGCAGTTCGGGCTGGACTGTTCCCATGAGGCACAGGGTCAAGGCCGATTTGCATATGGCAATGTCTGACCTGGGGTGGTGTGGAGTGCAAAAAAACGATGGATTTAGGCCCAGATCTCTGTACTGGGGTGAATGTATGACATTGTTCCGCATTCTGTCCATCAATTGTTGTTTTTGCATTTGTCACCCCGAGTGGGATGGGTATGCTCAGACGTGACTCCCATGCTCTCCACACCACTGGAGTTAAGCTATCCAGGCTGATGAAGGCTGATACCCAGAAACAGGTCCTTGGATGCTTGATTCCGGGCCAGGAAAGACATGGCTTGCCAGTTCGGGCTGGACTGTTCCCATGAGGCACAGGGTCAAGGCTGATTTGCATATGGCCATGTCTGACCTGGGGTGGTGTGGAGTGCAAAAAAACGATGGATTTAGGCCCAGATCTATGTACTGGGGTGAATGTATGACATTGTTCTGCATTCTGTACATCAATTGTTGTTTTTGCATTTGTCACCCCGAGTGGGATGGGTATGCTCAGACGTGAGTCCCATGCTCTCCACACCACTGGAGTCAAGCTATCCAGGCTGATGAAGGCTGATAGCCAGAAACCGGTCCTTGGATGCTTGATTCCGGTCCAGGAAAGACATGGCTTGGCAGTTCGGGCTGGACTGTTCCCATGAGGCACAGGGTCAAGGCTGATTTGCATATGGCCATGTCTGACCTGGGGTGGTGTGGAGTGCAAGAAAATGATGGATTTAGGCCCAGATCTCTGTACTGGGGTGAATGTATGACATTGTTCTGCATTCTGTTCATCAATTGTTGTTTTTGCATTAGTCACCCCGAGTGGGATGGGTATGCTCAGACGTGAGTCCCATGCTCTCCACACCACTGGAGTCAAGCTATCCAGGCTGATGAAGGCTGATAGCCAGTACCAGGTCCTTAGATGCTTGATTCCGGTCCAGGAAAGACATGTCTTGGCAGTTCGAGCTGTACTGTACCCATGAGGCACAGGGTCAAGGCTGATTTGCATATGGCCATGTCTGACCTGGGGTGGTGTGGAGTGCAAAAATCAGATAGATTTAGGCCCATATCTCTGTACTGGGGTGAATGTATGATATTGTTCTGCATTCTGTCAATCAATTGTTGTTTTTGCATTTGTCACCTCGAGTGGGATGGGTATGCTCAGACGTGAGTCCCATGCTCTGCAACCCACTGGAGTCAAGCTATCCAGGCTGATGAAGGCTGATAGCCAGAAACCGGTCCTTGGATGCTTGATTCCGGTCCAGGAAAGAGATGGCTTGGCAGTTCGGGCTGGACTGTTCCCATGAGGCACAGGATCAAGGCTTATTTGCATCTGGCCATGTCTGACCTGGGATGGTGTGGAGTGCAATAAACAATGGATTTAGGCCCAGATCTCTGTACTGGGGTGAATGTATGACATTGTTCTGAATTCTGTCCATCAATTGTTGTTTTTGCATTTGTCACCCCGAGTGGGATGGGTATGATCAGATGTGAGTCCCATGTTCTCCACACCACTGGAGTCAAGCTATCGAGGCTGATGAAGGCTGATAGCCAGAAACTGGTCTTGGATGCTTGATTCCGGTCCAGGAAAGTCATGGCTTGGCAGTTCAGGCTGGACTGTTCCCATGAGGCACAGGGTCAAGGCTGATTTGCATATGGCAATGTCTGACCTGGGGTGGTGTGGATTGCAAAAAAACGATGGATTTAGGCCCAGATCTCTGTACTGGGGTGAATGTATGACATTGTTCTGCATTCTGTCCATCAATTGTTGTTTTTGCATTTGTCACCCCGAGTGGGATGGGTATGCTCAGACGTGACTCCCATGCTCTCCACACCACTGGAGTTAAGCTATCCAGGCTGATGAAGGCTGATAGCCAGAAACTTGTCCTTGGATGCTTGATTCCGGGCCAGGAAAGACATGGCTTGCCAGTTCGGGCTGGACTGTTCCCATGAGGCACAGGGTCAAGGCTGATTTGCATATGGCAATGTCTGACCTGGGGTGGTGTGGATTGCAAAAAAACGATGGATTTAGGCCCAGATCTCTGTACTGGGGTGAATGTATGACATTGTTCTGCATTCTGTCCATCAATTGTTGTTTTTGCATTTGTCACCCCGAGTGGGATGGGTATGCTCAGACGTGACTCCCATGCTCTCCACACCACTGGAGTTAAGCTATCCAGACTGATGAAGGCTGATAGCCAGAAACCGGTCCTTGGATGCTTGATTCCGGTACAGGAAAGAAATTGCTTGGCAGTTCGGGCTGGACTGTTCCCATGAGGCACAGGATCAAGGCTGATTTGCATATGGCCATGTCTGACCTGGGGTGGTGTGGAGTGCAAAAAAAGATGGATTTAGGCCCATATTCCTGTACTGGGGTGAATGTATGACATTGTTCTGCATTCTGTCCATCAATTGTTGTTTTTGCTTTTGTCACCCCGAGTGGGATGGATATGCTCAGACGTGAGTCTCATGCTCTCCACATCACTGGAGTCAAGCATTCCAGGCTGATGAAGGCTGATAGCCAGAAATCGGTCCTTGAATGCTTGATTCCAGTCCAGGAAAGACATGGCTTGGCAGTTCGGGCTGGACTGTTCCCATGCGGCACATAGTCAAGGCTGATTTGCATATGGCAATGTCTGACCTGGGGTGGTGTGGAGTGCAAAAAAATGATGGATTTAGGCCCAGATCTCTGTACTGGGGTGAATGTATGACATTGTTCTGCATTCTGTCCATCAATTGTTGTTTTTGCATTTGTCACCCCGAGTGGGATGGCTATGCTCAGACGTGACTCCCATGCTCTCCACACCACTGGAGTTAAGCTATCCAGGCTGATGAAGGCTGATAGCCAGAAACAGGTCGTTGGATGCTTGATACCGGGCAAGGAAAGACATGGCTTGCCAGTTCGGGCTGGACTGTTCACATGAGGCACAGGGCCAAGGCTGATTTGCATATGGCCATGTCTGACCTGGGGTGGGGTGGAGTGCAAAAAAACGATGGATTTAGGCCCTGATCTATGTACTGGGGTGAATGTATGACATTGTTCTGCATTCTGTCCATCAATTGTTGTTTTTGCATTTGTCACCCCGAGTGGGATGGGTATGCTCAGACGTGAGCCCCATGCTCTCCACACCACTGGAGTCAAGCTATCCAGGCTGATGAAGGCTGATAGCCAGAAACCGGTCCTTGGATGCTTGATTCCGGTCCAGGAAAGACATGGCTTGGCAGTTCGGGCTGGACTGTTCCCATGAGGCACAGGGTCAAGGCTGATTTGCATATGGCCATGTCTGACCTGGGGTGGTGTGGAGTGCAAAAAAAATGATGGATTTAGGCCCAGATCTCTGTACTGGGGTGAATGTATGACATTGTTCTGCATTCTGTTCATCAATTGTTGTTTTTGCATTTGTCACCCCGAGTGGGATGGGTATGCTCAGACGTGAGTCCCATGCTCTCCACACCACTGGAGTCAAGCTATCCAGGCTGATGAAGGCTGATAGCCAGAAACTGGTCCTTGGATGCTTGATTCCGGTCCAGGAAAGTCATGGCTTGGCAGTTCGGGCTGGACTGTTCCCATGAGGCACAGGGTCAAGGCTGATTTGCATATGGCCATGTCTGACCTGGGGTGGTGTGGAGTGCAAAACAATTATGGATTTAGGCCCAGATCGCTGTACTGGGGTGAATGTATTACATTGTTCTGCATTCTGTCCATCAATCGTTGTTTTTACATTTGTCACCTCGAGTGGGATGGGTATGCTCAGACGTGAGTCCCATGCTCTGCACACCACTGGAGTCAAGCTATCCAGACTGATGAAGGCTGATAGCCAGAAACCGGTCCTTGGATGCTTGATTCCGGTACAGGAAAGAAATTGCTTGGCAGTTCGGGCTGGACTGTTCCCATGAGGCACAGGATCAAGGCTGATTTGCATATGGCCATGTCTGACCTGGGGTGGTGTGGAGTGCAAAAAAAGATGGATTTAGGCCCATATTCCTGTACTGGGGTGAATGTATGACATTGTTCTGCATTCTGTCCATCAATTGTTGTTTTTGCTTTTGTCACCCCGAGTGGGATGGGTATGCTCAGACGTGAGTCCCATGCTCTCCACACCACTGGAGTCAAGCTATCCAGTCTGATGAAGGCTGATAGCCAGAAACTGGTCCTTGGATGCTTGATTCCGGTACAGGAAAGAAATTGCTTGGCAGTTCGGGCTGGACTGTTCCCATGAGGCACAGGATCAAGGCTTATTTGCATCTGGCCATGTCTGACCTGGGATGGTGTGGAGTGCAATAAACAATGGATTTAGGCCCAGATCTCTGTACTGGGGTGAATGTATGACATTGTTCTGAATTCTGTCCATCAATTGTTGTTTTTGCATTTGTCACCCCGAGTGGGATGGGTATGATCAGATGTGAGTCCCATGTTCTCCACACCACTGGAGTCAAGCTATCGAGGCTGATGAAGGCTGATAGCCAGAAACTGGTCTTGGATGCTTGATTCCGGTCCAGGAAAGTCATGGCTTGGCAGTTCGGGCTGGACTGTTCCCATGAGGCACAGGGTCAAGGCTGATTTGCATATGGCAATGTCTGACCTGGGGTGGTGTGGATTGCAAAAAAACGATGGATTTAGGCCCAGATCTCTGTACTGGGGTGAATGTATGACATTGTTCTGCATTCTGTCCATCAATTGTTGTTTTTGCATTTGTCACCCCGAGTGGGATGGGTATGCTCAGACGTGACTCCCATGCTCTCCACACCACTGGAGTTAAGCTATCCAGGCTGATGAAGGCTGATAGCCAGAAACAGGTCCTTGGATGCTTGATTCCGGGCCAGGAAAGACATGGCTTGCCAGTTCGGGCTGGACTGTTCCCATGAGGCACAGGGTCAAGGCTGATTTGCATATGGCCATGTCTGACCTGGGGTGGTGTGGAGTGCAAAAAAACGATGGATTTAGGCCCAGATCTATGTACTGGGGTGAATGTATGACATTGTTCTGCATTCTGTCCATCAATCGTTGTTTTTACATTTGTCGTCTCGAGTGGGATGGGTATGCTCAGACGTGAGTCCCATGCTCTGCACACTACTGGAGTCAAGCTATCCAGACTGATGAAGGCTTATAGCCAGAAACCGGTCCTTGGATGCTTGATTCCGGTACAGGAAAGAAATTGCTTGGCAGTTCAGGCTGGACTGTTCCCATGAGGCACAGGATCAAGGCTGATTTGCATATGACCATGTCTGACCTGGGGTGGTGTGGAGTGCAAAAAAAGATGGATTTAGGCCCATATTCCTGTACTGGGGTGAATGTATGACATTGTTCTGCATTCTGTCCATCAATCGTTGTTTTTACATTTGTCACCTCGAGTGGGATGGGTATGCTCAGACGTGAGTCCCATGCTCTGTACACCACTGGAGTCAAGCTATCCAGGCTGATGAAGGCTGATAGCCAGAAACCGGTCCTTGGATGCTTGATTCCGGTACAGGAAAGAAATTGCTTGGCAGTTCGGGCTGGACTGTTCCCATGAGGCACAGGATCAAGGCTGATTTGCATATGGCCATGTCTGACCTGGGGTGGTGTGGAGTGCAAAAAAAGATGGATATAGGCCCATATCTCTGTACTGGGGTGAATGTATGACATTGTTCAGCATTCTGTCCATCAATTGTTGTTTTTGCTTTTGTCACCCCGAGTGGGATGGATATGCTCAGACGTGAGTCTCATGCTCTCCACACCACTGGAGTCAAGCATTCCAGGCTGATGAAGGCTGATAGCCAGAAATCGGTCCTTGAATGCTTGATTCCGGTCCAGGAAAGACATGGCTTGGCAGTTCGGGCTGGACTGTTCCCATGAGGCACAGGGTCAAGGCCGATTTGCATATGGCAATGTCTGACCTGGGGTGGTGTGGAGTGCAAAAAAACGATGGATTTAGGCCCAGATCTCTGTACTGGGGTGAATGTATGACATTGTTCCGCATTCTGTCCATCAATTGTTGTTTTTGCATTTGTCACCCCGAGTGGGATGGGTATGCTCAGACGTGACTCCCATGCTCTCCACACCACTGGAGTTAAGCTATCCAGGCTGATGAAGGCTGATACCCAGAAACAGGTCCTTGGATGCTTGATTCCGGGCCAGGAAAGACATGGCTTGCCAGTTCGGGCTGGACTGTTCCCATGAGGCACAGGGTCAAGGCTGATTTGCATATGGCCATGTCTGACCTGGGGTGGTGTGGAGTGCAAAAAAACGATGGATTTAGGCCCAGATCTATGTACTGGGGTGAATGTATGACATTGTTCTGCATTCTGTACATCAATTGTTGTTTTTGCATTTGTCACCCCGAGTGGGATGGGTATGCTCAGACGTGAGTCCCATGCTCTCCACACCACTGGAGTCAAGCTATCCAGGCTGATGAAGGCTGATAGCCAGAAACCGGTCCTTGGATGCTTGATTCCGGTCCAGGAAAGACATGGCTTGGCAGTTCGGGCTGGACTGTTCCCATGAGGCACAGGGTCAAGGCTGATTTGCATATGGCCATGTCTGACCTGGGGTGGTGTGGAGTGCAAGAAAATGATGGATTTAGGCCCAGATCTCTGTACTGGGGTGAATGTATGACATTGTTCTGCATTCTGTTCATCAATTGTTGTTTTTGCATTAGTCACCCCGAGTGGGATGGGTATGCTCAGACGTGAGTCCCATGCTCTCCACACCACTGGAGTCAAGCTATCCAGGCTGATGAAGGCTGATAGCCAGTACCAGGTCCTTAGATGCTTGATTCCGGTCCAGGAAAGACATGTCTTGGCAGTTCGAGCTGTACTGTACCCATGAGGCACAGGGTCAAGGCTGATTTGCATATGGCCATGTCTGACCTGGGGTGGTGTGGAGTGCAAAAATCAGATAGATTTAGGCCCATATCTCTGTACTGGGGTGAATGTATGATATTGTTCTGCATTCTGTCAATCAATTGTTGTTTTTGCATTTGTCACCTCGAGTGGGATGGGTATGCTCAGACGTGAGTCCCATGCTCTGCAACCCACTGGAGTCAAGCTATCCAGGCTGATGAAGGCTGATAGCCAGAAACCGGTCCTTGGATGCTTGATTCCGGTCCAGGAAAGAGATGGCTTGGCAGTTCGGGCTGGACTGTTCCCATGAGGCACAGGATCAAGGCTTATTTGCATCTGGCCATGTCTGACCTGGGATGGTGTGGAGTGCAATAAACAATGGATTTAGGCCCAGATCTCTGTACTGGGGTGAATGTATGACATTGTTCTGAATTCTGTCCATCAATTGTTGTTTTTGCATTTGTCACCCCGAGTGGGATGGGTATGATCAGATGTGAGTCCCATGTTCTCCACACCACTGGAGTCAAGCTATCGAGGCTGATGAAGGCTGATAGCCAGAAACTGGTCTTGGATGCTTGATTCCGGTCCAGGAAAGTCATGGCTTGGCAGTTCAGGCTGGACTGTTCCCATGAGGCACAGGGTCAAGGCTGATTTGCATATGGCAATGTCTGACCTGGGGTGGTGTGGATTGCAAAAAAACGATGGATTTAGGCCCAGATCTCTGTACTGGGGTGAATGTATGACATTGTTCTGCATTCTGTCCATCAATTGTTGTTTTTGCATTTGTCACCCCGAGTGGGATGGGTATGCTCAGACGTGACTCCCATGCTCTCCACACCACTGGAGTTAAGCTATCCAGACTGATGAAGGCTGATAGCCAGAAACCGGTCCTTGGATGCTTGATTCCGGTACAGGAAAGAAATTGCTTGGCAGTTCGGGCTGGACTGTTCCCATGAGGCACAGGATCAAGGCTGATTTGCATATGGCCATGTCTGACCTGGGGTGGTGTGGAGTGCAAAAAAAGATGGATTTAGGCCCATATTCCTGTACTGGGGTGAATGTATGACATTGTTCTGCATTCTGTCCATCAATTGTTGTTTTTGCTTTTGTCACCCCGAGTGGGATGGATATGCTCAGACGTGAGTCTCATGCTCTCCACATCACTGGAGTCAAGCATTCCAGGCTGATGAAGGCTGATAGCCAGAAATCGGTCCTTGAATGCTTGATTCCAGTCCAGGAAAGACATGGCTTGGCAGTTCGGGCTGGACTGTTCCCATGAGGCACAGGGTCAAGGCTGATTTGGATATGGCCATGTCTGACCTGGGGTGGTGTGGAGTGCAAAAAAACGATGGATTTAGGCCCAGATCTATGTACTGGGGTGAATGTATGACATTGTTCTGCATTCTGTCCATCAATCGTTGTTTTTACATTTGTCACCTCGAGTGGGATGGGTATGCTCAGACGTGAGTCCCATGCTCTGCACACCACTGGAGTCAAGCTATCCAGACTGATGAAGGCTTATAGCCAGAAACCGGTCCTTGGATGCTTGATTCCGGTACAGGAAAGAAATTGCTTGGCAGTTCAGGCTGGACTGTTCCCATGAGGCACAGGATCAAGGCTGATTTGCATATGACCATGTCTGACCTGGGGTGGTGTGGAGTGCAAAAAAAGATGGATTTAGGCCCATATTCCTGTACTGGGGTGAATGTATGACATTGTTCTGCATTCTGTCCATCAATCGTTGTTTTTACATTTGTCACCTCGAGTGGGATGGGTATGCTCAGACGTGAGTCCCATGCTCTGTACACCACTGGAGTCAAGCTATCCAGGCTGATGAAGGCTGATAGCCAGAAACCGGTCCTTGGATGCTTGATTCCGGTACAGGAAAGAAATTGCTTGGCAGTTCGGGCTGGACTGTTCCCATGAGGCACAGGATCAAGGCTGATTTGCATATGGCCATGTCTGACCTGGGGTGGTGTGGAGTGCAAAAAAAGATGGATATAGGCCCATATCTCTGTACTGGGGTGAATGTATGACATTGTTCAGCATTCTGTCCATCAATTGTTGTTTTTGCTTTTGTCACCCCGAGTGGGATGGATATGCTCAGACGTGAGTCTCATGCTCTCCACACCACTGGAGTCAAGCATTCCAGGCTGATGAAGGCTGATAGCCAGAAATCGGTCCTTGAATGCTTGATTCCGGTCCAGGAAAGACATGGCTTGGCAGTTCGGGCTGGACTGTTCCCATGAGGCACAGGGTCAAGGCCGATTTGCATATGGCAATGTCTGACCTGGGGTGGTGTGGAGTGCAAAAAAACGATGGATTTAGGCCCAGATCTCTGTACTGGGGTGAATGTATGACATTGTTCCGCATTCTGTCCATCAATTGTTGTTTTTGCATTTGTCACCCCGAGTGGGATGGGTATGCTCAGACGTGACTCCCATGCTCTCCACACCACTGGAGTTAAGCTATCCAGGCTGATGAAGGCTGATACCCAGAAACAGGTCCTTGGATGCTTGATTCCGGGCCAGGAAAGACATGGCTTGCCAGTTCGGGCTGGACTGTTCCCATGAGGCACAGGGTCAAGGCTGATTTGCATATGGCCATGTCTGACCTGGGGTGGTGTGGAGTGCAAAAAAACGATGGATTTAGGCCCAGATCTATGTACTGGGGTGAATGTATGACATTGTTCTGCATTCTGTACATCAATTGTTGTTTTTGCATTTGTCACCCCGAGTGGGATGGGTATGCTCAGACGTGAGTCCCATGCTCTCCACACCACTGGAGTCAAGCTATCCAGGCTGATGAAGGCTGATAGCCAGAAACCGGTCCTTGGATGCTTGATTCCGGTCCAGGAAAGACATGGCTTGGCAGTTCGGGCTGGACTGTTCCCATGAGGCACAGGGTCAAGGCTGATTTGCATATGGCCATGTCTGACCTGGGGTGGTGTGGAGTGCAAGAAAATGATGGATTTAGGCCCAGATCTCTGTACTGGGGTGAATGTATGACATTGTTCTGCATTCTGTTCATCAATTGTTGTTTTTGCATTAGTCACCCCGAGTGGGATGGGTATGCTCAGACGTGAGTCCCATGCTCTCCACACCACTGGAGTCAAGCTATCCAGGCTGATGAAGGCTGATAGCCAGTACCAGGTCCTTAGATGCTTGATTCCGGTCCAGGAAAGACATGTCTTGGCAGTTCGAGCTGTACTGTACCCATGAGGCACAGGGTCAAGGCTGATTTGCATATGGCCATGTCTGACCTGGGGTGGTGTGGAGTGCAAAAATCAGATAGATTTAGGCCCATATCTCTGTACTGGGGTGAATGTATGATATTGTTCTGCATTCTGTCAATCAATTGTTGTTTTTGCATTTGTCACCTCGAGTGGGATGGGTATGCTCAGACGTGAGTCCCATGCTCTGCAACCCACTGGAGTCAAGCTATCCAGGCTGATGAAGGCTGATAGCCAGAAACCGGTCCTTGGATGCTTGATTCCGGTCCAGGAAAGAGATGGCTTGGCAGTTCGGGCTGGACTGTTCCCATGAGGCACAGGATCAAGGCTTATTTGCATCTGGCCATGTCTGACCTGGGATGGTGTGGAGTGCAATAAACAATGGATTTAGGCCCAGATCTCTGTACTGGGGTGAATGTATGACATTGTTCTGAATTCTGTCCATCAATTGTTGTTTTTGCATTTGTCACCCCGAGTGGGATGGGTATGATCAGATGTGAGTCCCATGTTCTCCACACCACTGGAGTCAAGCTATCGAGGCTGATGAAGGCTGATAGCCAGAAACTGGTCTTGGATGCTTGATTCCGGTCCAGGAAAGTCATGGCTTGGCAGTTCAGGCTGGACTGTTCCCATGAGGCACAGGGTCAAGGCTGATTTGCATATGGCAATGTCTGACCTGGGGTGGTGTGGATTGCAAAAAAACGATGGATTTAGGCCCAGATCTCTGTACTGGGGTGAATGTATGACATTGTTCTGCATTCTGTCCATCAATTGTTGTTTTTGCATTTGTCACCCCGAGTGGGATGGGTATGCTCAGACGTGACTCCCATGCTCTCCACACCACTGGAGTTAAGCTATCCAGGCTGATGAAGGCTGATAGCCAGAAACTTGTCCTTGGATGCTTGATTCCGGGCCAGGAAAGACATGGCTTGCCAGTTCGGGCTGGACTGTTCCCATGAGGCACAGGGTCAAGGCTGATTTGCATATGGCAATGTCTGACCTGGGGTGGTGTGGATTGCAAAAAAACGATGGATTTAGGCCCAGATCTCTGTACTGGGGTGAATGTATGACATTGTTCTGCATTCTGTCCATCAATTGTTGTTTTTGCATTTGTCACCCCGAGTGGGATGGGTATGCTCAGACGTGACTCCCATGCTCTCCACACCACTGGAGTTAAGCTATCCAGACTGATGAAGGCTGATAGCCAGAAACCGGTCCTTGGATGCTTGATTCCGGTACAGGAAAGAAATTGCTTGGCAGTTCGGGCTGGACTGTTCCCATGAGGCACAGGATCAAGGCTGATTTGCATATGGCCATGTCTGACCTGGGGTGGTGTGGAGTGCAAAAAAAGATGGATTTAGGCCCATATTCCTGTACTGGGGTGAATGTATGACATTGTTCTGCATTCTGTCCATCAATTGTTGTTTTTGCTTTTGTCACCCCGAGTGGGATGGATATGCTCAGACGTGAGTCTCATGCTCTCCACATCACTGGAGTCAAGCATTCCAGGCTGATGAAGGCTGATAGCCAGAAATCGGTCCTTGAATGCTTGATTCCAGTCCAGGAAAGACATGGCTTGGCAGTTCGGGCTGGACTGTTCCCATGCGGCACATAGTCAAGGCTGATTTGCATATGGCAATGTCTGACCTGGGGTGGTGTGGAGTGCAAAAAAATGATGGATTTAGGCCCAGATCTCTGTACTGGGGTGAATGTATGACATTGTTCTGCATTCTGTCCATCAATTGTTGTTTTTGCATTTGTCACCCCGAGTGGGATGGCTATGCTCAGACGTGACTCCCATGCTCTCCACACCACTGGAGTTAAGCTATCCAGGCTGATGAAGGCTGATAGCCAGAAACAGGTCCTTGGATGCTTGATACCGGGCAAGGAAAGACATGGCTTGCCAGTTCGGGCTGGACTGTTCACATGAGGCACAGGGCCAAGGCTGATTTGCATATGGCCATGTCTGACCTGGGGTGGGGTGGAGTGCAAAAAAACGATGGATTTAGGCCCTGATCTATGTACTGGGGTGAATGTATGACATTGTTCTGCATTCTGTCCATCAATTGTTGTTTTTGCATTTGTCACCCCGAGTGGGATGGGTATGCTCAGACGTGAGCCCCATGCTCTCCACACCACTGGAGTCAAGCTATCCAGGCTGATGAAGGCTGATAGCCAGAAACCGGTCCTTGGATGCTTGATTCCGGTCCAGGAAAGACATGGCTTGGCAGTTCGGGCTGGACTGTTCCCATGAGGCACAGGGTCAAGGCTGATTTGCATATGGCCATGTCTGACCTGGGGTGGTGTGGAGTGCAAAAAAAATGATGGATTTAGGCCCAGATCTCTGTACTGGGGTGAATGTATGACATTGTTCTGCATTCTGTTCATCAATTGTTGTTTTTGCATTTGTCACCCCGAGTGGGATGGGTATGCTCAGACGTGAGTCCCATGCTCTCCACACCACTGGAGTCAAGCTATCCAGGCTGATGAAGGCTGATAGCCAGAAACTGGTCCTTGGATGCTTGATTCCGGTCCAGGAAAGTCATGGCTTGGCAGTTCGGGCTGGACTGTTCCCATGAGGCACAGGGTCAAGGCTGATTTGCATATGGCCATGTCTGACCTGGGGTGGTGTGGAGTGCAAAACAATTATGGATTTAGGCCCAGATCGCTGTACTGGGGTGAATGTATTACATTGTTCTGCATTCTGTCCATCAATCGTTGTTTTTACATTTGTCACCTCGAGTGGGATGGGTATGCTCAGACGTGAGTCCCATGCTCTGCACACCACTGGAGTCAAGCTATCCAGACTGATGAAGGCTGATAGCCAGAAACCGGTCCTTGGATGCTTGATTCCGGTACAGGAAAGAAATTGCTTGGCAGTTCGGGCTGGACTGTTCCCATGAGGCACAGGATCAAGGCTGATTTGCATATGGCCATGTCTGACCTGGGGTGGTGTGGAGTGCAAAAAAAGATGGATTTAGGCCCATATTCCTGTACTGGGGTGAATGTATGACATTGTTCTGCATTCTGTCCATCAATTGTTGTTTTTGCTTTTGTCACCCCGAGTGGGATGGGTATGCTCAGACGTGAGTCCCATGCTCTCCACACCACTGGAGTCAAGCTATCCAGTCTGATGAAGGCTGATAGCCAGAAACTGGTCCTTGGATGCTTGATTCCGGTACAGGAAAGAAATTGCTTGGCAGTTCGGGCTGGACTGTTCCCATGAGGCACAGGATCAAGGCTTATTTGCATCTGGCCATGTCTGACCTGGGATGGTGTGGAGTGCAATAAACAATGGATTTAGGCCCAGATCTCTGTACTGGGGTGAATGTATGACATTGTTCTGAATTCTGTCCATCAATTGTTGTTTTTGCATTTGTCACCCCGAGTGGGATGGGTATGATCAGATGTGAGTCCCATGTTCTCCACACCACTGGAGTCAAGCTATCGAGGCTGATGAAGGCTGATAGCCAGAAACTGGTCTTGGATGCTTGATTCCGGTCCAGGAAAGTCATGGCTTGGCAGTTCGGGCTGGACTGTTCCCATGAGGCACAGGGTCAAGGCTGATTTGCATATGGCAATGTCTGACCTGGGGTGGTGTGGATTGCAAAAAAACGATGGATTTAGGCCCAGATCTCTGTACTGGGGTGAATGTATGACATTGTTCTGCATTCTGTCCATCAATTGTTGTTTTTGCATTTGTCACCCCGAGTGGGATGGGTATGCTCAGACGTGACTCCCATGCTCTCCACACCACTGGAGTTAAGCTATCCAGGCTGATGAAGGCTGATAGCCAGAAACAGGTCCTTGGATGCTTGATTCCGGGCCAGGAAAGACATGGCTTGCCAGTTCGGGCTGGACTGTTCCCATGAGGCACAGGGTCAAGGCTGATTTGCATATGGCCATGTCTGACCTGGGGTGGTGTGGAGTGCAAAAAAACGATGGATTTAGGCCCAGATCTATGTACTGGGGTGAATGTATGACATTGTTCTGCATTCTGTCCATCAATCGTTGTTTTTACATTTGTCACCTCGAGTGGGATGGGTATGCTCAGACGTGAGTCCCATGCTCTGCACACTACTGGAGTCAAGCTATCCAGACTGATGAAGGCTTATAGCCAGAAACCGGTCCTTGGATGCTTGATTCCGGTACAGGAAAGAAATTGCTTGGCAGTTCAGGCTGGACTGTTCCCATGAGGCACAGGATCAAGGCTGATTTGCATATGACCATGTCTGACCTGGGGTGGTGTGGAGTGCAAAAAAAGATGGATTTAGGCCCATATTCCTGTACTGGGGTGAATGTATGACATTGTTCTGCATTCTGTCCATCAATCGTTGTTTTTACATTTGTCACCTCGAGTGGGATGGGTATGCTCAGACGTGAGTCCCATGCTCTGTACACCACTGGAGTCAAGCTATCCAGGCTGATGAAGGCTGATAGCCAGAAACCGGTCCTTGGATGCTTGATTCCGGTACAGGAAAGAAATTGCTTGGCAGTTCGGGCTGGACTGTTCCCATGAGGCACAGGATCAAGGCTGATTTGCATATGGCCATGTCTGACCTGGGGTGGTGTGGAGTGCAAAAAAAGATGGATATAGGCCCATATCTCTGTACTGGGGTGAATGTATGACATTGTTCAGCATTCTGTCCATCAATTGTTGTTTTTGCTTTTGTCACCCCGAGTGGGATGGATATGCTCAGACGTGAGTCTCATGCTCTCCACACCACTGGAGTCAAGCATTCCAGGCTGATGAAGGCTGATAGCCAGAAATCGGTCCTTGAATGCTTGATTCCGGTCCAGGAAAGACATGGCTTGGCAGTTCGGGCTGGACTGTTCCCATGAGGCACAGGGTCAAGGCCGATTTGCATATGGCAATGTCTGACCTGGGGTGGTGTGGAGTGCAAAAAAACGATGGATTTAGGCCCAGATCTCTGTACTGGGGTGAATGTATGACATTGTTCCGCATTCTGTCCATCAATTGTTGTTTTTGCATTTGTCACCCCGAGTGGGATGGGTATGCTCAGACGTGACTCCCATGCTCTCCACACCACTGGAGTTAAGCTATCCAGGCTGATGAAGGCTGATACCCAGAAACAGGTCCTTGGATGCTTGATTCCGGGCCAGGAAAGACATGGCTTGCCAGTTCGGGCTGGACTGTTCCCATGAGGCACAGGGTCAAGGCTGATTTGCATATGGCCATGTCTGACCTGGGGTGGTGTGGAGTGCAAAAAAACGATGGATTTAGGCCCAGATCTATGTACTGGGGTGAATGTATGACATTGTTCTGCATTCTGTACATCAATTGTTGTTTTTGCATTTGTCACCCCGAGTGGGATGGGTATGCTCAGACGTGAGTCCCATGCTCTCCACACCACTGGAGTCAAGCTATCCAGGCTGATGAAGGCTGATAGCCAGAAACCGGTCCTTGGATGCTTGATTCCGGTCCAGGAAAGACATGGCTTGGCAGTTCGGGCTGGACTGTTCCCATGAGGCACAGGGTCAAGGCTGATTTGCATATGGCCATGTCTGACCTGGGGTGGTGTGGAGTGCAAGAAAATGATGGATTTAGGCCCAGATCTCTGTACTGGGGTGAATGTATGACATTGTTCTGCATTCTGTTCATCAATTGTTGTTTTTGCATTAGTCACCCCGAGTGGGATGGGTATGCTCAGACGTGAGTCCCATGCTCTCCACACCACTGGAGTCAAGCTATCCAGGCTGATGAAGGCTGATAGCCAGTACCAGGTCCTTAGATGCTTGATTCCGGTCCAGGAAAGACATGTCTTGGCAGTTCGAGCTGTACTGTACCCATGAGGCACAGGGTCAAGGCTGATTTGCATATGGCCATGTCTGACCTGGGGTGGTGTGGAGTGCAAAAATCAGATAGATTTAGGCCCATATCTCTGTACTGGGGTGAATGTATGATATTGTTCTGCATTCTGTCAATCAATTGTTGTTTTTGCATTTGTCACCTCGAGTGGGATGGGTATGCTCAGACGTGAGTCCCATGCTCTGCAACCCACTGGAGTCAAGCTATCCAGGCTGATGAAGGCTGATAGCCAGAAACCGGTCCTTGGATGCTTGATTCCGGTCCAGGAAAGAGATGGCTTGGCAGTTCGGGCTGGACTGTTCCCATGAGGCACAGGATCAAGGCTTATTTGCATCTGGCCATGTCTGACCTGGGATGGTGTGGAGTGCAATAAACAATGGATTTAGGCCCAGATCTCTGTACTGGGGTGAATGTATGACATTGTTCTGAATTCTGTCCATCAATTGTTGTTTTTGCATTTGTCACCCCGAGTGGGATGGGTATGATCAGATGTGAGTCCCATGTTCTCCACACCACTGGAGTCAAGCTATCGAGGCTGATGAAGGCTGATAGCCAGAAACTGGTCTTGGATGCTTGATTCCGGTCCAGGAAAGTCATGGCTTGGCAGTTCAGGCTGGACTGTTCCCATGAGGCACAGGGTCAAGGCTGATTTGCATATGGCAATGTCTGACCTGGGGTGGTGTGGATTGCAAAAAAACGATGGATTTAGGCCCAGATCTCTGTACTGGGGTGAATGTATGACATTGTTCTGCATTCTGTCCATCAATTGTTGTTTTTGCATTTGTCACCCCGAGTGGGATGGGTATGCTCAGACGTGACTCCCATGCTCTCCACACCACTGGAGTTAAGCTATCCAGACTGATGAAGGCTGATAGCCAGAAACCGGTCCTTGGATGCTTGATTCCGGTACAGGAAAGAAATTGCTTGGCAGTTCGGGCTGGACTGTTCCCATGAGGCACAGGATCAAGGCTGATTTGCATATGGCCATGTCTGACCTGGGGTGGTGTGGAGTGCAAAAAAAGATGGATTTAGGCCCATATTCCTGTACTGGGGTGAATGTATGACATTGTTCTGCATTCTGTCCATCAATTGTTGTTTTTGCTTTTGTCACCCCGAGTGGGATGGATATGCTCAGACGTGAGTCTCATGCTCTCCACATCACTGGAGTCAAGCATTCCAGGCTGATGAAGGCTGATAGCCAGAAATCGGTCCTTGAATGCTTGATTCCAGTCCAGGAAAGACATGGCTTGGCAGTTCGGGCTGGACTGTTCCCATGCGGCACATAGTCAAGGCTGATTTGCATATGGCAATGTCTGACCTGGGGTGGTGTGGAGTGCAAAAAAATGATGGATTTAGGCCCAGATCTCTGTACTGGGGTGAATGTATGACATTGTTCTGCATTCTGTCCATCAATTGTTGTTTTTGCATTTGTCACCCCGAGTGGGATGGCTATGCTCAGACGTGACTCCCATGCTCTCCACACCACTGGAGTTAAGCTATCCAGGCTGATGAAGGCTGATAGCCAGAAACAGGTCCTTGGATGCTTGATACCGGGCAAGGAAAGACATGGCTTGCCAGTTCGGGCTGGACTGTTCACATGAGGCACAGGGCCAAGGCTGATTTGCATATGGCCATGTCTGACCTGGGGTGGGGTGGAGTGCAAAAAAACGATGGATTTAGGCCCTGATCTATGTACTGGGGTGAATGTATGACATTGTTCTGCATTCTGTCCATCAATTGTTGTTTTTGCATTTGTCACCCCGAGTGGGATGGGTATGCTCAGACGTGAGCCCCATGCTCTCCACACCACTGGAGTCAAGCTATCCAGGCTGATGAAGGCTGATAGCCAGAAACCGGTCCTTGGATGCTTGATTCCGGTCCAGGAAAGACATGGCTTGGCAGTTCGGGCTGGACTGTTCCCATGAGGCACAGGGTCAAGGCTGATTTGCATATGGCCATGTCTGACCTGGGGTGGTGTGGAGTGCAAAAAAATGATGGATTTAGGCCCAGATCTCTGTACTGGGGTGAATGTATGACATTGTTCTGCATTCTGTTCATCAATTGTTGTTTTTGCATTTGTCACCCCGAGTGGGATGGGTATGCTCAGACGTGAGTCCCATGCTCTCCACACCACTGGAGTCAAGCTATCCAGGCTGATGAAGGCTGATAGCCAGAAACTGGTCCTTGGATGCTTGATTCCGGTCCAGGAAAGTCATGGCTTGGCAGTTCGGGCTGGACTGTTCCCATGAGGCACAGGGTCAAGGCTGATTTGCATATGGCCATGTCTGACCTGGGGTGGTGTGGAGTGCAAAACAATTATGGATTTAGGCCCAGATCGCTGTACTGGGGTGAATGTATTACATTGTTCTGCATTCTGTCCATCAATCGTTGTTTTTACATTTGTCACCTCGAGTGGGATGGGTATGCTCAGACGTGAGTCCCATGCTCTGCACACCACTGGAGTCAAGCTATCCAGACTGATGAAGGCTGATAGCCAGAAACCGGTCCTTGGATGCTTGATTCCGGTACAGGAAAGAAATTGCTTGGCAGTTCGGGCTGGACTGTTCCCATGAGGCACAGGATCAAGGCTGATTTGCATATGGCCATGTCTGACCTGGGGTGGTGTGGAGTGCAAAAAAAGATGGATTTAGGCCCATATTCCTGTACTGGGGTGAATGTATGACATTGTTCTGCATTCTGTCCATCAATTGTTGTTTTTGCTTTTGTCACCCCGAGTGGGATGGATATGCTCAGACGTGAGTCTCATGCTCTCCACATCACTGGAGTCAAGCATTCCAGGCTGATGAAGGCTGATAGCCAGAAATCGGTCCTTGAATGCTTGATTCTGGTCCAGGAAAGACATGGCTTGGCAGTTCGGGCTGGACTGTTCCCATGCGGCACAGGGTCAAGGCTGATTTGCATATGGCAATGTCTGACCTGGGGTGGTGTGGAGTGCAAAAAAACGATGGATTTAGGCCCAGATCTCTGTACTGGGGTGAATGTATGACATTGTTCTGCATTCTGTCCATCAATTGTTGTTTTTGCATTTGTCACCCCGAGTGGGATGGCTATGCTCAGACGTGACTCCCATGCTCTCCACACCACTGGAGTTAAGCTATCCAGGCTGATGAAGGCTGATAGCCAGAAACAGGTCCTTGGATGCTTGATACCGGGCAAGGAAAGACATGGCTTGCCAGTTCGGGCTGGACTGTTCCCATGAGGCACAGGGTCAAGGCTGATTTGCATATGGCCATGTCTAACCTGGGGTGGGGTGGAGTGCAAAAAAACGATGGATTTAGGCCCTGATCTATGTACTGGGGTGAATGTATGACATTGTTCTGCATTCTGTCCATCAATTGTTGTTTTTGCATTTGTCACCCCGAGTGGGATGGGTATGCTCAGACGTGAGTCCCATGCTCTCCACACCACTGGAGTCAAGCTATCCAGGCTGATGAAGGCTGATAGCCAGAAACCGGTCCTTGGATGCTTGATTCCGGTCCCGGAAAGACATGGCTTGGCAGTTCGGGCTGGACTGTTCCCATGAGGCACAGGGTCAAGGCTGATTTGCATATGGCCATGTCTGACCTGGGGTGGTGTGGAGTGCAAAAAAATGATGGATTTAGGCCCAGATCTCTGTACTGGGGTGAATGTATGACATTGTTCTGCATTCTGTTCATCAATTGTTGTTTTTGCATTTGTCACCCCGAGTGGGATGGGTATGCTCAGACGTGAGCCCCATGCTCTCCACACCACTGGAGTCAAGCTATCCAGGCTGATGAAGGCTGATAGCCAGAAACTGGTCCTTGGATGCTTGATTCCGGTCCAGGAAAGTCATGGCTTGGCAGTTCGGGCTGGACTGTTCCCATGAGGCACAGGGTCAAGGCTGATTTGCATATGGCCATGTCTGACCTGGGGTGGTGAGGAGTGCAAAAATCAGATAGATTTAGGCCCATATCTCTGTACTGGGGTGAATGTATGACATTGTTCTGCATTCTGTCCATCAATTGTTGTTTTTGCATTTGTCACCTGAGTGGGATGGGTATGCTCAGACGTGAGTCCCATGCTCTCCACACCACTGGAGTCAAGCTATCCAGGCTGATGAAGGCTGATAGCCAGTACCAGGTCCTTAGATGCTTGATTCCGGTCCAGGAAAGACATGTCTTGGCAGTTCGAGCTGTACTGTACCCATGAGGCACAGGGTCAAGGCTGATTTGCATATGGCCATGTCTGACCTGGGATGGTGTGGAGTGCAAAAATCAGATAGATTTAGGCCCATATCTCTGTACTGGGGTGAATGTATGACATTGTTCTGCATTCTGTCCATCAATTGTTGTTTTTGCATTTGTCACCTGAGTGGGATGGGTATGCTCAGACGTGAGTCTCATGCTCTCCACACCACTGGAGTTAAGCTATCCAGGCTGATTAAGGCTGATAGCCAGAAACCGGTCCTTGGATGCTTGATTCCGGTCCAGGAAAGACGTGGCTTGGCAGTTCGGGCTGGACTGTTCCCATGAGGCACAGGGTCAAGGCTGATTTGCATATGGCCATGTCTGACCTGGGGTGGTGTGGAGTGCAAAAGAATTATGGATTTATGCCCAGATCTCTGTACTGGGGTGAATGTATGATATTGTTCTGCATTCTGTCAATCAATTGTTGTTTTTGCATTTGTCACCTCGAGTGGGATGGGTATGCTCAGACGTGAGTCCCATGCTCTGCAACCCACTGGAGTCAAGCTATCCAGGCTGATGAAGGCTGATAGCCAGAAACCGGTCCTTGGATGCTTGATTCCGGTCCAGGAAAGAGATGGCTTGGCAGTTCGGGCTGGACTGTTCCCATGAGGCACAGGATCAAGGCTTATTTGCATCTGGCCATGTCTGACCTGGGATGGTGTGGAGTGCAATAAACACTGGATTTAGGCCCAGATCTCTGTACTGGGGTGAATGTATGACATTGTTCTGAATTCTGTCCATCAATTGTTGTTTTTGCATTTGTCACCCCGAGTGGGATGGGTATGATCAGATGTGAGTCCCATGTTCTCCACACCACTGGAGTCAAGCTATCGAGGCTGATGAAGGCTGATAGCCAGAAACTGGTCTTGGATGCTTGATTCCGGTCCAGAAAAGTCATGGCTTGGCAGTTCAGGCTGGACTGTTCCCATGAGGCACAGGGTCAAGGCTGATTTGCATATGGCAATGTCTGACCTGGGGTGGTGTGGATTGCAAAAAAACGATGGATTTAGGCCCAGATCTCTGTACTGGGGTGAATGTATGACATTGTTCTGCATTCTGTCCATCAATTGTTGTTTTTGCATTTGTCACCCCGAGTGGGATGGGTATGCTCAGTTGTGACTCCCATGCTCTCCACACCACTGGAGTTAAGCTATCCAGGCTGATGAAGGCTGATAGCCAGAAACTTGTCCTTGGATGCTTGATTCCGGGCCAGGAAAGACATGGCTTGCCAGTTCGGGCTGGACTGTTCCCATGAGGCACAGGGTCAAGGCTGATTTGCATATGGCCATGTCTGACCTGGGGTGGTGTGGAGTGCAAAAAAACGATGGATTTAGGCCCAGATCTATGTACTGGGGTGAATGTATGACATTGTTCTGCATTCTGTCCATCAATTGTTGTTTTTGCATTTGTCACCCCGAGTGGGATGGGTATGCTCAGACGTGAGCCCCATGCTCTCCACACCACTGGAGTCAAGCTATCCAGGCTGATGAAGGCTGATAGCCAGAAACCGGTCCTTGGATGCTTGATTCCGGTCCAGGAAAGACATGGCTTGGCAGTTCGGGCTGGACTGTTCCCATGAGGCACAGGGTCAAGGCTGATTTGCATATGGCCATGTCTGACCTGGGGTGGTGTGGAGTGCAAAAAAATGATGGATTTAGGCCCAGATCTCTGTACTGGGGTGAATGTATGACATTGTTCTGCATTCTGTTCATCAATTGTTGTTTTTGCATTTGTCACCCCGAGTGGGATGGGTATGCTCAGACGTGAGTCCCATGCTCTCCACACCACTGGAGTCAAGCTATCCAGGCTGATGAAGGCTGATAGCCAGAAACTGGTCCTTGGATGCTTGATTCCGGTCCAGGAAAGTCATGGCTTGGCAGTTCGGGCTGGACTGTTCCCATGAGGCACAGGGTCAAGGCTGATTTGCATATGGCCATGTCTGACCTGGGGTGGTGTGGAGTGCAAAAAAATTATGGATTTAGGCCCAGATCGCTGTACTGGGGTGAATGTATTACATTGTTCTGCATTCTGTCCATCAATCGTTGTTTTTACATTTGTCACCTCGAGTGGGATGGGTATGCTCAGACGTGAGTCCCATGCTCTGCACACCACTGGAATCAAGCTATCCAGACTGATGAAGGCTGATAGCCAGAAACCGGTCCTTGGATGCTCGATTCCGGTACAGGAAAGAAATTGCTTGGCAGTTCGGGCTGGACTGTTCCCATGAGGCACAGGATCAAGGCTGATTTGCATATGGCCATGTCTGACCTGGGGTGGTGTGGAGTGCAAAAAAAGATGGATTTAGGCCCATATTCCTGTACTGGGGTGAATGTATGACATTGTTCTGCATTCTGTCCATCAATTGTTGTTTTTGCTTTTGTCACCCCGAGTGGGATGGATATGCTCAGACGTGAGTCTCATGCTCTCCACATCACTGGAGTCAAGCATTCCAGGCTGATGAAGGCTGATAGCCAGAAATCGGTCCTTGAATGCTTGATTCCAGTCCAGGAAAGACATGGCTTGGCAGTTCGGGCTGGACTGTTCCCATGCGGCACATAGTCAAGGCTGATTTGCATATGGCAATGTCTGACCTGGGGTGGTGTGGAGTGCAAAAAAATGATGGATTTAGGCCCAGATCTCTGTACTGGGGTGAATGTATGACATTGTTCTGCATTCTGTCCATCAATTGTTGTTTTTGCATTTGTCACCCCGAGTGGGATGGCTATGCTCAGACGTGACTCCCATGCTCTCCACACCACTGGAGTTAAGCTATCCAGGCTGATGAAGGCTGATAGCCAGAAACAGGTCCTTGGATGCTTGATACCGGGCAAGGAAAGACATGGCTTGCCAGTTCGGGCTGGACTGTTCCCATGAGGCACAGGGCCAAGGCTGATTTGCATATGGCCATGTCTGACCTGGGGTGGGGTGGAGTGCAAAAAAACGATGGATTTAGGCCCTGATCTATGTACTGGGGTGAATGTATGACATTGTTCTGCATTCTGTCCATCAATTGTTGTTTTTGCATTTGTCACCCCGAGTGGGATGGGTATGCTCAGACGTGAGCCCCATGCTCTCCACACCACTAGAGTCAAGCTATCCAGGCTGATGAAGGCTGATAGCCAGAAACCGGTCCTTGGATGCTTGATTCCGGTCCAGGAAAGACATGGCTTGGCAGTTCGGGCTGGACTGTTCCCATGAGGCACAGGGTCAAGGCTGATTTGCATATGGCCATGTCTGACCTGGGGTGGTGTGGAGTGCAAAAAAATGATGGATTTAGGCCCAGATCTCTGTACTGGGGTGAATGTATGACATTGTTCTGCATTCTGTTCATCAATTGTTGTTTTTGCATTTGTCACCCCGAGTGGGATGGGTATGCTCAGACGTGAGTCCCATGCTCTCCACACCACTGGAGTCAAGCTATCCAGGCTGATGAAGGCTGATAGCCAGAAACTGGTCCTTGGATGCTTGATTCCGGTCCAGGAAAGTCATGGCTTGGCAGTTCGGGCTGGACTGTTCCCATGAGGCACAGGGTCAAGGCTGATTTGCATATGGCCATGTCTGACCTGGGGTGGTGTGGAGTGCAAAACAATTATGGATTTAGGCCCAGATCGCTGTACTGGGGTGAATGTATTACATTGTTCTGCATTCTGTCCATCAATCGTTGTTTTTACATTTGTCACCTCGAGTGGGATGGGTATGCTCAGACGTGAGTCCCATGCTCTGCACACCACTGGAGTCAAGCTATCCAGACTGATGAAGGCTGATAGCCAGAAACCGGTCCTTGGATGCTTGATTCCGGTACAGGAAAGAAATTGCTTGGCAGTTCGGGCTGGACTGTTCCCATGAGGCACAGGATCAAGGCTGATTTGCATATGGCCATGTCTGACCTGGGGTGGTGTGGAGTGCAAAAAAAGATGGATTTAGGCCCATATTCCTGTACTGGGGTGAATGTATGACATTGTTCTGCATTCTGTCCATCAATTGTTGTTTTTGCATTTGTCACCCCGAGTGGGATGGGTATGCTCAGACGTGAGTCCCATGCTCTCCACACCACTGGAGTCAAGCTATCCAGGCTGATGAAGGCTGATAGCCAGAAACTGGTCCTTGGATGCTTGATTCCGGTCCAGGAAAGTCATGGCTTGGCAGTTCGGGCTGGTCTGTTCCCATGAGGCACAGGGTCAAGGCTGATTTGCATATGGCCATGTCTGACCTGGGGTGGTGTGGAGTGCAAAACAATTATGGATTTAGGCCCAGATCGCTGTACTGGGGTGAATGTATTACATTGTTCTGCATTCTGTCCATCAATCGTTGTTTTTACATTTGTCACCTCGAGTGGGATGGGTATGCTCAGACGTGAGTCCCATGCTCTGCACACCACTGGAGTCAAGCTATCCAGACTGATGAAGGCTGATAGCCAGAAACCGGTCCTTGGATGCTTGATTCCGGTACAGGAAAGAAATTGCTTGGCAGTTCGGGCTGGACTGTTCCCATGAGGCACAGGATCAAGGCTGATTTGCATATGGCCATGTCTGACCTGGGGTGGTGTGGAGTGCAAAAAAAGATGGATTTAGGCCCATATTCCTGTACTGGGGTGAATGTATGACATTGTTCTGCATTCTGTCCATCAATTGTTGTTTTTGCTTTTGTCACCCCGAGTGGGATGGATATGCTCAGACGTGAGTCTCATGCTCTCCACATCACTGGAGTCAA
The DNA here is from genome assembly GCF_964261635.1 of Lissotriton helveticus. Lineage (NCBI taxonomy): Eukaryota > Metazoa > Chordata > Amphibia > Caudata > Salamandridae > Lissotriton > Lissotriton helveticus. The sequence continues at coordinate 59,776,236 of NC_136059.1, forward strand.
GCATTCCAGGCTGATGAAGGCTGATAGCCAGAAATCGGTCCTTGAATGCTTGATTCTGGTCCAGGAAAGACATGGCTTGGCAGTTCGGGCTGGACTGTTCCCATGCGGCACAGGGTCAAGGCTGATTTGCATATGGCAATGTCTGACCTGGGGTGGTGTGGAGTGCAAAAAAACGATGGATTTAGGCCCAGATCTCTGTACTGGGGTGAATGTATGACATTGTTCTGCATTCTGTCCATCAATTGTTGTTTTTGCATTTGTCACCCCGAGTGGGATGGCTATGCTCAGACGTGACTCTCATGCTCTCCACACCACTGGAGTTAAGCTATCCAGGCTGATGAAGGCTGATAGCCAGAAACAGGTCCTTGGATGCTTGATACCGGGCAAGGAAAGACATGGCTTGCCAGTTCGGGCTGGACTGTTCCCATGAGGCACAGGGTCAAGGCTGATTTGCATATGGCCATGTCTAACCTGGGGTGGGGTGGAGTGCAAAAAAACGATGGATTTAGGCCCTGATCTATGTACTGGGGTGAATGTATGACATTGTTCTGCATTCTGTCCATCAATTGTTGTTTTTGCATTTGTCACCCCGAGTGGGATGGGTATGCTCAGACGTGAGTCCCATGCTCTCCACACCACTGGAGTCAAGCTATCCAGGCTGATGAAGGCTGATAGCCAGAAACCGGTCCTTGGATGCTTGATTCCGGTCCCGGAAAGACATGGCTTGGCAGTTCGGGCTGGACTGTTCCCATGAGGCACAGGGTCAAGGCTGATTTGCATATGGCCATGTCTGACCTGGGGTGGTGTGGAGTGCAAAAAAATGATGGATTTAGGCCCAGATCTCTGTACTGGGGTGAATGTATGACATTGTTCTGCATTCTGTTCATCAATTGTTGTTTTTGCATTTGTCACCCCGAGTGGGATGGGTATGCTCAGACGTGAGCCCCATGCTCTCCACACCACTGGAGTCAAGCTATCCAGGCTGATGAAGGCTGATAGCCAGAAACTGGTCCTTGGATGCTTGATTCCGGTCCAGGAAAGTCATGGCTTGGCAGTTCGGGCTGGACTGTTCCCATGAGGCACAGGGTCAAGGCTGATTTGCATATGGCCATGTCTGACCTGGGGTGGTGTGGAGTGTAAAAAAATTATGGATTTAGGCCCAGATCGCTGTACTGGGGTGAATGTATTACATTGTTCTGCATTCTGTCCATCAATCGTTGTTTTTACATTTGTCACCTCGAGTGGGATGGGTATGCTCAGACGTGAGTCCCATGCTCTGCACACCACTGGAGTCAAGCTATCCAGACTGATGAAGGCTGATAGCCAGAAACCGGTCCTTGGATGCTTGATTCCGGTACAGGAAAGAAATTGCTTGGCAGTTCGGGCTGGACTGTTCCCATGAGGCACAGGATCAAGGCTGATTTGCATATGGCCATGTCTGACCTGGGGTGGTGTGGAGTGCAAAAAAAGATGGATTTAGGCCCATATTCCTGTACTGGGGTGAATGTATGACATTGTTCTGCATTCTGTCCATCAATTGTTGTTTTTGCTTTTGTCACCCCGAGTGGGATGGATATGCTCAGACGTGAGTCTCATGCTCTCCACATCACTGGAGTCAAGCATTCCAGGCTGATGAAGGCTGATAGCCAGAAATCGGTCCTTGAATGCGTGATTCCGGTCCAGGAAAGACATGGCTTGGCAGTTCGGGCTGGACTGTTCCCATGCGGCACAGGGTCAAGGCTGATTTGCATATGGCAATGTCTGACCTGGGGTGGTGTGGAGTGCAAAAAAACGATGGATTTAGGCCCAGATCTCTGTACTGGGGTGAATGTATGACATTGTTCTGCATTCTGTCCATCAATTGTTGTTTTTGCATTTGTCACCCCGAGTGGGATGGCTATGCTCAGACGTGACTCCCATGCTCTCCACACCACTGGAGTTAAGCTATCCAGGCTGATGAAGGCTGATAGCCAGAAACAGGTCCTTGGATGCTTGATACCGGGCAAGGAAAGACATAGCTTGCCAGTTCGGGCTGGACTGTTCCCATGAGGCACAGGGTCAAGGCTGATTTGCATATGGCCATGTCTGACCTGGGGTGGGGTGGAGTGCAAAAAAACGATGGATTTAGGCCCTGATCTATGTACTGGGGTGAATGTATGACATTGTTCGGCATTCTGTCCATCAATTGTTGTTTTTGCATTTGTCACCCCGAGTGGGATGGGTATGCTCAGACGTGAGTCCCATGCTCTCCACACCACTGGAGTCAAGCTATCCAGGCTGATGAAGGCTGATAGCCAGAAACCGGTCCTTGGATGCTTGATTCCGGTCCCGGAAAGACATGGCTTGGCAGTTCGGGCTGGACTGTTCCCATGAGGCACAGGGACAAGGCTGATTTGCATATGGCCATGTCTGACCTGGGGTGGTGTGGAGTGCAAAAAAAATGATGGATTTAGGCCCAGATCTCTGTACTGGGGTGAATGTATGACATTGTTCTGCATTCTGTTCATCAATTGTTGTTTTTGCATTAGTCACCCCGAGTGGGATGGGTATGCTCAGACGTGAGTCCCATGCTCTCCACACCACTGGAGTCAAGCTATCCAGGCTGATGAAGGCTGATAGCCAGAAACAGGTCCTTAGATGCTTGATTCCGGTCCAGGAAAGACATGTCTTGGCAGTTCGAGCTGTACTGTACCCATGAGGCACAGGGTCAAGGCTGATTTGCATATGGCCATGTCTGACCTGGGGTGGTGTGGAGTGCAAAAAAACGATGGATTTAGGCCCAGATCTCTGTACTGGGGTGAATGTATGACATTGTTCTGCATTCTGTCCATCAATTGTTGTTTTTGCATTTGTCACCCCGAGTGGGATGGGTATGCTCAGACGTGAGTCCCATGCTCTCCACACCACTGGAGTCAAGCTATTCAGGCTGATGAAGGCTGATAGCCAGAAACCGGTCCTTGGATGCTTGATTCCGGTCCAGGAAAGACATGGCTTGGCAGTTCGGGCAGGACTGTTCCCATGAGGCACAGGGTCAAGACTGATTTGCATATGGCCATGTCTGACCTGGGGTGGTGTGGAGTGCAAAAAAAATATGGATTTAGGCCCAGATCTCTGTACTGGGGTGAATGTATGACATTGTTCTGCATTCTGTCCATCAATTGGTTTTTTTGCATTTGTCACCCCGAGTGGGATGGGTATGCTCAGACGTGAGTCCCATGCTCTCCACACCACTGGAGTCAAGCTATCCAGGCTGATGAAGGCTGATAGCCAGAAACTGGTCCTTGGATGCTTGATTCCGGTCCAGGAAAGTCATGGCTTGGCAGTTCGGGCTGGACTGTTCCCATGAGGCACAGGGTCAAGGCTGATTTGCATATGGCCATGTCTGACCTGGGGTGGTGTGGAGTGCAAAAAAATTATGGATTGAGGCCCAGATCGCTGTACTGGGGTGAATGTATTACATTGTTCTGCATTCTGTCCATCAATCGTTGTTTTTACATTTGTCACCTCGAGTGGGATGGGTATGCTCAGACGTGAGTCCCATGCTCTGCACACCACTGGAGTCAAGCTATCCAGACTGATGAAGGCTGATAGCCAGAAACCGGTCCTTGGATGCTTGATTCCGGTGCAGGAAAGAAATTGCTTGGCAGTTCGGGCTGGACTGTTCCCATGAGGCACATGATCAAGGCTGATTTGCATATGGCCATGTCTGACCTGGGGTGGTGTGGAGTGCAAAAAAAGATGGATTTAGGCCCATATTCCTGTACTGGGGTGAATGTATGACATTGTTCTGCATTCTGTCCATCAATTGTTGTTTTTGCATTTGTCACCCCGAGTGGGATGGGTATGCTCAGACGTGAGTCCCATGCTCTCCACACCACTGGAGTCAAGCTATCCAGGCTGATGAAGGCTGATAGCCAGAAACCGGTCCTTGGATGCTTGATTCCGGTCCAGGAAAGACATGGCTTGGCAGTTCGGGTTGGACTGTTCCCATGAGGCACAGGGTCAAGACTGATTTGCATATGGCCATGTCTGACCTGGGGTGGTGTGGAGTGCAAAAAAACGATCGATTTAGGCCCAGATCTCTGTACTGGGGTGAATGTATGACATTGTTCTGCATTCTGTCCATCAATTGTTGTTTTTGCATTTGTCACCCCGAGTGGGATGGGTATGCTCAGACGTGAGTCCCATGCTCTCCACACCACTGGAGTCAAGCTATCCAGGCTGATGAAGTCTGATAGCCAGAAACAGGTCCTTGGATGCTTGATTCCGGTACAGGAAAGACATTGTTTGGCAGTTCGGGCTGGACTGTTCCCATGAGGCACAGGGTCAAGGCTGATTTGCATATGGCCATGTCTGACCTGGGGTGGTGGGGAGTGCAAAAAAACAATGGATTTAGGCCCAGATCTCTGTACTGGGGTGAATGTATGACATTGTTCTGCATTCTGTCCATCAATTGTTTTTTTTGCATTTGTCACCCTGAGTGGGATGGGTATGCTCAGACGTGAGTCCCATGCTCTCCACACCACTGGAGTCAAGCTATCCAGGCTGATGAAGGCTGATAGCCAGAAACTGGTCCTTGGATGCTTGATTCCGGTCCAGGAAAGTCATGGCTTGGCAGTTCGGGCTGGACTGTTCCCATGAGGCACAGGGTCAAGGCTGATTTGCATATGGCCATGTCTGACCTGGGGTGGTGTGGAGTGCAAAAAAATTATGGATTGAGGCCCAGATCGCTGTACTGGGGTGAATGTATTACATTGTTCTGCATTCTGTCCATCAATCGTTGTTTATACATTTGTCACCTCGAGTGGGATGGGTATGCTCAGACGTGAGTCCCATGCTCTGCACACCACTGGAGTCAAGCTATCCAGACTGATGAAGGCTGATAGCCAGAAACCGGTCCTTGGATGCTTGATTCCGGTGCAGGAAAGAAATTGCTTGGCAGTTCGGGCTGGACTGTTCCCATGAGGCACATGATCAAGGCTGATTTGCATATGGCCATGTCTGACCTGGGGTGGTGTGGAGTGCAAAAAAAGATGGATTTAGGCCCATATTCCTGTACTGGGGTGAATGTATGACATTGTTCTGCATTCTGTCCATCAATTGTTGTTTTTGCTTTTGTCACCCCGAGTGGGATGGATATGCTCAGACGTGAGTCTCATGCTCTCCACATCACTGGAGTCAAGCATTCCAGGCTGATGAAGGCTGATAGCCAGAAATCGGTCCTTGAATGCTTGATTCCGGTCCAGGAAAGACATGGCTTGGCAGTTCGGGCTGGACTGTTCCCATGCGGCACAGGGTCAAGGCTGATTTGCATATGGCAATGTCTGACCTGGGGTGGTGTGGAGTGCAAAAAAACGATGGATTTAGGCCCAGATCTCTGTACTGGGGTGAATGTATGACATTGTTCTGCATTCTGTCCATCAATTGTTGTTTTTGCATTTGTCACCCCGAGTGGGATGGCTATGCTCAGACGTGACTCCCATGCTCTCCACACCACTGGAGTTAAGCTATCCAGGCTGATGAAGGCTGATAGCCAGAAACAGGTCCTTGGATGCTTGATACCGGGCAAGGAAAGACATGGCTTGCCAGTTCGGGCTGGACTGTTCCCATGAGGCACAGGGTCAAGGCTGATTTGCATATGGCCATGTCTGACCTGGGGTGGGGTGGGGTGCAAAAAAACGATGGATTTAGGCCCTGATCTATGTACTGGGGTGAATGTATGACATTGTTCTGCATTCTGTCCATCAATTGTTGTTTTTGCATTTGTCACCCCGAGTGGGATGGGTATGCTCAGACGTGAGTCCCATGCTCTCCACACCACTGGAGTCAAGCTATCCAGGCTGATGAAGGCTGATAGCCAGAAACCGGTCCTTGGATGCTTGATTCCGGTCCCGGAAAGACATGGCTTGGCAGTTCGGGCTGGACTGTTCCCATGAGGCACAGGGTCAAGGCTGATTTGCATATGGCCATGTCTGACCTGGGGTGGTGTGGAGTGCAAAAAAATGATGGATTTAGGCCCAGATCTCTGTACTGGGGTGAATGTATGACATTGTTCTGCATTCTGTTCATCAATTGTTGTTTTTGCATTAGTCACCCCGAGTGGGATGGGTATGCTCAGACGTGAGTCCCATGCTCTCCACACCACTGGAGTCAAGCTATCCAGGCTGATGAAGGCTGATAGCCAGAAACAGGTCCTTAGATGCTTGATTCCGGTCCAGGAAAGACATGTCTTGGCAGTTCGAGCTGTACTGTACCCATGAGGCACAGGGTCAAGGCTGATTTGCATATGGCCATGTCTGACCTGGGGTGGTGTGGAGTGCAAAAAAACGATGGATTTAGGCCCAGATCTCTGTACTGGGGTGAATGTATGACATTGTTCTGCATTCTGTCCATCAATTGTTGTTTTTGCATTTGTCACCCCGAGTGGGATGGCTATGCTCAGACGTGACTCCCATGCTCTCCACACCACTGGAGTTAAGCTATCCAGGCTGATGAAGGCTGATAGCCAGAAACAGGTCCTTGGATGCTTGATACCGGGCAAGGAAAGACATGGCTTGCCAGTTCGGGCTGGACTGTTCCCATGAGGCACAGGGCCAAGGCTGATTTGCATATGGCCATGTCTGACCTGGGGTGGGGTGGAGTGCAAAAAAACGATGGATTTAGGCCCTGATCTATGTACTGGGGTGAATGTATGACATTGTTCTGCATTCTGTCCATCAATTGTTGTTTTTGCATTTGTCACCCCGAGTGGGATGGGTATGCTCAGACGTGAGCCCCATGCTCTCCACACCACTAGAGTCAAGCTATCCAGGCTGATGAAGGCTGATAGCCAGAAACCGGTCCTTGGATGCTTGATTCCGGTCCAGGAAAGACATGGCTTGGCAGTTCGGGCTGGACTGTTCCCATGAGGCACAGGGTCAAGGCTGATTTGCATATGGCCATGTCTGACCTGGGGTGGTGTGGAGTGCAAAAAAATGATGGATTTAGGCCCAGATCTCTGTACTGGGGTGAATGTATGACATTGTTCTGCATTCTGTTCATCAATTGTTGTTTTTGCATTTGTCACCCCGAGTGGGATGGGTATGCTCAGACGTGAGTCCCATGCTCTCCACACCACTGGAGTCAAGCTATCCAGGCTGATGAAGGCTGATAGCCAGAAACTGGTCCTTGGATGCTTGATTCCGGTCCAGGAAAGTCATGGCTTGGCAGTTCGGGCTGGACTGTTCCCATGAGGCACAGGGTCAAGGCTGATTTGCATATGGCCATGTCTGACCTGGGGTGGTGTGGAGTGCAAAACAATTATGGATTTAGGCCCAGATCGCTGTACTGGGGTGAATGTATTACATTGTTCTGCATTCTGTCCATCAATCGTTGTTTTTACATTTGTCACCTCGAGTGGGATGGGTATGCTCAGACGTGAGTCCCATGCTCTGCACACCACTGGAGTCAAGCTATCCAGACTGATGAAGGCTGATAGCCAGAAACCGGTCCTTGGATGCTTGATTCCGGTACAGGAAAGAAATTGCTTGGCAGTTCGGGCTGGACTGTTCCCATGAGGCACAGGATCAAGGCTGATTTGCATATGGCCATGTCTGACCTGGGGTGGTGTGGAGTGCAAAAAAAGATGGATTTAGGCCCATATTCCTGTACTGGGGTGAATGTATGACATTGTTCTGCATTCTGTCCATCAATTGTTGTTTTTGCATTTGTCACCCCGAGTGGGATGGGTATGCTCAGACGTGAGTCCCATGCTCTCCACACCACTGGAGTCAAGCTATCCAGGCTGATGAAGGCTGATAGCCAGAAACTGGTCCTTGGATGCTTGATTCCGGTCCAGGAAAGTCATGGCTTGGCAGTTCGGGCTGGTCTGTTCCCATGAGGCACAGGGTCAAGGCTGATTTGCATATGGCCATGTCTGACCTGGGGTGGTGTGGAGTGCAAAACAATTATGGATTTAGGCCCAGATCGCTGTACTGGGGTGAATGTATTACATTGTTCTGCATTCTGTCCATCAATCGTTGTTTTTACATTTGTCACCTCGAGTGGGATGGGTATGCTCAGACGTGAGTCCCATGCTCTGCACACCACTGGAGTCAAGCTATCCAGACTGATGAAGGCTGATAGCCAGAAACCGGTCCTTGGATGCTTGATTCCGGTACAGGAAAGAAATTGCTTGGCAGTTCGGGCTGGACTGTTCCCATGAGGCACAGGATCAAGGCTGATTTGCATATGGCCATGTCTGACCTGGGGTGGTGTGGAGTGCAAAAAAAGATGGATTTAGGCCCATATTCCTGTACTGGGGTGAATGTATGACATTGTTCTGCATTCTGTCCATCAATTGTTGTTTTTGCTTTTGTCACCCCGAGTGGGATGGATATGCTCAGACGTGAGTCTCATGCTCTCCACATCACTGGAGTCAAGCATTCCAGGCTGATGAAGGCTGATAGCCAGAAATCGGTCCTTGAATGCTTGATTCTGGTCCAGGAAAGACATGGCTTGGCAGTTCGGGCTGGACTGTTCCCATGCGGCACAGGGTCAAGGCTGATTTGCATATGGCAATGTCTGACCTGGGGTGGTGTGGAGTGCAAAAAAACGATGGATTTAGGCCCAGATCTCTGTACTGGGGTGAATGTATGACATTGTTCTGCATTCTGTCCATCAATTGTTGTTTTTGCATTTGTCACCCCGAGTGGGATGGCTATGCTCAGACGTGACTCTCATGCTCTCCACACCACTGGAGTTAAGCTATCCAGGCTGATGAAGGCTGATAGCCAGAAACAGGTCCTTGGATGCTTGATACCGGGCAAGGAAAGACATGGCTTGCCAGTTCGGGCTGGACTGTTCCCATGAGGCACAGGGTCAAGGCTGATTTGCATATGGCCATGTCTAACCTGGGGTGGGGTGGAGTGCAAAAAAACGATGGATTTAGGCCCTGATCTATGTACTGGGGTGAATGTATGACATTGTTCTGCATTCTGTCCATCAATTGTTGTTTTTGCATTTGTCACCCCGAGTGGGATGGGTATGCTCAGACGTGAGTCCCATGCTCTCCACACCACTGGAGTCAAGCTATCCAGGCTGATGAAGGCTGATAGCCAGAAACCGGTCCTTGGATGCTTGATTCCGGTCCCGGAAAGACATGGCTTGGCAGTTCGGGCTGGACTGTTCCCATGAGGCACAGGGTCAAGGCTGATTTGCATATGGCCATGTCTGACCTGGGGTGGTGTGGAGTGCAAAAAAATGATGGATTTAGGCCCAGATCTCTGTACTGGGGTGAATGTATGACATTGTTCTGCATTCTGTCCATCAATCGTTGTTTTTACATTTGTCACCTCGAGTGGGATGGGTATGCTCAGACGTGAGTCCCATGCTCTGCACACCACTGGAGTCAAGCTATCCAGACTGATGAAGGCTGATAGCCAGAAACCGGTCCTTGGATGCTTGATTCCGGTACAGGAAAGAAATTGCTTGGCAGTTCGGGCTGGACTGTTCCCATGAGGCACAGGATCAAGGCTGATTTGCATATGGCCATGTCTGACCTGGGGTGGTGTGGAGTGCAAAAAAAGATGGATTTAGGCCCATATTCCTGTACTGGGGTGAATGTATGACATTGTTCTGCATTCTGTCCATCAATTGTTGTTTTTGCTTTTGTCACCCCGAGTGGGATGGATATGCTCAGACGTGAGTCTCATGCTCTCCACATCACTGGAGTCAAGCATTCCAGGCTGATGAAGGCTGATAGCCAGAAATCGGTCCTTGAATGCGTGATTCCGGTCCAGGAAAGACATGGCTTGGCAGTTCGGGCTGGACTGTTCCCATGCGGCACAGGGTCAAGGCTGATTTGCATATGGCAATGTCTGACCTGGGGTGGTGTGGAGTGCAAAAAAACGATGGATTTAGGCCCAGATCTCTGTACTGGGGTGAATGTATGACATTGTTCTGCATTCTGTCCATCAATTGTTGTTTTTGCATTTGTCACCCCGAGTGGGATGGCTATGCTCAGACGTGACTCCCATGCTCTCCACACCACTGGAGTTAAGCTATCCAGGCTGATGAAGGCTGATAGCCAGAAACAGGTCCTTGGATGCTTGATACCGGGCAAGGAAAGACATAGCTTGCCAGTTCGGGCTGGACTGTTCCCATGAGGCACAGGGTCAAGGCTGATTTGCATATGGCCATGTCTGACCTGGGGTGGGGTGGAGTGCAAAAAAACGATGGATTTAGGCCCTGATCTATGTACTGGGGTGAATGTATGACATTGTTCGGCATTCTGTCCATCAATTGTTGTTTTTGCATTTGTCACCCCGAGTGGGATGGGTATGCTCAGACGTGAGTCCCATGCTCTCCACACCACTGGAGTCAAGCTATCCAGGCTGATGAAGGCTGATAGCCAGAAACCGGTCCTTGGATGCTTGATTCCGGTCCCGGAAAGACATGGCTTGGCAGTTCGGGCTGGACTGTTCCCATGAGGCACAGGGACAAGGCTGATTTGCATATGGCCATGTCTGACCTGGGGTGGTGTGGAGTGCAAAAAAAATGATGGATTTAGGCCCAGATCTCTGTACTGGGGTGAATGTATGACATTGTTCTGCATTCTGTTCATCAATTGTTGTTTTTGCATTAGTCACCCCGAGTGGGATGGGTATGCTCAGACGTGAGTCCCATGCTCTCCACACCACTGGAGTCAAGCTATCCAGGCTGATGAAGGCTGATAGCCAGAAACAGGTCCTTAGATGCTTGATTCCGGTCCAGGAAAGACATGTCTTGGCAGTTCGAGCTGTACTGTACCCATGAGGCACAGGGTCAAGGCTGATTTGCATATGGCCATGTCTGACCTGGGGTGGTGTGGAGTGCAAAAAAACGATGGATTTAGGCCCAGATCTCTGTACTGGGGTGAATGTATGACATTGTTCTGCATTCTGTCCATCAATTGTTGTTTTTGCATTTGTCACCCCGAGTGGGATGGGTATGCTCAGACGTGAGTCCCATGCTCTCCACACCACTGGAGTCAAGCTATTCAGGCTGATGAAGGCTGATAGCCAGAAACCGGTCCTTGGATGCTTGATTCCGGTCCAGGAAAGACATGGCTTGGCAGTTCGGGCAGGACTGTTCCCATGAGGCACAGGGTCAAGACTGATTTGCATATGGCCATGTCTGACCTGGGGTGGTGTGGAGTGCAAAAAAAATATGGATTTAGGCCCAGATCTCTGTACTGGGGTGAATGTATGACATTGTTCTGCATTCTGTCCATCAATTGGTTTTTTTGCATTTGTCACCCCGAGTGGGATGGGTATGCTCAGACGTGAGTCCCATGCTCTCCACACCACTGGAGTCAAGCTATCCAGGCTGATGAAGGCTGATAGCCAGAAACTGGTCCTTGGATGCTTGATTCCGGTCCAGGAAAGTCATGGCTTGGCAGTTCGGGCTGGACTGTTCCCATGAGGCACAGGGTCAAGGCTGATTTGCATATGGCCATGTCTGACCTGGGGTGGTGTGGAGTGCAAAAAAATTATGGATTGAGGCCCAGATCGCTGTACTGGGGTGAATGTATTACATTGTTCTGCATTCTGTCCATCAATCGTTGTTTTTACATTTGTCACCTCGAGTGGGATGGGTATGCTCAGACGTGAGTCCCATGCTCTGCACACCACTGGAGTCAAGCTATCCAGACTGATGAAGGCTGATAGCCAGAAACCGGTCCTTGGATGCTTGATTCCGGTGCAGGAAAGAAATTGCTTGGCAGTTCGGGCTGGACTGTTCCCATGAGGCACATGATCAAGGCTGATTTGCATATGGCCATGTCTGACCTGGGGTGGTGTGGAGTGCAAAAAAAGATGGATTTAGGCCCATATTCCTGTACTGGGGTGAATGTATGACATTGTTCTGCATTCTGTCCATCAATTGTTGTTTTTGCATTTGTCACCCCGAGTGGGATGGGTATGCTCAGACGTGAGTCCCATGCTCTCCACACCACTGGAGTCAAGCTATCCAGGCTGATGAAGGCTGATAGCCAGAAACCGGTCCTTGGATGCTTGATTCCGGTCCAGGAAAGACATGGCTTGGCAGTTCGGGTTGGACTGTTCCCATGAGGCACAGGGTCAAGACTGATTTGCATATGGCCATGTCTGACCTGGGGTGGTGTGGAGTGCAAAAAAACGATCGATTTAGGCCCAGATCTCTGTACTGGGGTGAATGTATGACATTGTTCTGCATTCTGTCCATCAATTGTTGTTTTTGCATTTGTCACCCCGAGTGGGATGGGTATGCTCAGACGTGAGTCCCATGCTCTCCACACCACTGGAGTCAAGCTATCCAGGCTGATGAAGTCTGATAGCCAGAAACAGGTCCTTGGATGCTTGATTCCGGTACAGGAAAGACATTGTTTGGCAGTTCGGGCTGGACTGTTCCCATGAGGCACAGGGTCAAGGCTGATTTGCATATGGCCATGTCTGACCTGGGGTGGTGGGGAGTGCAAAAAAACAATGGATTTAGGCCCAGATCTCTGTACTGGGGTGAATGTATGACATTGTTCTGCATTCTGTCCATCAATTGGTTTTTTTGCATTTGTCACCCTGAGTGGGATGGGTATGCTCAGACGTGAGTCCCATGCTCTCCACACCACTGGAGTCAAGCTATCCAGGCTGATGAAGGCTGATAGCCAGAAACTGGTCCTTGGATGCTTGATTCCGGTCCAGGAAAGTCATGGCTTGGCAGTTCGGGCTGGACTGTTCCCATGAGGCACAGGGTCAAGGCTGATTTGCATATGGCCATGTCTGACCTGGGGTGGTGTGGAGTGCAAAAAAATTATGGATTGAGGCCCAGATCGCTGTACTGGGGTGAATGTATTACATTGTTCTGCATTCTGTCCATCAATCGTTGTTTATACATTTGTCACCTCGAGTGGGATGGGTATGCTCAGACGTGAGTCCCATGCTCTGCACACCACTGGAGTCAAGCTATCCAGACTGATGAAGGCTGATAGCCAGAAACCGGTCCTTGGATGCTTGATTCCGGTGCAGGAAAGAAATTGCTTGGCAGTTCGGGCTGGACTGTTCCCATGAGGCACATGATCAAGGCTGATTTGCATATGGCCATGTCTGACCTGGGGTGGTGTGGAGTGCAAAAAAAGATGGATTTAGGCCCATATTCCTGTACTGGGGTGAATGTATGACATTGTTCTGCATTCTGTCCATCAATTGTTGTTTTTGCTTTTGTCACCCCGAGTGGGATGGATATGCTCAGACGTGAGTCTCATGCTCTCCACATCACTGGAGTCAAGCATTCCAGGCTGATGAAGGCTGATAGCCAGAAATCGGTCCTTGAATGCTTGATTCCGGTCCAGGAAAGACATGGCTTGGCAGTTCGGGCTGGACTGTTCCCATGCGGCACAGGGTCAAGGCTGATTTGCATATGGCAATGTCTGACCTGGGGTGGTGTGGAGTGCAAAAAAACGATGGATTTAGGCCCAGATCTCTGTACTGGGGTGAATGTATGACATTGTTCTGCATTCTGTCCATCAATTGTTGTTTTTGCATTTGTCACCCCGAGTGGGATGGCTATGCTCAGACGTGACTCCCATGCTCTCCACACCACTGGAGTTAAGCTATCCAGGCTGATGAAGGCTGATAGCCAGAAACAGGTCCTTGGATGCTTGATACCGGGCAAGGAAAGACATGGCTTGCCAGTTCGGGCTGGACTGTTCCCATGAGGCACAGGGTCAAGGCTGATTTGCATATGGCCATGTCTGACCTGGGGTGGGGTGGGGTGCAAAAAAACGATGGATTTAGGCCCTGATCTATGTACTGGGGTGAATGTATGACATTGTTCTGCATTCTGTCCATCAATTGTTGTTTTTGCATTTGTCACCCCGAGTGGGATGGGTATGCTCAGACGTGAGTCCCATGCTCTCCACACCACTGGAGTCAAGCTATCCAGGCTGATGAAGGCTGATAGCCAGAAACCGGTCCTTGGATGCTTGATTCCGGTCCCGGAAAGACATGGCTTGGCAGTTCGGGCTGGACTGTTCCCATGAGGCACAGGGTCAAGGCTGATTTGCATATGGCCATGTCTGACCTGGGGTGGTGTGGAGTGCAAAAAAATGATGGATTTAGGCCCAGATCTCTGTACTGGGGTGAATGTATGACATTGTTCTGCATTCTGTTCATCAATTGTTGTTTTTGCATTAGTCACCCCGAGTGGGATGGGTATGCTCAGACGTGAGTCCCATGCTCTCCACACCACTGGAGTCAAGCTATCCAGGCTGATGAAGGCTGATAGCCAGAAACAGGTCCTTAGATGCTTGATTCCGGTCCAGGAAAGACATGTCTTGGCAGTTCGAGCTGTACTGTACCCATGAGGCACAGGGTCAAGGCTGATTTGCATATGGCCATGTCTGACCTGGGGTGGTGTGGAGTGCAAAAAAACGATGGATTTAGGCCCAGATCTCTGTACTGGGGTGAATGTATGACATTGTTCTGCATTCTGTCCATCAATTGTTGTTTTTGCATTTGTCACCCCGAGTGGGATGGGTATGCTCAGACGTGAGTCCCATGCTCTCCACACCACTGGAGTCAAGCTATCCAGGCTGATGAAGGCTGATAGCCAGAAACCGGTCCTTGGATGCTTGATTCCGGTCCAGGAAAGACATGGCTTGGCAGTTCGGGCAGGACTGTTCCCATGAGGCACAGGGTCAAGGCTGATTTGCATATGGCCATGTCTGACCTGGGGTGGTGGGGAGTGCAAAAAAACGATGGATTTAGGCCCAGATCTCTGTACTGGGGTGAATGTATGACATTGTTCTGCATTCTGTCCATCAATTGTTTTTTTTGCATTTGTCACCCCGAGTGGGATGGGTATGCTCAGACGTGAGTCCCATGCTCTCCACACCACTGGAGTCAAGCTATCCAGGCTTATGAAGGCTGATAGCCAGAAATCGGTCCTTGAATGCTTGATTCCGGTCCAGGAAAGACATGGCTTGGCAGTTCGGGCTGGACTGTTCCCATGCGGCACAGGGTCAAGGCTGATTTGCATATGGCAATGTCTGACCTGGGGTGGTGTGGAGTGCAAAAAAACGATGGATTTAGGCCCAGATCTCTGTACTGGGGTGAATGTATGACATTGTTCTGCATTCTGTCCATCAATTGTTGTTTTTGCATTTGTCACCCCGAGTGGGATGGCTATGCTCAGACGTGACTCCCATGCTCTCCACACCACTGGAGTTAAGCTATCCAGGCTGATGAAGGCTGATAGCCAGAAACAGGTCCTTGGATGCTTGATACCGGGCAAGGAAAGACATGGCTTGCCAGTTCGGGCTGGACTGTTCCCATGAGGCACAGGGTCAAGGCTGATTTGCATATGGCCATGTCTGACCTGGGGTGGGGTGGAGTGCAAAAAAACGATGGATTTAGGCCCTGATCTATGTACTGGGGTGAATGTATGACATTGTTCTGCATTCTGTCCATCAATTGTTGTTTTTGCATTTGTCACCCCGAGTGGGATGGGTATGCTCAGACGTGAGTCCCATGCTCTCCACACCACTGGAGTCAAGCTATCCAGGCTGATGAAGGCTGATAGCCAGAAACCGGTCCTTGGATGCTTGATTCCGGTCCCGGAAAGACATGGCTTGGCAGTTCGGGCTGGACTGTTCCCATGAGGCACAGGGTCAAGGCTGATTTGCATATGGCCATGTCTGACCTGGGGTGGTGTGGAGTGCAAAAAAATGATGGATTTAGGCCCAGATCTCTGTACTGGGGTCAATGTATGACATTGTTCTGCATTCTGTTCATCAATTGTTGTTTTTGCATTAGTCACCCCGAGTGGGATGGGTATGCTCAGACGTGAGTCCCATGCTCTCCACACCACTGGAGTCAAGCTATCCAGGCTGATGAAGGCTGATAGCCAGAAACAGGTCCTTAGATGCTTGATTCCGGTCCAGGAAAGACATGTCTTGGCAGTTCGAGCTGTACTGTACCCATGAGGCACAGGGTCAAGGCTGATTTGCATATGGCCATGTCTGACCTGGGGTGGTGTGGAGTGCAAAAAAACGATGGATTTAGGCCCAGATCTCTGTACTGGGGTGAATGTATGACATTGTTCTGCATTCTGTCCATCAATTGTTGTTTTTGCATTTGTCACCCCGAGTGGGATGGGTATGCTCAGACGTGAGTCCCATGCTCTCCACACCACTGGAGTCAAGCTATCCAGGCTGATGAAGGCTGATAGCCAGAAACCGGTCCTTGGATGCTTGATTCCGGTCCAGGAAAGACATGGCTTGGCAGTTCGGGCAGGACTGTTCCCATGAGGCACAGGGTCAAGGCTGATTTGCATATGGCCATGTCTGACCTGGGGTGGTGGGGAGTGCAAAAAAACGATGGATTTAGGCCCAGATCTCTGTACTGGGGTGAATGTATGACATTGTTCTGCATTCTGTCCATCAATTGGTTTTTTTGCATTTGTCACCCCGAGTTGGATGGGTATGCTCAGACGTGAGTCCCATGCTCTCCACACCACTGGAGTCAAGCTATCCAGGCTTATGAAGGCTGATAGCCAGAAACAGGTCCTTGGATGCTTGATTCCGGTCCAGGAAAGACATGGCTTGGCAGTTCGGGCTGGACTGTTCCCATGAGGCACAGGGTCAAGGCTGATTTGCATATGGCCATGTCTGACCTGGGGTGGTGTGGAGTGCAAAAAAATGATGGATTTAGGCCCAGATCTCTGTACTGGGGTGAATGTATGACATTGTTCTGCATTCTGTCCATCAATTGTTGTTTTTGCATTTGTCACCCCGAGTGCGATGGGTATGCTCAGACGTGAGTCCCATGCTCTCCACACCACTGGAGTCAAGCTATCCAGGCTGATTAAGGCTGATAGCCAGAAACAGGTCCTTGGATGCTTGATTCCGGTCCAGGAAAGACATGGCTTGGCAGTTCGGGCAGGACTGTTCCCATGAGGCACAGGGTCAAGGCTGATTTGCATATGGCCATGTCTGACCTGGGGTGGTGGGGAGTGCAAAAAAACGATGGATTTAGGCCCAGATCTCTGTACTGGGGTGAATGTATGACATTGTTCTGCATTCTGTCCATCAATTGGTTTTTTTGCATTTGTCACCCCGAGTGGGATGGGTATGCTCAGACGTGAGTCCCATGCTCTCCACACCACTGGAGTCAAGCTATCCAGGCTTATGAAGGCTGATAGCCAGAAACAGGTCCTTGGATGCTTGATTCCGGTCCAGGAAAGACATGGCTTGGCAGTTCGGGCTGGACTGTTCCCATGAGGCACAGGGTCAAGGCTGATTTGCATACGGCCATGTCTGACCTGGGGTGGTGTGGAGTGCAAAAAAATGATGGATTTAGGCCCAGATCTCTGTACTGGGGTGAATGTATGACATTCTTCTTCATTCTGTCCATCAATTGTTGTTTTTGCATACCTGGTGCCCAGGCCCCAGCACTGCCATGCCTGGTACCAAGGACCCAGCACTGCCATGCCCGAATCCCAGGAACCATCCCTGTCATGCCTGGTGCCCAGGACCCAGCACTGCCAGGCCTGGTGCCCAGGACCCAACACTGCCATGCCTGGTGCCCAGGACCCAGCACTGCCATGCCTCGTGCCCAGGACCCAGCCCTGCCATGCCTGGTGCTCAGGACACAGCACTGCCGTGCCTGGTGCCCATGACCCAGCACTGCCAGGCCTGGTGCCCAGGACCCAACACTGCCATGCCTGGTGCCCAGGACCCAGCACTGCCATGCCTGGTGCCCAGAACCCAGCACTGTGATGCCTGGTGCCCAGGACCCAGCACTGACATGCCTGGTGCCCAGGACCCAGCACTGCCATGCCCGATGCCCAGGAACTAGCCCTGCCATGCCTGGTGCCCAGGACCCAGCACTGCCATGCCTGGTGCCCAGAACCCAGCACTGCCATGCCTGGTGCCCAGGACCCAGCACTGCCATGCCCAGGAACCAGCACTGCCATGTCCAGTGCCCTGGACCCAGCACTGCCATGCCTGGTGTCCAGGGCCCAGCACTGCCATGCCCAGAGCCGAGCACTGCCATGCCCAGAGCCCAGCACTGCAATGCCTGGTCTCTTGTTTTGAAATGGCCGCTGTTAGAACTGGCACCATTGGTGTGGGTCTCCCTTCCATTTTTGCTGTTGCCTCATGTATTTTTGCTGGTGTTAGATTCTTTGGGCACTGTGCCACTGCTATCCATTGCCGCAGTGCAAGTGCTCCCTATTGTAAATTGTTGTATTAATCAGTGGTTCCATGTTTGGATATTTGGTTTACTTATCAGACCCTAGTGTAGTGCACTGAGTGTGCCCAGGGCGTGTAATCCAAATGCTGCTGCTTGGCCTGCAGCACTGGTTGTGCCACCCACAGAAGCAGCCTGTAGAATGTGTCTAAGGTCTGCCATTGCAGAGCCTGCGTGCAGTCTGGTACTGTCATGCTGACTGGGCAAGTGCACCCACTTCCCAGTCCCTAAACCTTCCCTTTTCGTCATATCAGTCATCCCTATGGTAGGCCCAAGGGCAGGGTGCATTGTTAGCATAAGGTAGGACAAGCACTGATGTGTGTGGCATGTCCTAATAGTGAATTACAGCCATTTTTGTTTTTCACTATTGCAAGGCTACCTGTTCTCCATAGGCTAGACTGGGGTGTAATAGAGTTATTACATTTTATAATCTTAACTGCCTCAGAGAACATGGCAGAAATTCGAGTTTAGTATGCCTGAACTCAGAATAATACAATACATCTTTTTGTAAATTGTATTTTAATATTCTGTATTTGCAAATACCACTTTCAGAAAGTAGGTATTTGCTTGTCTAACCATTCAAACCTGCCTCTGCTAGGTTGTGTATTCCTATGTCTGGTTTTGTGAGTGACAGGGCTGGGGCATTCCAGGAGACAGGCTGAGTCACCCGGTGGTGAATAGAGAGATCTGCATCTAGATGGGAGGGAGGAGTTGCACCTGAACCTTGAATAGGGCTGTGCCTGCCTTCCACAATGCTGGCTCCACCCCCTGGGGAGCGGCTGATGTCTCTGTCCTGCACATTGAAAGAAGAGAAGGAGTCCTGTAAACAAAGTGCTCCAGGACTGTACTTGAGTTCCACAATGCTGGCTCCACCTCCTGTGGGGCGTTTGATGTGCATGCCCTGCACTGTGAAAGGAAAGGAGAAGTCTGGTAAACAGAGTGTTTCAGAACTGATTTTGACTGGGCAAAGGCCCCTCTCCCCTCAGAGAACAAAGGATTTTGGGGTATAAATACTGGGAACCTGATCCCATGAAATTAGATCACTTTGGACTACAAGAAGAAACCTTTACTGAGGAGAGGAACCTGAAGAAACTGAGGAGAGGCTATTCCCAATCTGAGGTGCTGCTTGGGGGATTGGCCAGCAGTGGTTGCCTTACTGCCAAAGGAAGGAGAAAGGAACTTTGTGTACTTTGCTTTCAACTTGTGTAGCATCTCCAAGGGCTTGGAAAAGAGTTTGCTTCCTGCTGAAGTCTCAGGGACAACAAACTTCACCCCCCTAACTCCCCAGAGTTCTTTGGAAGGGCCTGCTGCTCTTTTGGGCCTTCTGAGGAACTGCGTGTCGCAAGTAGCTGGAAGCGCGACTCAACGAGAAGAAGCGTGTCGCTGTGCCTGCCATCGCAACTGCTAAGGAGGGTGTCGCCGCTGGAACTGTCGCATTGCACCGCATCGACTAAAAGCACCTCGCATCCCCGAGAAGCACGCCGCCCTCATAGCTGCTGCCATCGCATCTTGGATGTCGGCACTGTAGTTGTCTCATCAAGCGCAAGCTTCAAGCATCATGGGAGATGAGCATCGCCACTGGAGCTGTGGCCGTTGCATCGTAAGGGTGTCGCCGGTGCAGTCCATGCATCGAACCGAGGACTTCTCGTATCACTGAGAAGCGTGCCGCATCTGGAAGATATTCACGTCTTTATTTCTTTGTATATGAACTTTGCCGCATTTCCCATCGCTGTGACATTGCTTGTCGTGGTAGCGCAACGCAACTTAAGGTACATCAACGCATCTAAGAACTGAACTAAGCTTAAATCTACCATCTTAATGTAATTCTAGTGTGTATTTTTGTTGTTTATGATCTTGTGGTAACTCTATATGAAGTCTACTTATTTTTCATATAAAACCTGTGTGCTGTCCATTTGTAGTGTTGTCACTGGGTTACTGTATGTGGTCACAACTGATTAACTTACAACGCCTCTGAACTAAGCCTTGACTGCTCGTGCCACGCAACGTAGAGGGTGAGCAGGGATAATTTTAGGAGTGTAATTCCCTTGTCCTGCCTAGAGGAGAGGTTCCCTATTTGTCACAAGTACCTACCTGTGCTAGATAGAGACCCCCAAATCTAACAGGAGCGCTCTCCTGGCTGGGAGTATCGTCCCTTCATACATTGACTGCCCTGATGGCTCAGTCATGCCACAGCAGCCTCCTGTGGATGTCATCGGAGTCTTTATTAGAGGTTCACAACCTGGAGAGGATTAGTTACCCCTGAATGAGGGCGTGGGCCGGAGTGCAGCGGTAAAGAAAGTGCATGAACCGACTAGGATCATTGCATGGGATGAATAACGCTACACTAAATATTCATGACCAAAGACCCATAAATGATGGAAAACCAAGAAAATACTGCCAAGACAGAGTCAACAACACTGATTATTCACTGGACAAATTATACCAAGAACGGACACAATCTCCTGTATTATGACTGAGCATCAGAGTAGTGCATGTAGGGACCTCGCTCCCAGCCATGGCGAACGGATCCCTTTCACTTCAGCCCCACACCCAAGATCACAGAGCGAAACCCTCCTGCACCCAACCAACTTTCATCAAGGGACTACATCTCAAGCACACCTGTTTAACAAATGAGTCCATCTGTCACTTTCCTTGTCTCTTGTGTCCTCAGGTATCCAGATCTCCCAATAAGAATTGCAAAATGAATTTTATGGGCACCGTGCAACTTCCTTCATCTTTATATCTGCTCTACAGCAGTTGGAGGAAGCATTGGGGCATCTTTCCAGAATCCATTGCATTGACACGGCCAGGATCAGGGCTGCACCAAGGGGGCTTTACTTCTAGATGATCCTTCGCTGTGCCTGATTCCACCTTTCAATTCTATGCAGTTTGTTTTAATGCTACTAATGCTAATGGACTGACTGTCTGCAGACACACCTTGTTTCACCACTTGTGTTTCGAAGCAGACAGAGAAAGCTTACAGTGCTGTAAAATAAATAAGTCTCATTCCTAGGGGTCGATTATAATGCCGTTTTGAAAGCATTCTGACTGAATCGGTCTCGGAGTGCTTTCGGACCGACCTTGATCAGGAGAGTTGACAGGGCTATTACAATGCATCTGGAAGCTTCTGGATACAATTCAGTCGGACTCCCATTGACTTCAATTGGAGCCTGTGTTCCGACCGAATACACAAGCTACCAGTGAAGAAAGGGGTGGATGGGGAAAATTGTGCACCCTGTAGCGGGCACCCCTTGGTACCTGCCACACTATGCATGGTTGGAAAGGGGGGTCCCTTTGGTACCCCCACAGTGAGGGATACAATTTTGATTTCCAGTGCATAAGGGGTATAGGACCTATGTTATGTTAGCATGATGTATCTATATGTTTACTTTCTGCTTGATATATATGTTTTTTAAGGGTGGGCGGAATTCGCAGAATCGCGTTACACAAATCTCCCCGAAATGATAAAAAATATCCGCGAACACGCAGAAATTCCGCGAACACGCCGAATTGCTTGTTCGCGAGGCTTTTTAACTGTTCCCAATCGCTGTATGCGTGCTTGGGGGGAGATCTTACGAACACTCATTTTGTGAACGCAAACAGGCAAAAAAATTCACGAAGTTGCAGAACGCCAAATTTTGGGCAATTTTGCGTTCTCCACAAAACGCTAAATTAGCCAAATTCCGCAAATTCCGCGAGCGGAACGGAATTTATCGCCCAGGCCTAATGTTTTTTTTGCTTGGAAGAAACCCTCTTTTCCTTCTCTGTAAATCTGCTGCTTGAAGAGAAGCCCAAGAACCATACAGACGTCATTTTCAGCACATGTGCTCGAGCACTGGATGCAATCACGTGCTGATCACGTGCTGTTTTCAAGCTCTCTGTTCATCTGAGTAACTGGTAGCAGCTGAAGGTAGCCTGTTTACTTAACTTTTTTAGATGCAAGGTCGCATCTGGCTTTGGGAGTGATTAGAGCATTCCTGAAGGCGCCTCCTCTTCTTTGCCAAGCACCGAGACGAAAGGGAGTCACCCCTCCTGCGAGTAATAGGTAGCTATGCCTTTGTTTCTATCCAAGCTGTGCCATATATGGTCCCTTCCTGGAGCTAGGGTGCTAACTGGTGTTTTTCCTTTAACAGGGATGGTATGGTATGAGCAAAAGTGTATATAACTCAGTCTTCTTTGCGCACCTGATGGGTGAGGGTCAGAGAGGCTCCTCTATAGAGTATTTTGCTAAATAAATGATTGAACCTTCTTCACTGCCAACTGACTGATTATTTGGTAATGGGATTGGGGCTATTGGTAAGTATAGCCTTTATGTTATTTTCATGGTACATCAGTTGGCGACCCCTCCGGAACTCCGTGATAGGGTCGTCCTTGCCCGTAAACAGGTGGTAAGGACAAGGGGTAGTTCTGGTCGAGCGGGTGGACGGAAAAAGGAGCCTTTGAAATGTAGCCATCTTTGGTATGAACTTACTCCGCTCTCACGATCAGAGTATCCCTAGCTGCTAGTGACCCTTCACCAGAGTCCTACGGGCGAAACCCAGGAGCTGACCGTGTTGGTCTTCAGGAGTTGGCAGTGGAGAACACGCAATTGTACATGTGTGCACCAGGTAAGTGGAGTGTTTTGGTGTTTTTTGGCATGCACTGTTGAGCAGTGCTTTTGGAGCAGTTAACTGTGTAGTATTTGGTGGTCAGTGTACCATGGAGAATCTTGGGGGTCTGACGGGGCAGCAATGTGGCTGCATGGGTAGATGCTCCACAGACTTTTTTTTTTAATAATAGAGACGCCGATCGGATGCCTTGGTGTAGCTCGTGTGGTGCACACCCGGCCGGACTGGTCTCGGAAAGGCCTGTGGTTGTTCCTGGGTAGCCTTGGGGACAGGACGTAACTGAAGCGATGCTAAGGAAGCAGGCTTAGTCAGAATAGTCCCAGGGGTGAACCAAGAAGACTGCAGGATGGTCTGTAGGACGGTCTGTGGGTATACCTGTCTGACGGTCTCTTGGTAGTCTTTGGACTGCCAGATTTTGGTATCTGCTGGTCTTGAATCTGAATTTGATTGATTCTCCATGAACAGGAGTCGACGGGCTCTGTTCTCAGTTTGGAAAATTCATGTATGTATACTTTGTTGTTTTGGGGTATTTGAGTAGTGTGATGCTGTATGTCTTTGTGAATATATGAGTGTGACTATGATTGGATGTGATTTTTATGATTGAATGAAGCATAAGTATAAGATGTATTTGATTTTTGTTTATGAATATGTGATGACGATAACAATGCTGTGTTTTAGCAGACTGCTTTCTTTTGGGTGTTGTTACCGTCCCAATGACACCCGCTTAGCTGAGAGTCAACCAGCCCCGTCTGAGGGCAGCTTGAGTCATGATATGTATGTAAAGCAAGGTATTACACCCCTTTTGTTTAATGCATTGTGGCTGTGAATGTGTGAGAGATGGGGAGAAGTGAAATTGTCAAGGAGTGAGTTTAATTTGGCCTCTATGCCAGCAATGCGTCGCAAAAGGTAATTGAAAGGGGTGTTGCTAGAAAAAGAGCAGCCCCTGTGATTTGATGATAACTTGATATACAAAAGTAATAATGAAAAGCAAATATTGACAGATCAAAAGTTTTAAGAGAAAACAAATGTGTGCATTTGGAATTTGCAGGTTGTCCCCATTTGGGGTTGTTTTTTTTTTTGGGTGACTCAGTGAGCCAACGTGCCTGGTGCAGAGGTTTGTGTTTAACATCATGGTTGTAGGTTCTAATTCTGGCTGGACCTACTGAGACTTTCCTCCATTTGAGGGTGATAAAATGAGTACCATTGCATTGCATTGCAAATCAATACCTTGAGAAGGCTGAAACCCTTCCTCCCAGCCGACGACTTTAGTACTGCAGTCCAAGCACCAGTCATCCCTCGGATTGACTATGGAAGTGCCTCCCTCTGCGGTCTCTCACTATCAACAACCGCACCACTAAGAGCCTCTATCAATGCTGCAGCAAGGCTCATAACTGGATCAAAAAAACGCTCACACATATCTCCTGACTTAAAATCTCTTAACTGGCTACCGCTTGAAGCCAGAATACACCTGAAAATCGCATGCATTACTCACAAGGCCTTACATCATAGCTCGCCCAGTTACATTGCTCAGAAATTGACAATTTCAGGAGGCTCAAGAGCCACAAGAAGCGCAGAAACTCTCCTTCTGAAACCGCAAAGATTCAACAAGAAAAAAACTTACAAGCGCTCCTTCTCAGGGATGGCCCCCAGGATCTGGAATGCCCTCCCTCCAGAAACTAGACTCATCTCAACCACTGCATACTTCAAAAAAGAAGTCAAATCGATCCTCATGGGTAAATTCACTTGAACTTAAACTTTGCAAAGACTATTTGCCTATGTTTCTCCACGTTGTATTTCAGTACCTGATTCGACCACTATATCATAATCACACTCCACTACCATGCATGGTTCGCATCTTTGCACAAACTGCCTTGTTAAGTTTGCCTGTCTTTTGTCCTCCTTTCATATGTATGTAAAGCGCTCTGATATCTGTAAGGATCATGTTTGTGCTATACAAAACTCTGAAAATAAATGAATAAAATAAATAAATAAATAAATGGGGTAGTAACAAACATTTGTTCTATGCTGGTATGTTATGTTATTATGTTCTGTGAATTATTCACAGTAAGTGTTTTAATAATTTGAGAATAGAAACAAATTGTGGCCCCTAAAAAGAGACAGTATATATATAAAGAAAAAAAAATTATTTATTTTTTTAAATAGGGTTAATTATTGAAGATTAGAAAGAATTATGAAGGCTTTTTGTCTTTGACAGCTTCAGAGTAAGGAGACGGTGGGGGCTAAAGAGCGCAGAACGCGATGCAGAAATTGAAGGCAGATTTTGACCTTGAAGTCCGTAAGGTGGGGGCTAGAAATAGGAGCGAGTAAAACAGGAGGTGGAATCACAGCTTAGAAAGCTTCTATGACATGAAAATGGGTAATGCTTGCAGTAGGTGAGCCTTGGAAAGAGGTGGGGTGAGGAGTGCTCGCAGTGGCTGGCTAACAGCCCAGAAAGTTCCGCGCTGAGGTGCTATTTTTAGATGTTCTGATAAGATAGGACGGCCGAGAATCAAAACTTACGGAGCAATGTCTGTTCCCATATTGTTCAAGACACATTGAAATAGGGTGCTGTGAAAAAAATGATGCATTCGTATTTCTGCTTTTGAAAAATAATGTCCACGTAGCTGCCTTCATTTAAAAAGAAATGTTGCATTAGTCTTAGACAAAAAGTAAGATGAAGCTCTTTTTTAGAATTTTGTGGGCCACATGCCTAGGTAAAAGCGATCAGCAAATTAAGATTTATTTTTCACAGGGAGAATTGTAGTGCAAGGGAAACACAAAGGGGCAGATTCACAATAACTGGCGCATTCCCAGGGATGCGCCAGTTATTGTGCGCCGCAGCTCCGCCACCCATGGTGCGCCGCATTTACAATGCGGCGCACCATGGGGCAAAAACAGCACAGATGCGTGACACATCTGTGCCGTAAAGGCGGCGCATTGCTGGAGTTGCGTCGCAAGCGGGACGCAGCTCCAGCAATGCTCTGGGGGGCCCTATCTGTCCAATGCTGCATCAATCCTTACGCCTGCTTAAAGCAGGCGCAGGGTTTTGACGCAGCACTGGCCTAAAAGTGACTGAGTGAAATCCTATAGATTTCACTCAGCCACTTTTAGGAGGCTTGCGCAGGAACGCCCCCCCCTGCCTCCTTCTGGCACAGGGCTTTACAACGTGATGCATTTTCAGCACATGTGCTCGAGCACGGCATGTGATCACGTGCTGATCACGTGCTGTTTTAAAGCTCCCTGTTCATCTGAGTTACTGGTAGCAGCTGGCTTTGGGAGTAATTAGAGCATTCCTGAAGGCGCCGCCTCTTCTTTCCCAAACACCAAGACAAAAGGGAGTCACCCCTCCTGCCCTCCCCAGTAATAGATAGCTATGCCTTTGTTTCTATCCAAGCTGTGCCATATATGGTCCCTTCCTGGAGCTAGGGGGCCAACTGATGTTTTTCCTTTTAAAGGGATGGTGTGGGTTGTGCGAAAGTGTATATAACTCAATGTTTGAATATGAGCCAGCAGTCTTCTCTGCGCACCTGATGGGTGAGTGTCAGAGAGGCTCCTCTATAGAGTATTTTGCGTAATAAATGATTGAACCTTCTTTACTGCCAACTGACTGATTATTTGGTAATGGGATTGGGGCTATTGGTAAGTAAAGCCCTTTATGTTATTTTTATGGTACATCAACGGACCTGATTCAGAAGTTGCCGGCTGAAGTAGGGCCTGCTACATGCCCCCAAAGTCAGATTCTGACTGCAAATCTGACATTGTAATCACTCAGTAGGAACGCTTCTGAGCTGTTCGGGAGTGCGGCACCTAGACACACACGTTTTGGCTCCAAATGAATAAGACTTTCCGAATGCCTGTCTGGTTCGGATACAGAACCAATTTGGAAAGCCCGAACACCATAATAGGTCATTCTGGAAGCTTTCCAAATCAGTTTGAAACAGGGCTTCCGAATCCGATTCGGCAATCCTGAATCTAATTCGGAGCCCTTCTGAATGGCATTGTAATCAACTCCTTTGTATGGCAGCAAATGGAAATAGTGCAGTAAGTTTATATGCCAGAGGAAAGGGAAAGAAAACGTTTGAGGGGAAATTCAGCGATTGCAGATTATGTAGATATCAAGGTATCATATATTACGATGCATCTTTTTTAGGTCAGGCCTAGAACCATTTTTATTTATCTTAACTGTCTCATGTAATACAAAATCATATATCTATATATTCTTATAAAACACATGCTACTTACAGTGCTTTTTTCTAGGCCCACTGCTTCAACCTGGAGCCTCCTGTAGGTGAGAGAAACAGTTTTTTTAGAGGCGGCAGGCTGTGAGGTGTTTCAGAGACAGGCACGCAGTGAGGTGATCTAGGGCCACTCCTTTTCATACTTAGGGCTAAAACTCTGGAACGCCCTTCCAATAGCTCTCAGGAACTGCCACTCTCTGCTTATGTTCTCTCAGCTTCGTGGCTTCAGCCTTCTGGTTTATGCTCCCCTGCTTGCTGTCTGCTCTAGTGCCGGGAGACTCTTTTGAGTAGCTGCGCTCTCTACAGGTTTCTTTTAATTAATTAGCATTTTAGAGGCAAGCAGCCTGTTCTTCGGGCAGACAGGACGTGAGGTGTTCTAGAGGCAAACAGCCTGTGAGGTATTCTAGAGACAGGAGAGGCAGGCAGGCTGTGATGTGTTTTAAAGGCAGACTGTTCTAGAGGCAGGCAGGCTGGGAGGTGTTCTACAGACAATTTGGTTGTGAAGTGTTCTACAGGCAAGTCGGCTGTGAGGTGTTCTAAAGTCAGGCAGGATGTGAGATGTTCTAGAATCAGGCAGGCTGAGAGTTGTTATAGAGGCAGGCAGGCAGGCTGTGAGATGTTATGGAGACAGGCAGGCAGTGAGATGTTCTATAGACAGGGAGGGTGAGAGGTGGTCTAGGGACAGGTAGGCTTGGAGGTGTTCTAAAGGCAGGCAGAATGTGAGGTGTTCTAGAGGTGGCAGGTTGTGAGGTGTTCTAGAGGCAGGTGGGTAGAGAAGTGTTCTAGGAGCAGGCAGACTGGGAAGTGTTCTAGAGGCAGGCAGGCTGTGTGGTGTTGTAGGGTCAGGAAGGCTGTGAGGTGTTCCAGAGGTAAGCAGCCTGTGGGGTGTTCTAGAGGCAGAAGAGGCAGGCTGGCTGTGAGGTGTTCTAGAGACAGGCTAGCCGCAAGGTGTTCTAGAGGCGGCAGGCTGGGAAGTGTTCTAAAGGCAGGCAGGATGTGAGGTGTTCTAGAGGTTGCAGGCTGTGAGGTGTTCTAGAGACAGGTAGGCTGGTAGGTGTTCTAGAGCTGGGCAGGCTAGAAAGTATTCTAGAGGCAAGCAGGCTCAGAGGTGTTGTAGAGGTGGCAGGCTATGAGGTGTTGTAGAGGCAAGCTTGCTGTGAGGTGTTCTAGAGCAGGAACGCTCTGAGGGGTTCTTGAGGCAGGCCAGCTGTGAGCAGGTCTGGAGCAGGCAGGCTATGAGATGTTCTAAATGGTAGCTGGGAGGTTTTCTAGAGGTTGACTTTTACCTCCCCTTGTAGAGGACGCCACTCCCCCTCCACTGCAGGGGCATAGAGGAACCGCTCCCAGTGCAGCCTTGATGCACGGAGGTTTGAGCCTCCTGCCGGCCTCCGGCTGCCTTCGTATGGCACTGACCTAGGTGATTTCCATGCTGTTGTTGTGTCTACATTTTTTCTATATTTTCTTCTTTCTTTTTCCTTAGTTCATTAGGCTTCATTTTATTTATTTTCTCCATTGGGAGAATTGTAAGTTGGTTTCTCGTTGTTTACCCTCTCTGTGGCTCTATCTCTTTATCCTTCACTCCAGTCAGCCGCTCTCCGTCTCTGTGGCAACCAGTTCATTTTGGTTCCTCGTTCCAGCCTGCCCTCCTGCCGTCCTGACTGAAGCCACCCACCTCCCTGAGCTATGTAATCGAGGCCACAGAGCGGGCATGCCGGGGGTGCCTGTCTGAGCCTGAACTGCGGTCAGCACCCCTCAGGGATCATGGAAACAGTACAGTACTACTTGCTCAGTCATTCTTGCTCACTTGTTCTCAGAGAGATACAGAAAATAAATGAGGGGGACGTTTTCAATAACCATTTATTGAACCAGCGTCATTCTAATATAAAATACATGTGCTGCAACAACCATGAGAGAGAAACAGATATATACGATTACAAGCACAAACAGAGAAAAGTAAAGGTAGAATTCTACCGTGGTGCTAAAACAATGAATATATGCAGGCATATAGATACAGAGCAGTAATATTGAGTACTCCTACAATGCAAACCCTAACTAGATGTACCTAAGTGTACCTAGCATGTATATAGGTGTATAGCCAACAATCCTGCTAGGAAAGAGCCAACCCCATTACCTGATGGGAGAGAATGAAGGACCCTGTCTTGGTCTCGAGTAGGACACCCCGCGAGGGATGTCAGACAGCTGTGTGCTGGAGTGTCTGCATGCAGGAACTTCAGCGTTTCATGTCAGCATGGAAAATATCTCCTCTGGCTTGCCCAGCGAAGATGTGATACTTCTATACTCAAAAGGTACCCTCAGGGGTTCTACCTAGATGTGTCATGGTACTGTGAGCATGTCAGCCAAGGATGACGATAGTGGCGACCTTTATACAGAGTTATTATGCAGAAGATGGTCATCCTGCTGTGATACTGAGAATCCTCATGCATAATAAATTAGGCTAGTTTTGGGATGAAACAACACAACATTTATTTAGCACCTTATTGCATTCACAAAAGTACTTATTTATGTAAGTAGATCCAGTAGACGTTGGTATTCTTAAATGGGTATTTATTGGTTAAAGTTGGTAATGAAGAAGGTAGGAAGGAGGTAAAAAGGAGGCCCCACCGGGAGCAGCATCCAGCTGCTCAGCCCACTCAATCAAACTGACTACACATTCAAACCATGCACACAGGAACATTCCAATGACATCACACACACACAGGCTGAGCAGCAGGGAAGGAGATGATCAGGATATAACACATCTCCCTCTTTTAGAACAATGAAATCAAAAGAGAGAAAGTGAACTTAATACAGTATGTCCTGATGGTGACAAAATCAGGATTACGAATAAGCAGTCAACATAGAAAATGAATGACTGTAAATAATATCATGAAATGAGCAGTCAACATAGAAAATGAATAACTGTAAGTAATATCATGAAATAGCAATATATCATCATGAAAGATGAAGAGAGGAATAATATCTTCTCGCACAAAACCATGAGAAATCACATACAACCATCCCCCATCTCAAAGAAAAACACAAAATATCACCAATCATGGCAGTTGGCCAGACTGTCACGAAAAGCAATAAAAGGGAAACAAACTAAACAAAATGGTGTCCCAATAGAATAACCAATTTAGGACGTAGGAGTTACCACGCTATCCAAAACACACTTAAATAAAGTATAAAGAACAAAGCGCATAACACCTAATGCATGGGTACATGGCTACCTAACGACTCTCTGTAACTGAACACCTCTAACTGAAAAGAGCACTTGCGTGGTTCAGGAAAATAAACATGAATAAACAGAACTGAGGACTCTGCAGCCTCATATAATTTGATCACAAAGAAATGGAGCACCTCAAACCATGAGCACGTATGTGGCTCCGCAACATATGCATCATAAAATTCCAAACTGGAGAACTAAACTTCAGAAAATACAGGAGCGCCTCAAACCATGAGCACGTATGTGGCTCCGCAGAATATGTAAACTACAAATCTAAAAATACAGACTAGCATTGAACTCCTCAAAGTTCAAGAAAATGCACACTAACATTGAACTCCTCAAAGTTCAAGCAATAAATGTAGACTGTAGACTCTTCGCAGTAAAATGTGAACTCCTCAAAGTTCAAGCAATAAATGTAGACTCTTCGCAGTAAAATGTGAACTCCTCAAAGTTCAAGCAATAAATGTAGACTCTTCGCAGTAAAATGTGAACTCCTCAAAGTTCAAGCAATAAATGTAGACTCTTCGCAGTAAAATGTGAACTCCTCTATCTAAAATAGAGCACTGTTAAATAAGTGGTTCATCAAAAATCAGCATAATAAATCTCAACACTTAATGAACACTTCAAATTAATTGAGCACAAATGTGGTTCATTTCCATAAATAAATTCAAACATTGCCAGAACTCAGCATATCAAAACTTGACCATTAAAATCGACCTTTAAAGCAAAGTGTAAATAAATTAATTCATAAATTTCAGGACATAACAGTCCCTGCAATAACAGTAAATAAGAAAATCACTCAGAACACAGATAAATTAATCCATCAATTTCAGCAGATAACAGTTCCATAAATCATTCAGAACACAACATGTACATCAAAACATATATTATGTAGCGACTGATAGAAAATAAGAAACTAAAATAATAAAAGTAGTCACCGTTGTCATGCTAGACGTTGTGAATTGCGAGACCTGAAAAAAAAAAAATAAACAGTACCTTGTCTCTTTGAAATAAACGAAAACATCCAGGAGACTTGCAGGGTTTCAAAAATAACATAGTGTGCCAGTCGCTGTGACACGATGATGAAAGCGATGACAGACATTAGAAAGGAAAGGCTTTATGTCAGAAACGCTTGATGAATAACAACAGCACGCAGCAAACATCACGCTGTCAGTCACGTCTTCGCCCGATGGCTCACAGTGAAAATGCACTTGATCAAAGGCGATGACTCATAGGCTGAGAAGATGTGCTTAAACAAAGGCGGTGAGTCATAGGCTGACATCACGGAAATGGAACACGAGGAGAGCTCCCCTTCGCCAGCTCCTCGGAACCTTCTGAAGACGTCATCACACAGCGTGAAGCAGGGGAAGGGAAAGGATTGCTGCAGACCAACTGACAGCTCAACCGTCATCCTCAAACTGGACGGTGAGTGTCAGGAATTAACATGAAAAATTAAGTAAGTTTAATGAATGTTGCAACTCCGTTTAGTTGAGCGCGCTGGCACCTGTTAAGTTGATCACGGTGGCAGTCAATTACTTCCTGAACACTGCTCAATTAATTGTAATGAAAAACGGAAGCCTCAGAGTGGAAAAAGTCGCAGCGTGTACTTATGCTTGTAGACAGCTTTTACAACAGCTCATTTGTTTCACAGCAAAATCCACTTTGAAATAGTGCAGTAATTGGTCTCAATTATCTTCAAATGTTTATAAATGAAACAGCCGCCTAAGATAAATTGCTGAAAGGTTCACATTTCTGCCGTTAATAATATAAATAGTCATTTAAATTGGGTTCTGAACATCGTAGTACGAAATATATTTAAGTTTTCCACTGCTTGACTCTGAAATAAGTCATAACCTGAAATCTTGACGCTCTTATCAATAAATCTGCCAATTTAAAATTCAATGAGCTCCACAAAGTACAACGCTTGAAACATACCTTTATAGATGTTTCCTGTAGGCTGTCAGATGTGACATGACACCGGTGGGGCATCAAAAGCGTTGCTTGTCTTCTTTCAAAATCTTTACTTTTCCTGACTGTAGTTCCATGTTTCAAATGTGGTTTCTGCACACGTAGTTCTTTCTGCCTCGTCGCCATTATTGCATTCACAAAAGTACTTATTTATGTAAGTAGATCCAGTAGACGTTGGTATTCTTAAATGGGTATTTATTGGTTAAAGTTGGTAATGAAGAAGGTAGGAAGGAGGTAAAAAGGAGGCCCCACCGGGAGCAGCATCCAGCTGCTCAGCCCACTCAATGAAACTGACTACACATTCAAACCATGCACACAGGAACATTCCAATGACATCACACACACACAGGCTGAGCAGCAGGGAAGGAGATGATCAGGATATAACACACCTAACTAGGTAAAAGGTCAGCAACAGAACCATTATGTAGAACAATGGTCGGACAGATGTAGGTAAAGGGTCGTGCAACTTCCTAAGCCTATATTAGGGTACATTGGGATTCATAACACCTGGACTTAGAGCTCACCTCCAATTCTCCTCTAATGAGATCCACAACCTCGGACAAAAATCCCCCACCACCAACTGCCACATCGCCTCACCACTCTCCACTAGAGGACCCTTCACCTGCCCCCACTGCCGCTTCTTTAATGCGAGTACCCCCATGATCACCCCACATCAGACACCCAGCCACATACCTCAGCCTCACTGCACTCTACTCAATGTCAGATCACTCTGCAAGCATGCTACGGAATTGAGTGGCACCATTTTCACCCTTGCCCCCAACATCATTTTCATAACAGAAACCTGACTCACCCCCGCGTCAGCACCTAACGTCACCAACTCAAGTCCCCCCGGATAGAAGGTGATCCACTACGTGTGCCCATACAGACTCGACCAAGGCATCACCATCATCCACAAGGACTCCCCCAACTGCACCTCAGACAACGACACAACACAAGAAAAGCAACCCTATTCATCCTCGATATATCAGCAGCCTTCAACACCATCTCCCACTAAACTCTGATCACCAGACTACACCACATCAGCATCAGGGCAACACACTCAACTGGATATCTTCTTTCCTCTCTAGTGGAAACCGGAAGATCTATTTACCACCTTTCGCCTCAGCACCCAAAGACATCTTATGTGGCCAGACCCAACATCTTCACCTACGCCGACAACCCCCAACTTATCCTCTCCCTTGTAGATAATGCCGACTCTGCAAGCGCCAACTTCCAACACACCAAGAACAACATTGCCACCTGGATGAAGATAAACTGCCTCAAACTCAACTCGGACAAGACAGAGGCCATCATATTCAGACAGAAGCCCTCCCATAGGATGATGCATTGTAGCCTGCTGCACTCTGCCCCTCACCAACTCCTAGTAGCCACGCATGCAAACCCAGAATCATCCTGGACACCCACCTGACCATGAAGCAGCAGGTCAACGTTGTCTCCTCTGCCTGCTTCCTCACTCTTTGCATGATCCTCAAGATCTTCCAATGGAACCCTGTCTCTTCTAGGAAGGCAGTCACCCAGGCCCTCATTGACAGCCATCTCGACTATGGTAATGCACTCTACGCCGGAACCTTTAATAAACTCTTGCCTCCAGACCATCTAGAACTCGGCAGCATGACTCATCGTCGAACTTCCCAGAAGAACAAGCATCACCCCTCACCTCAGGGCCCTCCACTGGCTGACCTTCCAGGAAAGGTGCATCGTCAAGCTCTTCATGAACCTTTTCCGTGCTCATGACGAGTCCAGCTCGTCATGCTGCACGGTGGTCGTGTGCTCATGACGAGCTGGTCTCATCATGCTGCTGCGGCGCCTCCCACGCGCGGCGAATTCCCCACCTATGTGGGTGTTCTAAAGGAGTGGGCGGAGTCATGACGAGTCCAGCTCGTCATGAGCACAGCTCCACTGTGCAGAATGATGAGCTGGACTCGTCATGAGTACTGCGGCGCCACACGTGGCCCCTCCCCCTCGCACCGTGGGGGAATTAGCCCCGCATAGAAGGGGTTAACGCCTACAAATCCCTCCACAAGTCCATACTTGCCTACATAAACTACAGCCTAACATTCAACCTTCCAACTAGGAATCTCCTATCCTCCACCCTCGCTTGGCCCACATCCCCCACCTCTGCTGCAGCCACGGTGGAGACCACTGTCGTCCTACCTCAACACCAGGTCCTGGAATGACCTTGCCCTTCACACAGCCCCTTCTCTGAAGGACCTCAGGAAGCATCTCAAAAACATGGCTCTTCGACCGTGGTTCACAAAGCCCACCGGTGCTTAGAGAGAGAGGTAGAGAGGTCTTCGTCAGAGAAAAGTAGTCTGGACTATGTAGTTAGATATTCATACCTCAGGAGGATAGATACAAGTGTACTAGAGTCAGAGGCCAGATTGGAAGGTTTCTACAATCAAAGGCAGTAGAGAGGTATTCTAGAGTCAGAGGTGAAAAGTGAGATGCTGGAAACTTGTGCAGGCAGAGAGGTGTTCTTACTCACAGAGAGACACAGGGAGTTATTCCTGCCATATAGAAAGGCGTAGATGTGTTGTACCTCAGAGGCAGGCACAGAGCCATTCTGAATGTCAAGTGGGGCAGCAGAGGCTGGTTGAGAGGTATCCTGTCCTCATAAGAGAGAGAGAGGTGCTGTGGAGTGAAAGGTAGATAGAGATGTGTTCTGTCCTCATAAAGAGGCACGGAGGTAATCTGCCCTTAGAGAGAGGCAGAGAGGTTAACTCGAATTAGAACCACGTAGATAGGTATTCCTTTCAGGGGAAGAGCAACAGAGGTGTTCCAGAGTCAGAGGCTAGTAACAGGAGGTTCTAGAGTCAGAGACTGATGCAGACTTGTTCTAAAGTCAGAGAATGGCACAGAGGTGTCCTAGAGTCAGAGGCTGGGTCAGAGGTGACCTAGAGTCAGAGGCTGGTATAGAGGTGATCTAGAGTCAGAGGCTGGTACAGAGATAATCTAGAGTCACAGACTCATACAGAGGTAATCTAGAGTCAGAGAATGGCACAGAGGTAATATAGATTCAGAGTCCAGTACAGAGGTAATCTAGAGTCAGAGGCTGGTACAGAGGTGTTCTGGAGTCAGAGGCTGGTACAGAGGTAATCTAGAGTCAGATGCTGATACACAGGCAATCTAGAGTAAGAGGCTGGCACAGAGGTGCTCTAGAGTCAGAGGCTGGTACGGAGGTAATCTAGAGTCAGAGGCTGTTACAGAGTGACCTAGAATCAGAGGCTGGTATAGAGGTAATCTAGAGTCAGAGGCTGTTACAGAGGTAATCTAGAGTCAGAGGCTGGAATAGATGTGCCTAGAGCCAGAGACTGGTACAGAGGTATTCTAGAGTCAGAGGTTGATACAGAGTTAATCTAGAGTCAGAGACTCATAACGAGGTAATCTAGAGTCAAGTTCAAAGTTCAAGTTCAAGTTCAAAAGACCTTTATTGGAATTTCATAAAATTCATAAAAGTACCAGAAAAAATAATTCATTTGCATAACACATCATTACAAAGATTCAAGATTAAAAATATAATACAATTCTAATGAGGCTAATCTAGAGTCAGAGAACGGCACAGTTGTGTTCTAGAGTCAGATGCTGGTACAGATGTAATCTAGAGTCAGAGGCTGTTACAGAGGTAATCTAGAGTCAGAGGTTGGAATAGATGTGTTCTAGTGTCAGAGAATGGCACAGATGTGTTCTAGAGTCAGATGCTGGTATTAAGGTCATCTAGAGTCAGATCCTGGTACAGATGTGTTCTAGAGTCAGAGGCTGGTAAAAATATAATCTAGAGTTAGAGGCTGGTACATAGCTAATCTAGATTCAGAGGCTGGTACAGAGGCATTCTAGAGTCAGAGGCTAGTACAGAGGTAATCTAGAGTCAGAGACTGCTACAGAGGTAATCGAGAGTCAGGGGATGGTACAGATGTGTTCTAGAGGCAGGTGCTGGTACAGAGGTATTCTAGAGTCAGATGCTGATACACAGGTGATCTAGAGTCAGAGGCTGGTACAGATGTGTTCTAGAGTCAGAGGCTGTTACAGATGTGTTCTAGAGTCAGAGGCTGGTACAGATATGTTCTAGAATCAGAGGCTGGTGCAGAGGTAATCTAGCATCAGAGGCTGGTAAAGATGTGATCTAGAGTCAGAGGTTGGTACAGAGGTAATTTATTGTCAGAGGTTGGTGCAGAGGTAGTCTAGATTCAGAGGATGAAACAGCTGAGTTCTAGAGTCAGATTCTGGTACAGAGGTAATCTAGAGTCAGATGCTGGCACACAGGTGATCTAGAGTCAGTTGCTGGTACAGAGGGAATCTAGAGTCAGTGGCTGGTACAGATGTGTTTTAGAGTCCGAGGCCGGTACAGAGGTAATCTAGAATCAGAGGTTGGTACAGATGTGTTCTAGTGGCAGAGGCTGGTAAACAGGTAATCTAGAGTAAGAGGCTGGTACAGAGGTGCTCTAGAGTCAGAGGCTGATACAGAGGTAATCTAGATTCAGAGACTCATACAGAGGTAATCTAAAGTCAGAGAATGGCACAAAGGTGACCTAGAGTCA
The DNA here is from genome assembly GCF_964261635.1 of Lissotriton helveticus. Taxonomy (NCBI): domain Eukaryota; kingdom Metazoa; phylum Chordata; class Amphibia; order Caudata; family Salamandridae; genus Lissotriton; species Lissotriton helveticus. Next base: position 59,813,073 of record NC_136059.1, read on the forward strand.
GAGGCTGGTAAAGATGTGTTCTAGAGTCAGATGCTGCTAGAGAGGTAATCTAGAGTCAGAGGCTGGTATAGATGTGTTCTAGAGTCAGGGGCTGGTACAGATGTGTTCTAGAGTTAGAGACTGGTACAGAGGTAATCTAGAGTCAGAAGCTGGTACAGATTTGTTCTAGATTCAGAGGTTGGTACAGAGATGTTCCAGAATCAGAGGCTGGTAAAGAGGTGTCCAAAAGTCAGAGACTGGTACAGAGGTGTTCTAGAGTCAGAGGCTGGTGCAGAGGTAATCTAGAGTCAGAGGCTGGTACAGATGTGTTCTAGAGTTAGAGACTGGTACAGAGGTAATCTAGAGTCAGAAGCTGGTACAGATTTGTTCTAGATTCAGAGGCTGGTACAGAGATAATCTAGAGTCAGAGGCTGGTTAAGAGGTAATATAGAATCAGAGGCTGGTTCAAAGGTGATCTAGAGTCAGAGACTCGTACATAGGTGGTCTAGAGTCAGAGGCTGGTACAGAGTTTTTCTAGTGTAAGAGGCTGGTACAGATGTGGTCTACAGTCAGAGGCTGGTACATAGGTGTTCTAGAGTCAGAGGCTGGTACAGAAGTAATCTGGAGTCAGAGACTGGTACAAATGTGTTCTAGAGTCAGAGGCTGGTGCAGAGGTAATCTAGAGTCAGGTGCTTATACAGATGTGTTCTATAGTTAGAGACTGGTACAGAGGTAATCTAGAGTCAGAAGCTGGTACAGATTTGTTCTAGATTCAGAGGATGGTACAGAGGTAATATAGAGTCAGAGGCTGCTTAAGAGGTAATATAGAGTCAGAGGCTGGTTCAGAGGTGATCTAGAGTCAGAGACTTGTACAGAGGTGTTCTAGAGTCAGAGGATGGTACTTAGGTGTTCTAGAGTAAGAGGCTGGTACAGATGTGGTCTACAGTCAGAGGCTGGTACAGAGGTGTTCTAGAGTCAGAGGCTGGTACAGAAGTAATCTAGAGTCAGAGGCTGGTACAGATGTGTTCTAGAGTCAGAGGCTGGCACAGAGGCAATCTAGAGTCAGAGACTCACACAGAGGTAATCTAGAGTAAGAGGGTGGTACAGTAATGTTCTAGAGCCAGAGGCTCATACAGAGGCGTCCTAGAGTCAGAGGATGGTTCAGATGTGATCTAGAGTCAGAGGCTGGTACAGAGGTATTCTAGAGTCAGAGATTCGTACAGAGGAGTTCAAGTCAGAGGCTGGTTCAGATGTGTTCTAGAGTCTGAGGCTGGTACAGAGGTAATCCAGATTCAGAGCCTCATACAGAATTGTTCTAGAGTCAGAGGCTGGTACAGAGGTGATCTAGAGTCAGAGGCTGTTACAGATGTGATCTAGAATCAGAGGCTGGCACAGAGGCATTCTAGACTCAGAGGGTGGTACAGAGGAGATCTATTGTCAGAGGATGGTTCAGATCTTTTCTAGTCAGAGGCTGGTGCAGAGGTGATGTAGAGTCAGAGGCTGGTACAAAGGCATTCTAGAGTCAGAGGCTGGTACAGAGGTAATCTAGAGTCAGAGGCTGGTACAGATGTGTTATAGAGTCAGAGGGTGGTACAGTGGTAATCTAGAGTCAGAGACTTGTACAGAGGTGTTCTGGAGTCAGAGGCTGGTACAGATGTGTTCAAGAGTCAGAGGCTGGGACAGAGGTAATCTAGATTCAGAGACTCGTACTGAGTTGTTCTAGAGTCAGAGGCTGGTACAGAGGTGATCTAGTGTCAGAGGCTGGTACATATCTTTTCTAGTCAGAGGCTGGTACAGAGGTGATCTAGAGTCAGAGGCTGGTACAGATGTGTTCTAGAGTCAGAGGCTGGTACAAAGGCATTCTGGAGTTAGAGGCTCGTACATAGGTAATCTAGAGTTAGAGGCTGGTACAGATGTGTTATAGAGTCAGAGGCTTTTACAGTAGTGTTCTAGAGTCAGAGGCTGGTACAGATGTGTTCTAGAGTTAGAGACTGGTACAGAGGTAATCTAGAGTCAGAAGCTGGTACAGATTTGTTGTAGATTCAGAGGCTGGTACAGAGGTTATCTAGAGTCAGAGGCTGGTTAGGAGGCAATATAGAGTCAGAGGCTGGTTCAGAGGTGATCTAGAGTCAGAGACTCGTACAGAGGTGTTCTAGAGTCAGAGGCTGGTACAGAGGTTTTCTACAGTAAGAGGCTGGTACAGATGTGGTCTACAGTCAGAGGCTGGTACAGAGGTAATCTAGAGTCAGAATCTGGTACAGATTTGTTCTAGATTCAGAGACTGGTACAGAGGTAATCTAGAGTCAGAGGCTGGTTAAGAGGTAACATAGAGGTAATATGGAGTCAGAGGCTGGTTCGGAGGTGATCTAGAGTCAGAGATTTGTACAGAGGTGTTCTAGAGTCAGATGCTGGCACACAGGTGATCTAGAGTCAGATGCTGGTACAGAGGAAATCTAGAGTCAGTGGCTGGTATAGATGTGGTTTAGAGTCAGAGGCCGGTACAGAGGTAATCTAGAATCAGAGGCTGGTACACATGTGTTCTACTGACAGAGGCTGGTACACAGGTAATCTAGAGTAAGAGGCTGGTACAGAGGTGCTCTAGAGTCAGAGGCTGATAAAGAGGTAATCTAGATTCAGAGACTCATACAGAGGTAATCTAAAGTCAGAGAATGGCACAAAGTTGACCTAGAGTCAGAGGCTGGTAAAGATGTGTTCTAGAATCAGATGCTGCTAGAGAGGTAATCTAGAGTCAGAGGCTGGTATAGATGTGTTCTAGAGTCAGATGCTGCTAGAGAGGTATTCTAGAGTCAGGTGCTGGTACAGATGTGTTCTAGAGTTAGAGACTGGTACAGAGGTAATCTAGAGTCAGAAGCTGGTACAGATTTGTTCTAGATTCAGAGGCTGGTACAGAGGTAATCTAGAGTCAGAGGCTAGTTAAGAGGTAATATAGAATCAGAGGCTGGTTCAGAGGTGATCTAGAGTCAGAGACTCGTACAGAGGTGTTCTAGAGTCAGAGGCTGGTACAGAGGTTTTCTAGAGTAAGAGGCTGGTACAGATGTGATCTACAGTCAGAGGCTGGTACAGAGGTGTTCTAGAGTCAGAGGCTGGTACAGAAGTAATCTAGAATCAGAGACTGGTACAGATTTGGTGCAGAGGTAATCTAGAGTCAGAGGCTGGTACAGATGTGTTCTAGAGTTAGAGACTGGTACAGAGGTAATCTAGAGTCAGAATCTGGTACAGCTTTGTTCTAGATTCAGAGGCTGGTATAGAGATAATCTAGAGTCAGAGGCTGGTTAAGAGGTAATATAGAGTCAGGGGCTGGTTCAGAGGTGATCTAGAGTCAGAGACTTGTACAGAGGTGTTCTAGAGTCAGATGCTGGCACACAGGTGATCTAGAGTCAGATGCTGGTACAGAGGGAATCTAGAGTCAGTGGCTGGTACAGATGTGTTTTAGAGTCCGAGGTCGGTACAGAGGTAATCCAGAATCAGAGGTTGGTACAGATGTGTTCTAGTGTCTGAGGCTGGTACACAGGTAATCTAGAGTAAGAGGCTGGTACAGAGGTGCTCTAGAGTCAGAGGCTGATACTGAGGTAATCTAGATTCAGAGACTCATTCAGAGGTAATCTAGAGTCAGAGAATGGCACAAAGGTGACCTAGAGTCAGAGGCTGGTAAAGATGTGTTCTAGAGTCAGATGCTGCTAGAGAGTTAATCTAGAGTCAGAGGCTGGTATAAATGTGTTCTAGAGTCAGGGGCTGCTACAGATGTATTATAGAGTAAGAGGCTGGTACATAGATGTTCTAGAATCAGAGGCTGGTAACGAGGTGTCCTAAAGTCAGAGACTGATACAGAGGTGTTCTAGAGTCAGAGGCTGGTACAGAAGTAATCTAGAGTCAGAGGCTGGTACAGATGTGTTCTAGAGTTAGAGACTGGTACAGAGGTAATCTAGAGTCAGAAGCTGGTACAGATTTGTTCTAGATTCAGAGGCTGGTACAGAGGTAATCTAGAGTCAGAAGCTGGTTCAAAGGTGATCTAGAGTCCGAGACTCGTACAGAGGTGTTCTAGAGTCAGAGGCTGGTACAGAGGTTTTCTAGTGTAAGAGGGTGGTACAGATGTGTTATAGAGTCAGAGGGTGGTACAGTGGTAATCTAGAGTCGGAGACTTGTACACAGGTGTTTTGGAGTCAGAGGTTGGTACAGATGTGTTCAAGAGTCAGAGGCTGGGACAGAGGTAATCTAGATTCAGAGACTCGTACTGATTTGTTCTAGAGTCAGAGGCTCGTACAGAGGTTATCTAGTGTCAGACGCTGGTACAGATATTTTCTAGTCAGAGGCTGGTACAGAGGTGATCTAGAGTCAGAGGCCGGTACAGAGGTAATCTAGAGCCAGATTCTGGATCAGAGGTTGTCTAGACTCAGAGGCTGGTACAGATGTGTTCTAGAGTCAGAGGCTGGTACAAAGGCATTCTGGAGTCAGAGGCTGGTACAAAGGTAATCTAGAGTCAGAGGCTGGTACAGTTGTGTTATAGAGTCAGAGGGTGGTACAGTGGTAATCTAGAGTCAGAGACTTGTACAGAGGTGTTCTGGAGTCAGAGGCTGGTACAGATGTGTTCTAGAGTCAGAGGCTGGTGCAGAGGCAATCTAGAGTCAGAGACTCATACAGAGTTGTTCTAGAGTCAGAAGCTGGTACAGAGGTGATCTAGAGTCAGAGGCTGGTACAGAGGTGATCTAGAGTCAGAGGCTGTTACAGTTGTGTTCTAGAGTCAGAGGCTGGTACAGATGTGTTCTAGAGTTAAAGACTGGTACAGAGATAATCTAGAGTCAGAAGCTGGTACAGATGTGTTCTAGATTCAGAGGCTGGTACAGAGGTAATCTAGAGTCAGAGACTGGAACAGAGGTAGTCTAGAGTCAGAGGCTGGTAGAGAGGTGATCCAGAGTCAGAGGCTGGTACAGAGGTAATCTAGAGTCAGAGACTGGAACAGAAGTTATCTAGAATCAGAGGCTGTTACAGAGGTAAGCTAGAGTCAGAGACTCGTACAGGGGTAATCTAGAGTCAGAGGCTGGTACAGATGTGTTCTAGAGTCAGAGGGTGATACAGTGGTAATCTGGAGTCAGAGAATTGTACAGAGGTGTTCTAGAGTCAGAGGCTGGTACAGAGGTAATCTAGAGTGAGAGACTTGTACAGAGTTGTTCTAGAGTCAGAGGCTGGTACAGAGGTGATCTAGAGTCGGAGGCTGGTACGGAGGTGATTTAGGGTCAGAGGCTGTTACAGATGTGTTCTAGAGTCTGAGGCTGATACAGATGCATTCTAGAGCCAGGGGCTGGTACAGATGTGATCTAGAGTCAGAGACTCGTACAGAGGTGTTCTAGAGTCAGAGGCTGGTACATAGGTGTTCTAGAGTAAGAGGCTGGTACAGATGTGGTCTACAGTCAGAGGCTGGTACAGAGGTGTACTGGAATTAGAGGATGGTACAGAAGTAATCTAGAGTCAGAGGCTGGCACAGATGTGTTCTAGAGCCAGAGGCTGGTACAGGGGCAATCTAGAGTCAGAGACTGGTACAGTAATGTTCGAGAGTAAGAGGCTCGTACAGAGGCGTCCTAGAGTCAGAGGCTGTTGCAGAGGTAATCTACCATCAAAGGCTGGAAAATATGTGTTCTGGAGTTAGAGGTTGGTACAGAGGTAATCTAGAGTCAGAAGCTTGTACAGATGTGTTCTAGATTCAGAGTCTGGTACAGAGATAATCTAGAGCCAGCGGATGGTTCAGAGGTGATCTAGAGTCAGAGGCTGGTACAGAGGTATTCTAGAGTCAGAGATTCGTACAGAGGAGTTCTAGTCAGAGGCTGGTTCAGATGTGTTCTAGAGTCAGAGGCTGGTACAGAGTTAATCTAGATTCAGAGACTCGTACAGAGTTGTTCTAGAGTCAGAGGCTGGTACAGAGGTGATCTAGTGTCAGAAGCTGGTTCAGATCTTTTCTAGTCAGAGGCTGGTGCAGAGGTGATCTAGAGTCAGAGGCTGGTACAAAGGCATTCTAGAGTCAGAGGCTAGTACAGAGGTAATCTAGAGTCAGAGGCTGGTACAGATGTGTTATAGAGTCAGAGGGTGGTACAGTGGTAATCTAGAGTCAGAGACTTGTACAGAGGTGTTCTGGAGTCAGAGGCTGGTACAGAGGTGATCTAGTGTCAGAGGCTGGTACAGATATTTTCTAGTCAGAGGCTGGTACAGAGGTGATCTAGAGTCAGAGGCCGGTACAGAGGTAATCTAGAGCCAGATTCTGGATCAGAGGTTGTCTAGAGTCAGAGGCTAGTACAGATGTGTTCTAGAGTCAGAGGCTGGTACAAAGGCATTATGGAGTCAGAGGCTGGTACATAGGTAATCTAGAGTCAGAGGCTGGTACAGTTGTGTTATAGAGTCAGAGGGTGGTACAGTGGTAATCTAGAGTCAGAGACTTGTACAGAGGTGTTCTGGAGTCAGAGGCTGGTACAGATGTGTTCTAGAGTCAGAGGCTGGTGCAGAGGCAATCTAGAGTCAGAGACTCATACAGAGTTGTTCTAGAGTCAGAGGCTGGTACAGAGGTGATCTAGAGTCAGAGGCTGGTACAGAGGTGATCTAGAGTCAGAGGCTGTTACAGTTGTGTTCTAGAGTCAGAGGCTGGTACAGATGTGTTCTAGAGTTAAAGACTGGTACAGAGGTAATCTAGAGTCAGAAGCTGGTACAGATTTGTTCTAGATTCAGAGGCTGGTACAGAGGTAATCTAGAGTCAGGGGCTGGTTAAGAGGTAATATAGAGTCAGAGGCTGGTTCAGAGGTGATCTAGAGTCAGAGACTCGTACAGAGGTGTTCTAGAGTCAGAGGCTGGTACAGAGGTTTTCTAGAGTAAGAGGCTGGTAATGATGTGGTCTACAGTCAGAGGCTGGTACAGAGGTGTTCTAGAGTCAGAGGCTGGTACAGAAGTAATCTAGAGTCAGAGACTGGTACAGATGTGTTCTAGAGTCAGAGGCTGGTGCAGAGGTAATCTAGAGTCAGAGGCTGGTACAGATGTGTTCTAGAGTTAGAGACTGGTACAGAGGTAATCTAGAGTCAGAATCTGGTACAGATTTGTGAAGTTGGCCTGGTATATGATGTCCACAGTTCTGTGGGCACCTTGTATCAGTCCAAACAATCCCTTATGGTGATGGTTGTAAGTCAACCTTATAGACAAGCTATCCTAGGGGTAGCATGGACTAAGCAGCCTTAAAGGCTTATCTCAAGAGGGCATGTGAAGCAAGCAGTTTTACCATATGCAATCCTGTAATACCAAATGAAAGGACACCACACAAGTTATATATTAGAAAAATATATGTATTTATTCTCAGAATAATCCCCACTACTCTTTATGAGCAATGAAGCACAAGCGTTTAAACAAAAGCACAATATAACATTTACAAGTTGCTCGTTTTTGGATGAGACCTTTGGCCACTCAAACCATATATCAAAAAAGTGGTATAAGAATCACTAATCGATCGGGGGTAAGGCCTAGGGCCTTGGAAATCGCTTGGACTACAGTGGACTAACAGCAGTTAGGACGGGAGTAGCCCGCGGGATTCGGGTACAGTGCAGAAAGCACAGGCATGCACCAATGTAAAGTCAATGGTGCGTAAAAGTTATCGTTTTACAGATTAAAGAGTCTTCCGACTGGACTAGGACTACCAAACTTTAGAGTTAGGCACTAGAGGTGTGTACCAGTGTAGGAACACCGGCGCTAGTAAGTTACCTCACCCACAGGAAGCGGGTGCATAGGTGCCAAAGTGTGTCGGGTTTCGTCACGCAGTTCGATGGTGCCGGAAGATGAAGATGCAGCAGGCGTCCAGAAGAGAAGTGTCCGGTGCGATCCAAGGGTGGATCGAAGCAGAAGGGTACCTGAAAGCAGAGGGGACAGAGTCTGGGTCACTAGCCAGTGACCAGGAAGGAACCAGGAAGGAACCAGGCAATGTCGGGCGCCATCAGGTCATTGTCAGGTGCCTTGTCTCCACTGCCACTTGGACTCTGGGGCACCGAGGATGTCCTGGAGTGAATCATGAGCTGGCCCACAAAGGCTCTCGCTGTTGGCGGTATGGGCTTCACGATATAAGTCAACAAGCCTTGGCAAAGGCAACCCACACAGGATTCAAAGATGGCATTGCAGTCGGACCAGCAAGGTCTGAGCGGGTGCTCCTTTTCAGGGGAGTGAGTGCCAATCTGGAGCAACCAGATCAGCTGTTCAAAATTAAAGGTTCTTTGGTTCTGGGGCCACTAGCCAACGGGCAAGTGACCGGACCAATGCGTCAAGCAGGAAAATGCAGAAGGGCCCCACGCAGCACTCGTCGAGTGTAGAGGGGTGAGCTTCGGTGCACAATCTGCACAGGACTGGAGCTTCTAACGCCCCAATGCACAGCTTCGAGGGAGCCTCGGGTGCTGCACGGTCAGCGCTTCAGAGTTACTTAAAGATGGCCGCTCCTCCGCTTCAGGTCGTGTCCACGGGTCCCAGCTCTGCATGGACTGTGGATCGGGCTGTTGGAAGTCAGGAAAGCTGACTCTTGTCCGTCTCTGTCACTCGAGTTCCGGCGGTAACTGCAACAAAGCAAACGTCGAGGTGCTGGATGGTGCCTGTTTGCCCAGGGTGGTCACTCCTTGACCACAAGGGAGATTCTTCAGTCTTCCACGTCGAGTGGGATGTCGAAGGGTCCAGAGTTTCATTTCATAAGTTTCAGTCAGGATAATCTGATGTGCATTGGCCCTGCTCCCACCTATATTCCAAATCTGGGGGCTGGATTACCTGCTAGGTCCCTCCTATGGGTGGGACCCAGGAAGGGGGTGGTTACACCCCTTTCCCTTGTCTAGTTTGCCACCAGGACTGGGGATGGAGTGCCCCAGAACCGGTTTGACTGGAATCTGCCCAGGGACACCTTGTGTGCCCCAGGCAGTGTTTAGTTTCATTCAACCCTCCCTGCTACAATCCACTATCTCCTGTCTGGGGTGGTGTGACAGTAAACCCTTTGTCCAAGCCCCCACTGCCAAGTTTCGGTCAGCATCAGGAGGTCAGACATGTGTCTGTGGCAGCAGCATCCATTTTGTGATGCTGAGGCTCTGGTTGGGATTAACCGCATTTGCAGTAAGTAACATGTCTTCCCCTCCTGGAGGGGTGGGATGCTGCCCCCACCGTCAGAATCGTCGAGGGGGTAGCATTCCACATTGTATGACACCAAACACGACATGTTTTGATAAAGACAAACCGGAGTTGCAATAACCGTAAGGATTATAATGCACTTAAGAGTATATGGTATGGCAGTATCACTGGAACAGCTATAGGGAAATGGCCCCGCAAGCTGCAGACAGGCTCAGCTCATGCCAGAGCACTATCTCACATAAAACCAAGCACTCTGCCTCCAGGATTGTTAAGGCCTGCTATAGGAGTGGGTGATAGGTATATATGTGTCCAGATATAGGTTTAATGGTAATCGGGGTAGTGAGGAGCACTCCGAATTTAAACAAATACTTTAAGTTTCTCCAATGGTGCGATGATTAATCAGGAGAGTCACTCCTGAACGTTTTAATGAATGGTTATGGAGAGTTTTAGCTCACCTAATCATGCACTGTTCACTTGGTGCTCCGCACCTTAAAAAATAAAATGTTCAAACACACTCTTTTTGATTGATTTTTACACTTGTTCGTGCATTTATTTTACTCTTCTTCTATGTTGTTTGCTTATGTTATTTTCAATATTCATAACAATTGCCTAGAACATTTGTAAATACATTTGCATCAAAACTTATATACATGACATTATTTTACAGACATTTGTAAATAGGCCCACATTTGTAAATAGGCACAATGCATTTCGGCACCCGAAGTTGTGCCTTCGTCAGGGGCAATTCTGCAAGAAATGAAAAAGTATTCAATGTAAGGGTGGAATGTAGTTTATATGGTTGATCATGAGGGTGTTCAGATATATTAAATGAATAGCGTACCTGGTGTCAACTAAGCTGCTTTAGTTGGTATGCTTGGATGGTGGCCTGTATGTCTGAAGCGCTATATGAATAAACAGAAAAATAATAATGTGGACTCAGTTTGTCATATTGTTTAAGACCTCTGTGCCCGTGATAGTAATAACGACATACCTGCTTGTCTTGCTCGTGATAAGCTGTAACAACAAGCGTATAATTAATAAGAAATCAGGTTGTAAGCTGGAAACAACATGACCGTGTTTCAATGAGATAGAACACCCTACCTTATCTTCGATACCGGGATTCTTAATCTACAAGATCAAAAGAATGTGACGCCGTTACTAACTCGTTGATCATAAACGACCCAAGTCTCACGCACTGTCATTCCTTAATATTAAATACCTGTCTGGTGGAGAAACTCGACCGTCATAGAAAAAGCCGCTACTCGGTGATTGTTTGCTCGACTGGGTCTCGGGAGTGAACTTCATTTGAGCTCAATCATTACGTTACGTAGGGTGATGTCGAAACTGAAAACGGGCTCACTATGTAAAGATCACGCAATGCGGTAGTTACTATGCGCGCCATCTTGGGGTTGTAATCATGTTAATCAAACCGGCTCTATCCCTTGACAAAGTCCTGATGGGACTTGTAATAAACGACCTTATGTCGATAAGATGATGTTTCATGATGTCTTGGTAGGCACGCGTTGCTATTGCCACTAGCAAAATTATTCCGATGTGATAATATGGGTGTTTATACTTTATCTAAAATATAGGCACGTGTGTGCTCATTTCTCATAACGGTCGGAGCGAATGGATAATGAAGTTGGTTAGTTTATGGGTGTTCGTGTACAGTGTTGTGTGTTCACAATGGTTTCAAAAACATGTTCACAGTAGTTACCAAAAGGCGTATTAATCATAATTCACCAAAATGCATAAATTAAATACATGCTCTCAAATACAGTAATTGAAAAAAACTACATCTACATCACTATTACTAAGATATTGCAAATAGATCGCTTAACGTTTGTAATATCAGTACAAGAGATCCTAATTGAACGTGTCTAACACTGGTGTAAACTCTTATAAACATTGTTATTATATTACATCCGTTAGGGTGAACATTACCAGTTGGAAATATCGTCAGTATGTGCGTGTTTTGCATTACTTTAAAGGTTTTTAGTTAGATGTAAATATAGTGTTAGTGTTATTTCGTGAGTCCTATAAGTAGCAAGCCAGATCATATTTGTCATTAAGACCTGTTGGTGACAGGGTCCTTAAGTACTTGAGCCAAAATAATTCTCGCTGCAATAACCTTTGCTGGTGATCTATACCAAATAGAATTTGTACATGTTCAATGACGAAAAATCTCAATTGGGAAATTGTGTGACGTGCTTCTCTCCAGTGTGTCACCAGTGGTGAAGTCATATTATTGCGGATGCGACTTTTATGCTCAGTAATCCGTACTTTTATTTTGCGTTCCGTCTTCCCAATGTACATCTTGCTACATGGACATTTAATGGCGTACACCACATTTTTGGTGTTACAGTCACTTGAGTGTTTTAGGTTAATGAGTTTGCCAGTCATGGGATGTGTGCACGTATTACCGGTAATTACATTGTTGCAATTAGTGCAGTTTAAACATCTGATAGTTCCATTGTAGTTGATCGGTTCTGTGGGTTGTTGTTTCCGTTTAAGTCTTTCCCTTAAATTTGGACCTCGCGTATATGCATGTAGAGGTGGATCTTTAAAGATTCCATGAAAATCAGGTTCCATGGATAAAAGTTCCCATCTTTTATTCACAATTTTTTTGATCCTTGTAGACAGAGTTGTATATTTGGTGACAAATACCATCCTATTCTGTGATGTTTTTTTGCGTTGTTTTAACAGGTCCACTCTGTTAATTTCTTGTACTCTAGCCATTTGTGCTGCTAGTTCATCTGATGCATATCCTCTGTCTTGGTACTTTTGTGCCTGATGCTCCAATGTGGTTAGACATGTTTGTTCATTTGAACATATACGTTTGATCCGGATGAACTGGGATACTGGTAAGTTCCTGATGAGATTTTTTGGGTGAAAGCTTGTGTATTCAAGTGCACTATTGCGGTCTGTGGACTTGGTGTACAGCGATGTTTCGAATCCATTGGCTGTTTTAGTGATTCTGACATCTAAATAGTCAATGGTGTCCTTGCTTATTTTGTGTGTGAATTGAATTCTATTGTCCACTTGATTTAATTGATTGATTAGTTGTTCAAGAGATGCCGGAGTGTCGTCCCAAATTAAAAAAATATCATCGATGAATCGACTGTACATTTTCACGTGTCTCCACTCAGTAGATGACATCAGGTTGTCTGCTTCGTACTGGGCCATAAAAGTATTCGCGTACGCAGGAGCCCCTGCAAAACCCATGGCTGTTCCATTCAGTTGTGCATAAAATTCATCTTTCCATATGAAATGGCTGTTGTGTAGACAAAATTTCAATAGCTGTAGTAAAATTTCACGGGCACATGATTAGGTGAGCTAAAACTCTCCATAACCATTCAGATATAGGTTTAGACATAGGTATACTATATCTAAGCAAGGGGTGATTACACCACCTTGCCCCAGCTGTGTGAACAGCCAGTTGTGTCGATTTAAGTACCAGCCAGGGGTGGCAAAAGATATGCTGCTGCCCCGGGTAGGCCTTGGATGCACCTATGCCCTTGGCACCTATAGTGCACTATGTAGGGGCTGACAAGGTGTCCAGTACCAAATTGGTTATGTACCTATAGTACATGTCTGTTAATTTAGAGAGAGAACAGCAGGCTGTGGGTCTGATTAGCAGGCCCACAGCCACATTAAGTCGAAAACCAGTGATGCAAAAAGCAAAAATTGGGGTGACCATAGGATAGCAGACCCTACTCTCCTACACAACCCCCCCCCCCCAAACGCAGGGACATTAAACTTAACCTTGACCAGATAAGTCTTCATGTTCTAAGTGGAAGTACCTGGAGAGACCATCTGCATTACCATGGTCAGTCCCTGGGCGGTGCTCCACTGTAAAGTCCATCCCCTGTAGGGAAATGGACCACCTGAGCAGTTCGGGATTTTCACCCTTCATCTGATTGAGCCACAAGAGGGGATTATGGTCTGTCTGAATTAGGAAGTGAGTACCAAACAAGTATAGCCTCAGCTTCTTCAGGGCCCAAACCACAGCAAAGGCCTCCCTCTCAATAGCTGACCAACGTTTCTCTCTAGGGGTCAGCCTCCTGCTAATGAAAGCAATGGGCTAGTCTTGACCATCTACGTTGAGTTGTGAAAGCACAGCTCCCACCCCCAACTCAGAAGCATCTGTTTGAACAATGAACTGTTTGGAGTAGTCAGGACTCTTAAGGATAGGTGCAGAGCACATGGCCTTCTCCAGGTCTTCAAATGCCTTTTGACAGCTAACTGTCCACTGAACCTTTTTGGGCATCTTCTTGGATGTCAAATCATTTAATGGTGTCACAATGGACCCATAGTTCTTTACACACTTTCTGTAATACCCAGTCAGGCCCAAGAAGGCTCTGACTTGTGTCTGGATAGTGGGAGGGGCATACATTCCTGTATGGCTTGGATCTTGCTCTCCAATGGTTGAACTTGACCCCCACCTACTAGGTGGCCCAAGTACACAACCTTGCTCTGCCCTATCTGGCACTTAGTAGCCTTGATAGTCAGGCCTACCTTTTGCAGGGCCTCCAGAACCTTCTTCAGGTGGATCAGGTGATCCTCCCAGGTAGAGCTAAAGACAGCAATATCCTCTAGATATGCTGCACAAAAGTCATCCAACCCAGAAAGGACTTGATTCACCAACCTATGGAAGGTGGCAGGTGCATTCTTCAAACCAAAGGGCATCACCACAAACTGATAATGCCCACTGGGGGTAGAGAATGCTGTCTTGGCCTTTGACTCTTCAGCTAACCTGATTTGCCAATAGCCAGCTGTCAGATCAAATGTGCTCAGAAACTTGGCAGAAGCCAATTTGTCAATGAGCTCATCTGCCCTTGGAATGGGATGAGCTTCTGTCCTAGTGACAGCATTGAGACCTCTATAGTCCACACAAAATCTAATTTCTCTCTTTCCATCTTGGGTATGAGGTTTTGGCACAAGGACTACTGGGCTGGCCCAGGGGCTCTCTGATGGCTCAATCACTTCAGGTTCTAACATTTTCTGCACCTCAGCCTTGATACAATCTCTGACATGGTCAGGTTGTCTGTAAATTTTGTTCTTTACAGGTAGACTGTCACCAGCGTCCACCAAATGGGTGCACCAGTTAGTCTGACTGGGTGTGAGTGAAAACATGTGTCTATGGGCTTGCAAAACTTGTCTGCAGTCCATCTGTTGCTGGTCAGTGAGGCTGCCTGCCAAGGCTACTCCATCAACTGAGCCATCATCAGGGTTCTGGGTAAGCAGGTCTGGGAGAGGGTCACTCTCTTCCTCCTGATCCCCATCTGTAGCCATGAGCAAGCCCATGCTTTCCCTGCCAACAAATGCTTTCAGTCTGTTCACATGGATCACCCTGCGAGGGATCCATGGGGGTTTCAAAGTCCACCATGTAGGTGACTTCTCCCTTCTTTTCCATGATGTTGTAGGGTTCGGACTATTTGTCCTGGAGAGCTGCTGGGGCCACTGGCTCCAACACCCACACCTCTGTCCTGCCTGGTACTCAGTCACCACAGCCTTTTGGTCATGCCAAGCTTTTTGTAATTCTTTGCTGGCCTCCAGGTTTTTGGATGCTTTCTCCATGTACTCAGCCATCCTGGAGCGGAGACCAAGTACATAGTCCACTATGTCAAGTTTAGTCTTTTTGAGAGGTAACTCCCATCCTTCCCTCACAAGACACAATGGACCCCTCACAGGGTGGCCAAACAAAAGTTCAAAAGGGCTGTAGCCAACCCCCTTCTGTGGGACCTCTCTGTAAGCAAAGAGTAAGCAGGGTAAAAGGATGTCCCATCTACGCCTGAGCTTTTCAGGTAATCCTTTTATCATTCCATTTAGGGTCTTGTTGAACCTTTCAACAAGCCCATTGCACTGTGGGTGATAGGGTGTGGTGAACTTGTAGTTCACTCCACACTCCTTCCACATTGCCTTCAGATATCCAGACATAAAGTTTGTACCTCTGTCTGAAAGTACCTCCTTTGGAAAGCCCACTCTGGAGAAAACTCCAAGTAGGGCCCTTGCCACAACAGGAGCTGTTGTGGTCCTTAGGGGAATTGCCTCTGGGTACCTGGTGGCATGATCCACTACCACCAGGATAAATCTGTGCCCAGATGCTGTTTGGGGATCCATTGGTCCAACAATGTCAATCCCTACTCTCTAAAAGGGTACCCCCACCACAGGTAGTGGTATAAGGGGGGCCTTTGTTGTACCACCTGATTTGCCACTGGCTTGGCAGATGACACAGGAGCGACAAAACTCCTTTGTAGCCTCTGACATATGAGGCCAGTGAAAGCGAGGGACAAGCCTGTCCCAAGTCTTGTTCTGGCCTAAGTGTCCTGCAAGGGGAATATCATGGGCCAAGGTTAGAAGGAAGCCCCTAAATTGCAAAGGTATGACCAACCTCCTGGTTGCACCAGGCTTGGGGTCTCTAGCCTCTGAATAAAGGAGCCCATCATCCCAATACACTGAATGGGTACCTCGAGCATTCCCTGCAGCCTCAGCAGCAGCTTGCTGTCTGAGGGGTTCAAGTGAAGGGCAAGTCAACTGAGCCTGCCCCAGGTCTGCCCTTGAGGGTCCCCCGTCCCCAGAAACTCAACCTGATCAGGTTCAAGCTCTTCAGAGGCAGTCTCCTCTTGGGTCACAGAATCACCCTCCTGTGAGGTCTTATCCTCAACCTGGGGCAAGTGGGAAGGTTCTGCCTTCACCCTCTTGCTCCTTCTCTTGGGTTGTGGTTGGTCTATTGTTTCAAGATCCACCACAGGTTCAGGTAGGCACTTCTTGGCCTGGGACCTGGTTACAGCAAGGACATGGGCTGAT
This sequence comes from Lissotriton helveticus, assembly GCF_964261635.1. Classification (NCBI taxonomy): domain Eukaryota; kingdom Metazoa; phylum Chordata; class Amphibia; order Caudata; family Salamandridae; genus Lissotriton; species Lissotriton helveticus. The sequence goes on from NC_136059.1 coordinate 59,829,000, forward strand.
ATCCCTAGCATTTCTGCATGAGTCCTGTACTCCACTTCTGACCATAATGATTCCTCCAGATCATTGCCCAACAAACAGTCAACTGGGAGGTCTGCAATAACAACTCTTTTGAGGCCAGCTACCCCTCCCCAGGAGAAATTAGCAACAGCCACACTATGTGTAGTAGTGGTGTTGCTAGCATTGGTCACTAGGTAATTCTCACCTAGTATCATCTGTTCAGGGTCCACAAAGTTAGGTGTCACCATAGTGACACTGGCACAAGTGTCCTTGTAGGCCTGAGCTATCTTGTCATTGATTAAAGGCGTCTGCCTGTACTTGCCCAGGTTACTAGGACTCACAGTAGAGGACATAATTATGTCCCCCTCACAGATCAGAACTGCCTGAGTAGGAATCATGACTAAGCCAGTCTCCCCCTCAGATCCCAGGGTTAACCCTACTATCCCCTTGGGTTGTGTACTACTACTGCTAACTGTACTAGGGGATGCAGGTGTCTTAGGGACTGCAGTAGTAGCCACTGGGTTTTTCTTAGTGCATTCACTTCCCCAATGAGAAGTGGACTTGCAAAAGTTGCACCAAGGTTTCTTTTGGCCATCATTCTTCTTCTTTTTTCCATTCTGGGAACCACCCTCCTTATTTTTACTTTGGGGGCCTGTAGAAGACTTCTGGTCTTTATCTTTCTGATTAACACCCTTTTGGTCTGCTTTCTTCTGATCACCTCCTTGGTTCTGGGGTTTCTGCTTAACCCTTGTTCTGACCCATTTGTCTGCCTTCTTTCCCAATTCTTGGGGAGAGGTCAGATCAGAGTCTACAAGGTGTTGATGCAATAGCTGGTTTTGACAGTTATTAAGGATCTGCTCTCTCATTATAAGATTGTACAATCCTGTATAGTCTGAGACTTTACTTCCCTGCAACCAACCCTCCAGAGCCTTAGTAGCACAATCAACAAAATCAGTCCAGTCTTGAGTCTGTGCTTTTTGGGTGTCTCTGAACAACAACCTGTTTTGCTCAGTGGTTAGGCCAAACCCTTCAATAAGAGTACTGTTCAAGACAGAGTAGTTTTTAGCATCCTCAGGTATAACTGTGAGGAGCTTATCTCTCCCTTTCTCACAAAAGGAGCGCCACAAGATTGCTGCCCACTGATCTGAAGGAACCTGCTGTACCATGCAGGCCCTCTCCAGAGCAGTTATCCATTTGTGGATGTCATCCCCATCTCTGTAGGGGGGCACAATCTTACTCAGGTTTCTATGATCATAGGACCTGTCTTTATCTCTTGGGATAATGCTGCCACCACTTAACTTTTGCTCTCTTGCAAGAGCTAGTCTAGCTTGGCCCAGGGCTAATTCCTCTCTTTCTATTTGGAGATTAACTGCTCTCATCCTGGCTCTATGCTCTTTTCTTTGAGGGGAAGTCATTCCTCTCTGTGATTCCCTTGAGGCACTAGAAATGTGAGAATCCCTGGAAGGGCTTCTCTCTCTCCTATTGCCTGGGAGAATTCTGTTATGTACTCTGGGGAGGTGCTGGCCCTCTCCATTTCCATGTAGGTCCAAGTTGGCTTGGCTAAGCCTTCCAACTGGTACCTGGCTAACCCTTTGATCCACATCTGAATCTTCACCATTTGACTCAGAGTCTGCCTCCTCATCTTCTACTTCTGGGGAGGTGTTCTCTGTGTCTGGGGGGTTCACTCCTTCTCCTGATCCTGATAGGACTATCTTGCCTTTCTCAAGGTCATCCTTTTCTAGGATGGCTATCATGATATGAATGGTAGGGTTGTGACCCTTTCTCAGCTTCCTTGCAGTGCACAAGGCACTCAAGTCTCTATGGCTGAATCTGACATATTCTGAGGTTGCCTTTGGAGGGTCAACCACCACAGGTAGAGAGTCTGTAGGTTCATCTGTGCCAGACATGACTCTAGTGTGGTGTAAGTGAAGCTCCTACCTACACTAAGTGTTTTCCTACTGTACCTTACTAGTGAGTTGTAGTCAGGGTGTGCTAATCCCTTTTCTCTACAACTACTAAGTCCAGTAGAACTTAATATGCTAAGCTTTGTTTATATGTACCTAGGTACTTAATGTGATCTTTCAATTTGATATAAAGATTGCAATGGTAAAACAACAGCAAGCTCAAATCCGCACCGCTGCTCACCAATGTGAGAAGTTGGCCTGGTGTATGATGTCCACAGTTCTGTGGGCACCTTGTATCAGTCCAAACAATTCCTTATGGTGATGGTTGTAAGTCAACCTTATAGACAAGCTATCCTAGGGGTAGCATGGACTAAGCAGCCTTAAAGGCTTAACTCAAGAGGGCATGTGAAGAAAGCTGTTTTACCATATGCAATCCTGTAATACCAAATGAAAGGACACCACACAAGTTATATATTATAAAAATATATGTATTTATTCTCAGAATAATCCCCACTACTCTTTATGAGCACTGAAGCACAAGCGTTTAAACAAAAGCACAATATAACATATACAAGTTGCACGTTTTTGGATGAGGCCGGTGGCCACTCAAACCATATATCAAAAAAGTGGTATAAGAATCACTAATCGATCGGGGGTAAGGCCTAGGGTCTTGGGAATCGCTTGGACTACAGTGGAATAACAGCAGTTAGGACGGGAGTAGCCAGCGGGATTCGGGTATAGTGCAGAAAGCACAGGCATGCACCAATGTAAAGTCAATGGTGCGTACAAGTTATCGTTTTACATATTAAAGAGTCTTCCGACTGGACTAGGACTACCAAACTTTAGAGTTAGGCACTAGAGGTGTGTACCAGTGTAGGAACACCGCCGCTAGTAAGTTACCTCACCCACAGGAAGCGGGTGCATAGGTGCCAAAGTGTGTCGGGTTTCGTCACGCAGTTTGATGGTGCCTGAAGATGAAGATGCAGCAGGCGTCCAGAAGAGAAGTGTCCGGTGCGATCCAAGGGTGGATCGAAGCAGAAGGGTACCTGAAAGCAGAGGGGACAGAGTCTGGGTCACTAGCCAGTGACCAGGAAGGAACCAGGAAGGAACCAGGCAATGTCGGGCGCAATCAGGTTGTTGTCAGGTGCCTTGTCTCTGCTGCCACGTGGAATCTGGGGCACTGAGGATGTCCTGGAGTGAATCACGAGCTGTCCCAGAAAGGCTCTCACTGTTGGCGGTGTCGGCTTCACGATCAGAGTCAACAAGCATTGGCAAAGGCAACCCACGCAGGATTCAAAGATGGCGTTGCACTCGGACCAGCAAGGTCTGAGCGTGTGCTCCTTTTCAGGGGAGCGAGTGCCAATCTGGAGCAACCAGATCCACTGTTCAAAGTTAAAGGTTCGTTGGTTCTGGGGCCACTAGCCAACAGGCAAGCGACTGGATCAACGCGTCAAGCAGGGAAATGCAGAAGTGCCCCACGCAGCACTCGTCGAGTGTAGAGGGGTGAGCTTCGGTGCACAAGCTGCTCAGGGATGGAGCTTCTCACGCTCCAATGCACAGCTTCGAGGGAGCCTCGGGTGCTGCACGGTCAGTGCTTCGGAGTCACTTGAAGATAGCCGCTCCCACGCTTCAGGTCGCCACCACGTTGTATGACACCAAACACGACATGTTTTGATAAAGCCAAACCGGAGTTGCAATAACCGTAAGGATTATAATGCACTTAAGAGTATATGGTATGGCAGTATCACTGGAACAGCTATAGGGAAATGGTCCCGCAAGCTGCAGACAGGCTCAGCTCATGCCAGAGCACTATCTCACATAAAACCAAGCACTCTGCCTTCAGGATTGTTAAGGCCTGCTATAGGAGTGGCTGATAGGTATATATGTGTCCAGATATAGGTTTAGACATAGGTATACTATATCTAAGCAAGGGGTGATTACACCACCTTGCCCCAGCTGTGTGAACAGCCAGTTGTGTCAATTTAAGTACCAGCCAGGGGTGGCAAAAGATATGCTGCAACCCCTGGTAGGCCTTGGATGCACCTATGCCCTTGGCACCTATAGTGCACTATATAGGGGCTGACAAGGTATCCAGTACCAAATTGGTTATGTACATATAGTACATGTCTGTGAATTTAGAGAGAGAATAGCAGGCTGTGGGTCTGATTAGCAGGCCCACAGCCACATTAAGTCGAAAACCAGTGAAGCAAAAAGCAAAAAATTGGGGTGACCATAGGATAGCAGACCCTACTCTCCTACAGATGTGTTCTAGAGTCAGAGGCTGGTACAAAGGCATTCTGGAGTCAGAGGCTGGTACATAGGTAATCTAGAGTCAGAGACTTGTACAGAGGTGTTCTAGAGTCAGAGGCTGGTGCAGATTTGTTCTAGATTCAGAGGCTGGTACAGAGGTAATCTAGAGTCAGAGGCTGCTTAAGAGGTAATATAGAGTCAGAGGCTGGTTCAGAGGTGATCTAGAGTCAGAGACTTGTACAGAGGTGTTCTAGAGTCAGAGGCTGGTACTGAGGTGTTCTAGAGTAAGAGGCTGGTACAGATGTGGTCTACGGTCAGAGGCTGGTACAGAGGTGTTCTAGAGTCAGAGACTCGTACAGAGGTGTTCTAGAGACAGAGGTTTTCTAGAGTAAGAGGCTGGTACAGATGTGGTCTACAGTCAGAGGCTGGTACAGAGGTGTTCTAGAGTCAGAGGCTGGTACAGAAGTAATCTAGAGTCAGAGACTGGTACAGATGTGTTCTAGAGTCAGAGGCTGGTGCAGACTTGTTCTAGATTCAGAGGCTGGCAAAGAGGCAATCTAGAGTCAGAGACTCACACAGAGGTAATCTAGAATAAGAGGGTGGTAGGGTAATGTTCTAGAGCCAGAGGCTCGTACAGAGGCGTCCTAGAGTCAGAGGATGGTTCAGAGGTGATCTAGAGTCAGAGGCTGGTACAGAGGTGTTCTAGAGTCAGACATTCGTACAGAGGAGTTCTAGTCAGAGGCTGGTTCAGATGTATTCTAGAGTCAGAGGCTGGTACTGAGGTAATCCAGATTCAGAGACTCATACAGAGTTGTTCTAGAGTCAGAGGCTGGTACAGAGGTGATCTAGAGTCAGAGGCTGGTACAGAGGTGATCTAGGGTCAGAGGCTGTTACAGATGTGTTCTAGAGTCTGAGGCTGGTACAGATGCATTCTAGAGCCAGAGGCTGGTACAGACGTGATCTAGAGTCAGAGACTCGTACAGAGGTGTTCTAGAGTCAGAGGCTGGTACAGAGGTGTTCTAGAGTAAGAGGCTGATACAGATGTGGTCTACAGTCAGAGGCTGGTACAGAGGTGTTTTGGAATCAGAGGATGGTACAGAAGTTATCTAGAGTCAGAGGCTGGCACAGATGTGTTCTAGAGCCAGAGGCTGGTACAGGGGCAATCTAGAGTCAGAGACTGGTACATTAATGTTTTAGAGTAAGCGGCTCGTACAGAGGCGTCCTAGAGTCAGAGGCAGGTGCAGAGGTAATCTAGCATCAGAGGCTAGAAAATATGTATTCTGGAGTTAGAGGCTGGTACAGAGGTAATCTAGAGTCAGAAGCTTGTACAGATGTGTTCTAGATTCAGAGTCTGGTACAGAGATATTCTAGAGTCAGAGGATGGTTCAGAGGTGATCTAGAGGCAGAGGCTGGTACAGAGGTAATCCAGATTCAGAGACTCATACAGAATTGTTCTAGAGTCAGAGGCTGGTACAGAGGTGATCTAGAGTCAGAGGCTGCTACAGATGTGAACTTGAATCAGAGGCTGGTACAGAGGCATTCTTGAGTCAGAGGCTGGTACAGAGGTAATTTAGAGTCAGAGACTCGTACAGAGGTGTTCTAGAGTCAAAGGCTGGTACAGATGTGTTCTAGAGTCAGTGGCTGGTACAGAGGTAATCTAGAGTCAGAGACTTGTACAGAGTTGTTCTATAGTCAGAGGCTAGAGTCAGAGGCTGGTACGGAGGTGATCTAGGGTCAAAGGCTGTTACAGATGTGTTCTAGAGTCTGAGGCTGGTACAGATGCATTCTAGAGCCAGAGGCTGGTACAGATGTGATCTAGAGTCAGAGACTCGTACAGAGGGGTTCTACAGTCAGAGGCTGGTACAGAGGTGTTCTAGAGTAAGAGGCTGGTACAGATGTGGTCTACAGTCAGAGGCTGGTACAGAGGTGTTCTGGAATCGAGGAGTAAAATATACTATTCCTACTCCAGTGAGAGCAACTGTAGGGAACATGTTGGATAGCAGAGGGGCACAAATTACTATTCCCATTCCAAAGAGTGCAACAGTAGGGAAAGTGTAAATGTAAATGTAAATGTAAATGTAGTGCTTATATAGAGCACGAATCACCCCTGAAAGGGTCTCAATGCGATGTACACATACCACTGAGGAACCCTTCCTGGCCTTTCCCTGTGAAGTGCCCACTCCTGGACACCCCCAAGGTGAAGCCAGGCATCCGAGCGCTGTTGGGGCCGTTGTGGAGATGAAGCAAGCTATTGCCCAGAGTTGCAGAGTGGGAATCATGATTAGAATAGGCACCGAGGCGAGAATTATCAGGTCCAGGGAAATTGAGCTCAAGACCCGCTGAGGTGGGAATTGAACCCTGGTCCGGGCCAGATCTCTGCATGAGGGTCTGCCGCTCCTACCATTTAGCCAACTTCTCCAAAGTGTTGGATAGTGTTGGGGTAAAAATTGTTATTTCCACTCCGGTGAATGCAACAGTAGGATAAGTGCTGGATAGCGGAGGGGTAAATTTATTCATTCCCACTCCGGAGAGTGCAACAGTAGGGAACGTTTTGGATAATGGAGAGGTAAAAACTACTATTGCCACTCCAGAGAGTGCAACAGTAGGGAAAGTGTTGCATAGTCGAGGGTAAAAATTACTATTCCAACTCCAGTGAGGGTAACAGTAGGGAAAGTGCTGGTTAATGGAGGGGTAAAAATTACTATTCCCTCTCTAGTGAGTGCAACTGTAGGGTAAGTGTTGGATAGTGGAGAAACAACAATTACTATTCACACTCAAACAGTTAAAAAAATATGTTTAAAAAATAACAAAAAATAAAAAAATATATTAAAAAAATTTAAAAAATTAAAATATTAAACATATAAAAAGAACACATAATAATAATTACATGGTCCCGCTTCGCTTCCAACATCACCGGAGCCTATCTTTGAAGTCCCAGGGGGCTGTGATACCGGGAGGACATCGGGCCATCGGGAGCACGCACTGGAAAGTGCAAACTGCCGTCTGCTGGTGGCTGCGGGGTCAGGAGCACGCGAGCACGGGACTCCAACTCCCAGGAGTCTGTGCATGCCATACCTGTGCATGAGACCGCCCACCCTCCAACCGATCCGTTAATACAGAGCTAAGGGTCCGCAGCGTGGGACGCGTGCGGGGATGCGCCTGGGAGAAGCTCGGGACAAGGGCGGGGCCATCTGTGGCCATCCGGGGCCTGACGGAGACTGGACTGGGCCACCCCCTTTGACGTTCACCTTAAGGTACTGTTTACGCTCCACCCTCAGTTTATCTGGTGGCTCTATCTAACGCAGTAATGGGGAAGAGGAAATCCACTGAGGATCTGAATGACTCTGCTGGCGCGACGGCTAAGGGAGGGAAGCTAGCCAAGAGATCTAAGTGCAAACCATCTAGGAAGCGTCAGTTACATGTGGGAGTAAATTGTGTCATCGACAGAATTGACGATTTGGTGCAAAACTGTACAGACCTGTTAACATCTGCTCCCATTCATGGGGAGAGAGTCTTAGAGGGATGTAGTATTGAGAGTCCTTTGGAAGTTAAGAGTAACAAGCGGGGGTTGCCGTTATTCCAGAGATTTTTACCAATAAACAGATTACTGGGGCTAAAACGGTTTTAATAGAGAGGGGAGAGCCCATTACAGTTCAGTCTCAAATCCCCTCATCTCCTAAACATAGTTCTGCTGATATAAGCGCTTTACCCTGTAGCAACAGGTTTGCTGTTTTAGCTCAAATAGAAAATTGTAATACTGAAAGCAGGTCTGAGGTGCTTGTGGCTGGTCCACCCCTAGTAGAAGGTACTTCAGATATGGCTACTATTATGGGGATGCCCGGGCTGGCTGAACTAACCAATAACCCCCTGGTTAAAATTGTAAATCATCTGTGTAACCTGGTCATAAGTATGCAAACTAAAATCGACCAACTCAGTGTTGCTGTAAATAACCTAAGGGTGGGCTTCGGCAAAGGCTCTGCAGATATTAACCATGCTAATAGTAATTGTAAAAGTGCAAATTTAACAGGATGTCTAGGGAAATCTCCCCCTTTGATCAACCCACATATTACTCAGGGCACTGTTGCTAACCCAAGCCGCACATCCATTGACATGGGCAGAAAAGGGAGCGTAGCTACCAAACCCAATCACGCCATCCAAAGCACCGATCCAGTTTTAACTGCTTTACCCAGTGGGATATCCGGGAACCCAGGGGGCAAACATTTTTACAGAGCAAGTCAGACTGTACAGCAAGCCGTGACTAGCCGACGGTATCCAAGATCTGTTCCATCAAGCCCAAACGTTATGCCACCTAATTCTTATTTGGGTAAATCTCCTCCTGTGTTCCTGATCAATATTCCCAAGCTGCCTATTGGTAGGGCTCATGAAACTCCGGAAGCACTTACCAATAAAGCAATTCATTGGATTAGGTATGTAAGGGGTTGTAGGTCAGTCATTAGGGAGGACATCTCCCGCGCGGTGAGGCTTATCTCTCAGGGTGATGCATATGACTGTATTGAATTAAATTTCAAAAACCCAATGATAGCCTGAGAATTACTAAATCTAGAATTTAGATCCTGTTCACCTGACCATTCTAGGATTCAGATGAGAACAACTCCTCCCCAAAGTTGGCTCTCTGAAGGAGGAAAAATTGTTAAGGGCAATTTTCTGGCAAATTCGAGCCTGGATCATAATCATTGACTCCAGTCTGAAGTTACTATTGGGGTGAGCAGTGATTCAATTAACAACGAAGTCCTAGGCCTCGACCTATTAAATGACCGGGGTATCCCACCCGAAGTGCCATTCTTGCTACCTTATTCGCCATCTATGGCTGCCCTTGAATATATGGTCGTTGAGTCAACTAAGCAGGATTGTAATGTGTCTACCATTGGTAAATTTGGGTCTGTTCTTTCCTGGAACATAGCTGGCCTTCAATCAAAAATGGAATCCCCGGAGTGGGTATCATTTGTTAGCCAGCACGATGTATGTTTATTTCAGGAAACTTGGCTACTGGACCCGTTACATCTCCCTGAGTATTTAAATTACAGTATCCCGGCAGAGAAGGGAGGCAATGGTCGTCCGTCTGGTGGTTTAACAATTTGGATCAGACAGGACCTTGGTGCCACTATAAAAGTCATTCACTCCAATCATAGGGATTTACAGGCCCTAAGTCTTGTGTTCCCTAATCAAGAGCCGATTAACATCTACAATGTCTACGCTCGAAGTACTGCTGGGAAAAAGTCACTAGCACTTGCACTCCTGGAAGAGATGCTTCATTCCCCTCATCTCCATTCCAATTTAATTTTGGGGGGAGATTTTAATGTTACTTTTGAACCTCTTTTTTGTGAAAACTGGAATATATCGGACGATGAAGATAGGGAATGGGGGGCACCTAAACTTGACCTTAAACCCCTTAAAAAGTGGTCAGATATAGTGATCCAAATGAATTTTATCTGTTTAAATAATGGTCTAAGATCAACAAATGGAAGATCACTGGGTGATAAAGCCGGGGCAATCACATACAAAAGTGGCACCAGAGAGAGTAGAATAGATTATATTCTACTCAACCTGGGGTTATGGAGATTCCTCCGGGACATGCTAATCATAGAAAGGATAGAGAGTGACCACAATCCCTTGTGCTTGACTGTCTCCTACTGGAGTACTCCCGACTATTATGGTAAGGAAGTGTCTCTAGCTCCCATTACTGACACTGTCCTATCGAACGATGTGCGCCATGTTCGATGGTCGAAAGTTTCGATTAATCCAGTTAATATTGATTTCATAACTCGAAAGCTTGCTCAAGCAACATGTGACTTAGAGGAACTGCTAGAAAAGGATAATGCCTTTCCCTCTCTAGAGGAAGGAACAAGGGTCCATGAGGCCTTTTTTTGCGAACTGAAAAGCCTTTTCGTTAAGCCTTGTATTAAAAAATGCCCACGTATACCTGAGTCACCTCGTTGGTATTCGGGGGAATGCAGGCAGGCCCGTTTGGACCTGGGCAGAGCCATAAAAAGTGAGTCTAGCGAGAATATTCGGATGGCCAGATCCATGTATAAAAACACTGTCTTTAGAGCTAAACGTAACTGGGATGAAACCAGGTGGAATGACTTAAAGGAGGCAGGTTCCAACAAAGACTCACGGAGATTTTGGATTGTGTATAGGTGGGGGGTCGAGGGAAACCCTGATAAGCCACAGAACTGGGTTTCCAAAGATAAATGGGTAGCCTATTTTCAGCCTCAGTATGCGAGGGGTAATGGCTCAGAATCAATCCTAGAGACTCCCCCCATTTTAATTGCTGAGGATATGTTTACGCTAAAAGATGTTTACTGTGCCTTAGATTTAGTGGTTCCTGGCAGAGCGCCAGGTATCAATGGCATTCCCCTATACCTTGCTCATGGAATGGGGCCAAAATTATTCCTGTGTACAAAAAAGGGGACAAGTCGCAGCCAGGAAATTATCGTCCAATCAGCCTGATTGACACCTACCAAAAAAATGTTGGCAGGCTGATTTTAAACCCATACAATACAAGACAAGACAAGACAACAAAACAATAGTGGCCAAGAGGGCAAAGCAAAAATTGTCACAATACTAGGCTTAGTTTAAATATAATGGTTAAGACAACAACTGTCATTTCCTGTCCTGATGATGATGCCCTAGATTAAAATACGGCATCGAAATGTCGTCGACCTCTGAACCCCCAAATGCAATATATGACTGAAATATTATCATTTCAGTGGAGTGTTATAATGAAATTTAAAATCTGTAACAACTGATTAATAGTATACAGATGCAATTTTTGCTTTGCCCTCTTGGCCACTATTGTTTTGTTGTCTTGTCTTGTATTGTATGGGTCACGGCTGTGCCCACTTGATACTAAATGGTTCTTCCATTTTCATAATTATCGTTCTAAATCAAATAAAAATAAAAATTCTTGTCCGGCTGGACAAAAGTCATTTCACCTATCAAGTGTATGAAAATTGTTTTGTCTGTCCTCACAGACTATTTCGTTTCTAAAATAGGGACCACTGTTTTATAAAATATGCTACTGCCCAAGGTCCCTATACTATACCTTCTGGGTTCCCTTGTTTATGTGTAAAAATCACTGCAGGTACAGCATGACAAATATGGCGGTCGTCAAAAGAAACTCACAACAAGGCCACCAAGTGCACACAGCAAACTAACCCTGCCCCCAAAACCACCCCAAACCTCCCAATGACACACCCCCATGGCAACTTCAAAAATACAAATTCCAGGACAACCCACTCAACACACCTGACAGCTATACTCCATTTTGACACAACCACATAGCTGAGTATAAAACCATCCCCTTCCCTGACCAGAATCCTTTGCACTTCTCCCGCACTGAATGAGCCAAACCCTGCAGCACATTGGATAGGCAAAACACCACACATCTCACCAGTACAACAACACACCCACCTCCTACTCCACCCTACCAGCCTCACAACAGCACCTCAAAACATTAGCACATTACACACCATGAAAAAAGAAAATGGCCAAATTCACTCACAGTGAGTTGTCAGTCATGGTAGATGAGATAATCAGCGGAGAACCACAAATCTTTGGTACCCTGGTCCAACAGACACCATTTGCCCCCAGAGGACAAATGTGGGGAAGGATAGTGAACAAGGTCAATGCAGTAGGGACCACTCTGCACACCAAGAAGGAGAGCATAAAGCGGTGGCATGACCTCAAGAGGCAGGTGAAACAGAAGAACTACTAGAACCGTCATCTCGCTCAGATGACTGAAGGTGGCCCTCCCATTCCACCAAGAACATTCACTGCATGGGAGGAGAAGGTGCTTGCCATTCTGCATCCAGATAGTCTCGCAGGAATATCCGGGGGAGTGCGGGCTGGTAAGTACAAACAAATGTATTCCATTACACTGCTATGTACTGTCTCGCACAACTATAAAGCTACACATCCTAGGCCCAATCCCATCCAACTGCACAACAATACCCAGCACAGGTCTCACACAAGTAACTGTCACCCCATTTGATTCCCCCCAAAGTAGCCAGCTGCATTCCCAGGGTTGAATAGGCCCAGGCAACCAGCACTACAACTCCCACCAGGCACACTGTCCTAGAGCTCAGCAAGATGGAGCACTCCCCCACCCAGCCAGAACCATGTGGCAGCCATTGTAGCACACCAACTAAACTTACAGGTAGGTAGCCCTCTTCCCAGGATGGGCTGCTGGTGGGTGGTAGGGATGCACTACAACTCCCACCATCCCCTCTGTCCCACACCTGAGCAGGATGGAGCACCCCCACCCAGCCAGAAGCATGTAGCGGCCAGAGTATGTGTCACATTAACCTACAAGGGTGGTAGCCATCTTCACAGGGAGGGCTGTTTGGGGGTGGGAGGCCTGTACTGCTACTCCCACCATGCCCCCTTGTCCCATAGTTCAGCAAGGTGAAGCACCCACCCCACCCCACCCAGAAGCATGTGGCAGCCTTAGGTAGCCATCTTAACAGGGAGGGGTGTTTGGGGATGGGAGGCCTGCACCACAACTCCCACCAGGCCTCCCACCCAGAAGCATGTGCCAGCCATTGCATTGTTCACTTTCATCTAAAAGGTAGGTAGCCATCTTCACAGGGGGGGCTGTTTGGAGTAGGAGGTTTGCACTTCAACTCCCTCCAGGCACCCCTATCCCACCCCTGAGCAGGATGGAGCACGCCTACCCCACCATGAATCATGTGTCAGCCATTGAATTACAACAAACAAACTCACAGTTAGATAGCCTCCTTTAGAGGGATGGCTGTTTGGGGGTGGGAGGCTGCATTACTAATCCCACAATGCCCCCCTGTCCCACAGTTCAGCAAGGTGGAGCCCAGAAGCATGTGGCAGCCATTGCATTGCTCCCCCTCATCTAACAGGTAGGTAGCCATTTTCACTATGAAGGCTGTTTTGGGGTGGGAGGCCTGCACCACAACTCCCACCAGGCAGCCCTGCCCCACCCCTAAGCAGGAAGGATGGAACACTCCCCCACTCCACCTAGAAGCATGTGTCAGCCATTTCAATGTTCACCTTCATCCAACAGGTAGGTAGCCATCTTCCCAGGGAGGGCTGTTTAGGGGTGTGAGGCCTGCACTATGACTACCACCAGGCACCCTAGTGGCGCCCCTGAGCAGGATGGAGCACTTAAACACACACCCAGAGAGATGTGTTCGAAAGTCCACCCCAATGAGACAACAGAACAGGTAAGTAGACAGTGCATGCACCCCACCATTCCTCTCAAAAACCATGGAGCCATATGACAAGACCAGCCCTCACATCCCACCAAAATGGACACAGATACAGTAACAAATTACAGTGTGCAGACAGCCAAGCGTATGTAACTGTCACAGAAACAGAAGTTTGACTCACCAAATCCCATGTGAAAGAAAATCAAGGCACAAACATGCAGAGCAAAGAATGCTATCTATAAGTTACATGGGGCTGAGCTTTAAGGACAATATGAAAACAAACAAGCATGGTCTATTGAACAAATACATCTAAGACCAGAACATGACATAGGTATGCATGACATGACAATGCCTAGTACATGTGCAGATGTAACGCCTGACAGGCAGAGTAATCAACAAAGATGCTTCCCATCAAGTTGTATTGCCGCCAGTTGTCAGATGACAACCTAACCCCGTAATCACAGAATCTACATGCAGGGCATTGTATCCATTGACATGTCACACCTTGGAAATTTTATGTATATACCTCCAAATCATGTCATGATGCACATTACTGTGCAGACATACAATGTGTGAAATAGTTAACTGTGTTGCATAACCAGTAAATAAGATACATCGAACTCAAAGTTTGAGGGGTGTTCGTCAATTACCATTTCCCCTCTGTCCGACAGGTGACCAACAACTGACTGCAGAGGACGACAACATCAACCAGCAGAGCCAGTCTCCACCCCCAGAACATGGACTCTCAGATGAGGACTTCCTGGGTTTTGAGGACACGGAGCTCGAAGCTGGCCCACCTGGTGTGCCAGGACGCAACAGGTCCCAGGACCCCACTGTCCCCACCACCACCTCAGCAGCAACAACAACAACAACTACGCTGACTCCTGCTGGAATGACTTGTGCTGCCTCCACCACCACCACCAGTGCTGCCTGCAACACTCTCCCTGTCCCAAAAGATTACCACCCCATCCCACCAACTGAGGAGGCGGGTGCCTATAGTGGTGAGGCAACAAGTCTGTGACAGCAGGGCAGGTGGGAGGGCAAGGGTTAATCAAAACCAACAGGACCCTGGGACTGAAGCCCTGGACAACATTAACAGAGTCCTTGAGGCCTATGAGCGGGCCAAGGGACAAACTGGCCAGGCTGAGGGAGATTCACGTGAGCTCTGTCTGCTGCTAGGGTTCATCGACACCTGCATGTGACAAATTGTGGACCTCTTGGGCCAGCTAGTGGCGGTTTTGAGGAACAGGCCTGCGGCACAAACAACACCTACACCTCCCTCTGGTGGCCCCCAGGATGACAGTGACACATCCTCCCCTGCGGCCACAGAGAGGGGGGACTCCTCAAACCCCACTGGCCCCACATCAGAGACCCCCTACAAAACGACCAAGGGGCCGTCTAAAGAAATCCCAGGGAGGATTCTGTGGCAAATCACCTGCCAAATGCCAGTCAAGGAACCAGCCATGAAGGCAAACCTCTTCACCTTGCCATTGACTTTGTTGACTGTCGGTCCCCCACACTGTCTTTTTAATGGCATCCGTCTGTAGGACTGGGTCACCACATCAATGTGGTGACTACTCAATTGTCTCATCTACCATCACAGACAACTCATTGTTTCACTATTCACCAGTTTGTAAAAATGAATTCCCCTGTCACATGTACCCATTGTAAATAAACACTCCTTCCACACCTATGTTGTTGTGTCTGCTCCATGTGTATTACAGGATGTGCAGTCTTCACCATGATTACAATGTACGTGGAGTACGTTTTTTTTGTGGGCAAGGAGAGGTTGAAGGGACCTTGGACAACACAACAGAACAATATTTGCTAGTCAAACGGTGGCATGACAGCCATCACACAACACTTGCCATGAGGGTACTCCAATCTGCACACATTATTACAATGAGCAACAGTACCGATATAAACATCCTGTATCTGTGACAAACTATCCAGTCCCAGAAACATTGTCAGCCAGCACTGAGTCAACTACAGGCTGCAGTCACAAAGCTCACACACATCTTTCTACCAACAACGACATCACCAGACAATGGCTCCGTTGTACATTGTCACTCACCTTCAAGTGAAGTAGCGGTTGATGAGCTGTTGGCGCAGGTTGACACCTTCCTCCTCTCCACTATCCTGGTCACTGGACATGGGTTGGGTTGCAGACGGGGCCTTGGCTGCTCATCAGCATCCAGGAGCAGGGGTATCCCCTTGCACAAGGCCAGGTTGTGGAGCATGCAACTACAATCTGACACACCTTTTTGGGCGAGTACATCAGTGCACCTCTGGTCTTGTCCAGGCAGTGGAAATGTGACTTCAGGAGACCGAAAGTACGCGCCACCACATGACGTGTCCTCTCATGGGCATCATTGTAGCGGACTTCAGCCGGGGTCCTGGGATTACGGAGTGGGCTCAGCAACCAATGACGGTGGGATATGCAGAATCACCTAGGTGTGAGATACACAGATCAACTTTGTAATATGACTGTGGTAGAGGACAGCATGCCACACACACAGCACACTACCTGACTCTTCTTCCTCACCCACAATCCATGCATGCTCTGGAAGAAGATTATCCATTAACTTGTGTACCCATTGGAGAGTCCATCACAACACTGTTCTGTGTACATGCCCAGCAATATCACAACTGACATATGAGGGAGAACATGCCAATGTTTACCATCATATACATTAACATGGCATGTGTAGTCAGCAGTGTGGTAAATGCTACATTGGCATTGGGTGCACAATCATGTGTCATTAATCATGTGGCCACTGTGCACTGTTGGGAACTGACCATTGGCCATTGATACAGCATGATGGGTCTATAAGTGCTGTCAAAGTGCTCCGCTACCCAAATCACTGTCATTCTTAGCAATTTATGGCACCCATATGGCGGTAACTACTGCCTGGCCCCAGCTGTGCGTCACTGCCAATGCCAAAGCCACACTCGCGGTAGTGATAGTGATATGTGTATTGCCAAATGTCGGTTGGCATGCTCCACCATCCAAATCACGGTCATTCTTAGAAATGTATGGCACCCATATGGAGGTCGCGACCGCCTGGCCTCAGCTGTGTTTCACTGCCAATACCAAAGCCACACTCGCAGTAGTGATAGGGATATGTGTATTGCCAAATGGCGGTTGGCATGCTCCTCCAACCAAATCACGGTCATTCTTAGCAATGATTGGCACCCACATCGCAGTAGCGACTGCCTGGCACCAGCGGTGTGTCACAGCCTATGCCAAAGCCACACTTGTGGTAGTGATAGTGATATGTGTATTGCCAAATGGCAGTTTGCATGCTCCGCCACCCAAATCACGGTCACTGGCTAAAATCTATGGCACCCATATCGTGGTAGCTACCACCTGGCCCCTGCGGTGTGTCACAGCCAATGCCCAAGCCCTTCCAGTCAATGGGAACCACAATCGCGGTGGACTAATGCAATTTTGAAAATCGCGGTAGGCGTGCTACGCCACCGCGGGGCTGGTCATTGGATGCAATTGAAAGATGCACGACAGCTGTAGCATTCGCCAGGCCCCTGCGGCGTGTCACCACCAGCGCCCAAGCCCTTACAGCCAATGGGAACCTCATTGGATACATTTGAAAAAAGCTGACCTGGAACACAAATTGCTGCAGCTCAGAACCAGTGAAACTACCCCAGGAGGCTATATATGTGTGAGAGAGAGCCTCACATTTCCACTGCTTCCAGAGCCTGCTGCGTGAGACCCCTCACCACCAACTGCTGCTGCTCCTGTCTCCAGAGCCTGCTGCCTGACACCGTCTCCTAGACCCAGTGATGTCAAAGACAGAGAAGATCCAGGCCCGTCCCTTCACCACTGAGAAGCTGGATGTCCTGGTGGACGAGGTGCTCACACAGTGTGGGAGGCTATGTGGTCCACCAGATGTCATGGTAAGTGTTTAAGAGGAGGTGAGAGTGCAGGGAGTGCACACATGAAGGGGATCTGCTGCAGTATGTGTCTGAGAGTGTGGGGTTGTGTCATGCACTGCCTAGCATGCTGTCACTATGAGAAAGGGGTGTGTAGCTTATTTCACACATTTCTCTGCCTGCACATCAAAATTGGAGGGACAAGTATTTTTTTGTCAGCCATACAGTGACACAGCAAGTTGGTTATGCAGGAGTCAGGACAGAAATTGCCGGTGTGAATGGATGTGTAGATCTCTGATGTTCTTCACAGACTCATCTGTGGTCTTTGCAAGGGTTTGCGTCCAGAGGGAACTGACTCAAAATTGGCATCATGCATAGGTTAGCTCTATGCTCAGGACTTTAATAGCAGAGGGTGACACTCTTAGTGGTAATTCATCTATGGCACAGCAGATTGTTGCACTTTTGTACAGAGCCCATTCTATTTTCACCAGCATGTGTACTGACATGCATGTTTACGCTCTGTTTACGCTCTCAATTTGTCCCTTCATCTGACATTCCTGATGCCCCACGTTGGATCTCAGTGTGAGCGCACCTGGCCTGCACAGTCACTGCCCAATCTGACAAGGACACCTCACTGAATCTACAGAGTGAAAATTATGTGTTGTTTGCTAGACTATCCATCAAAGAGCCATCGCAGCCCTATCGATTGCACACAACAGACCTTGTGAGAAGGGTGTGAGATTAGAAGATCATGTCCCTAAATAGGACCTCGATGCCACAGTGAGCCATTCGCAGGGCAAGGACATTGAGGGCTGTGCAGTGTTGGACATAGTGAGTCTGCCTCTAACCAAATTTTCTAATGTAATGTAGGTGCTGCACACCCACAAACTGGATAGTAGATGTGGGCAGCCTACACATAGCTGTCTGTGCTGGCATCCTGTATGTGTATGTGATGGGCAGGTACTGTTGTCACCCTCATACCTGCATGCATATTTGTATGATTCTCCCATGCTAATGTACTATGTGAGATGCTGTATTGGTCGTGCTAGACATATCTGTGAAGTTGTGTTGAGTTAGTATCATGCTCCTGTACTGAGAGATATTGGTACATACCACCGTGTCACTGATATTTCCTCCTCTTGTCTTCCATGCCTACAGCTCAAAGTCCACCAGCATAAGGCCATGGGGCGGGCCATTGCATGCAAGGTGCGTGCTCTGTGTGTCTCCAACTGACCATGCACACACTGTCACAAGAGGTGGGAGGACATCAGCCGGCTGAGCAAAAATGTGGCAGTGATGACGATGGGGCAGCTCCCTCGGACTGACAGGTTGGCGTGCAGGAGCATGACACCACTGTGACACAGCCTGAGCTGGATGCACATTTGAAGGAGCTTCAGCCGCAAGCGGGGGTGAGTATTCTGGGAAGGGTGACTTTGGTTGTGAGTGGCTGCATAGGTCCAAGCCTGGGCCACCGCTGGGCTCTGTGATGTTGCTAGTGTGATGCAATGGCTTGTAAGTGGCATCTGTGTTGGGTGCAGCTGTTATGCATTTTCCCTACCTGTACTTTCTCATATCATTGGAGTTATTGCCTTTGACATTGCATTCTGAGTTGTGGCCTTCTGGCATTGTCTGCATTGGGGTAAGCAGGGACATCCCATGGAAGGGAACTGCAGTGTGCATCATCTGAGTGTGCTTTCATCAATGTGTGCATTGCCTGACATCAGAATTGTGAGGAATACACATCTGACACCAATGTGCAACTGTAGTTGTGCCCCAAAGTACGACATGGTGAAAGGCATGAGCTCATGGCCATTGTGGGCTGATATGTTGGAGTCTGTATCTGTGTTGTCCACTTCTGTTGCCTCCAGATGTGACTTTGGCAACCTGTTGGGAGGTACATACTTTCCCCCCTCAAGGCCCTAGGTGTGCTCAGAGGGATCTGTGTGTCTGGTTACACAGAGCCACCGGCAGGCTATTTGGCTGTGTGGTCATCACATGGGTCGATTATGCCAAGGTTGCATGATAATATGCTCAAATTGAGTTTAGAATTGAGTTTGCACAATTTTACTGCATTAGTGTGCACCATGGGGATTCTCTAGGGGAGTCTCTAGGGGCATACGAGGAACCCGAAAACAGCCGTTTAGGCGTGTGACTCAAGTAAGTGCAATTTTAAAGTTTTTTTTTTAAAAAGCAGTAATTCTTCAATCTAAATAACAGTTTCTGGCAATGCCACACTACAATTCTAATATCAGGAAGCCTGTGTGATCTTTCTTGATATGTGACCAGCAGTGATGGTGTATGGTCATCTTGTGATGGTCAGTCATCACAGTCACATGAGTAGGTTTCAATGTGTCCACTTGTGTGTTCATGACGTGTGCAGTGTGAAGGGGGTGACTTTGTCAGTAATGTTGATGTGTGTGTGCCCCTACGATGCCAACTGCACACATGTGTCAACCTGGATTTGAGTGCCTGTTATTTGGATTTGTCAGCCCTGTGCTTGTGATTGTGTGCACATGTGGGAGTTGTAGGTTGTGCACTGTGCGGTGTGTTGGTGTGTCCTTGCACTTCTGGGTGACACCTACTTGTTGTTGAGTGTGTGACTGGCAAGTCAGTGTTGTGTTTTGTTGATCAGCCATGTGTCTTGTTACTGTTTGTGCTCACTGTGTATAGCTTCTCAGCCACACTGACATTGTGAGTGTGTTTGTTTTCTCATGCATTGCTGTCACTTTAGGCATTTATGGCTCCAGTATGGCATGTGGGATGTGGAGTTACGACATTCCCTATCTGTGCTTCTGATGCCTACCCATCGTAAGTGAGCACTCCATCTATTTGTGTATGGGGCACTACAGACATGTCCACTACTGATGTACACAACACTTCACTCTCATGTCAGCTATCCCCGTGGGTTGCCAGTGTGTGTGATGATCTGTGCGCAGGACCAATGAGGCACTCAGGACAGTTTCCCAATTGGTTATATGGGTTTTTCTTGTACTGTTTTGCAGTCATGGTTGCTCATATGCAGTTCAACTGTTTGTGCTGCACGGTCCTTTGGTCTTGTTGCTCATACTTGTGCATCTGTGGGTGATGGGTGTGCTGTATGTGTGTTTGCTGAGATACTTCTTCCCTTCCTGAGTGTGATGTTGTCTGTGTGCTGTGGTGATTTGTGTTGTGGAGGTTCATGGTGTGGCACTCATATCTGTGTGGAACTCGTCTACTTGGTGTGCACACACTGCTTGTCATGCATGCAGTGCTGTGAGTGCATGTTGCCTTAAACTTGCCTGGTGTGCATCCCCTGATGCCTTCCTTACTGCTAGGGGTACTTACTTCATCTGTCAAGACAGAGCGTATACATGGCTGCCTGCTGATTTCTCAGGTTCATGTTATATTGCTCGATTGTTACCTCCGACGTACACTGCTTCCTCAGATTATCACAAAACCAGAGTAGCAAGAGGTGTCTTCAGCAAGGAAGATACCGCTAGTCAGGAAGCTGGAGACTTCTTCAAAGGTTTCCTTCCGTTTTGGGGGCCTATGGCCAATAGTAGAAGTCTACGTCAACTAACACGGGTAGTTGAATCTACTATTACAGAAACTGCTGGTGCCCTTAGTAACTTAACAGCTGAGCTTCAGGCGGATCGTCTCATGACGTTACAGAACCGAATGGTTCTAGACGTAATACTTGCAGATCGAGGTGGGGTATGCAGAATGATCCAATCGAGCTGCTGTGTTTTTATTCCCAATAATGCTCCAACCGTCTATGAAGCGATCTCTAAGCTACACAAGATTTCCGACTCTGTACACGTAGACAAGGGAAACTGGTCCTTCATGGAGTGGTTTTGGACTCTGGTAACAGCGTGGGGATGGAAGGTTCTGATGGTCATTGGTGTCATCCTAGTATTTCTGTTCTCATGCTGCCTTATTATCCAATGTGGTCCCGCTTTGTGTAGTCTCTGTGCTGCAACCTGTTTCAGAAAACCACCTGTATTAGGAGAAAAGGCACGAGACAGGATGATGATGCAACAACATGTCACTGACCTAATGAGCATAGAGTTAGATTCTGACATAGACTGAGTAATTGCCTATGTAAGGGCAAAAGGAGGGTCTGAGGTTCCGTGACGATTTGAACCCGTGTTTTTAACATTGTCGCAAATACATAATTTTGGTATCAGTGAACCGCAAATGATCCATTTAGTATATCCTGGTGTTTTTGCTATGCTACGAGCAAGAGCACTCCCGTTATGAACACATTTCTGATCTACCCGTGGCATCCATCTTAGAACAAGGAAGCCATTTTGTATTCCTTGCCCTCACATAGTCAATGGACACGCAATGACCTCTTTTTCATTTAAGGACACGTAGGCTTTAGCCGGCAATTCACCTTGCTAGTGACACGTGCACCTTAGGCCAGCAACGCTGTAGCAGCATGACTCGGCAAGAGCTGCCTCCCCAGCCTGAGGCCAGTCCTGCTATACTGGTTCTCGTGTTCGTTGGCCTGATCATGATTAGACGGCCGAAGCCGGTAACCGTGCCCATTTACGACCCACAAACATCTCTTATCCTACTTTTCTATCTCCTGCACCTGGCTCTGCTCCTTTCCTTCTGGGCCTTTATTAGGGGGAGGTAACGAAATTTACGATGAGGCGGTCCGGGTCTTGAATGAAGAGTTGACATGGGATTATGATGGAATAGTGGGAACCCCTCGTTCGTAATGTTTTGACATCAGATATTGTTGACGATTCCTGTGCAACGCCAAATATTTATTGTTTTAGATACGAAGTTTTTGGAATGTGCTAACATGTAAAGAATTTGCCTGAAGCCATATATTCAGTATATAAGGAGCAACCCTCTTTGTACAAATTGAACAGGCTCCTAGATACTGCCCATGTGTAGTTTCTGTGACTTCTGTGTCCCTGCAGTAATAAACCTTTGGTCTTTGACGCCACCATCGAGAAGCCCGTGTTTCTGTTTATTTTTGCACCGAGACAGGTAGAACTCCGGGGTCTTCGGGTGTTATCCCTGACACCTCTGGACAGAACCAAAAAAGTCCAGAACTCCAGTGTTGTTATATATTCCTTCACTTGCATGTGATGTACACATGGTTTGTGGTAAGCTCCTTTGGCCTTCCATTTGTGTCCACTTCACTTTAGCTTTCCCATTTTTCATCCTCCATTGCTGTTAACATCTGGTCTGTGTATGTGGCTATGTGTCAGTGTGGGGTGTGTCTAGTTGAGTGATTGATCCTATCCATTGTGAGTGTTAATTTTGTGATTGGACTCAGTTTGCTTGACATTGGTATAGTGTGGGTGTGAGGGTTGCCCTGGCCCTGAGTTTATGTGATGTGTGTTCCTCTGCAGCACCACCTGCTGTGGCTCTCTCCCTGGTTGTTTGGTGTGTGGTGCAGGGTAAGGGTTCACCGGGCTGGTTATTGTGCATAGGGGTGCACAGGAGGGCCACATAGCATGTCCCTAGTGTGTGGTAGGTGGAGGAGTGGCCCTATGATCTTTGTGGACTGCCCTTGCCTAGCACTGGCCCTGCCTTCTACATTGTGTGCATGTATTCACCGCTGTGGTGATCTGACCGGGACATTGCATTAACATTGCGGTTGATTCGTGACCTGGATGCGGAAGGGTTATTTAGTGACAGGTAGGACGTTGGTGGGTAAACTTGTGGATGTGTTCTTGTCCCCACCAGTGTGTCTAGCACACACAGACCCTGGGTCATCTTCTTACAGCTAGAATACAAAGCTGAAAGTAGAATACATAAGGAGCTAACACATAGCTAAAAAGGAGGAAATTAATACATGAAGCCACAACTCACTTCCAGCCTTTAACTTTTCGAAGATACTGTTTTGCAAAAACCTTTCTTACAATCTTGAACCTCAAATACATGTTTAATGACTCCAATAATGTCTCACATTTAGAAATTGTATTCACCACAGGAACCACATGATCAGGCAAATACACAAGAAAGAGAGATTTCTTTCTGAGAAATAATGAAAAATGTAGCTAATAAACAGTTGACACATGACTCAGGCTGAAATAACACACACTTCTCATGAGCTATAGTTGTAGGAGGTCATTTGCTTCAAATGATGCACCAAAATATGAACGCCTTAACCCCCCCCAATGACCATAATTCAAGCTAATACCCTGTGACTGTCATGCACCATGGTGGTGAGGGCTCCCCTTAGACCATTCTATGCATTCTGTTCTCTGCCCTTCACAGGATCTGCTTTACTCTCCCGAGATATCTTCGAGTAGCTCACCTGCCAGGATGATGTCAACATCTTTTAATTGTTTGGAAAAATGGGCAGAATGACCTGCATACACATCTGTTCATCTGTTGTATTTTTAACTCTATGTAGTGCTCAGTGCAGATCTAACCTGCTTCTCATTATAGCAACTAACAGAGGAAAACCGGCAAGCCATGCAAATGTACAATGTGTTCTATTATAAAGCACACTGTCAAACCCATTGCATGATGTCATCAGTGATATCATCACTGATGTAATTTGAGATATTATCAGTGATGTCACCAATTACATCATTGAATATGTCCTAAGGGATATAATATGTGTGGTCATAAGCAGTACAAGGGAAGGGCACAAGTAAATACCTCAGTGAAATGTAACCAGTAAATATTATTGGTTTTTAGTTTAAAATGATATTTTTAATTGTTTAGCCTTGCTTTAACCTTAGTTTTTTTCAATGAATATCTGAGGTTTTTTAAACACAAAGTAAGATATTTTTAATAGACATGATTTAACACCACCATAATACCCCTTGGTTTATGCAGTGCATTTCAAGGGTTTTGTCAAATGTGAAGTTCCAAATTATTACCAACGCTAACCATAATGTCACTTTTTTCTATGGATTTCTGAGGTTTTTTTAACAGAAAGTAAGATCTTATTTTCCTACTTAACTATAACGTCACTTTAATATTGTGTTTTTTCAGTGAATTTCTTGGGCTGTTTTAATACAGAGTCTGTTTTTACTACCATACCTAACTATGTTCTCTTTGGACGGTGGTGGACAGGCCTTGAACCCAACCACACAAGTGGTACCAAATCCCTTGAGCATGACCAGTCAATGAGAGCACTCATCACAGTATAAAAGAATGTTCTTTCAAGGAAGGCTGGTCTACTGGCTTTGTCGAGCGGTCCTCACATCAATATATATTAGAATGCAAGCCTATTAGCTTTGTCAGGGGTGACCACCTCAATGCATAAGGCAAGCCTATTGCTTTTGTCCTGGGGTCATCACATGATTATATGAAGGTATGCTTACTTGCTTTGTCAGCAACCGTAAACACTGCCTAATTCTATCTCAACCACTTCATTTCGCCATAATACCAACATCAAAGGGGCCCTACAATCCTTAACTAAAATGAAAAAGCTCAAGCTCTGGGAATGCCTTAAAATGGCACAAACATTTCCTGTCTGTATATTGTGACGCTCCACAAAACACAGGTTATTTTTAATAAATTATTTGCAGGGGGCTGCTGTACTCCCTGCAGCACACCCAACAACACTTTTGTAACATGTTAATGGTACCTCTTCCCAGACTGGAGCACCACAATCAGGATATAAAAGTACATTAGCCCATGAAAGGCATTAAGGGTCTCTCCTTGCTGGGAGCAGCGATTAATAAATGAGCAGTCCTGGACTGCTATTTATTATAACTTTTTGCGACCTTGTGATGCATTATTTAATTATTTTTGTTTTCTCAGGCCCACCTGGAAAACCCACAGCTTTCTCTTTTTTGAGGACTTGTTGGTGGAGTGGAGTTCTGGACTTTTTTTTGGTTCCGTCCAGAGGTGTCAGGGACAACACCCAAAGACCCCGGAGTTCAACCTGTCTTGGTACACAAATAAACAGAAACACGGGCTTCTCGATGGTGGCGTCAAAGACCAAAGGTTTATTACTGCAGGGACACAGAAGTCACAGAAACTACACATGGGCAGTATCTAGGAGCCTGTTCGATTTGTACAGAGAGGATTGCTCCTTATATACTAAATATTGGGCTTCAGGCAAATTCTTTACATGTTACCACAGTTCTAAACATTCGTGTCTTAAACAATAAATATTTGGCGTTGCACAGGAATCGTCAACAGTATCTGATGTCAAAACATTACGAAATGAGGGGTTCCCACTAGTCCATCATACTCCCATGTCAATTCTTCATTCAAGACCCGGACCGCCTCATCGTAAATTTCGTTACCTCCCCCTAATAAAGGCCCAGAAGGAAAGGAGTAGAGCCAGGTGTGGAAGATAGAAAGACAGGATAAGAAATGTTTGTGGGTCGTAAACGGGCACGGTTACCAGTTTCGGCCGCTTAATCATGATCAGGCCAACGAACACAAGAACCAGTATGGCAGGACTGGCCTCAGGCTGGGGAGGCAGTTCTTGCCGAGTCATGCTGCCACAGCGTTGCTGGCCTAAGGTGCACGTGTCACTAGCAAGGTGAATCGCCGGTTAAGGCCTACGTGTCCTTAATGAAAAAGAGGTCATTGCGTGTCCATTGACTATGTGAGGGCAAGGAATACAAAATGGCTTCCGTGATCTAAGATGGATGCCATGGGTAAATCACAAATGTGTTGGTAACAGGAGTGCTCTTGCTCGTAGCATAGCGAAAACACCAGGATATACTAAATGGATCATTTGCGGTTCACCGATACCAAAATTATGTATTTACGACAATGTTACAAACACGAGAAAAAATGATCACGGAACCTCAGACCCTCCTTTTGCCCTTACTTAGGCAATTACTCAGTCTATATCAGAGTCAGAGTCCATTTCTATGCTCATTAGATCAGCGATATGTCGTTGTGTCATCATCCTGCCTCGTGCCTTTTCTCCTAATGCAGGTGGTTTCCTGAAACAGGTTGCAGCGCAGAGACTACACAGAGCGGGACCACACTGGATAATAAGACAGCACGAGAACAGAAATACTAGGATGACACCAATAACCATTAGAACCTTCCATCCCCACGCTGATACCAGAGTCCAAAACCACTCCATGAAGGACCAGTTTCCCTTATCTATGTGTATAGAGTCGGAAATCTTATGTAGCTTAGAGATTGCTTCATAGACTGTTGGAGCATTATTAGGAATAAAGACACAGCAGCTCGATTGGATCATTCTGCATACCCCACCTCGATCTGCAAGTATTACATCTAGAACCATACGGTTCTGCAACGTCATGAGACGATCCGCCTGAAGCTCAGCTGTTAAGTTACTAAGGGCACCAGCAGTTTCTGTAATAGTAGATTCAACTACCCGTGTTAGTTGGCGAAGATTTCTACTATTGGCCATAGGCCCCCAAAACGGAAGGAAACCTTTGAAAAAGTCTCCAGCTTCTTGACCAGCGGTATCTTCCTTGCTGAAAACACCTCTTGCTACTCTGGTTTTGTGATAATTTGAAGAAGCAGTGTATGTCGGAGGTAACAATCGAGCAATATAACATGAACCTGAAAAGTCAGCAGGCAGCCATGTATATGCTCTGTCCTGACAAATGAAGTAGGTACCCCTAGCAGTCAGAAAGGCAGGGGAGGAGTCAGACGGAAATACGTAAGTCTCAACGCACTCACTGCTCCCTAGCTGAGCTTTCGGATTTCTCCCATTTCCTTGCAAACAGACCTGACCTCGGTGAGGCACGACCCAAACTGAAGTGGAGCTTTTACGCTTGCTTTCTCCCAAACTAAGGCGGTACTCTGTAGAGTTCCAAGTCAAATACACCAGCAATTCATCTTTAGGATAAGATGGAGTATTATTGACGTCTTTAATCATATAAATAATTCCCTGGACTAAAGCTTTGTTGTCTGAGTTGTATTTAGTGGACCGTGGTGGACGCGGAGGATAGGTCTCAAGGGCGTATGAAAAAATGGTCTGAAAGGCCTGAAATGATCCATTATAGCTAAAAGGCAAGACTAGATAGGGAATGCCTTTATCCATAGTGTGAGGTATCAACCCACACACCCAGCAGTCTGTAGTATTAACTATCAGTTGGTGTTGATGCAAGAGCTGTACAAATGTATTGTTCATAAATTCTGAGCGTCGAGCTTGTTCGTGTTCAGGAAATGAGTGAAAAGAATGCATAGAAGAAACTGTAGAAGTAACAGGATTAAGGGGAGGCACTGTAGTTACTGGCATAAAAATCAAATGTATGCAAAAGATGATTCCACCCACCAACGTTATTAAAACAATTAAAAATGTAACTGCACATTGTATTAGAAAGCATTTGCTGTGAAGTATTCTGTACAGTCTATTTCTGCGAACATAAATTACATTTTCTCGTTGTAGCTCAGGAAGCTCCATCTTCTACGACCGTTCGCGACCACTGATGATGTGTACGTAGATGAAAATGCCTCTATCAGCCCTGGGAGTTCCCAGAACTAACAGAAAGGTCGACCTTGTGTCGGACCCCCGCAGATTCAACTAGGCACACAGCCACGACCCTACGGCTACCCAGACGGCAAGGCAATTTTAAAACAAAAAGAAACAATACAAAGTATTAGCAAACTTCCTGGCTGGAGGCAATGTTATAGCAAATTCAAATCTGAAAATAGGCAGTTTCCTGCTTTATTTGTCCATATTGCGAGAACGTAAGTTGTATCTCAGTTTTGCAGGAGCTGTCTGGTCTGGAAACAATGTATTTTCAGCTGACGTTGCAATGTTCACGTTCGCAGATGGCAAATGTTCTTTTGGTGCAGATGGCAAATGTTCATTGGGTGTGGATGACAAATGTTCAGGGTTCAAAAGAGCATTTTCAGGAGGAGAGTCAGAATTTGGTGAATCCGTGATCAGTTCTGCATCGCTGAAAGGTATGAACCTGGGGACTTGTTCCGTTTCAGAGGCACCGATTCCTTTCTTTACCCAGTTGTCGTAAGGAAGTGGCAGGGGCACACGTTTAGCATGAGTCGTATGGATCCAATTCCTTCTTCCGGCCACACGAATAGCAGTTCTCGTTGCTAGCAGGACTTGGAACGGGCCAATAAATCTGGGCTGAAGATTTTTCGTTCTTGCAAAATTTCGGATGACCACCTGATCACCCGGTTTCAGCTGATGGCCTGGACTCTCCGATGGCTTTGGCAATGCATCGAAAACCTGTTGGTGAATAAGACTTAATTTAGCAGTCAAGTCGAAAAGGTAATCAATTAACATTGGGTATTCCAGCTGCTTAAATTCTTTCGGTCTAGGTACCCCCCAAACATTTGCAGGACGACCGAAAACTATTTCGTAGGGACTAAGCCCTACTCTAGAATGTACAGTTGCTCTGGTTGATAGCAAAGCCAAAGGCAATGCGTCTGGCCAGGACAAACCCGTGGATGCTTGTATCTTAGCGAGTTTTAGTTTAAGGGTGCCATTGTAACCCTCGACTAAACCCGCGGACTGGGGATGATTTGCACTATGGAATTTTTGCCTAATCCCTAGGCCGACACACACACTCTGCATAACTTTCCCTACGAACTCACTTCCGTTATCTGACCATACAATCCGTGGCATTCCGTATCTGGGGAAGTATTCTTTAAGAAGAATTTTGGCAGTGGATAAGGCAGTATTGTCCTTGAGTGGGTATGCTTCGATCCATCTGGAAAAAGCACAAACTACCACTAGGACGTATTTCAGGTTATTACTACGGTCCATGTGAATGAAGTCTAGCTGGATCACTTCAAAAGGGCAGGAAGGAGGAGCGAAATGACCTGCAGGTGTGGGGATTCCCTTGCCAGGATTATGCATCAAGCATACCATACAATTCCTCACCACTCTCTCTGCACACCTACTAATCCCGTCATTCTTCCAGACCGGAGCCAACATCTTACAAATCCCTTTTGAACTGATGTGCGCTGTTCCATGCGCCATCGTCACTACTGCAAGCACATACGCATCAGGCAACATCCAACGCTGTTGTTCCGACAAGTCAATCCAACACCCACTCGAGTCCAATTTACCCGTGCTCTCTCTCCATGCACGTTTTTCCTCCTCAGTCGCCTCTTTCTGAATTTCTTTCACGCTTTCCACTGTGTCTTCACACATTCCAGACTCAGAAATCCATCTTGCAGACGTTGCAACATACATTCTACTCATCATATTTCTGGCTGTCTGTTTTGCAGTCTCATCAGCAAAAGCATTCCCACGACCAACATCATCCGTGATTGCTTTATGAGCACTGCATTTCACAATCGCAACTTCAGTCGGTAAGGTTAGAGATTCCAACAAGTCATTAACTAGCTGACCATGTTGAATCTTAGTCCCATGGGACGTAATGAAACCTCTCTCTTTCCACAAACGGCCAAAACTATGGGCCACGCCGAACGCGTACTGACTATCTGTGAACACATTCACTCTCTTTCCCTTAGCTAAAACGCACGCTCTTGTTAGCGCGATCAATTCTGCAGCCTGGGCAGAATTCTGACTCACTCTTGCAGTCTCCACAATCGTACCCAAAGTCGTTACTGCATAAGCAGCAGTCACATCACCATTCTCCAATTTGAAGCAAGACCCGTCAACATACAACGTGCCATCTGGTTCTGACAACGGAGTGTCTTTTAGGTCGATTCGTCCTTTTGTTTCTTCCTCAGTTCTGAAACAACAGTCGTGTGGTTCGGAATCACTCGACTCTTGACTAGTCGGCAACAATGTTGCTGGATTCAATACATTGCATCTTTTGATCTGAATATGACTAGCTAATAGTGTCAGTTCATAACCTGATAATCTAGCACTGGTAAGGTGTTGCGTCTTGGTTCGGTTCATGAGTGTATCCACAGCATGGGGAACCATGACTACTAGCATGTTGTTCATTACTAAACCAGCAGATTGTCGAATGGAAGCTGCAGCTGCGGCTGTAGCTCTCAAGCAACTAGGCAATGCTCTAGCTACTGGATCTAATGTTGATGAAAAATACGCACAAGGGCGTTGTTTATCACCAAATTTCTGCGTCAAAACACTCAATGCACAACCTTCTCTCTCGTGGACATAGAGCGTGAATGGCTTACTGTAGTCGGGTGTACCCAATACAGGTGCTGAACACAGTGCATTTCGTAACTCAGAAAAACTCTGCTGACATTCAGCAGACCATGGTACCGGACTTGGAACACCTTTCCCAGTCAAGGCTACCAATGGTTTTGCTAGAAGAGAAAAATTTGGGATCCATTGCCTACAATATGAGGTAATACCCAAAAAGGCACGTACTTCTCTCTGTGTGCTAGGAACATTCATCTGTGTAATTGCTTTTATTCTCTCTGGGGTCAACTTCCTTCCCTCCTTTGACAAGAGATGACCTAGGTAGGTCACTTCTTGGCAGCAGTATTGCATTTTCGAAGGTGACACCTTGTGATTCAAATCCGACAAGTGATGCAATAAAGAAATCGTAGCTGTTTTGCAAATTTCCTTGTCATCGGCAGCCACTAGAAGATCATCGACATACTGTACTAGAGCAGAACCACGAGGAAGTACGAAGGAATCTAACTGACTTTTTAATGCTTGACTGTAAATGGATGGGCTTTCACAATAACCTTGTGGAGCGCGTTTAAATCTAAAACTTCGTCCTCCTAGAGAAAAACCGAAAATATCTCTGCTTTCCTCGGCTATCGGAATGCTGAAAAAGGCATTTTTCAAGTCGACAACCGAAAACCATGCTGCTGTAGCAGGAATCAACGTTAACAATGCAGTAATGTCTGGTACCACTGGAAACTGTGGGATCACAATTTTATTAACCTCTCTAAGATCAATTACGAACCTATATACTGGAGGCTTTGTAGGGTCAGTTCGTTTCAAAATAGGCAGTACCGGACTATTACAGACATTACCTCTAGTTTCTTCTATAACGTCTTTCTTGATCAGGTCTTGTACTATTAGTAGGAGCGCACGCTCACCTTCACTAGAGATTCTGTATTGTGGAATTCGTGGAAGTTTGACATTTGCTTTCAAAGTTACTACATAGGGTGGAATTTCCAATAGACCTACATCATTAGGACCAGTCGCCCAAAGAGTATCAGGGAGTGAACGCAGCTCTGGTGGGAGCGCATCCATCGATAGGTACATCGGAGAGATTATTCTTTTACCCAACGTAAGCTGTACTCCTGCTGGAGAACAGTACAATGTCGCGTACAGGCGTTTTAACAAGTCTAAACCAAGCAGATTTTCGTTACAACCTGTCGTCAAAATCAGGGGTGCTTTCAATTGACGGGGTCCAACAGAAATAGACAAAGGACCAGAAACAGGGTTGTGAACAGGGGCGCCCGAAAAACCTACTGAAACGTTTGTTGAGCCAGACAAAGGTGCGCCAGGGAGTTTAGCATGTATGATAGAACTTTTTGCTGCACCAGTATCCAACAGAAACGGTTCGACTATACCTGATGTTGCTACTGCGACATAAGGTCCACTCTGATCTACTGGTACTGATACTACTCCCTCTCTTTGTCCATGGCTGTCCTAGTATTCACTTTGCTGAATTTCCTCACTAGTTTCATAATAGTCTTCGACATGATACTGTGGAGACCTATTCTGTTGGGCAGATTGTCCATTTCGCTGATCGAAATAATTAGAGGGGCGATCACTTGTCTGTGGAGGCATAGCACCTCGTCCTCGACCTCTAGAGTTTTGCATAGAACTACCACGACCTCTCTGAGCTGCCGCATCATTATTTTGCGCCCGAACTGGACAATCACTCTTGTAATGACCTTCCTTTTTGCAATAAGCACATTGATTCCATTGATATTGTGGCCTTTGAAAATTATAATCCGTTCTTTGATATGACCCTTGCTGCATATTAGTTTGATTCGTGCGAGGCGGATAAGCTTGCTGTAAAAGTACTTTAGTTTTTAAATCTTTCGTCTTTTTATCTGATTTCTCCTTCTCTTCTTTATCCCTATTTTCGTAGTATTGAGCAGTCGCAAGTATTTGCGCAGTCGTAGAGACAGCCCACGCACTTTCAGAATTCTTTAATTTACTACTAAGTTCTGGCAACAGATTGTGCACAAATTTATCGACAAATAATCTCTGGCCTCCTTCTGTGCTCATATCCTGACCACTATGATCCACGAAAGTCTCCTCGAATCTTGTGAAAAAGTCGGAGACGCTTTCGTCTTTCTTTTGTTTGCACGCGGACAATTTGTCCCAGTTAACGCGTAATGCTGGCATCAAGGTTTTCATTAAATCGATTATTCTACCAGGCAAATTAGCAATTAAAGGTTCAGGTTTGGAACCACCTACTTGTTGACCATCCGCTGCAATTATAGCTGCCCAGTCACCACCTAGGGCAACTGGATGATTCTCTTTACGAATTTTAGCCCAAATTGGTTGCGGTACTACGTTACCAAATAGCAGATCGATGTCAGCAAGATTCAATACACAAGCGTCAACTGTTTGAGCCAACTCTTTGTAGTACCCTGCAGGATTTTTACGCGGATCTGGCAAGGCCTGTTTTACTGCTAATACTTCAGCTCGCTTCCATGGAATATGTATCCAGACTCTCTGGAATTGGGCCGGAGCGGCTGCAATACCAAGCGGTGCATTAGCTTGCACAGCTTCGCGCCAAATTGGTGGAACCTCTCTCATTGGATATTGACGATTTCGTTTCGTACTACGTTTCTCTAACTCTCTTGGTGAAAGAAGGGATGCGTCGGATCTATAACTTAGAACCAGTTCCATCGCTTCTTTTATATTTTGTCCAACTATCATACCTGTAGCAAACTCTTTCTGAACATTAATTAATTCTCCTAGATTTGATTCAGGGTCATCCTCTTCCAATTCCTCACGTAGAAGGAAACACATTTCATCGAACACATATCGTTGTGTCGGTTCGTTCCATTGCATAAATGTATCTAATACATTTTGTACATTATATCTTCCAACTTTCGAAACCCATCTAAGAGCAGTGGAATCTAGTATTCCTCTTTCCTCAGTACTGGGAAGCTGACTACGTCTCTGCACAGAGTCAGAGGTAGGAGTCTTAATCAGAGTTTTATAGAAGGGAGATAGAATATTAGAGACAGAATCAGTGATTCTTCGACGAACAGAAAGCGGAGTCATAATATTAGCAGAGGCAGTGAATAGAGTAGCAGTTGGAACAGATAGATCAGGAACAGTAGGAGTAGCTTGAAAATTAGCTTGTGAAGTAGCAGGTGTGAGCGACACAGGCATAGGTAAAGAAGTCGGCAACCCTAGAAGAGGGGTTGTCGAAGGAACATTAATATTGACCACAGGAGGTACAGGAACTAGATTCAGGGGAGCGAGAACAGGGACACCAGGTTGTCCAGCAACCGGTAATTGAACATTCGGTATAGGTGGAGCCGTAGCACCTTGTGCATACGGTGGGGGTGATCGTAACAAGTAAGACAACAGGGGATCCTTTTCAGGGTCCTCTACTATCTTAGCCGTACTCGATGGCAAAGCAGGATAGCACTTGTCTATCGCTAAATTACGCTCTCTATCGGCCACCTCCATCGCTTTCTCAGACTCGTTGAGTTGCAGCTGCCTAGCAGACTGTTCTAAAGTCAACTCTTGCTCTTTCTGTTCTTTCTTCAGCTTTTTAATTTCTCTCTGTTTAGATTCTTTTCGCCAATAACGGAAAGAATCAAACATTGCCGGCCGGGCTTTCTTCTTAAACAACCTTCTTTCTAGATTATCGAGAACTTCAGGTTCGAAACTACCATGTAGTGGCCAACTAAGGACACCGTCTTTCTCTGTGTAGCGGATCCATACCTCATTATAAGAGATAGGGCCCACACCAAATTTGCAATATAGATCATAAAGGGGAGTTCCAATCGGAGGAACCAAACATGAGTCCTCCAACCGGGAATCACTGTTGCAACTAAAACAAGACAACATACAATTTTTCTGACTTACCATTTTATAATCCGGAACACAAGACAAACAAGACACAAACAGAAAAGATGCGCACTCGAACCACGAACTTAGGCCTACCAGAACTGACAAATGTATCGATACCTGAACTGAACAGAATGATTATCGTAACCAGAACAACCAGTGATAATCTTACAGAACTGAACTGAACTGAGAACTAAAAGGATTATCCAAACGGGAGCAATCCTCACAAAATATTTAACTAGCAACCACTGAATACTTAACTGAGGCACTGAAGACGTCACCAAGGAGAAACCCGTCACGTTTCGCCGTACTGAGGACTGTACCTCGGGTCCAAGACAGGGCGACGGTCAAGGCAACGGAGCACTGCAGCCGTCTGAACGGGAACCCTCGTGGAAGAGGACGTCGGGGCCACTTTTGCGATATGCCGGGATCGATGAAGTGGGGCGCCTCCCTCTGAAATCTTCACACGAAGCTCCTCGAATTCTTCAGGCTTTTGGACCGGTACCGAATGACGTCGCCCCACGTTGGGCGCCAAATGGAGTTCTGGACTTTTTTTTGGTTCCGTCCAGAGGTGTCAGGGACAACACCCAAAGACCCCGGAGTTCAACCTGTCTTGGTACACAAATAAACAGAAACACGGGCTTCTCGATGGTGGCGTCAAAGACCAAAGGTTTATTACTGCAGGGACACAGAAGTCACAGAAACTACACATGGGCAGTATCTAGGAGCCTGTTCGATTTGTACAGAGAGGATTGCTCCTTATATACTAAATATTGGGCTTCAGGCAAATTCTTTACATGTTACCACAGTTCTAAACATTCGTGTCTTAAACAATAAATATTTGGCGTTGCACAGGAATCGTCAACAGTATCTGATGTCAAAACATTACGAAATGAGGGGTTCCCACTAGTCCATCATACTCCCATGTCAATTCTTCATTCAAGACCCGGACCGCCTCATCGTAAATTTCGTTACCTCCCCCTAATAAAGGCCCAGAAGGAAAGGAGTAGAGCCAGGTGTGGAAGATAGAAAGACAGGATAAGAAATGTTTGTGGGTCGTAAACGGGCACGGTTACCAGTTTCGGCCGCTTAATCATGATCAGGCCAACGAACACAAGAACCAGTATGGCAGGACTGGCCTCAGGCTGGGGAGGCAGTTCTTGCCGAGTCATGCTGCCACAGCGTTGCTGGCCTAAGGTGCACGTGTCACTAGCAAGGTGAATCGCCGGTTAAGGCCTACGTGTCCTTAATGAAAAAGAGGTCATTGCGTGTCCATTGACTATGTGAGGGCAAGGAATACAAAATGGCTTCCGTGATCTAAGATGGATGCCATGGGTAAATCACAAATGTGTTGGTAACAGGAGTGCTCTTGCTCGTAGCATAGCGAAAACACCAGGATATACTAAATGGATCATTTGCGGTTCACCGATACCAAAATTATGTATTTACGACAATGTTACAAACACGAGAAAAAATGATCACGGAACCTCAGGAGCTCCACGCCCCCTGCAGTCCTGGGCGGCTCACTGCATGCATTCTATGTCGTCCATGGCCACATGTGCGAAGGCAATATTCCCTTTGTGCTCCTGCCTTTCTATTCACTTCCACCAGCCGGAGCAACACCCCACGCCCCTGGCTGTTGCTCTACTCCACATTTAGTCCAGGGGTATAGGGTTTCCAGGACATTGTTTCATCAGGACCCAGGGGACTGGGTCACAGTGGCCATATATACTGGCACAGAGAGGGGGTCCTCAAGCCCCCTCCCCAATCATTAATAAAAAATGCCCCAACCCCTGGACCCTGGCCTACCCCAGGACCACAAAAGAAACAAAAAGAATTAAGAGCCTCATTTACGAAAGTGCCGCAGTCGCACACCGCAAGCCCTTTAACCCATTTCTTGCTCCCGTCGGCCGTTGGCCGACGGGAGCACTACCTCCCTAGTGCTGCCGTCGGCCAACGGCCGATGCAGCCCCGCCCACCCTTTAGAACGCCCACACCACGGGGGAAAAACCGACGCGGTTAAGGCGTTAACTGCACCACATTGTGGAACTTTCAAAGCACAAAGATGCAACATATTTACAATAATATGTTGCATTCCGAAGGTTTCTACTGCGCTGGCACACAATGGGCTGCTATGCGCCGTCGCAGGTACCCTTGCACCATGGTGCAAGGATGCCTGTGTCACTGGGAGGATTGTTTATGTGGAGGAAGGGTTCCCTTCCCTAAATGGCATATTACATCTTCTATGTGTGTGTTGCATTAGCACACATAGAACTTGCAAAACGTCATTTTTTTATGATTGTCCGTATGCAGGATGGGACATCTTTCCGTACAAGAACAGACACCAGAGTGGTTTCCTTGTTCTATGTGTGCTGCATAAATATAGAAAACAATTGCAAACTAGGATATTTTGCCATTCATGTTTGAACTGCTCTTGTGGAAGAAGGGAGGAGAAGTGCTAATGAGAGAAACTGCATGGCTTGGAGACAAATGGCTTGTGATTCCACTTTTAAGCGTATTCGCGACATTGTGTGATTGGAAATATATCCCACTTTGTGAATGTATTTAAATGCCAATAACTCCTATTAAACCTTACATAATCAAGTGTATCCATTGGTTGAATTAAATAACACAATAAGCTGTAACTGGTCGTTGAAATGCCAAAGAAATACTAAAAATTGGGATGTTTGGCACATGCTGGCCATACCTCTGACTCCACCCACTGATCCAATCCTTGGGTTATCCCCGTCCTCAGAGTCTCCGCCCACAGTTCACCTACTTTCTTCCCCCCACTTCGACCACTGATTAAAAACCACCTCACCTGACCATGATGACGTTTGTATAGTCGTTGATGCGCACAGCGTGCAGATGTCTCCGCCTCCACATCTGCACTCCTGGGTTATACAGTTAGTTTTAACTTAGGGTGGGGTCTCTGCTGCATGGTGACGCTCATTATGACATGCGCATTTGGGCTCGCACATTAAAAAGTGCGCGTGACTCTGAGGCAGGCATCTCAGAGGCCAGAGACAGGACTGGGAAAGAGTGGCCCGCAGGTGAGTCTATTTAATTATGACTGGACGCCAGCTGTTTAAATTGCATGCAATTCAAATGAAATCCAGTATAGCGTTTATGCTGCCCCAAGCCATGCTGGAGGTGATGAGAATGGCACAGGCATCTGGTTGAGACAAACAGCGTCAGTGTTGTGGCTTGCCGTGTTTTGTTATGCTGGCTTTGTAACAGGTCAGCATGGCCCTACCTTCAGAGCATAATGAAAGGACTGCTTGGCAAAAAGGTGTTCAGTTATAAAGGGATGTGCGTATATTCAATGTATGCAAAATGTCACGCATATTGATGAATTCAAAAAAGGCTTTTGTATATGTTTTCATTTATTTTAATGATTTGCATAGCACTGGAATGATGCCTTTATGTCTCTCTGCATCCAGGGGCCCAGCGCAGGCCCTTCCGGTGGTGTTGTACCACCTTTAAGGGCCCCTAGTTCAGCCTCCATACTGAGAATGAGTGTGAGGTATGAGAGTTTCAGGGGCCCCTCAGCACATTTTGCTGGGGAAGGGGGGTTTGCGTCACACCAATATTAGCTGCTAGATCTGTGTGATGAGTATCTATAGCGCTACCAAGAACCACGTGAAGCCTTCTAGGCACTTGGCTAGTGAGGAGCTTAGGTCCTGGGGTATGAGGGAGTGCTGAGTGAGTGAGATAGCATCCCTCCTTTTTTAGCAGGTCAGTGTGTGACTAGACATTTGCAATTTACCATCTTGTTTTTACAAAAACTTATCTCACCCTGTTTTGCAGTTTGTTTGCTGATAAATCCACATTTTGTAAAGCGCACACTCACCCATAAGGGTCTCTAGGCGCTGGGGGCCGTCGGAAAGATTAAGCAAGCTATTGCCCGGAGTCACATGGTGCTGGGCTAACCTGCCGCCGGTGCCGGGGATCGAACCATGATCCCCAGATTCCGGAGTCAGTCGCCCTGGCGCCACACCTCTTCCCGGATACTTATAGCTTGCGTTTATAGGAGGAAAATCTAAACTACACCAGCAGCTTGTGTTCTTCTTGTCTATTCGATATTGCATTTGGGTAGCTGCAGTCTTGCATTTGTAAAAAGAAAATCAAAATAACAGTGTGCATTGTTTTATATCATGCATGTACATTGAATATTGCATTCTGGTACTTGGAGTCCTGCATTTGTAAAATGGAAAAACCATTTTATGCTATAATTGACCGAGGATGCATTTTGATACGTGTAGTCCTTCCTTTGTAAAATGAAAACCAGCAGAACATGTACTCGATGTGTACTATATAATACACGTAGGAGGAATATTGCATTCTGGTACTTGTACTCCTGTATTTATAAAATGAAAGTCAAAGCAACATGTACAGTTTGTATTTTTGTAGCATATCTGTGCTCGATAGATTTCACTCTGGTACTTACGGAATAATAATGAACCTCAAAATTACTTGAATGTTTTATATCATACCTTCTCATGGGATATTGCTTTATGGAACTTGAATTCCTGCGCTTATAAAATGAAAATCGAAGCTGCATGTACAGTGCGCATTGTTGCTTATAGGACTTCTGCAAGGCAGAGTTCATTCTAGTACTTGTAGTCCTGTATTTATTTTAATATTGGTGTTCTGTTATGGTATTTTAAAGCGAAGCATTTATAATGAGAATTCCATCTACAGATGACGCTTGTATTGTGTCCTCCCGCGTCTGTGTTTGGAAAGCTGTTTTCCTTCGTATATTTAGCACGGACAGGGTGCTGGACATGGTTGACTTGTATGTAGTCTGTGCAGATTAGGTACTGGGGTTATGTCCGTCTTAGTGGTTTAACACATTAGGCACCCTGCATGCTACATACCCCACGATGAAGAGAAGGTGGCATCAGACCGAAGATGCTTTACATATTTTTCAAATCCCTTTCAAAAGTATACAAAATTGGATTAAATTTTGATATCAGAGTCACAAATAGGGAAAGTTAATATTAGGAAAGTACCGAAAGTTATCTCGGCTCATAATCCACTGGTGCTATCCTATGATGTGGAAACTACTGTAAGGGTTAAATCTAGCTGGACGTTTGAAAGAAAGCTATTAGCTGATATTAGGTTTGTTGAGCATTTGAGAAAGTGGCCTGTTGAGTTTTTTGATGCGAATCGATATAGCACTTCAAGAAATGGAGTCAGGGATGCTTTTAAAGCTACTTTGAGAGGGGAGACTATAAGTTGCTCGGCAAGATTACGAATAGAAGATAGAAGTGAGGGTGAGAGACTCACGGCTTTATTAACGGAAGCAGAAGAACTACATATTAGAGATATTGTATCTGGAGGGGATGGGGTTGAGAGCCAACAGAGATTAATGGTTATAAAAGCAGACATGCAGAAATTAATGACTCAAAAAGCAATTGGTGAGTATCAAGCCTCCAAAGACAAACTTTATGAAACCGGGGAACAAGCTGGTAGGGCATTGGCTCTAAAAATTAGACAGGATAGGACGAAGAATAAGATCTCTAGTATAAAGGAAGGAGGCACGGAGTATACTGATCCGAAAGATATTCTACAAGCATTCAAGAATTTCTATCAATCTCTTTATAATCAAGAAAGGGACAGTAGTAGTAGCTGGGAGGAGCCGTGGGACAGAGATCCAGGTTTGGCAGAACGGGAAAGAGTTGAGCTGGAAAAGGATCTAACGATAAGTGAGATTAAATAGGCGCTACACGATTTAGCAATATGTAATGCAAGTATATAAGTGCATCGAAACTGAGATTTCACCTTGACTATCCTGATGGAGAAAGCGGCAATCCAACAAACCCAGCTGCACTGCTGTTATGTTGATTTTAAAGCAGCTTTTGACCGCGTACACCGGGCCATCTGTGGCAAAAATTAGAGTCCTGGGGCATAGCCCCGAACCTGTTAAACGCAATCGTGCAACTCCATTCGGAAACATGGATCAGAATTAAGTTGGGCGAAGGCTCCCACGTGTCCAGAAAAATCAGAACCAATTCGGCGTAAAACAAGGCTGTGTGCTGGCTCCGTTTCTTTTTAACTTGTTCATATGAGATCTATCTCCGTCACTAGACAGTGTCAACTGCCATTCCCCTCAATTAGATGGAACCTGCATCAGCAACCTGCTCTATGTCAATGACTTGGTGTTACTAAGTCATACAAAAGTGGGTCTACAAAGGCTTCTTGACAAATAATAATGTGTGTGTCTTGTAAAGCGCACTGCTGCCCTGAGGCGTCATGGCGCTGTAGACCGCTGGGGAACCCGTCCTGGCTATCCCTGAGAGATGGCCCCTACTGGGTATCTCCAAGGTGAAACCAGGCATCCCCGGCGAATGTGGGGGGCCGTTGTAGAGATGAGGCAAGCTAATGCCCAGAGTTTCCGAGTGTGATCCCTGGTTAGAGTAGGCACAGAGGCGAGAATTATCGAGTCCGCTGACCCTGGTCTACGACCCTGCGGCGCCGGGAATTGAACCCTGGTCCCGGGCCGTTCTCTGCTTCCGGGTCTGCCGCCTCTAACCAGTGAGCCACACCACTCCACAAACTGCTTCCCTACACTATAAGAAACTCCTTGGAATTGAACCTGTCCAAAACTAAAACAATATCTATAGGAAGCAAAAAAGGCCACATGGAGGGTGGTTTTAAAAAAAAAAATTGAATCAACATCTCACTATAAATATTTGGGTATTTTTTTGGACCGCTGATGCTCTTTTGTCAAACAAAAAGAAACGTTAAGGACCAAAGCCCTGTTATAACTACTTGGCCCAAGTCTAACTCCTATGCTGAAAGTGATGAAGGCGAGGATAATCAACTCTCTGTCGTATGGGCAAGAGATCATGAAGGGCACAACTAGTTCATTATTAACCAATTAGCAACCAAAATCTTTAAACATGCCTGCTGCCTACCATAATCAAGTTCACCATTGCAGGTCCGTCTTGAACTGAGCCTATTGGATCATCACGGCATCGAGGCCGGCGCATTTATAAAGTTCTGCAATAGACTGCGCAATTCAAGGGAGGGCTGCCTGGAGGAAAAACTTTGGCGAGAAATAGTGAAATGCCAGTCCAGTGTGAATCATTGTCAGCACCTGGATCTAGTTCTGTGCTGGTGCACTTCTTGTGTGATTTGTGGTATGTTGTGTGTGTTTTGTTCCTGAGTGATGAGGTTGTGCACTCCTGTTGTGTCTGTACTACCATTGACTTTCCACAGTTTGGCAGACAGGGTATGTGTGTTTCTGATGGAGTTCTGTGTGTGTTCCTGTAGTGTTTGTGTGTTGTATTTGGGCAGGCATCTGTACAGGCATCCCTATGTGTATGTTATGTTTGTGGCTACACCCAGGGTTTGTGTTTGTTTGTGTGTGTATGTGCTGGCAAGTATTGGCAGCCTTCAGTGTGAGTGGCAATGGTGTTGTGTGTTCCTTGTCAGCCACTCCTGCAGTGGCTGTCTCCCTGGTTGTTTGTTGTGTTGTGCAGGTTGAGGATTGAGCTCGCTTGT
Source organism: Lissotriton helveticus (assembly GCF_964261635.1). Classification (NCBI taxonomy): domain Eukaryota; kingdom Metazoa; phylum Chordata; class Amphibia; order Caudata; family Salamandridae; genus Lissotriton; species Lissotriton helveticus. The sequence goes on from NC_136059.1 coordinate 59,870,579, forward strand.
GGCTGTGGTTTTTGCTTGTTGTTGTGCATGGGGGTGCACAGGATGGGCACCTGGCCTGCGACTTGATGGGGTGTGTTGATGTGTGGTTGAGGGTGGTGTGTCTCTGTGGTCTTTGTGCCCTGCCCATGCCTTGAACTGGCCCAGCCTTCTGCATTGTGCGCATGTGTTGACCGCTGCAGTGACATGACTGGGACCGGGACGTTGCTGAAAGTTCGCGGTCAATGTGTGTCCAAGATGCAGTGGGGTGACTTGGTGGCAGGTGGGTCATGTGTAGGTGCACTTGTGGATGTGTTGTTGCCCCCAGCAGGGTGTCTGTTGTGGATTTGATCAATACAGTGAGCAACCCGATATACCCTTGAGGGCTTGGGTGTAAAATGATAGAACGGGTAGGAAATGCCTCCAAGGGAGTTTGTTAAACAGAAATAATTAGGTATTTGAGAACTAATTTAGTAGGATACTTAATAATCCTAGGTTGAGTTTAGTTCAGGTAATCTTACATAAACCAACATAAATACATTCAACAATAAACATAAAACAACAGACATCTGTATAGGCAAAATCTTGAATTTTATCAAAAAAGTCACAAAGGGTTATAAAATACAAATATATATACACACATATATACACCGGCGTACAGGAAAAGTATAATAAATTGAAATTGATTTCTCTGTAAAACCTGTAGACACCTATCCAAAAATTCAATATTCTAAATTCTTGTTGGATAAGGAGCACTGTCGACGTTTCGGTCTCTTATGGGTGACTCCTTGAGACCATCATCAGGACTGATCATAGATATTTTCAATACCCTTGTTCTGTTGGATCACAAAGTGGTAGGCAAAATGCTCGATGGCAGATGAATAGACTAACCCAAATGAGTCTATATGTAGAAACCTTGTCTCAAAACCGATGAGGTAGATTGGAACATCTATCGAGGGTTTATAGACGAATCTTAATTAAATCCACAGCATGGACGATATATGGAAATATCGCTGTAAAAAGGTCCTCAGAATTTAAAGCAGTTGCCAATCTTTAAATAAATTACGCCAACCTATGCAGTGTGATACTCTTTAGCTTATTAAGATATCGGGATCGTCTGAAGATCGATCTGTTAGGGAGTCTTGCTCAATTCGAAAACCAAACGCCACTATGGAACGTGGATTTGGACCCTGTGTAAGCCTGTGTGTTGTGTGTTGTATTTGTGTAGTTGCTCATTAGATGATAGTGCTGTAGCAGGTACAGCACCGGAAACACATGTAGAGCTGGGTCCATAGTGGTCGTGACCAGGTGGTGTGGACCGGGTCTCTGCTATCGCGCTCTGCTATCGAGTTTCCGCCTTCTACGGTTGGGCGGTGTCTCCGCTGAGGTGCGTCTGCTTGTTTGGGCCATCCTAATTTGTGGAGCGGGTGGACGTCATTCCGCACGGCGCTGAGTCTCCATTGGCTCCCACTGCCACGGTGGCGGGCGCACTTTGATGGTGGTGCACGTCGCTCTTTGGTGGACGGGAATTGACCTATGTTTTGCAATACTAATATGGCGGACGGTGTTCCCGCTGCTCGTGGGCGGAAAAGGGCATTTTTCCACCCCGCCAGGACTGCAGTGGTGCTACCTCCCGACATCCTAATGGACCCCCTAGTCTCTGGACTCTATTTATAAGTCTGGCTATCTTAACTTTTTTATTCCTGCAGTTATGTGGGTTAGAGCTGCACTTAACTGTCATGTGTGACAACTTAATATTGACTCACCTGACATTCTAGCCATGGAGCTGAATAGCACAACCATGCCAAGTATAGTTAGGGGCATATTTACAAGGGCTTTATCTCCGCTTTTTTGGCTTACAAAGCCTAAAAATCTGAGATAAAACCAGAGTCCTATTTACAAGAGGGTGCTAACATGCATAATTGCATGTTAGCACCCTTTTCCCAAACGCCTCCCTTTGCATCTCCAATGAGAAGCAAAGTGGGCATTAGTGGTCGTACCCCAGATGGACCACCTTGTAAATATCGCTAATGTTTACAGTGCGATATTTACAAGCCAGCCCAAATGATTTTAGCACACATTAGATTGTGGTGAAAACTGCAGTTTTGGCCAAAATCTAACGTCTGCTAAAATCCTGACTTAGCCATCCCTAACATAGGGAGTGGATTATGCTGATACGACCCTGTGGGTTGTATTAGCAAAGTTATTGCCTTTTTGCAGGGAACATCGCTGGAAAACCAGTCATGTTCCCTGCAAATGGACGGTGACCTCCCTATCTCTGGAATTTTTATCGCCCTGGAGTAATGCTTTGTTAATTACGCGCTACCAGGGCGATAAATACCAGAGATGGACGCAATAATAAAACTATGGCTCAGCTCAGCAAGCGATGATTATCGCTGGCCGTTGTTAATATGCCCCTTATTTTTTATGTCTCTGTCAGAGGGACCAGAGGTGGTGGGGTGTCTGGCACCCTCCAAGTCATAGAAAGTTATCTTGAACAGTGTTCTGACCAGCAGTATCTCATCTTGGAGGGTGATTTTAACACAACCTTTAAGTCCCTCAACAATGATGATGTTCACCTAATAAAAGAAGAGGATTCGGGTTGAGCCTTTCCCCTTCAGGATATTCTGCCAATCCACTGCTGGTCACAACTAGCTCTACAACTAATGGCCCTAACTATTGAGCTTGAGCTCAGGAATGCTAATGGCTGAACATAATCTAATTCAATAGGAGCCCCCGCGTACATCAAACTTCAACACATGAGTAGAATTGATTATATTTTAATTGACCCAAGGTTATGGCCATCTGTCATGGACATGCTAGTTCCTGAAAGGTTGGAAAGCATTCACAACTCCCTCTCCGTGTCCATGCAGGCTTGTTCTGAGAGCATTTTTCCAGTCCCCGGCCCACTTTGTCATACAAGGACTTTGTACTGACATCTGACATACGCTGCCTAAAGTAGAGTTGAGTGGTAGATCGCCCAGACATTCTGTTGATCCTAAATGCTGACCTCAAAAAAGTTCTGGTGCAAATTGAGGGTGGCCGATCTGTTGCCTCTTATCAATTGATTTCTATTCATATTCTCTTTTTTGATCTTATTATATCTTAATTTTCTTTTTCTGAAGAGTCCCAGGTTTAACAAATAATATCATAATCTTCATAGCATACCTTTGGCCAGGAAAGCTTACAGGTTGGCCATGATCCATGTCAAACAGCACCAGGAAGAGAAGTGCTGGAGTGCCCTTCAGGACACCTATACTGATAGAGATCTAACTTGTTTTTGGCAGCTTGTTTCCCAGGGTGGTACTTTATCTGCATTGGAACCTTCTAACAACTGTACTCCTTCTGATTGGGTTGACTACTTTCAAAAACTATACTCTGACGACTTCTTGGGTATCACCAAGGACACCACTCCTACTCTCCCTTGCCGTCTACACCATTGTTTAACATTTCTGATATTGCTCATTCTTTATCAGATGTTACCAGGGGATGGGCCTCAGTGCTGGAGGATGTCCTGGCTGATGGGGTTTTTTATCTGACCAGGCGGTTTTGGCCCGCTACATTTTAGCCGTTGCTAACACATTCGCTGGAGGGGCTCCGATTTCCATTTTTTTGAAGAATGCTGGATTTTGGAATACGCACAGTTACAAATACTTTTTGAAGACAGTCAATTAGACTAATAGGACTATAGTTGCAATGATGAGACATGTCTCCTTTTTTGTAAATTGGTAATCAAATTACCAATTTACAAATAAGGAGACAGGTCTCAACATTGCAACTATAGTCCTATTAGTCTAATTGACTGTCTTCAAAAAGTATTTGTAACTGTGCGTATTCCAAAATCCAGGAATGGATATATGAGAAAGATATTCTTAGCCCTTTCCAAGCAGACTTTTGGATGAAAGCCTCCACTTTTGCTCAGTCCTTTCAGTTCTTTCTGATCTATTTGTTGACTGCTATAATTCGCAATGGCAGCCTTTACATTGCCTTAGTCTATTTAAAATCCGCTTTTGACTTGGTCCCACCCCGACTCTCTGGCAGGCTCTTATTGACTTGAACATGTCCCTGAATATCTTGTTCTTTGTGATATGCCTCCATGATAGCAACTTTGCACGCATAAGGTGGGGGAAGCAGGATCTGTTGACCAACAGGATTTCAGTCCTTAGAGGTGTTCACCAGGGCTGCATCCTGGCCCCCAAACTCTCTTCATTACATCTCAACCCCATTGTGCCATTTTTTCCTCAAGTTGATGCAGATGCTCTCACGATGGCCTGGGTAAAAATTCTTATTTTTTTATTTGTTGACAACACGTTGATGATCTCCAAGACCCCGAGTGAGCTTCAGAAACTTCTGACACATTTTGATGAGTTCTTCCTCACCTGTGACTTGAAAGTCAACACAACTAAAACTAAACAGAAGTTATTTGACCCTCACAAATCTCATAAAAGGAGCATTATCTAAGGGGAGGTACCCTTAGAGAAGGTGGACTTTTTTACCTACCTGGGTGTCATAATTAGTAGTTGTATGTTCTAGAAATCCCAAGTCAACAAAGTAGCCCTCATGCTCAAACAAAACTCGGGCAGTACTTAAAGAGTTTTGTGCCTCCTATACTTAAACAACATCACCTGTGCTTTGCCTTTTGTAAGCCCAAGGTATTGGGTTTGGCCCTTTATGGGTCAGAGCTGTCAGGCTCTACCTACATTGAGGTACTAACCAGAGGGTAAAATAAATTCCTGCAAAACAATTACCCTCCTAGTACCCCTTTGTACCCGCTTCTTAGGTACCTGAGAGCACGCGGGTTTGCAGACAACGTCAGGTTACACACTCTCCTGTATTGGAGACGTTTGTGGACTATCCCAGAACATGGCCACTGCGCTATCGCCCTACAAGATGTCATGAAATTGATAAATTCCCTAAGGCCCCCTGGATTTTGAATATTAAGGAGTTGGTTTACTCTCTTGGGCTGTCCAAACTTTGCGAGTCATCAGCGGTCACTCGTTTACCGTCTAACGATTCGCTGAAGCACGACAATGACTCTAGGAAGGCTGCTTCCTCCAGCAGTCCAGTGATTTCCTTGACTTTAAGTTTCGTTGTGGGTATGATTTTTTTGGGGGGATTAGGTGACCGCTGCCATGGATAAGAAGCTTTACTTCTGAGATCGTTTACCTCAAAATGGTTTTGTGGGGAGTGGACATCTGTGCTGTTTATAGTCCCGTAGTAGAAAGTGTTGTGCATGTCTTGTTTGTTTGCCCAGGTTATTTCTGCCCCTTAGACTTTGGCTAGCACCTATTTGTATGCTTTTGGGTGTGTGTAGTTGTTCTTTTGCCTTTTCGTATTTTGAGGACTGACTGCCGCTTAACATATGCCTTTCCTGTTGCCAATATTCCTGCGGTTTATGTGGATACTTAGAAGAAAGGTACTCCCCCTTCCTTAGTACTAGGATGACTTCTGTGTCCTTTCATTATTTTTTACTATGTATATCAGTTATGTGCACTTTTTGCACCCTTTTGTATTTTAATGCTATTTTGTGTGTGTATGCTATCATTCACTGTTTTAACAATAGATTCTGGTTTGCACTTTTTATATACCATGAATTCTTCTCATGTGGATTAGCATTGTTTTATCTATCTATTATGTATTTTTATTTGCATTTACACTTTTATGGACCTGGTGGCCAAAATATAGTTATTTGAACTGAACTGAGCACATTTTGCCTTTCAAAGGGTGAAAAGACAGCAGTTTAAGGGATTTGAGTATTCTCTGTAAACAAGTATAATCTGTTGTCTTTTGTCTTACTTTACCGAATGCTCTTTCTGGACAGGCTCACCTGGCAAGCACAGAATAATTTGTGAGATAGAAAAGAAGCCAATTATCCAGGCCAAGTTAACAGAGACTGTTGACTGGTGGCAGCTGTGAAGCGTTCACACTGCCGGGTCCCTGAGGTACTCTCCTCAGCTCCTACTCCCGCTCTCCTAATGAAGAGTGACCTGTCCCCAGTGAGCTCCTATTCTTGGTCTCCGCAGGCGGTCCCCACAGTCCTTATCACCTTCAGAGCTCAGCCAACAGTCCCATCCACTTGACAAGAAGCTGGAATGAAAGAAGCTGTAGTTTTATCCCTGCATGGAAGCCGTGTTTCACACACTCATGCATGTCACCTCTAAACACCACATCCCAGTTCAAGGCACGAGCACTTTACCATGCACTGTGTTCTTATAAAAGATCTGTGCTGGTATAAGTGTTCCTTTAAATAATGTTATTTTACATTGTCTAATTGAGGTGATATAAAATGGTATATGAAGTACATAGAGAAGGCGCAAGTTTAAGTTAATGTAGTGTGGCTACTGAGTTAAATACACGGTATATGGAGGTGTGTAAATTATAATATTGGAAGGTATTGCGCAAATGATTAATATATAAATTAAAAAATCTATATTTTTCGTACTTATTTGTGACTAAAGAATAATGTGAAATTAATTTAAATGTGATGGATAAATTATGAATGTAATGTATACCATATCTTAAGGATTTCAAATGTGTGTGTATTTTTTGTTGTAAAGTATACTGTCAGGGTATAATATTGTAGAGTGGAGTAGGGTGAAGATGAGTCGAGTCGAATGTACTACAGTGGAGTGGTGTACAGTGGAGTGGCATAGAGTGTAGTGTAATACAGTGGAGGGGTGTACAGTTGAATAGCATAGAGTGAAGTGGTGTACAGTTGAGTGGCATAGAGTGGAGTGGCGTAGAGTGGAGTGGCGTATAGTGGAGTGGGGTAAAGTAGAATGGGGTTTTTGAAAACATTTTGTGCAAGAAATATTGTGATACAAAAAAATGGAGGCAGATTTTCAAGAAACTGACGCATCTACATAGACGCATCAGTTTCCCTGTGCCAGCCTGCAATACCTTATGCCACCATGGATGCACCATAATTACAATACGGCACACCATGGTGCAAGGATTGACAGGTGTGCCAGAAAATCTGACATATCAGTTGGCCCAAACGACACGCATTGCTGGAGTCATGTTGCAAGCACAACGTGACTCCAGCAATGCATGTTGAACGGCGTCACTCCTTACACTTGCTTCAAGCAGGTTTAGGGTTTTGACGCAGTCGCGTCCTAGAAGTGGTGCAGGGAAGTTTTATAGATTTCACTGTGTGACTCTTACGATGCGTTCCTGCATGGGAACGCCCACCCTGCATACATTATACCTGGCGCACGTATAATGTGACGCAGGACTTTACAATTTGCCGCATCTCCCTAGACGTGTCACGTTGTAAATTGGCCGCATTGTTTACACCGCTGCTGCTTCAGAAAAGTGATGCAATGGGGGTGCAAAAGTGCTGCAAGGGGCTTGTAAATCTGCCCAATTGTGTCAAGAATATAGGGATGCCAAAAATATCATCGACAAGAATCTCAAAGTTAAGAATATTTTTTTAAGTGTGGTTATTAATATCATTGTTAAAAATATTGGTTTCAAAAACATTGCATGTAATTTGTAGGTCTTATTTTGTGTGTCATTTATTGTAGTCTATTTGATTATATATGTTTAATGATTTTTTATTTGTGTTTTTAGTAAGATAATTTAATAATTATGAAATTGTTGAAATTAGTATTTTTAGTTTTTATATCTGAAAATCCTAGATTTATATTTTTCATTGAGAAGATATTGGAGGGCTTTTTTATGAGATCTCTGCATCACGTTTGCACCAACTAAAGTGGTATATGAGGGACACGGGCCCTTGTTTTGAATCATGATGCCACGTAAAGCCACCCTGTGTGGGCTCATATATCGTGAGTCAGTGAAAGCCGCAAAAAGCACTGCAACACCTCACCCTGTGCCCGGAAGCCATTCTGGGTGGGTTTTCCCATGCAACAGCCATGGAATTTGATGCTGCCCCATATTTAAAAAGTCATGTAAACCTGCGGAAGTGCCAGATCCGTACGCCGCCCGAGGTGCATGTGTGATGATTAAATATGAGAAATATGTTTATTTCTCTTTGTTGTTTCCTCTTTCACACTTACGAAGAGGAACATGCCTCTTAGGATTATGTTTGTGCAGTAGGATGCCCCTTTCTGCAGAAAAACAATCTTGCAAGAGTTCCTACATTGGCGCTAGAGGGCCAGCGCAGGGAGAAATGACAAGAATGCATCATACAGTTTAAATACGGTGCCTTTCTGCCCTTTCACTTTGGTGTAGCTCAGCTGCCCTTGCTAAAATCTCGTAAATGAGGGCCTCGGTTTTTAGGGGATAAGGGTGAGAAGATTATTAAAACGTGGATAATTTAATTTAAATTTAATGTTCATTATTTTACTGATATGCAAATTAGTAAAATAAAGTTAGCAAATTCTCTTTTCACATTAATCCTTTTAATAAATACTTGTTTATAATAATGTTGAATATATGTTCAGTCTATTAAATAAATACTTATGATTTAATTGGTAAAATAAATAATACAATTTACACATTTATGAAAATAAAAATATATCAAAAATTCATAATGATTTCACATTTATACATATTTGAATTCAATATAAGTTTTCTGTTTTAATTGTGAAAACGTTTTGTATATTCAAAAAAACCAACATACTCTTTTTTATATTTACATTTATTTGACATGTTCTTGAAATTTGAAATCAGCACTTCTCTGAACGATACCGAGACCGTCTATTGTTTTATGGCTCTGACCCAGGCCTTTTCACCTCGCAAAGCCTCTCCTTCTCCCCGCTCCAGGTGCAAGGCAGCCTGGCGCTCTCTCCACCTCTCCCCTGGGGCACGACCTCCCTCAACTTTTCTCACCTCTCCCAGATCCAGGCAGGCAATTCACATTCTGCTGAGACACACAAAAAAGTCTAAAGCACAAACTCAGCCATTTTCTGAAACAGCGGTTTCTGGATACACAGCGACAAAACCCTCTACCCAAAAAGATGCAATATACTGTTGTGAGTTCAGACATATAAAACTTCACTGTTCCATTTCCATTTCTTGGGAAATTAGGCTAACAATACCACACCCAGCCTTCCCAATTCTGTCCTATGGATAGGATGGCCTTTCACCAGGGAAAATTAAATGGCGTATTTTCCACTGCCAGGGCCTAGCACCCACACTGGCATTGGTCATGCCTTTTACCTACACTGCACCCTGCCTAGGGGTTACCCAGGTCATCCTACAGGGGTGCCCCATGTGTATGCAAAAGGGAGTCAGGCCTGACAAGTGGTAGCACTTGTGAGGACAACATGCTAATTTAGCATAATGCGCTCAGGCCCTACACTGAAGACCTATGTTCCCTCTCTGCGCATTTCTTTAGTACTAGCCCTGGCACACACAGTGTACATCACTTAGGGATCTTGCTAGTGAGGCACAAATACAAACCAGAGACAAGCAATCACCACTACAAGTTATAGAGGGAACATCTGTCCTTCCACAATGATTAGCAGTGGCAGGTACCTTCACAACTATCTGTCAGGAAAACGGTCTGGGGGAAAGCAAAAAGTTTAAGTGAATTTTAGCCAACAAGGCCAAGTCCTATACATATTTAGGCCACAAACTGCCTGAAGGGACTAGAAAATTACTACCCAACAGAATATCCACCATCACCCATTTTCTCCGAACAGGCACACAAAAAGAGGTCCGGGCTTTGCTGGGGGTGGCGGGATACTGTCACCACTGGATCATAAACTTCCCCGGATTGCCAAGCCATCACAAGCACTAACACACAAAGAGGTCTCAGACATGGTACCTTGGCCACAGTGACAGGACTGTGACCAGGCATTCCACAAGCTCAAAAACAAACTCAGCGGAGCACCAGCACTAGGTATCCCAAATTACAGCGAAGACTTCCACCTGTTCTGCCATGAGAAGGGAGGGTGCTCACTAGGGGTGTTAAGTCAAAAGCACAGATCCTATAACCACCCAGTGGTGTTCTACTCATCCCCACTAGACCCAGAGGCCTCTGTGCCCCCGCATTGCCTCCGGGCAGTGGCGGCAGCAGCAATGGTGGTAGAACAGTTTGAAAATATAGTTCTGGTACACGACATGGTTTAGCATGTTCCCCATACAGTGGACACACTGCTTACATCCACTAAGACTCAGCACCTAACAAACACACGTCTTACTAGGTATGAGCTGATACTATTAGCACCACACATTGCCATCAAGAGATGCACCACTTTGAACCTAGCATGCCTTTTGACAACAGTACAGTAGCTGGATGATCTAGAGTCAGATGATGCCTTTCACGATTGTACATTAGCTATTGACAGACACACAAAGGTGCGCCCAGACTTGAAAGACCACCACTACCAGATGCCCAAGGGGACTTGTTTGTAGATGGGGCATGCCTTAGGGACACACAAGAGACATTGCAGGCTTCCTATGCAGTAGGTACTGCTAATAAACTACTGGAAGGGGGAAGCTTGACAGCTGCCAAAAACGCACAAGCTGCCAAACATGTGGCACTAACGAGGGCATGCACATTGCATGAAGGAAAAAGAACAACCATATACACAGACAGCCAGTATACCTTCAGGGCGGTCTATGACTTGGGCCAGCTGTGATCAATGGGAGGCTGCCTGACACCAGCAGGCGAACACATACAACAAGAGCAATTGATCAGTGACCTCCTCCAAGCCCTGTTATTGCCATCAAAAGTGGCTATCTTTAACCGGGCCGGTCCTCGGATGCTTGTTTCCGTTCTGGGAAGGACATGGCTTTTGTAGTTCGGACTGGACTGTTCCCATGGGGCACAGGGTCAGCGCTGATTTGCATATCGCCATTGTCTAACCCAGGGTGGTGTGGAGTGGAAAAACGATGGATTTGGGCCCAGATCTTTGGACTGGGGTGAATGTGTGACATTGATCCACATTCTGTCCATCATTGATGTGTTTGCAGTTACCGCTCTAAGTGTACTGGGGAGGCTCAGACGTGAGTCCCAGTTACTCCACACCACTGGAATCAAGCTAGCCGGGCTGATGAGAGGTGTTACCTCGAAACCGGGCCGGTCCTCGGATGCTTGTTTCCGTTCTGGGAAGGACATGGCTTTTGTAGTTCGGACTGGACTGTTCCCATGGGGCACAGGGTCAGCGCTGATTTGCATATCGCCATTGTCTAACCCAGGGTGGTGTGGAGTGGAAAAACGATGGATTTGGGCCCAGATCTTTGGACTGGGGTGAATGTGTGACATTGATCCACATTCTGTCCATCATTGTTGTGTTTGCAGTTACCGCTCTAAGTGTACTGGGGATGCTCAGACGTGAGTCCCAGTTACTCCACACCACTGGAATCAAGCTAGCCGGGCTGATGAGAGGTGTTACCTCGAAACCGGGCCGGTCCTCGGATGCTTGTTTCCGTTCTGGGAAGGACATGGCTTTTGTAGTTCGGACTGGACTGTTCCCATGGGGCACAGGGTCAGCGCTGATTTGCATATCGCCATTGTCTAACCCAGGGTGGTGTGGAGTGGAAAAACGATGGATTTGGGCCCAGATCTTTGGACTGGGGTGAATGTGTGACATTGATCCACATTCTGTCCATCATTGTTGTGTTTGCAGTTACCGCTCTAAGTGTACTGGGGATGCTCAGACGTGAGTCCCAGTTACTCCACACCACTGGAATCAAGCTAGCCGGGCTGATGAGAGGTGTTACCTCGAAACCGGGCCGGTCCTCGGATGCTTGTTTCCGTTCTGGGAAGGACATGGCTTTTGTAGTTCGGACTGGACTGTTCCCATGGGGCACAGGGTCAGCGCTGATTTGCATATCGCCATTGTCTAACCCAGGGTGGTGTGGAGTGGAAAAACGATGGATTTGGGCCCAGATCTTTGGACTGGGGTGAATGTGTGACATTGATCCACATTCTGTCCATCATTGTTGTGTTTGCAGTTACCGCTCTAAGTGTACTGGGGATGCTCAGACGTGAGTCCCAGTTACTCCACACCACTGAAATCAAGCTAGCCGGGCTGATGAGAGGTGTTACCTCGAAACCGGGCCGGTCCTCGGATGCTTGTTTCCGTTCTGGGAAGGACATGGCTTTTGTAGTTTGGACTGGACTGTTCCCATGGGGCACAGGGTCAGCGCTGATTTGCATATCGCCATTGTCTAACCCAGGGTGGTGTGGAGTGGAAAAACGATGGATTTGGGCCCAGATCTTTGGACTGGGGTGAATGTGTGACATTGATCCACATTCTGTCCATCATTGTTGTGTTTGCAGTTACCGCTCTAAGTGTACTGGGGATGCTCAGACGTGAGTCCCAGTTACTCCACACCACTGGAATCAAGCTAGCCGGGCTGATGAGAGGTGTTACCTCGAAACCAGGCCGGTCCTCGGATGCTTGTTTCCGTTCTGGGAAGGACATGGCTTTTGTAGTTCGGACTGGACTGTTCCCATGGGGCACAGGGTCAGCGCTGATTTGCATATCGCCATTGTCTAACCCAGGGTGGTGTGGAGTGGAAAAACGATGGATTTGGGCCCAGATCTTTGGACTGGGGTGAATGTGTGACATTGATCCACATTCTGTCCATCATTGTTGTGTTTGCAGTTACCGCTCTAAGTGTACTGGGGATGCTCAGACGTGAGTCCCAGTTACTCCACACCACTGGAATCAAGCTAGCCGGGCTGATGAGAGGTGTTACCTCGAAACCGGGCCGGTCCTCGGATGCTTGTTTCCGTTCTGGGAAGGACATGGCTTTTGTAGTTCGGACTGGACTGTTCCCATGGGGCACAGGGTCAGCGCTGATTTGCATATCGCCATTGTCTAACCCAGGGTGGTGTGGAGTGGAAAAACGATGGATTTGGGCCCAGATCTTTGGACTGGGGTGAATGTGTGACATTGATCCACATTCTGTCCATCATTGTTGTGTTTGCAGTTACCGCTCTAAGTGTACTGGGGATGCTCAGACGTGAGTCCCAGTTACTCCACACCACTGGAATCAAGCTAGCCGGGCTGATGAGAGGTGTTACCTCGAAACCGGGCCGGTCCTCGGAAGCTTGTTTCCGTTCTGGGAAGGACATGGCTTTTGTAGTTCGGACTGGACTGTTCCCATGGGGCACAGGGTCAGCGCTGATTTGCATATCGCCATTGTCTAACCCCGGGTGGTGTGGAGTGGAAAAACGATGGATTTGGGCCCAGATCTTTGGACTGGGGTGAATGTGTGACATTGATCCACATTCTGTCCATCATTGTTGTGTTTGCAGTTACCGCTCTAAGTGTACTGGGGATGCTCAGACGTGAGTCCCAGTTACTCCACACCACTGGAATCAAGCTAGCCGGGCTGATGAGAGGTGTTACCTCGAAACCGGGCCAGTCCTCGGATGCTTGTTTCCGTTCTGGGAAGGACATGGCTTTTGTAGTTTGGACTGGACTGTTCCCATGGGGCACAGGGTCAGCGCTGATTTGCATATCGCCATTGTCTAATCCAGGGTGGTGTGGAGTCGAAAAACGATGGATTTGGGCCCATATCTTTGGACTGGGGTGAATGTGTGACATTGATCCACATTCTGTCCATCATTGTTGTGTTTGCAGTTACCGCTCTAAGTGTACTGGGGATGCTCAGACGTGAGTCCCAAATACTCCACACCACTGGAATCAAGCTAGCCGGGATGATGAGAGGTGTTACCTCGAAACCGGGCCGGTCCTCGGATGCTTGTTTCCGTTCTGGGAAGGACATGGCTTTTGTATTTCGGACTGGACTGTTCCCATGGGGCACAGGGTCAGCGCTGATTTGCATATCGCCATTGTCTAACCCAGGGTGTTGTGGAGTGGAAAAACGATGGATTTGGGCCCAGATCTTTGGACTGGGGTGAATGTGTGACATTGATCCACATTCTGTCCATCATTGTTGTGTTTGCAATTACCGCTCTAAGTGTACTGGGGATGCTCAGACGTGAGTCCCAGTTACTCCACACCACTGGAATCAAGCTAGCCGGGCTGATGAGAGGTGTTACCTCGCAACCGGGCCGGTCCTCGGATGCTTGTTTCCGTTCTGGGAAGGACATGGCTTTTGTAGTTCGGACTGGACTGTTCCCATGGGGCACAGGGTCAGCGCTGATTTGCATATCGCCATTGTCTATCCCAGGGTGGTGTGGAGTGGAAAAACGATGGATTTGGGCCCAGATCTTTGAACTGGGGTGAATGTGTGACATTGATCCACATTCTGTCCATCATTGTTGTGTTTGCAGTTACCGCTCTAAGTGTACTGGGGATGCTCAGACATGAGTCCCAGTTACTCCACACCACTGGAATCAAGCTAGCCGGGCTGATGAGAGGTGTTACCTCGAAACCGGGCCGGTCCTCGGATGCTTGTTTCCGTTCTGGGAAGGACATGGCTTTTGTAGTTCGGACTGGACTGTTCCCATGGGGCACAGGGTCAGCGCTGATTTGCATATCGCCATTGTCTAACCCAGGGTGGTGTGGAGTGGAAAAACGATGGATTTGGGCCCATATCTTTGGACTGGGGTGAATGTGTGACATTGATCCACATTCTGTCCATCATTGTTGTGTTTGCAGTTACCGCTCTAAGTGTACTGGGGATGCTCAGACGTGAGTCCCAGTTAATCCACACCACTGGAATCAAGCTAGCCGGGCTGATTAGAGGTGTTACCTCGAAACCGGGCCGGTCCTCGGATGCTTGTTTCCGTTCTGGGAAGGACATGGCTTTTGTAGTTCGGACTGGACTGTTCCCATGGGGCACAGGGTCAGCGCTGATTTGCATATCGCCATTGTCTAACCCAGGGTGGTGTGGAGTGGAAAAACGATGGATTTGGGCCCAGATATTTGGACTGGGGTGAATGTGTGACATTGATCCACATTCTGTCCATCATTGTTGTGTTTGCAGTTATCTTTAAATGTACAGCACACACCTCAGCCAAGACCTGTGTGTCAAAAGGAAATGCATTTGTTGATGGAGAGACACAGAGAATAGCATTGATAGGCTGTCAGCTGGCTATGGTAAAGATAATAAGCCACAACAATAAAACAGATATTACCAATGATTCATTACATTTTGATCCTATAGACAGTCAGAGCAAAGTGGAGGAAAGTGAAAAGGAGGAATGGGTAAAAGATGGGTGTGTGCAAACAAAGGAATGATTATGGACAGGGCCTAATGGAAAAATATGCCTACCTTCATCCATGCTTCCCCCCATGGCATCCCGTTTTCATTGTCCCTCACACGTTGGTTGGGACGGCATGATCAGGATATTTTCCTAATGTTGGGACAGCGGCAAGTTTTGTCAAATAGGAGAGAAACTTAGCATACAATGCACTCTCTGTGCACAGTATAATACTGGGATGGGAACACCAACTGCACCTGGCCACTTCCCACCATCCCTCAGACTTCAAAAGGCCTATCCAACAAAGAACTGTGATGCACATACTGTTTCTAAATGCCTCCTACAAGACTTAATGCCATGCTTTGGAATTCCATCCCTTCTGAGCTCCGACAATGGACCTGCGTTCATTTCCTATGTCATAGGGGGAATATAGAAGGGGCTTGGGGTCACACGAAAGTTACACTGTGCCAGTCACCCACCAGCAGCAGGTGCTGTGGGGAGGAAGAATGGGGTGTTGAAGAAAAATATTGGAAAAATGTGTGCATCAACTGAACTTTCATGAGTGGATGCACTACCACTAGCCCTGCTGGCAATGAGAAGCACACCGGATAGGTTGACAAAGCTCAGCCCCCACAAAATAGTTTTTGGCCGCCCCATTAACATTGCAGGTTATATGCCCACAGCTCCACTATCGAAAATAGACAATTTGCTTTTAGGTTACTGTAAGAAATTAACAGAGACCTAACGTTATCTTCATCACCAGGTTCTGCAAGCTCTTCCAGAAGCAGCAATTCCACCACCACAAAACCCACACCCAACAACACTGCCTCCAGCCAAAGTGGAAGGGACCGCACCAGGTCCTTTTAATGACAGCAACAGCCGCCAAGTGTGAAGGGCTGATATCCTGGAAACACAGATCCCACACCAATCAATCAATCAATCAATATATTAGTAAAGTGCACTCAGCATCCATGAGGGTCTCAAGGCGCTGAGGTGGGGGGTGCTGCTATTGCTCGATTAGCCAGGTCTTGAGGAGTAGCCTCCTGAAGGTTAGCAGGTCCTGGGTCTGTTGTAGGAGCAGGGGGAGGGTGTTTCAGGTCTTGGCAGCGAGGTGGGAGAAGGATCTTCCGCCGGTAGTTGCTCTTCAAATCTGAGGTACGGTGGCGGGGGTGAGATCAGCTGAGCAGAGCTGGCAGTTCGGGGTGTAGAAGTAGAGTCGTCTGTTGAGGTAAGCCGGACGGTGTTGAAGAGTGCCTTGTGTGCGTGGCTGAGGAGCTTGAAAGTTATCCTCTTGTTGATGGAGAGCCAGTGTAGGCCTCTCAGAATGGGAGTGGTATGGCTGTGGCGGGGTACGTCGAGGATCAGGCGTGCAAAGGCGTTCTGTATATGTTGTAGTCATTTCAGGAGATTGGCCAGTGCTCCCATGTAGAGGGTGTTTCTGTAGTCTAGCCTGCTACTGACGATGGGCTGGGTGACTGTTCTTCTTGTTTCGGAGGGTATCCATCTGTGGATCTTGCAGAGCATGCGGAAGGTGTTGAAGCAGGAGGATGAGACGGTGTTGACTTGGTTGGTCATGGAGATTGTTGAGTCAAGGATGATTCCCAGGTTGCCTACGTGGTCGGTGGGTGTCGGTGCTGCTCCCAGTGCGGTCAGCCACCAAGAGTCATCCCAGGCTGGGGGATTGGAATCGAGGATGATGAGCTCCGTCTTGTCTGAGTTCAGCTTCAGGTGGCTGCTCTTCATCCATTCGACGACGGCCTTCATTCCTTCGTGGAGGTTGGATTTTTCAGTGAGGGGGTCCTTGGTGAGGGAGAGGATCAGTTGGGTGTTGTCGGCATAGGAGATGATGTTGAGGTCGTGCAGTCGGGCGACATGAGCGAGTGAGGCCATGTAGATGTTGAACAGTGTCGGGCTGAGGGATGATCCTTGAGGTACGCCACAGATGATCTCGGAGGCTTTGGATCGGAATGGGGGAGGCGGATGCTCTGGGTTCTGCTGGAGAGGAAGGAGGTGGTCCATTCCAGAGCCTTGTCTTGGATCTCTTCGATGTGGAGGTGTGTGCATAGGGTGCAATGGCAGACTGTATCGAAGGCGGCTGAGAGGTCCAAGAGGATGAGGGCTGCGGTTTTGCGATTGTCCAGCAGGGTCCTGATGTCATCGGTGGTGGCTATGAGGGCAGTTTCGGTGCTGTGATTTCTGCTGAACCCTGATTGGGACGGGTCCAGGATGTTGTTCTCTTCGAGGTAGCAAATCAGTTGTTTGTTGACTATCTTTTCAATTACTTTAGCCAGGAACGGGGTCAAGGAGATGGGCCAAAAGTTCTTGAGGTCTCTCGTGTCTGCCTTGGTTTTCTTGAGCAGGGCATTGATCTCGGCATGCTTCCAGCTCTACAAAAAGGTTGCAGTCTCAAGGGAGATGTTGATGACTTTGCAAAGGTGAGGGGGGGCGATGGTGGCACTGGCTTTGTTGAAGATGTGGTGCGGGCATTTGTCTGACAGTGAGCTGGAGTGGATTGTGCTCATGGTTTTGATGGTGTTGTCATAGTTTACGTTAGCCAGGCGAGTAGGGGTCGTAATCGATGGTGGGTGTGGGATCTGAGGTGTTGGTGGCTGTCAGGGCGGTCTCGGTTGTTGAAGCTGTCATGGATGTCGGCGATCTTACGGTGGAAGAAGGTGGCGAGGGAGTCGCACAGGTCTTGTGATGATGGGATTTTGTTGGTGTTGGAGCTGGGGTTGGAGAGTTCATTCACGATGTTGAAGAGCTCCTTGCTGTTGTGTGTGTTGTTGATGAGGTGGTATTTGAAGGAGGTCCTCTTGGCGGATTTGATCAGGTGATGGTGTCTGTGGATGGCGTTCTTGTAGTCTGCATGGCTGTCCGGTGTCTGTTCGTGGTGCCATTTCTTCTCAAGTTTCCGGCAAGTTTGTTTGAAGGCCTGGAGGGCTGAGGTGAACCAGCTGGCTCTCTTGTCAGTGCGTCTGTTGGAGGGTATCTTGGGCGGGGCGAGGGTGTTGGCGCAGTCACCAATCCAGCGCCTGAGGTTGCGGGTGGCGGAGTCGGTGTCAGTGGGGTCGGCAGGGGGGCTTTGGGCACGGCAGGTGTTCAGCTGGTGTGCGGTGACTTTGCTCCAGCTGTGGCGGGGGATCTGTTGGGTGCCATGGTGCATGGTGGGTTTCCCGAAGGTGAAGTGGATGCAGCGGTGGTCGGTCCAGTCGGGTTCTATGGTGTGGCTGAAGGTGATGTGGGGGGTTGCGGAGAAGATGGGGTCAAGCATGTGACCGGTGGAGTGGGTGGGTGTTGTGACAAGCTGTCTGAGTCTGAGGTTGGCAAGGTTGTCAATCAGGGTGGTGGAGTTGGAGTCATTGTTGTTCTGGAGATGAAAGTTCAGGTCTCTGAGGAGGATATAGTCTGTCAAGGCCAGGGCGTGCGAGCTGACTAAGTCGGGGATGGTGTCACTGAACTGGAGCTGTGGTCCAGGGGGGGTTTGTAGATGAGTGTTCCTCTGAGGGTGGTGTTGGTGTCGGTGTCGATCTGGAAGTGCAGGTATTTGGCAGTGCTGAGGGTATCGTTGGTGCTGGTTGTGATCCTGAAAGTGTCCTTGTGGGTGAAAGCAGAAAGCAGCAGGGCCAGACAGCAGAGAGCAAGCTCTGCTTCCACCTCCAGTGGCAACTGAGGCCCCCTACAGGTACAACCTTTGCTCCACCAGACAAGCAAGAACGGAGAATTAGTGAAGAAGAGGCAGTTCCATGCTCGCTGCAGGCCGGGCCTCAAATAGAAGGAACAACATACCAGAGGCAGTCACCTGCTGCGCACAGCAGGTCAGGCCCTGGGTATCATCCTTCGAAAGAAAGTGCCAACTGTCACATGCTAGTAACCTCTGACGGTACACAACATAGGAACTAATAATTCTTTTCAAGTGTTCCTGGGTCCGTGCCAATTCAGTTCCAATAGCGGTGCAGAACCTGATAATTAGTGTTGCTGGAGTCTGTACAAATAGCATCTGTAGTGATACAGACCCTGCTAGGTAGATACTGAAGACAAAGCTATCAAATAACCCTGGGCGTAGTTCGCGAAGTAGCGCTACGAGAAGTTACACGAAGTGCACTTCGCACTACGTGAACTTCACGTAGCACTACGCGAGCTACGTAGCATGTTCGCACTGTGCAAGATGCGTTATCAATGATTGCACAGTGCGGACAAGCATCCGGCACTGTGCAATCATTGAAAACAGCATCTTGCACAGTGCGAGCTGTAGTTTTCTGACGCTCGAGTAGATTTTTACTCGAGCGGCAGCTTTGTCAACCCGGACTGGTAGTTTCTCATCGCGAGTGGTCGCGAGCATACGCGACCACTTGCAATGAGAAACCTGACCTCCCCGCGTTGAGAGTCTCGCCAGGATGTCATTTTGCTTGCTCGCGGTCGCGAACATGACGTTGAGGAACGCAAACAAGCAAAAAATGACCGCTGCACTACGCTACGCTGCGCTACGCGTGTTCGCACTGTGCTACGTGCAGCTCGCGTAGTGCGAAGTTGCGCAAATGTCGCAAACTACGCGAGCGTAGCAAAGTGCTTCACCCAGGGTTAGTATCAAGGACACTCCTATAACAAGAATAGCATCACCTGACTGCAAATGCCAAATAGTGTCTGGAAGGCTTAGATCTCTGCGGATACAAGTGGAAGAGTTAGAATGAATAATTTGCTTAACACTGCTGTCCCCGGGATAGAGGTAAAGGCAGTACTGCAATTGACTGTGCCAAACCCTCCTCTATTGAATGGACTACGAAGCCTAATTTTGCATCACATTTCATTCCCCACTTTCGGATATCAGGTACCAGCACAAGATATTGCAGTAACAGATCTTGACATTTTAGATTGCATGGTTTATGCAATAGGGAACACTGGTTCTGGCCTTATAAGCGACGTTGATTAAAATCACTGGTCGAAGAGAAGCAATATAAGAGGACACCTCTACAAACACCTATGAACATGCCAAGACCAAGGGCAGAGGAAAAGAAATGCCCATCAACTCAAGAGTGTTCCACTGGTGGAGCAGTGGAAGACATGTAAAACATAATAATCAAGATACTACACACACATCTACCAACAAACACAGAAAACAACATGAGCAACAATGTCCTACCTGTCTCTAAATATGTGGGGTGTGTCCTAATGCGCTATATACTTTTCAGACAGCGTAACATGTCCATAACTGTTGCAGTTTCCATGGAGGGAAAAGTAGTAGGACCGGCAACTGCAAGGCCTAAGGCACAGAGAGTGCCATGCATGAACATGCAACCAACAGAAATAAATCAGGCAATGCTCATTTCATTTGCCAAGACTTCTAGGAATGAGGAGTGGAAAGAGAGGGATGGTTGGGACAAAGGGGCTGAGGTTAAGACAACAGGTCATCGTACTATTTTCATGCATTCAGAATGATAAATGGACAGCACCTAAAAGCCAGGTGTGCTGGTGTGACCCGAAGGCAACCATGTACAATATCCCAGTGAAGGGAAGAGAAGGGGAGAATGGAAGAAATGCAGTTTCTGTGTAGCATTGCAGAATTAGAAAAGGGTGAGCAAGGATTAAGGGAATGCGAGGAAAGGAATAAGCATGGGCGGATTTTGCGGATTCGCAATCCGCGAATTTGCGGATTTGCGTATTTGCGGATTGCGAAAATCCGCAAAATCCACGAATTCTCGCGGATTTTGCTTTTTTTATTTTTTTTTGTGTTCGCACGGGTTTCTGCAAGTTCGCGAGGGTTTCGTACAATTTTGCAAATTGCGAACTTACTTGTCGGGTCGCCAGTTTTGCGAACTTGTTGTTTCTACGTGCCCAGCCTGTTTGCAAGCCTTTCTTCATCACTGCCACCCTCTGTCACCACTGTGTGGTATATAAATAAATAATACCGGATCTAGGTTTGACTAGGCATAGCAATAACAGATAGCTCAATAAATAAGAGTCAAGATTCGAGGTAGTAGGAGTTTGCAGGTTTATTACAGCATAAAGGACAGGAACAGGACAACCTGCACAGGAATAGGATGGCAGGGCCCGGCAGCTGCCGGGGCTGGATCTGGGATGAGCGCGCTAGCATTTAATAACAATACACAAGTATATATAGTAAAACAGTTGCATTACAGTACATATGATAGGCGGAGCAGTGGGTGGAGCAAAGGGTGTGACGCGTAGCAGTCGCGAAAGATAAGGGTGAAAGTGGGTGTAACAAGAGGCGTATACATAGACATGTGATGTAAACGTAACAGAATATGTCATAAATGGGGCGGAAACATGGAGGGGGCTACCTAAGGAGCCGGGACCTCTAACCTAGTGGTGCGCGCAAACTGGCAATGACGTGTTACTAGGAGAAGCTGGGGGCTACAAACTCTGTGCTAGGAGCAGAGACTGAAGTCTGGAGAGTCAGGGCGACATGTACCTAAACAGTATCTAGTATCTGATGTTTAGAGAACATGTTGATATAAACTAGAAGTCAGGAGGGGAAAGGCTAACTTGATTCTAAGACTGGAGCATGCATTATTCTACATGTAGTGCGTGATGAAGAATATTAAATGACCATTAAATGCAGTATTTCTCTTACATGGAGACGTAAAGGCTAGACAATGACGGAAACTATTGATGCGGTTCAGTAGCTTAGGAATGCAGAGAAGGAGGGCTGGACTGATAACTAGAATCATAACATACTCTTGGCAGACTCAGAGGCAGAGCCAGGCTGAACCGGGCACTGTGAGGCAGGAAGTAAGTGAAGGGTCAGGGATACAGGTGGGGGCTGTATCGCTCCTCAGCGAGGGCTTCAGGAGACAGGAGCTGAATCTGGTGTCCGGGCCCTTTTGAGGCCTAGAAACGGGGACTTTACAATGGAATAACGTGCACACTGAGAAACGTGGCAACGTAACTTTAAATAGGCCTGATATTCGTAGTATTCACGAGAACTGGAAACTGGCATACTAGAGATGGACACAGCTATAATTGCGTCTTTAATCGAACATGGGGAATACATATGCATATTAATCATGCACACATAACATATGATGGAGGACGCGTAGGGACACAGAACATGGCAAAATTTACTTTTCCACATTCCCTCCTTGTCACTACGTTTCCATCAGGAAACATCAATATTCATGATACCATCTATCATTTCATACAGTATCATTTGCTCGTCTCGAGTTTTCTTGGAACTGGATTTAGGACGGGACTTGGGACTAGGAACACATGATGTAGCACAAATGCCGCAAATCGCAGGGCCACATTGTATACAGAGGCAGCAGCTGAATATGATCGCTACTGCAATACCTAGAAAGGACAAGACTTTCCATCCCCAAGCGGAAATTATATTCCAGAACCAACCGGACCATGTCCATGTGCCTGGATCTTGGTGTAACAGATGGGCAATTTTATGGAGTCTGGTTATAGCTGAATAAACAGACGGTGCGTTATTTGGAATGAAAATGCAGCAACTAGATCCGATGACTCTACATGCCCCGCCCCTATCGGCCAATATGACGTCAAGGACGAGACGATTCTGGAGCACGACAAATCTCATAGCAGATTGCTCTTCGGTTAAGTTACCTAGAGCAGAGGCAGTCTCATTTACTACAGCTTCAAGGGTTCTGGTTAACCTACGGATTAGCTTACTGTTCTGGATAGGGCCTATAAAGAAGAAGAAACCTCTATTGAAATCTGTATACTGTTCTAGAGCAGTTTCAGTATAATCGACAATTGGGGACTCAATCTCCCTTCTATGTCTAAGGTGTACTAGATGTGTGTTTCTATGATAATCAGATGGGGCTAGGAAAACTGGTGGCAGTAGGAAGGCAATGTAACAGGTTCCCTCCCAATCGAGGGGCAGACGAACATATGCGGTTTGACCACAAATAAAATAAGAATGACGTGAAGCTTTGAAAATAGATTTCCCACTGTCACTGTACTTGACAATAGTAGTACAATCGCTGTGTCCTACATGTACGGAACCATTATTTCGGACACATAATTCGCCTTTGACTGGTAGTACCGAAATAGCAGGTAAGTCTGGAGTAGAATCAGACTGAACATTCAGGACCATGAAATTCGAAGAATAATTTCCTAAATTGTAAACTTCATTTTCTAGATCTAACCCTGTTCTGTGGGGAAGACCTTGCTTGTCTGGGAAACATGTACTGTTAAGGAAAGACATATCTGTTGAGGATGACGTTAACGTGGACCATGCTCCACACGAACCATTATGAGAAAATGGATAAGGAAAGAGTGGCAGAACTCCCTTCGGTGTCTGGAAAGGGGGGAGTCGACCACACACCCAACAATTAGTGGCATTGCTGGTCTGGTGTGAATAATGTAACATGCGGATAAAAGAATTGTTACGCATAGCGAGGCGGTAAGAGAGTTCATGAGGAGGCAGATCACTAAACGTGTGCTCTACTGTAACATTAGAAGACTTATTTACATGAGAAACTGGAAAATACAGATAAAACGCATAACTGGTGCAGGAAATCATAATACTGAGAAATAATATGAAACATAGAAAAACGATACATCGGATTGAGTTTTGACTAACTCTCTCACTATGGGGGTCTATTTTATACATGTCAGAAACCGGTCTAACCGTTTCACCTAGGGGAGGACTTAGACAATCAAACTGGCTGACTTATTTTACTAGACCTTAACTTTTTCTTATACTCCTGTTGCGGAGTTGTCTCTAACAGGGAGGGTGCAGTATCAGTGTCTTTTGCGGGACAGTCCTTAAGAATAGTACTTTGGCAGTCCTTTAAATCCTGGGAAATGTTCTTTGAGACTGGCTTCAATCCATAAAATCTTTTGATGTGTGAAAGATGCACCCAGCCTTTGCGTCCCTCCAACTTCACGGCTGTACGGGTGGCCAGGAGGACCTGTCGGGGCTCCTTCCAGCGAGGCTCCAGTGGACTTGAGCGATCAAAATTTCTCACTAAGACCATGGATCCGGGAACGATTTCATGCGGTGCCACCTCGGTATTGTCTGGAAATGCGGCGGCAACCTGTGAACGACAAGAATTGAGGGCAGACATCAAGGAAGCTAGGTAATCTGTCAGCATATTACTTGAAACATCGGTAATACTTCGAGGTCTAGGAGTACCCCACATGTTAGGGGGCGGCCGAAAACGACCTCATACGGGGACAGACCTGATCTGGAATGTGCGACCATGCGCATATAGAACAGGGCAACTGGCAGAGCTATTAGCCAGTCCACACCTTTCTCTTGACAAACCTTTGCAATTCGGATTTTCAGGGTCTGATTATGTCTCTCTACGAGACCGGCTGCTTCAGGATGGCGTACACAATGGAACTTCCACTGGTACCCTAACAAAAGGGACACGTGTTTCATTAGCTCGGATGAGAATGGCTGGCCGTTGTCAGAATATACGACTCTAGGGAGTCCATAACGGGGGAAGAACTCACGAACCAACTGCTTGGCAGTGGTCGCGGCTGTGTAATCTGGAACTGGATATGCCTCTGTCCACCTGGACAAAGCGCATACAACTACGAGGACATACTTGAAACCTCGACATCGCTCCATCTGAATATAATCCATCTGGAGGACTTCAAAAGGGTGGTCAGGAGGCTGGAATCCACCTTGTTCCACCGGGACACTTTTACCTGGATTAAACTGGCAACATATCATACAGGTACGGACTTTCTGCTTGGCTGCAGCTCGTAAATGCTTGTTGAACCAAATGTTCTGGATACTGTCTAACATAGCTTTTTCTCCTAAATGTGCTGGACTATGTGCGGTATTGATAATGACTTGAACCATAGAGTCGGGGAGAAACCATGTGGCTCTGCCCTTCGTTAACCATCCTTGATCTGTCTGGACCCCTCCTTGTTCGGACCATTTCTTGATTTCTTCAGGAGTAGCATGTAACTGTATGTCTATGACATCTTGTGTAGGGTCCTTAACTGTCATACAGGTAGTCAGATCTGGAGTGTATGTCGGTGTCTTATTAACTGGAATGTCTGGTGTCTGTGCTGTGAGCTTGGCTGTTCGATCTGCTAGATCATTACCTTGAGAAATAATGTCAATGACTTTCGTATGTGCTTTGCACTTCATGATAGCGATAGCTGTCGGTAAATGTATTGCATCTAACAGAGCTTGAATAAGGAGACCATGCTGAATCTTGGTTCCATGAGAAGTCATGAAACCTCTCTCCTGCCAGAGCACTCCGAAGTCGTGTACGACTCCAAATGCGTAACGTGAATCTGTGTAAACATTAACTTTCAGGTTCTTGGCGTGTATGCAGGCTTGTGTCAGAGCAACTAGCTCTGCTGCTTGAGCAGACAGGGTGTCAATACGGTGTGTTTCAATAACTTCAGTGTCAGTAGTCACTGCATACGCGGCTACTAGTTCTCCTGTACTTGTTCTCATACATGAACCATCCACATAAAGTGTCAGGTCGGGATCTGGTAATGGAATATCTGTCAGATCTTGTCTTGGCTTAGTCATAATATTAACTACTTCCACACAGTCGTGTGTGGCAGGATTTGAATTAACTGACGGTAACAGTGTTGCAGGATTTAGAACGTTGCAGCGTCTGATTTCTATGTGTGGCTGAAACAGTGTCAATTCATAACCTGTTAAACGTGCAATTGTCAAGTGCTGAGTCTGTGTTCGGTTTAAAAGAACTTCCACGGAGTGTGGAACTTGTACTGTCAGGGAGTGTCCTAAGACTATGGAATCACTTTGTCTGATAGCTAGTGCTGTGGCTGCAACTGACTTGAGGCACGCAGGCAGAGCCTGGGCTACAGGATCTAATGTGCTCGAAAAATAAGCACATGGCTTGTATTGTCCTGCTTGATCTTGTGTGAGGACAGATAATGCTGTACCTTCGCGTTCTGTGACGAAAAGTGTAAAAGGCTTACTGTAGTTCGGTGTTGCTAGAACTGGAGCTTGACATAGGGCTTTCTTTAATTCATTGAAACTAAGTGTATGTTCAGATGTCCAAGGGAGGACAGTCGATACGGCTGCCTCCTGTGTCGTTAACTGTATCAGTGGTTTAGCTAGAAATGCATACTGAGGAATCCATTGTCTGCAATAAGAAGTAAGGCCGATAAAAGCACGTACCTCCTTCTGGGTCTTTGGCTGAGGAAGACTCGCTATTAACTGGATACGGTCTGGTGTCAACTGCCTACCCCTCTTGGACAGTAAGTGTCCTAAGTAGATCACTTGCTGGACACAGAATTGAAGCTTAGAAGGGGACACCTTGTGTCCCATCTCGGCTAGGAAATACAAGACTGTAAGTGAGGCTTGCTCGCAAGCACGTTCAGAACGGGCTGTGATCAGTAGATCATCGACATACTGGAGCAGGGCAGTGTCAGTTGGCATGTGAATGTTGTCTAGTTGTCTCTTGAGTGCTTGACTATAAATACTAGGACTTTCTGTGAAACCTTGAGGAGCGCGTGTGAACATATAGCTCCTTCCATTTAAACAAAATCCGAAAAGAAACTGGCTGTCTGGATGAATGGGGACACTGAAAAACGCGTTCTTGAGGTCTATGACCGTAAAAAATGAGGCTTCGGAATCAATGGCTGTCAATAGGGAAGAGATATCTGGGACAACTGGGTACTGGGGAATAATACATTTGTTAAGCTCTCGGAGATCAATCACTAATCGATATACTGGGGGTGCATTTGGATCAGTACGTTTCATGACAGGAATGATCGGAGAATTACATACATTGGAGTCAGTTTCTACCACTACTCCTTGAGCCATGAGCTCGTCAATAATTTTGGATAAGGCTGCTACAGCCTCTGGTGGCAATCTGTACTGTCTTATTCGTGGCAACACTACACCTGGCTTGAGAGTCACACGATGGGGTGTGATTTGCATAAAGCCAACATCAGTTGGACCTTGCGCCCATAGATGCTGCGGGACATTAGACAATCTGGGATCAAAATCTCGTAATACATAGTGACCCTTGAAGTCGCGTAGGAACAATCGTATTCCCTCTGGGGAACAGCATATAACTGCACCTAACTCTTTCAGTGTTTTAATGCCTAACAAATTCTCTGGACATGACTTCGTAAGTAACAGATCAGTAGTGCGGGACAATGGACCTACTTCTAGAGTAACTGGCTTTGATATTTCATTTACAATAGGCTTTCCTGAAAATCCAAGGGAAACATTTCTAGAGCCTGAGAGCGGAGCCCCTGGAACTTCGGCGTGACTTATAGTGGTCCTACTTGCCCCTGTATCAATCAGAAACTTTCTGTCTTTCCCTAATACTTGACTGTGAACATAGGGACCTTCTTGATCTACAGGTATCTCGATGAGAGGCAAGCCTACCTCCCTCTCTAGGCTGTTTCATGAATACGGTTGATACTCTGGATATTCTGACTGAGCATACTGGTACATCTGCTGTGTAACATGCTGTGTTGCAGCAATAGGCTGCGGTGCTGGAACTGTCTGTTGTGCATTCTGTGACTGAGAAGTCTGTGAAACTTGTTCTTGTCTAGGCGGACGTGGTCTTTCTTTAGTCTTACCGGTAGCTATGTTGTGTTTCAGAACTGCACACTCGTTTATAAAATGACCTGGCTGTTTACAATAATTGCAGTTCCCTTTAACGGGAGCTGCAGGATGACTGGCTTGATTTGGTCCCCTCTTCTGACTGTCTTGAGGAACAGATTGTGCAACTAGTACTTTCATTTTCGTGTCTTTCATACGTTTTCTCTCGTGATCTTGCTCTTCTCTGATTCTATTCTGGTGGTATTGAAGCATCTGTAACATCTGGGACGGGGTATTAGCTTGCCAGGTACTTTCGACTTTCAAAACTCGATTCTTAACTTGTGGACTTGAATTCTCGACTAGTTTAGTAACAAAAAGATGAGGGTATGACTCGCTACTCGTCTTGAGGCCACTGTTTATAATAAAACATTTTTCAAATCTAGAGTAAAAATCACTAGTGTCTTCGTCTTGTTTCTGTTTACATGCTGAGATTGCATCCCAGTCTTCCTTTTTAGTTGCTAATAGTCTGGGCAAAACTTGTATTAACAGTTCAGGTAATTCTTTACATTTATCTCCAAGACCGGTACCTGGTACTCGTGCCTTATCTTCAGCTTCTAGAACTGCCCAATCGATCTTTTTCTCTCCCACCTCCCATTCTTTTTCTTTGAGTTTCTCATATACCCCTGCGGGCAACAAGACTTTTAACATTTTAATGATATCTGGATACGTGTATTCTCCCATACGGAGCATGTCTTTTAATTCTCGGTGGAACCCTGCTGGATCTTTATCATGACAGGGAATTAATTTTTTCATCTCTAAGAGTTCCATCTTTGTGATAGGGGTGTAAACAAACACTCGTTGCATTTCACCACCCTCTGTCTTAACTGGATGCACTTCTCGTAACGGATTCTGTCTGTCTATGTAAAAGGGTTTACTTTCTGGGGGTGAGACATGAACAAAATGCGGGTTCAAAAACGTTCTGTATTTGTGGCGCTGTTCTAGAATGACACTAATTAAATCAGTACCTAAACCTTTCCATTTATACTGGAGTAACTCGTTCAGGACATCATGTAACGGACCTGGATCAGAATGTTGACCCTCATACAATGTAATGAGGTGCTGGATCATATACATACCCACCAGTCGTTGCTCGGCTGGGGGCAATTTCAGAAACATTTGTGCCACTATTTCGTCTGGAAAAGTGGTAGAATCAGTAATCCATCGGACTGCTGATCGGACTAGTTCTTGTTCATGCATAGTACTTAACTCGCTATAACCGATTCGTGACTTCAGAATGTGATCGGTAGCTTGAAATACTTGTTCTAGAGAACCTTGTTCTGGTGTTGGACGATGGAAAGTTGACTTGTGTTCTAGGCGTAAATGGCGATCTGGAAATCTAGATTTTCCTACATACGCTATTCTGGCGGGATTCTCGTCGTCTACCTCTTCAGTAGAAGAGTCATTTTCTTTCTCGTTTACTTGTGCTGCTTTACGTTGTTCGTGTAACTTTATTATTTCTTTACGGATTTTCTTGTACATACTCTCTATACTACTGATAGTCTTGTGCTTACCCTCGGCTATATTATCACTCCACCTTGTCAGGATTTTCATTTCGGCCTGATCTTTAGTCGGGGAATCTTGTTCTCTTATTAGACAATTAATCAGGAACTTTAATAACATGAGCTGGATCTCAGCTTTCCTTTGAGACATGACTTCACTAATACTTTCTGGATCATCCCCTGTACGGATGAAACGATATATTCTGTCTAGATCTTCTTTCATATCTGGTAGGGTGACTAGATACTTGGTCACCTTTCTCACGCGTAATGAATATAAAACCAAATTATCCTCGCCTGGGACTGGATCATAGCCACATTCGATAAGGGCTTTTCTTATTTCTGCAACAGACTGATATCTGGGCGTACGCTGTGACGCTTGTGCATGTAATTCGGCTAACGTTAAACGCTTGTGTGGCGGCGGGGTTCCTGGAGGACCTCCCCCTGCGGCCCCTAAACTAGAGTCGTCTACTGATGCTCTTCGTCCTGGCAGAGTGGGAAATGGAAATGCAGGCTGGACTTGTATGGCGGGCTGGACCGGGGGTACCGTAACAGGTACTCCGGTGTCTGGAGGAGCGGGAATTGCCTGATTTACAGGGACTGGCGGAACAGGATTTGCATATTCCGGGACTGTGTCGTCCAAATAGGACGAAATGAAAATATCAGCTGCGGTCGGTTTGTGACGTAGCTTGAGCGGAACTAATGGTGGCGGGAAATTACTGGATGCCTCCGGGGTTGCTTTTGGCAAGCCCTCGGCAAGAAGAGGATACATACCCTTGATGAGGGCATGCCTCTGTCTGTCTGACTGTTCTGTTTTAACTCGTTCACCTATCTCGATTAGTTCCCTTTCCTGGGCTCGTTCCAAGGATTCTCTACTTAGTTCTGACTTTCTGATTTCTTTTTCGGTTTTTTTATGAGATTCTTTGCGCCATAACTCGATGGCATCTTTCTGTGACTGTCTGGCTTTCTTTTTCCATAATGCCTCTTCTACTCTCATGATGCACTCGGCATCCCATGTACCCGATACGGGCCATCTATACTTTTCTTCTAACTGTTTGGTATACTCTACCCATAAATCTAGATATAGTATGGCACTTATGCCATGCTTTTGATACATAAAATGACCTGGACTGTCCCTAGGCGGGACAGGAACTGCTTCTTCTAGCAGACCCTTTCTAGTTTTTAACTGACGTAATCTCGAAAAGAGGGACATTGCAAACTTGAATCTGAACACAATACAATACACGAGGAACAATAACAATTGAGAAAACAATTCAGGCATACCACGACATTGAAAATACATTGAATAACATTATGAAGCAACAGTTCGGACAGAATACTACCTGGAACACTGAGAACAGAAACACATGAATTTCTCGAGAACGGAACAGACTAGAATTACTGGATGCGCTGCTGAAACAGCACGGAACATACCGGTCCCATAAAGGGACGCATCAAGACCCGTATCCACCTAGGTGAACACTTCGTTTCAGATCTGCGTACCCAGACCCATCGGACCAGAGACAATTTAGATTGACCCTGTCTAGATACTACCCCAGCAACGGTACTCACCGGGCAGCAAGAACGGAAGGCCTCGGACTGGACTGGACTGCTTCGACGCCGGACGGACGAACTTCGGACTTCTGTTACGGGTGGGCCTCCGGATACCTCGGACCTTGGACTCTCGGCTTGGGCTCTGGTCGGGACTCGCCGCGTTCCTCCACCGTCTCGTCTGGATGCTGGACCGCCTCCTCCGTCTCCTCCGTGGGCCTGAGGGATACTTAAAGCAGAAATATCTGCCGGTGCGCAGAAGAGTTCCGTCACGACTGCAGAGGGTCAGGGGGCCGGCGTGGCTTCACCGACGCGTGGGGAAAGGGCAAGTCCCTATTCGGGCGCCATTATGTGGTATATAAATAAATAATACCGGATCTAGGTTTGACTAGGCATAGCAATAACAGATAGCTCAATAAATAAGAGTCAAGATTCGAGGTAGTAGGAGTTTGCAGGTTTATTACAGCATAAAGGACAGGAACAGGACAACCTGCACAGGAATAGGATGGCAGGGCCCGGCAGCTGCCGGGGCTGGATCTGGGATGAGCGCGCTAGCATTTAATAACAATACACAAGTATATATAGTAAAACAGTTGCATTACAGTACATATGATAGGCGGAGCAGTGGGTGGAGCAAAGGGTGTGACGCGTAGCAGTCGCGAAAGATAAGGGTGAAAGTGGGTGTAACAAGAGGCGTATACATAGACATGTGATGTAAACGTAACAGAATATGTCATAAATGGGGCGGAAACATGGAGGGGGCTACCTAAGGAGCCGGGACCTCTAACCTAGTGGTGCGCGCAAACTGGCAATGACGTGTTACTAGGAGAAGCTGGGGGCTACAAACTCTGTGCTAGGAGCAGAGACTGAAGTCTGGAGAGTCAGGGCGACATGTACCTAAACAGTATCTAGTATCTGATGTTTAGAGAACATGTTGATATAAACTAGAAGTCAGGAGGGGAAAGGCTAACTTGATTCTAAGACTGGAGCATGCATTATTCTACATGTAGTGCGTGATGAAGAATATTAAATGACCATTAAATGCAGTATTTCTCTTACATGGAGACGTAAAGGCTAGACAATGACGGAAACTATTGATGCGGTTCAGTAGCTTAGGAATGCAGAGAAGGAGGGCTGGACTGATAACTAGAATCATAACATACTCTTGGCAGACTCAGAGGCAGAGCCAGGCTGAACCGGGCACTGTGAGGCAGGAAGTAAGTGAAGGGTCAGGGATACAGGTGGGGGCTGTATCGCTCCTCAGCGAGGGCTTCAGGAGACAGGAGCTGAATCTGGTGTCCGGGCCCTTTTGAGGCCTAGAAACGGGGACTTTACAATGGAATAACGTGCACACTGAGAAACGTGGCAACGTAACTTTAAATAGGCCTGATATTCGTAGTATTCACGAGAACTGGAAACTGGCATACTAGAGATGGACACAGCTATAATTGCGTCTTTAATCGAACATGGGGAATACATATGCATATTAATCATGCACACATAACATATGATGGAGGACGCGTAGGGACACAGAACATGGCAAAATTTACTTTTCCACAACTGGCACTCTCTTTGTTCACCCATGCCACCCTCTGGCTCACCCATGTCACCCTCTGTGTCATCACAGCACCCTCTGGTTCACCAGTGTACATTATTGGGGGAAAGCAAAGCACTGCCATCCTCTGTCAACACTGGCACTCTGGTTCACCCATGCCACCCTCTGGCTGGCACACCCATGCCACCCTCGGTGTCATCACAGCACCCTCTGGTTGACCAGTCAGTGTACATTATTGTGGCAAAGCAAAGCACACCTGCTAAGTGCTTTAAGTTTTGCAAAATTAAATTACAACAACACCTGCCCTGCCCCAACTGACATTAATGAAGGCTGGCACCTGCTTGTCTGCTCCCTTTACTTTGTGTTGCAATGTAAATTTTTTTAACAGGATCTTTGTTGGCAATGGCATACTTGTAACTATTCTGTGACTGTCAGAGCAGGGTCACACAATAGTTGCAAGTAGGCAACCGAATTCTGGAGGGCCCCTTCAGGAAGCACTACAGGGAATGGTTACAAATGATGAGCTTGAACTTTTGCACCTGCTCATTGGTTTTGCTTTTGCAAAAATCATTTTTCGGTAATTTCGTGCTAATAGCGAGGCGCGGCGTCGTGCGAAATCGACCGTGGAAGCCGCAAACTCGTGCGAATTACCCCAAGGTCGAGTATGGGTGCCGCCATTTTGTTTGCGTGACGTATTTCCGTTTCCGCCCGCTATGTGTAATCTCGCGGAATGAGCGCCTTGCGAATACAAGTTCGCACGAGTTCGCGAGAGAAATCACGTGCGAACTTACTTACGCGCACGTGATCGGGCCGCCATCTTGTTTTTCATTCATTCCTATGTGTCTGGGCATGGTGTTTCTATCCTCTCTATATCTCTGCCATCCTTTGCTTGTTTTAATATTTTTTTGATCTATTTAACTTATTATTTATCCCTCTAGTTTTCTAGCTCTATATTTTTGTGTTTTAGGCTACTTTTGTTTACTTTTCAACTACTTTTTTAAACTTTTATTTTCTTCTTCCCTAGTCTTATTCTTTTTCATTTTTTCTCCTTGTTGCTACCACCTGCCCAGACCATGGTGAAGCCATCAGTCAAGCTGCCCAAGACGGGCCCCGCAGCCCGTGCCCGGCTCCCGTGTGGCCGTTTGAGGGTGGAAATGGTGGTGCCCAGGGACATCTTCAGCCCTGAGGAGGTGGGCGCACTGGTTTACTTTGTACAGCACCGCCTCCCCAGGACCATCGCGGCAGGCGGCAGGATCGCTCGTGGCTACAACCTCCAGGAGCGACGGAAGCGGTGGGAGGAGGTGTGCCGGGCCGTGTTTGACATCTCGGGGGTCCAGCGCACCTACAACCAGGTGACCCACCGCTGGACGGATCTCCTGGACCGGGAGCGCGACCTGCTCGACCTGCTGGGAGTGGAGGTCCCCGGGCTTGGTGAGTAGTAGTAGTAATTTTTTCATCACTCACTACTCTGTTTTTTCTCCTGCTCTGTGTGTTATATTGCAAATGTTTGTTTTAACTTTTTTACAAAGAGCAATAATGCTGCCGATTACATTGATAGTAGAGGTAAATTAATATTTCAAAATCTTCTGTGCAGTTCAGGTGCACTGCTCTCCTTCTCTGTGGCGGTGCCACTGCTTATTTGTTTTCTATTTTGTGTTCATTTAATTGTGCTGAGTAATGTATGAGTGTACTTTACAGAACTGCGTAATGCTAGACACAAAGGGGCAGATTTACAAGCCCCTTGCACCACGTTTACGCTGCCTTACCTGACGCAACAGCGACGTAAACGTGGCGCATCCCTGCGAGTCATGTACAACGTGATGCATCTAGGGAGATGCGCCACGTTAAGGCCTGGGCCTGCGCCACAATGGGTGCGTCCCCACGCAGGGGGGGGGGCGGTCAGGCAGCTGTGCGACTCGCAAAAGTGCCTGCGTGAAATCTACAAGATATAACGCAGGCACTTCCGCGACGCTGCTACGTCAATTCTTTATGCCTGCTTGCTTGAAGCAGGCGTAAGGACTGATGCGGTATGTTGAGTATTGGGCAGCCCTGAGCATTGCTGGAGTTGCATTGCGCCTGCAACGCGACTCTAGAGATGCGCCCCTCTTTCGTCACGAGATGCATCACGCATCTGCCTACCCTTGCGCCAGGGTGTGCCGCCTTGTAATTGCGGCGCATCTACAGTGACGCAAGGTTAGTTTTGCGTTACGCATTTGTTCTGGCGCACCTCTGGAGGTGTGCAGCCCAGAACTCGTAAGTATGCCCCTAAGTGTCAGATTTGCAATTATCTGCGCATCCCTGCAAAGTGTGCGGCACGCCAGCACCACCCATGGTGCGCCGTATTTACAATGCGGCACACCATGGTCCCAAAACGTCACCGAAGCGTTACGCATCGGTGCCGTAAGGCGGCACATTGATGGAGTTGCGTTGCAATGATGGCGCAGCTCCAGCAATGCTGCGTCAAGCTGTACGTCTGCTTCATGCAGGCGCAGGGTTTGAGTGACGCATCATTGTCCTAAATGACTGATTGAAATTTTATATATTCCCCATAGCCACTTTTAGCTTGCGTTCCTGCGCAGGAACGTCCTCCCTTGCGCTGGAACGCTCCCTTATGGCGCAGGGCTTTAGAATGGGATGCATCTCCCATATGCGTCACGTTGTTAATATACGCCACACCATGGCGCCTCTCTTGTTGTGGCGCTGCGTCACAAAAGTGACGCAAGAACGTAGCAAAAGAGCTGCAAGGGGCTTGTAAATTTGCCCCTAGAGTAGAGGCTCAGGTGCTGTCCTTCCTTTGTAGCCCTCTTTTTGGCTGAAATAGTTGGTTCTTCTCCTTTCTAAATGTTTGATTTGGTTGACAAGGACATCGACAAGCAGCAATCATCAATGTTTTCTGTTCTTTCTTTCATGTTGTACGTCAGGTCCCCCAAGGGGCAAGCGGACGGAACAGGAGGATGCTGTGGCTCCAGAGGAGGAGGAGGTGCAGGCCAGGGCGGCGAGTGCTCCTTTGCTGGCCCCAGTAAGTTTTCATTTAAATATAGAGGACCTATTGTTGTCCAAGCGTTCCTAATTAAATTTTTTCGAAATAGTGTTTAGATAGGAGCACAATCCATAATACTACTGTTGCAGGGACAATTCTCCACAAACCGAACTATGGACACTAAACACCAGAGTAATAATATTTCAGAGTGGCGTGTTTGGCGCACTATATAAAAACCTGGTAGTGTCAGAGGCACGGACTCCTCCTTGCAAAAATTGCAAAACCTTTCGCTCAGTCACTCTAGTCTGGAGGTCCAAAAACCACAGAGTCTATTCAAGTTTAAAAGCTTTATTAAAAGTAAACACATATATTAAAATTAAGTTAGCTGGAAATGGAAAAGTGTTTGGTGCTGAGTTGATGAGTAATGGAACACATTTCTTGTGGTCGAGCCGAGCTTTCACCTGGTTTGAAGTTGATGTTGCTCTTGTCCTTAGAAGTCTAGCTTCTGTCTGTCCAGAGAAAAATGGTGTGTGTTAAAATTAAGCAAGCATTCATCAATTGTGACAAAAAAGTGCAGCAAGACAACAGCCTTTCCGTGGCAGGAGGGACATTTTTACTTTAGATTAGACAGTCAATTACTTTTTCTGTTGTTTTCACATTTCTTCATTCCTAGACCAAATACTAGTGAGTGGTGTAATCTAACATTCTTAAATCTACTTTGTAGGTGGAACATCTGGTGGCGGGGCCAGCTCGGATGTGGTGGTCGACTCCGAGGACAACTCTGGGGAGGAGGCGGCGCAAGTCGCCCAAGAAGATACTGTGAGGAAGCAGACAGTGGTGGTGGCGGGTAGAGGTAAGCTGGATCATGGTACTATCTGACTCTTAGATAGCATATGATGTGTATCTACAGAGAGTAGACGGTCACTGGATGAACTACGTGTTACTTTGAAGAGCATGTAACACCGCACCCGCACGTCCGTTCCAGTGTAGGAAAGGCAAGGAAAAGAAGTTGTAATTTTGTCAAAACAGTACCATGAATAATAGCAGTAGTTTTTATTGCAAGCACAGCATATATCCGGTTAATAGTACGGTGGCCACTCCCCACCTCTTAATAATTTTAGTAGTAGTACGTCATTCATGTGTGGATGTATCACTGGTCACTCAATAAAAAGCAAAGCACCTGAAGTCATCCCATATGTAAGCAAATACATCCCATGTGAAGTGATAGATAATCCCATTATTTAGCTCCTTGATTTTCTTTTCTTAGTGTTTATTTGTATTGTAGGGTGAAAGTTAAATTAATTAAGCAGTAGCCCTTGTAACAGAGTATTCTCAGTGCCACCCGTAATAGAAAAGTAAGAGCTTCACCACCTGCATGTACTGGACCGGTACAGTAACGCAAGTGTATGTCACTCATCATGGCGTGCGTCTGTTATTTTTCTCGGGTGCAAGTTCACTGCGCTGGCATTATGCCGGCTTGCAGATAACGTACCAAACAATTTTGCCCCCTTCCCCCGCCCTGCGGACGCCCATGATACTGGCCTTAATAGTTTTGTACTGCGCTGGCTAGTTGCTAGTTGTACTGTGACACAACTTTCTGCTGAATCATTTTGTGTTAATCATATTCTTAAAGAGCATTGGTTACAGATTATGTCTTTCTTTCTTCATATAGTTGGTCGTACTAAAACATCCAAACCATCCAGGAGTATGCAGGCTCTACTGGCCCGGCAACGGAGGCTGGATGCCACTGTTGCGGAATATCGGCGGCTGGTGGAACTGGAGGGGGAGGACACGCAGTCCAGTACATCTAATGGGACACCTGCATCCTCCTCGCGCCCCCACGTTCTGCCGGTCAGCGCAGTGCTCCGGCGGTACGGAGCCGGTCTGGCAGACGCCACCGCTGAGCATCAAAGGCTGTCCCTCACAGTACTCTCAAGGCTCGCTTGCGCCGTGCAACCCACCGAGTGTCCGACCTGGAGGCGGAGGTCCGCAAGTTGAAGGAACATCAAAATTTGTTGGAGGGCCTCCGCTTAGACCACGCCATCCCCCGGGAGCAGTACGATGCCCTGGCCCTAAGGCATGATGCCCTGGAGGCCAAAGTCCACAGCATGCATCCCTAGAGTGTCCCTTGCCCCTTTTTTAGAGACTTTTGGGGGGTGGGAATTGGGAGTTGGCGTTTTTGGGGACTTTTGAAGGACTATTTATTTGTTGGGGTTAGGGAGGGTCTTGAGGGAGATTATTTTGTTAGGGATATAAAAATATACTTTTTCAAACTTTATCTGAGCATACCTGTTTTTTTACTACTTTTGAGCCTGGTGGGTGGTGGTTTTGCAGTAAGTTCGTTTTACTGAACACTGTCATTGTGTTGGTTCACGTGTAATTGGCCAAATGAGGAATGCTGCGGCATCAAAATCAAGACATTTCTGCTGATGGGCTTGTTGTTGCTTGTGATGGGGTGATTACAGTTTTGTTGTGAATGTGATCAAGCACTTGCTAAACAAAGAAAGACAGACACACAGGAATAACAGTGAATAAGGACGAAAAATAAAGTTAATGAATAATTGACTCATTTTCAGAACTCGCTGTCAGGGAAGCAAAGCGCGTCCTCAAACTCTGCAAATTGAGTCGGTAGTACTTCTGGTAACTGAGGAAAACTTCCCTCAGGTAGGTTGGTGTCCTCCTCTTCTTCCTGCGTGCATTCTCGTACTTTGTAATCTGGTGGTATGAAGTGCTGGTTCATCTTTATCATGGTGAGCCGCTCCACATTTGCGGGCAAGAGGCGGGACCTTTTGGAAGTCACAATGCCACCAGCAGAACTAAAAACACGTTCTGAAGACACGCTTGCGAGTGGGCAAGACAAGTAATTGATAGCCAGGTTGGTGAGCTCTTGCCATATGTTTCTTTTCCCATGCCAATACGCCTATGGGTCCTCAGTAATATTGACCGCTCTTGAGTCATCCAGATAGGCCTGCACCATTGAAACAATGTTCTCCCGGATTCCTGTACTTTGCACTTCTGTGTCCTTTCTGGGACAAGGAAACCCTAGCTGACTTAGCCAATCCTCTTCAGACATATCGCCTGGGCCTGGTGCAGATGATACGGTTGCTGGTGTGGTTAACGGCTCAGAAGAAAAGACACTCACTTCTGCCACAGGCACAGATGCAGAAGTGCTTTTTTGGGACGCCTGATGGCCTGCTGATTCACTAGTAGTACTGTCTTCTCCTACAGTTTCCTTGCGCTCTCTTTCAAAACGAATGGCTGACTGAGTTAGCCAACGTTTGTACTCTGTAACATCTGATGTTTCAAAAGGAATTAATACTTTGCCAAACAATGGCTTTTTGTAACGTGGATCCAGAATAGTAGCACAAATGTAGTGCTGTTGTTTCTTGATATTTACAAGCCGTTCATTGCTAACTAGGCGTTGTAATAATCTCTGCGCCAACTCATATGCTTCATTCTTTCCAGCGTCCTTTAATTTTGAAGACACCACCTTGACTTGGTGCTCGAGCTTCAGCAACAATGGGATAGCTTTGCTCAAAGAACAGTCCTCCCTGCTGACTTCACGCGTGAAGACCTCAAAAGGACGAAGCATGTCTGTCAGGCTTTTAACTAGCTGCCATTGCTCCACCGCTAGCATCATTTCTGTCGCACCACCACCCAGGTTGTAGACATACTCATTGACTACTGGAAACAGCTCATGCAGACGCTCAAGCATGTAGAAGGTTGAGTTCCAACGTGTTGCCACCTCCTGGATAAGTGCTTTCACTGGCATACTACGTTCATTTTGCTTGCGCCACATCTCCTTCCGGGCCTTAAAAGAATGGTTGAAATGTGTGCATATTCTTCTGCAGATGGTCAGTATTTTGTCGATTGCAATTTCTTTTTTCAAGAACTTTTGCACGACCAGGTTTATACAGTGCGCCAAACACGCCACTCTGAAATAGTCACCGTTCTCCATGGCCTTAACTACATTGCTGCCATTATCAGTAGAAACATAACCAACCTTGCATTTTCTTGGGGGCAGCCATTGCGAGACCTTTTTGTTAAAGTCATCCAAAATGTTGTCTGCAGTATGACTTTTCTCCATGCCAAACATGGCTAATGTTGCATGTTTACGAGCACCCTTAAAAATCTCGAACAAGTCACCACCTGCATTTATCTGTTTTGCAACCCCTGAAAAAGGGACCCAGTGTGCAGTGATGCACATGTAATCAAGGGCCTGGCAACTGGTCCACATGTCTGTTGTCAGGTGTACAGTGTGAACAGCACTCTTCTGCAAAGCTGCCCCAATCAACTCAAGCACCTCTTTATGTAGTGCTGGAACAGCAACCCTGGCAAAATAGAACCGGCTAGGAACCTTCCATTTAGGGGCCAGTGTTGCCACGAGTTCAAGGAGACCCACACCTTCGACAAACGAAAAATGGAGAAGGTCCACCGCTAGCATTTTAGCCAGCTTAGTGTTATACAGGCGCACAATTGGGTGGTTGCGTTGCAATGGCGCATCTGAGGAGAACATGGCTGTATTGGTGCGCTGGACAAATTTACTGGATGATGCTGATGCCTTCTTCGACCCAGTTCTGCTCAGTGTTGACATTTTCCGCATTGGTGTGTCTCCCAGACTCTCAGTGTGCCTCCTATGTGTTACGGAGGGTGTGGTGCTGCCAGGGGTACTGGGTGCAACCGGACAAATGTCTGACGCTTCTTCTACCTCCCCGTCATCTTCAGATGAAACATCTAGTACGGGTATATTTTGGCCACTTGCCCTTTGGGATTGCTTTCCCTCGATGTTTGCTAGGTGCGCAAACCATTCCATACTGTGCCTTCTTTGAAGATGACCTATCTGGTCTCCGGTACCATAGTTGGTACCAGGCTTACCATGGCTAACTCTAGTCTTACAAATGGAACAAATGGCTAAGTTATCATACTTTGCATGGACACTAAAAAAGTTCCAAACTGGGGACTGGAAACTTCTGGTTTTGCCGCACGAGGTGATACTGCCAATGCCAGATGAAGCAGTGGTGGATGAGCCTTGCAGACATCTACTGGGTTGTGCAATTATTGAAGCAACCCTACTTGAGGGAGTCGAGCTGGAAGGAGTTCCCCTCTGGGGAGAAAATATGGGAGCTGTAGGTTTTGTTGAACTTGTTGTACTACTTGACTGCGTTGGTGGTGCTACCAGTGCCACGTCGCCAGGGTCACGCTCAGCATGACGTCGGGATAGGGTATAAATGTCTGTCTGCTGCATGGCCGGTGTGGCTGGAATGACGTGTGTGATGACTAGGTCATTGCTGTCATCCTGTTCAACAACATCAGAATGCACCACTTCATCAAGTCCGACGTTCGGATCCATAAGTATGAGCTTTCCAGGGCCCTTCCTTTTAACATTTGATACCTTTCGCAGCTCATGGTGTGCCTCCCTCTCAGACGTCGGAGATGGTTGCCAATCTAGATCCAGATCATCTGATGGAGCGGGGCTTGAAGAGGAACTTCTACACACACTCCTTGATCTTTTCCTTGCTGGGGAGCTGGGAGAAAATGAATCATCAGGAGGAGTGCCTTTGTCTTCCTGACATGATACCCCGGCTCCAAAGTCAATTTCCTCCTGTGCCCCTACTTCTGGAAGAACAACCATTGTGGGCACTTGCACCGCTCCATGCGCCGCTACATGGGCCTCTTCACTGACCTCTACTTGCAACTCTCCATGGACCTCTCCTTCTCGGCCAGCTCCTTCTCAGCCAGCTCCTTCTCGGACAGCTCCTTCTCGGACAGCTCCTTGCGCATGTACTTGTGCTTGTACTAGTAGCCCATGCAGTTGTTGTTGCGGCTTTGGTTGTTGAATAGTACTTGTGAGATGGGTTACAACCTGTGTTGATGGTGTGCTGCTACTTTCTTGCGATGAGCCAACATCACTGGTCGTTGGTGATTGAACCACTGAACAGGCTACCTGTGCAGCACTCATGGTGGACCTTTGTTTTTTCCACAAAAATTTAGTGGTCGAGCCACCAGTCTCCTTGGTAAGTGGTGCCACTTGCTTCTTCTTCTCCTTAGTAGAGACATCTTTCTTGCAAGAGGAGCTACGGGCACCTCTTTTTGGAGCCATCTTCTTCAGATGTCGGAACAGCAGGCCGCAGCAGGACTTCTTCCTGGCACTGATGCTCAACCATGATGCGGAGTTATTGACTTTGTGCACCTAAAAGCAAACGAAGACAGAGGAACATCAGTTAAATATATGTTGCATATGTAGTGCTTCAATTAATAGTTTGCAAGTAGGCATTTATGAATACACACGTGCACACCACACAATATGGAAATATCAAAAATAAGAATTGCTAAATTTTTGGGAAACAGGAATTTAACATTGATCCAAGAGAGCACACACAGAGAGGGTTGTAGTTTCATGTACCACTGACTCCCCCTGGGCACAATGGGTGAAAGCAAGGCAAAATGGGTGCAGGCCTATGGCACAAAGCTCACTGCCTGCCTTCAAAATGGCCGCTTGACCCCCATCCACATGGCTAGGACCATGCCTCAAAATGGCCCCCACCAACATAGCCAGCCCCCAACCCCTACTCCAAAAAGTCAAAAAAACACAACACAAATCAAATCACCACAATCCAATGCCATCCATCAAGTTTCAGAAGGTTTATGCTGCCTGCTGGTGGTTTTCTGGTGCAGAATTGCAATTTTTGCAATTTCGCGAGTGCAAGATTGTTGCTTCACGACGCGAACGTGGCGAAAAACCAGCAAAATCCGCGAACACACCGATTCTGGGCCCCCTGGGCATAATGGATTAAATCAGAGCACACTGGGTGCAGGCCTATGGCACAAAGCACACAAACTGGCTTAAAAATGGCCCCTAGACCCCCACCCACACGGGACCAGGCAATAAAATGGCCCCCACCCACATAGCAAGCCCCCAACACCACCCCAAAAAGTCATAAAACACACAAAAATCACCACAATCCAATGCCATCCATGCCCTGGCCAGAATCATGTTAAAATTCAACAAAACAGTTGTATCATGCATGCACCCATAACTAATCCTGGTGGTTTTCAATTCATGTGCAGAATTGTAATTTTTACAATTTCGCGAGTGCGAGATTGTTGCTGCGCGGGATGCGAGCAGTGCGAACACAGGCAACATTTTTTTTTGAAAATCCGATTTTCGGTAAATCCGCAGGAGTTCTAGGCCCCCTGGGCATAATGAAAGAAATCAGAGCAGACTGGGTGGGCCTAGGGCACAAAGCACACTGCCTGACTTCAAAATGGCCGCTTGACCCCATCCACATGGCCAGGACCTGCAGGACCATGCCTCAAAATGGCCTCCCACCAACATAGCCAGCCCCCAACCCCACCCCAAAAAGTTGAAAAACACACACAAAAATCACCACAAACACACAACATCAACTTATCAACTTACTTGTGAAATCAAATTTCGAATCCAAAAGTAATCCAAAAGGCCTCAAAGCCAAATATCCAGCAGCATCCACAAAAAGTAATCCTTCCCAGTCAAGATCGAATTCAAAGTGGCCAGGAAATGGACTAAGCAATGGAAGGAGCTTGCTGGACAGGAACAGGAAGTTGGAGACTGGGGCACTTCCTTCACCCCACCCCTATGGGAGGAGCTTGCTGGACAGGAACAGGAAGTTGGAGACTGGGCCACTTCCTTCACCCCTCCCCAATTGTAATTTTTGTAATTTTCGCGAGTGCGAGATTGTTGCTGCCCGCGCCGCGGACCGCGAGCAGTGCGAACACAAGCAAAAAATCCGCAGCGCGCGGATTTGCGTATTTTCGCTACATCCGCGAGAGTTTGCGGATTGCGGATTTACCGAAATCCGAAAAATCCGCGAGTGGAACGGATTTTACGCCCACGCTTAGAAAGGAATGATTTACTACTATGAATTTCAGAAGGTGAATATTCAGTGACACCATCAATTTTCATTGGTGAGAGTAACTGCACACACACAATAAAGCTATCAAGAATTCGGAAGAGTGATCAGCAATCTTCACCTGGACTAGTGGGTTTCAAGGGACTGTTCTTTGTGTGTGGCCAATCGGCATACTTCTATTTGTCTCCGGGATGGTATGGTAGTTGCTACCTTGCTTCCATCCTGCCTCTAATTACACACTTCACTGACCTAGTACATGTGGAACACCAACAGCACCGGACAGGAAGGGTTAGGAGGACACCTGAATGGCAAGATGATCTACTGAGAGGGTTAGGGGCAATAGTGCCTGGTGTAGGGGTAGTATATACCTCCATATGGATACACCAGTTAGCAAGAATGATTGAAGATCTTGCAGATTCAACAGTAGCAGCTTTGGGAAATATCACTGAATAATTCATTGCTATGAGAGCAGTAGTAATACATAACAGGGTTGCATTAGACATCATCCTTGCAAAGGAGGGGGTAGTAATCCACGCCATCCAACAGGTGTGCTGTTCATGGATACCTGACAACAGCTGCAATATCGGGAAGGCAAAAGTTAACATAAAAGACTTGAGGCCAGATGTAGGTGGCCATTTACCGGCCGGTAACGGCCGATTTCGGCTGTTACCGACCGGTAAATGGGTATTTGGGATGTAGGGGGCCAATTCTACCGATTCGGTAAATTTACCGAATCGGTAAATTTACCGAATCAGTAAAATACAGAATCTGTATTTTTACCGATTCGGTAACTGCTAGATGTAGGTGGGACTCTTCTGAGTCCCAAAGGCCTTTCAGATTCGTTATTTTACCACCCAATCCAATTGATTTGGTATCATTTGGGGCCTATGTCTTAATGCTTTTCGAATTGCATTATTTTCAGTGCCTTATTGAATCTGAAACCATGGATATACGCTTGTATTGGGATTTTACCCATGAAGTGTATTTTGCATATTTTTAGCTCTTTTTAGTGCCATCTTTGCATGTGATAAATGTATTCTATTTT
This sequence comes from Lissotriton helveticus, assembly GCF_964261635.1. Lineage (NCBI taxonomy): Eukaryota > Metazoa > Chordata > Amphibia > Caudata > Salamandridae > Lissotriton > Lissotriton helveticus. The sequence goes on from NC_136059.1 coordinate 59,914,652, forward strand.
ATTTATGTTTTATGGTAATTTTTAGAATACAGCTTTTTGACTGACTGACAATTTAGCATCCACTTATAGAGAATATAGTTAAAGTTTCCCTCTTTTGTTATGTTCTACTCTATTAAGGGCCATGAATTAATTTTATTACTAATGCTGAAAATATATGTTTTAATTATTCGTAATGATGCCATGCCTAGACACCGAGAAAGTGATCTCTTTCTTACAGGTTGAAGCTAGTTTGGACAGTGTAATTATTCAGGTTTCTTCTTAAATGGACCCAATTAGAATTATTTGATAGAGGATTTGGATAATGTCATAAAAACAATGCTTTGTTTGGGGGCTGCAATAAGGTTTATGGATTCCTTAGCAAAAGAAATCTGTCTCTAATGCATGACTGAAAAAGGATGTACTTGAAATGTGTTAAAAACCAATCAAAATAGATAGACATAAACAAGAAATTTGGGAGGAGGCATTGGCCAACTGGAAGTATGCAAGCTCACAAAAAAATGAAATACACTGTGGGCCTCAATTAACCGCATGCGTGCGGTCGATATTCTGCTCCTGCGCTGACTTTTTTAAAAGCGCACTTTACATGACGAGCTGGGCTCGTCATGAGCGTGCGAGGAGGCTACCTCATGACGAGCCCAGCTCGTCATGAGCGTCGAAGGGGTTAAAATGAAGTGATTTTGCTGCACTGCCTCATGCCAAATGGAAAGGGTAGGAAAGCACCATATTTACGAGATGCAGTGGATTCCTATTGTTTCAGACATCACAAGCAATGCAAAATGTGGTGCCTAGCACCAACGTAGGCACCCCTGCACCATGGTGCAAGGATTTCTGCATTGCTGGCAGGATCGTTTTTATGCAGAAAGGGATACCTCCCTGTGCCAATAAAAATCCATGGAGTTGTTTTCCTCTTTCTATGTGTGTTGCTATGTTCTATGTCTGCAGCTCTCGAAGAAAGAGGAAAACATTTGGAGAAATACAGACATTTTTCCATGTTACTCCATCCTGAAAAAGCATACAGTTGTAATTCATTCCAGGTTTACAGAACCTTGTAAATATGGGAATGCGTCAAAATCCCTGGATGTTGCATTAGAAAACTCACACAACTCCAATGAACGCTTCTCTGATGCAGTGTAAGGCAATTCAGTTATTTGTGTAGGGCTGCCTTACAGCAATTGTACAAAACCATGAAAAGTTTGCTTTGCCTCATAGATATTGGTCCTCACCACTGGAGTGTCTTAAAAGTGCCGCACCAGTGGGGCAAGGAGATTGTAAATACTCCTCTTTCTTTTTAAAAGAATGTTGCTATATTTACATTTTATCACAGAAATGGTGGCTTACTGACTATAGCAGGCAACAAAATACATCATAAATACTGATGAGGTAGGTCAGATAGCGATCCACTGCAACATTTTCTTCCCCATGATGACCTCAAGACAATAGTTTAATCCTGAGTTCAATCCAAAAATCGTCTACGGGAACGCCATACTAACAGGGACTCCAAAAGCTCACCTAGCCCCACTAAGGACAGTGCTGAATATGGCCACTCTACTCATATCTGGAGTAAAACGATTTGAACACGTCACTCCAGCTCTCAACTCGCTCAACTGGCTCCCCATGCAAGGGAGGTGTATTTACAAGCAGGCCTGCATCACACACAAAACCCTTCACTCTCCGTGCCCCAACTACTTTACTGTGTGTATGTAAAGCGCTCTGATACCTACGGGTCAAGCTAGCTCTGTATAAAACTGTTAAAATAAAATGAAATACAAAATCTGGAATTTTGTAAACCAACCTATTAGTACATAAGTATATTCCCAAATATCCTACATCTGACAGATAATTCATACAATAAAAGTGTGTTTATGTTAGTTTTGAAACAGTTTTATTGTCCGTGAGCAGATTAGTTTCATAACTGAAGCAAAGCTTGTTCTGAATGCAGAAATTAGAGTCAACCTATAGGATTATCTAAGTCAAACTGTCCAGCGGATGCAGGTGCAATCACACATGTTCTGTTTTGCAGACTTTATGACAAAATCTTTGTACCTTTACTAGGTAGATTGACTAAAAACACATTTTCTTTAATATAGCCATAACATAGGTTCCCAAACTCAAGAAGCCTCAGAGTATATATTTAATCACATTAGTGATGGATGTTAAAAGCAGTAGAAGACACATCTTTCACCCTTTTGCCAAATATGTGTCAGAGATGTGTTGTTTCAACAAATTCATTTCATTTTTGACTTGTTGCTATGACTGTGGGTCACTGAACACATATAACTATTGACTTAGTTATTCAAATTCAATTGCAGATCTCATTTAAGGACTTGTAAGCTGGAATGAAATAACTTTTTACATTTTTGGTTCTTCTTTGTAGATCAGTTTTGGAGCTTTGAATCCAGATCTTAGCGACAAAATGAGATTCCCATATTTTTTTCGCACTGTACCTAATGAGCTGACACAGTTTGCAGCCATTGCTCAGTTGTTACATCATTTTGGCTGGACCTGGGTTGGAATTCTGGCGACAGATGATGACAGCGGGGAAAGAGCTGTTCGGGAGCTAAAGGCAGCGATCAGCCAGTATGGAGGCTGTGTTGAGTTTTCTTTTATGTTACCCAGTGAGTTCATTTCAATACCTGACAAATTGGATCAGATTATTAATGCTATTGGTATTTCTACTTCCCAAGTGATCATTCTCTACAGCGCAGGGACATCTATGACACAATATTTGACGCACAATGAGTGGCTAACATTGCCTAAGAAAATTTGGATTGCATCAGTGTCTTTTTCCTTTTTAACTGAACTTGATTTTGGACAATATTTGGAATTGCTGAATGGAACACTAATATTTTCAGTTAAGAAAAATAACATATTAGGATTGAAGGATTTTCTCTACAATTTTAGCCCCACACAGTTTCCAGAGAGTGAAGAGCTGCTGGATCTATGGCAACAAAATTTCAACTGCAGATTGATGGGTAGAGATCATTGGACATATCTTTACAGTGACATTATGCTTACTCTTCCCCTCTGTTCAGGAAATGAGTCCATGAAGAGTTTTGACTCATCCTTCTATGATGTCTCAAACTTTAGATTCACTCACAGCATGTATACTGCTGTCTATGCATTGGCGCACGCCTTACATGACATGCTGTTTTCTGACTCCAGACCAGAAACGGTTATGAGCAATGGGAGCCTAAATCTGGAAATCCGACATTGGAAGGTAATATTTGTTGCAGGATGAAGACAGACTTCATCCATTAATCCTTCTTTCAAGTGATTGAATGTACTTTGCTAGTTTGATATAACTGATATGTGCTCTATTTTCTCAATTAAGTACATTTTTACTATGCCTGCTCTCTGTTCGGATTATGACAAGTATGATATGTGCTCTATTTTCTCAATTAAGTTCATTTGTACTGTGCCTGCTCTCTGTTCGGTTTATGAAAAGTAGCCTGGGATGTGGTGGATGTTCCTACTCCTACCAAGAACCTAAGGGCATAATATATCATTGCTGTATCTCCACTGGATTATGTCAAACTTCATCATGAATTGGTACTCAAGTGCACACCTAGTGTTAGAAAAACTAATATGTATTGTTTTAGTTGCAGACGACATAAAAGTAGCCAATGGTCCCTATAAATACATGCCTGTAGAGTACTGTAGACCATTGTAACATTAGTTTGATTAATACGAATAGCAGTTCTCTTGCTTTCTCTCTTAGCGTTTAGACACAGATGCGTGTAGTATGATGGGCAGACAGGGTTTAAATAGTGGATTTACTGTGTTTGTGACAATTCTTTACTGATGTTAAAAGTAATCTAGTGAAACTGCTTAGGATATACCATCCTGTCACTACTTAATCTCCTTTCTTCTGCATTTTCTTTTTATGGCCTCTGTTCGGACAGAACATGTGTGCAACTTCTTAGGTACCAGTAGACATAGTTAGACTCAGCCTTGCAGAACAACATCTCTTGAACTTCCACATTCAAAATCTTATGGATAAGCTTATGGTGGTGCCATGATTACACAGGCTTGTATTAATGATTTTGTCCTATCCTTGTAAATAGATCTACCATCTACATTGGGCAAAACCCATGTTATCATTTAGTACTAAGCCTTTTAAGCCTTTTTCCAGGCTGAGTTAGAGAGAAAGAGAGAGAGAGAGAGAGAGAGAGAGAGAGAGAGAGAGAGAGAAAATGCCAGAGACAGAAAGAAACTATCAGTGAAGGAGAAAATCAAGGGAGAACCAGGGAGATATGTGTGTTTATAGGTAGAATAAGCGAAATATTCTCTGAGTTGCATGGTGATTTCTTCTCAAACTCTCCTCCCTTTATCTCTGTGTTGGGGTTAGTTACCACTGCTCACTGTTAGCTCAAGAATAACTCTGTCTCAATGTACTCCTCACTGCATGTGGGCCTGTTTGTGGGCATTTGAGTTTTGGGATGATTTTTTTGATTATTTTGAGGTGATGCCCTCCGATGCAGCAGAAATTACTGTCAGATCTGGTCAACACACCCTCTCTATTACAGAACCCAGCTTGTTTTTTTCCCAACTGCTTATCCACTGCATCAGAAATATGCTGCATAATGACTTTCACCAGGATTTTCCTGAGGATTGACAGAAGGGTGATTCCAAACCAGTGATTTCAGTTGGTTAAAGCGCCCTTCTTTGGAATCTTGAAGATGATGCCTTGCTTCCAGTCATCTGTTACTATATTTCCCTCATAATTGATATTAACAGCAGTTGGAGAATCTTGGCTGATGTTTCAGGGGATCACTGACATAATATTGAGTCCAAAAATATTGTGACACAATCATATCATGTCAAAAATATAGTTGACACAAATATAATTTCCCTATACTTAAGGTAAGTACACAAATATTAGAATAAAATATTGTTTCACACTAATATCATAAGAACATGAGACAAAAGTACAAATACACAGAATAAAATAGTAAATCTTAACTATTTTAATACATAACGTTAATGTAATGTGTAGTAAATAAATGTAAGTAACTTTTAATAATAAAAATAAATATACACTCATATAAACATGCAAACATAAATACACGTGTGTGCACGTGTTTATATATACATGAATAACAGATCACTATTATTAAAACTATATATTTCACAATATCTTAAGTTTTTTTTACACTTTTTAAAGTGTACTACTATAAAAAGCATATACATATATATATATGCGCTCCAGTGGTCGAAACGCGTCATGTCAGGCACTGGCCTGGATTAGATTACCTGTCAATATTTTTGAATAAAGCACGTTTCATATTTCAACGCTTAGCGTCTGGTGGTCCGTACCTAGGAGGACTCATCATGAAAGCAGTGTGCCAGAATTGTTTGTGTTCATAAATATATATATGTATATATTTATATATATATATTTCTGACGAAAGCATGTACTCTTCCAGTCACCTGCAAACAGGCCCACCAGACGTACTTCTTTGAAAAGTTCTTTATTTCCAACAAGTATCACAGCATTACTGGTTTCCACTCCTAACAAGTCTTAATCATATGCAACACATGAGTGAGCAGCCAGCTAATCTTGTTTCTGGTCAGCTTCAAAACAGTGATGAAGGACTCCAGAGTATGGGCATATAAAGTCGAGTTTTAAAGTGGCAGTGTGTTAGTCACTTGAAAATTCAATATAAATCCATGCAGGAACATTGTGCACTTTCAAAATACAATGGTCCCGAATCACAGAACTAACTTAAGACAAAATCCTAAACTTACTACTTGCGGTCTTAACAGAAGTTAGGATTTTGTCTTAAATTTGTCTTAAGACAGTCTTAAGGCAGACTTAAGACAAAATCCCAACTTAAGTCTGTCTTAAATCTGTCTTAAGTCTGTCTTAAGACAAACTTAAGACAAAATCCTAACTTCTGTGAATACCAAAAGTAGTAAGTTCAGGATTTTGTCTTAAGTTAGTTCTGTGAATCTGGCCCAATATGATTGTCATTATATTAAAAAATATATGCAGGTCTCTCCACTCATTTCATTTGGTGCATTGTTTCACCAAAACTACCATAATGCTTTGTATTTACCTCTGCATGCCATCCCAATCCTTCAATCACTTTCATTTTGTTCCATTAGTCAATTTGGAAAACAAATCAGAGCAAATAAAAAAATATATATTCACATAAATATTAAAGAAAAATTAAAAAGTACACATATGATTTGATTTTTGAATTTATAGAGCACAGCAGTCACCACAGGGCGTCAGGGCGCTATAGACTACTGTCCAAAAAGAAAGTACCTGCTAGGATGTGATAGCAGGGGTGTCTATAGGCAGACTAGCCAAGTCTTTAGGACCTTTCTAAAAGGGAGGTGTTGGGAAATAGCTTGAATGTTTATCGGCAGGGTATTCCAGAGTTTACTGGCAGCCGTAAAGAAAACTCTGGGTAGAGGGAGATATAGATTAGAAGATGAGCGAAGGGATCTGCCAGGGGAGTACCAAGTGAACATGGATTTCAGTCTCGTAGGGTAGAGGAGATATAGAGCCTTATGGACCATACATAAAGATTTGAAGCTGATGCGTTTGTTAATAGTAAGCCAGTGTAGGGTTTTCAGTCCCTTCACAGCAGAATGTCTTTTGGGAATGTCCAGAACCAGTCTTGCAAGGGAAATTTGCACTAGCTGGAGTTTGTCCTACACATTATTGAGAAGTCAGGCAGAGTGAATTGTAATATTCCAGCCTGGATATTACTAGGGCGAGGGCAAACTGCTTACGTCCATCAGAACTCCCGGGTTCTTGGTCTTGTTTCCTAGGGAAGGACACGTTCCTAGAGAATGAGGCCAGCAACTGCTGTTCCAGCTTGTTGCCCTTGGGACAAAGATCATCACCTCCGTCTTATCCCCATTTAGTTTAAAAAAATTGGTAGACATCCATTCTGCCACCTTAGTCATACAGCTTCGAACATTCTCAGCCATTGATTCCGCAGGAGTGAATCATGTTAGCAAGTGGTGCCACATTAATATTAAAATAGTGGGGCTTAAAGTGGAGCCCTGAGGAACTCCACACAACAGGGTGAAGGCTTCAGAATAGAAGCACTGCAGCTTCACCTTTTGAGATTGTTCCCCTAGAAAAGAGGACAGAAGGCCTAAGGCTTGATGCCTGATACCCAGTCCTTGGAGTCTGTCCAGCAGCAGGGTAGGAGAGATGGTTTTGAATGCTGCTGACAGATCCAGAAGTATAAGCAACAGTCCTTGTTCTTCATCTACTTGGCATCTGATATTGTCTGTGGCTGAGATTAGAATAGTTTCTGTCCCATGATGTTTCCTGAAGCCAAACTGGGAGTCATTGAACCAGTGTTGTTTAGCAGTCTCCATCAGCTGCATATTAACATGCATTTCCAGAACCTTAGCCGGTACGGGTAATAACGAGATTGGACGATAGTTTTTACAGTCTGGATGCTGAAGCTGAGTAGGAGGCTTTGGGCCAAGACTGTGTGGATGTCCATAATCTTAGAGTGGAAGAAAGTGGCTAGCTGATTGCAGAACACCTGCAAGCTCTCTGGTTCCACTCTGAAGTTAGAAGCTGAGAGCAGTTGAGCTAGCTTACACATCTCTTTTGTGGATGCAGCATTTTAAATTTTCTGGGTGCAATACTTGGATTTTTTTTCAAATATTGCGAGTTTATATTCTTTGATGGAGATTTTATATAAGACTCTATCTTGATTGATTGTCTTGGTTTTTCCTCCAAGCTCGCTCGTGGCGGCGGCAGGATTGTTTAAGTGTCCTGAGTTTGTCGTTGTACCAGGGAGCAGGAGGAAAAAGACTTTTATGTACAACTATCTTCAAGGGTGCCAATATGTCTGCTGCACTCTCTAACCAGGAGGAAAAGGCCTCTGCTCCCCTATCCGGGTTCTCTGGAATCAGACATGGTATATTGTTTAAGGTTCTGGTTAGTGTCTTAGCAGAGACCCCTTCCCAGTTTCTATGTTTCTACATAAATTTGGTCGTATTTGTGATATTGCCTACTGATATTGATGAGATGAAAAAAAAGCAACTGAATCATGGTCAGACCTGCTGATGGGAAGTGTGTTTTGATAAATCACTCTGGAGTTGTCAGTAAAAATCCAATATAGGATGTGACCCCCCTTGTGAGCAGGGGAGGAGACCAGTTGTGATAGTCCATGATTAGCGAGCGCTTCTAGTAGATTGTTTAAATCATGATTATCCTTCTCCTCTAAGTAGAAGTTAAAATCCCCCATGATGGTTATTCGATTCTCTGCTATCAGTGATTCGAGAAGGGTTTTAGGGTCCCTAAGAAATGGGGATCTGGGCCTGGAGGTCTGTCTATCAGCAGCTCACCAAAGGAGCAGGTGGGTGAGGTAATTAATTTCAATTGGAGGACTACACATGAAGGTAGATTTAAGCCTGATTCTAGCAAACATTTATATAGCGCTTTAAAGACTACAGCCAGGCCTCTGCCTATTGATCCCTCCCAATCCACCCTCTGGAAGAAGTAATTGGTCAGGATGGCATCTACCAGATCGGGTCCTGTAGCGCTTATGTTTCAGCAGAGTAATTAGATAAGGAAATACTTCTGTCAGGATGATTGCAGGAGTGGACACATACTCACAGTTTGATTCCAGACAAGCATGACTATTATCAGGACTTTTGCAGTACTGACTCTGTAGTCTGCAAGGGGTTAAGGAACCGCATACATTGTGCACAATTAACTGTACCACTGCTTGTCTCAATGCGTGAGTCATTCTGCAAGTGCATAGGCAGTGACAAGGTTCCTAGAGTGCTAGTAGTTGACAACAGGATAAGTTTATAAGCACTTATGTTTCAGCAGAGTGAATAGATAAGGACATGCTTCTGTCAGGAGGACTGTAGGAGTGGACACAGACTCACAGTGTGATTCCAGACACGCATAACTATTACCTGGACTTTTGCAGGACTGACTCAATAGTCTGCAAAGGGATAGGGGGCCAAATACATTGTGCAAATTTCACTGTACCACTGCTTGTCTCAATCCCTGAGTCATTCTGCAAGGGCATAGATAGTGACTGGGTTCCTTGAGTGCTAGTAGTTGGCAGCAGGATACGTTTTTCAGCTCATTTGTTTCTGCAGAGTGATTAGATAAGGAAATACTTCTGTCAGGATGATTGTAGGAGTGGACACATACTCACAGTGTGATTCCAGACAAGCATGATTATTACCTGGACTTTTGCAGGACTGACTCAGTAGTCTGCAAGGGGTTAAGGGACCGCATACATTGTGCACATTTCACTGTACCACAGCTTGTCTCAATGCCTGAGTCATTCTGCAAGTGCATAGACAGTGTCTGGGTGCCTAGAGTGCTAGTAGTTGACAGCAAGATAAATTTATAAGCGCTTATGTTTCAGCAGAGTGATTAGATAAGGACATGCTTCTGTCAGGATGATTGTAGAAGAGGACACAGACTCCCAGTTTGATTCCAGACAAGCATGACTATTACCTGGAATTTTTGCAGGACTGACTCAGTAGTCTGCAAGGAGTTAAGGGACCACATACATTGTGCACATTTCACTGTAAAACTGCTTGTCTCAATGCCTTAGTCATTCTGCAAGTGCATAGACAGTGACTGGGTTTCTAGAGTGATAGTAGTTGATAGCAGGATAAGTTTGTACGCACTTATATTTCAACAGTGATTAGATTAGGACATGCTACTGAATACATTGTGCCCATTTCACTGCACCACTGCCTGTCTCACTGCCTGAGTCATCCTGTAAGTGTATAGACATTGACTGGGTTCCTAGAGTGCTAGTAGTTGACAGCAGGATATGTTTATACGCGCTTAAGTTTCAGAAGAGTGATTAGATAAGGACATGCTTCTGTCAGAATAATTGTAGCATTGGACACAGACTCACAGTGTGATTCCAGACAAGCTTGACTATTACCCGGAATTTTGCAGGAATGACTCAGTATTCTGCAAGGGGTTAAGGGACTCCATACATTGTGCACATTCCACTGCTTGTCTCAATACTTGAGTCATTCTGCAAGTGCATATATAGTGACTGGGTTCCTAGAGTGCTAGTACTTGACAGCAGGATACATTTATTAGTGCTTATGTTTCAGCAGAGTGATTAGATAAGGACATGCTTCTGTCAGGATGAATGTAGGAGTGGACACAAACTCACAGTGTGATTCAAGACAAGCATGAATATTACCTGGACTTTTGCAGGACTGACTCAGTAGTCTGCAAGGGGTTAAGGGACTGCATGCATTGTGCTCATTTCACTGTACCACTGCTTGTCTCAATGCCTGAGTCATTTTGCAAGTGCATAGACAGTGACTGGGTTCCTAAAATGCTAGTGAATGAATGAAAGTGGATTTTTAGAGCGCGAATTGCTGCCCTGAGGCGTCCAAGCGCTAGAGGAACCTGTTGGTAGGCTGAGTGAGGTTGCAGACCGGGGAAAAGGGATGTAGAGCTGAATTTGTTAAGGAGAGTTGAACAGGTGTGTTTTTAGTTGTTTGCGGAAGGAGACGAGGTCAGGGTTGGATCTCAAATGAGAAGGGAGGGAGTTCCAGATCTTAGGGGCGTTAAAAGAAAACATCCTTCCACCCGATCTTGTCCTTTTAATTCTAGGGACTGTTGCCATAAAAGCCTGGCTAGATCGCAGGTCTCTACCTGGACGATACTGGCTTACTAGGCTCCGAGTAATTTGAGGTCCTGAGTCCCAGAAGGCCTGGTGAGCAATACACATTGCCTTAAAAATGACTCTCTTACGCACTGGGAGCCAGTGTAGGCTGATCAGTGCCGCTCTAACTGGCATTCTGCGTGGGATCTGCAGTAGAGTGCGGGCAGCGCAGTTTTGTACTAGCTGTAGTCTCTTTAGTGTGTACTCTGGAGCACCCAGATAGAGGGCATTGTTAGAGTCCAAATGTGACTGTATCATGCCTTGTATAGCTATCTGCTTTGCCTCCATTGGGAGCAAAGGAAGAACTTTCTTCAGTGTCCTGAGCAGACCAAAGCAGGTGGCTGAGAGCTTTGTGACCTGGGTATTAAGTGAGAGACTCCTGTCCAGCCATACCCCTAGGCTTTTGATGTTTTCTTTCGGAGCCGGGGGGGGGGGCCTAGACAGGAGGGCCACAGTGAGTTGAAGAAGATGGGCTCAGCAGGGCCCAGGAGCATAAGCTCCGTTTTGTCACCATTGAGCTTTAGCGATGACAGAGTCATCCAGGCCTTCACCTCCTCCAAGCATTTTGTTAGTCCACCTGAAAGTGGCTGTTGAGCCTCCTGCACTAATGAGACCACCAGCTGGGTGTCGTCCGCATAGGAAATGATCTTAACTCCATACGGACGAACTACCTCAGCCAGTGGCCTCATGTAGATATTAAAAAGTGCGGGCTTAAAGAGGAGCCCTGGGGTACTCCACACTTCAGGGGCATGCTGGAGGACACTGTCTGTCCGTCAAACCCTTGGAATGACCTGTTGCTTAGAAAAGATTTTAACCAGAGCCAGGCCTTGTCCACAATGCCGACGTTCGAAAGACGGTTCAGTAGGGTGTTATGACTGACCGTGTCGAACGCCGCGCTGAGATCAAGGAGGATCACTGCCACTGATCCTCCCTGATCAAGAATGTTCCTGGACTCCTCGATGACCATTAGGAGGGCGGACTCCGTTCCATGCTTAGGCCTGATCCCTGTCTGGGTGGTATCTAGCAGCTGGTTATCTTCAAGAAAGCTAACCAGCTGGAGATTGACATACTTCTCCATGATTTTACTCACCCAGGGTAACAGGGAGATAGGACGATAGTTGGCAAAGTCCAATGGGTCCAGGTTTGGCTTCTTTATCAGTGCTCAGACCAGCGCCTGTTTCCAGGCAGGAGGGACGATGCCAGAAGCGATGGAAGCGTTCAGGAGGTTCTTGATGATAGGTAGGACCGTCTGAGATGCTAACAGCATGGCTTCTGGGGGTGCCGGGTCAGTTGGAGATCCGGATTTTACTTTCCGAGCCATGGACTCTACCACTTCGAGATCCATGCAGGGAAAGTGGTCAAGCGTGGGTGAAGAGGCTAGAACGGGGTCTGACCCCCTGGTGTTATCCTGGGCTATCAGAGGAGTAGTAGTGCATGGGAAGGAGGTGTATATTTTGTTTACTTTAGCCGAGAAAAATTCCGCCAGGTCGTTGCATTGGGAGACAGATTTTTCCTCATATACGCTGGGGGGGTGGTTTTGTAAGTTTTTGGAAAGTTTGAAAGATTTCCCTGGGTTTAGATTTTGCAGCTAAAATCTTGTCAGAAAAGTATGCCGCTTGAGCAGCTTTTACTTCCTTTTTGTAGGCTTGTATTTCCTCTCAATATCGTATTTTATCCTCCATGGAGTAATCTGAACGCCATTTCCTTTCAATTTTTCGGCATTGGCGCTTTTTGTTCCTGAGGGCTTCCGAATACCAAGGTGCTGTTTTATGGTGACGTTTTACCATTGATTTCTTGAGGGGGAGGATGGTTTCGAGGGAGTGCCGGATCCAATTCTCATAAGCCTGGTACGTCAGACATGGATCTTCATTATTAAGGGGAAGTTCATTCATAAGTTTATTTTTCCATTCGTCTACTGGTATCCGCGCCCAAGATCTGGCATGTCTTATCATTGGTGTTACCGGGATAGGTTTCTGGGTAGACCAGGTGAAAGGCACCAGAGAGTGGTCAGTCCATGGGAGGGGTCGTGGAGGCCCCACCACAAAATCCACACAGTTACTGAACACTGGATCTAAGAGGTGTCCCTTCACATGAGTTGATGTTTTTACTCGTTGGATAAGTTGAAGCGCGGCCAGGTCATCGGCTAGTGTAGTAGCCGTGTGGTCCAGCGATGAATCAAAATGAAAGTTAAGATCGCCTAACACAGTGTAGTTGGCGGCAGCGCTAATGTGTGGTGCCACTATTGCTGGTAGGAGATTATGGAATTGTTTAGGGGGGCCAGGTGGGCGATATATCAATGTGCCCGAAAAACAGTGGTTGGGAGAAAGCTCCAGCGAGAAAGCTAAGCTTTCACAATCTGGGATGTTTTCCGAGATGAGTCTACAACGATATTGTTCTTTAAATATGATTGCTAGCCCTCCCCCTCTACCCTCCGGGCGGTCTTGTCAGATGATTTGAAAGCCAGAGGGGAGGGATGTTACAACATCAGGGTCAGAGTCTGACGCCAACCATGTTTCGGTGAGAAACATTGCGTCCGGCATACGCTCTTCCAGTAGGAAGGAAATTTCCACCTTATGTTTTGGCAGGGATCTGCAGTTTAATAGGAACATACAGTATTCATGCTTCAGGGTTTTGGTCTGGCATATGTTAAAAGGGACGTTACATTTAGGGCAGGTGGCTGGAAGAGACATTGCATTGAGGCAATGCCTTTCACAAACCTGTCCCAAGGACCTCATACCATGTAGAGCGTCTGCGCTGTAGGCTATAGTCTGTTTGGCCTGAGATGTAGGGGACGTGGCCCCTGGCCCGGACTCGGCGCGGACGAGCGCAGACGAGCTTGCCTTATGCGCGCCTTCGGCGCGCATTCATCGCGCCCGCTGCGCTCATCCGCTGCGCTTCCTATTTAGACACATACTTTATAGGAGGCAAGAGTAGATGATGGGGGCGTGGCCTATCCAGGTGGGCGTGGCCTGTGTCCTGTTCAATGGCGGCAGGGGGGGCGAACAAACACTCGCCGGTGGCAGCGTATTAATCAGCTGTCATCGGGGGTTCCTGGCAAGGATTAGTGCTCAGGCGGTGAGTGAAAAAGTTAAAACACACACAATTCAATTACAATTTTTAAAAAACGCGATTTCGCGCTACTCCCGGCTCAAGCCTCAGGAGGTTCCACAAATAGCAGTAGACAGCGCTCGCAGTCAGCGCGCTCTAAATACCAAGTGGAGAGGAAGGGGGCGTGGCCTATCCAGGTGGGCGTGGCCTGTGTCCTGTTCAATGGCGGCAGGGGGGCGAACAAACACTCACCGGTGGCAGCGTATTAATCAGCTGTCATCGGGGGTTCGTGGCAAGGATTAGTGCTCAGGCGGTGAGTGAACAAGTTAAAACACACACAATTCAATTACAATTTTTAAAAAACGCGATGTCGCGCTACTCCCGGCTCAAGCCTCAGGAGGTTCCACAAATAGCAGTAGACAGCGCTCGCAGTCAGCGCACTCTAAATACCAAGTGGAGAGGAAGGGGGCGTGGCCTATCCAGGTGGGCGTGGCCTGTGTCCTGTTCAATGGTGGCAGGGGGGGCGAACAAACACTCGCCGGTGGCAGCGTATTAATCAGCAGTCATCGGGGGTTCGTGGCAAGGATTAGTGCTCAGGCGGTGAGTGAACAAGTTAAAACACACACAATTCAATTACAATTTTTAAAAAACGCGATTTCGCGCTACTCCCGGCTCAAGCCTCAGGAGGTTCCACAAATAGCAGTAGACAGCGCTCGCAGTCAGCGCGCTCTAAATACCAAGTGGAGCAGAAGGGGGGCATGGCCTATCCAGGTGGGCGTGGCCTGTGTCCTGTTCAATGGCGGCAGGGGGGCCAACAAACACTCGCCGGTGGCAGCGTATTAATCAGCTGTCATCGGGGGTTCGTGGCAGGGATTAGTATTCGGGCGGTGAGTGAACAAGTTAAAACACACACAATTCAATTACAATTTAAAAAAAACGCGATTTTGCGCTACTCCCGGCTCAAGCCTCAGGAGGTTCCACAAATAGCAGTAGACAGCGCTCGCAGTCAGCGCGCTCTAAATACCAAGTGGAGAGGAAGGGGGCGTGGCCTATCCAGGTGGGCGTGGCCTGTGTCCTGTTCAATGGCGGCAGGGAGGGCGAACAAACACTCGCCGGTGGCAGCGTATTAATCAGCTGTTATCGGGGGTTCGTGGCAAGGATTAGTGCTCAGGCGGTGAGTGAACAAGTTAAAACACACACAATTCAATTACAATTTTTAAAAATCGCGATATCGCGCTACTCCCGGCTCAAGCCTCAGGAGGTTCCACAAATAGCAGTAGTTGACAGCAGGATAAATTTATAAGCGCTTATGTTTCAGCAGAGTGATTAGATAAGGACATGCTTCTGTCAGGATAATTGTAGGAGTGGACACAGACTTAAGTGTGATTCCAGACAAGCATGAGTATTACCTGGACTTTTACTTGACTGACTTAGTAGTAAGCAAGCGGTTAAGGGACCACATACATTGTGCACATTTCACTGTACCACTGCTTGTCTCAATGCCTGAGTCATTCTGCAAGTGCTTAGGCAGTGACTGGGTTCATAAAGTGCTAGTAGTTGACAGCAGGATAGGTTTCTGAGCGCTTATGTTTCAGCAGAGTGGTTAGATTAGGACATGCTTCTGTCAGAATTATTATAGGAGAGGACACAGACTCAAATTATGATTCCAGACTTGCATGACTATTACATGGATTTTTGCAATACTGACTCAGTAATCTGCAAGTGGTTAAGGGACCGCATACATTGAGCACACTTCACTGTACCACTGCTAGTCTCAATGCCTGAGTCATTCTGCAAGTTCGTAGACAGTGAGTGGCTTCCTTGAGAGCTAGTACTTGACATCAGGATATGTTTATAAGCGCTTAAGTTTCAGCAGAGTGATTAGATAAGGACATGCTACTGTCAGGATGATTGTAGGAATGGACACAGACTCACAGTGTGACTCCAGACACGAATGACTATTACCTGGACTTTTGCTGGACTGACTCAGTATTCTGCATTTCACTGTACCACTGCCTGTCTCATTGCCTGAGTCATCCTGCAAGTGCATAGACAGTGACTGGGTTCCTAGAGTGCTAGTAGTTGACAGCAGGATACGTTTATAAGCGCTTATGTTTCAGCAGAGTGATTAGATAAGGATATGCTTCTGTCAGGATGATTGTAGGAGTGTACACAGAGTCACAGTGTGATTCCAGACTTGCATGACTATTACCTTGATTTTGCAAGACTGACTCAGTATTCTGCAAGGGGTTAAGGGACAGCATACATTATGCATATTTCACTGCACCACTGATTCTCTCAATGCCGGAGTCATTCGGCAAGTGTATAGACATTGACTGGGTTCCTACAGTGCTAGTAGTTGACAGCAGGATACGTTTATGAGCGCTTATATTTCAATAAAGTGATTAGATAAGGAAAGGCTTCTGTCAGGATGCTTGCAGGAGTGGACACAGACTCACAGAGTGATTCAAGAAAAGCATTACTATTACTTGGACTTTTCCAGGACTGACTAAGAAGTCTGCAAGAGGTTAAGGGACTGTACACATTGTGCACATTTCACTGTACCACTGCCTGTCTCAATGCCTGAGTCATCCTACAGGACTGCTTGTGGTGTTTGGCCGCCATCTTGGGTGGGTGTGCTTGCAATCGGGGCGACTTTAGGCGCCATCTTAGAGTGGGTCCAGTGGCTTCACTCGTTGGGCTCCTGCGCACTGGAAAGGTATTTAAACCCTCCTTTTCAGTCTTCTGGTAGACCTACATGTACCTGCACGCGCGCGCTTCTCTGCGCTGCTACTGGCAATTTTAAAACTTTTATTTGATATTGGGAACTCGCGCTACTCATCTAGTTCGTAAGCGCTTGTAAGCGCTCATAGCTGTACTTAGGGGATATTAGGGGGGCAGACAGTTAGGCACTCACCTGCACTATAATTGTTGTTCCACCCGCATTTGCGGGGCTCAGTTAGACTCTAGGGAACTTTAGTTAGATTCTTGGGAAGTGCTTGCGGTGTTTGGCCGCCATCTTGGGTGGGTGTGCTTGCAATCGGGCCGACTTTAGACGCCATCTTAGAGTGGGTCCAGTGGCCTCACTCGTTGGGCTCCCGCGCGGCACACTATATAGGGAGATGCGCAGACAAGCGCGCAGCGTGGGCGCGCAGCGGGTGCGACGGCTGGGCGCCGGAGGTGCGCCAGAGGTAAGCCCGTTTGCGCCTGTTCGCGCTCTGGCCCCGCTTAGCGCCGGACACGCTGCTTCATCTCGCCTGGTCGTTTCCAGGGAAGAACTTTGCCTGGTAAATCAAAACCCTAGTATGGGTAAGCTACCAGTGTGCCAGTCGGCCCCTCTGGTGAATGTAAATTGCGGATTACTCAATGTCCGATCGCTCTGCAAACATCATGCAGAGACGGCTCTTCTCATTGAGTCACTACAGTTGGATATTTTATTTCTGACTGAAACCTGGACTAGAGCGGAGAGTAGTGTAGAGCTCGGCTGGGCTTGCCCATCGGGTTACGCTATTAGGCACATCCCGCGAGCTACGGGGAGGGGTGGTGGAGTGGGCTTTATTTTTAAGGATTCACTCACGCTCTCATGCCTCGAAGTTAAATCGGTCTTGGGCTTTGAGCTCATGGGTTTCTACCTGAAAGATCAGAGTGGAACACTGGCTGCGGGGTTACTTTGTTACCGTCCACCTGCCAGTGTAACTTCATCTCTTCAAGAGCTGATTGATTTGATTTACGACTTGTCTAACTCCCATGCTAGGCTCCTAATGTTGGGCGATTTTATCCTATGGCCCGGGGGTTCTTATGAGCCTGCATGCCGGGAACTTTGTCAAGCGTGCAGTAATCTCCATCTTATGCAGCTTGTATCCGCTCCTACTCATGCACAGGGTCATACTCTGGATATGATCTTTGCGACTGAGTCGCTAGTCTCAATTAAGGAGGTAGCGGCTCAATGCTGGACAGACCATGCACTGATCAACTTTTCAATCTTTTTACCAGCCGGTTCGCTGAATAATAGCGTCCCAGGCAGGCCTAAGTATAGTAGGCAATGGTCTCGGCTGCTGAAGAGCTCTAACCTACCCATACTACTGCCTGGGGATTTTTCCTTAGGTCAGAATGTGGAGGAAAGCTATTACACCCTTTGCCAGCACATCCTTGAGTCGCTTGACAAGGTGATTCCATTGCGTAGGGTGAAAGACAAACCGTTAAAAGCCAACCCTTGGTTTTCCAGTGACCTGTTTCAACAACGTCTTCGCTGCAAACAGGCAGAGCGGGTCTGGCGAAGGCACTATCTGGAAGCAGATAAACTGCTATATTAAAAATCCCTTCAGGATTATAAAGCGCAGATTAGGGTGGCCAAAGCTAAATTCCTGGAAGATACCTTGGCTAAAGCAGGTAATAAGTCTCAAACCCTATTTAAATTAGTCAAGAATCTCTCTAGTCCCGCATGTGCTTCATCTACTATCCCGGCTTTCCAGGAGCTATGTGATTCCTTAGCCTTGGCGTTTGAGGATAAAATAAAAACTATCCTGAATGGCCTCTCAGCTTCTAACTTGACCAGTCCCCTCGCCCTTGGCTCTGTGGAACCAGTCAGTACAGTGTCTCGGGAGGCCTTTGAGGAGGAGGCAGTACAGCCTCGGCTGACCTGCTTTCCCACTCCCTCTTTGGAGGACTTCTGTATATTGGCTAACAGCGTTTCATCTGGTTCCCCTTTAGACCCACTGCCACATAACCTCTGGAAGCTGTTTCAGGGGGAGCTTTTTCCGCCGCTCCACTCCATCTGCTGTCAGTCCCTTGCCGCGGCTACGGTCCCCGATAGCTGGAAACTGGCAGTGGTCACTCCTCTGCTAAAGAAGGCCACCTTGGACCCGTTATGCCCGGCCAATTACAGGCCCATTTCACTCTTGCCTTTCTCGATAAAAATCTTAGAGAAATTGGTTACTAGGGTCCTGTCCAGCTTCCTTGAAACTAACAATCTTCTGGACGTGGCCCAGTTTGGATTCAGGCCGGCCCACGGTACGGAGTCTGCCTTGGTGGCCATCCTGGACGACCTGCGATCGCGTGTCGACATGGGAAGAGCAGCATTTTTGGTGCTGCTCGACATGTCGGCCGCGTTCGATACGGTTGACCATGCGGTGTTACTGGGCAGGCTCCGGGAATCCGGGGTGACCGGCCTGGCTCTGGACTGGCTGGCCTCATACCTCCGCAACAGGCAGCAATCTGTGGCCTTGCCGCCGTTTCGTTCAGCCATAAAAGATGTAAATCAGGGTGTGCCGCAGGGCTCTGCTATCAGCCCGATTCTTTTTAATTTATATCTTCGCCCTCTAATAAGTTTGATTAAGTCATTTGGCATTTCTGTTATCAATTATGCCGATGACACTCAACCTATTTTTTCTTTCGAGGGCAGGGAAGGGGTTTCCATGGAATCCTTTCATCGCTGCATGACTGCTACGGCGGACTGGTTGCGCCAGAACTCACTCCAATTCAATGGAGCGAAGACCGAAGTTCTCCACTGTTCATTGGACCGATTGCCTCGTCCTTTACCGGAGGGGTTCTGGCCTTCTACTATTCTAGGCACGGTAGCGGCGGCAGATTCCGCTCGCAACCTAGGCGTCCTGTTGGGGCCTAGCCTCCAGCTTGATGCCTCCGTCAATAAAACCACGGCGACTTGCATGCTACTACTTCGCATGTTACGGAAAATTCTCCCGCTATTTCCCCCTGTGGTTAGGACGGAAGCAGTGCGTAGCATCATCCTCAGTAGATTAGTCTACTGTAACGCACTGCTTCTGGGGGCCCCCAAGACCCTGGTCTCGAAGCTGCAACGGGTGCAGAATATGGCAGCCAAGTTGGCCCTTTCACGACCGCGGTCTGCCTCTTCCTCTCTTGCGCTTTCGGATCTTCACTGGCTCCCTGTTCAAGAACGGATTCGTTATAAATCTTCCTGCTTGGTTTTTAGAGCCCTGCATGGGTTAGGGTCAGAGATGCTGCAGGATCTGTTTTCCTGGTACTCTAGCGCTAGGCCTTTGAGATCTTCTTCGGCGTTCCTGGTGACAATTCCCAGGATAAAGAGGGTGAGGATGGGCGGCCGCTCTTTCAGCTTTGCGGCCGCCAAACTATGGAACTCATTACCGTTGTCCCTAAGGTGCAAACAGGACCTCTTGTCTTTTAAAAAAGAGCTCAAAAGTCACCTTTTACCGAGAGCAGTGTAGCGCTAGACATCTGTAGGTTACTGTTTCGGTCAAAGCGCCAGGATGCCCTTTGGGTGACAGCTGCGCTCTAAAAATGTGTCTACATACATACATACATACATCCTGCAAGTGTATAGAAAGTGACTGGGTTCCTAGAGTGCTACTAGTTGAAAGTAGGATACGCTTATAAGCGCTTATGTTTCATCAGAGTGATTAGATAAGGACATGCTTCTGTCAGGATTATTTTAGGAGTGTACACAGACTCACAGTGTGATTCCAAACTTGCATGACTATTACCTGAATTTTTGCTGGACTGACTCAGTATTCTGCAAGGGGTTAAGGTACCGAATACATTGTGCACATTTCACTGTACCACTGCCTGTCTCAATGCCTGAGTCATTCTGTAAGTGTATAGACATTGACTGGGTTCCTAGAGTGCTAGTGGTTGACAGCAGGATATGTTTATACGGGCTTAAGTTTCAGAAGAGTGATTAGATAAGGACATGCCTCTGTCAGAATAATTGTAGCATTGGACACAGACTCACAGTGTGATTCCAGACAAGCTTGACTATTACCTGGACTTTTGCAGGAATGACTCAGTAATCTGCAAGGGGTTAAGGGACTGCATACATTGTGCACATTTTACTGCTCCACTGCTTGTCTCAATGCATGAGTCATTCTGCAAGTGCATAGACAGTGTCTGTGTTCCTAGAGTGATAGAAGTTGACAGCAGGATATTTATAAGCGCTTATGTTTCAGCAGAGTGATTAGATAAGGCCATGCTTCTGTCAGGATGACTTTAATAGTGTACACAGACTCACAGTGTGATTACAAACTTGCATGACTATTACCTGAATTTTTGCAAAACTGACTCAGTTGTCTGCAAGGGGTTAAGGGACCACATACATTGTGCACATTTCACTGTAGAGTCATTCTGCAAATGTATAGACAGTGACTGGATTCCTATAGTGCTAGTAGTTGACAGCAGGCTACCTTATAAGCGCTTATGTTTCTGCAGACTGATTAGATAAGGAAAGGCTTCTGTCAGGATGATTGCAGGAGTGGACACAGACTCACAGAGTGATTCCAGACAAGCATGACTATTTCCTGAACTTTTACAGGACTGACTTAGTAGTCTGCAAGGGGTTAAGGGACTGCATACATTGTGCACATGTCACTGTACCACTTCTTGTCTCAATTCCTGAGTCAGTCTGCAAGTGCATAGAGAGTGTCTGGGTTCCTAGAGTGCTAGCACTTGACTGCAAGATACGTTTATCAGAGCTTACGTTTCAGCAGAGTGATTAGATAAGAACATGCTTCTGTCAGGATGATTGTAGGAGTGGACACAGACTCACAGTGTGATTCAAGACAAGCATGAATATTACCTGGACTTTTGCAGACCTGACTCAGTAGTCTGCAAGGGGTTAAGGGACTGCATACATTGTGCACATTTGACTGCTCCACTGCTTGTCTCAATGCATGAGTCATTCTGCAAGTGCATATACAGTGACTGGGTTCCTAGAGTGCTAGTACTTGACAGCAGGATACATTTATAAGTGCTTATGTTTCAGCAGAGTGATTAGATAAGGACATGCTTCTGTCAGGATGAATGTAGGAGTGGACACAGACTCACAGTGTGATTCAAGTCAAGCATGAATATTACCTGGACTTTTGCAGAACTGGCTCAGTAGTCTGCAAGGGGTTAAGGGACTGCATACATTGTGCACATTTGACTGCTCCACTGATTGTCTCAATGCATGAGTCATTCTGCAAGTGCATAGACAGTGTCTGTGTTCCTAGAGTGATAGAAGTTGACAGCAGGATATTTATAAGCGCGTATGTTTCAGCAGAGTGATTAGATAAGGCCATGCTTCTGTCAGGATGACTTTAGTAGTGTACACAGACTCACAGTTTGATTCCAAACTTGCATGACTATTACCTGAATTTTTGCAAAACTGACTCAGTAGTCTGCAAGGGGTTAAGGGACCACATACATTGTGCACATTTCACTGTACCAATGCTTCTCTCAATGCCTGAGTTATTCTGCAAATGTATAGACAGTGACTGGATTCCTAGAGTGCTAGTAGTTGACAGCAGGCTATGTTTATAAGCGCTTATGTTTCTGCAGACTGATTAGATAAGGAAAGGCTTCTGTCAGGATGATTGCAGGAGTGGAGACAGACTCACAGAGTGATTCCAGACAAGCATGACTATTTCCTGGACTTTTGCAGGACTGACTTAGTAGTCTGCAAGGGATTAAGGGACTGCATACATTGTGCACATTTCACTGTACCACTGCTTGTCTCAATGCCTGAGTCAGTCTGCAAGCGCATAGAGAGTGTCTGGGTTCCTAGAGTGCTAGCACTTGACTGTAAGATACGTTTATCAGAGCTTACGTTTCAGCAGAGTGATTAGATAAGAACATGCTTCTGTCAGGATGATTGTAGGAGTGGACACAGACTCACAGTATGATTTCAGACAAACATGACTATTACCTGGACTTTTGCAGGACTGACTCAGTAGTCTGCAAGGGGTTAAGGGACCGCATATATTGTGCACATTTCACTGTACCACTGCTTGTCTCAATGCCTGAGTCAGTCTGCAAGTGCATAGAGAGTGTCTGGGTTCCTAGAGTGCTAGCACTTGACTGTAAGATACGTTTATCAGAGCTTACGTTTCAGCAGAGTGATTAGATAAGAACATGCTTCTGTCAGGATGATTGTAGGAGTGGACACAGACTCACAGTATGATTTCAGACAAACATGACTATTACCTGGACTTTTGCAGGACTGACTCAGTAGTCTGCAAGGGGTTAAGGGACCGCATATATTGTGCACATTTCACTGTACCAATGCTTCACTCTATGCCTGAGTCATTTTGCAAGTGTATAGACAGTGACTTGATATCTTGAATGCTAGAAGTTGACAGCAGGATACGTTTATAAGCGCTTATGTTTCAGCAGAGTGATTAGATAATGAAAGGCTTCTGTCAGGATGATTGTATGAGTGGCACAGACTCACAGTATGATACCAGAGAAGCATGACTATTACCTGGACTTTTTCAGGACTGACTCAGTAGTCTGCAAGAGGTTATGGGACCGCATACATTGTGCACATTTCACTGTACCACTGCTTGTCTTAATGCCTGAGTCATTCTGCAAGTGCATAGACAGTGACTGGGTTCATAGAGTGCTAGTAGTTGACAGCAGGATAAGTTTATAAGAGCTTATTTTTTAGCAGAGTGATTAGATTAGGAAATGCTTCTGGCAGAATAATTGTAGGGGTGGACACAGACAGACAGTGTGATTCCAGACTTGCATGCCTATTACCTGGATTTTTGAAAGACTGACTCAGTAGTCTGCAAGGGATTAAGGGATTGCATACATTGTGCACATTTCACTGTACCACTGCTTGTCTCACTGCCTGAGTCAGTCTGCAAGTGCATAGACAGTGTCTGGGTTCCTAGAGTGCTAGTGCTTGACAGCAAGATATGTTTATAAGCGCTTACATGAAATCAGAGTGATTAGATAAGAGCATGCTTCTGTCAGGATGATTGTAGGAGTGGACACAGACTCCTGGTCTGATTCCAGAGAAGCATGATGTTGTAACCTGTTATGTCAGCCATGGATTGTGGAGCACTGTGCCTAGTGCGTTCCACATTCTCCATGGGCTGATGGTTCTATCTCCTGGCAGTTGAGAGCTGACCAGCCAGAGAGGAGGCCACTAACTTTTCCACTCGAAGACTATTCTTGAATAAAGCCCTTACCTCTCCACAGTTATTCTCCGTCTACCTTACTTCATTTTGGCGACGTTCTGGCTGTGGTCCTCGCAGTGGAAGTGGCCAGAATCCAGCGTGCTGCAGCAGTATCCAGTTTCCCAGGAGAGCGTATGGACAGATTGGGCAGTTGTTTTTTTTTTTACAGCAGCAGTGACCTCCAGCGCAGTAACTTTTCAACGACCCGTGAGTCACATTTTATTTGTTAATTCCGGCTTGTTCCTCACCCAAAATTGTTACCGGCCAACTGAAAGCACGAGCGCATTCACGCGCGAACAATCCGTTTAAAACAGCGCGAGGACCGAAGATAACAAGAGGGCTGAAAGGAGCGCGAGGGCTGAAGGAAGCGCGAGAGCACGAAGACTGCGCCCAACTCACTTTGAAAACAAAACGTTAGCGCGTCATCACGCTGCTAAAATAAGACCCATCTTCCATAGAAAAAACGTACAAACAACGTGGCGGCCATTTTAATTCACCGCAAATCGACATCTGACAAGAAATTTACCGATCAGCACCAAAGCATCGATCTCACACCAGGAAATACTACAGTGTGAAGCATTTAAAAGGTATTTTGTATTCCCTCTTACTTCTTGATCATTTCCCAATTATTTTAGTCCAAAGTGGGAGATATAAGAAATAAAAAAAATAAAAAATAAAAAAAACTTTTTTTTTGGTTTTGCCTTAAAATTGCTACAATTCACACCTAGTGTTGTGAGACATCCGTAAAACGACTATGGCAACTCAAAGTTCAGTAGTCACTCCACCTATATTTTTAGCCTCTCCAGGACCACTTGCAATTGAATGGGAGGACTGGTTGCCTATGTTTGAGACTTATCTTGATGCAATAGATGGATCAAAATTCAGTGCTGATAGAAAAAAAGCCTTATTGTTGAATAATCTGGGAAAAGAAGGACAGCGCATTTTTAAATACTTACCGACAGCAACCCTACCTAATGGTAATGCCATAGAGAATATTTTTGATGAAGCAAAAAAACGATTGGAGGTAAGATTTGCCAAGGAAGTTAACTTAGTGATGAATCGTCATCAATTCTACACTCACAAACAAGGTGAGAATCAGTCTATTGACGAATTTGTGTCCAAATTAAGAGAACTTTCCTTGAAGTGTAAATTCGGTGCCATGACAGATGAAATGGTGCGCGATCAGCTAATTGTACAGTGCAAGTGTAGGAAGACCCAAGAAAGACTATGGGCAGCTAAGAATCCGACCTTGAAAGACGCTATAGAGATAGCGAAAGTTGTTGAACATTCACAGATTTGTATGCGTGAGATGAGTAAGAAAGAAGATTTAGCTCACGCCAACGTTTCTTCAATACAAAATATGGAATCTGAAGTTGCGGCCATATCAAAATCTGGAAGATATTTCCAAAAGACGAATTTTCAGAGAGGAAGACAGCAATTTAGGTCATGTTACAAATGTGGAGGATCTCATAATCCTGACTATTATAAATGTCCAGCCTCAGATAAAAATTGCTTAAAATGTGGACGGAAAGGCCACTTTTCTAACATGTGTAGGAAATCTTTCAAACAGAGAGTTGCGACCATTGACAGTGACAATAATACTACATTTGATGACATTGAAGGTGCTTTTGTACCCTCAGATAAAATCTTGTGTGTAGATGACCCTAAAGACCAGGTTGGTAGAAGAAATAGACCCAAAGCAGAATTTAAAGTTAATGGAGTTAATGTAGACTTAATGGTAGATTGTGGTTCAATGTATACTATTATTCCTAAATGCACATTTACTAAATTATGGCCTAACCAGAAATTACTTCCTAGAGACATTAATCCAGGTGGATACCAAGGAGAAACCATTGACATAATTGGATTCATGGAGTCTACCATTGAGTTTAAAGGAAGAACAATTGATGGTAAAGTTTATGTATCAAGAGATGGACCACCAATTTTAGGATGGGTGCACCAGTTCGATTTATATATTATTATAAATCCTAGAGCTCCTACACAAGTGTTAGTGGTGGAAGATCCTTCATTAGAAGACATTTTAAATGAAGCTAAAGAGGTGTTCAGAGAAGACTTGGGTTGTCTCAAGGGTTATGTGCATAAAATATTGTTAAAGCCCAACGCTGTTCCTGTACAGCACAAGGTGCGCAGAACACCATTAGTAGCTAGAGAGGCAGTTAAAAAAATGCTCCAGGACATGCTTGATTCTGGAGTGATTGAACCAGTTGAGAGTTCTTCATGGGTTTCACCTGTAGTTATCACGGAGAAATCCGATGGCAAATTCAGGTTTTGCATTGATCTCAGGTCTCTTAACCAGAATGTGATTGTGGACACGTACCCTCTCCCCAATATTAATTAATTAGTTTTAGCATTAAGTGGTGGAAAATTTTTCTCGAAGTTGGACCTTAAAAACGCTTACCACCAGATAAAGTTACATAATGATTCCAAGTCATTGACAGCATTCATAACCACAGAAGGTATCTTTCAATGTGTCAGAATGCCTTTTGGTCTATGCTCTGCTGCGAGTATATTTCAGAGAATGATGAATGTGTTGTTTAAGGGACTTAAGAACATCATATTCTTTCAAGATGATATATTGATATTTGGGGACACAGAGGAACAACACAATCACACACTTCGAGAAGCGTTATTTAAAAGCAGAGAATCGGGTCTCACACTTAAGCGAGAGAAGTGCAAGTTTTTAGTGGATAAGGTGGATTATTTAGGGTATGAGATCTCAGAACAAGGTGTCAAACCCAAACAGAATCTGCTGGATGCTATTCGATTAGCCCCTGTTCCGTTAGATAAGGATAGATTGAGATCCTTTTTGGGGTTAATCGAATACTATTCCAAGTTCATCAAAGATTTTTCCACAAACACAGCTGATTTAAGATCTCTATTGAAAAAAGGAGTTAATTTCACATGGGAGAAGGCCCAACAAACCTGTTTTGAAAATATTAAAAAGGATATTTGCAGTGCAGAAGTCCTTACACCGTTTAATACGAAGCTAAAGTCCATACTTACAGTAGATGCAAGTGCTACTGGTCTGGGAGCAGTTTTGGCCCAAGTTCATGATGGTGTAGACAGAACTGTAGCATTTGCATCAAGAACGTTAACTCCCACAGAGACCAACTATTCTGTTATAGAACGCGAAACCCTAGCAGCTGCTTGGGCCTGTGAGTATTTTAGAACTTATCTCTGGGGAACCAAATTCACACTTAAGACGGATCATAAACCCCTTATAAGAGTGTTGTTACCAGGGGGTGATGCAAAATGCTCAGCTAGATTAGCTAGACTAGCCTCCCGTCTCCAGGAGTTTTGTTATAAAATTGAACACATCCCTGGTTGGAGAAACATCCAGGCTGATTGTCTTTCAAGATTGTCATTAGATTGGGAATCGGTTGACAAAGATGCTGTACTTAAAAAAGAAAACGAAGGTGCTGTTGCTTTCGGGATGTATTGAACTTGTGTGAACCTCAAGCTTTAGACAAGGAAGTGTGGATTAATGCCATGCTTGCTGATAGTGCCATGGTGGAACTCAAGAATATGATAAAAAAAGGGTGTAAAAGAGACAGTACTGTTTCAGTTACGAATAGACCTTTTGTTAAAATTCTTGATGAGTTATCGATTTGTGAAGACAAAGTAATTATGAGAGGGGATACTTTTGTTCCTCCAGTGTCTCTCAGACGGAATTTGATCACTATAGCTCATGAGGGACATTTGGGGCAGACTCGTACCAAACAGAGGTTAAGAATGAACTGGTGGTGGCCAGGCATGGACTCTGATGTGGATCTCTTCATTACGAATTGTTTAATATGCAAGGATGGTGAGAAACGATTAAAAGTTGGGTCACAGACCTTCCCTGGTCATATAACTGATCCTGGTGCACCCTGGCACACGGTGTGTGTTGACTTTATAGGTCCGATGAATTGTTTGAAAGAAAGTCTACGCTTTGGCATTGTATTAGTAGATGTACACACAAAATGGTTGATAGTGAAGTTTTTGAGGGATATAACTACTTCAACTACTATAAAAGTCTTAAGAGAGGTTTGGAAAGATGAAGGTTTACCTTCTGTTTTGTTGACTGATAACGGCACACAGCTGACATCCTTAGAGATGAAAGAGTTTTTGTCTTCATGTGGTATTAAGCATACCCGCACGTCCCTCTATAATCCACAAGGGAACGGAATTGTTGAGAGGGCTAACCGTTTAGTCAAAGGCGTAATTCAGATGGCTATCTCTAGTAGTCAGGATGTAAGTCTTATGGTGTCAGACATGGTTTGGGCTTATAGGTCCAGTGCACATAGTGTTACCAACAAAACACCCTTTGAGATGATGCGTGGGAGACTTCCTAACACAAAATTAGTTCCCACGTGGTTGAAAGAACTTGTATGCAGGGATGTTTTGCCTAATCCATCTCCAACTCACGTGCAGAGTAAAGTGAGTAGTGAGAAGGTCTTGTCAAGGATGATCTGCCCAGGAGACTGGGTAAAAATACGGTCTGGAAGACCTGGGGTATCCTTTAAGAAATTTTTGGGTCCATTTAGAGTGAGGCTTACGTTACCTTACTGTGTAGTTCTAGAGAATGGTGAGAGGTGGAACTACAGGCGGGTAGCACTGTACCAGAAAGGAAATCAACAATCAGCAAACTTAGATAAGAGCTGGGTAAAACATGGTAGCAATGGTAGCAATAGTAATGTATTTTTGTCCATGACTGATCGTGATTTGACTCATGATGTTGGATCTCATGACCTACACTTCTCTGATAGTGTGTTACAGGGGGGAGGTGATGCATCCGCTTCAGCTCTCATTTCTACTTCTACTTCAGCTTCTGCTTCTACTTCTACTCTCACTCCTGTCTCTGTAAATTCCAACACCGTGAGTCAACCCAGTCGGGAAGTAAGAGTGTTTAGAAACCGTTTTCCTCCTGGTTATCTTAAAGATTACGTATGCAAATAAATGTACATGCACATTTCTAGTCAGCTTTATGCTCAATGTGTTTCCAAATGATCACATTGTCTTTTTGTTCAAGTTTAATACCACTGTATTGTTTCTTGTAATTTTGATTTATTAAAGAGAGAGGATATGTTGTAACCTGTTATGTCAGCCATGGATTGTGGAGCACTGTGCCTAGTGCGTTCCACATTCTCCATGGGCTGATGGTTCTATCTCCTGGCAGTTGAGAGCTGACCAGCCAGAGAGGAGGCCACTAACTTTTCCACTCGAAGACTATTCTTGAATAAAGCCCTTACCTCTCCACAGTTATTCTCCGTCTACCTTACTTCACATGACTATTACCTGGACCTTTGCAGGACTGATTCAGTAGTCTGCATGGGGTTATGGGACCACATGCATTGTGCACATTTCACTGTACCACTGCTTGTTTCAATGCCTGAGTCATTCTGCAAGTGCATAGACAGTGACTTGGTTCACAGAGTGCTAGTAGTTGACAGCAGGATAAGTTTATATTTGCTTATGTTTCAGCAGAGTGATTCGATTAGAAAATGCTTCTTTTGGTTTGCAGTAGGATGGTGGCTAACCGTGTGTGTTTCGGGCAGTGGGTGAGTTCACGCACCTTCTCAAGTAATGTGTATGCTTGCCACTCTTTAACCACTGCAAACACAGACCCAAGTCTATTGTGCTGCATAATGCAAATGTTTGTAAAGTTGGAGTAAAAGCCATTTGGCCAGATTTTATGGACAAGACAGCAGCTGGGCTGGTAGGTTGTGTGATAGGACTGCAGCCATGCTGGCAAATTTTGAGATGGGGACTGCAGCAATGTTTACAAGGTTGCAAGGTGGGTAAAATAACCATGCCTGACAAATTGTTAAGCGTGGACAGCAACAATGCTGCTGGGTTGTATGTTGGGGGATGACAGCCATTCTGACAGATTTTGCTGTGGTAATAGCATCCATTCTGGTAGGTCATCAGGTGGGGGAGGAATCGTAGGCAGCACTGGTGCTGCACAGCTCTGTTGCCAGGTTTGACATGATGAAGAGTTGCACATGTTTAATGTTTTAGTCCTGCTTCAGTAAGAGTAGTTATGGTGTGCTCCTTACTCCCTGTGCTTTATCATGGTGTGCTTCTTACTCCCTATGCTTTATCAGAGCTAGTATGAAAGATAATGTGAAGCGGATTTAAAGCCTGCTTGGCTGCATGCAATATTGCTGACGAACAGCCTTGTCGGTGGGAGGCATGAGACATGCATCTGGGGCTTACCCCAGCGTAAACAAACAATTTAGCCATAATGTTTACTCTTTTGGGTAGGAGGGAAGAGCTGGGATCCTCTATCAATTAATAATGGGGCACATTAGACGTGTGAAAGAAAAGCACACAGTGACACAGATGGACAGAGCAGGTGGTGGGCGGGCGTCTGATATGCATGCGATTAGAATGACAGTTTTGCCAGTCATTGTCTTTGTTAGAACAGACTCACAATTGCTTTATTAACTTTCCTGCTTTCTCTAATTTGCTTGAAAATGCACCATTTGCCCTCTCTTTTTCCAAACTTTTCTCTGGGGGAGAACGCTCCCAAACCTCCCTTAAGTGGTTCAGGCTTGCTCGCCGAGCTGACTCGCCTCAGTGCTGTAAGATCATTCTTTTAAGTCCCACCACTTTCAAATGTCACTAGCCACCACTGGCAGAGAGCTGAAGGAATGGAAGGTATCTATGATATGGGTCAACACACATACACACATGTGTGTTTGTGGTGTGTGTGTCTGTGCGTGCATATTTCTCTTTCTCTATGCATATGTGTGCATTATATTAATATATGTGCGTACATATATTAAGAATATATTATGGATAGACCGGGTATTTTTGATGTTGCAAGCACATTGTTTAATGAGAAGGGCTGTATCCTTTTTTCTAATTTTCCAGTTTGTTGTTAACAGTCTGCACTGCGGGGCAATGCACTGAGATACAAGCACCCTTGCAACAGTGAATGCACTTGTCTCCATTCACTCCATTCTCTTTCGATGCCACTCCCCGTGGCCCGCACACCCTCACAAATATCTGCCCCCGCAAGGTATGAACTGTGCTACAGTGTCAATATTTGAATATATTTGTGTCATGCTCGTGGTTGTTTTATATTGTAAGATGCTAAAGCGTCAACAATACAAGAAGTGCTCGCTCACGCTCTGCGGGTTGTGTGGCGTCTTCTCCGGGTTCTACACTTGGGGGCCCTTTCTGCAGCTCCTGCACGGTGCAGGATAGATTCAGGACTCTGGAGCCGGGATCTACCAGTTATACGCGGGCTCATCAGCGAGGGCTGCGTGGATTGGATGTCGCTCTTTTCCTTTCACATATTTGCTGCCTGGGAGGGAAGAGGGCGATGTCTGACACCGAATCCCCCCGCTGCAGCAGGGACTCCCTCACGCTGCCACTGAGTGCGCTTCCATCTTCCCAATGCAGCGCTTCCTCCTGAAGTCCACCAGCCAAGACACAAGCACACAGCCAGTGCTAATAATTGTTCACGTGCCGATTACCAAAGCTGCGCATTCTTCACTCCACCTCGTGCCGCTCTAATCCACTACCAGTCCCAGACACTCCCTGCCCCTTTATCTTATTCTGCAGGCTTCTGCTTTCCTCCCTTTGTGCTGTTTCACCCTCTTTCTATTCCTCCTTCTTTCCCTTTTGATTTTGTTCTCTATCTAATGAGGAAAAATAAGTGTGGGTCCCCAAAAATGTGTCCCGGTGGGCTCCACCGGCAACCAGCTCAAATGAAGCACTAATTATCTGCTGCTTCCTTCCCCATCTGCTCTTCCAGAATCCTCTTCTGTTCAGCTCTCCACTGCCATACTAGACCTACCTATGAGAGAGCAAGAGACCAGAAAGAGAGAGAGAGGGAGAGAGAGAGAGGAGAAAGCTGGTGCAAAGGAGAGAGAGTGTGTCAGAGAGCCATACAGCGAGGGAGAGTAAAATAGTGAGTGAGAGCAAGGAAGAGGTAGAGAGACAGCAAGGCATTGTGGTAGTGCAACAGACTTAGGTATTTATTTATTTAGAGTTTTATACATCGGAAACAAGACCCCTTTAGGTGACAGAGTGCTTTACAAGATTAACCAAGAGGGTATGATGCAACACGATTGGTAATATACAACAACAACATTGTATAGGTACTGAGGACAGTATTTACAGGAGCAAATGGAGATCTAAGAACATATAAACAATCGTAAGTACTGGTATGAGCAGAGTCCAATAGGTGTCAGAACGGTGTGGAGATGACTGGGAAAAGCAGGAAAAACATTGCGGCTCTCGTTGATATGGCCGAAGGTGTGATAGGAAGCAACGACAAACAGGCAGGCAAGAGTCTTTCATGAGGAGAGGGAGGTATGTCCTCAGAGTGGGAGGAATTTGTTGAATTGTAGAATTTGACTTCTTGCCTGAAAAAAGATGAGGATGGGTTACATCTGATTTAGGGAGGGATTGTGTTCCAGATTGTGGGGCAATTCCAGTAAAGGATGTGTTGTAGGTTTTCGTTTTGTTGAATTTTTGTGGCTTAAGTAGCAGGAAACTTGTGCTTCTGGAAGATCTGTTCCCACCTGATAGGGTCAGTTTCTTGCTCAGGTAAGAGGGGGTATTGTGATGCAGTGCTTTACTGGTCATACATGCAATTTTGAGATGGATCCTAGCCTCATATGGTAGCCATTTCAATGATTGGAGGTCAGAGATGATATGATCACTTCTTTTTTTATTATGTGATGAATCTAGATGCAGCATTCAAAGTAGCCTTCAGCAGTTCAAACTTGATTTTTGGGAGGCCCACAAGGGTAGCACTACCATAATCTAATTTCGATAACACAAGAGCTTGAAACGCTGTTTTAAGGTTTGCCAGGGGAAGGGATGTTTTTTGTTTCCTTAGTGCATGCAGTTGATGGTTTGCTCCTCTGGTGGTGGCACTATTGGTTCTCTTGGAAAGGGCATTGTTCAAGATTATCCCTAGGGATTTAGCAGATTCAATGACGTGTGGGGTACAGTTCAAGACAGAAAAATGCAGGAGCCAGTCTTCGATACTAGGGGAGATGGCAGGCAGTGACTTCAATACTAATTCTGTTTTGAGGGCATTGAGTTTGAGGTTGTTGTGAGTTAGCCAATGTTGCATTTTTGTCAAGGTGGTATTGAGGATATTAATGTCAGCGGAAGAGGCAATTTTCAGGTAAAGTTGAGTGTCATCTGCATACATTTTGTAGGAGATGTGAGCAAGTTTGAGGATTTAAGTTAAGGGCTCATTGAATAGGTTGAACAATATCAGGGAGAGAAGAGAACCTTGGGGTATGACAAGCAACACTGGCGACTGATCGGAGAGGGCTTTGTTGATTAGAAATCACTGAGATCTATTGTTCAGGAAAGAGGAGAACCATTTTAGCACAGTACCAAAGAGAACCTCCAGTGTTCTAATAGGTTTAAAACGGTATCATTATTAACCGTGTTGAATGCCACTGATTGGCCAACTAATTTTAGTAGGTAAAATGTATTCTGATGGCGTGAGCATAAGGCATTCTCAACAATGTGGAACAGCACATTATTGATGCTATGACCCGCTCGAAAGTCAGCTTTACATTGGTTGAGGAGTTGGAATTGCTTCATATGATTGCGAAGCTTTGAGTGCACACATGTTTCTAGGAGTTTGGCTAAAGTTGGAATTTTTGGATATAGGGCTGTAGTTGGGATCTGACCGGCTGGAGTTGGCTTTTTTTGAGGATAGGAGTAACATGGCCACTTTTGAGGCAATCGGGAATGGAGCCTTGGGTGAGAGAGGCGTTACTATAGTTCATTATGGGAGTAGGAGTGAATGGAGTCATTGAGGAGCTTGAAGGGAAGAGGATTGTTGAAGTGGATGGAGTCTTTCAGAGAGATCAATAGTTTTAAGATGTTTTTTTCATCGAAGGTTTTAAAGCTAGACCGGGTGGTGATATTTTTAGGTATGAGGGGACGATTTCTTGGGCATTATTCCTGATCGAGTGGGATGGAATGTAGGGGGGTTCACATGGTAAGAGTTTAATATTCTTCTAGACTGAGCAAGATAGCAAAAGTGTGAAAGAGAAATCATAGCTTTTGAACTGTAGAGGGAATCAGGCCTCTGGAACAGGAAGGATATCTTCTGAGTGCAGCAGGATTGGGGTCTCTCTATCTGGAGAGAGACCCCAATCTGAAGAAAGAGGGAGAGAAAGAGAGACATAGGGCTGTCTTTTCTTCTTGTCTTTAGAGGGACTGATGGAGAGAGCGAGAGAGAAATCTTAGCTTGTAGGATTTAGCGAGATTGAGGACAAGAGACAGAGAGGCTGAAAGAGAGAATGAGAGGGCCTATCTTCTGAGGTGAAGGGTGAGAGTGGGCTGAGAGAGGTGTGGGTCTTTCAGCATCTGGAAAGGATGTGGGCTCTAGAAGAAGTAGATTTTACAATCTTGGTTGAGGGGATTAGTGATATTCCAAAGAAAACCTATACAGAGAATAAGGTTTACAGAGAAAACACCACGGAGAAACCTTGTTGATGATTTTTTTCACATGAACAGGACGCTAAAAGAAGCACTGACAAAGCCAATAGATCTTGCCTTTGGAATGTATTTGCGTTGAGAGAAGCTTTTTGGTGATGATGTACAGCATTGGTAAAAAGTAAAATGCCTTTTGCAGATGCTGTGCAGTGTAGGGGGAAAAAATG
Organism: Lissotriton helveticus; assembly: GCF_964261635.1. Taxonomy (NCBI): domain Eukaryota; kingdom Metazoa; phylum Chordata; class Amphibia; order Caudata; family Salamandridae; genus Lissotriton; species Lissotriton helveticus. The sequence goes on from NC_136059.1 coordinate 59,948,936, forward strand.
CATCATGATGCCATACACAAATTGTGTGTATACTTCATGATCGTACCAGCGTTTGCTTCAATCTTGCCTGTCTAATGAGGAATGCTTTCACAGGGTCACCACACATGCGCAAGCCTACTGCATTATACTGTTAGGGTTGGTGCTCTACAAAGTACACAACCACAGAGTGTTTGATTAATATGGTGTCTTAACACTTTTTCTTGTTAAAATTACATGTGCAACAAAACTGTATACATAACTAACCTGTGTCCTCAAATTGGATGTGCTTTTCTGTAATGTATTTATTTTGTGCTTACAATATATTGGACTTTGGGCTAACTAATAGTGAAACAGGAAAATACTTAAACGTGCCACTTCTAAAAACATGTGAGCCCGTTTCTTAGGCAGTAATCCTTCGGCATTGGCATGTCAATGTAAAATGTCCAGTATTTGTGAAGCGCGAACAATTACCCGAGTGTGTCAAGGCGCTGGGGGGTGTTGGGAATATTAAGCAAGCTATTGCCTAGAGTCACATGGTGCTGGGCTGATCTACCACCAGTGGCGGGGATGGAACCATGAGCCCCCGGGTTCCGGAGTCAGTTGCCCTGGCCGCTGCACCACACCTCTTCCCTAAGCATGAGGACTCTACTTCTGTTAAATCATGTTCTGCACGTGTATGATGATTCCTTCTCTGCTGAACCCCACCCATGCCCAAGGTTATTTAAAGCCCGTATTTTTTTGAGGAAATGCGCTTGCGTTCGTTTTACTATCTTCACTTACCTGATTCATCCAGTACCGCTCCCGACAACACGCACGTCTAAGGATCCTACTTCTTCCCCTCACAAGTTCCAATCTCGATCTTGGGTGCCACGGTGACGCCCTCAATACTTCATTTCCTTCTCCTGAACTTCCGGTTCCTCTTGCAACCTGCAACAAGAAAGAAAGAGGAAAAACAAAGCTAATCTATGTCAAGTAAGGCGAACCATGCTATTATTTTACAAAGGCAAGACACGCTGAGCAGTTTCCAGGTAATTGTCAAATAATTCCTTCCTAATAAAGTGCGCTTTGTTGATTTAAGCAGTTTTTTGAATAATGACTCATTTTAAGAACAATGCGCTTATTTAATGTGACCTTTATGAGAAAATACTCGTTCCAGGAAAAAAGCTCTCAGCTGATTTATATTTTATTTGTTTAACTATTACTTTTCTGAAAATTCTTGGATGTTGCTTCAGGAAAGTGAACTTTGGAGCCTTAAATTCCTTGAACAATACAAGAACTTCATCTGTAAAGACATTAAAAGAAAAGAGACTTTTACAAAGAGTTTAAAGAAAGTTCAGAACCATTTAAGGGCAAGACTATACATATAAGAGGCATAATTGCCAGAGCATAAAGACTACTTACAGGCTTCACTCTGATTCTGAGAAAAAAAACTTGTATTTAGGAACACAAAGACTTGGTAAACATACTCTTAATAGAAGAATCGCTTCTTAACTTATTTTGAAAAATCTTCAGAAAGAAGAAAACAGCGAATGGAGTGTTTTAATTATCTTTTTTTTGTTTTGTCTCATTTTCCCCCTTCCCTCAGAGATCTATTCACAACAAACTGAGAATAAAATACGGTTGAGGCTGGTATAGATTAAGTATGGGCCAAAAATCCGCTCCGCTCGCAAAATTTGCAGATTTTCGCCAATTTCGCAATCCACGAATCTCGCGAAATTGCCGCAAAATTTGCAAATTCGCCCGCGGGCAATTATTATTTTTTTTTGATGGCCTGCTCATTTAAGGGACCAAAGTTACAGGCACACGTGGTCACTGGAGGCAAATCTTCTGTCCCTTTATGCAGCTGCAGCGTAGGAAAAGCACCATACATTTACCAAATGAGGTAGCACTTATAATTAGCCAGTACTCCAGTTGAGTAGAGGTATTGCACAAAATGGTGGCATCTTCGTGGATAACTATGCAGGGCAGGATTCATTTTGGCACGAGGCTCCTGTCACAAAAATTAAACCTCAGCAGGAAGCACTTACAGATATAGCAGGTGCCTGAGTTGAAGCTAACTTTGTAACCATTTTAGAATGGCGCCCGCAAGCTGCCAGAGTTAAAGTTGCTTAGTTGCAACTTCAACTCTGGCAGCTTGCCGGCGCCATTCTAAAATGGTTACAAAAGTTAGCTTCAACTTGGGCACCTGCCTTAACTCTGTAAATGCTTCCTGTGGGCCAAAAATCAAACCTCAACAGGAAGAACTTACAGATATAAATAAAGCAGGTGCCCGAGTTGAAGCTCAAATTCAGTAATGTTTTAGTCAGCCCAAAACACTAGTGAGCACGGTCGAAGCTGTGCAAGTGTGCTTTAACCCCATATCTGCCGTCAAAAATGAACTGTAATACCCAAGCGAGGTCTTTACATCCCTGAGTTTCTTGAGCGCAGTCCCTGTGTAGTTCCGGTGACCAGGAGGCTGCTTTCTCCTTACCTGCTGCCCTGCTCGCTTTCTGACCCTTTATACACAAGAGGCACCATTGACACGCTTAGAAGCCCCGCACCACACACTAGCGGTATCAAACATCTTCCTGCCCTTTGCCAACTATGATGAACAGCTCACACAAGGGACCTCGGCGCCTTTTGGCGCGGTGGCAAAGTTACAGGCACACATGGTCAGTGGAGACAAATTTTCTGGCCCTTTACGCAGCTGCAGTGTAGGAAAAGCACTTTACATTTACCCAACGAGGTAGCACTTACTGATTAGCCAGTACTCCAGTTGAGTAGAGGTATTGCACAAAATGGTGGCATCTTCGTGGATAACTATGCGGGGCAGGATTCATTCTGGCACAAGGCTCCTGTCACAAAAATTAAACCTCAACAGGAAGCACTTACAGATATAGCAGGGGCCCAAGTTGAAGTTCAAATTCAGTAATGTTTTAATTAGCCCAAAACATTAGTGAGCACGGTCAAGGCTGGGCAAGTGTGCTTTAACCCCATATCTGCCATCGAAAATGAACTGTAATGCCCGAGCGAGGTCTTTACATCCCTGAGTTTCTCAAGCACAGTCTCCGTGTAGTTCCTGTGACCAGGAGGCTGCTTTCTCCTCACCTGCTGCCCTGCTCGCTTTCTGACCCTTTATACACAAGAGGCACCATTGACACGCATAGTAGCCCCGCACCACACACTAGCAGTATCAAACGTTTTCCCGCCCTTTTCCAACTATGATGGACAGCTCACTCAAAGGACCTCAGCGCCTTTTGGCGCGGTGGCAAAGTTACAGGCACACATGGTCAGTGTAGACAAATCTTCTGGCCCTTTACGCAGCTGCAGTGTAGGAAAAGCACTTTACATTTACCCAATGAGGTAGCACTTACTGATTAGCCAGTACTCCAGTTGAGTAAAGGTATTGCACAAAACGGTGGCATCTTCGTGGATAACTATGCAGGGCAGGATTCATTCTGGCACGAGGCTCCTGTCACAAAAATTAAACCTCAACAGGAAGCACTTACAGATATAGCAGGTGCCCGAGTTGAAGTTCAAATTCAGTAACATTTTTATTCAGCCCAAAACATTAGTGAGCACGGTCGAGGCTGGGCAAGTGTGCTTTAACCCCATATCTGCCGTCGAAAATTAGCTGTATTACCCGAGGGAGGTCTTTGCATCCCTGAGTTTCTCGAGCGCAATCCCCATGTAGTTCCTGTGACCCTTTATACACAAGAGGCACCTATGACACGCATAGAAGCCCCGCACCACACACTAGCAGTATCAAACGTCTTTCTGCCCTTTCCCAACTATGATGGACAGCTCACTCAAGGGATCTCGGTGCCTTTTGGCGTGGTGGCAAAGTTACAGGCACACATGGTCAGTGGAGACAAATCTTGTGGCCCTTTACGCAGCTGCAGTGTAGGAAAAGCACTTTACATTTACCCAATGAGGTAGCACTTACTGATTAGCTAGTAGAAAGTACTCCAGTTGAGTAGATGCAAATCGCTAAAAAATCCGCGAGTTTGCGGGAAAATCCACAAATTCGCTGATTTTTTTGCGATTTTGCATGAATTCGCGGGTTGCAGATCTACAAAATTTGCCCATACTTAGTATAGATTTCTAGTGGCATAGAGAGCTTTCATTCTGTCTCTCAAGTGGAGTGGTGTGGCTCACTGGTTAGAGGCGGCAGACCCGGAAGCAGAGAACGACCTGGGACCCGGGTTCAATTCCCGATGCGGCAGGGTCGTGGACCAGGGTCAGCGGACTCGACAATTCTCGCCTCGGCGCCTACTCTAACCAGGGATCACACTCGGCAACTCTGGGCATTAAGCTTGCCTCATCTCTACAACGGCTCCCCACAGACGCCGGGGATGCCTGGTTTCACCTTGGAGATACCCAGAAGGGACCATCTCACAGGGAAAGCCAGGACGGGTTCCCCAGCGGTCTCCAGCGCCGGGACGCTTACGGGCAGCCGTGCGCTTTACAACTCCAACAAAAAAAAAACAAAAAAAATTCAGGTGAGTGAAGACTTAACAGAAATGCAAGCCTTCACAACAAACTGCGTTCATCTTTAGAGATATGGATCAAGATGATGATAGAATAAATGGTCTAGCCATGGCTCAAGCCCTTTCTGAAGACACAGAGCAAGATCGTTCCACAGCAATGATTTTATGAAAAGTGCACATAGAAATTGAGAATATAAAACAGGAAAATGTAGAATTGTGTCAAGATTTAATTAGGTATTAACCCAGGGATTCATTATGGGATAGTTCTATCCGTAAATCTGTCAAAACTCCTTTAGAAATTGGGACTAGGTTCAAAACCTCGAATACTTTTACGGCTTCTGATGCATCTTCATCACCAGTACGTGTTACTGTGGCAGTCCCTCGTGTTGTGCCTTTATCTGCTCCTGAAAGGTTTTTGGGGAATAGCTCCAAATTCAATATTTTCATTAGCCAATGTCAGTTGCGTTTTATTTATGAGCCTCAATCATTCCCCACTGATGCCACAAAGATGTCTTTTGTTCTTTCATATTTAGGAGGAGCTGCCGCTAATTGGTCTGTTCCCTACATAGACAGAAATGACCCTATTCTCTATAATTGGCCTCAATTTAAATCCACAATGACATTTATTTTCTAAACATAGTTATATTAAAGCAAGTGATAATGAGTTGCTCAATTTAAAGCAAGGAAGTAGAGATGTGTTAACCTATGTGATTACTTTTAATAGATTACTGACAGAAACACAATGGCCTGAGGACAAGCGTACATCTTTATTTTATTGGGGTTTGCGTGATGATTTAAAAGACTCTCTCACTCATATTGTAGGTTTACCTGATTATTATTCTGACTTTATGGGTTTAGTAGTTACATTATATCACGGTTTAGGAGAGCGTAACGGAGATAGGATGAAATTAGACTCCAGATTTACCACAGTGAAAACAGAAAAGAAAGATGTAGAAAATAAATCCTCCAATCCAGAACCAATGCAAATAGGAGGTATTAAAGGTCCATTGTCCACAGAAGAGAAAGTTCAAAGATGGAAATGAAATCTTTGTTTATACTGCGCCCCATCTGGGCATTTTGCTAAGCAATGTCCAATCAAACCAAAAATGTCCAAAAAGATTAATTCATTAGTTTCCTCAACCACAGAACAGGAAAATTCATCAAGAACGGAGATCGCTTGTACGAGAAGTAAAGTCCGACAGGTCTCCCGAAATTTGACTAATACTGTGGCCCGAATACCTCAACATTTTATCATTCAGGTTATTTTAATCATCACTATTCAGTTAAGACATTCAGTATCTGTCCTATTAGATTCAGGAGCAACAGGGAATTTTTGGGATATCTGCTTGGCTCAAAAATTACACATTCCCAAAATACTCAAGTTACAACCTGAACCTGTTTGTGTGGTAGATGGATCAGCATTATCCGCTGGTATTGATAACAAAACAGTCTAGTCCTCTTTTGACTTAATAGATACACGTACGTTTGGTCTTATTTTAGGAGTACCTTGGATAACCGCACATAATCCTAAAATAAATTGGGATCTTAGGACAGTAACTTTGGATTCTTCTTATTGTCAATCACATCAGGAGTCTCGAAATGATTCTATGACTGTATTACATTGTGCCAATACTATCGCATCTTTGTCTGGATTTCCATTCGAGTATCAGGATTTTAAAGATGTTATTGATCCAGTAAAAGCGACAACCTTACCGCCACACAGATCTTACAATTTTCGTATAGATCTTATACCAGGAGCCACATTACCTAGTAGTGGATTTTATGCTCTTTCTGAAGAGGAGACAAGATATTTACGAACCTATTTAGATGAACTACTGGCCTTAGGTTTCATTTGCCATTGTACTTCTCCTGCCTCTTCACCTCTTTTATTTATTCCGAAGCGTGAGGGAGGCCTTAGAGCATGTATTGATTACCGCGGGTTAAATAAGGCCACTATAAAGAATAAATATCCATTCCCCTTGATTACAGTACTTCTAGACCAATTACATAATTCTTCCATATATTCAAAACTGGATTTAAGAGGAGCTTAACATCTTGTTTGGGTAAAAGACAATGATGAGTGGAAGACAGCTTTTCGGACCAAGTTTGGTCGATTCAAATACACTGTCATGCCCTTTGGTTTATGTAATGCCCCTGCTGTTTTTCAATACTTTATTAATGAGGTTTTGCATGAATTCTTGGACATCTGTGTAATAGTTTATATAGATGACATACTCATCTACTCCAAAAATAAAGAGGAACATGTACATCAAGTGAGAGCCGTGTTAAGCAAATTACAAGAAAACCATCTTTTTGAAAAATTGGAAAAATGTATATTTAATACCAGCACAGTAGAATTTGTAGGTTATTGTTTATCTCCAGAAGGAATACTGATGGATCCTAAAAAGTTCAATGCCTTACTAGATTGGCCTGAGCCAGGTTCTGTGAAGGAGGTACAGAAGGTGCCAGGATTTGCTAACTTTTACAGACATTTCATACCTCATTTTGCCAAAACAGTAGTGCCATTTATCAAATAGTTACAAAAAGGTCAGATGTTTTCTTGGACTGATGAGGCAGTGCAAGCTTTTGTTCAATTGAAAGAAAAATTCACTTCAGCGCCTTTGTTAAGGCATCCTGATCCTGAACTCCCTTTTTTGTAGAGGCAGACGCGTCTCAAGTTGCAGTTGGCGGAGTTTTAGCACAAAGGGATATAAAAGATAGTCAGTTCAACCCAATGGCTTTTTACTCTAAAAGATTACTACCTGCTGAGCAAAATACCACTGTGGCAGAGAACTATTAGCAATTAAGGTAGTATTCATTGAATGTGACACCATTTAATGGGAACAAAATATCCCGTCACCACATTCAGTGGTCATAAAAATCTACAATTTTTTAGCTCAGTAAAAGCTCTCAACCTTGTCAAATGAGATGGTTGATATTTTTTTGTGCATTTGATTTTGTTATTACTTATAGACCAGGATCAAAACAAATTCAATCTGACATTTTGTCACAATACGGACATACTATTGCATCCAAAAAAGGTGTAATAAGTCCACCTATTATTCCTCCAAATAAAATAATGGCACCAGTTATTCAACCAGATTTTATGTATTTAGTAAGAGAAAAACATTTAAGAAAAAACATTCAGGATTGGTTGTAATACCCTAGACATACTATTCAGGATAGTTTACTCTATCATGATGCTCTTCTATTTATACCTACTGTTGAATTACAGAAGAGGGTATTATAATGGCCTCATGATTCAGTATTAGCAGGGCACCCTAGATATCACATAACTTTAGGCAATTGTAAAAAACAATTTTGGTGGCCTTCTTTAACAAAAGATGTTTAATAATACAGCATGTCCCATTTGTGCCAGAATTAAATCTCTACACAAGGCACCAGCAGGATTATTACAACCCTTAACCACCCCCGTGTCCTTGGCATACTATCAGTATATATTTCATTACTAATTTGCCAACAAGTAATGGTTATACAGCTATATTAGTAGTTATAGATTATTTGTCCAAAATGGCACATTATGTTACACTAAATACAATTCCATCTGCAGTAGAATTTAATGACATCTTTATTACAAATATACTTTGTTTGCATGGATTGCCAACTAAGATTGTTTCTGACAGAGGTAGGGAATTCACTTCTAAATTCTGGAAAGACCTATATAAACATCTTAAGATGGATCTAGCCCCATCTACAGCATTTCACCCAGAAACAGACGGACAGACAGAAAGGGCAATCAAACACTGCTGCAAACTCTACGATGTTTAATGTCAGAATTCACCAGTGAATGGAGTCAAGTGTAGAGAAGAATGGTCGTAGTCAATATTCATAGATCATCTTTTATTATTGACATAACCCCGATTCACAGAGGAGACACGGACGCAGCCGCCGACCAGCTCTCACCACCCGAACTGCCCCCCAACGACCTTCACACATCAGGAATCCCCACCACAATTTGAATAATAGCAAATTAAGCAGAGCGAGGATGCACGAGCACAAGAACATAGCTGTACAGTGCTCGAGCCTAGGAGTGCGAGGAACAGGTTCCTGGCTCGAACACAGCTGTGCAGTGCTCGAGCCAAGAAGTGCAAGGAACAGGTTCCCGGCTCGAGACACAAAACTTCTCCCCCTTTACAATAACAAACCAAAGAACAAACAAAACGTACCTGGGTCAAAACCCAAGACTCTTCTCCCCCCTTCACAATAACAACCATGAGACATAAAACACACAAAAACAAAAAAAACAAAAAAAATATAAGGTAAAAAGATTTCTCCGTGCTATACACTCCTATAAGATTGCACCTTCAGTTATGTCCCTGTCAACAAGTTCCTGTAAATACACAATAATAAATGTGAAAGACCCTGAAGAAAACTATTCATAACACCCTTACACAATAACTAATTCATCATCGTACTCATCACTTACATAAGAAACCACAACGTCACCAATATCTTGCTCCCCGCCATCATAGTCCTCATCGCATTCCTCTACAATACATAACACCCTTTTATTATTTTTACAAGCCCTAGCAAAATAACCGGTCATTTTGCAATAGGCACAAGTTTGACCTAAGGCAGGGCATCTTCTGTCATTAGCCAGATGTGTTGAACTCCCACAATGAAAATTCTCAAAGGTTGTACTGTTGCTGGTTTCTCTTGTTACGCCTTTCATCTTACTTTGGTCAAAATTTCTCTTGGATTGAACAGGTGTTCTAACCATTTTAATCATTTCATCACTATTCCCACCATTGGCTTTATTAACTACAGTTTTAGCACACCTTGATGTTAATTCAGCTTTGCCAATTATTGCTGAAATTTCTCTTAGACTGGCTTCACCATTTACCCACAACTTATCTTGCAAACCACTATTGTTGCAATGCATCACAAGTTGATCGCATATCAATTCCTCCTCAATGGTGCCAAAATTACAAGACAAAGCAAGTCTTTTGAGCGAAGCAATATAATCCTCTATTTTCTCATTAGGCTCTTGCTTCCTATGATAAAAATTGAACCTATGTACTGCCTTACATACCGTAGGTGCAAATTAAGCATTGAGATCATTAATAGCATGTGTAAAGACATTACTATCACTTCCTCCAGCATTCTTTTTCTCAATTCTGTGTAAACTCTCAACCCCCCCGGTCCAAGACAATGCAAAAGTATTTTTTTCTTCCTTTCTGGAGTCAATTCCTTACTCTCAAACGTTTCCAAATATTTTATCAAATAATCCCTCCATTCCTCCCATCTCTGACTTGAAACTTCCCCATCTCTTATCAAAAATGCTTGTGGCGCTGGCAAATTCATTGTAGTAGTTGCCATCCTTGATAACAGAATGAATAAATACACCAATTTCCTTTTTAAAGAAAAATTAAACCTTGCATCAGTTCGCGCACACTAAAATCAATTTGTACCTATAAGCAATGAGGAGAAAACCACACAACAACAAAAAATAGTTAGCGAGTAAACATCAAGTAGGTCATTGAGTTAATGACATGCTGAGTTCTATTCACTACCCAATTTTCCCTTTAACAAATCCGAATGCTCCTTTACTTCTAAAATACCTCAATACTACACTAATAATACTTAATAATATTTAGCATTGTCTATCTAAGTATTAATTAACTTCAGTTACAGATATAACATTTCCAGATTGGATTTATAACATATCCAGATTGGATTTATAACCTAGAACCTAGAATACCCATAATATTTAATAGTGTGTGCATCACTGGTGAATAATGATACAATTGCAATACCTTTTAAAGTAATTCCACGTAGTGAACTTATCACTGACGAATGTAAATGCGAAACAGAATAATTCCAAAATGACACGCAGTGTGCGTATCATTGATGAGTTGTCGAAATGGCACACAGTGTGTGTATCACTGATGATTTGTCAAAATGACACGCAATTTGCGTGTCACTGATGAGGATAATTCTGCCTTGTTATTCTTCCGTTCGCTTAATAATCATCAAGTTCAAGTAGATTTATAAACCAACAATGTGGAGATCGCGATGATATGAGCGTTCCGACGAGTTCCTCGGCTGTTGCTAGGTAACTCGTAAACAAAATGGAGTCAAGTTTCTTGACCCAATGCGTGACCTTGCGTTGGCCCTTACGCACGTGATGACGTCGTAGTGCTGTGACAGCGTTCAATCAACACTCCAATCGAACGTTCCTGCTTTCAGAAGACGCAAGTTCCAACGTCAGGTCAATCGTTAACTTTTATGTTTTCCAATTGTTTTCACATCGTGAACTCCTTCAAAATCAAAATTCATGCAATCCCACAAATATTAATGGAGAAAACAAATAAAATTCTCTCAGTTTAGTCCAGATTCGTTTTCTCCTTTAAATACTGAATTCAACTCTACAGTAGATTCAATCTAACTTGCGGTATCAGGTCCCATAACAATATGTTAAATCACTCTTCCTCAGTTTCATTTCCAGATCGTGGCATCAAATCCATAAACGTAAGGTTTTAATCAATATAAGTCTCACGCGCATTTCTCTTCAAGATGCACTACACTGAATTACGTCAACTCAAGTTTTAAACGTAAAATGTAACTCACGTCGGATGTCCACTACGGGTGGTAGCTGATTTCACCTTCTTTGTAGATTTGTTTAATATCTCCTCTCATTATGCTTCTTTCTCTTGTGTGTTCCGAAGTCACAATAACTTTAAAACGTTGTTTCTTGCGTGGGTTCTTCAGGGTTATGTACCATCGTCGCCATTGTTGAGAAGAATGGTCGTAGTCAATATTCATAGATCATCTTTTATTAATGACATAACCCCGATTCACAGAGGAGACATGGACGCAGCCGCCGACCAGCTCTCACCACCCGAACTGCCCACAACTACCTTCACACATCAGGAATCCCCACCACAATTTGAATAATAGCACATTAGGCAGAGCGAGGATGCACGAGCACAAGAGCACAGCTGTACAGTGCTCGAGCCTAGGAGTGCGAGGAACAGGTTCCTGGCTCGAACACAGCTGTGCAGTGCTCGAGGCAAGAAGTGCAAGGAACAGGTTCCCGGCTCGAGACACAACATCAAGCTTTACCATTAGTAGAATTCATTTATAAAACTGAATTGAAACACCTAACCTAATTCAGGAAACAATATGGACTACAACAACAACCACTCTGATGTAAGGATTGAACGCGTTGCTGACCAGGCTGACTGCCACGTGTTGTTGGCAGTATCTGTTTAAACTCGGTAATCCAACATGACTCGTACTCCGTCCCAAGAAACAGACTTTCATGTTCAGGACAAAGCCTTTGTCCTGAACAAGAGCTAAAGGCCACCCATTTTAGCCTAAGTGGTGCAAGTGCCAGTGGCAACACCAGTGGCCAGTGGAATACAAAACAAAAGAACTTACTCCTGTAAAAAAAAAAAAACACTAGAAAGCCCATGTTGTGTGTTTCAAATATATTTTTCAGCACAAGCCCCAAGTTGGAGCTTGTGCTGAAAAATATATTTGAAGCGGACTTGCTGACCCCAACCTTCGCCCCAGTTGCAGCCGGAGCAGGCTCACAAGTATCCACAGTGCTGCACTAGCAAAGCCAGACTTTCGCAGGTACAGGCAGGCCAGGCAGGCAGCCAGCCACCACCACTTCGCTCCGGGAGCAGTCGGCTCCGCCAGTGGCAGGAGGAACCAAAGGGTTGCCTGCAAAAGGGTGGGTAGGTACTGGTGGGACTAGGACTCCTAGCATAGCCGGACTCTCGCTCACAGGCACAGGCAGGCCAGACAGCCTGAGCCAGCCACCACCACCATCTCGCTCCGGCAGCAGCCACTCTGTAACCTCACGTTGGGTATTTTAAAAATGGCCTATAAATATTTTGTTGGAGCATCAATCCATTATTTCAAAATTAAAATGACATAGCCTTACAGTATGCTACTAGCCACAGCTGCAGCACATCATATGGGTACTGCATAGCACAGTTTAAGTATAAGTTAGCCTCTTTAATTACAATTTCTTTTTTAGAGCAAACTATTTACCTCTATTTTTTATTTTTATTTTTACATTGTGATTTGGGATTGGCATAGCTCCTGTAATGTTCTAAAGGTGTAATTACTTAAAAATACAGCAAAATTATGCAAGATCATGCAGAATTACATGAGGAATGTAACCTTGCATTTAGTGCTATTTACTTGGTGCACACTGCACCCTTGCATCCAAAATATACCCCAGGATGCATTTTGCGCTAAGAAAGCAGCACTAAATACAACAGAACAGGAACAGCAGCTTCTAGTCATGCTCTGTTCCTGTGCTATTGCGGTAAGCATTGTTACCCTAACTTACTTTGAATTATGCAAGCAGGCGTGATCGTGTAATTTACAGTAGTTTTGCATAAAAGAGTAATACAAAATTACAGAAATTACTCCGATTACTGTAGCATAATTAAAATTTCACCCATGTCTATGTATGATCTGCATTTATGATTTTTAAAAGCCTGTGATTTTCTGTATAGTAAGTTTTACCGCCATAAACATGCTTACTACAAGGTAAATACATCACTCTACTAGTACTTTATAAAGTGGAGGCTATGTAAAGAATGAAAACTACATACCCATTTACTGTTAAAAGTATAGAGCTCTTCTAAAGTTTGATTCCCTTTTGAGATCAATAATAGTTTGAAGTAACTGCAGGTTAAAGATCTATAATTGTGTTCAACCAGTAAGCAAACCTTTAAAAGGGCAAAGAAAAAAGTGATGGCAAAACACGACGTCAGCGGACAGCACGTAATACAAACTGTTGTGGGGATTGTTCACTAACAGCCTGATTCATGTACGGGCCGTTTTGCGTGGCCCTAATAGCGAATCATAGCGACTCGCTATTGAGGACACGCAAAACGGTATTCATGTAGGAATTGCTAAATAAATAGCGATTCCTACATGTTCTCTATTTGCGAGCAGAAATATGCTACTCGCAAAAAAAGGAATAACTCCCCATTCATTCCTATGGGCCAAAAGGCCCATAGGAATGAATGGGGAGTATCCCTTATTTGCGAGTAGCAATTTACTACTCGCAAATTAGATAGCGATTTTAAGGGTGCCAGGGGTGTCCAAAGGACACCCTGTAGCACCCCTAAAATGCACATTTGAACAGGTGTTGCGCACACACATGTCCAAAGGACATGTGTGTGTGCAACATGCAACTTAGAAAATGCTTTTAAAAGCATTTTTCTAAGTTTTTGCTATTTACCGAGAGGTCTGACCTCTCGGTAAATAGCGGCCCAAATTTGCAAAATCGCAATTTTTGAAAGTGTCATGAATAGCATTTAATGAATCTCTAATAGAGATTCCTTAAATGCTAATCCTCGCATATTAGCTAATTCTTCATTAGCGATTTTTGCATTTGGGATTGTGAATCCCAAATGCCAAAATTGCACTCGCAAAAGGCAAGATTCTCAGAATCTTGCCTTTTGCGAGTGCAATTTAGCTTCATGAATAATCACCTAAATCATTTCTGTTATTTTCTTGAATCTAACCTTGTGACCATTAAGTGTATTAAAACGTGTATCTTTGAGTTTCTGAGAAAAAAAAAGCACTTACCCCAACACATCAAGCTCAACCGTAGAGAAGGGGAGAGGCAGGTGGGAGGTCGACACCTATTCATAGTCCGAAAAGAGCAATTAACAGCTGATGGGTAGGGGCAGGGAAGCCTGGCAGTCTGTTGGAAGCTGCAGTGTAGTTTGCATTAAGCGTGTCAAACATAAAACAATCTTGTTTCCTAAAATTACTGAAACCGGTATCAGAGGGTTTCATGTATAAGAGCAGGTGAAACTCTAATCATAGCGATTTTGTAGCATCGCGCTGAAATGGCTCACAAAAGAAACAGCAGCACATTATTGAATCACGAGTACATACATAAAAGTAGAAGAGAGGCAGCTTGTCTTTGGTGGGCCATCAACATTAGACTGTGCGCGCCTGTGTCCAAAAATAATTGGCTCAGCACAAGCTGTGTAATACAACACACTTTTGCATCTGTGTGCATCCGAATACGCTGCGTACACTGACATTGTGAACATTGCTTTTTCCTCTTTTATCCAGCTGCACGCACGCTGTAGAGTGCAGCCAGTCGGCACCGGCGCCGGGTCCTCCGCCCTGGGCCCTGCTCACTAACAGCCAGTGCCCCGGCCGTCCTCCGCACACGCCCACCGTGACTTGGACGGCCGGTGGCCGTCCGACACACGCAAGGGGTTAAAATACTAAATCCACAATCCATTGCATTTAAAACTAAAGTATTTACAGCTACGCATGGGTAAACTGCCAACAAGCGCCGACCAACCGGGCTGGAAGACACCAGGCCCGAGGGACTGTAATCTTTGTGGTGCTCCAGTACAAGACATCATCCACTTGATTTGTATTTGTCCAGTAATGGTTTGTGAACGCCGGAGTCTGCTTAGGGTAAAGTTCAACGAAAAAGGAATTCGCACATGTCGCTCAGCGATACTACACGCATTGGATTCAGCGGATCCACAATTCATTTGTAAAATAATTAAATACGTAATTAATTTTGAGAAAAATAACTTGAAAAGCCAATACAAGCCTGAACATTTGAACTTCAAATTGCACTGGCTAATTTAGAAAGGGTTTTCGAAACTACTAGGTTCTCAAGAACAATTGTTTATTAACAGTTGTTTTTAAATTTCATACTCCTTTGCATAACAGTCCGCATATGAAAGTATCTTTTTTACTTATTACTATATTGTAATGGTTTTTATTAACTACAAAATAAAGAATTGATTACTATTAAATCCACAATCCACACTCAGGGGCTGCCTAGGGCGCTAGGGTGCTGTGCACGCTCATGCTGTGCTGCCTGCACAGAACCGGGCTGGGGATTTAACAAAAGGGTATAGGTGATAGGCATAGGCCATTACTTCCGGAGGGGAAGGAGGCCTATACCCTTTGTTTAATCCCGTCCCGGCCCACAGTGCCAAACAGATGCCAATGCCATGATGAATTTATCATGAAGATAATTTGCAAATGTAATTTGCAAAACACACAATGACTCACATTTGTGGGTGGCGGGCGACGGACAGTCGGTACTAGTGAGGGAGGGACAGGCATGGGCTAGAATTAGAAATAAATTATGGGGTGCCTCGCTCACTCTCAGTCTCTGTCTTAGTGGCTTTGTTGTTTTGGAATGCTCCTCTCGACCAGGATCCATGGCACAGGTCATGCACACTTTTTATTGTGCGAACCCCAATGCGTATGTCACCACCACAGCCGCCCCACCCTAAGGTGGATGAACTGAGACCGTGCAGACGCTTGGGCCAGCGCCGGCGGAGACATCTGCGTGCTGCGCGCGAGTGTGACCTGGCCCAACCCCCTAATAATGCATTACATACAGATGATGAATGATTGCAGGTGCAGCCCAGGCAGTGTAGAATCCAGAGCCTGAGAGAGTGATGATATATTTGTGCTTATTTTGTCCCCGCACGGAGCAAGAAGAGACACAGAGACAGAGTAGCGAGTTCTTCTCTGACTTATTTTCTGACTAACTCTGTCGTTGGATCAAAAAATCGGCCCAAGAAACGAAACTGGCCCCCTTCAAAAAACCGGCCCCCACCCCTAGCAGCCTACCGGGGGATTGCCCGGTGCCCGCATTGCCAGTCCGGCCCTGTGAGCACGTTTCTTAGGCAGTAATCCTTTAACATTGGCATCAGAAGGACTCTGTTTCTGTTAAATCACGTTCCGCACATGTATGTTGATTCATTTTCTGCTGAACCCCACCCTCGACCAAGGGCATTTAAAGCCCGTCTTTTTGAGGCATAGCACTTGCGTTCGTTTTACTTTCTTACTTACCTGATTCATCCAGAACCGCTCCCGACGACGCGCACGTCTAAGGATCCTTCTCCTTTCCTTCACAAGTTCCGATCTCGATCTTGGTTGCCACGGCGACGCCCTCAATACTTCATTACCTTCTTTTGAACTTCCGATTCCTCTTCGTTTCATCTTCCAACCGGCAACAAGAAAGAAAGAGGAAAAACAAAGCTAATCTCTGTCAAGGCAAACCATGCTATTGTTTTACAAAGGCAAGACGCGCTCAGCAGTTTCCAGGTAATTGTCAAATAAATTTAAGTTCGGGAAGGTCTCAGCAGTTGGTTACCCCTCCCTTCTCTGGCCCTAAAGTAGTCCCGAACTAAATTAGTCCCAAACTGTATAGATTTGCAGTTCTGGTTTATTTTAGGGAATCAGGGTTTTCCTCAGTAACATAAGCGTGTTCTTGCAAGTCAGTATGGATGAAACATAACGCAGGTGTGGGGCCCTTCACTGTAGACTCCTGGTCTCTCTGCTTCCAGCTCCGTTTCGTGGTAGTTGAGCATGGACCCAACAAGGACTTAGGCTTCTATTTAAATGCTTAACCCCTTCCATGCTGATGACGAGCTCAGCTCACCATCAGCGTTACCTACCGTGTGCTGATGGCGAGCTGAGCTCGTCATGTAACGCGGTAATCTGAAAAATACCGCATACCGCGGGAAAAACGGCCGCACACATGCGGTTAAGCACAGGGGGAGGGTAAGTGCACCGTCACCAGTCCCTAGTGTTGTGCCTCATGTGAGGGAAAATAATTGGTGACTTCAGTGATATCCCCTTATATGAGCCCACAGCCCCTGGACAAACCCTGAGCATACAGGTTGTACTTGCCTGACTCCACGACCCTCCTGGGCTGTGGTGTTGGGAGACCAAGCCTCCTTGTCGTAGGGGAGTGCAATGGTCCCGGGCGCAGCGCTCCTGGAGCGGTTTTCTCTTGCTGTCTCCTCTCGGTGGGTGGGCAGCTCCCGCTCTGTTCCTCCGGCGTACACCTCCTCTGCGTCCTTCTCTTCTTCCCTCGTGGTCGGGTTCCTCTGCTTGTCCTCCGGTCTAGCTTCGGTCGCGTCTTCCTGCTCCGACACAGCTGAACGCCATTCCGGATGCCGGCTGTGCTTTTCAACCGCCTCGGGCCCGGGATCTATTTCTGACGCTAGAGCGTCAACTCCACTTCCTGTTTCTGTGTTGGTGGTGGCCATGTTGGGTTGGGCGGCGCCGCTCTCGAGAGGGACACCATCACAAACTCCTTCCTAATAAAGCGCGCTTTGTTGATTTAAGCAGTTTTTTTTTTTAAATGACTCAATGATTTTAAGAACAATGTGCCTGTTTAATGTGACATTTATGAGAAGATACTCGTTCCGGGGAATGCGCTCTCAGCTGATTCATCTTTTATTTGTTTAACTATTACTTATCTGAACATTCTTGGATGTTGCTTCAGGAAAGAGAACTTTGGAGCCTTAAATTCCTTGAATAATACAAGAACTTCATCTGTAAAAACATTAAAAGAAAAGAGACTTTTATAAAGAGTTTAAAGAAAGTTCAAGACCATTTAAGTGCAAGACTATAGATATATGAGGCATAATTGGCACAGCATAAAGAGTACTTACAGGCTTCACTCTGATTCTGACAAAAAACTTGTATTTAGTAACACAAAGACTTGGTAAAGATACTCTTCATAGAAGAATCGCTTCTTACCATGTTTTAAAAAATCTTCAGAAAGAAGAAAACAGCGAACGGAGAGTTTTGTTTATCTTCTTAACACTTTGTCCTATTTTCCCCCTTCCCTCGGAGATCTATTCACGCCAAACTGAGATTAAAATACGGTTGATGCTGGTATGACTTTCTAGGGGCATAGAGAGCTTTCATCCTATCTCTCAAGTTGAAGTACTTTGAATTCAGGTGAGTGAAGACTTAACAGATACAGAGCACCATTTTGTACTTCCTTGTTTACCAATCCAAGATGGTGTTCCTCACTTTGTGCGGTACATGAGAAATAAATAATTTTCAATTGTGCTAAAAAGACTCAAAGGCATTTTCAGCAAGCCTAACAGACCGACAGCACAGTGGAGCTACTGAGCCGTCCACAGAATATAAAAGCAGGGTGGGTCGAAAACAGTAGAGCAAGAAAGGGGAAGCAACATAGACTGGGTGTGAGCGGAGTATTAAATAAAAATAAAATAAAGCCAGACTGGGAGAGAAGCGATAAAGAGGGAAAAAGCAGCACATGAGGGTGAGAGCAAAACGGAGTGTGGAGAATAGCAGCACGCAAAAGAGAGAGGAACTTGGAGTTTGGAAGGTGGTGGGTATCTTACAAAGCAAACAAGAACATAAGGGAAAAAACTGGAAAGCTTATGCAATCTCAAGGGATGCCTGATGCAAAAGAAAATATTCTACTGAGCGTTGGAAGTATGATAATTTCCCAAACAAAAAGATGGTAAAAGGCTATGCTCCAGTGGAATGATAAACATACATAGAGGAAAGCAAGCCATTGAAGAAGCAATGACATATGAGAATGACAATAAAGCTAATCAATGTTAGGCAATGGGCGGGCTATAAGCACACTGTCCGTTTTGGTACAGTCTACAGTAGATTTTGCATATAGATAACTAAAAGCTTTCTGTTCGGTGAGACCTCTCGAAACTGTCACAAGTTCCTACACAAAGAAAATGTATTTTGTCCACCTTCTCCTAAACGTACCCTAACATTATCCATAATCATAATCTCCACTGATTCTAACCTGAACCCTAAAACTAACAATCATTATCATCATCTCATAAATCTTTATTTCGGTAATTTCTCACCATAAAAGATGTTAAAAAAACATTTCAATCATAATTATTAAAACATTAAAACATTTGAACCTCCACGGTGTCATAAGAGTATTTCATAAGTACAGAATTTCACAGATTTACTAGTATAAAATTTAAAAACCAGCATTGAGGCATTGTCTTCTCAGAGACCACATAGAACCTAGGTATTTAGCCACGGCAAAAAAAATGTGGTCCGACAGGTCAGTTTTGAGCACTCTGAGACATTGTGATGGTGGAGAAGCAAAGCACAGTGAAAGGCAAGACGAAGTGCAGTGTGGATCTGCTATGGTCGGTGTGTCTACAGCCCTATGGAGAAGTCAGTCCACGTCCTCGAGGCACCCAAATCTAACAATCACCTTGACATTAATCCTTGCCCTAATCTCTAAACCTTACTTGGTTGCAGCAACCCATACCTGTAATGTCTTCCCCTAAACTAACTCTTACTTTACTTTTTTTCTATCATCTTTAACCCCTTTATTTAAATCTTTTATAAAACTGATCTCAAAAGTAATATTTGTGATGAGATGCATTTTTCATTGTAGCAACCTATAACCTTTGTGATGATATCTAGTGGTTTCCCTAAATAAATGTGTATGCAATAACCATGCTAGAGGTTTCCAACATGTAGTGGTAGCTCATCTGCACTGTGGAAGCAGCTTGTAGAATAGAAGGCCAGCCCAGTATGTCACTAGAAAGTCTGGGCACTTTGAAGAAGACCCAATTGTGTACCCTTGAATTGGCAGCTAGCCAATCAATGGCAACGCCCAATGCTAGCATTCAAACACACACTGTGATGTCCTGCAACATGACCACCTGTCTCCCCATTCGCTTGAGTTAAGTCCCGTGGAGACTAGTTCCTTTACATGCCTCCTTGTCCAAATGTGTGTGTATGAATACCGGGCACAGTATGAACTGTAGCAGCAATAGCCAGAGTTGGGTTGCTTCAGTGGGTGACTGCAGCAGCCAAAGTGAAAGACCATGAGGCAGATGGTTGAGCAGCCCTGACACTGAGGAGTGCAGGGTTGGATTGAGAGTTGGAGCAGTTAACAACCTCACTTATTTCGAGGGGTGTTTGGGGTGTTTGGAAGTGTGTGCATGTGTCAGTGTGCATATGTGCACAGTAATGTGCATGTTGCATGTGCTTATGTGTATGTCTGGCATTGCACCCTCCTTGAAAAAAAGCCATCCCTACTGTAAGGGACCGACAGAACTACCTGAATAACCCCCTTCCTCATCAAAAATTTCAAGCACAATTGTGTATTATTGTGGCTTAATGGCAGTCACCCTTGCCATATTGTGAGTATATTTGGCCTTACTGAGGCGATTCCTGGCATATAATGATCATGATTGTCATATTGTGGGAGTCCTTATCACTGTGGTTTGTAGCTCTGGCTAAATGGTGGCCTTGACAGAGTTGCGTTCATTCCTAGCATATTGGAGGCATTCTTGATGTTGAGGTCAGCAACCGGGGGTTGTGATTTCAAATCCATGCATGCAATGTAGAACTTTTCCATTAGAGGTATTTGCACATTTGAGCACACAATGGAAATGGCAAATCATGGTTAAGATATCATATTGTTACTAACAATAAAAAGTTAATTTTGATGCAAATCTTTGTTCTTTCGGGAAATTATATACTTTTTTGAGGAATCTATTTTGTTGAACAACAATGGACGCGGATATTTGATAGAAAATGTGTGTGTTTCCAGAACTGTTATGATGATATTTTGAAGATTAAAGGATGGAATTTCCAGACCATTTAAATCTGATGTTTGAGTGATAGATCATTCATGGTGTCTGCACATAATGTCTGCAGATGTTATAGTTGGTGTCAGAGGGTACTTGCTACTTTGGCTATTAATTCAGTATTGACATGGAGGCATTTAACATTGCCAAGCATTTTCTTGTCTTTTCTGTTTGTAACCTCCCTCCCTCTAAAACAAACAACAAACAAACAATGTCGGGGTGGCCACTCTTGATATCCATGCATGAGGTGGTCACTATAATCAGTGATGAGATGTACTAGTAGCTTATGATGATTTTCATTGATCAGAAGTAGAAAAGGTTGTGAGACCCCTGGGCTATGCTCTGCAGACGTTTTTTGGGTAAAGGTGTTTCTCTGTAATGACATAATCCATTTATGGTGTTATATCCAGAGATGTCGCCTGATTGAGGGAGAGAGAGAGTGCTGAAGATCGATATTAAGAGCGAGAGACAAAGAACGGGAGAGGATAAGGTAGAGAAAGAGAGATGGACAGAGATTTTCTGAATGAGAGACCTTTTCTTCTGAGATATAGAAAAAGTCAGGGCTCAAGAAAGAGGATTGCAAAATTAAGGGCTCTTGGACGGAGTGCTTTAAAGAGAGTGTTACAGTCTTCTCAGATGTAGAAGCATTAAGGGCTCTAGGGGGAGAAATTGCTTTCCGAGGTAAAGTGGGATGAAATATTCTAGTTGGATTAATTTTCCAAAGTGTAGAGGGATTGAGGGTGCTATAGAAAATCTTATTTTCTGCAGCAGGATTGCAGGCTCCAGAAAGAGATCCTAGACTCTAGAGTGCACAGGAATGGAGGGCTCTACAAAGAGGTCTGACCTTCTGACCTACAGCACAATTTGATCTATTGAGATAGTTAATTTTGAGGGATTCTTAGTCGCAACTTTATAAAAAGAGGAATTATGTACTGTAGAGGAATTGGTGGCTCTAGACAGAGATCTGATATCATAAAATTGCGCATCTCTATTGGGCAGTACTATTTTGTACAGTGTTTAACAGTAATGGTCTCAGAGAAAGAAATCTGTATTTAATGTATGCACTTGGACTTAGGGTCAAGGAGGGAAACATGATCTCATGTGGTGGAGAGGAATTAATTTACCAGAATGAGAGTTTCCAATCTGGGTTGAAGAGAAATTGAGTTTTCAGGAGTGAACTCAGGTCTGCTGTGAAGGAGGAGGCCTGCAGTTGAGAGGGATCAATGTCTCATTGAGGGTGGGGACTCAGCTTGTTATAGATGGATTCTTGAGTCGTGGGGACCCGGATGTTCTGGTAGTGAGAGTGTGTGATGCCGGTCTGGAAAGGGGCAGATCTGTTCTTCTGGGGTGAAGAACGGTGAAAATCTGGTCGAAGGGGTTCTGATCTTCTGGGTAGAGATGGGTGCATGTCTGGAATAAGGCGAGGAGTATCATCTCCTCTTGAGGGGGATTCTGATGTTATGGCCAAAGATGGACATGTGTGATGATGGGTCTGATCTTCTGAATAGAGATGGGTGCAGGTCTGGTATTAGGGGGTATCATCTCCTGTTGGGGGGTTTCCGATGTCATGGACAAAGTTGTACACTTGCATGATGAGGGGGTCTGATCTTCTGGTACATTGAGATGGATAGGATGCAGGTCTGGAAAATGGGAGATCTCTTTTTGAAGAGAGCAGAGGGTTTGAGGTCCCAATAGAGGAAAGTGATTCCTGAAAAGAGATGTCACTGAGGTCTGTGTAGAGGTAGATGTGTGTATGAGGGCATATTGCATCATAGTTGCATTTTCACTTCATACCCCTGATGAGGTGCTGAAGTGGTAAGAATATGGTAACCTGGGTAGAGGATGTTGTATTTGTAGAGGTGAGGAGTTTTACAGCTCCTTGCCAGGTGTGTGAAGCACAACATAGTAGCTACTACAATTCAATACACTTTTCAGTGGTAGCTGTTTAATGAATGAGGGGTTGAAAGTGACTGAGACCCAGGAGACTAGATGTAGTGTGTGCGTGTCTGAGTTCTGCTATTTGGAGCGGAACTGAATTAATGTGAGTGTCGGTAATCTGGGGTGGAGAGATGCAACTAACCCTTCCCCTCAAGACATTGAAATATTACAGGATTCCAAGTCAAATCTTGTTCCGCTGGTATTATCTCATCTAACAATAACTACAATTTTTTGGAGAAAGCAAAACATCACCACTAAAACAAAACAAACAAAACAATGTGCGACGTGTGCGCACGGCGAGGTAGGCAGGTGGAGGGAGGCGTCCCACGCTCCACTGAGTAGCAGTGCTGAAGTGGCATGTGGCTGGTGGCAGCGGTGCTTGGATGCAGCAGGGAGCTCCCCTCCTAACTACCCACTCTGATTGTCATTCTCCTGGCGGTGCCTGCCGGGCTTGTTTTTTTTTGGCAGCTCCAGTGGTGATGCAGCGGTCAGGTTTACTCCTGCTCCGCAAGGGCTAACGTGTTTGCACCACTGCCATTGCTTATACAGCAGTGGTCCAGCACCAGTGGGCAGAGCTCTGCTCTCCATCCGAGCCCATACCTCGTCAGATCTTCTGCACCCCACCTCTCTCTCCACACAACTCTCTGGGGGCTCGGCTTAAGTACCTCAGTACCGGCAGAGATAACTGTGCCACACCTCTGGCAGCAGACACAGCCGCTGTCCACCCACCCATCACTCGAGCAGCAGCAGCCCCCTCTCTGCCCCTCCCCAATTCATGTTGGACTGCAGCGCCGAGTAGGTCAAGGTTGCGTGTTTTGGCCTGCCCTACCTCTATTATCCCTGCACGAAAAGGAAGGACGAAGTTCCCACTGGAGAACCCGTAAACAGGTCAGCTGGGACCTGTCTCAAGGTGGGTGGCTTCTCAGCACACTAGGCACCCTGAGCAGGTTGGGCGTCTGGGGTGGACATGGTGTGACTGCTCATGGCCACAGGTTGGTTGACGCCTTGCCATCACGGCTGTAGTTTGAGGTCTGGCAGGTCTGCCCAACGTGGGCCTGCACCAAAGACTGCGGAGGTCTCTGAAGGCGGGCATGACCTGCTAGATAGGGGCACGTAAGAGGATGTCTGGGCACAGGGGTGGCTATAGAACCTCAACCCTGTGAGTTCTTCTAAGGGCATGGGGTTGTGTCTGTAGATGCCCATTTTTGTCCTCCTAGGTGGTGACTTGGTGAACCTGGCATGGTTTGTCTCATCCTGATGTCCCTGGAGTGGATGTGGGTGGCAGTAGGGGAGCAGATTTTGCACCTTCTGTGAAAGGCACAAGGACCACCCTTGGTCCTCCATGGATCCACCATACATGGAGTGAATTGCGCATCTCAGGGATCCAAACACTGCAGGAAAGTGGGGCTGGCTGCTGAGAGCTCCCTCTGCTCTGCTCCACCCATAGGCATGGGAAGCAAGGCGCTGGGTTGCAGACAGTTTAATGGCATCACAGACAAGGGACCCATCGGGCAGCAGCCGGGGACAACAATAATGCACCAGCATCATAGAGTTAAAGTGCGTGCCTCAGGTGCTGAGAGCAGGTGGCACCTCTGCCTTCCACGATGCAAAGAGATATTAGCCAGACTTCCGGTTTCTTCCCAAGCTGTGTTATGTTGTGGGGGTTGGGGTTTCTAGGATACTGGATGTGCTGCTGTGGCCGTTGACATGTGGAGCCTGGCTGAAGCATGTGGAAGCAAGCACACATTGATGTAAGTTAATTTATAGACATCAACAATAGCTGAAACAAATGTTCAGTATTTGGGAAATGTGTATTTATCCGAATAATCCATTAGGAAGAAAGAGGGGTGAAGGACACAATGCCAAATTCAGTAATAACAAGTTAGGTTTTGCCTTATAAAGCATTGCAGGGACCGCTTTAAGATCCACTCACGTGCACACGTCCTTGTGGAGTCCTTTCTGGTGCTCTTAAGCTGGAGCCAAATTTAAGTGTCACATGCGCAATGGTTTAATAAATAAAATCAGAAAAAGGAGAGGCGGATTGCCAACAGGCATACATGGGCATTACGAAGAAGTGAAAAAAGCTTTCGGAAATCCTCGCAACAACTGGGCGTAGCTAGGGGGGGGGGGGGACCGCCCCAGGCGGCACCATTTTGAAGGCGGCGGCCGCGAGGGACTGGCGGCCTTTCTAATTTATTTGGGGACACTACTTCACTACTTTACAGTAGTGTCCCCAAATAAATTATAAAGGCCGCCGCAACCGGCTACCAGTGCTAGGCGCGCGGCCCGTTCAAAGTGCGCAACTGCTGCCTGTAGCGTGCTACGCACGCACGCACGCACGCCACGCCACCACCTGGAACAGGCCCGTCGCGCGCAGAATGAACTTCGCACGGTTGACTGCGACGGGCGGGCGGGAGGCTGCGTGTAGGCCAACGCCACTCCCTTCAACACTCAGAAGTCCGATGGACCCCCGCAGACAGCTCAGTATTGCTGGGGACGATCGGGAGCACTTCCCTTCCGACACCTGTGGCTGAGAACTGAACATACGAGGCAACATTCCCGCCGACATTCATCATATAAATTTTTTTTAAAACGTGTCTTTAATTCAGGGTCGGACAGCAGCGTGCACGCGATCTCCACAGGTCATCACAAAAGCTGAGACCTTTGCCCTGCCCCAACCCCCCCCCCCCCCCCCGCACACGTCCAAGTTACACTGTTTTATATATACATTTGGGTGGCACTTAATGTGTTGGAAGATAGTTGACAAACACTCAGTGGCTAGTGCTTACTGCTGTAGTAGAGACTTTTCAAACGTGCCTTTGAAAAAGAAAACGGACTCTATGTTATGTTGTATATTTCTTTGATATGCATTCTCTTGATACCGCGAGATAGAATGTAGAGTGTTTGGTGTACTTGTGTTCTAAGGTTCGAGTCAGATGTATGCTGACCTGTTGAAGAGAAGACATCGTTTCCTTGGCCCTCACCTGTTGTCACTTTAACTAGAAATAAATATAACCTTACAACCTCCACAAGTCTGGATTACCTTACTACAAATTGGCGACGAGGGAAACTGGCGTTTAAAGCATTCAAATTTCAAAAAGAATATATATATTCAAAGGAAATTCTCATCTTGAGATAAAGGAATTGAAAGAAAAGCGGACCGGAGCCGAACAAAAGCCTTCTGTGAGTTACAATTTTTTTTTACTACCACCGCTTGCTGACTGCGTATTTGACTGCGTTACTTACATAGCGCGACCTTAGTTTAGTCAAGGCCTCTGCGAACAGCCGTTGGTGGACATCCTACTGGCATGATTCAACTGCGCTCGCCATTCCACTGCGCGCGCTGAGTATAGAGGAGCCTGCACGTCATTCACCAGCGCGTCCTCCCAGAGAAGCCCGCACGTCATTCACCAGCGCGTCCTCTGACATCAGACGCGGGTCACGCAGCATGACCCCAACGTGGCGGCCATTTTAGCTCGTTGTGTTTATTAACATAAAAATTAGACCGGCACTTCGAGGAGAAGTTGTAACAGATCGGGAGAAGGCCACGTTTAAAAAAAAAAAAAAGAAGAAGAAGGCGGAATCTACAGAGGTACTTTCCGGACATTACAGTAAGGTAACTTCAAAAAAAAATAATAATAAATAAAACGAAATAAAATATATGTAGAATTGAATATAGTGACATCATACAGGTGAGAAGGTCGAGTGAAAGTTGTATTTTACCTTCTGGTGCATGGAAGAAGGTGATTCCGTGGTTAATACTGTGAATAAGGACACGAATATGGCACA
The DNA here is from genome assembly GCF_964261635.1 of Lissotriton helveticus. NCBI lineage: Eukaryota > Metazoa > Chordata > Amphibia > Caudata > Salamandridae > Lissotriton > Lissotriton helveticus. The sequence continues at coordinate 59,975,514 of NC_136059.1, forward strand.
ACAAAATTTTTCCATTAGTCCTCCTGAACCATTTTGGGTCAAAGGTAACCAACCAAGTATAAAATGGTTAGAATGGAAAGAGTATTTTATCAACTATTTGGAAGCTGTAGATGAAACGAAAAAAATGAAACCTGAACAGAAAAAGAGACTACTACTACATTCCCTAGGACCCATAGGTTTAAAAACATTTTCGAGAATGAGTAAAACTGATGATTCTGATCTCGATGAATTTGAGAATGCCATCAAAAATATGGATAAATACTTTGCTCCCAAAGTATGTATCGGGGTCATAAGACACAAATTTTTTCAAAGAAGGCAAACCAAAGAGGAAACTGTGGATGAGTGGATGGATGATCTAAAAAAACTTGCTATTGATTGTAAATTTGATAATTTACATGATGACTTCATACGTGATCAACTTGTGATGCATAACAACAACTCAGGTTTGCAAGATCGTCTTTGGGTCAATGGAGATGCACCTCTTGACGATGTGGTAGCTATCATGAGAAAATCTGAAATGTCAGGAAGGTGTGCCACCGTGGTGAAAGAAACCGAAAAAGATGTGTCCAAGATGTCGGGAACTGTTTGTAAGATTCAGGTTCCCAATAGGAATTTTCGTCAACAGCAACAACAACAAGGGAGATGGACGGGTCAGCCTACAAGAGTTCAAAACAGGAACACGGAAGATAGGAGATGCTATAGATGTGACAGTAAAGAGCATCTAGCATTTAGTAGACTATGTCCAGCGTTAAAGAAAAAATGTGGTATTTGTGGACTTTTAGGTCACTTTAGTAAAATGTGTCGCAGACGCAGTAACGTGAAATATGTGTATGAAGATGAAGAGGAGAGTATGGAAGAGGTAGATGGTGAGGATGAGTGTTGCATAAAGAGTATTCGTGGGAACTATGTGATTAATATTTCAGAGGATTCCCTTAAAGGGAAACCTATTTGCGAGATATCTCTTGGTGGAGTGGTGATAAGTGTATATGCAGATTCTGGGTCCCCATATACAATTATAAATGAAGAGGTTTGGAGAAAGAAGTTTGTAAAGAAGATTGGTGAGCAATTATACCCATCAGATGTTTGCCCAATCAGTTTTACGGGGAATAGAATTGGAATGATTGGTTTTAGGTGGCTTACATTTCTATTTAAGGGCAGATCCACAAGAGCGAAATTATATGTGGCAAAGGTGGGACCATCAGTATTAGGATGGTTCGACCAGAAGAAATTGCACATCATCTTAGATCCTAACTCTAAAGATAAAGTTTTAATTTTGGATGACTGTAGTAGAATGGAGGAAACACTCTCTGAAAAATTTCCTAAAGTGTTTAGTAAGGAGCTAGGTGCCCTGAAGGGATTTGAACATAGAATAATTTTAAAAGCTGACGCACAACCCAAGGTTCACAAAGTAAGACCGATACCAATACTGATAAGGGAGGAAGTTAAAAAGGAGATTCAGGGATTACTTGCCAAGGGTATTATAGAAGAGATTGAAACATCGGAATGGATTTCGCCGATTGTGGTTGCCCGGAAACCCAACGGAAAAATTCGTTTGTGCATCGATTTGCGCCATTTGAACAACAATATTGTGATCGAAAAATTTCCCCTTCCTAGAATCAATGAGATGGTATCTTCCCTTAAGGGTGCTACATGGTTCTCCACGGTTGATCTCTCTGCCGCTTACCACCAGGTAATGTTAGATCCCGACTCTAAGAACCTAACGGCGTTCATTACACCGTTTGGTTGTTACCAGTTCAGGCGCATGCCTTTTGGTTTGGCCTCAGCCGCTGCTGTATTTCAGCGGTTGATGCACAAACTCTTTGGGGACATGGAAAACATCTCATTTTTTCAGGATGATATCCTGGTTGCAGCAAAAGACAAAGAGTGCCATGATTCAAAACTCCAACAGGTTTTGGAAACCTTACAGTCAGCTGGTCTGACTGTGGAGTTATCCAAATGCAAGTTCAGTCAAAGGAGTGTTGCATATTTGGGACACATCATTAGTGAGGAAGGAGTTGAACCTAAACCTACTTTAGTTGAAAATATTGTTAAGTTCTCTGCTCCTGCTTCCAAAGATGAGGTGAAAGCATTTCTTGGCATGGCTGAGTACTGTGCCAAGTTTATAAGAAACTTTGCTGCGAAGGTTTACAATTTGCGAGCACTGTTAAAAAAGAACACTAGGTTTGTTTGGAGTGAGTTATGTGAAGAAGAGTTTAAATTGATCAAGAATGAACTACAAAATGTGAGTGCACTTGCCAGTTTTGACCCCAATATTGACTGTGTGTTAACCACTGACGCAAGTGACAAGGGTTTAGGTGCCGTGTTGTCACAACTTGATGAGGAGGGTAAGGAGAGGATCATCTTATTTGCTTCTAGGGCCCTTTCTCCTGCGGAGAGTAGGTATCCCATTATCGAAAGAGAAGCCCTTGCATGTGCATGGGCATTAGAACATTTTCGAGCATTTGTTTGGGGCAAGCCTGTGACCATTCGTACAGATCACAAACCTTTGATCCGTATATTGTCGTGTGAAGGCATCTCTGGTGCATCTGCGAGATTAGCCAGGTTGTCTATGCGGATGAAGGAGTACATTTATAAAATGGTTTACCTACCGGGGAGGGATAACTGTATTGCTGATTGTCTATCGAGACTTCCACCTCCTCTCGAAGTATGTGAAGATGACCCTTGGAGTGAGTATTGTGTGGCTTTAGTGCATGACTGTGGTGAGCCTGCTATAAGTAAAACTGAATGGTTAGCTGAACAAGACAAAGATATTGTGTTAAAAAATGTTTTAGAATACATCTGCAAGGGCTGGCCCAAAAAGAAAAGCATTCCTGGATTGGATGTTTTTTGGCAAATCCGTATGGAATTGTCCTCAGAAAATGACTTACTTTTTAGGGGTGATAGAATTGTTCCACCCGTATCCTTGAGGAAGAAAATTTTGCAACTTTGTCATGAGGGGCATTTTGGTATTATGAGAACCAAGTCTATCGTCAAGGGAATGTTTTGGTGGCCAGGAATTGACGGTGAAACTGAGGTTTTTGTTAAGAAGTGTGTAGTTTGTGGGTCTGCTGACAAGACTCTTAAAACGTTCAAGCCCAGGATGAGTGAGGGTTTAATTCCTGACTTCCCTTGGGACACTGTCGCAGTCGACATAATTGGACCCATTGGGGATTCTAAAGAATATGGATTAGTTGCCATTGACCTCTTTTCCAAATGGCCTATTGTAAAAATTGTAGACAGAGTGGACACTCTGACGGTGCTTAGTTTTTTAGATAAAATATTCATGATGGAGGGTTTGCCAGCTTGTGTGTTATCTGATAATGGTGTCCAATTTACGTCCAAACAGGCTAAGGAATACTTTGACAGGTGTGGTATCAAACATAAGACTACCGCACTGTACAACCCTAGTGGGAACGGCACCGTCGAAAGGTTTAACAGAGTAATTAAGGGGGTCATTCAGGCTTCAGTACATAGTAAGCTCGACTGGAAAGTACAAGTTCAGAAAGCAGTTTGGTCATACAGGGTCACTGTACAAAACAGCACTGGCACTTCCCCGTTCACCATGATGAGAGGCAGAACAGCAAGATGTAAATTTAACCCTGCATGGCTTTTTGATGGGAAAATAGTTTCTTGGTCTCCTGTTGAGGTCAAAAGTAATTTGCTGTCCAGTCACGACAAGAGCAAGGAGTTTTATGACTCTCATCACAACACCAGAGATGTCTCTGTCAAGGTTGGAGATTGGGTAAGAGTTAAGAAGCCTTTCAAAGTACCAAAGGGGGAAAGTCGCTTTGAACCTCCTTGTAAAGTTGCGGAGGTTTTGAGGAATTCGGTGAGATTAGATGATGGAAGAGTATGGAATCTTAAGAACATTGCTTTTAATCCTGATCAGCATTATATTGACATTCTTCCAAATTCCGATGTCAATAATTTTGATTGGGTGGAGGACCATTTTGAGAATAGTCAGGTTCAGGCTCAACTAGATAATGATTTTGTATCTGTGGATAGGCCAATGCCAAAGCTTCCTCTGCATATTGAAGGGGGAGTGGGTGAGAGTTGCAGTCATGATTTCCTGTCTAACACCAATGCATCTACCTCCACGAGTCTGGGCATATCTGGTACTCAAGATAAGGTCAGTGTTTTGCCTGACAAAAGAACAAGAGTTGCCCCCAGATGGCTCAAGGATTTCACTGTATAACATGCTGTTCATGTGTAGAATTTTGCTGTTGATTTTGTGTTCCTTTCTTTTTTTTTGTTTTTGTTTTTCCTTTATTTTCCCTTCCAGGTTCTACATCTTTTCCTTTCATTGTGTGGGAGGGGGGATGTGTTATGTTGTATATTTCTTTGATATGCATTCTCTTGATACCGCGAGATAGAATGTAGAGTGTTTGGTGTACTTGTGTTCTAAGGTTCGAGTCAGATGTATGCTGACCTGTTGAAGAGAAGACATCGTTTCCTTGGCCCTCACCTGTTGTCACTTTAACTAGAAATAAATATAACCTTACAACCTCCACAAGTCTGGATTACCTTACTACACTCTATTACACTCATAATTACACCGATTTTAAGAAAATGTCAAACATAAGCAATCTGAAACCTTGGCAGCTATGGGAGAGTCCTGCTCACGTCGACATGTCAGGCCCAGCTCTACAGACAAACAAAACTGCAGCTAGGAGCCTTATCGGTGAGAGCTCAGGGCACAGCAGTCGAGAGCCTGTATACACACAGAGACTTGGCTAGCACTGCACATCTCACAGAAAAGCACGTGGAAGCTTGAAGACGCAGTAAGGAAGAGGTCAGAAATTTCTTTTTTGAGTTAAAAAAAATAGTTTGAAGTTCTCTGGTTACGTGTTGTTTTTTTAAGATACGTTGTGTTATGATTGTATTCAAGTTAGATGCAAGGGACATGAATATCATTGCACACTGCCTACTGGCGCAATCCCTTCTTGTAAAAGTGGTTACTTTCTTAACCTGCGCCAGCCAGCCTTCCTTTGGCATACAAACCCCAAAATGCTGTATTACCATCAGTACATTTCATTCATCATCGTCAAAGTGAAATGATGGGCTCCTGCACAAAATTGTTTCTTGGAGCATTTTTTTTGCTTTTGTTAATGACAAACTTTCAGGGCAGTTGTAATTCATTTTGCTGACACCCAGGCAATACCACGTTTTTCGTATTGCGTTTTTCGGCTGACACCCAGGCAATACCACGTTTTTCGTATTGCGTTTTTCGGCTGGGTGTCTGCAAAATGAGATACAACTGCCCTGTGCTTTGGAGCAGTTTTAGTTTTTCGTTAGTCAAATAGGTGTAATTATTGATGTTTATATGTTTTTCTTATCTAATTGCTTGATTTTGATTGCGAAAAAATGTCATTCATACTTATTGAATTACACTGAAATTATGAAAATGTCACACGTAAGCAATGTGAAACCTTGGCAGCTAGGGTATCCTGATGCTTGCGAGCCGAGGACGGGACATTTAAACCCGACCGAAAGGTGAGCAGTTTACCTTGCAAATGAGCGATGGTATTAGCAGGCATAAAACGTATAAGTGCAATAAAACTCATTTTCTTTTAACACTGGGTTAATCTTAAACCTCAGTATTATCAGGTTCAGGGGGGGGGGGGGGGTGAGGCAACTGTTCGAAGGTGTGCTTGGAAGCAAGTCGACTTTTTGTCGGGAGAAATTTAAATGTGTTAGAGATTTTGTCAGTCTTCGTTTCTGAGCCTATAATTTTGCAGTCAATGTGCTTACGTCTGGCCTAGAGACGCCTCATGTTATCCCAAACGTAATGAAAAAATAGATACAGGGCTATCGGTTCCCCCAATTCATCCATTGGTCTATTCATACTGTCAGTCAGATTTACTTCCGCCCACCATGGTATGGGCTCAGTGCGTCAGTCAACTTGACCCATTTGCTGATGTGCACTGTGAGTGACAGCATTTTACCAGCGTGTATGTGCTTAGCTGCCTGAAAAGGACGGCACTTCAGTATCAGGGGAGGTATGTCAAGGCTGCTGAGACACTGCTTCAGTTTCAGTTTTTTATACATTTGGCAATTTATTTTTGGATATTGCAAATGTTTATAAAAAAAGACATACAAAAAATGTTCACACTTTTCAAGACCTGGTCTATTTTCTTTGCCAATTCTGGTTTCATCAGGTTCTCAGAAGCTACTCTGGGTCGTTCAAGGACCTGTGGAGACTTATTGATCTGTTTCCCCATGTTTTGATGGTTTTAAGCTTTGCTCATGCTATGTATCTGCATTGCAACATCTCATCACACCTTATTGTTGGTTATTCTGAAATGGAAATACAGTGTGACAGAATGACAAATGAGGGGGTGCATTCGAATACTGGGATCAGAGTTGTCCTGCAATTCATTGTAGTGGGAAGTGTGTGACACCCAAGGAGGGTTTGGTTGTGATCTGGCCAGATGTTACCCCTGCACACCAGGGTTGCTTTGGTTTAGCGCATGGTGATGTGCGCAGGTTAGTGGAAAAGCTAAAAACGCATTCCTCTGGCACTTGGATGGTTAGCAAAGCAGTCTGTGTCCTGTCATTTGTACGTCCCAACATACCTGTCAACAAGGTGGCGGCCTCATGCCCTGGCCACAGAGCTGATGGCGCACCACACAAAGTCTTCCTGCACAGACTGTGCAGCTCAGGGCCAGCTTTAGCACTGGTGGCATCTGGTCAATAAAATGATCTTCAACAGCTGGAAACTGTATGGCACCAACTTATGATGCATTTGAGCTAGAAACGTTTTATGTAGAGATCTGCAATTTATATAGCAGATGGCGGATTATGTGGAAAGTGCAGCAAATCCATACTTTTTTTGGATGCAGCTCCAGATTCCTGCCAAATTTTCTAAGTAACTGATATGTAAATGAGTCCTATTTAGATTTGTGGCATGTAAATATATACTATACACTATACACATATTCTAAAACTGTATCATGGATCAAGCCTTTCTGGCCCAGCCGCGTATTGATGGCCACCGCTGACTTAGATCATCTTTCAGTGAACATTTCGGGCATTCAAAAATTTGAATGACCTGAAAACATCCTACAGCACCCCATTGTTCCCGCTCTACATTACTATAACCCTGGTGTCAAACAAATTGAGTAGAGGACTTTTTTTAAACATCACACTACTACACTGGAAGCTAATTCATACTGTAGCCCTTATATGGTGTATTCAACTGTGTAGCCTTGGACCGTGTCATGTATGTGCATGTAACTTGCATGATCGAGGTACCTATCAGCAGCGATACTACGTGTCTCTCTGACCTGTTTCAAGTGTTCAACGTCCTTTTTCCCCAGCACTACACCCCCGTGTACCCCCACTCAGGGGCGGCAATTTGAGGGATAGCCCCGGGCGCCACAAGCTCTAGCTACGCCCTTCCTGCTCCAATAGCAGCCTTGTTCCCTTGCCCATGGAGTACATCTTTTCAATATACAAAACATGAGATCGTTGACTGCGGTGTTAAAATGTGCTCCTTCCATGCTGCATAGCCTTCAGCCTTTGTTGCCCAAGCAGCACCTGTCCTTCACGTGCAAGTGAAACGTGTGAGTTTGGAAGGCGTCACATTGATAGAGAACTTTTAATGTAGGTTTAACTACCATAGATGTGCAGAGAAGGGGCATTAAGTGTAGTGTGAAAATCAGTAGATGGTAGTAAGGATGAGGGGTTGAAGGTTTTGCTGATTTTGAACTTAAAGGGATAGCACAAAGATGCACAAAAAAAGATGACCAAAGAATGTTTACTCTCTCTCTAAGGCTGCTTTTGTAAAGCAGAATGGGGCCAGTATGAGACAGCAAGGGCCTACCTAATTTAGCATTAAGGCCGTCCTTACAAGGGGGATTCTGCTGTTGGTCATTTTGGAGTGGCCTTGTGTTCCTCCACCTGGAATTACCTGGTGAATGAATACTGAGCCTAGTTTTACCTGGGGAGAAAACACACATTGTAAAACCACCAAGGCTGAGTCCGGAAACAGTCTCCGCGCAGGTGCCACCTTATCACTTCCACAGCACTATGTACCCTTAACTGCCCCAGAGTCTGCTCTGTCCACTCACATTCTTCTGACTTCTTGCCTGTCGCACAGCAGTTTTCTGTGACCCCCATTCCCCACGTGGGATATTTTTTCCAGGTAACTTGGGGTGAAGTAGAATATTCCCTGTTCAATGGACTTCATCTCAGAATGCCTGGAGTCAGCGGTAGAGATACTGACCAGAAGCAGAAATGTCAACTTTGATACCACTCCCATCCCGCCCCTTGATGATACCCAATTTGTGTTCAAAGTTCAAAAGATAAAAATGCATTACACTCAAGCGGTGAATGTCTAATAGCTGGCTTCGCCCATAAGGTCCTACAGTGAGCACTCAGAACAGAGACAAAGAATGGTCACTCGCTACATAGCTTACATATGAGGACAAACAAAAGGGACAAATAATCCACGGAAGATTTGGCAGTGTGGGTAGATATGCTGAAAGTATTGACAACCATGCATGACACAGGAATTCAAGATATATCACAGGAGAGAGCTGCAAGAGCTAGATCCTTCTACCACCTCGCCCCCAAGACATGGAACACCCTCCCACCGAGCCTACGACAGACCCAAGACCTGCTGACCTTCAGGAGGACACTAAAGACCTGGCTGTTGGATCAGTAGCGGCCCCCAGCGCCTTGAGACCCTCACGGGTATGTAGTGCGCTTAACAAATGACTGTTTGATTCATAGGATTGATTGCCTGGTCAAGAGGTCTTGAGAAACGGAGGCCACACACAGGTTAGATATAGTAACTGTTTTTTCTTACAGTAAGAGTGGGGAATGCGTGCTATATGATAAGTAAAGCACTCTGACTCAGATGCTCTGTATAGACTTGTTATCTTTGATGTGAACATTTGCTGTTGTAACGCGCTCTGATTGCTATATAAGAATATCAAATAAATAAGTAAAGTCTGCTGTGCTACTGTCTGTGTGTTACCTGTTCTGTGTGAGGGAAGCGCACACTGCTGCTGCGCCACATCCTCTCCCATAGGTGGTACTATTATTCAATTAAGGCAGTGGACTGCACATTTTAGAACCTACAAATTGCATAATTTTAATTAAATACCTCTTAAATCCCCCCCAACAAAATACAAGTTAAAGGAGTAATTATGTTATCATGGGTTTGTCTCTGAAACTCCCTCTTATTTGTTTGCAAATGTTGACAAATAAGCAGTGAATGAAATAGAAGTGGAGGTTGTCAGACTCCATTCAGGAAGAAGTGATGTGGGATTGAGGGCTATGGTGTAAACGGAGGCTACTAGGCATTACCTTTGGGAGTTGCTTAAAGTACAAATTAGAGGGAGCAGTAATTAGCACATAATACTATTGCTGCTTTTCTCAATCTCTGTGTTTTCTACTTTTGTAGCTTAGCAGTGCCTGTTACAAGTTGCAATTCCACAGTGGTGACGGGTCATGAAAATGAGTAGCATTAAAACAGGTGCCCAGTTCACCCCCTCCCACTATCTGTATAGTGAATCGAATTCAGATTCATCCTTGAAGTGGTTTCTGATGACTATTTCTGTATCATTAGAGAGTTGCAAGTTTGGGCTGACACTGGTCTGTGTTGGGATTCATTTGGGTTTATACTTGAGCAGCTTTGGGTTTGGGATGGGTCTCAAAATCTGGCAACACTGAGTAGAGACTCACTGACAAGAAACCTTGAGTTCCATGACAAGCAGGGAGTTGGAAGCAAGACACTGCTTGAAATGTGGTGGCAGCCTGTATGGTCCACCCTCCCCGCCAGCAGTGAAGATAAGGCCTGCCTGGAAGGAGAGGAGGTTCAGCCGGTGGGAGGATCTCCTGCAGCAATGTGTGATTGTGGCGGCCAGCAGAAATCGTGCTCTTCCTACCGGAGTGGAGAACGTGGGACCGTCAGGACTCAAGGGGCAGACCGGCAGGAGCTTGATCATCAACCGGCAAAGAAGAGGCACTGTGGGGGTCCAATGGCTGCACGTGTTGTTGAGAAGCAGTCCCTTTTAGCCACACCCTGCGGTCTGAGTTGGTATGTGTCTCCTGCACATGTGGGGCATGTATGGGATCATTGCGGGAGGGGGCGACGCAGCATTTAAAGTTCAGAGCCCCCTATGACAGCAGGTGTTACCGAGTAGGACAGATGCAGCCTGGGCCTCCACCCACGGTGAGTACTGGTCTGGTCTCGTAATTAAGCTGTAATTAATCTGCCCTTGCACACTGAGCTGGGCAATGCATGCCCAGGGAGGGACACTACTTGATCCACTGTTTTTTCTGTGGATGGGGAGGCAGCAACCACTGCAGACTATGTATGCCCTTTGTGCATGTTTACAGGATGCCCTGCTGTGGACGAGACTCTCACAGTCAATCAATCAATCAAGGAATTTGTAAAGCGCGCTACTTACCCGCTAGGGTCTCAAGGCGCTGGGTGGGGAGGGGGGGAGCTGCAGCTAGTGGTCGAAGAGCCAGGTCTTGAGCAGTCTTCTAAATGCCAGGAGGTCTGTGGTCTGTCATAGGAGGAGGGGGAGGGCGTTCCAGGTCTTGGCGGAGCGGTGGGAGAAGTATCTGCCCCCGGAGGTGGTTTTGTGGATGCGTGGGACAGCGGCCAGGGAAAGGTCAGCGGAGCGTAGTATCCTGTTGGGTACGTAGAAGGAGAGTCTGCTGTTGAGATAGGCTGGGTCGGTCTTGTGGAGTGCTTTGTGTGCGTGGATAATGAGTTTGAAAGTAGGTCTCCCAGGTGAGGGGTGATGTGGTCTCTGCGTGGGACGTCTAGGACCAGGCGTGCGGAGGCGTTCTGGATTCTTTGGAGTCTGCTGATGAGTTTGGACGGGGCTCCGGCGTAGAGGGCGTTTCCGTAGTCGAGTCGGCTGCTGATGAGGGCGTGGGTGACTGTTTTCTGTGTGTTTGTCGGGATCCATCTGTAGATCTTGCGGAGCATGCAGAGGCTGTGGAAGCATGAGGAGGAGACTGCGTTGACTTGGTTGGTCATGCTGAGCGTAGAGTCGAGGATGACTTCTAGGTTGCGTGCGTGGGTGGCCGGTGCTGGGAGGGTTCCGAGGGATGGAGGCCACCAGGAGTCATCCTACGCCAAGGGGCTGAGCCCGAGGATGAGGATCTCCGACTTTTCCGTGTTCATCTTGAGCCTGCTTGCCTCCATCCAGTTGGCGACGGACTTCATACCCTGGTGCAGGTTGGATTTGGCGATGAGGGGGTCCTTGGTGAGGGAGAGGATCAGCTGGGTGTCATCGGTGTAGGAGATTATGTTGAGGTCGTGTAGTCTGGCGATGCGAGCGAGGTGAGCCATGTAGACGTTGAACAGCGTCGGGCTGAGGGAGGATCCCTGCGGGACGCCGCAGATGGTTTTGGTGGTACCGGATTGGAACGGGGGAGGAGGACTCTCTGGGTTCTGTCGGTGCGGAAGGAGGTGGTCCAATCCAGGGCTTAGTCTCGGATCCCTGCATCGAAGAGGCGTGTGCCAAGTGTGTGGTGGCAGGCGGTGTCGAAGGTGGCAGAGAGGTCCAAGAGGATGAGGGCTGCTGTCTCGCCGTTGTCGAGGAGGATTCTGATGTCGTCTGTGGCGGCGATGAGGGCGGTCTCGGTGCTGTGGTTGCTGCGGAAGCCAGACTGGGAGGGGTCCAAAATGCTGTTGTCTTCTAGGTAGTGGGTGAGCTGGGTGTTGACGGTCTTTTTGATGACTTTTGCTGGGAACGGGAGCAAGGAGATGGGCCGGAAGTTCTTGAGGTCGCTCGGGTCCGCCTTGGGCTTCTTTAGTAGGGCGTTGCTCTCGGCGTGCTTACAGCTCTCAGGCAGAGTGGCAGTTTCGAAGGAGAGGTTGATGAGTTTACTCAGGTGGGGTGCGATGAGGCTGTTGGCTTTGTCGGCGATGTGGTGGGGGAGAGGGTCCGAAGGGGAGCCTGAGTGGATGGTGCTCATGGTCTTGATTATGTCTTTGGTGCTCACGTTGGTCCATGTGGTCAGAAGGTCGTGGTCGGTGGGGTTGGGTGTGTTCATCGTAGTGGGGTTTGTTGGGTTCATCTGGGGGTTGAAGCTGTTGTGGATTTTGGTGATTTGGTGGTGGAACAAGGCAGCAAGGGTGTCGCACAGGGCTTGCGATGGCGGGATGTCGTTGGTGCAGGAGCTGGGACTGGAGAGTTCCTTCACGATGTTGAAGAGCTCTTTGCTGTTGTGTGTGTTGTTGTCGAGGCGGTCTTTGATGGTCCTGATGAGGTGGTGATGGTTGCGACTGGCGTCTTTGTGGGCTGCGTGGTTGGCGGGTGTTCTATCACTGAGCCAGATATTTTCGAGTTTCCAGCCGGTGTGCTTGGAGGCCAGGAGTTCCGGGGTGAACCAGCTGGCTCTCTGGCTGGTGTCTCTGTCGGCGGGTAGTCGCACTGGTGCTACGGTGTTGGTGAAGTTTTCCATCCAGAGTCTGAGGGTGCAGGCCCCCTCCTCTGGGTCGGTGGGGCTGGTCGGTGGGTTGATTGCGAGGTGATCTTCCAGCAATTCCTTGGTTACTTTGCCCCAGCGTAGGCGGTGGATCTGTGGGGTGCGGTGGTGATTAACGGGTTTCTAGAAGGTGAAGTGGATGCAGTGGTGGTCGGTCCAGGTGAGCTCAGAGGTGTGGCCGAAGGCGCCGTGTGGGCTGGAGGAGAAGATCAACAGTTAATGGTGGAGTGGAAATCCACTCCAATCCAGGCGCACAGCGTCAGACGCATTTAGGTAACGTTTCACCTTATTCAGTAATTGTAACTCGTACTCACAAATTGTTCTTCATTAGATTTTATTTTTCAGATACTTTTCACACGCAGAATGCTCATGTGTAATTAACTTCTCTTAGCACGGATATGCTCCAGGCCTTTTTCCGTGTACGTTATACCAACATTAGACATCCTTGGTTGTAAGATTTATATATTGCCCAATGCATTTCGGATTGTTCAAAATCCTTCGTCAGGGGTCCACTACAAAATACAAAACATTGCTGGCGTCTTTGTGGGCTGCGTGGTTGGCGGGTGTTCTATCACTGAGCCAGATATTTTCGAGTTTCCAGCCGGTGTGCTTGGAGGCCAGGAGCTCCGGGGTGAACCAGCTGGCTCTCTGGCTGGTGTCTCTGTCGGCGGGTAGTCGCACTGGTGCTACGGTGTTGGTGAAGTTTTCCATCTAGAGTCTGAGGGTGCAGGCCCCCTCCTCTGTGTCGGTGGGGCTGGTCGGTGGGTTGATTGCGAGGTGATCTTCCAGCAATTCCTTGGTTACTTTGCCCCAGCGTAGGCGGTGGATCTGTGGGGTGCGGTGGTGATTAACGGGTTTCTAGAAGGTGAAGTGGATGCAGTGGTAGTCGGTCCAGGTGAGCTCAGAGGTGTGGCCGAAGGCGCCGTGTGGGCTGGAGGAGAAGATGGCATTGAGCGTGTGGCCGGCGGTGTGGGTCGGGGTTGTGAAGATCTGTTTCAGTCCGAGGGTGGCGAGGTTGTCGACCAGGGTGGAGGAGTTGCTGTCGTTGTTGCTTTCCAGGTGGAAGTTCAGGTCGGCGAGCAGGATGTAGTTGGCGGAGGTCAGTGCGTACGTGCTGATGAAGTCGGCGATGGAGTTGCAGAATTGGGGGCGTTGGGCCAGGTGGTCTGTAGACGAGGGTGCCTCTGAGGGTGGTCTTGGGGGTCCATGTGGATCTTGAAGTGCATGTGATCGGCGGTGGTGAGGGTGTCGTCGGTGTTAGTGGAGACCTTGATGGTGTTCTTGTGGATGATGGTGATTCCTCCTCCGACTCCGTTGGCGCGGTCTCTGTGGGAGATCTTGTATCCGTCGGGGGTGGCCATTGCGATGTCTGGGGCGGAGGTTTCGTTCGGCCAGGTCTTGGTCAGGAAGGTGATGTCTGGTAATGTGGTGGTGAGTAGGTCCCAGAGCTTGACGGCGTGCTTGCGTGCGGAGCGGGTTTGAGCAGGATGCATCGCAGTTGGTTTTGTCCCTTTGCTGTTGGTACTTAGGCGTCGTTGGTGCAGTTTTGGCAGGTGAAAGGGCCGTGGGTGCGCTTGGGGGTGGCTTTGTAGCAGTTGGAGGGCAGTCCATGGTTAAGTGCGGCGAGGGTGTTGGCGTCGTAGTGGAGTCTTGCTTCGTCGCCAGCGTGAGGGCCAGGGATTCTGGTGCTGGGCGCGGACGGGCGCAGACGGGCTTGCCTTAGGCGCGCCTGCAGCGCGCCAGCGGCGCAGTCGACCAGCAGCCACCATATAGTGGGGAGGTGGGGAGGGAGGGTCAGCTGGGAGGCGGGAAAGAGGGCTGCGAATGGGCACGGGGGGCAGGGCCGCAGGGGAGGCAGTGGCAGGAAGGAAAACGGCGGGAAAAACAGCAAAGAAACGGCGGAGGAAGAGCGAGGCCAGAGAACCAGGCAGGCCTGCTCGGCGGCAGGGGGCAGCAGCAAGGCTGGCAGGCAGACTGGGCACATGGAGAAAAGGGTCACAGTCAGACGGGGTACAAGGAAGCAAGGGGTAAGGGCCCAGGCACTCAGGGAGTGAAGGTGGCAGTGAAGGCGGCGAGGGGAGCCGCAGTCAGCAGAGGAGAGGTGGCAAAGGCAAGGCTGGCACAGGAGTTGGTGGCGCTGCAGCAGAGAGGGGAGAGACCTACCAGAAGGTCACAAACATTGGAGTGCTTTAGTCAAACATTTTTTCTTCTTAGATTTGCAATGTGGGAGTGCATTTATCAAACCATTTTCCCCCTTTGATTTTTCAGCACTGCAGCCTTTTAAATGTACCTTTGTGTGCTTACCTGTCGAAAATTCACTTAATGTATGTGTGCTGCAATATCACTGCTGTGATTGTGTGAAACATGCCTTAGCAGGGCTTTCAAAGCTGCCTTCTCTGTCTAACAGGTCTGCTTATCTAAAGTACCCGTCTGTAGTTTCACTTCTGAGCTGCCTACAGTCATTGGGTGCCAGTCATGTCAAATAACGGATTGTAATAATGGACGGGCAGTGATCTGTTGTGTCCAGGGGCAAACCATTTGTCTCAGCCTTGTAGTGAGTATCAAGGAAAAGTGGGTGGACAATAAGGTCATTGTTTTTCTTAAATTGAAAAAGAGCGGGAAAAGTCTACATTTAATTTATGAATCTTACTTTGTTTTATAAGTTATTTTCTGCCTTGTTCCCAGATTGAATCGGTTTTGTCCAGCGGCCCTGTGCAAGAAAATGTAATTGTAAATAATGACTATTTTACACAATTTGTTTCCCTTTTCACAATTATTTTTCAAAACTCTGCATACTTTTGTCTTCTCGCTTGTTTATATGGCCTTTAACATGTCAGTACTTTGGACTTCAACAGTACTGGCTTTTTTGGAGGTTACCAGCCCACCTCCTACTTCGCAGAGGTAAGTGTCTCCTACGTCCACGGACTGACATGGCAGGATATGCAGCCACCTAAACGGATTGAGAATGGATTCAAAGGCTGGGAATCTGCATCTCTGTTCTGATGGACATCCACCAGGTGCTTAGAAGCGCGCCCTTTAGTCTTCTGTAGAGCACTACAAAAACAATCATCAGGCAAGGACATGCACATACCACACTGTGTTGCACGAGTAAGGGCTTTGCTGCATAAGGTGTTAGCCTGAAAGAGTTATGTAAACTGGGAGACACTTCTGCTGTGAAATACAATTTTGTAATCCCTCTACAACCTAAGGGGTAGACTTGCTGTACTGGTGCATCAGTTTGTTGCAATCGTGCCAAGTACCACACATCAGGTGATTCAGATGCCAAGCTCTAATACTTGTAGTTATGCAAGAAAACCAACAAAAATTGTTAGGCTAACTAATGCACAGCACTTGGCAGGGCTGAAATCCTGACACTGTTATACAAAGATGACGAATACAGTGGCATTTTAGCACTCACAGGTACAACAACTTTTGTTCAGTGAACAGTGTATATTCAGGATGGATAAGCTGGGAGCTTTCCTCATTCTGCTAAGAACAGCACGAACTCCTGAGTTGGAAAGCACGAACTCCTGAGGCGGAAAGCCGGGAGCAACGAAGGTTTTAACTATATTGTTTTGTTTTTACCTGTGATTGCATTTGCACTTTACTTCCCCCTCTCGCCACATTATCCTCCCGTGCAGCCGATCTTAACGCTGCTGCGGGGCCGCTACTAACACCGACGCCATTCTGGGGAAGCCCCCCCGGCCAGGCCACGCCCACTCTGCGCCAGGCCACGCCCCCGAGCCTTCAAAGCGCACCTAATACATCGTGTAGCCAGACAGCACGAACTCCTGAGGCGGAAAGTCGGGAGCAACGAAGGTTTTAACTGTATTGTTGTGTTTTTTACCTGTGATTGCATTTGCACTTTACTACCCACTCTCGCCACATTATCCTTCCGCGCAGCCGATCTTAACGCTGCTGCGGGGCCGCTACTAACA
The DNA here is from genome assembly GCF_964261635.1 of Lissotriton helveticus. Taxonomy (NCBI): domain Eukaryota; kingdom Metazoa; phylum Chordata; class Amphibia; order Caudata; family Salamandridae; genus Lissotriton; species Lissotriton helveticus. The sequence continues at coordinate 59,991,914 of NC_136059.1, forward strand.
CCGACGCCATTCCGGGGAAGCCCCCCCGGCCAGGCCACGCCCACTCTGCACCAGGCCACGCCCCCGAGTCTTTAAAGCGCGCCTAATACATCGTGTAGCCAGACAGCACGAACTCCTGAGGCGGAAAGCAGGGGAGCAACGAAGGTTTTAACTATATTGTTTTGTTTTTACCTTTGATTGCATTTGCACTTTACTTCCCCCTCTCGCCAAATTATCCTCCCGCGCAGCCGATCTTAACGCTGCTGCGGGGCCGCTACTAACACCGACGCCATTCCGGGGAAGCCCCCCCAGCCAGGCCACGCCCACTCTGCGCCAGGCCACGCCCACTCTGCGCCAGGCCACGCCCCGAGCCTTTAAAGTGCACCTAATACATCGTGTAGCCAGACAGCACGAACTCCTGAGGCGGAAAGTCGGGAGCAACGAAGGTTTTAACTATATTGTTGTGTTTTTTACCTGTGATTGCATTTGCACTTTACTTCCTACTCTCGCCACATTATCCTTTTGCGCAGCCGATCTTAACGCTGCTGCGGGCCGCTACTAACACCGACGCCATTCCGGGGAAGCCCCCCCGGCCAGGCCACGCCCACTCTGCACCAGGCCACGCCCCCGAGCCTTTAAAGTGCGCCTAATACATCGTGTAGCCAGACAGCACGAACTCCTGAGGCGGAAAGCCGGGAGCAACGAAGGTTTTAACTATATTGTTGTGTTTTTACCTGTGATTGCATTTGCACTTTACTTCCCACTCTCACCACATTATCCTCCCGCGCAGCTGATCTTAACGCTGCTGCGGGGCTGCTACTAACACCGACGCCATTCCGGGGAAGCCCCCCCAGCAAGGCCACGCCCACTCTGCACCAGGCCATGTGCCTTTTCCGGCCGCGCAGCGGACGGGCGCAGCGGGCGCGCCAAAGGCAAGCCAGTCTGCGCCCGTCCGCGATTGGGCGTGGTCCAGGGCCAGACCCTATGTCCATCAGGTGGGACACATACGGTGGAGCAGACAGGAGCTGTTGGACTTCCGCAATACCACTGTTAGCACATGCTTACATACGATGCGAGTGGAGGATAGTACAGCCTGTGAATACTGCCACTTCTCCTATGACTTAGGTAGAAAGTTGGCATCGGGAGACTTTACCCTGACGTGTGGTCTGCTCAACGTACGCTCCCTGCGGATGCACAGACTAGACCTTTACGACCTACTCACTGAGAGACAGTGGGATCTTTTGTTCCTCACTGAGACATGGCTGGATGAAGATTCGACTCCTGATGCTTTAGAAGCACTACCGGAGGGCTACACCATGCATAGGCAGGATAGATCCACTGGTAGAGGAGGGGGTATCGCCATTATAGCTAAGCATAGCTTACGATGTCAACTGGATACTTCCCCCATCTTAGATAGTGAGACGGGGAGCTTCACCGTTAAAGTAAAATAAGGCTGTATGTTGAAGGGTTTCCTTATCTCTAGACCCCCTGGCCCTATGGCTCGGTTTGGGGAGAGTCTAGTAGAAGGCATTATGGAGGCTGCGCTGCGCAGAGACAAAATCTTGGTACTAGGGGACCTTAATATTCATTTGATTAACCCCACTGACAACGCCACCAAGGACCTCTGCCAGGCGCTAGTAAACCTCCAACTGATTCAGATAGTAGGTGGTCCCACTCACCAGCTGGGACATTTGTTAGACCCTATATTTGTCAACTGGGGGGATGTAGAAGCTATGACTCCCATCCCTATCCCATGGTCGGACCACTATCTGGTACCATTCTCCGTACGCATTCCCGGGACAAGATCATTGGTGCTAGCACCACTATACCACTCTAGGAGAAGATGGGCAAACTTCTCCCAGGCAAAGTTCTGTGCGGCACTCATCAAAGGAGGGAGTCCAGGGGGGGGATGATGCGGACACCGCTAACTCCAACCTTTGCAAACGTATCACTGAGGCACTTGATTGCTCGGCTCCACTCTCGCGTGCTAAAGTAGGTGGTCGCACTCAGAAAACCGCCCAGTGGTACAGTGATGAGCTGCGGGCTGCAAATGCAGCACTGAAGCGAGTGGAAAGGCAATGGCGAGTGGCCTTTTCAACGGAAACCAGGGAGTTTTATCTAACTGAGAGGCGACTCTATCATGGACTAATTAGGAAGTCTAAAGCTGCACACTATGCCACCAGAATCAGTGAGGCTGGCAACTCCATGAGGGAGCTTTTTCTGCTTTATAAATCTCTCTCGTGTGGGACACTAGCTACTGCCCCAGATGAGTGCTCGGCAGAATCTTGTGATAAGATCGCAAACTTTTTCGCAGAGAAGGTAACTAAAATCTACTCGTCATTTTCTAGTCATCTCATGGCAGGGACTGAGTTCGTGGAAATCCCGAGGGATTGGGGATATAGATACATATTGACTAACTTCGCTACCCCGCCCCGGAGGACCTCCTAGAGATATGTAAATCTATCAAGTCCGGATCCCCTCGGGACCCCGCTACGCCTAAACGGCTAGCCGACAGCTTGCCAGTGTTGGAACCTTACATCAGGCACCTGTTAGACCTGTCATTTAAGACTGGGATAGTGCCTAGAGACTGGAAGCAGGCGGTGGTTCTACCCCTGAGGAAGAAATCCAACATCAGTTTCGAAAAATTAGAGAACCTCCGACCTATCTCCCTTTTACCCTACCTGGCTAAAGTGGGGGAGAAAGTGATTAATGTACAACTGATGGATTTCGTGGAGGAGGCTGTCCTCCTGCATGACACCCAGTTTGGTTTCCGTCCCCGCCACTCTACGGAGTCAGCGCTCCTGATGGCAGTGGAGACCCTACGCCAGGGGGTGGATGAAGGGCAGACCATGGCCCTCATCCTACTGGACCTAAGTGCGGCATTCGACACTGTAGCACATACCACCTTGCTACAGTGTCTGAATAATGGAGGAATATCGGGTACTGCACTTAGATGGTTCCAGTCCTTCCTGACGGGGAGAGGCTTCCAGGTCCGCCAGGGTGAATGCTATTCCGGGGAGATCTGTTTGGGACAGGGCGTGCCCCAGGGCTCGTCCCTGAGTCCCACCCTGTTTAATCTATATGTCTCCCCGGTGGCCTCTATTGTGGAGGGTCATGGCCTGCACATAGTATCCTACGCCGACGATACGCAGCTGGCTATCTCCCTATCGCGCACACCCGGTCTTGCGGAGGACCAATTCAGAACCTGTATGCAGGAGTTGGCAACCTGGATGTCCGCCAATTGCCTCAAATTGAATGGCAATAAGACCGACGTGCTCGTGGTGGGGGGTAGCCCATCTGTGTGGTTATCGGCGTGGTGGCCCTCTTGTCTAGGCGAGGTTCCAATCCCCTGTCGGGAAGCCAAGAATCTTGGAGTTTGGCTTGATGCTGATCTGTCCTTTGGACCTCAGATAGGCCGTGTGGTGGGTGTCTGTTTCAGCGTCCTAAAAAGTTTGTGGAAGGTCTTAGATTTACTTCTCATGTCTGCCCGCAGGACGCTGGACATACCCTCATCACATCGTGCCTAGATTACGGCAACCTACTGTACCTAGGAGCAACCAGTAAGGTATTAAATCATCTCCAGGTACTGCAGAATGCGGCAGCTCGCCTCATTCTGAAGCTTCCTAAAAGATCGGCCTCCAAAGCAGCCCTTCAGACTCTTCACTGGCTTCCAGTGAAGAGCAAGGTGGAGTTTAAGGCCCTCTGTACCTGTCACCGTATACTTAATGGGAGGGCACCAGCACCACTCCAAAGCCTGGTCTCCAGATACGAACCTACGCGAGCGCTGCGCTCCTCCCATGGTGGCCTATTAAAGGTCCCCAGGACGAGAAGGGCTCGCATGGGAGGCAGATCCTTTCGCTACTTGGTGGCGAAGGGCTGGAAAGCTTTACCCTTGGACCTTCGCTTAGAAGTGTCTGAAGCCGACTTCAGGAAGAAGCTAAAAACACATCTTTACACACGATAACTCTAGCTGACTCTGAGGCCTGCTTGTATGAGTTTCTGTCTGTCTTCACGCAGGGACACGCTAGCTGAGCGTAACCGCACGCTTTATAAAACTCCCTTATTATTATTATTATTATATTATTATAGTTGTCACACACAGGAAAAAACACAAGGCAGCTGAGAGCTGCTGGGAGCTTGCCATCACACCTAGCAACAGGGATAATCTTAAAAAAACAGACAACCTATGGTGAATGATGGAGCAAGGTAATGAATACGATTTTGTTCAAACCCTGCAAAGTTAAACTTCCATAAAAACGTAACTGAATTAAGAAGCATGCGGTGAAATTATTAATCAACTTAGTTTTAAAATGCATTCATCAAGAAACACGTGGGATTAACCTATGTGCTCTATGTTGCAAATGCGAAGAAAATAATAAGCTAACCTTGTCTATTTTCTTTGTCAGAATTAAATGCTGCTGTATAACTAATGGCATGTGCTTATTTTGTGTGCTTATGTTATGTATTTCTGTGACAAAACGCATAAAAGTATTCGTACAGTTCCTAAAGGAATGGAAGATATAAATGCTGCTTTGTGTGCTCAGCTAGGTAACATAAATTAACGGGTTTTTAATTAGCAAAGGGGGTGGGTAACAGAATGGGTCTCGATTCTCTAATTAATTGATGTTTTGTGTTTGTTTAAATAATAGTTTCCAAGTGAGGCGTAAGGCATGCAAAGAAATGGCGTTACGAAAACTTGTCCAGAGTGGAGCCTTGCACATATTGACATTTTTGTCAGAAAATACAGTTTAATAAGTTGTGCTAAACATGCTCTTGGAGAAAAAGGCTCAAGGACAGGATATCAGTGTGACTGCCAAGGCAAGAAAGTTGTGGACTGTAACTCGAGAGAAAAGTATCTCCTTTGAGGAAGCCAAATGACACGAAAGCAAAGGACAATAGGGCTTAAGAAAAGCCTGAACTTGGTTTAGAAACGGAGATGACCTAATGCCTTAATCATGGACTGACATGGCGCAGCCAATGAGCGGCGTGGATTTCTGAGAAAATATATAATTTGTAGAAAGTTTAGGTATATAGAAAGGTATAAAACCTGACCTCATGGGCAGGAGAGTGCCTACTTGTTTTCCGATTCCTGATTGACGTGACATGCTGTCGGACTTCTGGCTCACATAAGGACAGCAGACTTAAATAGATTTTTCCTTTCTAGGTGGAGTGAGAATAGTCAGGGAAATAGTTTGAGGGAATGGAAACTGTTATTTTACTTTTATTCATGCTTACTGATTTGTTTTGAAGGTGTCAGTCTAATAAATCATTCCTTATAAAATGCTGCTTTCTTATTGCTAATAAAATAAAGTTACCTAATAAAATGCTCTTTCTTGAATAATAAAGTTAAAATATAATTAGATTTTGAAACGACAAGCTGGTCTTGTTTATTCATGGTCTAGTTAGCATCAGCTGATCCAATTGCCTTAGTGACTTAATTAAAATGATAAATGTTTAAAACCATGGTGAGAAAAGAAAAACTGCAGTTGTATATAGATTTGTAAATAGTTTGTGAATTGTTCTGTTTAATTAGGTCACATGATTCAGTCGCTCAAAATTGTCTCGTTGGTTTATGGGCCTTTAGAAGTGGTTTATGATTAATGGTAAGTATTGTGGTAATAGGTAGCATTTATGAGACAGTTTTTTATTAGGAGTGCTGGATCATGAACAAAATACCACTGGTGGATTATCTTGTAGACTTAGCACTTTCCACAGGAATTTGAGAATACTTGATTGCTGCCTACCTCTAAACCAAGCCCCTAAGATAATGGCTGAAAGAGTACTAAGACAGTATCCATCCTTCTGTTGTAGTTACAGACTTGGAAACTCTTGATACCTTCTCTCTCTCCCCATCCTTTCCTTCCTCTGTCCTGTTACCTACTTCCTCTACAGTTTCACTTCCCACCCTCCTCTTCTCATTATACACTCCATCCTCTTCCCTTCACTCTCACTTTCTCTTGTTTTCCCTCTTCTTTCATCTCCTTCTCTTGACCCTCCCGACCTTCGATCTTCTTCCTCTTGTCTCTTCTGCTTTTTTTTTTCATCCTGGTCACTTTGATCGCTTTGCTTCAGTACCTCACATTTCCTCCTTCCTTTCCCATATTTCTTACCTTCCTATTGACTGTCTTCCTCTCACTATCATATTCAATCTCTTTTCTAACCTATTTTCTGTCTCAGTTCTTTTGTCTTTCTCAAAGCCTCTTCATCCTCCTTTTCTTCCTCCCTATCAAAAATCCTCCATTTGCCTCTATTCCTACTTACCTGTCCTACACTCCCTTTGTTAGTCCCTCTCTTTCTCCTTCCATTTCTCCTTTTGTCCCTCTCTTTCCTCCAATCTCACCCACTCCCCTTCTTTTTTCTAGTTCTTCCCCTCTCTCACCTCTCTCCTCCTTTTGTCTACCTATCCCCCTCTCCCTACTCCCATTGCCTCCCTTATTCCCTCTCCCCCTCCCCCTCCTCCTGTTTTTTTCTTCCTTCTCATCCCTCTCCCTCCACATTTGACAAATGTATACATACATAGTCTGCAGTGAATGGCATTTGATGTCTCTATGAAGAGCCTGTAATCTACAGCATCTTCAAAACAGGATATTATGGTATGCAATGTCACTGTCCCTGTGACTCTAATGATAAAAGAATGAGAACAGCTAACAGGCAACTGGCTGCCGGGCACGGCCGGGGCTATGACCAAGTGGTTGTTTCTGTGCCCTCCTTTACGTTTGCTGTTTATTTCTTAAATCCACCGCTGGGGTAAATTAAAACAGTTTTCTGACAGTCATAAGTCATCGGCTATGTTGCATTGGAGTTTACTGCACTGGCCTCAGTCTGTGATGATAACAAAAAATGGTGCCCAACAGCCTGTGCTCCGTGTAGTCAGATGAAACTGTGGGACACTTAGGCAGCTGAAATGCTTCCATGTGTAACTTGTTCATGTGGGGCCCTCACACATCCTTCCTGTTGGACAAGGAGACCTTTGCTGGTGCTCTTTAACACTTTTAAGATCTGCTTGGAATTACTTGTTGCTTAAATAGGTGTAATTACTGATATTTATATGTTTCCTTTCTCTACATTGCTTGATTTTACTTACAAGAAAGTGTCACTCATTGTTGTTGAAATGCCACTCATCATTACTCTGAATTTATGAAAATGTCACACATGGCAATCTGAAACCTTGGCAGCTATAGAGGAGTATGTCCAGCAATGCCAGATGACCAGTGCACACCAAAGAGCCAAAGGTTTCAAGAGCCAGACAGCGAGAGCTGGCCAGGAGAATAGACAATGCTGCCTATGTGCAAGAAGGGGAATGCAGCACAGTAACCGTGGTTACAAGCCTTTACTTAAGGTGAGAAGGGCAATTTCAAGTAGGGAACCTTGAACATCAAGATTACCGGGACTGGTGAAGACAATGCGATGACGCCTAGAGGCCACAGGCGGTCACCGCAGCAAGTAAGGACACTGAAAATCTTGTCACCGGGAGAGAAAGCATCAAGTCCCTGGAAAATGGAGGAAGTGAGGAGTGTGTGCACCATGTAGCGAAAGGACGCCACCGCAAGTGGAAGATGAGCAAATAGCACACGGCGTGACATTGCGCAGAAGAGGTACACACACGTGGATGGTACAGGAAGGAGCTTGAGAAGCGACCTGGCAGAGGTCAGTGAAGCTAGTGACCTGTGAAGAGGTCTGAGCACAGTGACCTGAGAAGAGGTCAGAGCGCAGTGACCAGTGAAGAGGTCAGAGAGCAATGACCAGTGAAGAGGTCAGAGAGCAGTGACCAGTGAAGAGGTCAGAGAGAAGTGACCAGACACGAGGTCCAAGAAGGTGACAAACGAGATGTCAGTGAAGATGACCTGCCAGAAGTCGGCAGAGGGGACCGGCAACAGGTCCAAAAAGATGACCAAGGAGAGGTCTGAGAACATGACCGAGGAGAGGTCTGACAATATTGGCCTTAAATCAGAGGTGATGACAAGAAGAAGGTCGCTACGCCAGGTCTGATCATTAGAGAAAAATAGAGTATTGTCCTAGGGTTAGGACAGGACATGGGAGACACGTGTGGAGTGCACGCCACACAGAGAGGCCTGGGTAGTGAAGACAAGCAAGAAGAGATGACCAGACTGCATTGTGAAGGAACGAAAGAGAAGAAGGAAATTGCGTGGCATGGCGCAACAGTGAAGAAGAAAGCTCAAGCAGAAGAGAGTACAGAGGAGTGTGTGACATGACAACGCGCACACCAGTGTGGAAGCGGATTATCGAAAACACTCTGGGGCTGGGGTCACCCATTGTCCACGGGTTCTTAACAAGTAAGGAGAAATCAACACTGAAGTAAAGTACAAACCAAGGATCATTTATTAGCATTAATGAATGGGGCCTCATCCGACAAGCACCATAGAGATACTCAAGGAGGAGGCACACTGATTAATGGTTACATGGGTTTTTATAGCAATATTTCCCAAACAAGGGCCCCCGAAGGGTAAATAAAACTTTGGGAACAACACACAAATGAGGTAACAGTAAGAATCGACAGCCTTATGCAATCGTTGCGTCCTAAGGCTGCACAACAAGATATGCGATCCGAGTAAACTTTACTTGAGGCTTTACCATTGTCTGAAAAACCCCGAGCAGATGCCAGCTGTTCTTTTGCACTGACTCTGCATGTATACACAGCATACAAGATTGTTATGTTAATGGTTGTCTTATAAAGCGCTCAGCTACTCGGGCAGAGTGTCCCGGGGCTATAAGATCTTCAGGGCCAAAACCGAGAAGAACACAGAAGACTACTGACCAAACAGCCACGTCCTGAGCTCCCTCCTAAAGGAGAGCAGACGGACTATCTTCCTGAGAGACAGAGGCAATTTATTCCAAAATTGAGGTGCCAAAAGTCTGTAGGAACGTCCCCCAGTGCGGGCTGGTTAGATTTTTGGAACAGTAGCCAACACTTGGGAGGACGACCGAAGGGCTCTGGAAGGATGGTAGAAGTGAACTCTCTTCCTTAAGTAAAAGGCGCCGGTGCCATGAAGAGATTTGAACGCCATAGTAAGAGTTTTAAAGAGAATGCGTTTATGCACCGGCAGCCAATGAAGCATATTTAGAAGAGAAGAGGTATTGGACCTGCGACTGAGGCCAAAAATTGCTCTTGCTGTCGCGTTTTGGACATATTGTAGACGCGCAAGGAGATACTCCGGGAGGCCTAGATAGAGTACGTTAGCATAGTCCAATCGTGATCGAATCAAGGCCTGTACCGTGATTCGCCTATGAACATGTGAGAGAAAGGGTAGAAATTTCCTAAGGGTTTTTAAAAGGCCGAAACATTGTCCCACTACACCAAGAATCTGGGGTTTAAGAGTCAATCCATTGTCCACTTTCACACCCAGATTTTTCGCCATGGGGGTCACGGCAGAGGGAGGAAACATGTCAGCTGGCCACCAGGATTTCCAGTTTAAATACGGGGGGCACCGAAAAAGAGAACCTCAGATTTGTCAGAATTGCATTTTAGTTGATTCAGTTGGAACCACGCTAAAACCACCTCAAGGCAACTCTTCATGTTAACGCAGTTGAAGTCAGCATTCTTGTCGCAGGTAAAAAGCAGCTGCGTATCATCGGCGTACGACACAATCTGGGCTCCATAAGACTCCACCTGCACAGCCAAGGGTGACATATATATATTAAAGAGAGTAGGACTTAGAATAGACCCCTGAGGGACTCCTACTTCCAAAGGTGGAACAGGGGCTGAAAGTGGAGGGGCCCAGATTGATTGTTGGCGTCAGATAGAAAAGACGCAAACCAACTGAATACCGTCCCTCTCAAGCCTATCTCCTGGAGTCTTAAAAGGAGACGGCTGTGAGGGACGGTATCGAAAGCTGCCGACAAATCTAGCGAAACCAGCATCGCCTTCCCTCTGTTCTCCAAAACCTCCTTAATGGATTCAGTGATCTCCAGCAGTGCAGTTTCCGTACTCATATTGGAGCGAAACCCAGACTGGGTATGATGGAGAATATCATGAGCCTCAAGAAAATTAGAAAGGGAGAAATGGACATGCTTTTCTACAACTTTGACCAAGGCCGGAAGCAGCGAAATTGGTCTGTAATTGGAGTAGGTAAGGGGATCAAGGTTAGGTTTTTTCAATAATGGGAGGATGAGAGCCTTTTTCCAAGTACTAGGAACAATGCCAGTGTTAAGAGAGTGATTAAGAACCGGATTGATAATGGGATTGATGACATGCGCTATCTTGGCCAGGAACTTTGCAGAGCAGGGGTCCGAAGGTGACCCCGATTTCAGTTTGGCTAAAAGTTCCAATGATGTATGTTGAGAAAGAGGAGGACAATTCGTGAACAGAAAGCGCTCAGAGGCGGAGAAAGGGACACAGGTAATAAGGTCAGAATTGCTAGGTGAGCCTGACAGCGAAAATGATGCCTGAATGTCCTTTATTTTATTAGCAAAGAAGTTAGCAAGTTGTTTAATCCAAGACTCCGAGGGAGAAAATTTGTAGATAGAAGTTGAAGGGCAGGTGAATTCCTTAACAATAGTAAAAATGTCCTTACTAGTATTTGCTGCCGCATCAATTCTTTTAGTGTAAGAAGACTTTTTCTCCGAGATGATGTCTTTATGGTAGATCTTAGTTCCTTATAGGCCTCCTTAAATAGCACCTCATAGTTCTTACGCCAGGCTCTCTCAGCTTTCTTACAGAGTCTTCTGCTTTCATGAAGCGCCGGAGTAAACCAGAGAGCTGAGGTGCGGGAATTATGCTTGTGACCCATTGAGCAGGTTGCTAGCTCATCCAGGCGTTGAGTGAGCCAGGACGGAAAAAGATGTAAGTCATAGTCCAACTCACCTTTGAAATGGCAGGGATGTAAAGCTAGAGACTGAGCTCGCATGTCAGGCGACTCGCGATGGTATGAGCGGGTGGCAATGGACTTCGGGCTGGGGCCGCTGACGGTCGACTTAGTCACACGCAGGATGTCAAAATTTACTAGATAGTGGTCTGACCACACCAAAGGTAGAGATGGGGAGGGAAAAATGGGAATAGTGGAAAAGATTTGATCCAAAGTGTGGCCTTTATTGTGAGTGGCTGAGGTAAGATAAGGGATCAAGCCAAAGGGATTTGTCACATCCCGAAGTTTAATGGTGTCTACCACATCTGCCACATCCATATGGATATTGAAATCCCCCAAAAGCAAACAGTGCTTGAACTTCATAATTATAGGGGAGATAGCACCATGAAGTTCGTCATGAAAAGATCCGGCATAGCCTGGAGGCCTATACACCAATAGACCGGAACATGAATGGTGGGTGAGAAGGACAAACAGAAGCCCAAAGACTCCACCCCTTGAATATCATCAGTTGGCACAATTGAGTAAGTAAAGCGACTATCTACAACAATTGCAACCCGGTCCTTTCTCAAGATGTAGTGGTTTTGGGGAAGAGCATTGGATAAGTCAGGGCTCGAGGAATCTCCGAGTCAAGTCTCCGTCAGAAACAGACACGCGGGATTGGTCTCAGTTAGTAAAAAAGATCAAAGGCATGTTTGCCCAGTGACCGCGTGTTGAGTAACATACAAGCGTAATTCTTGGGAAGATTTGCCCCTGATAAGTCCGGGACGGCCGGGTTGCGGAAGCACTGAGTCCAACCACAACTAGGACAGTGGAAGTCGCCCATTAAGTTATTGGGGGACATAGGGCAGCAACAGCCGGTCTTGTACTTTAGAGTTTTTAAATAACCTGACTCATACCTAAGTACGTTGCCTGAGGTGGTAGCTAGAGATCCAGCCGTCCGCCCGCCACCCGGTGCCTCCGGGACGCTGACGGGCGCAGGCGGGCTTACCTTTGGTGCACCTTCGGCGCGCATCAGGTGCGCCCGCTGCGCTCGACCGCTGCACGTACTCGGAGGCATGCGCAAGATACAGAGGAGGAAAAGTAAGTGACAGGACGCTAAAGACTAGCATGCTGACCGCCGATTCTCCCAAGATGGCGGCCGTGCTGTAAGCAGCGTTGTTAGTCGGAGTGCCAAATCAGGTAGGGCAAGCATTTTAAAAGAATCTCTTCGAATGTCAGCGCAGCGCAACCAAAAGTGAAACAATGGCTGCAGAATCCCACTGTCACCAATATATTTTGAAAAGTCACATCAATGACACATTAACACAGAATGTTTAAAAAATACACAGCCTCAATCGCAGGTGTATTAACTAGCCAGTGCGTGTTCCCGGCTGAGCCTCAGGAACAGATAGAAAGCGGCGCTAGAACGGAGGTGCTTTATGCTTACAGGTCGCTAAAGACTAGCGTGCTGACCGCCGATTCTCCCAAGATGCTTTACTCATGGTTAAGCAGATGCTGTGTCAAGGATAGAGCCGGGCTGGAAGTAGGGCAGGGGTGAAACATCGATGAGGCATAGCTTAATCAAAAAACGTGAGAATCAGATTTTATATTTTAACACCAGAAGGTAAAGGTGACACGTGCCAGCACATCGGACTACAGGGCCTGGAGAGAACATCGGTGGCATTGGGAGAAGACACCTATCTACGAGTCTTCAGAACACCTTGTGACTGCAGAGGGGAGCAGGCTGGACCATTGATAACACCTATCTTTGGGATGGAACGGGAGACTGGATGGCGAGAGTGCTCAGATGTTCTGAAGAAAAGCATCTGACCACTCCATACCAGACCGTGGATATCCAAGGGGCAAAGGCCTCAGAGACGCTGGTGGCAGCGGGTCCCGAAATGAGAGAAGGATCCACAGCCGCTCTTTTACAGGTCCAAGGAGGATGAAGCTCTTGTGTGAAATGACAGGAGCCAACAACTATCCTTCAGGTGGAGCTAAGGACACAAAGGGGGGACTGGTAGCACTTCCTCCACACATTCCGGTGATTGTGTTGGAGCAACATGGCAAGAAAGTCTGTGAGAACAACTTCCATGTAGAGTCGACAGAAGACCAGACCCGTAGAGCACCCAAGAACTGTGCCAAAGAGAACTGGTGGTACAAGCTGCTGACATAACATCATCTATCAATGACTCAGTGGAAGTTTACGTTACTTTGTTTTATTTAGTTTATTCTCTCCCACAGGTTTGGACTTTATTGTTTCCTGTTTGAATAAAGTTTGGGAGGGATGTAGTGATCTGCTGATCACTGTTTTAGTTGTTGCCAGCACCAGCCACTCCCCGAGGGCTAGCTTACCCTCACCCCACACCCATCCAGCACAGGCGTCACCGGTAATAAAAGGGGCTGGGTGCTTGCTCTGGGCCAGTTCTACAATACCGCTAATTGTGTCTGCCTGGTCATTAGTTATGCATGAGGGCCTAGGGCCCTGCATCATTACAGGAAGGACATTGGCTGTCTAACAGTCTGGGAGCAGCTGAGGGAGCCCATTCATTCTCCAGGCACGGCGTTCTCTGTGAGGTGGGGAGGCCTACGGAGCAGGGTTGGTGCCAGCTCAATGGGTTCCGTGGGAAAGCCCGCTCAGGGGATTCCGCTCGTTTGAGGTTTAATTTGCAGTGATTGGGCAATTGTAACATTACCAAAATTATTATTTTTCTTGTTTCCCTCTTAATTTCCCTGTACCGACGTTCGCGCACGCAGGGAAGCAGTTTTTGTGAGCAAGGGGGTTGTAATTGGGTTTTGTTCAAAATTGAGGCATGTGATCTCCTGCCAGGAAGCACGTGATTGTTGATGGACCTTTAAATTATTCCTCAGAACAAAAGGAATCAAGGGAACCATAATTATTGCACTTAGTGTGATGGCTTATTGTCAAATAAGCAACGTCTGTAGCATAATTATTGGATTTACAAAGAACGCAATTTGTTGTAATTTGTGGTAAATTGGCCTAAATTTACATCGCAGAAATAAATATTTAAAATATAAACAAGAAACTGTCAATGGGTGTTTTAAAGGATTCGGCATGAAATTATAACAATATTCATACATGTCTAATAGAGCTTTGTTGTGGGTAACCAGGGCATGCAGTCAGTTACAAATTATTTTAGGAGTGGTGCAGGGCATTTTGGTGGATTAAAAAATTATTGGGCTTCTGAATCATAATAAAAACATCATCAGTTGGCGTAATACATGTTTTATACATATTTTGCCAGAAAAGTTACTAATCTTAGGTCGTTTTGAAGGATGCTCTTATTATTCTTTTTTAATATATGCACCAGCTTTCTGTGCAATGCTTGCATTGTTCAGAACACGTGGCTTCACCTCGGAGATGTTTGTCTGTAGTACTTGGAAATTCATAAAGGTGCTTTTTTACCAATACTAGTGAATGCAGACATCATGACATAATGGTCAGAAGCCTGAGTCCTGGCAGTCCAGGGCTATGAACTGACTCCTATTGTTTCCACATACACAATGCTTTCAGCGTTGCCGCAGAAGTTGCAACAGTGCTGCGTCAATCGTTATTTACAGCTGTCAGTTGATTTTCTCATGTCAGTTATCTTTTTTAGATTGCATTCGAGGTCAGGCAATCATCTTAAGATTTGCACATTGTTGCTGCAGTTTTTTCTTCTTCACATTATCAGCTAAGATTTGATTCACACTAACGCACGCACTGGTCAATTGAGTCCTATTTTCTAAGACGTACTGCTGTAATCCAACATAGTGCCTGAGACCCTTTGCGCAGTGCAAGGTTGCACCCCTGAGTTAAGCACACCACTTTATCCAAATCTCACAGGATTTTTGGCTTTGTCTCCAGATTTCTTAAACAGTGGAGATACTCATGAAAAATAGGGGTACCAAGTGCATCCTGTAAGATTAAACATTGAATAACATGAACAATAGACCAACTCACATCTACAGGTTTCAATTTCTTTGGTACAGTGTTTCATGATAATCAATTAATCGTTGCAGAAATCTGTACTTAAGTTTCCCCTGTGTCTTATTTTTGATGGCTCTCTATTATCCAAAAATTATACTTTGTGTTTCAGTGAGTGGGAATTCCCCGGATATGCTAAGAAAATTGATTCATAGTTAAAAAATTGTTGTTATTTCTCCAGTAATGATTTCCACTGGAAGCACAATCATAAAGTCTTGCTTTAACACGAACAACTTTTTTGGTTTGTCTAGAAATCCAAGTCTAAACATCGTTATGCAGAGAGGTTTTAAATGTTTCTTTTTTCTTTAAATTGTTTTTCTTTAGATCCGTTTTCACATGGGACATTACTTTTGTTCTGTTACCAGATGTACAAAGCACTTTCATCATCGATGCCCATGCAGCATTTGCAAACTGTGCGTTGTTGTGACTTTTCGTCTTACATCTGATTTTATCACAAAAGTTTTTTTTAGTCCTTACTGATACATTTTCAGAGATTTTAAAGCCAGCTGACAGGTATTTAAACTCAGATCTACACTTCATAGAGGTTCATCTCATGTAAATGTAAATGTAAATGTGTTGGATTTGTAAAGCGCACGGCTGCCCGTAAGCGTCCCGGCGCTGGAGACCGCTGGGGAACCCGTCCTGGCTTTCCCTGTGAGATGGTCCCTTCTGGGTATCTCCAAGGTGAAACCAGGCATCCCCGGCGTTTGTGGGGGGCCGTTGTAGAGATGAGGCAAGCTTAATGCCCAGAGTTGCCGAGTGTGATCCCTGGTTAGAGTAGGCGCCGAGGCGAGAATTGTCGAGTCCACTGACCCTGGTCCACGACCCTGCCGCGTCGGGAATTGAACCCTGGTCCCGGGCCGTTCTCTGCTTCTGGGTCTGCCGCCTCTAACCAGTGAGCCACACCACTCCACTCATGTTGAAGTCATTCCTTTTATTATAAAACAGAACTGCATGTCATAACCAGTTGTGTCACAGGGAACATGTTTCCATTTTTCTGACCAATTGATGGAGTAGTTGTGTCACTTTTGAGAGTATTGTGATGCTGGGGTGTGAGTGAGAGTGTGACCTGTAACAGGTGGAAGATGTGACAAGTTCATCAAATGAACATGTTCTTTAAGAGGCTTGGTCTGCATTTTGAGGGCACTTCTGTCCCTCTGACCTTTATCAGCTGTGCCTTTCTCTGGTGCTGAAAATATTTACACCAGAGCAGGACACTCTTGAGGCAACAGTGAGTAGCTGGCCAGCTCACGCATCTACAGAGTAGCTTGTTCTGTGAGTGGGCCTGGGCGGTCTGGTTGTCTCCTTTTTGTTGCCATTTCTCTTGCCTCTTTCTGCACCTCGCTTGCCTCTTTCTGCAGCTCACTATCTTCCTTCTGCATCTCTCTTGCCTCTTCATGTACCTCTCTTGCCTCTTTCTGCACCTTTCTTGCCTCTTTCTGCGGTCACCCAATCACTTATGAATTCACCATGTACTCTCCTCGTACCACTCTAATCATTCCAGTCACTACCCATGTACTTATGTAATGACCCAGGCACTAACTCATGCACTGCTACAATTCCTTGAACACTACACATGCAGCCATCTCCCTGTCACTACCCATGCACTCCTCCAATCATGTACATACTACACATGTACTCTTCCATGGGCCCTGGTATTACTCATGCACTCCTTAAAACACTCAGACAGTATTGCTGCAGTCATGTAATCAATTATGCACCCAATACCCGTGCACTCTTACAATCTCCCAATATTAGTCACATAATTATGTAATAAGTCAGATAGTACACTTGTACATCTTCAGTCACCAAGGCACTAAACATACATTCATACAAACACACATGCAGTGCCCATTCATTACTATATATATTAAACTTACCACAAATCATACAACACTTACAAATTTGTCTATTTTTAAACCAAAGAGGCGGTTTTAAAAAGAACCAAAACCCAAGCACATATAAATTCACCGTGCTGTCAACTTGCAGCACTCTACGTATCCAGTCACTATCCATGTTCTTGTACAATGACTCAGGCATTAACACAAGCAGTGCTACAATCAAATGTGCACTATCCATGCAGTCTCCTAACCACCTCCACACTACTGATTCAGTTCTCCAATTACCCAGATAGTACCCATGCAGTCCTGCAATCACACTGTGACTCCCTGTGGACTCCTCCAATTAGCAGCCAGTACCATGTACTAATCCAATTACTCCACCAATACCCATGCACTCTCATTGCAACACTCCAAGTATCTAGGCTCTATCCATGTACTCATGCAATGACCCAGACACTAACACATGTAGTGCTACAATTAACCATGGGCGAAGCACTACGGTACGCTCGCGTAGTTTGCGCAACTTCGCACTACGCGAGCTGCACGTAACACAGTGCGAACACGCGTAGCGTAGTGCAGCGGTAATTTTTTGCTTGTTCGCGGTCCTCAGCGTCATGTTCGCGACCGCGAGCAAGCAAAATGACATCCCGGCAAGATTCTCAACGCAGGGAGGTCAGGTTTCTCATTGCGAGTGGTCGCGCATGCTCGCGACCGCTCGCGATGAGAAACTACCAGTCCGCGTTGAGAAAGCTGCCGCTCGAGTAAAAATCTACTCGAGCGGCAGAAAACTACAGCTTGCCCTGTGCAAGATGCTGATTTCAATGATTGCACAGTGCCGGATGCTTGTCCGCACTGTGCAATCATTGAAAACGCATCTTGCACAGTGCGAACATGCTACTACGCAGCTCGCGTAGTGCTACGTGAAGTTCGCGTAGTGCGAAGTGCACTTCGCGTAGCTTCACGTAGCGCTACTTCGCGAACTACGCCCAGGGTTAGCTACAATACCATGTGCACTATCAATGCAGTCTTCTAACCTCTTAAACACTGCTTATTCATAGCTTCATTTTCCCAGTTAGTACCCATGCAGTCCAGCAATCATACTGTCACTCCCCAAGCATTTTACTAGTCAGCCAGCCAGTACCATATACTAACCCAATAACTCTGTCAATACCCAAGCACTTATAAAGTCACCATACACTCTCCTTGCAGTACTCTAATCATCCAGTTACTACCCATGTACTCATGCAATGACCCAGACACTAACACATGCAGTGCTACAATAACATGTTCACTATCCATGCAGTCCTCTAACCACTCATACACTGGTTATTCAAACCTTCATTTTCCCAGGTTGTACCTGTGCAGCCCAGCAATCACACTGTTACTCCCCATACACACCTCCAGTCACCCAGCCAATACTATGCACTAATCCAATCACTCCATAAATACCCAATGGCAAAAAACGCCTATGGTGTTTTTAGATTCGCTGCAAAAGTTGGAGATAGGCGCACTAAGGATATGCTCCAAATTTATCAGGCAAGATGTACCACAATAGCATTGTATGGGGCAGGTGTGTGGGGTCACAGATATTCTCAAATATTACAAACGGAGGAAAACTCTTTTTTGAAAAAGCTTTTGTGTCTACCCCAGACTGACTCAACTGAGTTGATCCACCGGGAATTGAATATTTATTATCTAAGTGATCTATTGTCCTTAAGGCAACTCCTGATCTGGCGCTCCATTTGGCTTCAGGAGGAGAAGTCTTTTAATAGAACAATTATTGAGGACTGTCTATCACTGGATCGCTATAAGAAAATTCCCTGGTTAAATTATGTTGTTGATTGTTACTCTGAAATTTTTAATCATAATGTCCTGATTGATCCTAGTGCCGCATCCCTGATCCCTAAAGCTGAACTGAAAGGTAAATTCCTGGCCAGTAGAGCTAGGAAACGGTTGTCAGCGGCAGGTTCTATGACCACTGTCATGTTTTATAATAGATATATTGTCTCGGAAGGTTCATCATCCTATTTATCCACGGTGACTAGGCCATCCCATAAGTTTGTGCTTACAAGATTGAGGTTTGGAGTAGCACACCATTTAGTGGCCCTACCTACCCTCAAAAAACATCCAATAGGGCCATGTTTGTGTGATGGCGTATCTAAACAGAGCACCTTGCAGTTTTTACTATTCTGTAAACTGTACACGAACTTTCGTACCGCCTATCTGAAACCAATGTTTTTGAAATATGGTGTGTGTACAGTTAATCAGGCTATGAGTTTACTGTGTAATTTGAATTCCGCCGATATTTGTTTTTATACTGCCTCTTTTTTAAACAAATGTATTTATGCTAGAAAAAACATGCTTTTTTAATTATATGGACTGTATCTCTACTGATATCTGTTTTAATTGTTAATCTGAAATCATGTTTTAATTATTAACTCATAATTTTAGTCATTTGTCTGTTTCTTTTCTATGTGCTTTTATGGTCATGTCTCATGTGCCAAATTAAGCTTCATGAATTGAATTGAATTACCCAATCACCTATAAATTCACCATACACTCTCCTTGCAGTACTCTAACCACCTACACACTACTCATTCACTCCTCCAATTACCCAGGTAGTACCCATGCACTCCAGTAATCCCCCTCTCACTTACCATGCACTCCTCCAATCACCAATGTAGCATCATAGACTTATCCAAACACTCCACCCATACCCAATCACTTATGAATTCACCATGCATTCTATTTGCAGTACTCTAATCATCCATCCACTACCCATGTACTCAGACAGTGTCCCAGGCACTAATTAATTCACTGCTACAATCCTCCATACACCACTCATGCAGACCTTTAACCACCTACACACTACTGATTTACTCCTTCAATTACTCAGCTAGTACATGCAGTGCTATAATAACATGTTCACTATCCATGCAGTCCTCTAACCACGTATACACTGGTTATTCAAACCTTCATTTTCCCAGGTTGTACCTGTGCAGTCCAGCAATCCCCCTGTCACTTCCCATGCACTATTCCAATCACCCTTCCAGCATCCTGTACTTATTCAATCACTCTGCCAATCCCCAAGCACTTATAAAATCACCATGCACTCTCATTACAGTACTCTAATCATCCAGTCAGTAGCCATGTACTCATTGAATGACCCAGACTGTAACCATCCACTACAACAATCACTTGTGCACTGCACTTGCACTCATCTAATCACTGACACAGTACTCATGCACTCCTCCAATTAGCGCATTCAATCATGTTGCCACTTCTGAAACACTCATAAAATAGCCATGTACTATACTTGCATTTATCTGATCACCCACATAGTGTCCATACTCTGATGCAATCACTCAGGTAATATTTTTTTTTTTTAACTAATAGATGTGGTTCCGTAAGAATCGTTTTTTGTTGTTTTTCAGAAAATTTTTCAATTTGTTTTGTATTTTTTTACCTTTTTTACTTTTTTGTGTGTTTTTTATTTTAAAAACAACAGAGAAAAATTAAGATCAGGAAATGATCGCTTATGCGCTTTAAGAGCAGCAGAGATGACATTAATGTACTGTTCACCAATACAGAGCTCGGTGGAGCACTTAATGCAACTAACTGTTGCATTTAAAAATTCAGGCATGATGTAAAGCCTTGGTGAAGATGGAATCTGAGCAGAAGTTGATGGTGTACGCGCGGAAATCCATTTCTTCACTCCATAAGGGGAACTGCTGGAAAACCATCCTGTACACCTCCTCACCTTGTTTTCTTACTGCAACACCGCCGTGAGGGGAATGGACCACCAGCCCTT
This sequence comes from Lissotriton helveticus, assembly GCF_964261635.1. Classification (NCBI taxonomy): domain Eukaryota; kingdom Metazoa; phylum Chordata; class Amphibia; order Caudata; family Salamandridae; genus Lissotriton; species Lissotriton helveticus. The sequence goes on from NC_136059.1 coordinate 60,012,335, forward strand.
AGTCATGCTGCGATGATGGGAACGGCCAGGACTGGACTCCATTTCCCAGGCGGCATTGCACAGCACTAGCGGAGGTCATCATCAAAGGGCGCCAGAGGCCTTTTAAATCACGCAAGGCCTTCCCGCAGCGCGCGACGCGTGGAAATCCATTTCTTCACGCCATAAGGGGAACTGCTGGAAAACCACCCTGTACACCTCCTCACCTTGTTTTCTTCCTGCAACTCCGCCGTGAGGGGAACGGCATGCCAGCCCTTAGTCGTGCTGCCGTGAGGGGAACAGCCAGGACTGGACTCTATTTCCCAGGGGGCATTGCATCATCAAAGGGCGCCAGAGACCCTTAAATCCCGCAAGTCCTCCCGCAAAGGGAACCTGAGACACCTCACATTGGCTCTCTGAGTTGTCTGCTGACACTACAGGGTAGAATGCATGGGGGACAACTTGCTCTTTGGACACCAACCGGGAGCTGACAGCAGTTACACTGGCTCCTGTGTCTCTTAGAGCCTCCACTCTATGGCCATTGATGGTCACCCACTGCCTGCACTTCTTAGTGTTTTCAGGCAGTGCAGGTTTAGGGACCATCTCAAAGTCTCCTAAGGAAACAAGGGTCAGTTCTACGGGGTCCCACCCTTCTGGGGCACCCATCTCTTCCTCTACACTAGCAAGCTGGTGGGGTGGTGCACGGGTTGGTGCAGGGTGGTCCCTCAGGGGACACTGTGGATCAAAATCTCAGTGGCCCACTTGGCCACACTTATAACAAGAAAGGGGCCCCCTCTGAACAGGCCTACCTGTCGGAGGCACTGACCTCTGCTCTTGGGGAGGCTGGGATACCACTGTTTTGTTCCCTTGGGAATTACTATGGGGTCCTCTAGGAAACTCCCTTGGTTTACCCCTGTCCTCCCCACTTCTCTGCTAGGGACCCTGCCCACCTTTGGCGAAGTCTCCCATCGAACCCTTGTGAACCCGGGTGCTCACCCAGCGGTCCGCCTCCTCAACAAGCTTCCTAGGGTTAGTTAGCTTGCAATTAATCAGGTGCTGGCGTAGCTCAGGAAAACAGTTACTAGATAAATGCTCCCAAGCAATCAAATCATACAGTTGCTCGAAAGTTTCTACTTTGGTACCTTTTACCCAGTGCTCCATTGCTCTACAAAAAAAAGACACATATTCAAACCATGTGGTACCCTGTAACTTCTTGCAGGTCTTAAACCTCTGCCTATACATATCAGGGGTTAAACCATAGCGGGTCATCAAAGCTTCGTCATGGATGCATAAACCATTCTACTTTCCTGGGGCAGGTCCAACAAGGTATCCCTCCCCTCACTAACAAAGCACCCCCACAACCCAGCTCCCCAATCCTTCTAAGGGAACCGTTGGTACACCATGGCTAATTCGTATGCTGCAAACCACTGTCCAATATCTTCACTTTTGTGGAAATCCTTAATAACTTTTTTGGGTATATACACTCTACTCTCAGTATGCACTACAGGTATGCTGCCACCAGAGGGGGAGATCTCTACACTCTTGGCCTTAATCTCCAACTCCCTCAATACTGTCTCATGTTCAAATTTCATCTTCATTATCTCAAACTCTAACTTCTTGTTCTCTAGGTCCCTCTGACCCTCTATCTGGAGCTTAGCCATCTCCATATTATACCAAATCTACTACTTCCACCTGCTGTTCTCCTGTATTCTCTCCCTCCTCCCCAGGCTCTCCCACATTCTTACGGCACCCCTGGCTTCTAGCCAGGCCTTCAGTGCTTTGTAAAATTTCTCCCTCTTAGTAAGGCCTGTGATAGGGACTGTGAACTTTTTGGAAAATAACTTGAGCTGCTTGGCATTGTAGGTATCTATTCTGTCTTCTTCCCAGGAGAGATCATCTGAGGCATTGGATCTGGGCTTGCCCATTTTAGAAATAACTAGCGATATTAATCAAAAATAGACTTAAAAATATCAAAAATGTATGTTGTTGCGTTATGGTCTGCTCTCCTAGTAGTCAGGGGCTGGGAAGTGTGGGCACTTCACAGCCAAGATGACAGTTCTGGACTGCACCCAGACACCACAGTGCTGGTCTGAGGTACACTTTACAAGCTACTTCTGTGGGTGGCGCAACCCAGGGCTGCAGGCCCACCATCAGCATTTGGGCTACCAGCCCTAAGCACACACAGGCCACACTACTAGGGACTAACAGGTAAACTAAAAAGGCCAATCAGGGATATACCAATTCACAGTCATACTTATACAGGGAACATTTGCTCTGTAGCACTGAATGGCAATGACACAGCGCCCAGAGCATATAATACCAGCAAAAACAGAGGAGACAACAGAGAAAAATGCTTCTTTCTGCACTTCTCTTACCTTTTTCTGTACTTCCCTTGCTTCTTTCTGACCTCTCTTGTCTCTTTGTGCCCTCCTCTTTCCTCTTTCTGGGCTTTTCTTGCTTCTATATGCACTTCTCTTGCCTCATTGTGTACTTCTTTTGCCTATGTTGTCACTCCTTTTACTTTTTGAACTTTTTTTGCCTCCTCCTACACTTCTCTTGATTCTTTCTGCAACTCTCTTGCTTCTTTCCCCACTTCTCTTGCCTTTTCCTGCACTTCTCTCGCCTCTTTCTGTACTTCTCTTGCCTCTTTCTTCATATTTCTTCCTCTTTCTGCCATTTGGTTTCCTCTTTCTGCACCATTCTTGTCACTTCCTGTACGTCTCTTGCCTCTTTCTGTACCACTCCTGCTCCTTTCTGTACTTCTATTGCCTCTTTATGTACTTTTATTGCTTCTTTATGTACCACTCTCGCCTCTTTCAGCACCTCACTTGCTTCTTTCTGTACTTCTCTTGCCACTTTCTGTATCTCTCATGCTGCTGTTTGCACCTAACTTGCCTCTTTCTGTACTTCTCTTGCCGATTCTGTATCTCACTTGCCTTTTTCTGTATTCTCCTACCTCTTTCTGTACCTCCTTTCTTCTTTCTGCACCTCTTACCAATTTCTACAGTTCTTTTGCTCCTTTGTGCACTATTCTTTCTTCTTTATGTACCTCTCTTACCTCTTTCTGCACTTCTCTTGCCTCTTTCTGCACCTCTCTTGCCTCTGTCTACACTTATTTAGCTTTTGTCTGCACTTGTTTTGGGTCTTTCTGTGTTCCTCTTGCTTCTATCTGCACACCACTTGCCTCCTTCTGCAACTCACGCTCTTCTTTATGCACTTATCTTGACTCTTTATGCATCTAATTGACTTTTACTGTACTTCACTCTCTTATATCTGCACTTATCTTGCCTCTTACCTCTCTTTCATCTTACTTCACCTCACTCTTCTTTCTGCACCATTTTTGACTCTTTCAGCCCCTCACTTACTATCTCTCTAGCTGCTTTTTGCACTTCACTAGCCTCTTTGTGTACTTCTCTTGGCTCTTTCTCCACCTCTCTGGCCTATTTCTGCATGTCACATGCTTCTTTCAGCACATCTCTTTCCTCCTTCAGCACCTCACTCTCTTCTTTCTGCACCTCTCTTGCCTATTTCTGCACTTCTCTTGCTTCTTTCTGCACGTCACTTGCCTCTTTCTGCACCTCGGTCTCTTCTTTTGATTTTCTATGACCTCTTTCTGTACCTCTTTTGCTTGTATCTGCACTCTTCTTGCCTCTTTCTTCAATTTTCTTGTCTTTTTCTGTACCTGACTAGCCTCCTTCTGCACTTCTATTGCCTCTTTCTGCATGCCATTTGCCTCTTTCTGTACCTCACTCTCTTCTTTCTATACCTCTTTTGCCTCTTTCTACACGTATCTTGCCTCATTCTCTACCTCTTTTGACTATTCTGAACCTCCCTTGGCTCTTTCTGCACTTCTCTTGCCTCTTTCTGCAAATATCCTACCTCTTTTTGCACCTCTCTTGCCTCTTTCTGTACTTCTTGTGGTTCTTTCTGCACCTCACTCTCTTCTTTCCATACCTCTCTTGCCTCATTTTGCACCTCTTTTGCCTTTTTTGCACTTGTATTGCCTTTTTCTCCTCCTCACTCTCTTATTTCTTTACCTCTCTAGCTTCTTTCAGTACTTCTCTTGCTTCTTTCTGCACCTCTCCTGCTTCTTTCAGTACTTCTCCTTCCTTTCACTGCAATTGCCTCTCCCCTTTCTGTGTTTCTCTTACCACTTTCTTTTCTTTTCTTCCTCCTTTCTACACTTCTCTTGCCTCCTTCTTCTCTTTTCTTGCTTCTTTCTTCACTTCTCTTACCTCTTTCTGCACTTGCATTGCCTTTTTCTACAATTCTCTTGCCTCTTTTGGCACTTGTGTTGCTTCTTTCTGCACTTCTCTTATCACTTTCTGCACTACTTTTGCCTTTTTCTGCACATCACTTGCCTCTTTCTCCTCCTCCCACTCTTCATCTACACATCTCTTGCTTCTTTCTGCACTTCTCCTGCTTCTTTCTGCACTTCTTTTGCTACTTTCTGCACCTCTCTTGCTCATATCTGTAATTCTCTTTCCACTCTCTGCACTTGTCTTGCCCCTTTCTGTGTTTCTCTTGCCTCTCTCTATACATTTCTTGCTTCTATTTGAACTTCTCTTGCCTCCTCCTGCACTTATCTTGCCTATTTCTGCACATTTCTTCCTCTTTCTGCCATTCTGTTTCCTCTTTCTGCACCATTCTTGTCACTTCCTGTACATCTCTTCCCTCTGTCTGTACCACTCCCTTTCTGTGCTTCTCTTGCCTCTTTATGTACTTTTCTTGCTTCTTTCTACACCACTATTGTCTCTTTCTGCACCTCACTTGCCTCTTTCTGCAACTCTAAAGCTTCTTTTTGCACTTCTCTTGCTTCTTTCTGACCTCTCTTTACTGTTTTTTACTCCTTTTACATCTTTCTGCGCTTCTTTTGCTACTTTCTATATATAACCTGATTCTTTCTGCACCTCTCTAGCCTCTTTCTGTTCTTCTCTTGCTTCTTTTTGTACTGCTCTTGCCTCCTTCTTTACAGCTCTTGCCTCTTTCTGCACTATACTTGCCTCTGTCTACACCTCTCTTGGCTCTTTCTGCACTTCTCTTTCTGCACTTCTCTTGTCTTTTTGTGCGTATCTCTTACCTCTTTCTGCAATTTTCTTGCCTCTTTCTGCACTTTTCTTCCTTACGTCTGCACCTCTCCTGCCTCTTGCTGCACTTCTATTGTGTCTTGCGGCACTTTTCTTGCTTCTTTCTGCACCTCACTTGCCTCTTTCTGCATTTCATTCTCTTCTTCCTGCATCTTTCTTCAATCTTTCTGCAGATCTCTTGCATCTTGTGCTTCTCTTACCTCTTTCTGCACTTTTCTTCCCTCTTTCTGCACACTTCTTATTTTTTCTGCACCTCTCTTGCCTCTTTTTGAACTTCTCCTGCCTCTTTCTGTACTACTCTTGTCTCTTTCTGTACCTCTCTTGCCAATTTCTGCATCTCTCTTGCCTCTTTCTATACTTCTTTTCCCTCTTTTAGCACCTCACTGTCTTCTTTCCATACCTCTCTTGCCTCTTTCTGTAGCACTCTTGCCTCTTTCTGTAGTTCTCTTGCCTCTTTCTGCACCTCCTTTGCCGCTTTCTGCCCTTTTATTGCCTCTTGCTCCTCCTCACTCTCTTCTTTCTGCATCTCTCTTGTCTCTTTCTGTACCTCTGTTGCCTTATTCGGCACCTCTCTTGCCTCTTTCTATTCTTCTTTTGCCACTTTTAGCACCCCACTGTCTTCTTTCCGTACCTCTCTTGCCTCTTTCTGTACCACTATTGCTTCTTTCTGCACTTCTTTTGTTTTTTTCTCTACTTCTTTTGCTTCTTTCTGCACCTCTCTTGCTTAATTCTGTACTTCTTTTTCCTCTCTCTACACTTGTAGGCAAGAAAAAATGGGCACAATCAGGGGGCAGAGGCATAAAAAACAATCACAATCAGGGGGCAGAGGCAAGAAAAACTAGCACAATCAGGGGGCAGAAGGCAAGAAAAACTAACACAATCAGGGGGGCAGAGGCAAGAAAAGCGAGCACAATCAGGGAACAGAGGCAAGAAAAACTAGCACAACCAGGGAACAGAGGCAAGAAAAAACGAGCACAATCAGGGAACAGAGACAAGAAAAAACGAGCACAATCAGGGGGCAGAAGCAGGAAAAATGATCACAATCAGGGAGCAGAGGCAAGAGAAACTAGCACAACCGAGGAACAGAGGCAAGAAACATGAGCACAATCAGGGAACAGAGGCAGGAAAAACGATCACAATCAGGGGGGCAGAGGCAAGAAAAATGAGCACAATCAGGGGGCAGAAGGCAAGAAAACGAGCACAATCAGGGGAGCAGAAGCCAAGAAAATGGGCACAAATCAGGGGCAGCGAGGGGGAGCAGAAGGCAAGAAACGGGCACAATCAGGGAGCAGAAGGCAAGAAAACGAGCACAATCAGGGGAGCAGAAGCCAAGAAAATGGGCACAAATCAGGGGCAGTGAGGGGGAGCAGAAGGCAAGAAACAAGCACAATCAGGGAACAGGAGGCAAGAAAACGGGCACAGATAAGAATGTAGGCACAGGGGGAGACAGGCAATGGCGGTCACAGACACCGGAAGACAGTATGGGCAGTACAGGGAAGACCGGGATGAGGCGCAGGTGGTAGCCTGCGGGTGGAGGAGGGCCTCAACTTCTACAGCAGCGGCAGCTGGGGCTGGGTCAGGACACACAGGCGGAGCTGTGTGGTGGGGGAGCGACCTACCAGCAAGGTGGTCAAGGATTTGTTTTGTCACAATAACATCACTTGAACTGGGTTTTAAGTGAACAAATTAAGTGAAAAATTCTTTATTGTGCAGTTAATGAAAACCATTACAATGTAAGATGCAACATTGACTTAAGATGGATCAGAGAAAGCACGTTCTTATAGAATAATAAAACAAACATTGATTTAAAAGGTAAACATAGTGGTACTGGTATAAAAAATTGTAAATGCTGATTCAAATTCTATAAAATACAGGTTAAAAAGTTCGGGGAAATCAAATTTGTAGTAGGTCTTGACACAATTTCTGTTTTTTTTCAAAATTGATAACATATTTAATTATTCGACAGATAAATTGAGGGTCCGCTGAGTCCAACCATTGGACTATGGCTGAGCGGCATGTGCGGATTCCTAGTTTGTTACATTTTGCCTTGAGCAGGTGCCGACGTTCACTGTCTAGTTGGGGGCAAATGCAGATCAGATTAATGAGATCTTGTACCGCAGCGCCACATAAGTTACACTCCTCTGAGCCTGGTGTCCTCCAGCCCGGTTGGTCAGTATTTGTAGGCAAATTACCCATTCGTAGGGTTAGGTATTTAGATTTCAGATGTGAGGAAAAGGCTAGCCCTACATAGGGTGCCGGGGCCAGCTTCTTATATGATTGGATTATCATCCAGGAGTGTGAGCGTTGTCTCAGGATTATTTTATCGTCAATCAGCGAGTGCCAATTAGCTGCCTTTTTTGTAGCCTGTTTGAATGAAGACACGGGTAACTGCTTTTCCCACAAAGACGCCAGCGCTGTGGTTTCTAGGGATGATTTTAAATACTTTGCATGCTGGGAGTTTGGGTTGCTTTGCATGGCTTCCCAGAGAGCAAGGTTTATTTGTATCTCACGGTTTCGCCACACATTGTACCAGAATCTAACTGTGTCGTATTTTTTTTGCAATGTTTGACACTTCAATCCAAATTCAAGCCGAACCTGGGCGGGTGAGGCGTCGCATGGCAATCTGAATATGCGCTTATACACCCTTGTTTGGATTTTGTCCAAGAGCGGCGCGCTCTTTCCACAATGAACCACACTGCCATAAGCAATTGTTGGAAGTAGCTTGGCTTTGATGACTGTAAAAGGGGGGTGAACAAGGGGCCCTTAAGTGATTTTGATAAACAGCTGAATGCATGGAGTAGCGCTGTGCCTTTCTTCTCGATGTCATTGAAGTGCACGGAGAAGGTGAACAGTGTATCCAAGTATATTCCCAAGTACTTATAATTATCCACGACTTCCAATTTGTTATTGTCAATCATAAAATTCGGTACTTTTGGGCGACGGTGAGTTATAATCAAGACCTTTGTTTTCGTGGTGTTTATTTGTAGAATATTCTGTTTGGTGTATTCAGCCAGTTCGTTTATGAGACGTTGCAATCCTATTTTCGTCTGGCTAAGGAGAACAACGTCATCAGCGTAGGAGAGATGCGTGAGGGGCATTATTCCTAAGCGTGGGGGGTGTGCATTGGTCCCATCAAGCCTTGGTGTCAAGTCGGCCATGAATAAGTTAAACAGATGGGGGGCCAGGACACATCCTTGTTTTAGACCATCACAGGTGCCGATCTTCCTCGTTAGCCGATTGCCGTTATCAATCTTTACCTGCATCCAGGTGTTGGTGTATAGGTCCATTATTGGGTTTAAGATCGCGTCCGGCAGGCCCTGCTGCTTTAATTTTGCCCAGAGTAATTGTCGGCTGACACGGTCAAAAGCCGCCTTAAAATCTGAGGAAAATGAAATTTTGCCTGACCAAGATGCCCCCAACGTATACCCTATGTTACATGTATGTGCATGTCACCCATGCATATTTCTCTTAGTGGCCTGAATCACAAGGCCTCTGCAATCACGCCCTGCTTTAAGATGCCAGTAATTAAGTCTCCCATGTAACAAAGTTAAGTTAGCAGTAAGGCCCATGTTTTTGCATTGTGCACGTTTAATATCGAGATGAACCCTTTTTGTGGTTCAGCCTGAGCCACTTTCTGAATTAAGGGTTTTTCATGGCTCAGACACTCTGAAAGCTACAGTTACGTATCCCTGACCTCGCATACTTCTAGCTCAGCCGAACAGGGCCCAGCAAGGGTTGCCAAGTCAGTTTTGCAAAATAGTTATCTGCTTGTTGTACAGAATCACATTCCTGCCCGGTTAACAAGAATAAACAGAACCCGTCCGTAGAGATAGAGACCTAGCCTTCCTGTCTCCGTTTAAATGTAATTACAGTACTTGCATCTGAAGAAAGCTCACAGCCCCCATGCAATGCACAAAGAAATATATGCCCTTTCTGTCTTTTAGTGATGAGCAACCTTTGCTTCAGATAATACATCCCCTGACTTAAGATATCAGTTAGTACCAGACGTGCTGGTCGCCTTGACACTAAAGATCTCTCTACTAGACTTAAAGTCAGCTCCCCCCAGTTACACGTCAATTGCACGTCATGATCCAGTTGCGTGCACAAGTAGGGCAAAGTTCCAGCCTGCCATGTAACTCCTCCTCTATGTAGCCACCCACCTATGACCCACCTATCACACACCTATGACTCATCAAATGTACACCCTCATGCACGCCCACATGCTCTTATCTCTTTCTTTCTTGCTCTGCCTCGAGCGTTCCTCCCTATGTACAAGGAGAAATGTATATACATGATTTTCAGAGATTAATTGTTAGAAGACCCTTCCTGAGCCTCAGTGGCAATGGAACAGATTCTCCCTTAACTCGAGTTATTGGAATAAAGCCCTTTTAACTTGGACACCACGGACTCTCTGCCTCTCATTTGATACATGCTAATTGTTAATGCCTAGAAATTATGCCAGGGTAATATTTTATTTACCACATTAATCTGGCACCCGAATACAGGGACTATCCCTTTCCCCATGCGCCGGTGACGTAGGTACAGCTCTTGCCCCCTTCTACAGCCGTGACGGACTTCAAAGTGCGCACCAGCGGGACTTCCTGCTTACTCCCTCAGGCCCACGGAGGAGACGGACTGCGACCAGGCGTCCACACGAGGCGGTGAGGATTGCGGATCATCCCAACCAGAGCCCACCCGTGAGAGAGCAAGGTCCGAGGTTTCCGAGGCCCACCTGTTCCAAGGCGCAAGCGTAGTATCAAGTTTCCGAGGCCTTCAAGTTCTGTTTCCCGGTGAGTACCACTATGGGGAATGCATAAAGTTCAAGACGGGTTCATTTATTTCAGCACGGTAACACGTGGGCACGGTAAAGACGGGTCCACGGTAACACGTGGGCACGGTAAAGACGGGTCCACGGTAACACGTGGGCACGGTAAAGACGGGTTCACGTTATTCGTGAAAACGGTAAAGACGGGTTCGTTCACACGAACACGGTCAAGACGGGTCCACGGTAAAACGTGGGCACGGTAAAGACGTGTCTCATTTCTGAGACCGGTATGGCTGTACTGTATCTCAGTGCATAAAGTTTTTCAAGTACATGTTTAGCTCTCTGTATCAGTTTAGGTTGTAACTGTTTTAGTGTTTAATATTTGTTTGTGTGTGAATGATTGTTGATTGTTTCAGTCTATTTTTGTGAATATTGGTTTCAAACATGCCATTGTTTTCAAAGTTGCGTCAGATAGGGACCAGAAAAGGTATACTAGAAGAGTCAGTTAACATCCCGCCTAGAGACACACCTGGTCATTATATGTATAATAAGCATAGGTTAGACGCCATTTTGTTTTTGGATTTCTGGGTAGACTATACAAAGGGCTTAGAGGAACAGTATAGATGGCCTATCTCAGGAACATGGGATCCTGAATGCATTATGAGAGTAGAGGAAGCGCTATGGAAAAAGAAGTCAAGACCCTCTCAGAAAGATGCCATTGAATTGTGGCGCAAAGAGTCACATAGGAGGATAGAGAAAGAATTGAATAAAGCAGATAGAACTAGACAAGCAGGGGAAAAAGCCCAAAAAAAAGAACTACGGGAGGAGGGGGAACGGGTCAAAACAGAACAGACTGACAGAGAAAGAAATGCCGTCATTACTGGTATTTATCCCGTCCTGTCAGAAGAACTAGCTAGAGTGACCACCTCAGTAAGACCCAGTAGGTCACGAACGCCACCACCTGTACCATTTAGAGTATGTAGAATAAAGCCGACAGCATCAGAGGCTTTTATTTCCTCCTATCTAGAAGAGCCCGCACCAGACTACGTAAACACAGATTTCCCTCTGCCCCCATCGGCCAGATAAGTTTACTGTGGAGTTCCTTGTAAATAGCTCCTTGTAAATATGGTTTATGAAGAGCATGTCATTATTATGACTTGTTGAGTTTCTTGTGAATATGGCTTGTGAATAGCGCCATGTGGTTATGGTTTGTGCAGAGCATATTATCATTACGTTAGGCAGGCGAGAGCTGGATCTCTTTCAAGTGCTTGGAGAAAACGTTTTGAAGATGTGTGTACGTGTTATGTGATAACGTGGAGAAATGAGTTCATGACTTTCCCAAGTACTGCAGTCATTGGGGAATGATTGTGCTTCAGCTGCCAAAGGGTTAATATCTTGTATTGAGAAGGCAGTATTTGGTTTAACATGCTGTTTAACATGCATGGTTATGTGAGCTGACACTAAAAGTCAGTGAGTGGTGAGATGAATGATGGTTTGATTTAACTTTTTCATTGGTTGCTGGGTCTGCCTATGTGCTTTGTCAGCTTGCTGACTGAAATGGTAACCTTTTGCATGGAGAGTATAGAAGTGTTCATTTAACATTCTATCCACGTATTCGTGTGGGTTTGCCTTGGAACACTTGATTTAATGTGTTTGACTCAGAGGTCGGTAAGTTGTAAATAAATCAGTCGGATTGAGATAAGGGTTTGCACAGAGGGTGCTTTAATGTTTTCACGGCTGAGGGTTCCTTTCAAAGGCACGGTTGAGAAGAAAATATAAAACAGACCCATCATAGAATGTGCTTTTAATTAGTGTAATGCAACCGTGTGTTTTTTTTTAAAATAGAAATGTGTTCTACAAAATATACATTATTTTTCCTAATGCAAGCTGCCCTTTAGAATAGCGTGTGACAGTTAATCCACTCAATTAGAAAACATGGCTTTTTGAAAAAGATGAATCTGGCCCTTTTAATAGGTAGAATAGAAGAGCTTGCACACTTAATTATGAAAATCTTGGTTATGCAATGCAAAATTATGGTGTTTCACATGTTATTTTCAAAAAGTAAAATGTGGTGTGTTTCCATGCCATGTTGTTCTGTTTCTTTTTTCCTTTGCAGTTAGTATCAATATTTTATGATATAATTATTTTAGGGACACTCACCTACTCTGCAATCCCAGCGGAAGGCTTCACTCTAGCGGTCACGCACCACTCAAACAGCGCATCAGCCTCCCAGCCCACCTCTCGCCGCACCCGCTCCGCGGGTGCCGCTTCGTTGGTGTGTGCTGGTAGAGGCGGCTTCCTGAAGAACTGAGGCGAGGACACCAGCACCAAGGCAGCAAGGCGGTAAGGGGCGCGAGGGACCAGCGGGGCTGCGAGCGTGCGGGGACTTCATTTCCCAGAAGTCCCTGCAAGACCAAGGAAGAGCTTCCGGTCCGCTCTCCCTGCTGGCCCGCCCCCCGCCCATCCAAGTCCGCTAAAAGCGCCCTTCTCTCTCCACCTTGTGGGACACTCACCTACTCTGCAATCCCAGCGGAAGGCTTCACTCTAGCGGTCACGCACCACTCAAACAGCGCATCAGCCTCCCAGCCCACCTCTCGCCGCACCCGCTCCGCGGGTGCCGCTTCGTTGGTGTGTGCTGGTAGAGGCGGCTTCCTGAAGAACTGAGGCGAGGACACCAGCACCAAGGCAGCAAGGCGGTAAGGGGCGCGAGGGACCAGCGGGGCTGCGAGCGTGCGGGGACTTCATTTCCCAGAAGTCCCTGCAAGACCAAGGAAGAGCTTCCGGTCCGCTCTCCCTGCTGGCCCGCCCCCCGCCCATCCAAGTCCGCTAAAAGCGCCCTTCTCTCTCCACCTTGTGGGACACTCACCTACTCTGCAATCCCAGCGGAAGGCTTCACTCTAGCGGTCACGCACCACTCAAACAGCGCATCAGCCTCCCAGCCCACCTCTCGCCGCACCCGCTCCGCGGGTGCCGCTTCGTTGGTGTGTGCTGGTAGAGGCGGCTTCCTGAAGAACTGAGGCGAGGACACCAGCACCAAGGCAGCAAGGCGGTAAGGGGCGCGAGGGACCAGCGGGGCTGCGAGCGTGCGGGGACTTCATTTCCCAGAAGTCCCTGCAAGACCAAGGAAGAGCTTCCGGTCCGCTCTCCCTGCTGGCCCGCCCCCCGCCCATCCAAGTCCGCTAAAAGCGCCCTTCTCTCTCCACCTTGTGGGACACTCACCTACTCTGCAATCCCAGCGGAAGGCTTCACTCTAGCGGTCACGCACCACTCAAACAGCGCATCAGCCTCCCAGCCCACCTCTCGCCGCACCCGCTCCGCGGGTGCCGCTTCGTTGGTGTGTGCTGGTAGAGGCGGCTTCCTGAAGAACTGAGGCGAGGACACCAGCACCAAGGCAGCAAGGCGGTAAGGGGCGCGAGGGACCAGCGGGGCTGCGAGCGTGCGGGGACTTCATTTCCCAGAAGTCCCTGCAAGACCAAGGAAGAGCTTCCGGTCCGCTCTCCCTGCTGGCCCGCCCCCCCGCCCTTTACGCCTCCTACTTAACAACATTTCTCTCCCGCAGCGCGGGACGCAGCCCGGGCGAAGACAGGGCAAAGACAGGGCCGTTTGAGGCCGTTCGAGGACGGCAGAGGACGGCCACGGCCCTGTCACCCTGAACTCCACGTCGATCTCCCAGCCCCCCACGAAATTCAACGCACATCACTGGGACTAAGGATGCGTCCCAAAACAAGAAGTGTGTCAAAGAAAGCGACTCTGGTGACGCAAGTGACCGGCCCTATAGACCTTTTCATATCCAGGGTCAATGACACCATTGACAAAAGCATCATTCTACTGGAGAAAAGAGTCTCTCTGGACCTTATGCATGCAAAGCGATCATCGCTTGGTTCACTTGCCACTGTAAATTCCCCCGTTCACCAGGTGGCGAATAACTGCTCTTTGCCACTGCCATTAACCATCGCCCCTACGCTTACTGTTCCAAACTCCGTGGATTTATCCGTAACCCAATTGGACTCTGATCAATCATACGTCGATCTCGACGCAACCCCAGATTTAGAAGCCTGCCAATCACCGGTTGAGAAATTAGATCAGAGTGCCGTCAGTAATCCTTTATCATCTGATCCAGAAACGATCCTAGAAACAACAAAACCAAGGGAAAATATTTCCACCCACTCCAAGGCAATGCCAATCACTAATGAAAAACCAAAGACAAAAATAAAGAACCACAACTTGATCACACCTACCCCAAATTCCACGGCAGGTATCCCCTGTTGGGTGGAAAATATGGTCATGGATTTAAAATCAGACCTTGAGTCCAAAATCACAGCGCAGATTAAACCACTTATATCAAAGTTGGATAGACTCACGTCATTAATCAACACCAAATGCAGTTGTAAATCAAGTAGGATTGGCCCAGCCCCAATGCAGGGAGCAAAGGAAACACCTCAAAAAAAACCATCTAGCACTAAACAAATAACAGTTATAACAGACAAGTCTAATTCCTCACTAATCAAAAAAGCGGCAGTAACACATTCGTTTGCCAAAAAAGGGAGCAATCTGGACGCCCCCCAAAACACACCGGAGGCGGTAGATCCTTTTTCTGCCATACAAACAGGCCCAGAAGCCCAAGCAAAAACAAATAATAGACAAACGAAAGGAAACTCCGCCATTCCAGTAGAGACATCCTCCCAAGAAAAACCATCTGATCTGAAGACTAAGCAACCTCGGCTCAAAATAATTAACTTACCCCCGGAAGCTTCTCCCTTCGTGGTGGTGTTAACAGCAGTTCCCCCACTGAAGGAGGGTGCTAGAGAAACTTTCGTAGAGCTGAAAAATAAATGCGCCCAGTGGCTTCAACTCCATAGACCACTACCTGCCCACATTAGGGGCGACATCCTCTCTGCACGTAGAGGAGATTGGGTTGGCAGAAGCACGAAGGCAATAGCGGGGGACGTCATCAGCATCAAATTTAGGGAGATAGGGGCATCAAATTATATTTGCAATTCGCCTAATAGAGGCCCTGCCACACAAATAAATCCCCTTCCCTTGTCCTACTTCCTACCCTCTTCCTTGAGGCAAAATTTCTCCTCGTATGTACACCCATCAAACACTGGTCCCATAAATTCCTCTGAATACAACATGTATCATCCCCAACACTACCCAAATAGGTCAAGTTCCTTGCAAAATTTACAGCATTCAAATTTCCAGTGGCAACCACAAGCCTCATTTGCCCAACCCATATACCCTGTCACTCAATTTCCTGTAAATCCACCTCAGTATCCACATCATACCACCCAACAATGGTGGCAACCCCAGCAATACACGCACTATAACACCCATTCATGGCAAAAGCCGCGGCAAGGATGGTTTCCCCCATTCAACCCACTAGGCCTAAATCATCAAGCCAGAGATAGGAATGAATGGAGTGGACAGGATCAATGGACAAAGCATAATGATCCCATACGCTGGGAGAGCTGGAACGGCCCCCAATTAGCAAACAGATATAGTCCCCTGGAGTGCGTTGACTGACTACCACAACCTCAGGAACACTCCCAAAATCACACAGACCATCTGGAACTCGTTGAACCCCCACCAGCCCCTCCAGATCCAGAGATTCCACCTATTTCTAAGAAATTAAATGAATTAAAAAGAACAAAAAACTCAAGGGATAACTTAACAACTCTGACCTTGAGCTCGTGGAATATCGCTGGACTAAAGACAAAAATAGAGGATGGGACAATCCTGTACCACACGCTTAACCGTCAAGCATTGTGTATACAGGAGACATGGTCACTAAAAGAATATCACCTGCAGGGGTACAAGACGTACTCGTCCCTCGCGCAGTCAGGACATACAGGTAGACCAAAGGGAGGTCTGTGTATTTACATAGCGAACACTATCCAAAACGTTAAAATAAAGGTCATCGAACTGGCACCAAACTTGCAGATCCTTGGCCTTTACTTCAAGAAAAGAGAGTCAATGATTATTATTAATTTTTATAACAATCTGGATGAATTGGACTTCGAGAGAGTTTTGACCCATCTCCACGAAAAACTAACCACCCTCATAATGCAGCAAGGAGAAGGAGGCTCGGCAATAATAGTATGGGCAGGCGATTTTAATCTCCACGCCTGTACCCAACTAAAAAGAATATGCCCTGGCATGGTGACAGAAGATGGCCTCTTACTTACCCATTTCGCGCACAACAAAATGGGAAGGCAAATGAACGATCTCCTATCCGATCTGGACCTCCAGATAGTAAACACCCTGGACTATGGGGAGAACTCACTTGCACCCACCTATATAGGAAGAGGTTACCAAACTACGGTGGACTTTATAATTATATCAGCTTCCTTACAATCAAGAGTTAAGACCTTTGAAGTATCACCAAATTCCCAAAGTGACCATGCAATACTAACTCTGGAAGTCTCACTAACTTATCAAAATTGTTCTCCAGTAATAATAGCTAACGCATTGACTCAGGAAAATATCAACGTGGATAAAGTAAACGGGTACACTATAAAGTGGGAGAGGATAAATCCAGAGGAACTCACCAAAGAGCTAATAAGATCAGTCCATCCCCAAATTGAAATCTGTTTGGATTTAGCTACTAGCGATACGGAGCTCTTAACTAACTTCGCCCAAATTATGGAAACAATTAAGGTGTTACTTACAAGAAAACAAAAATCTGACCCATCTCGGGTCACTGGCTGGTTCAATCAAGAGTGCACTAAGGCACATACAAAATTAAAGTTAGCCTTAAACAAAAACGAAAGGGACCCCAGAACAATAGCCACTCTTAGAAGTGAATATCAAAAAACAAGGAAAAAGAGGAAAGAGGAATTGAAGCAAGCGCTGTGGCACGAACTCCACACTAGTGCCCAGGAAAAAAACTCTATAGCCTTCTGGAGAATTATAAGATCTCCCTATCTGGTGGATGCTACTTCCCCAAAAATCGAAGCCGCCATAGATGCCGCAACTTGGGTAACACATTTTACTAGTATCTTCCAAAAACCAATTTATGACCAAGAGTTGGAAGAAGAGGAAAAAATATTCCGACCATACCCGATAGATATAAATTTCGATATCTCTGAAATTCTTGTGGCATTGAATTCTACCAAAAAAGGGAAAGCACCAGGGCCGGATGGCGTCCCGGCAGACCTTTTTAAATATCAAACAGAACTTTGGGCACCAATTTTAACAAGGGTCTGCAGCGCTACGGCAAAAATAGGAATTCTAGAATCTTGGACTAGGTCCATTATGGTGCCGATTTTTAAAAAAGGCAATCGTATGGACCCCGCCTGCTATCGCCCAATTTCCCTGCTGGACTCACTGGGGAAAATAGCAGGAAGAGTGATATTAGAAAGACTGCAGGACTGGGCGGAAGAAAGAGGTGTCCTATCCGACCTTCAATTCGGATTCAGAAAAGGATTAGGTACTGTGGAACAAGCCCTAAATTTATCGATAATCTTCGGAAAATATGTGCATGCAAAGAAAGCAAAACTTTATATGACCTATGTAGATCTGTCCGCGGCCTTCGACTGCGTCTCCCACTCAAAATTGTGGTCCCTTTTAGCACAGATGGGGATTGACCAACCACTCCTGAACTTTTTAAGGGAACTTTATTCCAATCCATCCGCAAGAGTTCGCTACGGGACAAAGGGAGAGCTGACTGCGTCTTTCACAGTAGAGCGTGGGGTTCGACAGGGTTGTGTCCTGGCACCCTTTCTTTTCTCCCTCTATACCAACAACTTGGAGGTTGAGCTACTAAAGGGTGCCCGTGACCTCCCATTGGCCAATCATCGCCCGATCCCCGCTCTGCTGTATGCGGATGACGCCGTCCTCCTCGCACAAACTCCCCGTGAACTCCAAAGGTCCCTTAACAGATATTCCCAGTTTATGAGAACTCTTGACCTCCACATAAATGTGAAAAAGACTTTCATAATGCAGGCTGGAGTCGGGAAAAAACAGCAAAAATCCATCTACCTCGACAGCCAAAAAATTGATTCAACAAATGAATACTGTTATTTGGGGGTCATGATAGACAACAAACTCTCCTGGAAACCAGCAGTAGAAGCCAGAAAACATTGTTTTAAAAGAGCACTAGCCGCATTGGTGTCGTTTTCTCAAAAATTAGGAAAACGTCCACCCAGGGAACTGCTAACCATATATAAAGCCAAGTGCCAATCTACAGCCTTATATGGAGCAGGACTATGGGGATACACGGACGTTACTTCTCTGCAAATTGCAGAAAATAAGTTTTTTAGATTCATTCTATCTGCCCCCAAAACTTCCTCTGTTTACGCCTGCCACTTAGAATTAGGGGCACCATACATTGAAGATCTTGCCAGAATACAACCACTCCTACTCTGGCGACGTATTTGGGTGTCAGACAAAAACGACCTCACAAAATCAGTATTGGCGGATGCAATGTCTCTGGACTACGCTTTAAAAATCAAATGGCTGGCCTATATCCGGACCTTTCTTAGCGATCTTGGAATGGAAGAATATTATCTAAATCCCGAAAAAATTGGAGAACTCGCAAACGACAATTTAAAAAATCGAGCGTTGGATCATTTGACTAAATTGAGACTTCAGACAGAAGCCGGAAAACAGTCGGTGCAGCATGCTATACTGGTCCAATCTTCCCTTTCAATGCAGCCCTATTTAAAACTTGACATTGGCACCTTCGAACGATTTCTCCTGATAAGATTCAGACTGAACATATTCCATAAATTGGTGGTTTTCCCAATACCAAATGTTTGGGATTCAAATGTACCCCCGTGTCCATGTGATGGGACATCAGGTCAATCCACCATCCATACAGTTCTGTTCTGTAAATTTTATCAGGACCACCGCAAACTTTGGCTATTGACCCTTTTAAAAACTTGGGGTCTTAGACAATGCAGAGCAGCCATGTTGAGCTTGCAGCTTTTGGACACCGAAGCCACATGTTACCACGTCCTGAATTTTCTAAAATGTATATACAGACATCGGAAAAACCTTTAAATTATAATAGTACTGTAATTTCTTTTTGCTATTTTTAAATTAATTGGTAAATCAGATCTCACTGAAGTTTTTTAACTGTAATGCTTTTATGGATTGTAATAATCCGAATAAAGTTTATATTATTATTATTATTATTATTATTATTATATTATTATTATTTTAAAATGCTAGCATGTGTCTAAACTACGAAATAAAAATAATAAGTTCTTATTAATTGCTGATTTTAGGATGCTTTTTATCACGTTTTAAATTTGCTTCAGTTAAGTTAGAGAATGTTGGTTAGCCCTGTGGCCTGGGTACAGATATGTTTTGAATTACACAGAATGTGTTTTTCGACCTTGAAGTGGCTCAGGCTGAACCATAGTTCAGCCAGGCCCCGTAGTGGCCTGGCTCCCAGGGAAATATATTTTGTGAAGGGAGGGCTTTTCCCTCTTGGAGAGCAGAGCAGTGCCTGTCTTGTTATCATTGGCCATACTCCAATTCCTTTCCGCGGAAGAAATGTTTATATAAGGTGGGGGTCAAGTTGCTCTTCCTTACAGTCAACACTGGAAGTTTCATTGACTTTAAAAAAGTGCATGCTTGCAAATGAATAGTTTTTCCCTCGTAGTGTAAACAGAATAATTGGCAGGAGTTTCGCTCTTGCAATGAGCCCTAGCATTTACAGTCAGGCATTGAAGAGACAGCTGGACAGTATTGACATGCCTTCCAACACAGCACTGATACAGTATGTAGACAACATCCTAATTACAACATGATCTGAACCAGACTGCGAAAATGCATCACTGACAGTTTTACACTGTCTGACAGACAAGGGGCACAAAGTGTCCCCTTCAAAGCTGCAATTCTGTGAAAAGCAAGTGGTGTACCTTGGACACTTGCTTTCCAAGGAGGGTAGACAGCTAACACAACCTTTCACAGCCAAAGACACAAAAGGAAGTACGTGCCTTTATTGGCCTCACTTCATACTGCAGGCAATGGATTCCCCAGTATGCCTTTCTAGCCAAACCACTCATACAGTTAACTACACAGGAGGCAGCCACTTCGTCTGTACTCCCTTGGACACAAGAACACACCTTGGCATTTGAGGAATTAAAAAGAGCATTATGTCAAGCGCCAGTTTTAGCGACTCCATGTTACAGTAAACCTTTTATGCTTTTCGTAACTGAACGAGCTGGAACAGCGTTATCTGTCCTCACACAAGATCAAGCAGGAAAACACAAGCCGTGTGCTTATTTTTCTAGTACACTAGATCCAGTGGGCCCAGGCTCTGCCTGCGTGCCTGAAATCAGTTGCAGCAACAGCCCTAGCCATAAGACAAAGTGACTCAATAGTGTTGGGACACCCTCTGACAGTACAAGTACCACATGCAGTAGAGGTTCTCTTAAACAGGACACAGACACAACACTTGACTGTAGCGAGACTGACAGGATATGAACTGACATTATTTCAGCCACACATAGAGATCAGACGTTGTAATATTCTGAACCCTGCAACACTTTTGCCCTCAAGTACAGTAAATGCACCACCACATGACTGTGTGGAAGTAATGAATATAGTGAGGAAACCAAGACAAGACCTGACAGATATTGCACTTCCAGACCCTGACCTGATACTCTATGTAGATGGATCATGCATGAGAACGAGTGCAGGAGAGTTAGTAGCAGCATGGTCCGCTTATTCAAGCCCTGTTAGAAGCAATACATTTACCTACAGCCATAGCTATCCTGAAATGCAGAGCTCATACCAAAGTTACAGACACCATTTCCCAGGGTAATGACCTGGCAGACCGAACAGCTAAACTCACAGCCCAGACACCAACAGACACGACAAGGACAGAGGTACCATTACTGACAAAATGCATGACAGTCAGGGATCCTTCTCAAGATGTACTAGACATACAGACACATGCCACTACAGATGAGATAAAGAAATGGACTGAACAAGGAGGGGTCCAGACTGACCAAGGTTGGATGACTAAGGGAAAAGGTACATGGTTTCTTCCAGATTCCATGGTACAAGTAATCATAAACACAGCACATAGTCCAGCACACTTAGGAGAAAAAGCAATGCAATGATAGACAGCTTACAGAATATTTGGTTTAACAACCACCTGCGTGCAGCAGCGAAACAGAAAGTACGAACATGTATGATCTGTTGCCAGTTCAATCCAGGTAAAGGCATTCCGGTGGAACAAGGCGGATTTCATCCTCTTGACCACCCTTTTGAGGTCCTCCAGATGGATTATATCCAAATGGACAGATGTAAAGGTTACAAGTATGTCTTAGTAGTAGTGTGTGCACTATCCAAATGGACAGAAGCGTATCCAGTTCCAGATTACACTGCTGTGACAACAGCCAGGCAATTGGTGCGCAAGTTCTTCCCCAGATATTGCCCCGTGTCATCTATTCAGATAACGGGCAGCCATTTTCCTCTGAATTAATGAAACAAGTGTCTCTTCTGTTGGGTTATAATTGGAAGTTCCATTGTGTAAGACACCCCGAAGCAGCAGGCCTTGTAGAAAGACATAATCAGACAATCAAAACGAAACTTGCAAAGATATGTGCAGAAAAAGGCGTGGATTGGATGGTAGCCTTGCCGGTTGCCCTCTTTTACATGCGTATGGTAGCTCATTCCAGAACAGGCCTATCTCCGTACGAAGTGGTTTTCGGTAGACCGCCAAATATGTGGGGTACGCCTATGCCTAAAAGAATAACTGATGTTGACAGTAACATGCTGACAGATTACCTGGCTTCCTTGATGTCTGCACTACTTTCTTGTCGTTCACAGGTTGCTGCCGCCTTCCCTGACAACACCCAGGTCAAGGAGCACGCCATATCACCAGGCGATTTTATTCTTGTCCGGAATTTTGATCGTTCAAGCCCCCTTGAGCCGCGCTGGAAGACCCCGAAGTTGGTGCTACTGACCACGAGGACCGCTATTAAAGTGGAACACTGCAAAAAATACTTTGGACAATCTGGAACTTTTGAAAAGAACCATGACATTAAACACTTTGCGCCGTTTGCGCCGCCTTTGCTAGAAAAGACTCCACAGCAGGAGTATAAATCTAAGTTAAGATCTAGTAAGTTAGACGTAGTTTAATTGTCTAAGTCCACTCAGTGGTGAATCGGTTAGACTAGATTTCTGACATGTATAAGATCACAGACAAGAATAGCAAGAAAACCCAAATGAAAGCAAAATACTGCAAGCTATTACGCAGTAGATGTATAGTTACTTTGATCATTCTTTTTATTCTGTGCATTGTTATAATCTGTGTCAGTTTATTACTACATGTTTTCTTTCCTATTTCCTCACATATACACTCTTCCAGTAACAGCACCATAGAGCATACATTTAGTGAATTGCCACCTCATGAATTGTCATATCGACTTGCACTACGTAACAATACATTCATTCGTATGTTACACCATTCTCACCAGACCAGCAATGCAACTGATTGCTGGGTATGTGGCCAACTGCCCCCTTATCAGAAAACGAAGGGAGTTCTGCCATTCTATCCTTTACCGTTCTCACACAATGGTTCATGTGGAGCATGGTTTGCTTTAATGACCTCAATAGATAGAAAGTACATAGCTTATCCAGGTGGCTGGATATATGGAAACTTGAATAAAGTAATGAATAAGGCATGTTTCCCAGACGAAAAAGGGTTTCCCCAAAGGAAAGGAACTGATCTAGAAAATGAAGAGTATGAGCAGGGAAATGCATCCGTTAACTTTATAATGTTAAATGTTCAGCCCAAGCAAAATACAGGTCCACCGTTTATTTCAGTCCTGCCAGCAAAAGGTGATTTATGTGTCAGAAAGAAGGGCTCAGTACTCATGGGACACAGCGAGTGTAACGCGGTGGTAGAGTTTAATGATAAAGGACATTCTTCTTTCAAAACATCACGCCATACCTATTTCATTTGCGGTCAGACAGCCTATGTACATCTGCCCTTAGACTGGGGTGGGACATGTTATATAGCGTTCCTGCTTCCACCCGTTTTTCTAGCCCCATCCAATTATCATAGAGATTCACGACTAGAGTATGTTAGACAAAAAAGAGAGACAGATTCCGCAGGGATTGATCAGACTGAAACAGCTTGGGAGCAATATACAGATTTCAACAAAGGTTTCTTCTTTTTCATAGGTCCCGTCCAAAACAGTAAACTGATACGCAAGTTAACAAGGACTCTTGAAGCAGTAGTGAATGTGACTGCATCTGCCCTGGCGAACTTGGCCCAGGAACAGTCTGCTATTAGACTTGTCGTTCTTCAAAATCGCAATGTTCTAGACGTCATCTTGGCGGATAGGGGCGGAGCTTGTAGAGTGATCCGATCCACTTGCTGCATTTTCATCCCAAATAACGCGCCATCTGTGTACGCAGCAATAACAAGACTCCACAAGATTGCTCATGATATACATCAAGACCCAGGCACATGGACTTGGTCCAGTTGGCTCTGGGGTGTGATATCTGCTTGGGGATGGAAAGTGGTGTCGTTCCTAGGACTTATACTACTTATAATATTTGGTTGCTGTCTCTGTCTGCAGTGTGGCCCGGCCATTTGCGGCCTGTGTACAACTGCATGTGTTCCACATCCACGTATACAAAGGATTAAAGACGAACAAATGATGCTGTATGATCAAATATACGGTCTCATGAATATAGATGTATCCTGAGGGGTAATGTAGGGGACAAGGAGGGAATGAGGAAAATGAAATTTTGCCTGACCAAGATGCCCCCTACGTATACCCTATGTTACATGTATGTGCATGTCACCCATGCATATTTCTCTTAGTGGCCTGAATCACAAGGCCTCTGCAATCACGCCCTGCTTTAAGATGCCAGTAATTAAGTCTCCCATGTAACAAAGTTAAGTTAGCAGTAAGGCCCATGTTTTTGCATTGTGCACGTTTAATATCGAGATGAACCCTTTTTGTGGTTCAGCCTGAGCCACTTTCTGAATTAAGGGTTTTTCATGGCTCAGACACTCTGAAAGCTACAGTTACGTATCCCTGACCTCGCATACTTCTAGCTCAGCCGAAAAGGTCCCAGCAAGGGTTGCCAAGACAGTTTTGCAAAATAGTTATCTGCTTGTTGTACAGAGTCACATTCCTGCCCGGTTAACAAGAATAAACAGAACCCGTCCGTAGAGATAGAGACCTAGCCTTCCTGTCTCCGTTTAAATGTAATTACAGTACTTGCATCTGAAGAAAGCTCACAGCCCCCATGCAATGCACAAAGAAATATATGCCCTTTCTGTCTTTTAGTGATGAGCAACCTTTGCTTCAGATAATACATCCCCTGACTTAAGATATCAGTTAGTACCAGACGTGCTGGTCGCCTTGACACTAAAGATCTCTCTACTAGACTTAAAGTCAGCTCCCCCCAGTTACACGTCAATTGCACGTCATGATCCAGTTGCGTGCACAAGTAGGGC
Source organism: Lissotriton helveticus (assembly GCF_964261635.1). NCBI lineage: Eukaryota > Metazoa > Chordata > Amphibia > Caudata > Salamandridae > Lissotriton > Lissotriton helveticus. The sequence goes on from NC_136059.1 coordinate 60,036,603, forward strand.
AAAGTTCCAGCCTGCCATGTAACTCCTCCTCTATGTAGCCACCCACCTATGACCCACCTATCACACACCTATGACTCATCAAATGTACACCCTCATGCACGCCCACATGCTCTTATCTCTTTCTTTCTTGCTCTGCCTCGAGTGTTCCTCCCTATGTACAAGGAGAAATGTATATATATGATTTTCAGAGATTAATTGTTAGAAGACCCTTCCTGAGCCTCAGTGGCAATGGAACAGATTCTCCCTTAACTCGAGTTATTGGAATAAAGCCCTTTTAACTTGGACACCACGGACTCTCTGCCTCTCATTTGATACATGCTAATTGTTAATGCCTAGAAATTTTGCCAGGGTAATATTTTATTTACCACGAAGCATAAGTGTAGTACTTGATGATTTTGAAGGCTTTTTTCTGCAATCAGGCTTATCGCTACGGCGTTTGCCATAGTACCTATGCCACGGCGGAACCCTGACTGGTTTACAGGTATTTTGTTGTAACTGTCAGACCATTTTGTCAGGGTTTTAAGTGAATTTCTGAGTTTTTTTAAAACCTATGTTAAGGTGTTATAACCAACCATAACTTTACTTCACTTTAAAATGTAGCTCAGTAAATCACAGATTTTGTTTTTTAGAGTTTAGTACAGGCAACTACTGAAAGTGTTCCCTTCCCAATGTGCACACCCTTTGGCCAGCCGGGCCCTGTGCCTAACCCACAATTAAGCCTGGGCGGAGTTTTCTTCTGACACTTCTTTATTATAACTTTTCAGCATGCTGCTGACTTCTGTACAGCACAGGTTAAAGACATAGGCAAAGTCAATATCTCTGGCTAAGCACTTATAAGGTCCCAGAGGCGAGACCTATTGGCTATGCCAATACTTGTTCTTTCAGCCCCACCTCGTCCCTGCTTGTACATTTAAAGAGGACTGTAATGGAAATAGTCATCTGATAGAGTCACGGCAGTGAGGACTGTACCAATGACCCTCCCGGGGAGACTGAGCTGGAATTCAAAAAGCGTTTTGCTTCGACAAAATAATCAATTATACATCACTGATCATCAGGTTGACAAAGCAATATATTTCTGTTTTGTGATTCGTATGCACACAAACAAAGACCTACTCCCCCGCTGACTTTGAACAGGAGAGTACACCTGGGACCTGAATAGGGCTGTGCTTTCCCCACACAATGCTGGCTCTGCCCCCTGTGGTGCGACTGATGACCCTAACCTGCCCTGTGAATGAAAAGAGGGGCTGAGCACATCAGAGTGCTCCAAAACCAGCTGCAACTGGTGTTCCCCCCACCATGCACCTAAGGACAAAGGAATTGTATGTATAAAAAGGAGCTGTGACCCCTTGAAAAATGTTCTCTTGCCTGATCCTATCTTGGGCACCAGGAGGACCGCCACTGGGACTGCCTCCCCGCCTGGAGGGCCCTGTGAGCTGGGCCCTGGGTCAAGCCTTGCCCCCCCCCGCCTTGCTAAAGGATCTTTTACTGGCCTTTGCCCTAGTGCCTGGGAGCGCTGTACTTTTACTTTCTTGAAACGCAGTGTTCTGCCTGCCCAGGAACGCCGCTGTTGGCTCCTGCAGCCCAGAGCGGCAAAGCCCTTCCTCGAGGGATTCCCCGGCGTGGGGATCCCCCGTGTTGAGGAGAAAGAATCACCGCTGTGCGCCTCGGCCTCGCGCCGAAACCGGAAGTCCTGTTGCGTCATCACCAAGCCCCGCAGCCATTGGTCCGGCGACGAGGGCTTCCCCCAGATCTGAGGGCTGCTACGGAGGCCGAGGAGGACTGAAGGCAGGAACCCGCAACTGGAGAAGGAGTCTCCATGCTGCCCACAGAAACGGGGGGCAGAAGGGCAGCGACGCTGGCTCCCCCAGCGAGGTTTTCTCCGGAGAGAGAGAGCCCCGCCTCCGCCCTTGAAGCAAAGCCCGAGGAACCTTGCAAGAGCTGGTGAGTGCGGGGGCAGTTTCCTGGTTACCTAGAGCGGCCCCGGTTGACTGAGGGCCGCTCCAACGACGATTGGGGACATTTGTTCATTCTGAGTCCCCAGAGGGGGCACTCCGACACCAGGGGACATTTGTTTACAGAGCCCCGTGGCTCCGAGTCCCCAGCGGGAGGACTCCAATGTGGGGGCATTCTTAACTTATATTGCTGGACACCGGGCGTTTTAGCCCCAGAGAGGCCAGTTGGCTGGGGACAGTTCTTTGTTGTGCCCTTGCGTGGGGTACATGTGTTTGTCCCTATGTGATCCTTTTGCGCAAATGTAATGACCTGCCTAATGTAATTTCTGCATCATGTATAATGTCTTTGTGCCTATACCTCTGAATGTGTTTTCCTGCTTAGGAGGTTGTTTTACCTAGTATAGGTTATTCTAGTGAGTTCATGGTTCCCTGCGTGATATTTTCCGAATGTGGTTAGGTTTGCGTAGGTGGTACTTACCTCTTATCAGTGGTTACTGGTTGTGTGCTACTTTTTGCTATTTGGTGCTACAGTTATGATATGTTCTATGTTCTAAGTGTTGTTCCTACAAAGTGTTAATTCTACCAAGTGCTAGTTCTAAAAGTGCTTATTCCTGACAGTGGTCCATGTGGCCCTGTCCTGTGTACATAATCCCCTGTAAATTCTGCCCGTGCCTCTGGCACATTGCAAAGTGTGTGTTCATTATCTAATGTGTTTGGTATAATACAAAGGCTATTTATATATATAACCTTGTGTGGAGTTTCCTTTGTGGTGGGCCTTGGGTGTTGTTGCTGGGTGCGTGCGCAAATACTTTACCTACATCGCCTCCCGGATTAGCCTTACTGCTCGCGTCACGTTACCTAGAGGGTGAGTAGGGGATATCTTTGGCGTGTAACTCCCTTGCCCTGACTAGAGTGGTGGTTTCTGCCTGGCTTTGGCGCAAGCCTTAGCCAACCAGAAATTCCATTTCTAACAGTGGCAGTTTGCCTAAGTGACTTCAGAGATGCTTGGACTAGTGCAATCTTAGTAGGTACATTGTGAATTTTGTGCCCTAAATGCAGATGATAAGTATGCTGCACTGAATATCTTCTCTGCTACACTATACCTATCTTATATGGGTTGAGGTATGCTGACATACTATCCTGGAATAGATCACAACTCAAAATAAAAAACTCAAGTGACAATTCTTTCTAGGGGCATGCACCATTATATCTCAAAAGGGTATTTATCGCTCGACTTCAGTGTCAATTAATCAACCAGAATTTCATCTGTATAAATTCAAAGATCTTTTTGGACTTTCAAGGGTGAGTGCTGTGGAGTTCCACACCCCTTGTTTTAAGATCTGTTAAGAACTATATAAAGTTAGGAAACAAATCTGAAGACCCTCCTTCTACACTTATTTATTTATTTATTTAGAGAGTTTTATATAGCGCGAACGAGACCCTTGGGTATCAGAGCGCTTCACAGACAAGTATACATTCTGTAGATATATAATTCAATTACAGTACGATCAACATATAATAGAATGAGTGAGGTAGATAAGTGTCAAGTTGCTTAAGTCAAATACCATATCAGTACCACTATTATATTGAGTGAGGTAGATAATTGTTAAAGATAGATAATTGTCTAGCTATATTGTCAGATTTCCTTCAGTTATAGGGTAGGTTGAGGTAGATAAGTGTCGAGGGCTTAGATATAAAACCAACCATATCAACTTAAATATATTAGGTGAGGTAGCTAATTGTCTACTGTATGACCAGAGCGAGGTATCTAAATGTCTAGTTATATAATCGATAATCCCCTCCGCGTAGTGGTAGGATCGGTATCAGTCTAAAGAAAATATTCTGGCATACATACACGATTTGTATGGGATATTCTGTATTCCTGTAAAATGTTCAGCCTTGTCCTTTATTTGTGTATTCTTCCTCCTGGTTCCTGGGAATCAATCGCCTCCAGTTTTCTTGGTGATGTTGCGTTCTTGTCTTTATTGTTTCAAGAATTTACTCATTAGGAAGATCTTAGTTTCCCTTTTGAAGGTTGTCGAGTTTGTAATTTTTCTGATGGTTGGGGGGAGCGAGTTCCATATTCTGGGGGCTGCCCCTGTGAAAGCTTACCATCAACTCTCAATTCTAATTCGTTGTCAAATGCCTAAGCCTGATTATGGTGTATTGGACTAAAGCCAGGGCTTTTACTTTTAGAAAATTCACAATAACTCCACTATCCCACACCCCCATCTGTGAAGTAATCCTTAGGCATCAGACATTCAACTAGTATATGATTGCTACCCAACAAACTACATGGACCTAATAGCATGGCTTTTATTTTTTCAAGTCGTCTTTAGCAGCCTAAGGTTGCATTACATAGTGAGAAGTGTCTTGCAACTACCAATAACAAAAAAATCACTACATCGATGAATTAGGATATCTATAAATCAATAATGCACATATTGACAAACGGCAGCATTACAGAAACCTAGACTAGTAAAAGATAACTAAGTCCGTGGTCCATTAGGAAAACTTCTACAGATCACAGCACCTGTATTGAACTGTTGTGCAAAGTATTAGACAAGTTATGTTAAGTGTATTTGAAGAGAGTGCTCTCACCTGGGAGGTTATCCTGGCGTGGTATGCAAGATCTAGCCTTACCTTTATTAGAAATGTCACGTCTTTAGCATTTTGTGCAACTCGAGAAGTAAGAAGAAGGCTCTAATGTGTAGTGGAAAGTTGTTCCACACATTAGGAGCGATGTAGGACAAAGCTCGACTGCCGGATCTTGTTTTCCTTATGCGTGGAATGTGTACAAGTTGGAGTCCTGATGAGCAGAGGCATCTGGATAGCTTATGAAAGGAGATGCAACTATTGAGGTAGGTTGGGCAAGTGTTGTGCAGTGCTTTGAAGGTGTGAGGAGTTTGAATTGTGCCCGCTTGTGCTTAGGGAGCCAGTGGGGCTTATGTAGGTGCAGGCCGGTGTATGTGCTGCGTGGGAGGATGAGGTTAATAATAGCGGCCAAGATCTGAATTGTTTTCAGTTGTCTAGTTAGTTATTTGCAGATTCGTCACAGAGCGAGTGCCTATATTCCAGCCTGCTTGTGAGTAGGTTGTTTGTGACCATTTTGCGGGTGCCACTCAATAGCCATTTGAATAGTTTCCTCAGCATCTTCATGGTGGGGAAGCAGGAGGCTGTGATGGTGTTGTCTTGGGTTGTCGTGTCAAGTTTGCTGTTGATTATTTTCTAAGGCTCTGGGTGTGGGTTTCCAATTTGGGCATTGGTCCTGGTTCAGCTGGCCACCAGATGGAGTCCCACAGTGAGGTGTTCTCCCCGAAGATTACAACTTCTATTTTGTCTGGTTTTGAATTTAAGACAGTCAGTGGTCTATTTTAGCTCCATGTTTCCATCACAAACGTTACGTAAAACGATGGCAAATCTTTTTGCACCTATTTACTTTCCAATTTTAAGGTTGTTTAGAGCTGGAGAATCACCTCAAATTAGAACTCAGCAGCGCTGCTCTGCATTGCTCAGCATGACGGGGCGTACCAGGGGTGGTGCAAGAAAATTGTCATGCAACCACGCAAGGTTTCTGATTGTAAGCCCTATTTACTTGAAAAGGTAGATGGGTTAGCATCAGCCCCTTTCAAATAGTCGCTATGAAGGAGAAATGCTTTCATTTCTCCTTTCTTTTCTGACTTTTATGTGTGGAGCACTGTACAGCATACATACAGAAATAATGCTGTTTGGAAAATCTAATGAATTTTCCCCAATTCAGTGGTGGCCTTCTAATTCAGCTCCTCCTCCCAATACAGTGCATAATTCTATCTCATTTGGACTATTGCAATAGTCTGTACGCAGGAACGAAAAAGACGGTCCTGAAACGACTGCAGACTGTCCAGACTGCTGCAGCAAGATTGGTCTTGAAATTGCCAAAAGGCTCCCCTTCAGCAGCAGCACTGAGAACTCTTCAATGGCTACCTATTCATAAGAGGATTCTCTTCAAAATCCTGATGATTACTTATAGGGCCACAAGAGCCACAGGACCAGGATTCCTTAGATCAAGAATTACACCATACACTAGTAATCGAGTCCTGCGGTCATCCGCAGAGGATGTGTTAGCACCCCCTTACTTTAAATTGAAAACTAGAGGGGGAAAGACAATGGCGGTGTTAGGCACACAAGCATGAGATTCCCTGCCAACCCAGCTTAGAAATACACACATTGAACCCACTTTTAATAAGCTTTTAACGACCTGGATGTTTACCTTACCAGATGACACTGTTTTATCTCTCATTTAATCCCTTGATTTCAGTTTTTTAACCCCTTCTACGCTGATGACGAGCTGGGCTCGTCATGAGGTATTCTCCTGCTACGCTGATGACGAGCCCAGCTCGTCATGTAACATGCGCTTTCGCATAACTCAGCGTACGAGCGGAATTCCGCCCGCACGCATGCGGTTAACTTAGTTTCTCCCCTACTACAGAGTATCAGATACTGTTTCGGTAGCGCCAAGATGCTCCTTGGAGTGAATGTTGCGCTTTACAAATACCCTCATTCATTCATACAAAGGCGTAAAGGGTTCAGAGTTTATCTACGCATGGTATTTTGTACTGAAAGGGGTCCCTTCCAGTACACAATCTATGCTAGACTCACAGAGACACCCTTACACTATGGTGCAAAGGTGTCTGCGTTACGCACCTGCGCTGGGAGAAGGGAGGAGAGAGCTGTATTTCTGTAAATTTGATGCTCTCCTGCTCTCTGCTTCTCAGGCCCTTTTTCTACAACCTGTCAGAAACTTTATCAAGCAGGTGATTAACTTGTTCTTGATTGTGGACATCTTGTCAGAGAGGCAGAGTATGAGTTGAGTTGAGTGTCAGCAGCATAGGAGAGCGACCATCAAATAGAGTTTCTGATAAGTGCATGGTTCCTAAATCATCATTGTGTTGCTGTCCATAGCTACATTGCTGTTGTTCCATTTTCACCTGCCTGTGCAAGTCTGTTTTGAGTAAAGCATGTTTGTGCTGCCAACCTTGCCATTTACATTGATCTGTAAGATTTTATTTATTTATTTATTAAGCCTGTAGAGCGCGACTGCTACCCAAAAGGGTTTCCCGGCGCTAACAAAGACAAGAGCCGCATGACACAGAAAACCAGTAATTTACTGATTAAATAGCCAGGTTTTAATGGCTTTACGGAAACGACCATAGCAGTTCTCAGAACGGATTTCATTAGGGAGAGAGTTCCAGAGTCTGGGACCTAGAAAGGAAAACGACTTGCCGCCCATTCTTGAGAGTCTGTATTTAGGCATACAGAAAAGACCTTGTGAAGAAGAGCGGAGAGGACGTGCAGGAGAATAGGTTTTTACAGGAGTTTGCAAATAGCTGGGTGCACTTCCAGTCTTAATTTTGTGCATATAACTTAAAGCTTTAAATTTTACCCGGCTCTCCACTTTAAGCCAGTGGAGATCTCGGAGGCGCCCTGAGATGTGTTCGGTTTTCTTGCAGTCGCAGAGTAAACGTGCAGCAGCATTTTGAACCAGGTGGAGGCGCCTCATGACTGCCTTGGTGGCCACCAGGCAGAGTATGTTTCCACAGTCCAACCGGGATGCACCAAGGCGTTAATTTTGGACCTCTGGGTGTCCTTAGGCAGCATCCGAAAAAAATTCTTTAACCAGCGTAGAATTGTGAAACAAATGGCAGCCACCTTGTTTACCTGAGCTTGCATTGTCAGCCCTTTATCTATAGTAACTCCCAGGTTGCGCACGTGCTCGGATGGAGATGGAAGGGGGCCAATTTCAGATGGCCAGTGTTTGGAGCTCCAAAGGTCATGCTTTTGACCGAGGACCACGACCTCAGTCTTCCCTCCATTCTGTTTAAGTAGGTTAAGGTTCATCCAAGTGGATATTTCCTTAAGTCCTGACTGAGGGATGGAGGGAGAGGCCTAGTCAGATTCAGATAGGGAAAAGACGATTTGAGAATCGTCAGCGTAGGTGAACAGAGTAAGCCCCGCACGGTCCGCGATGTAAGCCAAGGGAGAGACATATAGATTAAAAAGGAGAGGGCCGAGAATCGAGCCCTGAGGTACTCCATGAGGTGAAGAGTAGGTTTTGGAGGTCGAAGAATGTGAGAAAATCTGAAAGGTCCGGTTGGTCAAGAAAGATGTCAGCCATTTTAGGGCTTTGCCACCAATGCCCATAGTAGCAAGGGATCTGAGGAGAATGTTATGAGAAATAGTGTCGAAAGCCGCACTAACATCGAGTAGAATCAGAACAGCTGTGTCTCCTCTATCTAACATAAGACGAAGATTCCCGGTAATGCCCAAAAGCGTAGTCTCAGTCGAAAAGTCTGGCCGAAAACCAGACTGGGAAGAGTGCAATAGATTGTTGGTGGCGATGAACTGGGCTAAGTGATGATGAATATGCCTTTAAAAGACTTTAGAAAAGGCAGGCAGCAGCGAAATAGGGCGAAAATTTGAGAGGACTTTAGTATCGGCATTGGGCTTCTCCAGCAGGGGAGTCACCATAGCATGCTTCCAGCAAGCTGAGACTGTGGCATTGTTTATAGAGAGGTTGAGTGTTGTACAGATCATGGAGAGCTGCGGTGTATCTAATAGTCGAAGCAAAGGAATGGGGAGAGGATCAGTGGGTGAGCCTGATTTTACTTTGCACACAATCTCCATGAGGGTTACAGGATTAAGTTCTGGCCATGAGAGTAGAGGGGCATGAGTAAGAATGGAAAAATGACACATGTCACTAAGACTAGTGGCCAGCGTAGGAGAAGTGCTGCCACAATTTTGATCAAGTATGTCCTGATAAATCTTTTCAATTTTCGTAGTAAAGAACCGTGCAAGTTCATCACACTGTTTGCTATTAAGAGACGGAGGTTTAGCTACGGTGCGAGAACCGGCAAGATCCTTGACTAGACCGAAGAGCACTTTTGATTTGTTCGTTGCTTCAGTAATAGTTTTAGCAACGTAGTTGGCCCTAGTCTGGGTGCACGTTCTATGATAACGCTTCAGTTCTTTTTTATAGGCGAGGCCTGTCGTAGGAGAATAGTCCTTTCTCCAGATCCGTTCTAGTTTTTTGCATTTGGATTTATTAACTTTCAATAGTTCACTGAACCACGGAGCGGGCGTTTTCTGGGTGGCCAGTTTCTTATGAGACAAAGGAAGGCAGATGTTGATGGCTTCAGAGAACCACAAATTAGTTGTAGAGGCCTCTGCTTCCATATCCTCCAACTTGTGCAAGTCAGTGGGGAGATGTAAGTCTAAAATCTTTTTAAAAGAAGCAATATCAAGCTTTTTCCAGTCCTTTTTGATGGTAGTTGCAGAGGCTCTAGGATGGAACAGAGTGGCCGTGGATGTAAGGGTGAATCTAATGAGAAAGTGGTCAGACCAATTGACAGGAAATTCACTGAGACACTGTACATGGGGAAGGTTGGAAAATTGGGGTCAAGTAAATGACCACATTTATGTGTGGGGCCACAATTGTGTAATATAACATTCATGGCCGCGAGGTCCGTGATTAGATTTTTGCCAGCACTATTATTCAAGTCTTCCATGTGTATATTTAGGTCACCAAGAATCAGGAAATTACTGGAGTTCAAAAGTATGGTGGCTATGTAATCTGAGAAATTTAATGACCAAGTATTGGCGGGGCCGGCAGGGCGGTAAACCAAAAGTCCCGTAAGGGTAGACTTTGGATGGAGAGCAAGTTTGAAATGAGCTGCCCCGCAATCGCTTAAGGTAATAGCGTCAAACAGACACTGAAAATTGTTCTTAAAAATGATTGCAATGCCTCCTCCAGTTCTGTTAGGCCTATCGCACCTAACGATGGCATAGCAGGAGGGCAACGCTTCAGCAATGTCCGGGCCAGTGCTGTCATGAAGCCATGTTGCCATGTTTCAGTGAGAAACAAGGCGTCAGGTCGCTCTTCAACCAGAAGATCGAAGATCTCACGTTTGTGCTTGGCTAAGGAATGACAATTAAGACTGAGGAACACAAAAGTTGTCTTTGCGGAAGGCAAGGTGCGCAGTATACAGCATTGACATGGCTGAGGAGTCTCTACAAAGAATGTGCAATGCGGGCAGGACCTAGGGACTTCATCTTTCATATCGAGAATGATGCAGCCCTGCTTCATAGAGGGTCTGAGAGCGAGCAATCGATCTTCAGAATATGTAACCCGCATCGTAAGATTTTGACCAGGGGGTATGGCCCCTGGACCCGTTTGGGTGCGGACGGGCGCAGACAGGCTCTCCTTTGTCGCGCCTTCGGCGCTCCGCCGGCACGCCCGTTGACCTCGCCCACTGCGCGGTCGGATGACGAGTGTCATTTATACAAGATGAGGGCGGGAGGTTCCAATCAACTAGTCCGCATCCAGAAAGTACCACTAATATGGCGGCTTACCCCCAGTGCATCCCGCGGCAGCACCTTTTTCGGTTGCAAGGAACCAGGGTACTAAAGCTGTAAGAAGGTGGAGTGCAAATAGCAGTATTAAAAAGCGATAGGTAGGCGGAGTGCAAAAAACAGTATTAAAAACAAATTTAAGAACAAGTAAGATAATCTATGTCTATCTTTCCCGGCTTCCGCCTCAGGAAAGTGCTATGTGCTCAAAGTCAAATCAGCGCATGGGGAAGAAAGCGCGATTTAAATAGCAGCGAGGGCGGGAGGTTCCAATCTACTAGTCCGCACCCAGAAAGTACCACTAATATGGTGGCTTAACCCAGTGTATCCCGCGGCAGCGCCTATTCGGCTGCAAGGGACCAGGGTACTAAAGCGGTAAGAAGGCGGAGTGCAAATAGCAGTATTAAAAAGCGATAGGTTGGTCGAGTGCAAAAGACAGTATTAAAAACAAATTTAAGAACAGGTAAGATAATCTGTGTCTATCTTTCCCGGCTTCCGCCTCAGGAAAGTGCTATGTGCTCAAAGTCAAATCAGTGCATTGGGAAGAAAGCGCGATTTAAATAGCAGCGAGGGCGGGAGGTTCCAATCAACTAGAACGCACCCAGAAAGTACCACTAATATGGCGGCTTACCCCCAGTGCATCCCGCGGCAGCGCCTATTCGGCTGCAAGGGACCAGGGTACTAAAGCGGTAAGGAGGTGGATTGCAAATAGCAGTATTAAAAAGCGATAGGTAGGCGGAGTGCAAAAGACAGTATTAAAAACAAGTTTAAGAGCAGGTAAGATAGTCTGTGTCTATCTTTCCCGGCTTCCGCCTCAGGAAAGTGCTATGTGCTCAAAGTCAAATCAGTGCATTGGGAAGAAAGCGCGATTTAAATAGCAGCGAGGGCGGGAGGTTCCAATCAACTAGAACGCACCCAGAAAGTACCACTAATATGGCGGCTTACCCCCAGTGCATCCCGCGGCAGCGCCTATTCGGCTGCAAGGGACCAGGGTACTAAAGCGGTAAGGAGGTGGATTGCAAATAGCAGTATTAAAAAGCGATAGGTAGGCGGAGTGCAAAAGACAGTATTAAAAACAAGTTTAAGAGCAGGTAAGATAGTCTGTGTCTATCTTTTCCGGCTTCCGCCTCAGGAAAGTGCTATGTGCTCAAAGTCAAATCAACACATGGGGAAGGAAGCGCGATTTAAATAGCAGCGAGGGCGGGAGGTTCCAATCAACTAGTCCGCACCCAGAATGTACCACTAATATGGCGGCTTACCCCCAGTGCATCCCGCGGCAGCGCCTATTCGGCTGCAAGGGACCATGGTACTAAAGCGGTAAGAAGGCGGAGTGCAAATAGCAGTATTAAAAAGCGATAAGAACTGAAGTGGAGTTAGTTATAAACTGCTTGGAGTTCAGTAGTAGTTCCTTGAATCAGCTTTCCTTCTCCTTCTTAGGTATACTTTTTGATTTTTATTGCCTTCCCTTTTTTACTCTGGTGGTTACACCTTTGTGGTGACACATTGTTTGAACCTCTCTTCATTTTCACTTTATATGTATGATTGTGGACATGGGAGTGCACATGTCTGCGCGCACACTCATTTTAATACACAGAAAGTTAGGTAAGGCGTCAGTTCCATTCATATATGTTGCATCTATGAGGCATTTGTGAATCTTACCCAAACTGCCTGCAATGCTCCCTCTGAGAGTAATACTGCTACAGGGGTGTCCCACATTCCCTGATATGGCCAAGCCCTCTGCTCCAGAGCTCTATGGGACGGACACTGTCATCCTGTGATACAAACTCCCAGTTCCTTACAGGCAGAGAGGCTCAGCTGTTCCTATAACTTCGTAGCTTTTAAGCAAAGATTGGACCCAAGTTAAGGGAACACAGAAAAAACACCTACTTTTTCAGTATTCTTCACTTGAACATGCCACAATTCACTGATCTGCAGATTTCTTTTGTTATTTGCAATACTCTACATGCAAGGTTAGCACCAGGATCAATTGTGTTCTATGGTATCCCTGGAAAACAACGAAGGCCTATAATAATATGTGTGTACCTTCCTCCTAAAAAGTTCCAAAATTAAATGAACTGATTATGATGTGCCTTGAAAACATAAGCAAGGTGACTGACCAGGCCTCTGCACTCACATCTGCGCACTGGAGTGTAATGGTGATGCAATGTTTCATCACACAGATTCAACATTCTCTATAAGAAGAGGGCTCAGAGAGGGACTGTGCAGACATTGCCCGGTCCCCTAAGACACAAAGTCTCACTGTGTTCCTCGTGCAGGAGGGGGAATAACAAAGGAGGAGGTGGATTTCTTTCACGGTTAGTTTAATAAAAACAAGCATTGGTAAATGCATTTGGTTTTGCCCTTGCAGTTAATAAGCTATTCTTTCTTTTAAGCTGTAGCATGTCGAATAGCTGTGCAATATAAGTTTCGAAAGTCTGTTTTTTTTTAAGAAAGTCAATGTATTGTGCTGTTATTTTTAAGAGCCATTAGGTAAATGGCTTTGTACTATGATAAAAAAAACATGTACCTGTCAACAAAATATTAAATAGGCAGCGAGACTTACACATGGCAGACGAGTAATGAGAAGCTGGACTTTTCTAGGCGCGCCCCATGGACTCAGGGCACTGATGTGACTGGTGCTCCAGGTCCCCGTCAGAGCCCCCTCCCCACATCAAGACACCTCCCCTCCTCTTATGGGAAGAAAACGCTGCGGCTTCAGCTTCCATCTGCCTAAAGCAGAATCCATGAATAAGTGAAGACCCTTCTACAGTGCCCCCATTTGTACTGTCTCACTTCTAGGCACTTTCTAGTTCAGAGACACTTGACTGCACACAGCTTCCCTATGAAAAGAGCCCAGTCTGCAGGTGGATGAACAGACAGCATATGGATCATAGCGCTTCAAAGTGAATTGCTTTTAAGTGCTTCATGCCTGAAAGTAGTCAAAACAGGGGCTGCACCAGGATGAAATGATGAATGAACAGCACACTACCACAAAGAAAATCACTGTGCACTTCCAATCCATCCAAGCATTTGCACAGAAATGAACTCCTTCACGTGGCGTCATGGTATTATGGGATGTGACGCAGGCCCCTGTTCCATCAGCAGCGCTCCCCACCGCAGGGGAAGCTCCCAGAATGCACCACGTTGTTGCCTGATGAGGGATGCATTCTGCGTTTCAGAAAATGATTTCAGATATTAAAACATCCAAATTCATATCCAAAGTTCATCCGTTCTATGTCATCAAAATTGCAGTGTTCAATATTATAATGCATGTCTGTTTGATATTGCAATCCAATCGTCCAATGCCAGACGTCCATTATTGTAAAGCGCCCCTATGCATTTTGGGGGGTGCCCTTCAGGGGGTACAAGGGACCCCGGAAGTGATGCAAGCGCCGAAGTGAAAACCTAAGCCTGAGCTCTGAGCCGAACCCAAGAGGTGAATAGTCCGGCTGTTCATGTGGACGTTAACCCCTGGGTAGCGGTGGAGTCACTGAGAGATGCGAGCTCTGAACTGAATGAACCGAGGCTATGGAGAACGACAGGCACCGCAAGGGTTAACACGAAGGGCGGACAGAAATATCAGATTCTACTTATAATCTAATATGGCACTGTGCTCGCATTCTTCTAAACGTGTGTGGTTTGTGATCATGTTTTTAAAAATGTTGTTGAAACTTCTGCATTACCTTTTTCTCTTCTCTTCTTTTCTTCCTTTCATTCATTTGTTTATCTGTTTATTATGATTCTCGTTTACTGAACAGTTTCTTCTTTGTCATCTACCATACAATGCCTTTCTTCTGTAGGCTAATTTGTTTAGGAGGGCACTCATGGGGTTCCAGCCTGTCCTCTTTCTATTCTATGTACACTTTTTAATCCAAGCACTTTTTGTTTAAGCTTTCACCTGCACTGAAGCTATGAAGCTAATAAGGACCACTTCATGGTGGTCTGCTCATTAACATCAGTCTTTACTATCATCATTCATATTTTTACCGCTTCTTTTCAAGCAATTCCGACCTTTCTTTTATCTTGGATTCCAAAATGATGCTCACCATTTTTTTAGCCTGTCTTCTTTCCATCTCTTTGTATTCTTAAACCGTGTACCGCGAATTACGGTGTTCGCCTTTGCATGTTCCACTAATGCAGAGCAGTTGTTTCAGAATATGGAGGTAAGAATTTAGGGGCTTATTTACAAGCCCCTTGCGCCACTTTTGCGTCACTTTTCCCATGTCAAAAATGATGCAAAAGTGGCGCAAGGGGCTTGTAAATCTGCCCTCAAGTCTTTCTTTGACCGGGAGACTCGCATCTTTATCCCATGGACGCTAACTATGGCGACCACCTTGGCATATTCCGCCCATGCTGAGTGGTTCGTTCGTACTTTTCATGACCAAGACACTGCGGTTTGTTTAACATCTAGTTACGTTGCCATCATTTCCCACTTTTACAAGGTTCTTTTTCGTTTCGTTTTTCCCCTTTTTTTTGTTCGTATATGGATGTTTAAGGGTCATTTTCCTTGAGCCTTTTTCTCAATATTAGGAAACCACCTGGAATTATAGGAGGTTGCATGCCTTACTTTTTTCAATGAATCACTGGCAGTGGGTCTTATTGTTATTCTCCAGTTCAATTCGAAACTATTGCAGTTTTACAAATGTATGTCCATATCTTGGGTTTGTATCGCTGGGGGATCCACCCTCCATGCTTGCTAATACTGAGGATCTATTCGGGAATATAGCACTACACATTCATTACATTTCAGGAGATACCCCCTGATAAAGGGCCAGTCCCGAAATGCATTGAGATATCTTATCATTTAAGAACATGTATATTATAATGTGATGGGTTAACACTACTAAAATTGACCATTTGAATATTAATAAATAAAAACAAGTATTGATTACATTGATGACGTTTTGTGGTATGCATGGGGAGATTGAGTGATTCCACCAGAATAGCAGGATGTTGAGTCAGTGCTGAAGCTTGAACCTGGTTCTTCATTTCCAAAGTCGGCAGCTCTGTCCATTACGCTACATCCTCTTATTAGCAATGTTTCTAATAAAAGTGCTTTGTACTAGGGAAACACTGTTGAGTATGGATATTGAAACAATCTAGAGGCTGTTCTGTTTTGAGTCAGGAATTGAAATGATTTAGTGAATGTATCATTTTCAAACTGTCAATGTCCAGCTGAAGGTGTGTGAATGTCAGTGCTTAATTTGTGCCGGTGTTTTCCGGTGCTGAGCACCAGCACTAAATTGGTTTCCGGTGCTCGGCACTGGCACCTAATTGTCAACACCAGACTTAGGGCAGTCTGCCACAAGGTGGCGCTGCTCATGTAATTTAGAGATGAGCACTATAACCGTTGTTTAGGAAAATAATATACATTAAAAATATTACTAATAGCTCCCTCCCCAGTCATTCCTTTAGCATTGGGGACCTGAAATAATCTGAAATGTAACAATTACATGCAAGAGAGATGGTTAGTAGTTGTTTTGGCAGCGATGACAAGGGCGATGGGTGGTGCAAACTGCAGTGGCCTCCTGGTCAGTGACTGGCACTTAATTTTTTACAAATTAGGCACTTGTGAATATTGTTTTTTATTAAGAACTTTTTATTGAATTGTTTGTAGTGTTATATCACTTATAATGTGATGTACTTTAACTGTTCTCGTTTTATCATTTATTTCTGACTACACTTATTTAAATGTAAAATATAATGTAACAATGTGATGATTTTATGGTTTGTCTTGTTATGAACTGAATAAAGGCTTTGATGATGACAATGATATTTTTTCATTTTTATTAATGTGTTCATGTTTTTTTTATCATAGAGATAATTGTTTCCTTTGTTTTGGTGGTGAATCCTGTTTGCTGGTGCAGCTTTGGCAAGTCTGTGGTTTGTGGAGTTGTGGTTGGTAAGCAATTGATTTTGTAATCTTTTCATCGAATGTTTATCCTTGGCCTGTTTGCATTTCTTTAACTGCTATACTAATGTTTGAATATTTAGCTTTTTGTGTGATTGTCTTTCAAAGTAACATATTGATATGTGCACATTCTATACTGCTTTGTGATATGTGTAATATGTTTATTTCCTTTCCACCAACTCTTTTGTGGTGCTTGCTGTGTCTGAGCGGAGTAGGCACAGTGGATCCTTGGTCTTGCTGTCTTAGGCAAGTGAGTGGTATCGCTATTGAATATATAGGTCTTTGTGTGCTTTGTATTGATTGACTTTTCCTTCCAGATTAATATATACCAGTAGTTTGGATTTGTATTATAAAACTAAAGTTTGTGTATTATTTATTTTACACAGTATTGGTAATCATTGATTTATTTTTTGTGTTACTTTTATTAGTAAGGATTATGGCCTACTGCAGGTTGACGGCTCAGCAGGTTGTTGATATTGCAGGTGTTTTATCTGCAACAGAACTATGCTTGGGACATTGGAACATCAATATGTAGAGATTGAGTCATCATACCATTTCAGTATCCATAGGCGCAAGACTGATTGGCTATAGTCCCTCACTTTTCCTCCCAACCACACTAGACAAACGAGGGCATTGGCACCCCCAGAACACAACACTCTCGTCCCTCTCAGGGATAACGGTAAGAGGTCACACATTTTTGGTCTCTCATTCATATTTATCAACAAAAAGATAACCAAGAGAAAAAAATGAAGTTCTGAATATCTATTCAAACTATTGTGCTCTGAAAAGTAGTATACGTGCCACAATTAGAAAACAAATGCGTAATAAAAATACTATTAGCATGGTTAATAATCCATATACCATAAAAAGTTCTGTCATCTTCTAATACAAAGTAATCTAGTCCACCTCCCCTGTGAGTGAAGTTAATTGATTACATGCATGATTAAATATATATCTCTAGGAATATCAGCAGATCTTGTACCTTGGCATACACAGATGAATGCTCTGCATCGACCTAATTATGTCGAGACTAGACTACTGCAATAGTCTATATCTGAATATGCAGGAGCTCTATATGCAAAACTACAAATGTTGCAGAATGAAGCAGCCAGACTGCTTACTGGAATCCCAAAATTTGCACCGATCTCTAGTGCAATAAAAAACTCCACTGGCTGCAGTTAGAAAACGGGTACATTTTAAAGCCCTCTGTCTCAGCTGCTTTCTTGGGTTATGTCTAGGTGCAAGTGTCTGGCCAGCAGGAGTAACAAGGGATATTTTTGCTTAACCTTGTCAGTGGAGTTCAGACAATATCGCAGAAAAAGAACAGAATGTGAAAACATATGCAGGCTCTGTGCAAAAGTACAATGTGCAACAAAAGCAAGCATGTTAATATAGTAACCTGTGCAAAGGAAAAGCGACCCACAATGAGCATAGTTAGGCTAATTTAGGGAAAACCACAATGGGACAATTAAAAGATCCATGACATTAGTTTGATTTTCAAATCTTCCTCTGACCATGCTTCTGAGAATTACTCTGTATTTGATACAGAGGACTTAGATCAAAATTCTGTCCGAGAGGACTCATTTGATGATGAAGCCACTATCAGGATAGGATGGTGGAGGAAGTGCCTCAATTGGAGGAAGACACTGATATGTCAATAGTGCAGCAAGAGGCTCCTGGATTACGCGCTTGGCTGAAAGGCTTCCCTTCAGTAACGGCCGTCAATGATCAGGAGTAGTGAGGCAGGGAGTGAGGGGGGCAAGGGGATTATAAAAAAAAAAGAAAAAAAACATATCTTACAGCTGCGTCTCTCCTCGGGAATGAAACAGGAAGCAGTCAGCCAGGTTCCCCTGACCAATCACAACACTGCAATGCAGCATTGGGTTTGGTAAGCACTCAGACTCTCCTGACCAATCACACCGCTGCAATGCAGCATTGTGATTGGTCTGAGCGCCATGCTTCACTTTGGAAATCTGAACTCTGGGTTGCCCCCAACATGGTGCCCCCAGCATTGCCTGCCTTTAGTGGCATCACAGGGTGTAGAGTCAATACTGAAAACTTTTTGCCTATAAATTTCTGTTAGTTGTTTATGGACGATGTATTTTTGGATGAGATTGTTGCCCAGACTAATTTTTCTGCTGAACAGTATTTGAAAGACAACAGTGCAATACTTAAGCTCCCCTCTAGAGCTAGCCTGTGGACTCCCACAAATCTGGATGAGGTGAAGAATTTCTTGAGATTTAAATATGTTAATGGAATCGATAAGGGAGCCATCACTGTCCTCACATTGTTCCCTTTTATTCCTTTGATTACAACTGCTATATTTCCTGCAACCATGAGTCATGATTGGGATTAGCTTCTGCAAATGAAGAGTCCTTTGTACTGCCCTGAGTGTTGTTCTTATCCTGGGCTATGTGTACCTGGGATTTTTTCATCGTACTAAGTACGAGAGCAACCACAAGAGTAAAAGTGGACTGACTGGTCTCTAGAGTTTTACATTTTTTGTTCAGTTTCACAGTTGGAGGTTTTTTGATGTATTTAGTTAGACCTGTTGCGTTTGTAGTCATAGTTGGTTTTTCACCTCTTTGGTTTGTGTTTTCTTGTTTGATGGCAGTGCATGTAGACTGGTGCTTGGCTAGTGGTGTCTTGAACAGGTTCTTGGCTGCCTGTGTGTGTAGACTGGCACTTGGCTGGAGGTGTGCGTGGATTGGCAGTTGGCTGGCGGTGTTGCTGAATTTGCGCTTGGCTGGCAGTGTGGATGGCCAGGTTCTTGGCTGCCTGTGTGTGTAGACTGGTGCTTGGCTGGAAGTGTGGTGAATTGGCAGTTGGCTGGCGGTGTTGCTGAATTGACGCTAGGCTGGCGGTGTGATGGTCAGGCGCTTGGCTGGTTGTATGTATAGACTGGTGCTTGGCTAGCGGCGTGTGTGGATTGATTTTTGGCTGATGGTGAGTGAAGACTCATGCTTGCCTGGTGGTGTATGTAGACTGACGCTTGGCTGGTTGTGTATGTGAGCTTGCACTTGGCATCCAGTATCCGTGTGCTGTGACCAGCAGAATGTCACTAGACACACAAATCACCACTGAAACACCGATTAACTAATTTCATCCACTTCCAGGCGGTGTGATTGTTGTGTCTGAACTTGCATCTGTAGGTGGTGTTTGTGGACTGGCAGTGTGTTGGTGGCTGGTGGCCAGTATGTGTGTTGACTTGCTTCAGATGTGCTCGTAAGTTTTGTTTATGTTTGGTTGTTTGGTGATGTGATTGGTGTGTTAGGGCTGTTGGCATATTAGAGTGATGGGCCCTGTTTGTAATTGTAGTATTGTGTAGGGGATGCAGCTGGCATTGTGAATGGTTTTCTGTCTCTGACTCATGAAATGCATGTGAATGGACTGTAAAGAGGTTGGTGTCTTGACATGGCTTTACGTCTCATAAACTAAGTCATTAGTTCTTTATTTTGATGTTAAAATTATAAAAAATTACTTTAACAGATTTTATTTAGTAATGTCTTTGGTGCAAAAAGTTTTTCAATTAACCATGCACTTGCTCTCATGCCAAACCCAACCAGTATTCCTGTGATTGACTGGGGATGGCTGAGGTGTGCAATCATGTTTTGGTCATTTCTACTTTTTACTGTCAGTGCACACTCTCGCTGTAGTGAACACATTCTGCCCTTACATCATTTTGGAAACTGGTCACAAATGGAATAATATGTGGTGGTTTAATGTGGATCCCAGAAGGCTAACTTACCCAGAACTCCTTGTAAATTTGATTATTTGTCAAAAACATATTTTCTCCTCAGGTTTCTGTGTGGGAAAGTTGTGGGATGACTGGGGTGGCACACATTTCTTAATGTATGGTGTTCACCCAGGTCTCCCGAAAACAGTGCCAACTCACCTGTGTGGGAGAGCCAACTGCCCACGAGAGGGAAGGGGCCAATATGTATTGTGAATTATCTATTACAAAAAAACCTGGTTTTGCAAGTGGGATACCAGTTCCTTTTATCCCCAGTTGGTGGCCTTGAGGAAAACAAATGAAACACAGGCATTTCTGAAAACTACAAACTCGGGAGAGTCCAGGGACATGTAGGTTCATGGATATCACAGATTTTTTTCTTTCCTAGAATAACCTGCAAAGACGTAACATAACATTGAATGAAACACTATTTTTTGTTTTTGCATTTCCGTTACTTAAATTACAGGAATGTGCAGGGATCCACAAAATTCCTTCCATACAGCATTCTCCCACAAAAGTTACATACCCTGGGAACAAGCACTGAAGACCTCTGGATGAGTGATTGTTCACGACAAAATAAAACAAATGTTTCTAATAAGATGTGAATACGGGTGGGAATAAAGTTTTGGAAAAAAAACTTAAGGGGTTGGATCTATGAACAATGGGTTGATAAAATAAGATGACACATAATTAAGTGACTTTGCACACTCCTACTCCCTATCTCAAGGTTCCTTCCCAAACAATCTAAAACTGAGTCAGATACCCCCCATAATTCATAAAACAATTGGCAAACCTGAATACCTGAAAATTTCAGATCCATCAGCGACCTACCCTGGCTTCAAAAAGCTGACCCAAAATAAGTACCCCCCAATCTGCCCCCCCCCCCCGGGGCGCAGAAAACCCACTAGAAATAAGGGAATCTTTTTTTATTAAAAACAATCCTGAGGCCTAGTGGGCTTTCTGCCCCCCGAAGGGGAGATAAGGGACTATTGCCCCAATATGCCTCCAGGGAGGGGCAGAAAGACTGGTAATTGTTTTTGGGGTGATGGCATTATCATTATCATTCTGCGCAGCCCCCACCCCAAAAACAATTACCAGTCTTTCTGCCCCTCCCTGGAGGCATATTGGGGCAATAGTCCCTTATCTCTCTTTCGGGGGGCAGAGAGCCCACTAGGCCTCAGGATTGTTTTTTTTTTTTAAACTCAGGTATGAGGTCAGCCCAGAATGGGCATGCCAATGCCCACATCACCTCCCCCCCCCCCGAAAATGCCACAGTGTTTCTGCCCCCCCGGAGGGCTGATGGGGGCAGTAGCCCCTGATTTACCCCGAGGGGCAGAAAGCCCAATAGGCTCCAGCGATTATGCTGGCTTTTTTATGTGTGGGGATGGGCGCTGGCCAGAATGGATATACCAATGCCACCACCACCAGCAAAATAACCAAAGTCATTCAGCCCCCCATGGGGGCATATCGGGGCAACCCTTCCCCTCCCACCCCCCCCCCCCCCCCCGATTTACCCCAGGGCTGCAGAAGGCCCATTAGGCACAGTCTTGTTTTTAGCAATGTGCCTACCTGAGGATTTTGGGCACTAGCACAGCTGGCACATAGGGAAACCTAGTAAACCTGTACATTTATTAAAACTAGACACCAAGGGAAATCCAGGATGGGGTGACTTGTGTGCCTCTTACCCAGAATCCCTTGCAAACATCAAACTTAGTTAAAAAAAAAACACTTTTTCCCACAATTCTGTGGTGGAAAATTCTGGGATCTGTGTGGATCCACAAAAGTGTACCTACCCCGCATTACCCAAAGTCTTCTGAGAATAATGGTACCTCACTTGTGTGGGTAGGCCTTGTGTCTGCGACAGGAAATGGCCCGAAATGCAACGTGGACACACCACATTTTCAAGGTGAAAACGGACCATTTTTTGCAAAGTGCCTAGCTGTAGATTTTGAACCCTAGCTCTGTCGGCACCAAGGTAAACCTATCAAACCTATACATTTTTGAAAACTAGATACCCACGGGAATACAGGATGGGGTGACTAATATGGCTCCCACAAGGTTCTGTTACCCAGAATCTCTTGCAAACCTCAACATTTGTCCAAAACAATACATGTTCCTCACATTACCGTGGTGGAAAGTTCTGGAATCTGTGTGGATCCCCAAAATTCCACAAAGGCTGCATTCCCCAAAGTCTTTCGAGATAAATGGTACCTCACTTGTGTGGGTGGGTCAAGTACCCCCGACAGGCAAGGGCCCAAAACCTATTGAGGCAACATCAAAATTACCTATCACAAAACAACCTGGTTTTGCAAGGGGGGGTCCCATGAGTTTTTGGCCCGGGCTCGGCGGCCATCTAGGGAAATCTACCAACCCCACCCATTTCTGAAACCTAGACACCCCGGGGAGTACAGCAAGGTATGGTTTGCGTCAGTCCCCCAATATTTGCAAACTTCAAATTTAGATGAAAAAATCACTTTTTTTCTAATTTCGTTCTGGGAACGTATTGGAATCTGCATGGATCCCAACCCTCAACATCTTGAACAAACTCTCCAACACCAATGACATCTCACCTTCGCAAGACCTGTGCGACTTGCTGGCCACTTCTACCGCAAGATCGCAGACATCCACAACAGCTTCAACGCTATGACAGGCCCGACAACCACTGATCCCTCCGCCCCCAAGACCACCATCCGCACCAACCTCCTGCTCTCCTGGACCAACATCAATGACGACGACACCATCAAGATCATGAACACCATCCACTCTGGATCTCTGTCAGACCCATGCCCATAACACATCTTTAACAAAACCAGCACAGCCATCGCACCTAATCTCCGGAAATTCATCAACATCACCTTCGAGACAGCAGCCTTCCCGGAGATCTGGAAGCACACCGAGATCAACACCTTACTCAAGAAACCCAAGGCAGACCCCAAGGACCTCAAGAACTTCCAGCCCATCTCCCTACTCCAGTTTCTGGCGAAGGTCATTGAGAAGACCGTCAAGAAACAATTGACCGACTACCTCAAAGAGAACAGCATCCTGGACCCTTCCCAGTCCGCGTTCCTCAGGAACCACAGCACCGAGACTGCCTTCATCGCCGCCACGGACGACATCAAGTCCCTGCTGTTCAATGGAGAAACAGTGGCCCTCATCCTCCTGGACTCGTCAGCCGCCTTCGACATGGCTTGCCACCACACACTACGAACACGCCTCCACGATACCGGGATCCAATAGAAGGCCCTGGACTGGACTGGACCACCTCCTTCCTCTCTGGCAGAACACAGAGCATCCACCTTCCCCCCTTCCGCTCCAAAGCCACAGAGATCATCGGCAGCGTACCCCAGGGCTCATCCCTCAGCCCAACCCTGTTTAACATCTACATGGACCTCTCGCCCACGTTGCCCGACTGCACGACCTCAACATCTTCTCCTACGCTGATGGCACCCTGCTGATCCTCTCCCTTACCAAGGACTCCCACACCGCCAACACCAACCTCCATGAAGGAATGAAGGCCGTTGCTGAATGGATGAGGAACAACTGACTGAAGCTGAACTCAGACAAGATGGAGGTCCTCATCCTCGGATCCACTCCCTCAGCCTGGGACGACTCCGACCGCACTGGGAACAGCTCCAACACCCACCGACCACACACGCAACCTAGGGGTCATCCTCAACTCTACCCTCTCCATGACTAAGCAGGTCAACGCCGTCTCCTCTTCCTGCTTCAACACCCTCCGCATGCTCCGCAAGATCTACAAATAGATACCCACCGAAACGAGAAAAACTGTCACCCAGGCCCTCGTCAGCAGCAGGTTAGACTACAGAAACGCCCTCTACACAGGAGACATGGCCAAACTCCTGAGATGGCTTCAACATATCCAGAATGCCTCTGCACGTCTGATTCCCAACATCCGCCGCTGCAGTCAAATCACATCCCACCTAAGAGACCTGCACTGGCTCTCCATCAATTAGAGGATAACCTTCAAGCTCCTCACCCACGCACACAAATCAAATCAAATCAAGGAGCATTTATTTAGTGCACACATCACCCGAAGGTCTCATGGCCCAGGCGGTCAACTCTTTGATTTTCACCATAAAAGAGACAGGGCTAATGGTCAAATAGAGATGTTTTTAGATTCTGGCGGAAATGGTTATGGTCAGGGTTAGTACGTAGATAAAAAGGAAGTTTGTTCCTCAGAGTGGGGGCAAGAAAAGTAAAGCCTGACCACTGTTTCCGACAGTACGTACTTTAAGTTGAGTGAGGAGGGATTTATTACCGGATCTTAAGGGCCGGCTTGGCTGGTACCAGCTGAGTTTTTTTTCCAGTAGCCTGGACCCCTGCCCAACATGTTTTTATGCGTTAGGCACAAGATATTAAAACATGTTCTCTTCTTCACAGGTAACCAGTGAAGATGTATTTTGCAAGACCTGAAGTCTAGCAAGGAGGTCTACATTTATTTCTGACAGCAGGACATTGCCATAGTCCATACGGCTTTACAATCGGTCCCTGTAACAGTGGCTTCCTTGCTTCTAGAGGTATCCACTTAATAACTTTGCGCAGATTGCGCACAATGCAAAAACAGGAACCAATTACGTTGTTGACGGGTTTTTTAATTGATAATTGGTTATCAATATGAATACCTAAATTCCTTACTGTCTGTTTTGGACATGGGCAAGGACCCAGATTTGGGGGCCACCAATCATCTGACCAATGCTCATGAGCTTTACCAAAAAGTACAATCTCTGTCTTACTTCCTTTCAATTGCAGGTGGTTAATATTCATCTATTTATTTATGTGAGACATACAGTTCTTAAAACAGGACTTTGTCTCCATAAGGTCAGGACCAGGAGTGACCAGAATCTGCGTGTCATCGGCATATGACACTACGTCAAAGCTGTATGTTCTGATCACTGTGGCTAAAGGGGTCATATAAAGATTGAATAGCGTAGGGCTCTAATTTGAGCCCTGTGTCACACCCATCTTAACAGGCCTACTACGAGAAACGAAATCACCAATCTGTACTGCTGTGACTCAATCAGTTAAATACCTTTTGAGCCACTTCAGGGCCTAACCCCTGACACCAATATCCCAGAGCCGTTGTTCTAAAATGCTGTGGGATATGGTGTAAAAAGCTGCTGATAGGTCCAGCAGATTGACTGCCCTCTATCCAATGCAAGTCGGATGTTGTCAGTGACTTCTACCAGTGCTGTTTAAGTGCTATGTGCAGCTCTGAAACCGGACTGTGAGGGATCTAGTAAGCCATGATTCTCGAGAAGGTCTACGAGGTGCCTGTTAACCAGTGACTTGAGTACCTTCTCGAAATATGGAAGCAGCGAGATTGGGCGATAGTTGGTTAAGAATTTTGGGTCTGCAGTGTTTTTTTTTTAGAATTGGTCCGACTCTGGCTACTTTCCAGATTTTTGGGACCACTGATGTTGTGAATGACCAATTAAAGAGAGTTTTAATATTGTCTAGAAGCACCGGAAGAATTTTAGACAGGAAACGAGGTGACACAGGATCAATTGGTGAGCCTGATTTAATTTTTTCCAAGGCCTTGGCCACTTCCCCAATGTTGTATTGGAAGAATTCCTCTAAGGGGGGGGATGGTCAGCAGCAGAGGTAAGATATTTTTCCTGAGTATTTGGGTATTCTTGCAAAGTCAAGGAACGGTGAATAGTGATAATTTTTTCTTAAAAATATTCGGAAAGAGAATCCGCCCAGTTCTGTGAGACAGGGACATCTGGCTGACCAGGGGGCATAGTGAATTCCTTTAGGATGCTATAGAGTTCTTGGAGTTTGCCGCTTTTTCAATTCGGTTTAGGAGGATTTTTTTTTTGCTAAGCCTGATATTATCCATATACCTACGAAGGATATTTTTGTAGTTCTCACGGTCGCTTTGGGCTTTGTTTTTTCTCTCTTTATCCTCAGCGGTCCTACAGGAGGCCTTTAAAGTTGTTAGTTGCTCTGTGAACCAAGGGGCATTTCTAGATTTTATTTTAATCTTGGTAAGGGGAGCGATCTGAATTAATGTGGTAGTTATTTCTCCTTCAAAGTGGAGGCTGCCTGATCAATATTCTCCTCTTGACATAGTGGATGGAGGTTAGAATTAACTGAGAAGGAGGAAGGGGTGACACCATAGCACCGGACCAGCGTACCTCAACAGACGACTCAGCTTCTACACCCCCACCTGCCAGCTCCGCTTCGCCGCCCTCGCCCTCGCCGCAGTTACGAAGAGCGACCTCCGGTGGCATATCGTTCTCCCACCTCGCCGCCAAGACCTGGAACACCCTCCCCATCCACCTACGGCAGACCCAAAACCTGCTGACCTTCGAAAGTCTTCTCAAGACCTCGCCTTTCGAGCAGTAGCAGCAATCCCCACTCCCCAGCAGGTTGAGACCCTCATGGGTAAGTAGTGCGCTCTACAAATGATATGATTGATTGATTGTAACGAAGACATATAGCTATTTTTAAAACTATCATCACTAGAAGACTTAAAAATCATACTATACCTCACGAAAATAATGCAGTTATTGATGGACATGTTCTGAAACTGAACTAGTCAAAAACAAAATTTCTCCCCACTGCCCTCAAATCCACTTCCAAAATTGATCCTACTCTACGCCTTATTTGAGCTGAGTACAGCTCACAACAACAAGGTCAAATTAGTTCTTTTTACAGCCAACGCCACACTGTTTCATTGTGTTTGCTTGTGCTGACAAAGACAATCTGATAACTTCCATCTTCAACATCTTAAGGAAATTAAAAACTTCTCTCCTAAAATCAGCTAAGATTAGCAGTCCACCTCTTGATCATCTAAAAAGTTGACACAGGCAATGCCATCCTAGCAGGAATTCCCAGATCAACATATGTTCCTTCTTAAAAAAGGTCTGTTTGTTATGGGTCTTCTTGCAAAAAGAGTCCAGATGCACCAACCAGTCGATGCTAAGAGTTTACATTTTAAATGCAATGCCATTCTAAACTGATTAACAAAGTTAGACCATTTGTTGTGCAAGCTAATCAGAAAAACAAACGCAAAAAAGTAAATCAAATGTATGGATTGAAATTTTCGTGGTGATCTCATTCGGTACCTTTGAGATTTAGTATTGCCATCTTTTTCTGCAGTTTTTGGACTGTTATAACCGGATTGCAATAATGGTTTTAAACCCCCAAAGACGACAAGAATTTGTCTGCCAAAAGTTAAAGTTTATAGTAATTCATGTAGTTATGTAGTTATGTGAGATCTTGGGAACTGGTGGCCTGTAAATCAGCATGAAATTCTATGTAACTATATTCAATAAATTACTAATAAGAAGGACTTCTCTTTCAGAATTCAGTAGTTGAAGAAGGGCTTCGATTTCCCATGGGTTATGCATGATAATTATGACACTGCTTCATTTTTGTTCAACTTATCCTTTGTAAGGATTACATCCCAGAAAGAACCCCTGACTTCAGTGAGCCAGCTTTCTGTTAAAATTGCAGGTCAAGTCTATGAAGACTCATATCGTTATTCATTGCTAAGTGTGCATTACACAACATGACATTCATGCGAGTGTTTCAATAAGTTTTTAAATAGACATTAGAAGACACTTTTGCTTACAAATGAATTAAGTAGTAATGATTATTGAAACTTAGGGCAGAAAGGATGCTGGTTAATGTTGTTCTGATTTGGGAGAAAAGACAGTATGAACTCTGTGATGTAAGGTCTATGTCAGATCCCACCTTTTCCGCACGCCTGGACAGCATGGATGGTGGCTGTTGGAATCCAGGAGCAGAAAGGAACAGGAAAGCTTGACCTTGATGCACTTATGGCAAACCTACTGTGCAGCCAGGATGGAAGATATAATAGGTAGTGGACAGGTGTTTAGGGGTGTCTAAACTTGATTAGTTCCCTGCCATCATAGACGGCATGCATTCATGGCTGACATTGATGATAACTTGTCTTGGTGGTGCTACTCAATTTCTTCCAGAGGTTATTGAGTTTTGAAGCAATTTCCTCCCTGTTCCATTCTTTCATGTTGCCATTTTGCCTAACTGACTTGTATTCAGAGATGCTTGGACTACTGGAATCTTAGTAGGTAAGTTGTGCATTTCGTGCCCCAAGGGCAGATGGTAAGTATGCTGCACTGAAGATCTTCTCATCTACACCATACCTATCTTATATGGGTTGAGGTATGCTGACATACTATCCTGGAATAGATCACAACTCAAAATACAATTGTTAAGTGACAATTCCTTCTAGGGGAATGCACCATTACATCTCAAAGGGGTATTTATCACTCAACATCAGTGTCAATGAATCGACTCGCAATTCATCTGTATAAACTCAAAGATGTTTTTGCACTTTCAAGTGTGTGCTGTGGAGTTCCACACCCTTCGTTATAAGACCCGATAAGAACTTTATAAAGTTAGGAAATAAATCTGAAAACCCTCCTTCTACACTAACCATCAACACTCAATTCTAATTTTTTGTCAAATGCCAAAGCCTGATTATGGTTTATTGGACTAAAACCAGGGCTTTTCCTTTTAGAAAATTCACAATAACTCCACTATCCCACACCCCCATCTATGAAGTAATCCTTAGGCATCAGACATTCAACCAGTGTATATGATTGCCACCCAACAAACTACATGGACCTAATAGCATGGCTTTTATTTTTGCAACCCGTCTTTGGCAGCCTGAGGTTGCATTATATAGTGTGAAGTGTCTTACAATAACCAATAACAAATAAATCAATGCATTGATGAATTAGGTAATCTATAAATCAATAAATACACATATTAACAAATGGCAGCATTTCAGAAACCTAGACTAGTAAAAGATATTTATGTCCTTGGTCCATTAGGTAAACTCCTACAGATCACATCACCTGTATTGAACTGTTGTGCAAATTATTAGACATGTTATGTGTGTTTGAAGAGTGTGCTCTCACCCGGGAGGTTATCCTGGCATTGTATGCAAGACCTAGCCTTACCTTTATTAGAAATGTCACGTCTTTAGCATTTTTGTGCAACTCAAGAAGTAAGAGGAAGGCTTTAATATGTAGTGTAAAGTTGTTCCACACATTAGGAGCAATGTAGGACACAGCTCGACTGCTGGATCTTGTTTTCCTTATGCGTGGGATGTGTAAAAGTTGGAGTCCTGATGAGCAGAGGGATCTGGATAGCTTATGAAAGGAGGTGCCACTATTGAGGTAGGCTGGGCAAGTGTTGTGCAGTGCTTTGAAGGTTTGAGGAGTTTGAATTGTGCCTGCTTGTGTTTAGGGAGCCAGTGGGGCTTATGTAGGTGCAGGCCGGTATATGTGCTGCGTGGGAGGATGAGATTAATAATGGATGCCAAGATCTGAATTGTTTTCAGTTGTCTAGTGAGTTAATTGCAGATCCCATCACAGAGCGAGTTCCTATAGTCCAGCCTGCTTGTGGCTAAGGTGTTTGTTACCATTTTGCGGGTGCCACTCAATAGCCACTTGAAGATTCTCCTCAGCATCTTCATGGTGGGGAAGCAGGATTGTCTTGGGTTGTCGTGTCATGTTTGCTGTTGATTATTTCCTAAGGCTCTGGGTGTGGGTTTCGGATTTGGGTATTGGTCCTAGTTCAGCTTGCCACCAGATGGAGTCCCACAGTGTTCTCCCCAGAGATTACAACTCTATTTTGTCTGGTTTTGAATTTGAGACAGTTGGTGGTCTATTTTAGATCCATGTTTCCATCACAAACGTTACGTAAAAGGATGGCAAATCTTTTCCCACCTATTTACTTTCCAAAGCTAAGCTTGTTTAGTGCTGGAAAATAAATCACCTCAAATTAGCACTCATCAGCGCTGCTCTGCATTGCTTAGCACAACGGGGTGTACCAGGGAGGTTGCATGGTAATTGCCATGCAACCACCCAAGGTTTCTGATGCTAAGCCCTATTTAGTTAAAAAGGTAGACGGGTTAGCATCAGCCCCTTTCAAATAGACGCTTTAAAGGAGAAATGCTTTAATTTCTCCTTTCTTTTCTGACTTTTATGTGTGGAGCACTGTACAGCACACATACAGAAATCATGCTGTTTGGAAAATGTAATTAATTTTCCCCAATTCAGTGGTGGCCTTCTAATTCAGCCCCTCGTCCCAATACAGTGGATATGGTAAGAAACTTAGGAGTTTTATTCCATGTTATCTTTCCACGAGCAAGCACTTGAGGTGGCGGGTACCTGCTTCCAAGCGATAAAAAGTCTGGGAAAGTTTTTTGATCTCCTTCCATTACCCGCTAGGAAAACGGTTACAGCTGCCTTAATTATATCTCATATGGACTATTGCAATAGTTTGTATGCAGGAACAAAAAAGACGGTTCTGAAATGGGTACAGACTGTCCAGAATGGTGCCGCAAGGTTTGTCCTGAAATTGCCAAAAGGGTCCCCTTCAGCAGCAGCACTGAGATCTCTTCACTGGCTACCTATTCATAAGAGGATTCTCTTCAAAATCCTGATGATTACTTATAGGGCCACAAGAGTCATTTTTCAGAATAGGTAAGATGGTGTCTGTGGCGGATGCATGAGCGGACCTCTCCTGCTGGACCCTGTGTGGTAAAACGTCATAGGGAGAGGAGAGTCGACTTTCGTTGCAGTTTATTCATATCATTCGGAGATTATCCCGGTTCGGTCTTACTTGGTGCCCTGAGAGCCGTCTTTGTACTCACCGTGGACTTTTGAGTGTTGCTTTCCGTTGCTGCTTTGGTGCAGCCTCTGAACCTTTGCCTATGCCTTTGCTGAGACGCCGATGCTGGATCTGCTGGTGTTCCTGTCTACAGCCGAAGGGCGGTTGAGGAGTCGACGCGGCCGGTAGGCGTCACTGTTGGAAGGTATACAGCGTATATGGCGGGCAATCAATCTCAGTGAGAGCAGCGAAATCCTGGAATACTTTACCTCTCCATTTAAAAACTGCCCCGACTCTTGGTTCTTTTAAGAAGGGTCTTAAAACCCATCTTTTTAATATCATAGTTTAAACCTTCTTATCCTCCGTACTCCTTGGTATTTACGCCCCCCTAGTCCGCTCTGCCTTCAACGCGCCAGGATACTATTTTTTTAGTAATAGAGCGCGATATAAAAGCCTTTAATAATAATAATAATATATGGGAGCCGCTACCGTATATTGCCGGAAAGGTCAGGTTTATGCCTGCAATACCCCCAAAAGGCGCCTGCGGGAAGCCCCGCGCCCAGGAGGAGGGAGGCGCAGAGATGGCAGAGAGCTTCGTAGAGGACCCACAGGTGAGGGGGGAAAATGCTCCGACTAGTAATCTGGCTTCAAACAAGCTGGTGGAGTCTAAACAAAATACCTGCTCTTTTCTCCGCTTCTAAAGATAGAGATAAAAAGAAAGTCAAAACAGTTGAACTTGCAATGGAGGGTGCAGAGACTGCAATTAGAAAAGAAGGCTTACCCTGTAACGCTAGTGGTGTCACTGTGGATGACTCAGTTAATACAGTCAATACAGATAAGGATAATATGGATAACGTGGGCAATATGGATCACTTGCCATTGGCCTCAGCAACTATTGTAACTACTGTTCTGGAAAGTGGTTTGGGCAATACTGTGGGGGGTCGTGCAGGACCCTCTTTAGATGCTGGTAGAAGCCTGGAGGTGACTGGCGAAAGGACCATTCCCAGTAGCCCGACAAGGGAGGGCCAAGGGCAAGGTGCGCAAGGACCTGAAGCAGACTCAGGTGATTATTTCTCCTTTCTAAACAATCTATGTTGTTCTGTGAGGATTTGGCAGTGCAATACTCTGCTCAGCTTAGTATGGTGGACGGTAGTGATCATAGCAGCTTAGTTCTGGAAGAATGTGAAGAACAAGAGGACGGTCGCTCTCATACCGTGAGGAAACTTGATTTTCATGTAACCAAAGATTCTTTGACAAAATCTTTGTGTAAAGGGGATCAAGGGGTAGCGGAGGGGGAAGAAATGTCTTTATCCCATCGGGATGAGACTCGAGAGGAGAGCCAACGAGTTCAAAATTCCTGTTGCAAACTGCACAATTCAGTTAGACGGCTGGTTAAATCGCATCCTGACTTTTTGTTTAGGTTCAATGAAGCAGAATCCTGAATATCCATCTTAGAGGATAAACTTGCACAACATAAGACTGCTACTGAATTGATTCAGGCTACCAAGGAAGATACTTTATGGAAATTAACGGACATTGAAAACCGGGCACATAGAAACAATCTGAGGGTCCTTCAGATTCCTGAGGGGAAGGAGGGTCAAGATCCACGGGGGTTTATTATTGATTTGTTCAAAAAAGCTTTCCCCGATCTGACCAGGTGGGCTTGGGAACGAGAAGTTGAGCGTGAACATAGGTTCCCATTTAATATCCGCTTGAGACCTGGTCAGGACCTTAAACCTAGAGCCTTTTTGGCATCTTTCAATAGCTTTCTAGCGCGAGAAGAAGTGTTCACACTAGCATGACCAGATAAGAAAAGAAGCGGGGGATGATGTTGAGTTTTTTATTCGTCCAAATCTGTATCAACGCTCTGTGGAGCTTTTTATTGAAAACATTTTCCCCATTTGTCCCCCCTTGGTACAAGGCATGTACTATCAGTTACATTTTTACATTCATATATAATTCAAAATACAGAGAAAAACCAAACAGTAGCACTGATAAAACAAAATACGATAAAAAAAACAAGCAAAAGGATGCAACCAGGATCAATATTACATATAGTAACCTCTAACTCGACATCTCTATTTCTGGGGTAACCTCAGATTCTTGTTCCCTCCAGTTCGTCACCGGGCCCCAAATTTTTAATCCTAACTTTTTTCCTCTTCTCCCTTTCCTGGCGTACATTGCCTTTTCTAAGCTGTAAGCTGACAAGAGTCTACCTAACCATTCCTGATAAGCTGGAGGTGTTTTATCCAGCCATGCCGATGCAATTGTTAACCGTAATATCGCCATAGCAACAAACAAGAAGTAGCTATAGTCCAATTGGAATCCTGCATCTGACACACCAAAGATAATAATTTGGGGTGTGAGTTTAATTTCTATTCCTAGGGATCTTTTAAGAAATGTCTCAATTTCTTCCCGAATCGTTTGTAAATGGGCGCAGGACGCAAACATGTGCACTATATCAGCTTGGTCTGTGCTGCACCTAGGACAAGTAACGCCTGTGTTTCCCCCCACTGTGCTATTCTTGCTGGGGTGTAATATAATGAGTAAAGGGTTTTAAAATGTTGCGCCTGGAGTGGGGCTGAGCAAAGAATGTCCTGCCCCCACTTTAGGGACAGTTGAAATGTTTCTTTAGGTATACCCAACTTAAGTGCCCATTTCTGTTCTTGTTTCTCCAGGTCAGCTACTTTAATTTTAATCAGTTCAGCATACAGATTTTTAATTGTACCCCCTATTCCTCCCTGTATCAGATCCATTACTGAATTTGCATTAAATCCGTTCGGGCCTCCTTTCTTCGCTGCCATAAAACTCCTAACTTGCAAAAAATGTTTCTGATCCAGATCATATTTTACTCGCATTTCAGAAAATTGCAACATTCCCTGAGTCCCAATTATATCTCCCAATGTACTTATCCCCCGCCTGCCCCAATCAGCGAACACCGTGTCTGAAAAACTTTCATGTGGAAGTGTCTCATTGTCTGTCACCCTGGTATACCTATTATATTTCCCTAATCCAAATCTTTTCGTGAAGGCCTTCCAGATATTCTAGACTGCCATACGGTCTTAAATGTTGTTCTTTTATAGTAGGAAGAATCAGTTTGTTTCAGGAATACATTCTCTGCTTCGCCATACAGAACCAGTGCGTAGATGGGAACCGTTCCCAACGGATCCTGTCCTTCCGCATCTGCCTCACCCATTAGTCCAGCCATATATTGCGGAGCGGCCGCCCAGTAATATAATTTAAGGTCCGGTACAGCCCACCCACCTCTCTCCCTAGGTAACTCCATGAATCTCAATGCCCTTCTTGTCTTTCCATGTGCCCATATAAACCTATTTATCATGTGCTCCCAGATCTTAAACCATTTTGCCTCAAATAACAGTGGAATCGCCCTAAAAATGTACAGAAATGTTGGCAAAAATACAATTTTACTAATATTTACCCGCCCCACAATTGACAGATGTAAATTATTTAATCTATCTAATTCTTTTTTAGTTTTAGCGATTATTGGTGCTATATTCAAATCCACCAAATATAGCACCAATGTAATTATAACCCCTAGATATGTACCTGCTACCACTACCCTTGGGTCAGTAGAGCCCGCCTTGGTATTTTGTATAATTTGAGTTTTAGAAGTGTTCAGGGCATAACCTGAAACCTGGCCAAACTGTATCGCCTCAGCCTCCACTTGCCTTATGGCTCCTGTGGGATCTGAGGTGACTATCGCCACATCATCTACATACGCCAGTACTTTGTAGTCCCCGTATGGGTCTTAATTGGGGGGATATTATTATTGGCTTCCATTTTACGTATATAGGGATCCATATATAGGGCAAACAGTAGCGGCGAGCACGGGCATCCCTGCCGTGTCCCCTGCCTAATTTGTAGTGGGAGAATGTATCCTGCATTGATCGGTACCCTAGCGGTTGGTGTTATGTATAAGACTTTCATTGCTGCAATAAAGCCCGGTCCATAACCAGCTCTTTCTAAAATAACCCATAAATAATCCCAGGAGACCCGATCGAATGCTTTCTCGGCATCTAGTAACATTGTTGCCATCGGGTCCCCTGGGATCTACATGGCGTCGTACAGGGTGATAACTGTCCTTGTATGGTGGGTTGTACCTCTCCCGGGTATAAACCCATGTTGATTAATACTAACCAGCTTCCCAATCATTTTAGCAAGCCTTAAAGCCAAGATTTTAGAGAATATCTTAGTATCCGCATTCATCAGGGTTATTGGGCTATATGACCCTGGTTCATCAGCTGGTTTACCTTTCTTTAAAATCACCACAATGTCTGCCCCAGCCCAGGATGCTGGTATCGATACCCCACTCTGAGCTTGTTGGATTATATCCAGAAGATCCTGCCTGAGTATTCCCCAAAATGTCTTAAAAAACTCTATAGGGAGATGATCGGGCCCCGCCGCTTTACCTGATGGGAGACTTAGCATGGCCAGCTCAACCTCCTCCATATCGCAAACTGTTTCTAAAGTCTCTGTGTCCTCTTCTGAGAGGGTCTCACCAGGTATACCACATAAGTAGTCGACTATTTTACTTGTATTTATAGGGTGCCCCCATCATATAATTTAATATAAAACTGCCTAAACACCTCCCTTATCGCCTCCGTTTCTTTGAGAGAATTCCCTGCAGAATCTTTAATCTCTCTGATGTCCCCTGTAGCAGCCTTCTGCCGTGCCCGAATTGCCAGTGTGCGCCCTACCGTCTCACTACATTCATAGCATCTTTGTCTATTTATAAGGTATATCTTAGCCGTCTTATCTGCGATGCTTTCATTTGCTTCCATTCTCGCTTTGGCCATTTTAATAAGAACTTGATCCAATGGGTCCCCTACCAATACGGCTCTAGCTTCTTCTACTGTCATTGTGAATTTTTCCAATTTCTTTTTCTCCTCCTTTTGTTTAAAGATGCTAAAACTTAGGGTTTCCCCCAGTGCAGCGGCTTTGAACACGTCCCAAACTACCCCTGTCTTCGCACACCCTCTGTTTATATCAAAAATGACTTAATCCACTGCGTCATGTGTTCGATATATTTATCATCCTTCAACAAAGCTCTTTCAAACGTCCATACTTTTTCTATTTTCTGCTTTATTGCTACTGACAAGGTTGAAATCAGGGGGTTATGATCTGAAAGGATCCGGGGCAGCCTCTGGATCTTAGTCCCTGGCAGCAAGGAATGAGATACAAAAAAATAATCCAAGCTTACACACAACCTGTGTGGAGCCGAATAATAAGTGAATCCTAGATCATCCGGTTTCAAATATGGCCATGCATCACTAAGTGAATTATCGTGTACAAGGCCAGTTAACGCGCGATAAACCCTCTTCTTTCTCCCAAAATACATATTTCTTCCATCCCTCCAGAGACCTCCAGCCCCATTTATATAAAAAATCCCCAGCCATAATAACCCTAGGGGGCCATGTAGCTAATTCAAGACCCAGGAACTCCATAACCTCTGGATCATCCTCTGTTGAGCCATAAACAGATACCAAAGTGACCCATTCCTCTCCAATCATACACTCCAGCAAGAGCCATCTCCCCCATTGATCCTCCAGTTTCCTTCTTATTACAATGTCAGTGCGCCTCGCCAAAATAGCTACACCTCTATTCCTAGTCCCCTGCTTTGAATAAGCCAGAAGATTGAATCCTAGCTGTTCTAATACCCCTGCGTTTGTCCCTTCTATATGGGTTTCTTGTAGAAACATGGAATCGGGCCTCATAGTCTTCAACAGTGTTGCCACCCGTTGCCTCTTCTGTCAATCATTTATTCCACAAACATTCCACGTGACTACTCGTGTTCCCATTTAATTTTAAATGATTGCCGTTTATATAAATCTCCATACACTGCATTTGTTGCATCCTGATTTTCCTTTATACTGAATTCCTTTACCTGACGTTGTGCCCCCGCCCATCCCAAGAACAATTTCTTTCGTAACCAGCTCCTGAATTTTACCCACTGTTGTGTCTTTTTCTGTATGTAACTGTTTAAATGTTAGGAAAAAATGAATAAACTGTGTGGCTTCAAAGTGTAGATATACGTAGTAGGTGGCTTAAGTGTGTTAACAGTGGGTCATCTTTCCCATGGTTAGAACTGTGTGTTTGGGAAGGGGGTTTATATTATTACAAAAACACATAAAGGGTTAAAAATGTGCTCATTAAATGTTTCTCGTCTTAATAATTGGGCAAAGCGACAGAGGGTGGCAGCGGAATTACTACATATGCAGCCCGATTTACCTTGTATTCAAGAGACCCATATACCCCGGGCTAAACGTAATATCTTAAAGGAGTAGGGGTTTTCATTAATTTCGGACTCCCAACAAACTAGTATGATCCGTGGTGTTGCTATCTTAGCTAAATCAAACTTATTTACTGTTGGACGTATTTTAACTGACAAACATGGTCGCTGGGCTATAAATGAATGTGGGCTTGGGGATGTAAGATTACGGTTTGTACTATCTATGGGTCTAACCTCGATGATTCAGAAAGCCTAGTGGAAATAGTGGAAATAAATATGGCTTTGGTTTCGTGGGAACAACCTTTGGTAATTTGTGGAGACATTAATATTAATTTGACTAATCAAGCGTTACATGAGGGCCCCCAAAAATATACAGGTCGGAAACCACGAGTTTTTAAAGCACTTTAT
Source organism: Lissotriton helveticus (assembly GCF_964261635.1). Lineage (NCBI taxonomy): Eukaryota > Metazoa > Chordata > Amphibia > Caudata > Salamandridae > Lissotriton > Lissotriton helveticus. Next base: position 60,073,874 of record NC_136059.1, read on the forward strand.
AATTTAGTGTGTGATCACGGCTTAGTGGATGTTTGGGGTCAGTTAAAGAAATCTGACTTGGGCTTTACGTTTTATTCTTACCCCCATAAAAAGTTTGTTAGATTGGATTATTTGTTTGCACCCCTTTCCTTGTTATCAGATGCTTCTATCCAACTGTATCCGAGGATTTCCTCTGATCATGCTCCTATTGTGTAGAACTAGGCATACCTATTCTGAAGACCCCATGCAATTCTTTTACATTTGACCGGAAGCATTGTCTAAATGATGTATTTAAAGAACATATGAATCACTGGATGAAAGATTTTTTTATAAATAATAGTTTGTCCGTTCTTATTACTACCATTTGGGACACCTTCAAGGGTTGTTTTCGGGGAGAAGTGCTTAATTTTGGTTTGCACCAGCAAAAGAAATTAAAATTAGAACTATAGGCCATATGTAGGTAGCTAAATACTGGTCGATAAATTCATTAACTTTCCCGTTACCGACCGGTATTTAGGCATTTGAGAAGTAGGAGGCTAAAAATAAGGATTCGGTAATTATGAATCAGTAAATACCGATTCATCATTACCTAATTCAAAATCACCAATTCGTAATTACCAATTCCTTATTTACCGAATCAGTAAATAAGAAACGTTAAAAACAAGATGAGAGATGTAGGTAAATTCGGTAATACCGAATTTCATGGAATTTGATATTTAAGAGTCCGTAATTAACACTGACTGAAAGCAGGTGGTAATCAGCTACAGTGTAAATAAGCAATCCCAAAATGCAACAGTGTGATCACTATGACGGCTTTCTATGTGATTGCAAGGCGGCTACATCTACAGGCAGCAGGAGTGAGGATCTGGTGACAGGAGGAGCGCATTTACAGACAGCGCATCACACTATTCCAACAGACTGAGGCTGAGATTAATGAAAGGTACAGTCTACACCTCCACATCATCCTGGACTTGATAGTGGACATGCACCCACTCCTGGAGCACCCAACACCAAGGGCGCTTGCCATACCGCCATATGTGCAGGTGCTCTGTAGCCTACATTTACTTGCATCTGGCAGTTACCAGGGGGTGATAGCTGCGGTAGGCGGGGTGTCTCAGAGTTGCCTGTTCCATTTCTTCAGAAAGTTCCTGGATGCCATGATGCAGAGAATGCATCACTACATTAGCTTCCCAAACACACAGGTGGAACTGCTGAACACCAAGACAGACTTTTACCAGATGGCACAGTTCCCGCATTTCATAGGGTGTATTGATGGCACACACATTCCAATCTGCCCACCTGCAGCCACTGAGTATATCTACAGGAACAGAATGTCCACCTACTCCATAAATGTGCAGGTAATCTGCAATGCTGGCAACATAATCGAGGCCAAATTTCCTAGGAGCACCCACGACTCATATATCTTCCAGAACAGTGGGATCTACACACGCCTGGCTGCGGGAGAATTTGGAGAAGGTAACCTGCTAGGTAAATCACTTTGACACACCCTTTTGCTTACTGCAGAGGAATGTGTATTGGTGCCTGTGACTAATGGCACTCTCTTTCTCACCTAGGCGATAAAGCATATGCCGTGCGGTCATTCATCCTCACTCCCTACATAAACCCATCAACCCCGAGTGAGAGACGATACAATGTGGCACACAAATCAACATGGAACATTGTTGAGAAAAGCAGGTTCTGCTGCCTCCACAAAAGTGGAGGGGCACGTAAGTACACACCCATCATCTGCTGTAAAATCATTGCAGCTTTTGCTATGCCGCACAACCTTGCCACAAAGAAAGGTACAGAAGTGGAACTAGCTGATTTTGAGGACCATGACGAGGAATTTGCACAGCCAGAGCCCAACGCAGCAGGAGTGGCACCAGCAACAGACTGGAGACAGAGACGGGCAGAGATCACACAAAACTATATTTAAGTAAGTAAGGAGACACAGCCAGTTGTTGAATGTAATGACGTAGTTTTATTATCTTGGCACTACGCCACAACACAAACGGCCAAAGTTGGCATTCCAATTTGTGATATCCATGGTAGGAAGTCATGGGTTAATTCACCCAATTCAGTTCTGATAGTGTGGGCTGCATCAGCGTCTGCGGCCACGCACAACAGTGCTGGATGTCATCATCTGACTGTCATTACTGGCTGTGCAACCAGTGCCAGGCCCATGCCGTCTGCTGCTCCTCCGGGTGTCTGTTACAGGGGGGTAATGCTGCTCCGACTGGTCGTGTCCTCGCTGTCCCCAACTTCCACAGCACCAGTAGTGTCAGAATGAGTCGTAAGCAGCACGTCTAGTGCAGTGGTAACCTTTAACATCCCCCTAGAGATATCAGTGCTGCAGTGCATCAGCCCCTCCTGCATGGCCACGGAAAAGTGGCAATTGATAAGCGGTTCACTGCCCTCGTATGGTGTTCCATTATCTGCCGCTCACTGCACCTTGTTACCCTGTCCTCGTCCATTTTGCTGCACAGCAGCATCACAGACTGGGACATGTCCCGCATGCCTGCAGCCATCTCCGTCATGCCCTCAGCCATTGAGCTAATGCCCTTATCAATGTTGGTCATGTTGTCATTGAGGTGCTTCATTTGTCACTGGACTGACTTAATTGCCTTGCAGGCGCTGCACCTTCACCATGTTTGCCTCCAGCCCTGCGAATACGCCATGGCCCTCATCCCGTAGAGGTGGACTGGATTCACGAGCCCGGCGGTGGCGTCTGGCACCTGTGTGTGCTCCCTCAGAAGTGGACAGCAAACCAGCATTGCTGCCATCCAGTGGCACAGTAGTCCCCCCCCCCCTCGTGTCTTCTGAGGACGAGTCAAACTACGGCAGTCTGGCAACAGCACGCCTCCTAGGTCTGACCACTGCAGGTGGAGTTGCTGCTGGCGAGGCTAGCAGTAGTGGTGAGGCTGGCTCTGGTGGCGAGGCTAGTTGTGGTGGCGAGCCTGGTTGTGGTGGCGAGGCTGGCTGTGGTGGTGTTGTATACCCTGCACTCGTACTGGCCTTCTCAGTTATGTCCTTCTAGGGTTCCCTTTCTCCCATGTCCTGAGCAGTCCTGCGGATGTCTCACCTGTGGACAGAAATGATACATTAGCTCAGTGTTCCTGCAGCCCTGCATTGCAATTATTAAAATTAATTTCTGCCTCACTATCTCATTGTCCTCTGCCTGATTATCGCTGATGTGTGTCACATGCCTTGTTGTTCAGTGCGATTCCTGTCATGATAGGGGTTTCAATGACTACATCTCCCATAATGCATTGCTGCTCTGAACAAAAACGTGTACTGGAGTGGAATTCACATAGCCTATTGGGGCTTTGGGATGGGGTATTAGGGGGTGCACAATGCTGTGCATGCTTCTTACTTTGTTTGGTAGCAGCTCTGGCAGAGTTGTCTGCATCCCCCAGTTCCACAGACACTTTCTGGCTCTATCGTGGATTTTACGAGCTGCTCAAGTTCTGTTAGGGCAGGTGTCATGTTCCTTCCTCCTCCTGTCTGGCTGGCTTGTTTTTTTTAGATCAGCCATCTTCATTTTGGTAATGCTCCTGACATCATACCACCGCTTCTTGAGCACTTCAATGTCTGCAGTGTGCAGCGTCACGTCTTGAGGAGCAGTGTGGTCTCCAAATATAGGTCAGAATAGAACTGCTGAAAGATGGAAAGTACCTGTTGTGGTTCATGCTGCATACGCCCGCTCTGATCCTTCAATGAGTGAATATTTCAGGTAGATTCTTTCATAAGCAGTCGTAAAGCCAGACGTCTGCCAATAGTTTCCCCATATTCGTGATTTTGCTGTTTAAATATTAGATATTTTCTAGCATTCTCCACATTCCAAAACCCCAGAATATTTGCCCGATGTTTAGCGACTGTGTTTTCTAATTCTAGGATATCATTCTCATGCGACGCAATCCCTACAGTCAGGGCACGTTCCGCCTCTCTCAAGGCCTCATAATGTCGATATAGGGCCATATGTAGGTAACTTTGAAATACCGATTCCTAAATACCGAATTTTACCGAATCAGTATTTAGGAATCAGAATTTCCGATGTACGTAAAAATTTGGTAAATTTGACCAATTCAGTAAAAATTGGTAAATATTTACAGATTCCACAATACCGATTGGTATATCCGATTTGGTAAATACCAAATTGGTAAATATTACCAAATCGGTAAATACCAAATCGGTAAATACCGAATCGGAAATTCAAAACAACAGCAATTGAGGAATCAGCCAATCCTGTGCAACCACCACCCCTCCCAACCAGGAAGTGGCCACACTAAGGAAGGTGCACAAAATCAGAACCATTTGTAGAGGCTGGGAGTGCAGAGGAGAGCAACAGAGCCACTGCCTGTATTTTATCTGCAAATCTTGCACCATGGCCAGCCAGGACACAGAAAGAGAAGGATGCGAAAGGAAGAGGAAAATGAAATTCAGTCAAAAGGAACTGCAGGTCCTTGTGGAGGAGGTAGTGAAACAGCACACAAAGTTGTTTGGAAAGCAGTCCCTGCAAGTTGCAGAGTCAGAAAAAATAAAAATCTGGCTTGGAATCCAGTCACAGGTCAATGCTATTGGAGTCCTGGGTGATTCCAACTTGCACCTGGAAAAGAGCTCTGACACCAGTTTATCATGACTGACAGACGCACTGTCTAATCTAGATATGGAACAGATCGTAACACAAAACACACACAAAGCAGGTCACATACTCGATGGGATTTTCACATCTAACAAGAATATTAGATTACTAGAAATCTTACCAGTGCCATAGTCTGACCATAAGATAATAATGTTTGCTATAAAAGCAGGAAAATCAATAATAGCAGCCGCACCACCCTACAAGCAAACTTTTTCTCCTAATTGGTCAAAAATAACCTGCCTATTATTGAGGACCATTTAACAAAGTCAATCCCGGAACTTGACAAAGACTGCAAAGTAGCCACAAACCAAATCTCAAGTTGGATCGACGCTGCCATAAAATTAGCAGTTTCCCCAAAAAATAATACATCAAGGAGGAAAATGCCTTCCCAGCCATGGTTCTCAAATGCGCAAAAATCGCAAAAACAAATCTGCAGGAAATAAAAAAAAATGGAGGCTGAACTATGAGACTGGGTCACGAGAGAACTGCAAACCTTCTCTGGCCATTTACAAGAAACTAATAACAGCAGAAAAAAGTAAATACTTCACTCCAAAAAAAAGAGGATGCAAAAGAATCGAGGAAATAACTCTTCTCCATAGTCAAAAAATTAACAAAAATTGACAACTCTGATTTAACAGAAATAAATTCAGAGTTTTGAAATAACCTGGGCCAATTTTTTGTAGACAAAGTTGGTAGGGTACAGGAGTCCTTCAAAAGGACAGTTAATCCTACTCTTAGACAACCCATCAGGAAACTGAATGATGGCCTCTCACTACCTATAAGTGGCCACTCATTCCACTTTCTTCCACCTTCCATCGAACAGATTCTTCAGGTAGTTAGGCTAACGAAATCCGGGGGCACATCTGATCCTTGTCCACCTAAGGTGATGCACCTGTTTGCCGAACTACTAAGTGAGCAGTAAGGGCTACTCTTCACTGAAATAATTAAAACCGTTCACTTCCCAGAGGCATGGAAAACAGCGTCAGTATTGCCGCTATTAAAGAAACCCACCCTAGACCCACAAGAGCCGGGCAATTATAGACCCATCGCAAGAATACCTTTTGCTGCTAAGGTTTTGCAGAAACTATTGAACAGGCAGCTGTCCCAATTTCTCAGGGAGGCACATGTCCTAGACCACTCACAATTTGGCTTCCGAGAAGGGCATGGAACGGAAACAGCCCTGCTGATGGCCACAGAGGAACTTAGAAGTATATTGGACGTCGGAGGAAGGGCTTTTATCGTATCTCTCGTGCCCGAGTCGGCTCGAACTCTGATAGCCTCCTATCTGTCCAACAGGACTTTCACGGTAGAGCGGGGAGAGGCAAAATCCAAATCTTTCAGCTCTCCATGCGGTGTACCCCAGAGGTCGTCGCTAAGTCCCACTCTATTTAACCAATATGTGGCACCCCTGGCGGAAATAATAAGGGACGGTGGCATCCTCCCAATCTCTTATGCTGGCGACACCAAATCGTGGTGTTAATTACAAACAATGTCAAAGAGACAGCTGACAGATTTAAGAAATGCATGGAACAAATTTTCCAATGGATGCAGGGTAATTGCCTTAAATTGAATGGGGACAAAAGTGAAGTCACGCTGCTGGGGACAGACATGCAAACTTGGTCCCAGGAATGGTAGCCTCACAGCCTGGGCCAGGGTCCATCCCCAGTTAATAAGGTTAAAAATCTAGGAATACTCCTGAACACTAAACTGACATACAAGGCACAAACTAACAAATTAGCCTCTTCTATCTGGTAGATTCTGAAAATGATCAGGAAACTTTTAGAGTTCGTCCCCCAGGAGTCGTGCAAAACAGTGGTAACCTCGCTGGCTCTATCTAGGCTCTACTTTGGAAACGCGCTATATGCTGGGATCCAGGTAAAGCAGCTGGCAACATTACAACGTCTATAAAATGCAGCAGCTATGCTGGTGTTGGACATTCCCAAGTATGAACCAATAGCTTATAGACTGAGAGCTCTACATTGGCTCCCAATAGGAAAAAGAGTAAAATTCAAATCCTTGTGTCTGCCATACAAAGCCCTCCATGGAATTGGTTGTCAGTTCCTGATAAATCATTTGAAATGGTATGAGCCATCTAGGACCTTGAGATCCAGTCATCAAAAATTGATTCAGGTGCCTGGATTTAAACAGGTCCGGTGGGGAGGGAGGAACTTTCTGCTAAACGCAGCTAGGACATGGAATATGTTCCCAACGACTATCAAAAACAGCCCTTCGCTACTGCCCTTTAGAAAAGAAATAAAAACCTGGCTTGTAAATATCTAACTGGAAGCTAGCTGGTCTGCTACGTCTACTCAGCGCCAAGACGCCCATGGGCAATCGCATGCTTTATAAATAACAAATCAAATCAAACCTATATATGCAGCAAGGAGGAAAGAGGGGGGAGAAAGTGTTTCTTTATTGGAGGGACTTGCACAGTTAGACCCTTTGGAGGTGGAGCAACTTGACACACCGATTACTATGGCAGAATTGGAAAATGCTGTGAATAGTTTAGCCTTAGGAAAAGTGGCAGGTCCTGATCGGATTTCTGCGGAGGTTTATAGGCTTTTTTCCATCAAATAAAGGACGAGATGCTGAAGGTGTTTCGTGCAGCACAATTGGGCCATCCGCCCAAATCTTGGGCAGAAGCCACTATTGTGGTTTTCTGCAAGAAGGGTAAAGAATCCGATTTGGTGGGATCATACTGTCCAATTTCGCTGCTAAATTGCGATTGCAAGATTTACTCTAAGATCCTGGCAAATCGGTTATCCAAAGTAATCACCTCATTAGTCTCTTTAAATCAACATGGATTCATACCTCAGCGAGGAACTGTTACTCACGTGAATAAAGTTATAACATTATTTGACATTGCATGCATTGAAAAGAGGGACTTAGGTTTGATTTTATTAGATGCAGAGAAAGCGTTTGATCGTGTGGAATGGGACTATCTTTGGCGATTGATGTATCGACGTGGATTTAGTAACCGATTTATAACGGCCCTACAGGCACTTTATATAACCCCTAATGCCAAAATGTCTGCTATGGGCATATTGTCTGATGTGGCGTCTATCACCAGGGGTACCAGGCAAGGTTGCGCCTGCTACCCCCTTTTATTTGACCTTTATATTAATACTTGTATAGTACAATTAGCTTATAATCTATGCATATTACCTTTTGTAGTGCACAATTACCAATTCTCTGCCTTCGCTTATGCGGATGACATATCTGTGACTACTGCAGACCCCTCCTTAGCCGTAGCAGAGATAGAACGATTGGCAACAGTGTTTGGTCAATTATCTGGCTACAAACTTAATATGTAAAAAACACAAATTCTGTGCTCAAATCATATTGTATGGTTAGATGCTAGAGTAGTAAGGGAGGTGACTTACATGGGCATTAAAATACGATCTTCTATGTCTGAAGTGATGGACGTCAATTGGAATTCATTGCTACAGAGTGTTAGAGAATCATTAGACAAATGGGGGGCGCTAACACTTTGCGCTAATTGGACGCAGCAATATTATAAACATGAATATTTTACCTAAGGTTCTATACTTATTACGCTCAGTTCATTTGAAAGTAACAAATGCCAGGCTACAACATCTTCAATCGATTTGTGGAAAGTTTATCTGGACTCCTGGCAGGCCTAGACGTGCAATGCGCTTTATGACGCTTCCAGTTGAGAGAGGGGGGTTAGCTATACCTGATTTTGCTTTATATTTCTATACTTGTTTTTTGTTAAAAATGCGGGTGTTATTTACGGGGGAGGGAGCTATGACTAGAGCTGCGGCTCCAACGATTTTTGAAATGCTTATAGGCCCAATTGCTAGACAATATCTAGTTAGAGAAGTTGATGGGAGTTATTTTAAGCGCACACAGTTTATAGTTCTGTATGTGCTTATAAAGTAAGGAAAACAATAAAAAAGTTTGACTCACTGGGGAAAATATCATATTATATGCCCCTTAATGCTGTAAAGATCTTACCCTCTATGTTTGGGGACAATATAATTCATGGCTGGAGAAAGAAAGGTATCACTAAAATAGGAGATTTTTTTCCTTTGGGGGGATGTGCAAATCTTTTGATGAATTAGCAAAACAATATGATTTGTCCAAACTGCAGTTTTTTACATTTCTTCAGATTAGGGACTTTTTAGTTCGGACAAAAGTTAATTCTGCAACCCATTCTCTTATAGAGATGGTTAGACGACAGGAGAAAATTGGGCGCTATATCAGTTATTATTGTCATACAGACCAGATGATCTTGATAAATATAATGATAAATGGTCCAGGATATTGGGAGAACACAGCATTTCTATGGAGAAGGCTTTAGCCACTTCTAGGGAGTTATTAATGTCAGCCAACTTGAAGGTACAATTTTTCAAAACAATATTTTTAAAAACGTTGTGGTCCATCATGGAAACAGTGCACGAATACTAGATAAAATTCAAATACGAGTGTATAACGAGTATTTCGATTGCCATGTGATGCCTCACCAGCTCAGGTACGTCTCGAGTTTAGATTACAGCACCAAATACGAGACAATGAAATTCTGGTACAAAATATGGCTCAATCGTGATTTAGAAATTAACTCGGCACTCTGGGAAGCCTTGCAAAACGATCCTAAATCACATTGTGCGAATTACCTAAATGCCTCTCTAAAAATCACCAAGATGGCAGATGTCTGCCAAAGGAAACTACCATTGTCATCATTCCAGCAGATTGTGAAAAAAGCGGCAAACTCGCACTCACTATTTGAAGACAAAATAACCTTAAGACGACGTGCGCACGCATGGATGGTTTTGCAATCCTATACAAGGCTTGAGCCAGTGGTTTACCTAAGCCTTGGTTCCCCCCATTTAAAATCAAAGTACTTGGAGCTGCGCATGGGGAAATTGCCCACAAATGTTGATCAACCTATTGGAGGACCCCTGGCTAAAGGATTGCAACCTATGTGGAGCATCAGTTCAGGATTTTAAACACCTGAAATGCATCCACCCATCTACCCGGTGTTAGAGTGCTTTCGCCGGAATTTACTTAGGAGGAAGTTCAATGAAAGAGGCATTTGCACCTGTCGATTAGCAATACTAGAAAAACTCTGAACTCAGAGGATCTAGAAATGATTTGTCAATTAACCAAATTTGTAACCAATTTTGAGAATTTATTGAAAGGATAATATAGGTTACAGTTACAATTCAGCAATTTTGCGTGGTTTAAAAACATTTTTTTTTAAATGTGGTATCAATTGCTTATATCTAATTCATTACAGCACGTGAAGGAAATGCATTCTATCTTTTGGAACATTGTAATGGTTTTAATTAACTATACAATAAAGAATTTTTCATTTTCATTTCAAAACAATATTTGATTTATATTACACCCCTGCACCAATGTCTAAATGGGGAGTTGGGTTTGATGGAAAGTACTTCCGATGCGGGGGATACAATGCAGATAGTAGCATATTTTTTTTAGCTGTTGTAAATTATTTAGATTTATCTCTGATATAGAGAAATTTCTGTCTATAGTTATGAATTCCAGGCTGACAATAACTCCCGTAATTATGTTATTAGGGATGCTGCCTGCTAATAATCATTTGAATGTATTACATAAGCACCGCCAATTTATATTTTTTTCCATGTCTGTTGCTCGACTCTGTATGGCCAGTGAGTGGCTTCATAAAGATTCCCCAGCATTTAAGTTATGGCGGGCTAAAATGTATAATTTATATACGTTAGAATGGAGTTTATTTTCTGTTAAAGGATTTAAAAAACGTCAGATCGGTCTCAGCATTTGGGAATCTTTTCGTGATCACTTTGAATCCTGAATCTGTTATATTTAAGTATTGGGCTGTCTTTATTTATTTTATTTTGCTGCTGTAAAGATATAAATAAAAAAAATAAAAAATTAGGGCCACAAGAGCCACAAGACCAGGATACCTTAGATCAAGGTTTACACCATACACTACTAATCGAGTCCTGCGGCCTTCGGTGGAGAATTTGTTAGCACCCACTTACTTTAAATTGAAAACAATAGGGGGAAAGACAATGGCAGTGTTAGGCACGAAAGCATGGAATTCCCTGCTGACCCAGCTTAGACATAGACACATTGAACCCACTTTTAATAAGCTTTTAAAGACCTGGAATTTTTAACTTACCATATGACACTGTTATACTACACTTTACAAATACCCTCATTCATTCATACAAAGTGGTAAAGGGTTCAGAGTTAATCTAAGCAGAATATTTTGTACTGAAAGGGGTCCCTTCCAGTACACAATCTATGCTAGACTCACAGAGACACCATTACACTATGGTGCAAAGGTGTCTGTGTTACGCACAGAGGCATATTTCTGCCCCTGAGCTAGGGAGAGGGGAAGAGAGAGCTATATTACTGTAAATGTGACGCTCTCCTGCTCTCTGATTCCCAGGCCCTTTTTCTCCAACCTGTCAGAAACTTTATCAAGCAGGTGACTAACTAGCTCTGGATGGGGGACATCTTGTCAGAGAGGCAGAGTATGAGTTAAGTTGAGTGTCAGCAGCATAGCAGAAGGACCATCAAACAGAGCTGCTGATATGTGCGTGGTTCCTAAATCATCATTGTGTTGCTGTCCATAGCTACATTGCTGTTGTTCCATTTTCACCTGCCTGTGCAAGTGACTCATTGTCAGTGAAATTGCTCTCCCACCCTCGCAGCTCCACCATTAAGTGAGGTGCCCCTGCCCCTGCACTCTTGAGTGTTGGTGATCGAGGCCCTCCTCCACCCGCAGGTTTCCCTGCGCCTCATCCCTGGTGGTCCAGTGGACCTCTGTCTCCTTTCTTTCTTTCTGCTCCTTCACTCGTTTTTCTCCCCTTTCTATCTTTCACCTTTCTGCACCTCTGTTCTTTTGCGCCTTATTTCTGCCCATTTCCCTTTCTCTCCCTCTGCTCCTTCACTCGTTTTCACTCGTTTTTTTCCCCTTTCTATCTTTCACCTTTCTGCTCATTTCTGCATCTCTGCTCTTTTGTGCCTTATTTCTGCCTATTTTCCCTTTTTTCTTTATCCCTTCTTTCCTCCCTTTACCTTTCCCCGCCGCTGCTGCCCCCGCGGTCCCTCCCCCCCAGCACGACCGGCCCAATCCAGCTCCGCTCCCCGCTCCCGCCTCCCAGCTGTCCAGCCCTCCCCTACCCCTACTTAATGGCGGCCACAGCGGGGACAGGCGAGCAAGACCACTGACTCATTGTCAGTGAAATTGCTCTCCCACCCTCGCAGCTCCACCATTAAGTGAGGTGCCCCTGCCCCTGCACTCTTGAGTGTTGGTGATCGAGCCCCTCTCCACCCGCAGGTTTCCCTGCGCCTCATCCCTGGTGGTCCAGTGGACCTCTGTCTCCTTTCTTTCTTTCTTCTCCTTCACTCGTTTTTCTCCCCTTTCTATCTTTCACCTTTCTGCACCTCTGTTCTTTTGCGCCTTATTTCTGCCCATTTCCCTTTCTCTCCCTCTGCTCCTTCACTCGTTTTCACTCGTTTTTTTCCCCTTTCTATCTTTCACCTTTCTGCACCTCTGCTCTTTTGTGCCTTATTTTTGCCCATTTTCCCTTTCTCTCCCTCTGCTCCTTCTCTCGTTTTCACTCGTTTTTTTACCCTTTCTATCTTTCACCTTTCTGCTCTTTTCTGCATCTCTGCTCTTTTGTGCCTTGTTTCTGCCTATTTTCCCTTTTTTCTTTATCCCTTCTTTCCTCCCTTTACCTTTCCCCGCCGCTGCTGCCCCCGCGGCCCTCCCCCCCAGCACGACCGGCCCAATCCAGCTCCCCTCCCTGCTCCCGCCTCCCAGCTGTCCAGCCCTCCCCGACCCCTACTTAATGGCGGCCACTACGCGGCCGCGCAGCTGGTGCACCGAAGGCGCATCAAAGGCAAGCACGTCTGCGCCCGTCTGCGACCCGTCCGCGACCAGCACCAGGAACCCTGGACCTCCGCCCTGCCAACGCTACGACCCAGCAGCACTCCACGCACTCAACCCAGGCTGCAACAACAACTGCAAGCTAGCATCACCAGCCGACACCCATGGACCCTTCAGCTGTCACCGCTGCCGGCACACCTGCAGCACCGCCAAGAACACGGATCCAGCACAACCCGCCCACAAGAACACAACCGAACTGAAGACCCTGCAATGCATCCTCCTCAACGTCCGATCCCTCCACAAACACGCCACAGAAATCTGGGACCTCCTCGACAGCACAACCCCAGACGTAGCATTCTTCACCGAAACCTGGACCAACACCACCTCGGGACCAGACATCGCCATCGCCATCCCCCAAGGATACAAGATCTCCAGGAAGGACCGCCCCATCCACCCAGGAGGAGGAATCGCCATCGTCCACAAATCCAGCCTCCGCCTGAGCACACTCCCTGACGAGTCCACAGAACTGATGGAACACCTTCACTTCAAGATACTGGCCAGCCCCACCGCCGCCCTTCGAGGAACCCTCATCTACCGACCCCCTGGACCCTGCGGACCCTTCGCCAACTCCATCACGGACATTATCTCCCCGCAGGCCATCGCATCCACCAACTACACCCTGCTGGGAGACCTCAACTTCCACCTTGACAATCAACTGGACCCCAACACCACATCCCTCCTGGACAACCTCAACAACATTAGACTCCGCCAGATCGTGACCGAGCCCACGCACTCAGCAGGACACACCCTCGACCCCCTCTGCACTACAGGAAACTCCATCACCTTCAGCCACACCACCGAACTCCCATGGACCGACCATCGTTGCGTCCACTTCACCTTCAGAACACCCACCATCCACAGACACCAGCACCTGCTTCCACAAAGAAACTGGACCAAAATCACCGATGACCAGCTCACCTCCTCACTCAACAACTCCACCCCAACCATCGCGGAAAACGACGACCCCAACACCGCAGCCCGAACCCTGCATAGATGGATCTCGGACAGCACCAACACCATAGCCCCCCTCAAGAAAAACAACAATACCCGTGCCAAGAAAGCCAGATGGTTTACCACCGAACTTCGAGAGTCCAGGCGCACATGCCGCCGCCTCGAAAAGGCCTGGCGAAACACCAAATCCACAGAAGCCCACAACAACTTCAGAGCCGCCACCATCAACTCATCAGAGAAACGAGGAAAAAAGTGATTGAAGACAGAATCTCCACCCACGCACACAACAGCAAGGAACTCTTCAGCATCATCAAGGAGTTCGCCCAACCCACCAGCGAGTCTACCGACATCCCTCCCTCACAAGACCTCTGCGACAAACTCAGCATCTTTTTCCACCACAAAATCAAGAGCATCTACGACAACTTCGACGAAGACAACCAACACACTGAACCCTCACCAACCACCCCCGACACCCGGAAACCAGCGATTGATGACTGGACAGCCCTCACCACCGAAGACACACTGAAGACAATGAAGTCAATCCACTCAGGGGCCCCCACGGACCCCTGCCCCCACCACATCTTCAACAGAGCCGCTATCACCATCGCACCCATGCTCCGCCAAACCATCAACCGCTCCCTGGCGACCGCCTCATTCCCCGACGACTGGAAACACGCCGAGGTCAACCCCCTCCTAAAGAAACCCTCAGCGGACCCCACCGACCTCAAAAACTACAGACCCATCTCCCTGCTCCCGTTCCCAGCGAAAGTCATCGAGAAAGCCATCAACAGCCAACTCGCCACATTCATTGAAGAACACAACATCCTCGACTCCTCCCAATCCGGCTTCAGAAAAAACCACAGTACGGAAACCGCCCTCCTCGCCGCAACAGACGACATCCGCACCTTACTGGACCAAGGAGAAACAGTAGCCCTCATCCTCCTCGACCTATCAGCGGCGTTCGACACAGTCTCCCACCGCACCTTAATACGCAGACTCTACGATGCAGGAATCCAGGACAAGGCCCTCGACTGGATCTGCTCCTTCCTCTCCAGCAGGACGCAGCGGGTCAGACTCCCCCCTTTCCTCTCGGACCCCACACCTATCACCTGCGGAGTCCCCCAGGGCTCCTCCCTCAGCCCGACGCTCTTCAACGTCTACATGGCTCCACTTGCCCCCATCGTCAGAACCTACGGACTCAACATCGTGTCATATGCAGACGACACCCAGCTCATCCTCTCCCTATCCAACGAGCCCAACACCGCCAGACGCAACTTGCGAGAAGGCATGGAAGCCGTCGCCAAATGGATGAAAAACAGCTGCCTACAACTAAACACCAACAAAACAGAAGTACTCATCATGGGCCCAAACCCCGACGCCTGGAGTGACACCTGGTGGCCCACCGCTCTCGGAAACCCGCCAACCCCCACAGACCACGCACGCAACCTGGGAATCATCCTGGACTCCAAGCTCAAAATGGACCGCCAGATCAACTCTGTCTCATCTTCCTGCTTCCACACCCTCCGCCTCCTTCGTAAGACCTTCAAATGGATCCCCCTCGAACACCGAAAGACAGTCACTCATGCCCTGGTCACCAGCAGACTCGACTACGGCAACGCACTCTACGCCGGAATAAACAAAAACCTCATCCGCAAGCTACAGAACATCCAGAACGCCGCCGCAAGACTGGTCCTCAACCTGCCAAAACACTGCCACATCTCCCAGCACCAGCGCACACTCCACTGGCTCCCCGTCGAGGCGAGAATCACCTTTAAGATGCTCACCCACGCACACAAGGCCCTCTACGGCACCGGACCAGCATACCCGAACAGCCGACTCAAATTCCACGCACCCCAAAGGACCCTACGATCAGCCCAGCTTTCCTACGCTGTGGTCCCCCGCACCAGAAAGACCAGATCGGGAGGCCGCTCCATCTCCTTCCTCGCGGCCAAAGCATGGAACGCCCTTCCGCTACACCTCAGACAGACAACATCGCTCCCCATCTTCGCAAGAAACCTCAAAACCTGGCTCTTCGACAGACCCCCACCTTGATGGAATGGAACCTGCACACCCCCCAAACCCCCCCACCCCTAGCGCCTTGAGACCCTTACGGGTGAGTAGTCGCGCTTTAACAAACTCCTGATTGATTGATTGATTGCAAGTCTGTTTAGAGTAATGATTGTTTGTGCTGCCAACCTTGCTATTTACATTGATCTGTGAGATCAGAACTGAAGTGGAGTTAGTTATAAACTGCTTGGAGTTCAGTAGTTTTGTGGTACTAGTTCCTCGATTCAGCTCTTCTTCTTCTTAGGTATACTTTTTGATTTTCCTTGCCTTCCCTTTTTTACTCTGGTGGTTCCACCTTTGTGGTGACACACTGTTTGAACCTCTCTTCACTTTCACTTTATATGTATGATTGTGGACATGGGAGTGCACATGTCTGCGCGCACGATCATGTTAAGACACAGAAAGTTAGGTAAGGTAGTATTCTTCACTTAAACATGCCACAATTCACTGATCTGCAGTTTTCTTTTGTTATTTGCAATACTCTACATGCAAGGTTAGCACCTACATCAATTGTGTTCTGATGGTATCCCTGGAAAACACCGAAGGCCTATAATAATATGTGTGTACCTTCCTCCTAAAAAGTTCCAAAATTAAATGAACTGGTTATGATGTTCCTTGAAAACATAAGCAAGGTGACTGACCAGGCCTCTGCACTCACATCTGTGCGCTATAGTGTAATTGTGATGCAATGTTTCATCACACAGATGCAACATTCTCTATAAGAAGAGGGCTCAGAGAGGGACTGTGCAGACATTGCCCGGTCCCCTAAGACACAAAGTCTCACTGTGTTCCTCGTGCAGGAGGGGGAATAACAAAGGAGGAGGTGGATTTCTTTCACGGTTAGTTTAATAAAAACAAGCATTGGTAAATGCATTTGGTTTTGCCCTTGCAGTTAATAAGCTATTCTTTCTTTTAAGCTGTAGCATGTCGAATAGCTGTGCAATATAAGTTTCGAAAGTCTGTTTTTTTTTAAGAAAGTCAATGTATTGTGCTGTTATTTTTTAGAGGGGAGATTAGGTAAATGGCTTTGTACTATGATAAAAAAAAACATGTACCTGACAACAAAATATTAAATAGGCAGCGAGACTTACACATGGCAGACGAGTAATGAGAAGCTGGACTTTTCTAGGCGCGCCCCATGGACTCAGGGCACTGCTGTGACTGGTGCTACAGGCCCCCGTCAGAGCCCCCTCCCCACATGAAGACACCTCCCCTCCTCTTATGGGAAGAAAACGCTGCGGCTTCAGCTTCCATCTGCCTAAAGCAGAATCCATGAATAAGTGAAGACCCTTCTACAGTGCCCCCATTTGTACTGTCTCACTTCTAGGCACTTTCTAGTTCAGAGACACTTGACTGCACACAGCTTCCCTATGAAAAGAGCCCAGTCTGCAGGTGGATGAACAGACAGCATATGTATCATAGCGCTTCAAAGTGAATTGCTTTTAAGTGCTTCATGCCTGAAAGTAGTCAAAACAGGGGCTGCACCAGGATGAACAGATGAATGAACAGCACAATACCACAAAGTAAATCACTGTGCACTTCCAATCCATCCAAGCATTTGCACAGAAATGAACTCCTTCACGTGGCGTCATGGTATTATGGGATGTGACGCAGGCCCCTGTTCCATCAGCAGCGCTCCCCACCGAAGGGGAAGCTCCCAGAATGCACCACGTTGTTGCCTGCTGAGGGATGCATTCTGCGTTTCAGAAAATGATTTCAGATATTAAAACATCCAAATTCATATCCAAAGTTCATCCGTTTTATGTCATCAAAATTGCAGTGTTCAATATTATAATGCATGTCTGTTTGATATTGCAATCCAACCGTCCAATGCCAGACGTCCATTATGGCAAAGCGCCCCTATGCATTGTGGGGGGTGCCCTTCAGGGGGTACAAGGGACCCCGGAAGTGATGCAAGCGCCGAAGTGAAAACCTAAGCCTGAGCTCTGAGCCGAACCCAAGAGGTGAATAGTCCGGCTGTTCATGTGGACGTTAACCCCTGGGTAGCGGTGGAGTCACTGAGAGATGCGAGCTCTGAACTGAATGAACCGAGGCTATGGAGAACGACAGGCACCGCAAGGGTTAACACGAAGGGCGGACAGAAATATCAGATTCTACTTATAATCTAATATGGCACTGTGCTCGCATTCTTCTAAACGTGTGTGGTTTGTGTTCATGTTTTTAAAAATGTTGTTGAAACTTCTGCATTACCTTTTTCTCTTCTCTTCTTTTCTTCCTTTCATTCATTTGTTTATCTGTTTATTATGATTCTCGTTTACTGAACAGTTTCTTCTTTGTCATCTACCATACAATGCCTTTCTTCTGTAGGCTAATTTGTTTAGGAGGGCACTCATGGGGTTCCAGCCTGTCCTCTTTCTATTCTATGTACACTTTTTAATCCAAGCACTTTTTGTTTAAGCTTTCACCTGCACTGAAGCTATGAAGCTAATAAGGACCACTTCATGGTGGTCTGCTCATTAACATCAGTCTTTACTATCATCATTCATATTTTTACCGCTTCTTTTCAAGCAATTCCGACCTTTCTTTTATCTTGGATTCCAAAATGATGCTCACCATTTTTTTAGCCTGTCTTCTTTCCATCTCTTTGTATTCTTAAACCGTGTACCGCGAATTACGGTGTTCGCCTTTGCATGTTCCACTAATGCAGAGCAGTTGTTTCAGAATATGGAGGTAAGAATTTAGGGGCTTATTTACAAGCCCCTTGCGCCACTTTTGCGTCACTTTTCCCATGTCAAAAATGATGCAAAAGTGGCGCCAAGGGGCTTGTAAATCTGCCCTCAAGTCTTTCTTTGACCGGGAGACTCGCATCTTTATCCCATGGACGCTAACTATGGCGACCACCTTGGCAGATTCCGCCCATGCTGAGTGGTTCGTTCATACTTTTCATGACCAAGACACTGCGGTTTGTTTAACATCTAGTTACGTTGCCATCATATCCCACTTCCACAGGTTCTTTTTCGTTTCGTGTTTCCCCTTTTTTTTGTTCGTATATGGATGTTTAAGGGTCATTTTCCTTGAGCCTTTTTCTCGATATTAGGAAACCACCTGGATTTATAGGAGGTTGCATGCCTTACTTTTTTCACTGAATCACTGGCAGTGGGTCTTATTGTTATTCTCCAGTTCAATTCGAAACTATTGCAGTTTTACAAATGTATGTCCATATCTTGTGTTTGTATCGCTGGGGGCTCCACCCTCCATGCTTGCTAATACTGACGATCTATTGGGAATATAGCACTACACATTCATTACATTTCAGGAGATACCCCCTGATAAAGGGCCAGTCGCGAAATGCATTGAGATATCTTATCATTTAAGAACATGTATATTATAATGTGATGGGTTAACACTACTAAAATTGACCATTTGAATATTAATAAATAAAAACAAGTATTGATTACATTGATGACGTTTTGTGGTATGCATGGGGAGATTGAGTGATTCCACCAGAATAGCAGGATGTTGAGTCAGTGCGGAAGCTTGAACCTGGTTCTTCATTTCCAAAGTCGGCAGCTCTGTCCATTACGCTACATCCTCTTATTAGCAATGTTTCTAATAAAAGTGCTTTGTACTAGGGAAACACTGTTGAGTATGGATATTGAAACAATCTAGAGGCTGTTCTGTTTTGAGTCAGGAATTGAAATGATTTAGTGAATGTATCATTTTCAAACTGTCAATGTCCAGCAGAAGGTGTGTGAATGTCAGTGCTTAATTTGTGCCGGTGTTTTCCGGTGCTGAGCACCAGCACTAAATTGGTTTCCGGTGCTCGGCACTGGCACCTAATTGTCAACACCAGACTTAGGGCAGTCTGCCACAAGGTGGCGCTGCTCATGTAATTTAGAGATGAGCAGTATAACCGTTGTTTAGGAAAATAGTATACATTAAAAATATTACTAATAGCTCCCTCCCCAGTCATTCCTTTAGCATTGGGGACCTGGAATAATCTGAAATGTAACAATTACATGCAAGAGAGATGGTTAGTAGTTGTTTTGGCAGCGATGACAAGGGCGATGGGTGGTGCAAACTGCAGTGGCCTCCTGGTCAGAGCCTGGCACTTAATTTTTTACAAATTAGGCACTTGTGAATATTGTTTTTTATTAAGAACTTTTTATTGAATTGTTTGTAGTGTTATATCACTTATAATGTGATGTACTTTAACTGTTCTCGTTTTATCATTTATTTCTGACTACACTTATTTAAATGTAAAATATAATGTAACAATGTGATGATTTTATGGTTTGTCTTGTTATGAACTGAATAAAGGCTTTGATGATGACAATGATATTTTTTCATTTTTATTAATGTGTTCATGTTTTTTTTATCATAGAGATAATTGTTTCCTTTGTCTTGGTGGTGAATCCTGTTTGCTGGTGCAGCTTTGGCAAGTCTGTGGTTTGTGGAGTTGTGGTTGGTAAGCAATTGATTTTGTAATCTTTTCATCGAATGTTTATCCTTGGCCTGTTTGCATTTCTTTAACTGCTATACTAATGTTTGAATATTTAGCTTTTTGTGTGATTGTCTTTCAAAGTAACATGTTGATTTGTGCACATTCTATACTGCTTTGTGATATGTGTAATATGTTTATTTCCTTTCCACCAACTCTTTTGTGGTGCTTGCTGTGTCTGAGCGGAGTAGGCACAGTGGATCCTTGGTCTTGCTGTCTTAGGCAAGTGAGTGGTATCGCTATTGAATATATAGGTCTTTGTGTGCTTTGTATTGATTGACTTTTCCTTCCAGATTAATATATACCAGTAGTTTGGATTTGTATTATAAAACTAAAGTTTGTGTATTATTTATTTTACACAGTATTGGTAATCATTGATTTATTTTTTGTGTTACTTTTATTAGTAAGGATTATGGCCTACTGCAGGTTGACGGCTCAGCAGGTTGTTGATATTGCAGGTGTTTTATCTGCAACAGAACTATGCTTGGGACCATGGAACATCAGTATGTAGAGATTGAGTCATCATACCATTTCAGTATCCATAGGCGCAAGACTGATTGGCTATAGTCCCTCACTTTTCCTCCCAACCACACTAGAGAAACGAGGGCATTGGCACCCCAGCACCTCGTCCCTCTCAGGGATAACGGTAAGAGGTCACACATTTTTGGTCTCTCATTCATATTTATCAACAAAAAGATAACCAAGAGAAAAAAATGAAGTTCTGAATATCTATTCAAACTATTGTGCTCTGAAAAGTAGTATACGTGCCACAATTAGAAAACAAATGCGTAATAAAAATACTATTAGCATGGTTAATAATCCATATACCATAAAAAGTTCTGTCATCTTCTAATACAAAGTAATCTAGTCCACCTCCCCTGTGAGTGAAGTTAATTGATTACATGCATGATTAAATATATATCTCTAGGAATATCAGCAGATCTTGTACCTTGGCATACACAGATGAATGCTCTGCATCGACCTAATTATGTCGAGACTAGACTACTGCAATAGTCTATATCTGAATATGCAGGAGCTCTATATGCAAAACTACAAATGTTGCAGAATGAAGCAGCCAGACTGCTTACTGGAATCCCAAAATTTGCACCGATCTCTAGTGCAATAAAAAACTCCACTGGCTGCAGTTAGAAAACGGGTACATTTTAAAGCCCTCTGTCTCAGCTGCTTTCTTGGGTTATGTCTAGGTGCAAGTGTCTGGCCAGCAGGAGTAACAAGGGATATTTTTGCTTAACCTTGTCAGTGGAGTTCAGACAATATCGCAGAAAAAGAACAGAATGTGAAAACATATGCAGGCTCTGTGCAAAAGTACAATGTGCAACAAAAGCAAGCATGTTAATATAGTAACCTGTGCAAAGGAAAAGCGACCCACAATGAGCATAGTTAGGCTAATTTAGGGAAAACCACAATGGGACAATTAAAAGATCCATGACATTAGTTTGATTTTCAAATCTTCCTCTGACCATGCTTCTGAGAATTACTCTGTATTTGATACAGAGGACTTAGATCAAAATTCTGTCCGAGAGGACTCATTTGATGATGAAGCCACTATCAGGATAGGATGGTGGAGGAAGTGCCTCAATTGGAGGAAGACACTGATATGTCAATAGTGCAGCAAGAGGCTCCTGGATTACGCGCTTGGCTGAAAGGCTTCCCTTCAGTAACGGCCGTCAATGATCAGGAGTAGTGAGGCAGGGAGTGAGGGGGGCAAGGGGATTATAAAAAAAAAAGAAAAAAAACATATCTTACAGCTGCGTCTCTCCTCGGGAATGAAACAGGAAGCAGTCAGCCAGGTTCCCCTGACCAATCACAACACTGCAATGCAGCATTGGGTTTGGTAAGCACTCAGACTCTCCTGACCAATCACACCGCTGCAATGCAGCATTGTGATTGGTCTGAGCGCCATGCTTCACTTTGGAAATCTGAACTCTGGGTTGCCCCCAACATGGTGCCCCCAGCATTGCCTGCCTTTAGTGGCATCACAGGGTGTAGAGTCAATACTGAAAACTTTTTGCCTATAAATTTCTGTTAGTTGTTTATGGACGATGTATTTTTGGATGAGATTGTTGCCCAGACTAATTTTTCTGCTGAACAGTATTTGAAAGACAACAGTGCAATACTTAAGCTCCCCTCTAGAGCTAGCCTGTGGACTCCCACAAATCTGGATGAGGTGAAGAATTTCTTGAGATTTAAATATGTTAATGGAATCGATAAGGGAGCCATCACTGTCCTCACATTGTTCCCTTTTATTCCTTTGATTAAGACTGCTATATTTCCTGCAACCATGAGTCATGATTGGGATTAGCTTCTGCAAATGAAGAGTCCTTTGTACTGCCCTGAGTGTTGTTCTTATCCTGGGCTATGTGTACCTGGGATTTTTTCATCGTACTAAGTACGAGAGCAACCACAAGAGTAAAAGTGGACTGACTGGTCTCTAGAGTTTTACATTTTTTGTTCAGTTTCACAGTTGGAGGTTTTTTGATGTATTTAGTTAGACCTGTTGCGTTTGTAGTCATAGTTGGTTTTTCACCTCTTTGGTTTGTGTTTTCTTGTTTGATGGCAGTGCATGTAGACTGGTGCTTGGCTAGTGGTGTCTTGAACAGGTTCTTGGCTGCCTGTGTGTGTAGACTGGCACTTGGCTGGAGGTGTGCGTGGATTGGCAGTTGGCTGGCGGTGTTGCTGAATTTGCGCTTGGCTGGCAGTGTGGATGGCCAGGTTCTTGGCTGCCTGTGTGTGTAGACTGGTGCTTGGCTGGAAGTGTGGTGAATTGGCAGTTGGCTGGCGGTGTTGCTGAATTGACGCTAGGCTGGCGGTGTGATGGTCAGGCGCTTGGCTGGTTGTATGTATAGACTGGTGCTTGGCTAGCGGCGTGTGTGGATTGATTTTTGGCTGATGGTGAGTGAAGACTCATGCTTGCCTGGTGGTGTATGTAGACTGACGCTTGTCTGGTTGTGTATGTGAGCTTGCACTTGGCATCCGGTATCCGTGTGCTGTGACCAGCAGAATGTCACTAGACACACAAATCACCACTGAAACACCGATTAACTAATTTCATCCACTTCCAGGCGGTGTGATTGTTGTGTCTGAACTTGCATCTGTAGGTGGTGTTTGTGGACTAGCAGTGTGTTGGTGGCTGGTGGCCAGTATGTGTGTTGACTTGCTTCAGATGTGCTCGTAAGTTTTGTTTATGTTTGGTTGTTTGGTGATGTGATTGGTGTGTTAGGGCTGTTGGCATATTAGAGTGATGGGCCCTGTTTGTAATTGTAGTATTGTGTAGGGGATGCAGCTGGCATTGTGAATGGTTTTCTGTCTCTGACTCATGAAATGCATGTGAATGGACTGTAAAGAGGTTGGTGTCTTGACATGGCTTTACGTCTCATAAACTAAGTCATTAGTTCTTTATTTTGATGTTAAAATTATAAAAAATTACTTTAATAGATTTTATTTAGTAATGTCTTTGGTGCAAAAAGTTTTTCAATTAACCATGCACTTGCTCTCATGCCAAACCCAACCAGTATTCCTGTGATTGACTGGGGATGGCTGAGGTGTGCAATCATGTTTTGGTCATTTCTACTTTTTACTGTCAGTGCACACTCTCGCTGTAGTGAACACATTCTGCCCTTACATCATTTTGGAAACTGGTCACAAATGGAATAATATGTGGTGGTTTAATGTGGATCCCAGAAGGCTAACTTACCCAGAACTCCTTGTAAATTTGATTATTTGTCAAAAACATATTTTCTCCTCAGGTTTCTGTGTGGGAAAGTTGTGGGATGACTGGGGTGGCACACATTTCTTAATGTATGGTGTTCACCCAGGTCTCCCGAAAACAGTGCCAACTCACCTGTGTGGGAGAGCCAACTGCCCACGAGAGGGAAGGGGCCAATATGTATTGTGAATTATCTATTACAAAAAAACCTGGTTTTGCAAGTGGGATACCAGTTCCTTTTATCCCCAGTTGGCGGCCTTGAGGAAAACAAATGAAACACAGGCATTTCTGAAAACTACAAACTCGGGAGAGTCCAGGGACATGTAGGTTCATGGATATCACAGATTTTTTTCTTTCCTAGAATAACCTGCAAAGACGTAACATAACATTGAATGAAACACTATTTTTTGTTTTTGCATTTCCGTTACTTAAATTACAGGAATGTGCAGGGATCCACAAAATTCCTTCCATACAGCATTCTCCCACAAAAGTTACATACCCTGGGAACAAGCACTGAAGACCTCTGGATGAGTGATTGTTCACGACAAAATAAAACAAATGTTTCTAATAAGATGTGAATACGGGTGGGAATAAAGTTTTGGAAAAAAAACTTAAGGGGTTAGATCTATGAACAATGGGTTGATAAAATAAGATGACACATAATTAAGTGACTTTGCACACTCCTACTCCCTATCTCAAGGTTCCTTCCCAAACAATCTAAAACTGAGTCAGATACCCCCCATAATTCATAAAACAATTGGCAAACCTGAATACCTGAAAATTTCAGATCCATCAGCGACCTACCCTGGCTTCAAAAAGCTGACCCAAAATATGTACCCGATAACTAATTAATCCCTTCCATGCTCATAACAGAATGGTTCCTTCATGAGAATCTCCGCTTTCCAATGGTACCCTTTCCCAGTGGATCCCTGCTTGGGGATCACCCCAAGATGGTGATCCCCAAGCAGGGATCCACCCACTAGCACCAGTGAGGGGGGGAGAGGCCCCTTGGGCAAGGACCTTTGTTTCCCCCATTTTCTTTTGGGCACAACAGTCTTTCTACCCATCTGGGGGGCAGAAAGCCCACTAGTAACCAGGGATTTTTTTTTTATTGATGTTGGGTGGGGGACTGTCCAAAAAGGGCATGACAAAGCCACCACCCTCCTCCAGAGAAAAGTCAGTCTTTCAGCCACCCAGGGGGCAGACGGGGTAGTACCCCCCAATCTGCCCCCCCCCGGGGCGCAGAAAACCCACTAGAAATAAGGGAATCTTTTTTTATTAAAAACAATCCTGAGGCCTAGTGGGCTTTCTGCCCCCCGAAGGGGAGATAAGGGACTATTGCCCCAATATGCCTCCAGGGAGGGGCAGAAAGACTGGTAATTGTTTTTGGGGTGATGGCATTATCATTATCATTCTGCGCAGCCCCCTCCCCAAAAACAATTACCAGTCTTTCTGCCCCTCCCTGGAGGCATATTGGGGCAATAGTCCCTTATCTCTCTTTCGGGGGGCAGAGAGCCCACTAGGCCTCAGGATTGTTTTTTTTTTTTAAACTCAGGTATGAGGTCAGCCCAGAATGGGCATGCCAATGCCCACATCACCCCCCCCCCCGAAAATGCCACAGTGTTTCTGCCCCCCCGGAGGGCTGATGGGGGCAGTAGCCCCTGATTTGCCCCGAGGGGCAGAAAGCCCAATAGGCTCCAGCGATTATGCTGGCTTTTTTATGTGTGGGGATGGGCGCTGGCCAGAATGGATATACCAATGCCACCACCACCAACAAAATAACCAAAGTCATTCAGCCCCCCATGGGGGCATATCGGGGCAACCCTTCCCCTCCCACCCCCCCCCCCGATTTACCCCAGGGCTGCAGAAGGCCCATTAGGCACAGTCTTGTTTTTAGCAATGTGCCTACCTGAGGATTTTGGGCACTAGCACAGCTGGCACATAGGGAAACCTAGTAAACCTGTACATTTATTAAAACTAGACACCAAGGGAAATCCAGGATGGGGTGACTTGTGTGCCTCTTACCCAGAATCCCTTGCAAACATCAAACTTAGTTAAAAAAAAACACTTTTTCCCACAATTCTGTGGTGGAAAATTCTGGGATCTGTGTGGATCCACAAAAGTGTACCTACCCCGCATTACCCAAAGTCTTCTGAGAATAATGGTACCTCACTTGTGTGGGTAGGCCTTGTGTCTGCGACAGGAAATGGCCCGAAATGCAACGTGGACACACCACATTTTCAAGGTGAAAACGGACCATTTTTTGCAAAGTGCCTAGCTGTAGATTTTGAACCCTAGCTCTGTCGGCACCAAGGTAAACCTATCAAACCTATACATTTTTGAAAACTAGATACCCACGGGAATACAGGATGGGGTGACTAATATGGCTCCCACAAGGTTCTGTTACCCAGAATCTCTTGCAAACCTCAACATTTGTCCAAAACAATCAATCAATCAATCAATCAATCATTGACACTTATAGAGCGCGCTACCTACCCGTAGGGTCTCAAGGCGCTGGGGGGTGGGGGGGTGCCGCTACTGCTCGAACAGCCAGGTCTTCAGCTTCTTCCTGAAGGAGAGGTGGTCTTGGGTCAGGCGCAGGTCGGTCGGGAGGGAGTTCCAGGTCTTGGCGGCCAGGTAGGAGAAGGACCTTCCTCCTGTAGTCGCTCTTCGGATGCGGGGGACGGCGGCGAGGGCGTGGTTGGCTGATCGGAGGTGGCGTTTGGGAGCGTAGAAGTTGACTCGGCTGTTGAGGTAGCTCGGGCCTTGGTCGTGTAGGGCTTTGTGTGCGTGGGTGAGGAGGCGGAAGGTGATTCTTTTGTTGACGGGGAGCCAGTGAAGGTCTCTCAGATGTCCGGAGATGTGGCTGGTTCGTGGGATGTCGAGGATGAGTCTGGCTGAGGCGTTCTGGATCCGCTGGAGTCTCTTCTGGAGCTTGGCGGTGGTCCCGGCGTAGAGGGCGTTGCCGTAGTCCAGTCGGCTGGTGACGAGGGCCTGGGTGACGGTCTTCCTGGTCTCGGTGGGGATCCACCAGAAGATCTTCCGTAGCATGCGTAGGATGTTGAAGCACGCCGAGGAGACGTTGTTGACTTGCCTGGTCATGGAGAGGGAGGAGTCCAGGATGAAGCCCAGGTTGCGTGCATGGTCTGTCGGTTTGGGTGCGGTGCCCAGGGCGGGGGGCCACCAGGAGTCGTCCCAGGCGGAGGGTGAGGAGCCCAGGATGAGGACCTCCGTCTTGTCCGAGTTCAGTTTCAGGCGGCTGGTCGTCATCCACTCGGCTACCTCTTTCATCCCTTCGTGCAGGTTGGCTCTGGCGGCGGCGGGGTCGTTCGTCAGGGAGAGGATCAGCTGGGTATCGTCGGCGTAGGAGATTATGCTGAGGTTGTGTTTGCGTACGATGGCCGCGAGGGGGCTCATGTAGACGTTGAAGAGGGTGGGGCTCAGAGATGATCCTTGGGGGACGCCGCAGATGACTTCGGAGGCCTCTGACTTGTACGGTGGTAGGCGGACTCTTTGTGTTCTTCCGTCGAGGAAGGAGATGATCCATTCCAGTGCCTTCCCCTGGATTCCGGCGTTGTTGAGACGCTGCACTAGGGTGCGGTGGCAGACCGTGTCGAAAGCCGCGGAGAGGTCTAGGAGGATGAGGGCCGCTGTTTCTCCATTGTCCATCAGGGTTCGGATGTCATCGGTGGCGGCGATGAGGGCGGTCTCGGTGCTGTGATTGGCTCGGAAGCCGGACTGTGAGGGGTCGAGGGATCCGTTCGTCTCGAGGAAGGCGGCCATCTGCTTGTTGACGGTCTTCTCGATGACTTTGGCTGGAAACGGGAGGAGCGAGATGGGGCGGTAATTCTTGAGGTCGGTGGGGTCCGCTGTTGGTTTCTTGAGTAGAGCGCTGAGTTCGGCGTGCTTCCAGCTCTCCGGGAAGATGGTGGTGTCGAAGGATGTGTTGATGATGTCTCGCAGGTGGGGTGCGATGACAGCGTCGGCCTTGTTGAAGACGTGGTGAGGGCAGGGGTCGGTCGGTGATCCGGAGTGGATGGAGTTCATCGTGCGGATAGTGTCTTCGGTGCTGATCGGGGTCCAGGCGTGGAGGGTGGTGGTGGGGGGTGGTTGTTCGGTCCTGGTGTGCGTTGGTTGGTTGTTGAAGCTGTTGTGTATGTCCGCGATCTTGTTGTGGAAGTATGAAGCGAGGGAGTTGCAGAGGTCTTGCGATGGGGTGATGTCGTTGTTTCCTGCGCTGGGGTTGGAAAGCTCTTTCACGATGTTGAAGAGTTCCTTGCAGTTGTGTGCGTTGTTGTCCAGCCGGTCCTTGAATGCTGTTTTCTTGGCGGCGCGGATCAGCTGGTGGTGTTTCCGGGTGGCAAGTTTGAAGGAGGTCCTGTTGTCTGGTGTCGGTTCCCTTCTCCAGGCTTTCTCGAGGGCTCGGCAGTTCTTCTTGGAGCTCTTGAGTTCGTCGGTGAACCATGGGGCCTTCTTGCTGCCGGGTCTGCTAGGCGGGGTCCTCAGTGGGGCGAGTTCGTCCGCGCAGTTGCTGATCCACTTCGTGAGGTTGTCGGCGGCCTGGCTGGGGTTTGCTGAGCTGGCAGGAGGGTGCTGGCTCAGGGAGGTGGCGAGCTGGTCTGCCGTGATCTTGTTCCAGCTTCTGCGGGCGGCCTGTTGCTGGTGTTGGTGGGTCGTTGTTCTCTTGAAGGTGAAGTGGACGCAGCTGTGGTCCGTCCATTGAAGCTCTGTGGCGTGGCTGAAGTCGATGTCGGTGCTGGAAGAGAAGACAAAACAATACATGTTCCTCACATTACCGTGGTGGAAAGTTCTGGAATCTGTGTGGATCCCCAAAATTCCACAAAGGCTGCATTCCCCAAAGTCTTTCGAGATGAATGGTACCTCACTTGTGTGGGTGGGTCAAGTACCCCCGACAGGCAAGGGCCCAAAACCTATTGAGGCAACATCAAAATTACCTATCACAAAACAACCTGGTTTTGCAAGGGGGGGTCCCATGAGTTTTTGGCCCGGGCTCGGCGGCCATCTAGGGAAATCTACCAACCCCACCCATTTCTGAAACCTAGACACCCCGGGGAGTACAGCAAGGTATGGTTTGCGTCAGTCCCCCAATATTTGCAAACTTCAAATTTAGATGAAAAAATCACTTTTTTTCTAATTTCGTTCTGGGAACGTATTGGAATCTGCATGGATCCCAACCCTCAACATCTTGAACAAACTCTCCAACACCAATGACATCTCACCTTCGCAAGACCTGTGCGACTTGCTGGCCACTTCTACCGCAAGATCGCAGACATCCACAACAGCTTCAACGCTATGACAGGCCCGACAACCACTGATCCCTCCGCCCCCAAGACCACCATCCGCACCAACCTCCTGCTCTCCTGGACCAACATCAATGACGACGACACCATCAAGATCATGAACACCATCCACTCTGGATCTCTGTCAGACCCATGCCCATACCACATCTTTAACAAAACCAGCACAGCCATCGCACCTAATCTCCGGAAATTCATCAACATCACCTTCGAGACAGCAGCCTTCCCGGAGATCTGGAAGCACACCGAGATCAACACCTTACTCAAGAAACCCAAGGCAGACCCCAAGGACCTCAAGAACTTCCAGCCCATCTCCCTACTCCAGTTTCTGGCGAAGGTCATTGAGAAGACCGTCAAGAAACAATTGACCGACTACCTCAAAGAGAACAGCATCCTGGACCCTTCCCAGTCCGCGTTCCTCAGGAACCACAGCACCGAGACTGCCTTCATCGCCGCCACGGACGACATCAAGTCCCTGCTGTTCAATGGAGAAACAGTGGCCCTCATCCTCCTGGACTCGTCAGCCGCCTTCGACATGGCTTGCCACCACACACTACGAACACGCCTCCACGATACCGGGATCCAATAGAAGGCCCTGGACTGGACTGGACCACCTCCTTCCTCTCTGGCAGAACACAGAGCATCCACCTTCCCCCCCTTCCGCTCCAAAGCCACAGAGATCATCGGCAGCGTACCCCAGGGCTCATCCCTCAGCCCAACCCTGTTTAACATCTACATGGACCTCTCGCCCACGTTGCCCGACTGCACGACCTCAACATCTTCTCCTACGCCATGGGTACTCACAAACTTTCTCTCGGGGGCCAAATTTACACTGTGGTTTGTGCACGAGGGCCGCACCAGTGGGGGTGGGGTCAGTGGGGAAGGGGGCGGGGCTAGAGCAACAACAAAAAAACTGACCATGAGGTTGATCACTGGTCCCTGCAGCGGACACCTTCGTCCACTGAGCCACCAGACCCGGCATACACACATCTCTCTCTCTCGCTCTCTTTCTCTCTCTGTCTCCCTCCCTCCCTCTCTCACTCTCCCTTACTCTGTCCCCCTCCCTCTGTCTCCTTCCCTCTGTCTCCTTTTCCCTCTCTCACTCCCTTACTCTGTCACTCCCTTTCCCTCCCTTCCTTTCTCTCCCTCCCTTTCCCTCTCTCACTCCCTCACTCTGTCTCCCTTTCCCTCCCTTACTCCTTCACTCTGTCACTCCCTTTCCCTCCCTCACTCTGTCTCCCTTTCACTCCCTCACTCCCTCACTCTGTCTCCTTTTCCCTCCCTCACTCTGTCTCCCTTTCCCTCCCTCACTGTCACTCCCTTTCCCTCCCTCCCCCTCCCTTTCCCTCCTACCCTTTCCCTCTCTCACTCCTTCACCCGATCTCCCTTTCCCTCCCTCACAGTGGCAGCTGGTGACATTTGAAAGTGGTAGGGCGTAAAAGTTAAGGATGACTTGTTACGAGTAGCAACCATTCACTAAATGTTTTTTTACATCATTATTTTGAAAAAAGTATACCTCCATCAAACCCATATGCACAGAATCACATTGCAACTGGAACACATGACCACTGCCCTGTGCGCTCTGCTGAGAGGCCAGGATTTGATTGATGTCCATCAAGGTTTCTGAACATCTTTTTCACTATTTGACAGGCACTGAGAGAAACTCGCAGTGCCCTCAGCCTAAGCTCCAGCGCTCTCAAGTGGTGCCACTCCGTTCAAGGTATGCACTGTACAAGAGTAATGTGAGACATGAAAAATAATACATGAACAGAATCCTTAAATAGCTAACACTTTTAGGGAATGCAACTATGCAATATTAACACATACAATGTAAACAGGTACTAAATCACTGACCTGAACGTGCTCAAGTTTCAATTAAATGTTAAAAATGCTAACATTTTTCTTCCTTCAATGCAGCTGCACGCGGTGCACCCTCGGTTTGCCATCTCTTCCTGTAGTGCCCTCACTCCAGTTCCACTGCACTCTGTTTATGTGGCTCATCGCACAGCGTGGACTGCGCCACACAGGTCACTTAAGGTCCCGCTAGCCTGCATCTCTTCGTTGCTACGTGTTGGTGTGCCTTTTAACTTACATCATGTCACTATAGGGCCCCTTTTTCTTTAGTAACTTTGACATATTTGATTGCTATGGTTATATCACGGGCATCGACATTTGATGCATGTTGCGGCCTGCGGCGGCACCTGTTCTGCAGTAAGTACTTGTGTATTTCACCTAACTGTGCGCCTCGCCTCCAACATGCTATTTATGACGGCATGACTGTCTAAGTGTCGTTTGGCGGCGCGCTTAACCAGATGGAGTCCTGCCACTGCGCCCCTCGTCTGAGCCTCCCCATCGCATTTCAAATCAATGCCGCCCAGCGCCTAGGCTCCGAGCCGAGGCCTAGTAACACAGTTTGCGTAAAATAATTTAAAAGTCATTTCGATCGATCATCAGTTAACTTTCCACTTTGCAGTTTGTTTATTTGTCCTCCTGACATGACATGCATGATTGATGCCACCCAGTCAGTCACTGCACCCAGTACTGATGCCAGCCACGAGCCACCCACACACGCATTCTAACTGTACACAGAGTCCCTCACTGTCACTCCCTTTCCTTCCCTCACCCTCCCATTCCTCCCTTCCTCCCTTTCCCTCCTTTCCTCTCTTACTCCCTCACCCAGTCTCCCTTTCCCTTCCTCACTTTGTCTCCCTTTCTTTCCCTCTCCCTCTGTCATCTCGCGCAGCCTGCCTCTGTGTCAGCCCGGGCTGAGACAGCTTCGAAGCACACACAGACACAGCTGCACCGAGCGCATTAACAGGTCTTTAAAAGACCATTAGAATGTTAATGAGGCTGTGTTCACCTCTTAGCACCCCTGCAGCTCCACTCTAACTATGGCAGGAATCGCCCGGCCGGCCCCCACAGAGCAGCAGTCTCGGATGGAGTCGCGCTGCTGTAACTTAGTTTGCAACACTCTTTAAATAAAAAAATAAATTTAAACACTGGTATGATGTGTACAAGGTCCGCGGGCCACCAGGGAAGGCTTGCCGGGCCGCCACTGGCCCGCGGGCCGTACTATGAGTACCCCTGTCCTACGCTGATGACACCCTGCTGATCCTCTCCCTTACCAAGGACTCCCACACCGCCAACACCAACCTCCATGAAGGAATGAAGGCCGTTGCTGAATGGATGAGGAACAACTGACTGAAGCTGAACTCAGACAAGATGGAGGTCCTCATCCTCGGATCCACTCCCTCAGCCTGGGACGACTCCGACCGCACTGGGAACAGCTCCAACACCCACCGACCACACACGCAACCTAGGGGTCATCCTCAACTCTACCCTCTCCATGACTAAGCAGGTCAACGCCGTCTCCTCTTCCTGCTTCAACACCCTCCGCATGCTCCGCAAGATCTACAAATAGATCCCCACCGAAACGAGAAAAACTGTCACCCAGGCCCTCGTCAGCAGCAGGTTAGACTACAGAAACGCCCTCTACACAGGAGACATGGCCAAACTCCTGAGATGGCTTCAACATATCCAGAATGCCTCTGCACGTCTGATTCCCAACATCCGCCGCTGCAGTCAAATCACATCCCACCTAAGAGACCTGCACTGGCTCTCCATCAATTAGAGGATAACCTTCAAGCTCCTCACCCACGCACACAAATCCAATCAAATCAAGGAGCATTTATTTAGTGCACACATCACCCGAAGGTCTCATGGCCCAGGCGGTCAACTCTTTGATTTTCACCATAAAAGAGACAGGGCTAATGGTCAAATAGAGATGTTTTTAGATTCTGGCGGAAATGGTTATGGTCAGGGTTAGTACGTAGATAAAAAGGAAGTTTGTTCCTCAGAGTGGGGGCAAGAAAAGTAAAGCCTGACCACTGTTTCCGACAGTACGTACTTTAAGTTGAGTGAGGAGGGATTTATTACCGGATCTTAAGGGCCGGCTTGGCTGGTACCAGCTGAGTTTTTTTTCCAGTAGCCTGGACCCCTGCCCAACATGTTTTTATGCGTTAGGCACAAGATATTAAAACATGTTCTCTTCTTCACAGGTAACCAGTGAAGATGTATTTTGCAAGACCTGAAGTCTAGCAAGGAGGTCTACATTTATTTCTGACAGCAGGACATTGCCATAGTCCATACGGCTTTACAATCGGTCCCTGTAACAGTGGCTTCCTTGCTTCTAGAGGTATCCACTTAATAACTTTGCGCAGATTGCGCACAATGCAAAAACAGGAACCAATTACGTTGTTGACGGGTTTTTTAATTGATAATTGGTTATCAATATGAATACCTAAATTCCTTACTGTCTGTTTTGGACATGGGCAAGGACCCAGATTTGGGGGCCACCAATCATCTGACCAATGCTCATGAGCTTTACCAAAAAGTACAATCTCTGTCTTACTTCCTTTCAATTGCAGGTGGTTAATATTCATCTATTTATTTATGTGAGACATACAGTTCTTAAAACAGGACTTTGTCTCCATAAGGTCAGGACCAGGAGTGACCAGAATCTGCGTGTCATCGGCATATGACACTACGTCAAAGCTGTATGTTCTGATCACTGTGGCTAAAGGGGTCATATAAAGATTGAATAGCGTAGGGCTCTAATTTGAGCCCTGTGTCACACCCATCTTAACAGGCCTACTACGAGAAACGAAATCACCAATCTGTACTGCTGTGACTCAATCAGTTAAATACCTTTTGAGCCACTTCAGGGCCTAACCCCTGACACCAATATCCCAGAGCCTTTGTTCTAAAATGCTGTGGGATATGGTGTAAAAAGCTGCTGATAGGTCCAGCAGATTGACTGCCCTCTATCCAATGCAAGTCGGATGTTGTCAGTGACTTCTACCAGTGCTGTTTAAGTGCTATGTGCAGCTCTGAAACCGGACTGTGAGGGATCTAGTAAGCCATGATTCTTGAGAAGGTCTACGAGGTGCCTGTTAACCAGTGACTTGAGTACCTTCTCGAAATATGGAAGCAGCGAGATTGGGCGATAGTTGGTTAAGAATTTTGGGTCTGCAGTGTTTTTTTTTTTTAGAATTGGTCCGACTCTGGCTACTTTCCAGATTTTTGGGACCACTGATGTTGTGAATGACCAATTAAAGAGAGTTTTAATATTGTCTAGAAGCACCGGAAGAATTTTAGACAGGAAACGAGGTGACACAGGATCAATTGGTGAGCCTGATTTAATTTTTTCGAAGGCCTTGGCCACTTCCCCAGTGTTGTATTGGAAGAATTCCTCTAAGGGGGGGATGGTCAGCAGCAGAGGTAAGATATTTTCCTGAGTATTTGGGTATTCTTGCAAAGTCAAGGAACGGTGAATAGTGATAATTTTTTCTTAAAAATATTCGGAAAGAGAATCCGCCCAGTTCTGTGAGACAGGGACATCTGGCTGACCAGGGGGCATAGTGAATTCCTTTAGGATGTTATAGAGTTCTTGGAGTTTGCCGCTTTTTCAATTCGGTTTAGGAGGATTTTTTTTTTGCTAAGCCTGATATTATCCATATACCTACGAAGGACATTTTTGTAGTTCTCACGGTCGCTTTGGGCTTTGTTTTTTCTCTCTTTATCCTCAGCGGTCCTACAGGAGGCCTTTAAAGTTGTTAGTTGCTCTGTGAACCAAGGGGCATTTCTAGATTTTATTTTAATCTTGGTAAGGGGAGCGATCTGAATCAATGTGGTAGTTATTTCTCCTTCAAAGTGGAGGCTGCCTGATCAATATTCTCCTCTTGACATAGTGGATGGAGGTTAGAATTAACTGAGAAGGAGGAAGGGGTGACACCATAGCACCGGACCAGCGTACCTCAACAGACGACTCAGCTTCTACACCCCCACCTGCCAGCTCCGCTTCGCCGCCCTCGCTGCAGTTACGAAGAGCGACCTCCGGTGGCATATCGTTCTCCCACCTCGCCGCCAAGACCTGGAACACCCTCCCCATCCACCTACGGCAGACCCAAAACCTGCTGACCTTCGAAAGTCTTCTCAAGACCTCGCCTTTCGAGCAGTAGCAGCAATCCCCACTCCCCAGCAGGTTGAGACCCTCATGGGTAAGTGGTGCGCTCTACAAATGATATGATTGATTGATTGTAACGAAGACATATAGCTATTTTTAAAACTATCATCACTAGAAGACTTAAAAATCATACTATACCTCACGAAAATAATGCAGTTATTGATGGACATGTTCTGAAACTGAACTAGTCAAAAACAAAATTTCTCCCCACTGCCCTCAAATCCACTTCCAAAATTGATCCTACTCTACGCCTTATTTGAGCTGAGTACAGCTCACAACAACAAGGTCAAATTAGTTCTTTTTACAGCCAACGCCACACTGTTTCATTGTGTTTGCTTGTGCTGACAAAGACAATCTGATAACTTCCATCTTCAACATCTTAAGGAAATTAAAAACTTCTCTCCTAAAATCAGCTAAGATTAGCAGTCCACCTCTTGATCATCTAAAAAGTTGACACAGGCAATGCCATCCTAGCAGGAATTCCCAGATCAACATATGTTCCTTCTTAAAAAAGGTCTGTTTGTTATGGGTCTTCTTGCAAAAAGAGTCCAGATGCACCAACCAGTCGATGCTAAGAGTTTACATTTTAAATGCAATGCCATTCTAAACTGATTAACAAAGTTAGACCATTTGTTGTGCAAGCTAATCAGAAAAACAAACGCAAAAAAGTAAATCAAATGTATGGATTGAAATTTTCGTGGTGATCTCATTCGGTACCTTTGAGATTTAGTATTGCCATCTTTTTCTGCAGTTTTGGACTGTTATAACCGGATTGCAATAATGGTTTTAAACCCCCAAAGACGACAAGAATTTGTCTGCCAAAAGTTAAAGTTTATAGTAATTCATGTAGTTATGTAGTTATGTGAGATCTTGGGAACTGGTGGCCTGTAAATCAGCATGAAATTCTATGTAACTATATTCAATAAATTACTAATAAGAAGGACTTCTCTTTCAGAATTCAGTAGTTGAAGAAGGGCTTCGATTTCCCATGGGTTATGCATGATAATTATGACACTGCTTCATTTTTGTTCAACTTATCCTTTGTAAGGATTACATCCCAGAAAGAACCCCTGACTTCAGTGAGCCAGCTTTCTGTTAAAATTGCAGGTCAAGTCTATGAAGACTCATATCGTTATTCATTGCTAAGTGTGCATTACACAACATGACATTCATGCGAGTGTTTCAATACGTTTTTAAATAGACATTAGAAGACACTTTTGCTTACAAATGAATTAAGTAGTAATGATTATTGAAACTTAGGGCAAAAAGGATGCTGGTTAATGTTGTTCTGATTTGGGAGAAAAGACAGTATGAACTCTGTGATGTAAGGTCTATGTCAGATCCCACCTTTTCCGCACGCCTGGACAGCATGGATGGTGGCTGTTGGAATCCAGGAGCAGAAAGGAACAGGAAAGCTTGACCTTGATGCACTTATGGCAAACCTACTGTGCAGCCAGGATGGAAGATATAATAGGTAGTGGACAGGTGTTTAGGGGTGTCTAAACTTGATTAGTTCCCTGCCATCATAGACGGCATGCATTCATGGCTGACATTGATGATAACTTGTCTTGGTGGTGCTACTCAATTTCTTCCAGAGGTTATTAAGTTTTGAAGCAATTTCCTCCCTGTTCCATTCTTTCATGTTGCCATTTTGCCTAACTGACTTGTATTCAGAGATGCTTGGACTACTGGAATCTTAGTAGGTAAGTTGTGCATTTCGTGCCCCAAGGGCAGATGGTAAGTATGCTGCACTGAAGATCTTCTCATCTACACCATACCTATCTTATATGGGTTGAGGTATGCTGACATACTATCCTGGAATAGATCACAACTCAAAATACAATTGTTAAGTGACAATTCCTTCTAGGGGAATGCACCATTACATCTCAAAGGGGTATTTATCACTCAACATCAGTGTCAATGAATCGACTCGCAATTCATCTGTATAAACTCAAAGATGTTTTTGCACTTTCAAGTGTGTGTGCTGTGGAGTTCCACACCCTTCGTTATAAGACCCGATAAGAACTTTATAAAGTTAGGAAATAAATCTGAAAACCCTCCTTCTACACTAACCATCAACACTCAATTCTAATTTTTTGTCAAATGCCGAAGCCTAATTATGGTTTATTGGACTAAAACCAGGGCTTTTCCTTTTAGAAAATTCACAATAACTCCACTATCCCACACCCCCATCTATGAAGTAATCCTTAGGCATCAGACATTCAACCAGTGTATATGATTGCCACCCAACAAACTACATGGACCTAATAGCATGGCTTTTATTTTTGCAACCCGTCTTTGGCAGCCTGAGGTTGCATTATATAGTGTGAAGTGTCTTACAATAACCAATAACAAATAAATCAATACATTGATGAATTAGGTAATCTATAAATCAATAAATACACATATTAACAAATGGCAGCATTTCAGAAACCTAGACTAGTAAAAGATAATTATGTCCTTGGTCCATTAGGTAAACTCCTACAGATCACATCACCTGTATTGAACTGTTGTGCAAATTATTAGACATGTTATGTGTGTTTGAAGAGTGTGCTCTCACCCGGGAGGTTATCCTGGCATTGTATGCAAGACCTAGCCTTACCTTTATTAGAAATGTCACGTCTTTAGCATTTTTGTGCAACTCAAGAAGTAAGAGGAAGGCTTTAATATGTAGTGTAAAGTTGTTCCACACATTAGGAGCAATGTAGGACACAGCTCGACTGCTGGATCTTGTTTTCCTTATGCGTGGGATGTGTAAAAGTTGGAGTCCTGATGAGCAGAGGGATCTGGATAGCTTATGAAAGGAGGTGCCACTATTGAGGTAGGCTGGGCAAGTGTTGTGCAGTGCTTTGAAGGTTTGAGGAGTTTGAATTGTGCCTGCTTGTGTTTAGGGAGCCAGTGGGGCTTATGTAGGTATAAGGTGGTGTATGTGCTGCGTGGGAGGATGAGATTAATAATGGATGCCAAGATCTGAATTGTTTTCAGTTGTCTAGTGAGTTAATTGCAGATCCCATCACAGAGCGAGTTCCTATAGTCCAGCCTGCTTGTGGCTAAGGTGTTTTTTACCATTTTGCGGGTGCCACTCAATAGCCACTTGAAGATTCTCCTCAGCATCTTCATGGTGGGGAAGCAGGATTGTCTTGGGTTGTCGTCTCATGTTTGCTGTTGATTATTTCCTAAGGCTCTGGGTGTGGGTTTCGGATTTGGGTATTGGTCCTAGTTCAGCTTGCCACCAGATGGAGTCCCACAGTGTTCTCCCCAGAGATTACAACTCTATTTTGTCTGGTTTTGAATTTGAGACAGTTGGTGGTCTATTTTAGATCCATGTTTCCATCACAAACGTTACGTAAAAGGATGGCAAATCTTTTCCCACCTATTTACTTTCCAAAGCTAAGCTTGTTTAGTGCTGGAAAATAAATCACCTCAAATTAGCACTCATCAGCGCTGCTCTGCATTGCTTAGCACAACGGGGTGTACCAGGGAGGTTGCATGGTAATTGCCATGCAACCACCCAAGGTTTCTGATGCTAAGCCCTATTTAGTTAAAAAGGTAGACGGGTTAGCATCAGCCCCTTTCAAATAGACGCTTTAAAGGAGAAATGCTTTAATTTCTCCTTTCTTTTCTGACTTTTATGTGTGGAGCACTGTACAGCACACATACAGAAATCATGCTGTTTGGAAAATGTAATTAATTTTCCCCAATTCAGTGGTGGCCTTCTAATTCAGCCCCTCGTCCCAATACAGTGGATATGGTAAGAAACTTAGGAGTTTTATTCCATGTTATCTTTCCACGAGCAAGCACTTGAGGTGGCGGGTACCTGCTTCCAAGCGATAAAAAGTCTGGGAAAGTTTTTTGATCTCCTTCCATTACCCGCTAGGAAAACGGTTACAGCTGCCTTAATTATATCTCATA
The DNA here is from genome assembly GCF_964261635.1 of Lissotriton helveticus. Taxonomy (NCBI): domain Eukaryota; kingdom Metazoa; phylum Chordata; class Amphibia; order Caudata; family Salamandridae; genus Lissotriton; species Lissotriton helveticus. Next base: position 60,112,881 of record NC_136059.1, read on the forward strand.
TGGACTATTGCAATAGTTTGTATGCAGGAACAAAAAAGACGGTTCTGAAATGGGTACAGACTGTCCAGAATGGTGCCGCAAGGTTTGTCCTGAAATTGCCAAAAGGGTCCCCTTCAGCAGCAGCACTGAGATCTCTTCACTGGCTACCTATTCATAAGAGGATTCTCTTCAAAATCCTGATGATTACTTATAGGGCCACAAGAGTCATTTTTCAGAATAGGTAAGATGGTGTCTGTGGCGGATGCATGAGCGGACCTCTCCTGCTGGACCCTGTGTGGTAAAACGTCATAGGGAGAGGAGAGTCGACTTTCGTTGCAGTTTATTCATATCATTCGGAGATTATCCCGGTTCGGTCTTACTTGGTGCCCTGAGAGCCGTCTTTGTACTCACCGTGGACTTTTGAGTGTTGCTTTCCGTTGCTGCTTTGGTGCAGCCTCTGAACCTTTGCCTATGCCTTTGCTGAGACGCCGATGCTGGATCTGCTGGTGTTCCTGTCTACAGCCGAAGGGCGGTTGAGGAGTCGACGCGGCCGGTAGGCGTCACTGTTGGAAGGTATACAGCGTATATGGGAGCCGCTACCGTATATTGCCGGAAAGGTCAGGTTTATGTCTGCAATACCCCCAAAAGGCGCCTGCGGGAAGCCCCGCGTCCAGGAGGAGGGAGGCGCAGAGATGGCAGAGAGCTTCGTAGAGGACCCACAGGTGAGGGGGGAAAATGCTCCGACTAGTAATCTGGCTTCAAACAAGCTGGTGGAGTCTAAACAAAATACCTGCTCTTTTCTCCGCTTCTAAAGATAGAGATAAAAGGAAAGTCAAAACAGTTGAACTTGCAATGGAGGGTGCAGAGACTGCAATTAGAAAAGAAGGCTTACCCTGTAACGCTAGTGGTGTCACTGTGGATGACTCAGTTAATACAGTCAATACAGATAAGGATAATATGGATAACGTGGGCAATATGGATCACTTGTCATTGGCCTCAGCAACTATTGTAACTACTGTTCTGGAAAGTGGTTTGGGCAATACTGTGGGGGGTCGTGCAGGACCCTCTTTAGATGCTGGTAGAAGCCTGGAGGTGACTGGCGAAAGGACCATTCCCAGTAGCCCGACAAGGGAGGGCCAAGGGCAAGGTGCGCAAGGACCTGAAGCAGACTCAGGTGATTATTTCTCCTTTCTAAACAATCTATGTTGTTCTGTGAGGATTTGGCAGTGCAATACTCTGCTCAGCTTAGTATGGTGGACGGTAGTGATCATAGCAGCTTAGTTCTGGAAGAATGTGAAGAACAAGAGGACGGTCGCTCTCATACCGTGAGGAAACTTGATTTTCATGTAACCAAAGATTCTTTGACAAAATCTTTGTGTAAAGGGGATCAAGGGGTAGCGGAGGGGGAAGAAATGTCTTTATCCCATCGGGATGAGACTCGAGAGGAGAGCCAACGAGTTCAAAATTCCTGTTGCAAACTGCACAATTCAGTTAGACGGCTGGTTAAATCACATCCTGACTTTTTGTTTAGGTTCAATGAAGCAGAATCCTGAATATCCATCTTAGAGGATAAACTTGCACAACATAAGACTGCTACTGAATTGATTCAGGCTACCAAGGAAGATACTTTATGGAAATTAACGGACATTGAAAACCGGGCACGTAGAAACAATCTGAGGGTCCTTCAGATTCCTGAGGGGAAGGAGGGTCAAGATCCACGGGGGTTTATTATTGATTTGTTCAAAAAAGCTTTCCCCGATCTGACCAGGTGGGCTTGGGAACGAGAAGTTGAGCGTGAACATAGGTTCCCATTTAATATCCGCTTGAGACCTGGTCAGGACCTTAAACCTAGAGCCTTTTTGGCATCTTTCAATAGCTTTCTAGCGCGAGAAGAAGTGTTCACACTAGCATGACCAGATAAGAAAAGAAGCGGGGGTGATGTTGAGTTTTTTATTCGTCCAAATCTGTATCAACGCTCTGTGGAGCTTTTTATTGAAAACATTTTCCCCATTTTTCCCCCCTTGGTACAAGGCATGTACTATCAGTTACATTTTTACATTCATATATAATTCAAAATACAGAGAAAAACCAAACAGTAGCACTGATAAAACAAAATACGATAAAAAAAACAAGCAAAAGGATGCAACCAGGATCAATATTACATATAGTAACCTCTAACTCGACATCTCTATTTATGGGGTAACCTCAGATTCTTGTTCCCTCCAGTTCGTCACCGGGCCCCAAATTTTTAATCCTAACTTTTTTCCTCTTCTCCCTTTCCTGGCGTACATTGCCTTTTCTAAGCTGTAAGCTGACAAGAGTCTACCTAACCATTCCTGATAAGCTGGAGGTGTTTTATCCAGCCATGCCGATGCAATTGTTAACCGTAATATCGCCATAGCAACAAACAAGAAGTAGCTATAGTCCAATTGGAATCCTGCATCTGACACACCAAAGATAATAATTTGGGGTGTGAGTTTCATTTCTATTCCTAGGGATCTTTTAAGAAATGTCTCAATTTCTTCCCGAATCGTTTGTAAATGGGCGCAGGACGCAAACATGTGCACTATATCAGCTTGGTCTGTGCTGCACCTAGGACAAGTAACTCCTGTGTTTCCCCCACTGTGCTATTCTTGCTGGGGTGTAATATAATGAGTAAAGGGTTTTAAAATGTTGCGCCTGGAGTGGGGTTGAGCAAAGAATGTCCTGCCCCCACTTTAGGGACAGTTGAAATGTTTCTTTAGGTATACCCAACTTAAGTGCCCATTTCTGTTCTTGTTTCTCCAGGTCAGCTACTTTAATTTTAATCAGTTCAGCATACAGATTTTTAATTGTACCCCCTATTCCTCCCTGTATCAGATCCATTACTGAATTTGCATTAAATCCGTTCGGGCCTCCTTTCTTCGCTGCCATAAAACTCCTAACTTGCAAAAAATGTTTCTGATCCAGATCATATTTTACTCGCATTTCAGAAAATTGCAACATTCCCTGAGTCCCAATTATATCTCCCAATTTACTTATCCCCCGCCTGCCCCAATCAGCGAACACCGTGTCTGAAAAACTTTTATGTGGAAGTGTCTCATTGTCTGTCACCCTGGTATACCTATTATATTTCCCTAATCCAAATCTTTTCGTGAAGGCCTTCCAGATATTCTAGAATGCCATACGGTCTTAAATGTTGTTCTTTTATAGTAGGAAGAATCAGTTTGTTTCAGGAATACATTCTCTGCTTCGCCATACAGAACCAGTGCGTAGATGGGAACCGTTCCCAACGGATCCTGTCCTTCCGCATCTGCCTCACCCATTAGTCCAGCCATATATTGCGGAGCGGCCGCCCAGTAATATAATTTAAGGTCCGGTACAGCCCACCCACCTCTCTCCCTAGGTAACTTCATGAATCTCAATGCCCTTCTTGTCTTTCCATGTGCCCATATAAACCTATTTATCATGTGCTCCCAGATCTTAAACCATTTTGCCTCAAATAACAGTGGAATCGCCCTAAAAATGTACAGAAATTTTGGCAAAAATACAATTTTACTAATATTTACCCGCCCCACAATTGACAGATGTAAATTATTTAATCTATCTAATTCTTTTTTAGTTTTAGCGATTATTGGTGCTATATTCAAATCCACCAAATATAGCACCAATGTAATTATAACCCCTAGATATGTACCTGCTACCACTACCCTTGGGTCAGTAGAGCCCGCCTTGGTATTTTGTATAATTTGAGTTTTAGAAGTGTTCAGGGCATAACCTGAAACCTGGCCAAACTGTATCGCCTCAGCCTCCACTTGCCTTATGGCTCCTGTGGGATCTGAGGTGACTATCGCCACATCATCTACATACGCCAGTACTTTGTAGTCCCCCGTATGGGTCTTAATTGGGGGGATATTATTATTGGCTTCCATTTTACGTATATAGGGATCCATATATAGGGCAAACAGTAGCGGCGAGCACGGGCATCCCTGCCGTGTCCCCTGCCTAATTTGTAGTGGGAGAATGTATCTTGCATTGATCGGTACCCTAGCGGTTGGTGTTATGTATAAGACTTTCATTGCTGCAATAAAGCCCGGTCCATAACCAGCTCTTTCTAAAATAACCCATAAATAATCCCAGGAGACCGATCGAATGCTTTCTCGGCATCTAGTAACATTGTTGCCATCGGGTCCCCTGGGATCTACATGGCGTCGTACAGGGTGATAACTTTCCTTGTATGGTGGGTTGTACCTCTCCTGGGTATAAACCCATGTTGATTAATACTAACCAGCTTCCCAATCATTTTAGCAAGCCTTAAAGCCAAGATTTTAGAGAATATCTTAGTATCCGCATTCATCAGGGTTATTGGGCTATACGACCCTGGTTCATCAGCTGGTTTACCTTTCTTTAAAATCACCACAATGTCTGCCCCAGCCCAGGATGCTGGTATCGATACCCCACTCTGAGCTTGTTGGATTATATCCAGAAGATCCTGCCTGAGTATTCCCCAAAATGTCTTAAAAAACTCTATAGGGAGATGATCGGGCCCCGCCGCTTTACCTGATGGGAGACTTAGCATGGCCAGCTCAACCTCCTCCATATCGCAAACTGTTTCTAAAGTCTCTGTGTCCTCTTCTGAGAGGGTCTCACCAGGTATACCACATAAGTAGTCGACTATTTTACTTGTATTTATAGGGTGCCCCCATCATATAATTTAATATAAAACTGCCTAAACACCTCCCTTATCGCCTCCGTTTCTTTGAGAGAATTCCCTGCAGAATCTTTAATCTCTCTGATGTCCCCTGTAGCAGCCTTCTGCCGTGCCCAAATTGCCAGTGTTCGCCCTACCGTCTCACTACATTCATAGCATCTTTGTCTATTTATAAGGTATATCTTAGCCGTCTTATCTGCGATGCTTTCATTTGCTTCCATTCTCGCTTTGGCCATTTTAATAAGAACTTGATCCAATGGGTCCCCTACCAATACGGCTCTAGCTTCTTCTACTGTCATTGTGAATTTTTCCAATTTCTTTTTCTCCTCCTTTTGTTTAAAGATGCTAAAACTTAGGGTTTCCCCCAGTGCAGCGGCTTTGAACACGTCCCAAACTACCCCTGTCTTCGCACACCCTCTGTTTATATCAAAAATGACTTAATCCACTGCGTCATGTGTTCGATATATTTATCATCCTTCAACAAAGCTCTTTCAAACGTCCATACTTTTTCTATTTTCTGCTTTATTGCTACTGACAAGGTTAAAATCAGGGGGTTATGATCTGAAAGGATCCATGGCAGCCTCTGGATCTTAGTCCCTGGCAGCAAGGAATGAGATACAAAAAAATAATCCAACCTTACACACAACCTGTGTGGAGCCGAATAATAAGTGAATCCTAGATCATCCGGTTTCAAATATGGCCATGCATCACTAAGTGAATTATCGTGTACAAGGCCAGTTAACGCGCGATAAACCCTCTTCTTTCTCCCAAAATACATATTTCTTCCATCCCTCCAGAGACCTCCAGCCCCATTTATATAAAAAATCCCCAGCCATAATAACCCTAGGGGGCCATGTAGCTAATTCAAGATCCAGGAACTCCATAACCTCTGGATCATCCTCTGTTGAGCCATAAACAGATACCAAAGTGACCCATTCCTCTCCAATCATACACTCCAGCAAGAGCCATCTCCCCCATTGATCCTCCAGTTTCCTTCTTATTACAATGTCAGTGCGCCTCGCCAAAATAGCTACACCTCTATTCCTAGTCCCCTGCTTTGAATAAGCCAGAAGATTGAATCCTAGCTGTTCTAATACCCCTGCGTTTGTCCCTTCTATATGGGTTTCTTGTAGAAACATGGAATCGGGCCTCATAGTCTTCAACAGTGTTGCCACCCGTTGCCTGTTCTGTCAATCATTTATTCCACAAACATTCCACGTGACTACTCGTGTTCCCATTTAATTTTAAATGATTGCCGTTTATATAAATCATCAAACAAATAAGAGTAAATTTGGGTCTCAGGGATTATTTTTAATGACCACTCAACACTACACTCCCCGGAGGTAACTGGACAAAATACAAATAATAGTGGAGGGTCGGAAGATATGGAATTCACAAGAGACGACTATGTGATGGAACTAGTAGCAATAGTCCACTAGACAGGGTACATCATTCATGGTTTTTGAAAAATACCCATCAGTAGCTCTTCCTGGACGCCCTTTTCATCATGTGGGTTCCTTCTAACCATGAAGGATAGGAAAAGAGTTTGGTCAAAAAAAATGACAACATAGGAACCAGTGATGATATATCTGGGTCGCACGGGGCTACTGAAAAGCAGTGCGAGGGAATGTGAAAAAGTGCAAAAAGTGCAAGGTAGTGATATATAAAATTAGATAGCTCTGAGGAAAATAATTATTCATTGGAGACCTCAGAGTCTCTAAGACTTAAAAAGAGCGAAATTGGTAGTTTCAACTAATAGCTACCAACAGGTTGGTCGACATGTTTCAGCAGGAATTACGGATCACACTGGTATCCACTGCATTCTTCAGGACCTGTGTCGCTACTGCTAGTGTTGTGTAAGAAATATAAAAAAAGAAAAGGTATCACCTGGGTATTAGTGAAGGATCATTCTCCCAGCTGTAAAGTCCGGTGGAGAGCAAACATAGTCGAAAACAAGGGAAAAACACACAATTAGTATACCTATGGTATCCAAAACACTTTCATGGTATACCTTATCTAAGAAGAGAATTTATGAAGCAATCCTCTTGGTAGTACTTTAATTCCTACATATACCTACAATACCTACATAGGATATGTGGTAGGACTCTCACTTACCATATTACGCAGGAGAGTACTGCCTCACCTCACCTGGCAAACAGCTCAGGTAATTGAAGCACCGCTCTAGTGGAGAAAGAGAGATATACAGAGACACGTCAGCGAGCAGCTGACTTCACACTTAATCACCACTTGTGCTGGTGTTTCTAGTAGGTCAAAATGCCAAAAAGCCCTGGCTTAGGCTATGGCAGCAGTTAAACATATGGCAAGGGCCAGACCCTCGGTGGCCTGAAAATGTATTCAATGTCAATTATGCCTGTATAAATAACACACATATCTGTACACAAAAACTGAAGCAAGAGGTTCGCCTGCGCCTCAATTTGTAATTGCTCATGCGTGTTTCACTAAGTAATTGAAGAACTGCCACTGGGAGACGCCATAAAAGCATCCCCGCTTTTGGGGCTGTGTTTCAAACAATGGGTATACTAGCGTTTACACTCCAGCGCTTACACTAGAGCGCGTCTAATTTACAGCTCTGCAGTCCGAGCAGTGTAAAACTAATCTGTAGATAAAGCGCGGGTGAATCCCACCGCGATGCCGCTTTGTCAACAACGCTCGCGTGTGGGCTCGCAACCTCTTAGTCAGCGGCCCACAGCGAGAGACTTAATAATCAATGCAGAAATCTGTTGCGCCGTGGTCATGGCAGTAAACCAAATATCTCTTACCGCGTTGCAAGATTAATCTACAAAAGGGCAGCAGCGCTCGATAGGAACACCAACAGAACTCTCTGTACAGTGCGCATACTGGTGGCGAGCGCGCACAATGGCAGCCTGCTACTAAGATTGCTGACAGACAGGCAAGAAGAGCGTGTCTCTCACCTGTCCGTCGGTACTTCCAGCGTCCCTCTGGCTGTAAGGGGAGGTAACGCGCGGAGTCTGACAGTGCAATTTCACTTCCTTAACTGGGCGTTTCAATTCGCATCACATGACCCCGAGGATTGTGGGATATGTAGTTCTGGGGAGAGAATGGACGCTCCCAGGCAAAATAACAATTATAAATGCTCACATATTTAATAGTAATATCATGCCAGAAACAAGGGCATGTATATTGGAGTGGCATCTGATGTAATTGGTCTTTAAAAGTGCTGTTAGTTACAAAAGTCAACAGGGGAGTACCCACAGGCAGATCTAGATATTGGTATGGCATCCAGTGCTAATGGGCTCTGGGTGACCTATTGTTTTCTGTAGGGCCAACAGTACAGCGCCAAAAATGTGGAACTGCAAAAATAAAGATGTGCTGAAATATTTAAGCAGGTGAGCACTTGTTGGTTAGGTTAGACAGAGGGGCTCCAGTATCTTTAGATATATATTGACGTCAGCGGAAGGGTGATTATGCCCATCAGCGGCGTCAAAATAGCGTATGAGGCTACACAGTAAAAAAGAATGGAAGATTATAGTGAATCTAGGTATAGACCTCACAAGATGTAGGGAAGTATGGAGAACGGCAAACGTAGCCTATTGACTGGTCAGAATTAATGCCAGGCCCCATGTAAATGTTTAGATGACTAGAGAGCACACCAATGTATTAAATGAATGCATGCATCTCACAGAGACATCCACGGGATGTCATCGTTCAACCCGTCCTCATCTGAGTTGAGAGTGTACACCCATTTTTGTTCTTTCTTGAACAGAAACTTACTGATGTCTGTCACATGGTTGGGTATCAACGGTTGTTCTAGAATAGTCCATCGGAAATCATCAGGGCCATGTCCCACCTCCAAGAAATGGTTAGTCATTTTGGTGGACTGTTTCCGACAGCGGATGGTACTCCTATGTTCGGAAATGCGCGTCTTAACTTTCCTGGTCGTCATACCCACGTATTTGTATTCACAAGGGCAGACTATCAAGTAAATGACATTAAGACTGCTACAGTTGGTGAAACGCCTTTGTTCCCACTGTCGCCCGCCTCCAATGTCAATGGTTGTAGATTTGGCAGTCTGAGGACAAGCAGCGCAATTCCCACATGGATGGTGACCTGTCACGGCTGGCATATCCCAGAGTGTACCTACTGCTCTCGGAGTCGCTGCTCTAGGTCTAGTGTGAACCAGTTGGTCTTTAAGGTTTCTACCCCTTTTGAAGGCAAATAGAGGGGGGGGGCAAATTATCATTACCCGTGTTCAAGATACCCCAATGCTTCTTGATGATCTTCTGGATCTGATTGGAACGAGTGCCAAACGTGTTGACACAGGTGATCCGAGATTCTTTAGCTTTTGGGGATGTAGGCTCCAGAAGGCTTTCACGGTTGTTGTTAAACGCCCTCTTTTTCGACCTTCGTATTAGTTGCTTAGGGTACTTTTTCTCTAGCAAATTGTTCTCCAGCATTTTGGCATGGTGAAAAAAGCCCTCCCTAGTGGAGCAGTTCCTCTGAATTCTCAGGAATTGCCCATAGGGCAGGTTGTCCCTAAGAGCTTTCGGATGGCAACTATCGTAGCTCAACAGGGAGTTCCTTGCCATGGGTTTCCGAAAGAGCTCAGATTGAAGACCAGTTGGAGTTACATTGATCTTGAGGTCTAGAAAAGCCAGATGTGTTTTGCTGTGCTCAACAGTGAAACGGAGGAATGCATTCCTGCTATTCAGCCAAATGTGGAAAGTTTGTAGCTCATCCACAGTCCCACGCCACACCACGAGGACGTCGTCAATGTAACGTTTCCATAGGCGGAGCGAGGCGAGAAAAGGGTTCGTATCGGTGAGGATGATTTCTTCTTCAAACCGATGGACGTAAAGGTTCGCCAGGCTCGGGGCAAAAACGCTGCCCATGCTGGTCCCAGAGACCTGTAGGTACATGGAATCTTCGAATTGGAAATAATTCTCGGTCATCGCAAGATTGGCCAAAGTCATAATGAAAGAGACCGGAGTGATGGAATCTAAATCAGGCGCTCTTAGGAGGGTCTCGATCACATCAAGAGTCTCTCTTTGTGGGATTGACGTGTAGAGAGATTCTACATCGAAGGATACCAGTAGATCTATGTTGGCATCAAACTCGACGTCAGGTAAAATCTTCAGGACATCCTTAGTGTCTTGTAGATATGTAGGCATCTTGTGGACCATAGGTCTCAAAAAATGGTCTACGAAAGTGGAGAGGGGTTCAAGGAGAGACCCAATGCCTGATATTATTGGGCGTCCGGGAGGTGGCCGCTGCGGTTTGTGCACTTTGGGAAGCACGTAGAAGTAAGGGACAATGGGGTGTGCCAATTGCAGATACAATGCCTCCTTTGATGTTATCCATCCCTCGGATAATGCCTCTTCAACGTGTTGTTTAATAGCCAATGATAGTCTCTCTGTTGGGTCCTCTGTGAGTTTCCGATATGACTTCACGTGACTGAGTTGTCGAATGCATTCCTCACGATATGTAGTTGTATCTAGGACAACTATAGCACCGCCCTTATCGGCAGGTTTGATCACTACCGAAGAGTCCTCTGCTAGTTTTTTCAAAGCTAACTGTTCTCTCTTGGGGAAATTGATGAATGGCTTACTGGTTTGTTGTAATAAATTCGTTATATCACAGTCCACCGCCTCCTCAAAGGCCAAGACCTTCGCTGGCAATCCGGTGGTGGGTGGATTGAAGGTAGAGGGTCGTTTCAGACCAGTATTCTGGTCACACAGTATATGATCACTCCCACCTTCATTGTCCTTTGCAAAAAGAAAGTGCAAGCGGATTTTCCTGAAGAATTTCCCCATCTCAATGTTAGTCTGGAACGGGTCACCCATATTCGTAGCCACAAATCCCAAACCTCTGTTGAGCATTTTCAATTCCATCTCTGAAAGTGTTCTAGAACTAAGGTTAATCACGAGGTCGTCCCTGATGTTGACGCTGTTGTTTGATCCTGAGGTATCTGTTTGCCACTCCGTAGGCCCATCATCTGGGGTGCCAGGTTCCACTGTACTTGGTTCTGCTGTTGGCCTCTCCTCCTCCCCCTCTGTCTCCCCCTGCCCTGTCCTAAAAAAGCCGGGGAGTTGAAGTCAGGGTAAAACTGATGGGGACCAAAGGGCATCATCTGTTGGGGGAAAGGGGCTCCCTGGGACCACGGGTTAGGTTGCCACCATGGTGGAAACTGAGGTTGGATATAATTCTGACCAGGGCCTCTCCAGTTTCTACGGTTGCCTCTCCCTCTGCCCTTGTTATTGGTATTGCTGCCTAGGCTAGATGAGTCTGAATCGCTAGACCCATCGCCGGAGCTGGAAGTACCGTACGTCGACCCACCCTTGTGACCCTTGTTGTTGTAAGTCGGAGGGACAAAGGTGTCGCTTGTGTATGGATAGATCTCTTCAGTTGCAAATTTTTCAATGTCTTTTTTGCATTTCTCTAATTTCTTGAATAGAATCGAATCTCTGAATTCTTTGTTGGCCTTATTATTTTCATCCAGATTTTTCGTGAAAATTTTACTCGAGAGTGTAGTTCTGATCTGACCCTCAAGTAACTGAATTTCGACCAAGATTTTATCAGCCGCCTTTTTAGCTGTTTTTATTATAAGCACCAACCAATCGCGGGTGCATTTCCACGCGATTAGGTACCAATTATTCAGGAATTCTTTATCGTCCAAGAAAAGTCTAGGGACATTAGTTACAATTAGTCCACTAGGAGCGCAATTGCCGCGTAGATACTCAGCCATTACCAGACCATGGACGCAAATCCGTGATTGGCTCTTTTTAATAGTGAGAATTTTTGCCCAACCTTCGTCGGTGCTCACTGGAGGGACAGGTATGTTGTCCAGAATGCTAGGATTCTCGTCCAGAATGGACTGAATCTCTGCTTCATCGAAGGAAAGGCCAAGGTTAGTTGCCATATTGATATAATGACCATACAAACACACACAGAACAAAGAAGTGAAGGTACGTATAGTTCCTATCTGTCGAGCTTCCACAGGGGGGATGAAAAAACAATAGACCCGCGGCCTTAGCCGCACAAAAGCATCAAACAAATAAGAGTAAATTTGGGTCTCAGGGATTATTTTTAATGACCACTCAACACTACACTCCCCGGAGGTAACTGGACAAAATACAAATAATAGTGGAGGGTCGGAAGATATGGAATTCACAAGAGACGACTATGTGATGGAACTAGTAGCAATAGTCCACTAGACAGGGTACATCATTCATGGTTTTTGAAAAATACCCATCAGTAGCTCTTCCTGGACGCCCTTTTCATCATGTGGGTTCCTTCTAACCATGAAGGATAGGAAAAGAGTTTGGTCAAAAAAAATGACAACATAGGAACCAGTGATGATATATCTGGGTCGCACGGGGCTACTGAAAAGCAGTGCGAGGGAATGTGAAAAAGTGCAAAAAGTGCAAGGTAGTGATATATAAAATTAGATAGCTCTGAGGAAAATAATTATTTATTGGAGACCTCAGAGTCTCTAAGACTTAAAAAGAGCGAAATTGGTAGTTTCAACTAATAGCTACCAACAGGTTGGTCGACATGTTTCAGCAGGAATTACGGATCACACTGGTATCCACTGCATTCTTCAGGACCTGTGTCGCTACTGCTAGTGTTGTGTAAGAAATATAAAAAAAGAAAAGGTATCACCTGGGTATTAGTGAAGGATCATTCTCCCAGCTGTAAAGTCCGGTGGAGAGCAAACATAGTCGAAAACAAGGGAAAAACACACAATTAGTATACCTATGGTATCCAAAACACTTTCATGGTATACCTTATCTAAGAAGAGAATTTATGAAGCAATCCTCTTGGTAGTACTTTAATTCCTACATATACCTACAATACCTACATAGGATATGTGGTAGGACTCTCACTTACCATATTACGCAGGAGAGTACTGCCTCACCTCACCTGGCAAACAGCTCAGGTAATTGAAGCACCGCTCTAGTGGAGAAAGAGAGACATACAGAGACACGTCAGCGAGCAGCTGACTTCACACTTAATCACAACTTGTGCTGGTGTTTCTAGTAGGTCAAAATGCCAAAAAGCCCTGGCTTAGGCTATGGCAGCAGTTAAACATATGGCAAGGGCCAGACCCTCGGTGGCCTGAAAATGTATTCAATGTCAATTATGCCTGTATAAATAACACACATATCTGTACACAAAAACTGAAGCAAGAGGTTCGCCTGCGCCTCAATTTGTAATTGCTCATGCGTGTTTCACTAAGTAATTGAAGAACTGCCACTGGGAGACGCCATAAAAGCATCCCCGCTTTTGAGGCTGTGTTTCAAACAATGGGTATACTAGCGTTTACACTCCAGCGCTTACACTAGAGCGCGTCTAATTTACAGCTCTGCAGTCCGAGCAGTGTAAAACTAATCTGTAGATAAAGCGCGGGTGAATCCCACCGCGATGCCGCTTTGTCAACAACGCTCGCGTGTGGGCTCGCAACCTCTTAATCAGCGGCCCACAGCGAGAGACTTAATAATCAATGCAGAAATCTGTTGCGCCGTGGTCATGGCAGTAAACCAAATATCTCTTACCGCGTTGCAAGATTAATCTACAAAAGGGCAGCAGCGCTCGATAGGAACACCAACAGAACTCTCTGTACAGTGCGCATACTGGTGGCGAGCGCGCACAATGGCAGCCTGCTACTAAGATTGCTGACAGACAGGCAAGAAGAGCGTGTCTCTCACCTGTCCGTCGGTACTTCCAGCGTCCCTCTGGCTGTAAGGGGAGGTAACGCACGGAGTCTGACAGTGCAATTTCACTTCCTCAACTGGGCGTTTCAATTCGCATCACATGACCCCGAGGATTGTGGGATATGTAGTCCTGGGGAGAGAATGGACGCTCCCAGGCAAAATAACAATTATAAATGCTCACATATTTAATAGTAATATCATGCCAGAAACAAGGGCATGTATATTGGAGTGGCATCTGATGTAATTGGTCTTTAAAAGTGCTGTTAGTTACAAAAGTCAACAGGGGAGTACCCACAGGCAGATCTAGATATTGGTATGGCATCCAGTGCTAATGGGCTCTGGGTGACCTATTGTTTTCAGTAGGGCCAACAGTACAGCGCCAAAAATGTGGAACTGCAAAAATAAAGATGTGCTGAAATATTTAAGCAGGTGAGCACTTGTTGGTTAGGTTAGACAGAGGGGCTCCAGTATCTTTAGATATATATTGACGTCAGCGGAAGGGTGATTATGCCCATCAGCGGCGTCAAAATAGCGTATGAGGCTACACAGTAAAAAAGAATGGAAGATTATAGTGAATCTAGGTATAGACCTCACAAGATGTAGGGAAGTATGGAGAACGGCAAACGTAGCCTATTGACTGGTCAGAATTAATGCCAGGCCCCATGTAAATGTTTAGATGACTAGAGAGCACACCAATGTATTAAATGAATGCATGCATCTCACAGAGATATCCACGGGATGTCATCGTTCAACCCGTCCTTATCTGAGTTGAGAGTGTACACCCATTTTTGTTCTTTCTTGAACAGAAACTTACTGATGTCTGTCACATGGTTGGGTATCAACGGTTGTTCTAGAATAGTCCATCGGAAATCATCAGGGCCATGTCCCACCTCCAAGAAATGGTTAGTCATTTTGGTGGACTGTTTCCGACAGCGTATGGTACTCCTATGTTCGGAAATGCGCGTCTTAACTTTCCTGGTCGTCATACCCACGTATTTGTATTCACAAGGGCAGACTATCAAGTAAATGACATTAAGACTGTTACAGTTGGTGAAGCGCCTTTGTTCCCACTGTCGCCCGCCTCCAATGTCAATGGTTGTAGATTTGGCAGTCTGAGGACAAGCAGCGCAATTCCCACATGGATGGTGACCTGTCACGGCTGGCATATCCCAGAGTGTACCTACTGCTCTCGGAGTCGCTGCTCTAGGTCTAGTGTGAACCAGTTGGTCTTTAAGGTTTCTACCCCTTTTGAAGGCAAATAGAGGGGGGGGCAAATTATCATTACCCGTGTTCAAGATACCCCAATGCTTCTTGATGATCTTCTGGATCTGATTGGAACGAGTGCCAAACGTGTTGACACAGGTGATCCGAGATTCTTTAGCTTTTGGGGATGTAGGCTCCAGAAGGCTTTCACGGTTGTTGTTAAACGCCCTCTTTTTCGACCTTCGTATTAGTTGCTTAGGGTACTTTTTCTCTAGCAAATTGTTCTCCAGCATTTTGGCATGGTGAAAAAAGCCCTCCCTAGTGGAGCAGTTCCTCTGAATTCTCAGGAATTGCCCATAGGGCAGGTTGTCCCTAAGAGCTTTCGGATGGCAACTATCATAGCTCAACAGGGAGTTCCTTGCCATGGGTTTCCGAAAGAGCTCAGATTGAAGACCAGTTGGAGTTACATTGATCTTGAGGTCTAGAAAAGCCAGATGTGTTTTGCTGTGCTCAACAGTGAAACGGAGGAATGCATTCCTGCTATTCAGCCAAATGTGGAAAGTTTGTAGCTCATCCACAGTCCCACGCCACACCACGAGGACGTCGTCATGTAACGTTTCCATAGGCGGAGCGAGGCGAGAAAAGGGTTCGTATCGTGAGGATGATTTCTTCTTCAAACCGATGGACGTAAAGGTTCGCCAGGCTCGGGGCAAAAACGCTGCCCATGCTGGTCCCAGAGACATGTAGGTACATGGAATCTTCGAATTGGAAATAATTCTCGGTCATCGCAAGATTGGCCAAAGTCATAATGAAAGAGACCGGAGTGATGGAATCTAAATCATGCGCTCTTAGTAGGGTCTCGATCACATCAAGAGTCTCTCTTTGTGGGATTGACGTGTAGAGAGATTCTACATCGAAGGATACCAGTAGATCTATGTTGGCATCAAACTCGACGTCAGGTAAAATCTTCAGGACATCCTTAGTGTCTTGTAGATATGTAGGCATCTTGTGGACCATAGGTCTCAGAAAATGGTCTACGAAAGTGGAGAGGGGTTCAAGGAGAGACCCAATGCCTGATATTATTGGGCGTCCGGGAGGTGGCCGCTGCGGTTTGTGCACTTTGGGAAGCACGTAGAAGTAAGGGACAATGGGGTGTGCCAATTGCAGATACAATGCCTCCTTTGATGTTATCCATCCCTCGGATAATGCCTCTTCAACGTGTTGTTTAATAGCCAATGATAGTCTCTCTGTTGGGTCCTCTGTGAGTTTCCGATATGACTTCACGTCACTGAGTTGTCGAATGCATTCCTCACGATATGTAGTTGTATCTAGGACAACTATAGCACCGCCCTTATCGGCAGGTTTGATCACTACCGAAGAGTCCTCTGCTAGTTTTTTCAAAGCTAACTGTTCTCTCTTAGGGAAATTGATGAATGGCTTACTGGTTTGTTGTAATAAATTCGTTATATCACAGTCCACCGCCTCCTCAAAGGCCAAGACCTTCGCTGGCAATCCGGTGGTGGGTGGATTGAAGGTAGAGGGTCGTTTCAGACCAGTATTCTGGTCACACAGTATATGATCACTCCCACCTTCATTGTCCTTTGCAAAAAGAAAGTGCAAGCGGATTTTCCTGAAGAATTTCCCCATCTCAATGTTAGTCTGGAACGGGTCACCCATATTCGTAGCCACAAATCCCAAACCTCTGTTGAGCATTTTCAATTCCATCTCTGAAAGTGTTCTAGAACTAAGGTTAATCACGAGGTCGTCCCTGATGTTGACGCTGTTGTTTGATCCTGAGGTATCTGTTTGCCACTCCGTAGGCCCATCATCTGGGGCGCCAGGTTCCACTGTACTTGGTTCTGCTGTTGGCCTCTCCTCCTCCCCCTCTGTCTCCCCCTGCCCTGTCCTAAAAAAGCCGGGGAGTTGAAGTCAGGGTAAAACTGATGGGGACCAAAGGGCATCATCTGTTGGGGGAAAGGGGCTCCCTGGGACCACGGGTTAGGTTGCCACCATGGTGGAAACTGAGGTTGGATATAATTCTGACCAGGGCCTCTCCAGTTTCTACGGTTGCCTCTCCCTCTGCCCTTGTTATTGGTATTGCTGCCTAGGCTAGATGAGTCTGAATCGCTAGACCCATCGCCGGAGCTGGAAGTACCGTACGTCGACCCACCCTTGTGACCCTTGTTGTTGTAAGTCGGAGGGACAAAGATGTCGCTTGTGTATGGATAGATCTTTTCAGTTGCAAATTTTTCAATGTCTTTTTTGCATTTCTCTAATTTCTTGAATAGAATCGAATCTCTGAATTCTTTGTTGGCCTTATTATTTTCATCCAGATTTTTCGTGAAAATTTTACTCGAGAGTGTAGTTCTGATCTGACCCTCAAGTAACTGAATTTCGACCAAGATTTTATCAGCCGCCTTTTTAGCTGTTTTTATTATAAGCACCAACCAATCGCGGGTGCATTTCCACGCGATTAGGTACCAATTATTCAGGAATTCTTTATCGTCCAAGAAAAGTCTAGGGACATTAGTTACAATTAGTCCACTAGGAGCGCAATTGCCGCGTAGATACTCAGCCATTACCAGACCATGGACGCAAATCCGTGATTGGCTCTTTTTAATAGTGAGAATTTTTGCCCAACCTTCGTCGGTGCTCACTGGAGGGACAGGTATGTTGTCCAGAATGCTAGGATTCTCGTCCAGAATGGACTGAATCTCTGCTTCATCGAAGGAAAGGCCAAGGTTAGTTGCCATATTGATATAATGACCATACAAACACACACAGAACAAAGAAGTGAAGGTACGTATAGTCCCTATCTGTCGAGCTTCCACAGGGGGGATGAAAAAACAATAGACCCGCGGCCTTAGCCGCACAAAAGCATCAAACAAATAAGAGTAAATTTGGGTCTCAGGGATTATTTTTAATGACCACTCAACACTACACTCCCCGGAGGTAACTGGACAAAATACAAATAGTGGAGGGTCGGAAGATATGGAATTCACAAGAGACGACTATGTGATGGAACTAGTAGCAATAGTCCACTAGACAGGGTACATCATTCATGGTTTTTGAAAAATACCCATCAGTAGCTCTTCCTGGATGCCCTTTTCATCATGTGGGTTCCTTCTAACCATGAAGGATAGGAAAAGAGTTTGGTCAAAAAAAATGACAACATAGGAACCAGTGATGATATATCTGGGTCGCACAGGGCTACTGAAAAGCAGTGCGAGGGAATGTGAAAAAGTGCAAAAAGTGCAAGGTAGTGATATATAAAATTAGATAGCTCTGAGGAAAATAATTATTTATTGGAGACCTCAGAGGCTCTAAGACTTAAAAAGAGCGAAATTGGTAGTTTCAACTAATAGCTACCAACAGGTTGGTCGACATGTTTCAGCAGGAATTACGGATCACACTGGTATCCACTGCATTCTTCAGGACCTGTGTCGCTACTGCTAGTGTTGTGTAAGAAATATAAAAAAAGAAAAGGTATCACCTGGGTATTAGTGAAGGATCATTCTCCCAGCTGTAAAGTCCGGTGGAGAGCAAACATAGTCGAAAACAAGGGAAAACACACAATTGGTATCCAAAACACTTTCATGGTATACCTTATCTAAGAAGAGAATTTATGAAGCAATCCTCTTGGTAGTACTTTAATTCCTACATATACCTACAATACCTACATAGGATATGTGGTAGGACTCTCACTTACCATATTACGCAGGAGAGTACTGCCTCACCTCACCTGGCAAACAGCTCAGGTAGATGAAGCACCGCTCTAGTGGAGAAAGAGAGACATACAGAGACACGTCAGCGAGCAGCTGACTTCACACTTAATCACAACTTGTGCTGGTGTTTCTAGTAGGTCAAAATGCCAAAAAGCCCTGGCTTAGGCTATGGCAGCAGTTAAACATATGGCAAGGGCCAGACCCTTGGTGGCCTGAAAATGTATTCAATGTCAATTATGCCTGTATAAATAACACACATATCTGTACACAAAAACTGAAGCAAGAGGTTCGCCTGCGCCTCAATTTGTAATTGCTCATGCGTGTTTCACTAAGTAATTGAAGAACTGCCACTGGGAGACGCCATAAAAGCATCCCCGCTTTTGAGGCTGTGTTTCAAACAATGGGTATACTAGCGTTTACACTCCAGCACTTACACTAGAGCGCGTCTAATTTACAGCTCTGCATTCCGAGCAGTGTAAAACTAATCTGTAGATAAAGCGCGGGTGAATCCCACCGCGATGCCGCTTTGTCAACAACGCTCGCGTGTGGGCTCGCAACCTCTTAATCAGCGGCCCACAGCGAGAGACTTAATAATCAATGCAGAAATCTGTTGCGCCGTGGTCATGGCAGTAAACCAAATATCTCTTACCGCGTTGCAAGATTAATCTACAAAAGGGCAGCAGCGCTCGATAGGAACACCAACAGAACTCTCTGTAAAGTGCGCATACTGGTGGCGAGCGCGCACAATGGCAGCCTGCTACTAAGATTGCTGACAGACAGGCAAGAAGAGCGTGTCTCTCACCTGTCCGTCGGTACTTCCAGCGTCCCTCTGGCTGTAAGGGGAGGTAACGCGCGGAGTCTGACAGTGCAATTTCACTTCCTCAACTGGGCGTTTCAATTCGCATCACATGACCCCGAGGATTGTGGGATATGTAGTCCTGGGGAGAGAATGGACGCTCCCAGGCAAAATAACAATTATAAATGCTCACATATTTAATAGTAATATCATGCCAGAAACAAGGGCATGTATATTGGAGTGGCATCTGATGTAATTGGTCTTTAAAAGTGCTGTTAGTTACAAAAGTCAACAGGGGAGTACCCACAGGCAGATCTAGATATTGGTATGGCATCCAGTGCTAATGGGCTCTGGGTGACCTATTGTTTTCTGTAGGGCCAACAGTACAGCGCCAAAAATGTGGAACTGCAAAAATAAAGATGTGCTGAAATATTTAAGCAGGTGAGCACTTGTTGGTTAGGTTAGACAGAGGGGCTCCAGTATCTTTAGATATATATTGACGTCAGCGGAAGGGTGATTATGCCCATCAGCGGCGTCAAAATAGCGTATGAGGCTACACAGTAAAAAAGAATGGAAGATTATAGTGAATCTAGGTATAGAACTCACAAGATGTAGGGAAGTATGGAGAACGGCAAACGTAGCCTATTGACTGGTCAGAATTAATGCCAGGCCCCATGTAAATGTTTAGATGACTAGAGAGCACACCAATGTATTAAATGAATGCATGCATCTCACAGAGACATCCACGGTATGTCATCGTTCAACCCGTCCTTATCTGAGTTGAGAGTGTACACCCATTTTTGTTCTTTCTTGAACAGAAACTTACTGATGTCTGTCACATGGTTGGGTATCAACGGTTGTTCTAGAATAGTCCATCGGAAATCATCAGGGCCATGTCCCACCTCCAAGAAATGGTTAGTCATTTTGGTGGACTGTTTCCGACAGCGGATGGTACTCCTATGTTTGGAAATGCGCGTCTTAACTTTCCTGGTCGTCATACCCACGTATTTGTATTCACAAGGGCAGACTATCAAGTAAATGACATTAAGACTGTTACAGTTGGTGAAGCGCCTTTGTTCCCACTGTCGCCCGCCTCCAATGTCAATGGTTGTAGATTTGGCAGTCTGAGGACAAGCAGCGCAATTCCCACATGGATGGTGACCTGTCACGGCTGGCATATCCCAGAGTGTACCTACTGCTCTCGGAGTCGCTGCTCTAGGTCTAGTGTGAACCAGTTGGTCTTTAAGGTTTCTACCCCTTTTGAAGGCAAATAGAGGGGGGGGGCAAATTATCATTACCCGTGTTCAAGATACCCCAATGCTTCTTGATGATCTTCTGGATCTGATTGGAACGAGTGCCAAACGTGTTGACACAGGTGATCCGAGATTCTTTAGCTTTTGGGGATGTAGGCTCCAGAAGGCTTTCACGGTTGTTGTTAAACGCCCTCTTTTTCGACCTTCGTATTAGTTGCTTAGGGTACTTTTTCTCTAGCAAATTGTTCTCCAGCATTTTGGCATGGTGAAAAAAGCCCTCCCTAGTGGAGCAGTTCCTCTGAATTCTCAGGAATTGCCCATAGGGCAGGTTGTCCCTAAGAGCTTTCGGATGGCAACTATCGTAGCTCAACAGGGAGTTCCTTGCCATGGGTTTCCGAAAGAGCTCAGATTGAAGACCAGTTGGAGTTACATTGATCTTGAGGTCTAGAAAAGCCAGATGTGTTTTGCTGTAGAATTTTCCTGAAGAATTTCCCCATCTCAATGTTAGTCTGGAACGGGTCACCCATATTCGTAGCCACAAATCCCAAACCTCTGTTGAGCATTTTCAATTCCATCTCTGAAAGTGTTCTAGAACTAAGGTTAATCACGAGGTCGTCCCTGATGTTGACGCTGTTGTTTGATCCTGAGGTATCTGTTTGCCACTCCGTAGGCCCATCATCTGGGGCGCCAGGTTCCACTGTACTTGGTTCTGCTGTTGGCCTCTCCTCCTCCCCCTCTGTCTCCCCCTGCCCTGTCCTAAAAAAGCCGGGGAGTTGAAGTCAGGGTAAAACTGATGGGGACCAAAGGGCATCATCTGTTGGGGGAAAGGGGCTCCCTGGGACCACGGGTTAGGTTGCCACCATGGTGGAAACTGAGGTTGGATATAATTCTGACCAGGGCCTCTCCAGTTTCTACGGTTGCCTCTCCCTCTGCCCTTGTTATTGGTATTGCTATTGCTGCCTAGGCTAGATGAGTCTGAATCGCTAGACCCATCGCCGGAGCTGGAAGTACCGTACGTCGACCCACCCATGTGACCCTTGTTGTTGTAAGTCGGAGGGACAAAGGTGTCGCTTGTGTATGGATAGATCTTTTCAGTTGCAAATTTTTCAATGTCTTTTTTGCATTTCTCTAATTTCTTGAATAGAATCGAATCTCTGAATTCTTTGTTGGCCTTATTATTTTCATCCAGATTTTTCGTGAAAATTTTACTCGAGCCGCCTTTTTAGCTGTTTTTATTATAAGCACCAACCAATCGCGGGTGCATTTCCACGCGATTAGGTACCAATTATTCAGGAATTCTTTATCGTCCAAGAAAAGTCTAGGGACATTAGTTACAATTAGTCCACTAGGAGCGCAATTGCCGCGTAGATACTCAGCCATTACCAGACCATGGACGCAAATCCGTGATTGGCTCTTTTTAATAGTGAGAATTTTTGCCCAACCTTCGTCGGTGCTCACTGGAGGGACAGGTATGTTGTCCAGAATGCTAGGATTCTCGTCCAGAATGGACTGAATCTCTGCTTCATCGAAGGAAAGGCCAAGGTTAGTTGCCATATTGATATAAGAGGAAGGGGTACTGATGGGTATTTTTCAAAAACCATGAATGATGTACCCTGTCTAGTGGACTATTGCTACTAGTTCCATCACATAGTCGTCTCTTGTGAATTCCATATCTTCCGACCCTCCACTATTATTTGTATTTTGTCCGTTTATATAAATCTCCATACACTGCATTTGTTGCATCCTGATTTTCCTTTATACTGAATTCCTTTACCTGACGTTGTGCCCCCGCCCATCCCAAGAACAATTTCTTTCGTAACCAGCTCCTGAATTTTACCCACTGTTGTCTTTTTCTGTATGTAACTGTTTAAATGTTAGGAAAAAATGAATAAACTGTGTGGCTTCAAAGTGTAGATATACGTAGTAGGTGGCTTAAGTGTGTTAACAGTGGGTCATCTTTCCCATGGTTAGAACTGTGTGTTTGGGAAGGGGGTTTATATTATTACAAAAACACATAAAGGGTTAAAAATGTGCTCATTAAATGTTTCTCGTCTTAATAATTGGGCAAAGCGACAGAGGGTGGCAGCGGAATTACTACATATGCAGCCCGATTTACCTTGTATTCAAGAGACCCATATACCCCGGGCTAAACGTAATATCTTAAAGGAGTAGGGGTTTTCATTAATTTCGGACTCCCAACAAACTAGTATGATCCGTGGTGTTGCTATCTTAGCTAAATCAAACTTATTTACTGTTGGACGTATTTTAACTGACAAACATGGTCGCTGGGCTATAAATGAATGTGGGCTTGGGGATGTAAGATTACGGTTTGTACTATCTATGGGTCTAACCTCGATGATTCAGAAAGCCTAGTGGAAATAGTGGAAATAAATATGGCTTTGGTTTCGTGGGAACAACCTTTGGTAATTTGTGGAGACATTAATATTAATTTGACTAATCAAGCGTTACATGAGGGCCCCCAAAAATATACAGGTCGGAAACCACGAGTTTTTAAAGCACTTTATAATTTAGTGTGTGATCACGGCTTAGTGGATGTTTGGGGTCAGTTAAAGAAATCTGACTTGGGCTTTACGTTTTATTCTTACCCCCATAAAAAGTTAGTTAGATTGGATTATTTGTTTGCACCCCTTTCCTTGTTATCAGATGCTTCTATCCAACTGTATCCGAGGATTTCTTCTGATCATGCTCCTATTGTGTAGAACTAGGCATACCTATTCTGAAGACCCCATGCAATTCTTTTACATTTGACCGGAAGCATTGTCTAAATGATGTATTTAAAGAACATATGAATCACTGGATGAAAGATTTTTTTATAAATAATAGTTTGTCCGTTCTTATTACTACCATTAGGGACACCTTCAAGGGTTGTTTTCGGGGAGAAGTGCTTAATTTTGGTTTGCACCAGCAAAAGAAATTAAAATTAGAACTATAGGCCATATGTAGGTAGCTAAATACTGGTCGATAAATTCATTAACTTTCCCGTTACCGACCGGTATTTAGGCATTTGAGAAGTAGGAGGCTAAAAATAAGGATTCGGTAATTATGAATCAGTAAATACCGATTCATCATTACCTAATTCAAAATCACCAATTCGTAATTACCAATTCCTTATTTACCGAATCAGTAAATAAGAAACGTTAAAAACGAGATGAGAGATGTAGGTAAATTCGGTAATACCGAATTTCATGGAATTTGATATTTAAGAGTCCGTAATTAACACTGACTGAAAGCAGGTGGTAATCAGCTACAGTGTAAATAAGCAATCCCAAAATGCAACAGTGTGATCACTATGACGGCTTTCTATGTGATTGCAAGGCGGCTACATCTACAGGCAGCAGGAGTGAGGATCTGGTGACAGGAGGAGCGCATTTACAGACAGCGCATCACACTATTCCAACAGACTGAGGCTGAGATTAATGAAAGGTACAGTCTACACCTCCACATCATCCTGGACTTGATAGTGGACATGCACCCACTCCTGGAGCACCCATCACCAAGGGCGCTTGCCATACCACCATATGTGCAGGTGCTCTGTAGCCTACATCTACTTGCATCTGGCAGTTACCAGGGGGTGATAGCTGCGGTAGGCGGGGTGTCTCAGAGTTGCCTGTTCCATTTCTTCAGAAAGTTCCTGGATGCCATGATGCAGAGAATGCATCACTACATTAGCTTCCCAAACACACAGGCGGAACTGCTGAACACAAGACAGACTTTTACAAGATGGCACAGTTCCTGCATGTCATAGGGTGTATTGATGGCACACACATTCCAATCTGCCCACCTGCAGCCACTGAGTATATCTACAGGAACAGAATGTCCACCTACTCCATAAATGTGCAGGTAATCTGCAATGCTGGCAACATAATCGTGGCCAAATTTCCTGGGAGCACCCACGACTCATATATCTTCCAGAACAGTGGGATCTACACACGCCTGGCTGCGGGAGAATTTGGAGAAGGTAACCTGCTAGGTAAATCACTTTGACACACCCTTTTGCTTACTGCAGAGGAATGTGTATTGGTGCCTGTGACTAATGGCACTCTCTTTCTCACCTAGGCGATAAAGCATATGCCGTGCGGTCATTCATCCTCACTCCCTACATAAACCCATCAACCCCGAGTGAGAGACGATACAATGTGGCACACAAATCAACATGGAACATTGTTGAGAAAAGCAGGTTCTGCTGCCTCCACAAAAGTGGAGGCGCACGTAAGTACACACCCATCATCTGCTGTAAAATCATTGCAACTTTTGCTATGCTGCACAACCTTGCCACAAAGAAAGGTACAGAAGTGGAACTAGCTGATTTTGAGGACCATGACGAGGAATTTGCACAGCCAGAGCCCAACGCAGCAGGAGTGGCACCAGCAACAGACGGGAGACAGAGACGGGCAGAGATCACACAAAACTATATTTAAGTAAGTAAGGAGACACAGCCAGTTGTTGAATGTAATGACGTAGTTTTATTATCTTGGCACTATGCCACAACACAAACGGCCAAAGTTGGCATTCCAATTTGTGATATCCATGGTAGGAAATCATGGGTTAATTCACCCAATTCAGTTCTGATAGTGTGGGCTGCATCAGCGTCTGCGGCCACGCACAACAGTGCTGGATGTCATCATCTGACTGTCATTACTGGCTGTGCAACCAGTGCCAGGCCCATGCCGTCTGCTGCTCCTCCGGGTGTCTGTTACAGGGGGGTAATGCTGCTCCGACTGGTCGTGTCCTCGCTGTCCCCAACTTCCACAGCACCAGTAGTGTCAGAATGAGTCGTAAGCAGCACGTCTAGTGCAGTGGTAACCTTTAACATCCCCCTAGAGATATCAGTGCTGCAGTGCATCAGCCCCTCCTGCATGGCCACGGAGCACCTGCAGAGCAGAAAAGTGGCAATTGATAGGCGGTTCACTGCCCTCATATGGTGTTCCATTATCTGCCGCTCACTGCACCTTGTTACCCTGTCCTCGTCCATTTTGCTGCACAGCAGCATCACAGACTGGGACATGTCCCGCATGCCTGCAGCCATCTCCGTCATGCCCTCAGCCATTGAGCTAATGCCCTTATCAATGTTGGTCATGTTGTCATTGAGGTGCTTCATTTGTCACTTGACTGACTTAATTGCCTTGCCTTGTAGGCGCTGCACCTTCACCATGTTTGCCTCCAGCCCTGCGAATACGCCATGGCCCTCATCCCGTAGAGGTGGACTGGATTCACGAGCCCGGCGGTGGCGTCTGGCACCTGTGTGTGCTCCCTCAGAAGTGGACAGCAAACCAGCATTGCTGCCATCCAGTGGCACAGTAGTTCCCCCCCCCCCCTCGTGTCTTCTGAGGACGAGTCAAACTACGGCAGTCTGGCAACAGCACGCCTCCTAGGTCTGACCACTGCAGGTGGTGTTGCTGCTGGCGAGGCTAGCAGTAGTGGTGAGGCTGGCTGTGGTGGCGAGGCTAGTTGTGGTGGCGAGCCTGGTTGTGGTGGCGAGGCTGGCTGTGGTGGTGTTGTATACCCTGCACTCGTACTGGCCTTCTCAGTTATGTCCTTCTAGGGTTCCCTTTCTCCCATGTCCTGAGCAGTCCTGCGGATGTCTCACCTGTGGACAGAAATGATACATTAGCTCAGTGTTCCTGCAGCCCTGCATTGCAATTATTAAAATTAATTTCTGCCTCACTATCTCATTGTCCTCTGCCTGATTATCGCTGATGTGTGTCACATGCCTTGTTGTTCAGTGCGATTCCTGTCATGATAGGGGTTTCAATGACTACATCTCCCATAATGCATTGCTGCTCTGAACAAAAACGTGTACTGGAGTGGAATTCACATAGCCTATTGGGGCTTTGGGATGGGGTATTAGGGGGTGCACAATGCTGTGCATGCTTCTTACTTTGTTTGGTAGCAGCTCTGGCAGAGTTGTCTGCATCCCCCAGTTCCACAGACACTTTCTGGCTCTATCGTGGATTTTACGAGCTGCTCAAGTTCTGTTAGGGCAGGTGTCATGTTCCTTCCTCCTCCTGTCTGGCTGGCTTGTTTTTTTTAGATCAGCCATCTTCATTTTGGTAATGCTCCTGACATCATACCACCGCTTCTTGAGCACTTCAATGTCTGCAGTGTGCAGCGTCACGTCTTGAGGAGCAGCGTGGTCTCCAAATATGGGTCAGAATAGAACTGCTGAAAGATGGAAAGTACCTGTTGTGGTTCATGCTGCATACGCCCGCTCTGATCCTTCAATGAGTGAATATTTCAGGTAGATTCTTTCATAAGCAGTCGTAAAGCCAGACGTCTGCCAATAGTTTCCCCATATTCGTGATTTTGCTGTTTAAATATTAGATATTTTCTAGCATTCTACACATTCCAAAACCCCAGAATATTTGCCCGATGTTTAGCGACTGTGTTTTCTAATTCTAGGATATCATTCTCATGCGACGCAATCCCTACAGTCAGGGCACGTTCCGCCTCTCTCAAGGCCTCATAATGTCGATATAGGGCCATATGTAGGTAACTTTGAAATACCGATTCCTAAATACCGAATTTTACCGAATCAGTATTTAGGAATCAGAATTTCCGGTGTACGTAAAAATTTGGTAAATTTTACCAATTCAGTAAAAATTGGTAAATATTTACAGATTCCACAATACCGATTGGTATATCCGATTTGGTAAATACCAAATTGGTAAATATTACCAAATCAGTAAATACCAAATCGGTAAATACCGAATCGGAAATTCAAAACAACAGCAATTGAGGAATCAGCCAATCCTGTGCAACCACCACCCCTCCCAACCAGGAAGTGGCCACACTAAGGAAGGTGCACAAAATCAGAACCATTTGTAGAGGCTGGGAGTGCAGAGGAGAGCAACAGAGCCACTGCCTGTATTTTATCTGCAAATCTTGCACCATGGCCAGCCAGGACACAGAAAGAGAAGGATGCGAAAGGAAGAGGAAAATGAAATTCAGTCAAAAGGAACTGCAGGTCCTTGTGGAGGAGGTAGTGAAACAGCACACAAAGTTGTTTGGAAAGCAGTCCCTGCAAGTTGCAGAGTCAGAAAAAATAAAAATCTGGCTTGGAATCCAGTCACAGGTCAATGCTATTGGAGTCCTGGGTGATTCCAACTTGCACCTGGAAAAGACCTCTGACACCAGTTTATCATGACTGACAGACGCACTGTCTAATCTAGATATGGAACAGATCGTAACACAAAACACACACAAAGCAGGTCACATACTCGATGGGATTTTCACATCTAACAAGAATATTAGATTACTAGAAATCTTACCAGTGCCATAGTCTGACCATAAGATAATAATGTTTGCTATAAAAGCAGGAAAATCAATAATAGCAGCCGCACCACCCTACAAGCAAACTTTTTCTCCTAATTGGTCAAAAATAACCTGCCTATTATTGAGGACCATTTAACAAAGTCAATCCCAGAACTTGACAAAGACTGCAAAGTAGCCACAAACCAAATCTCAAGTTGGATCGACGCTGCCATAAAATTAGCAGTTTCCCCAAAAAATAATACATCAAGGAGGAAAATGCCTTCCCAGCCAAGGTTCTCAAATGCGCAAAAATCGCAAAAACAAATCTGCAGGAAATAAAAAAAAAATGGAGGCTGAACTATGAGACTGGGTCACGAGAGAACTGCAAACCTTCTCTGGCCATTTACAAGAAACTAATAACAGCAGAAAAAAGTAAATACTTCACTCCAAAAAAAAGAGGATGCAAAAGACTCGAGGAAAGAACTCTTCTCCATAGTCAAAAAATTAACAAAAATTGACAACTCTGATTTAACAGAAATAAATTCAGAGTTTTGAAATAACCTGGGCCAATTTTTTGTAGACAAAGTTGGTAGGGTACAGGAGTCCTTCAAAAGGACAGTTAATCCTACTCTTAGACAACCCATCAGGAAACTGAATGATGGCCTCTCACTACCTATAAGTGGCCACTCATTCCACTTTCTTCCACCTTCCATCGAACAGATTCTTCAGGTAGTTAGGCTAACGAAATCCGGGGGCACATCTGATCCTTGTCCACCTTAGGTGATGCACCTGTTTGCCGAACTACTAAGTGAGCAGTAAGGGCTACTCTTCACTGAAATAATTAAAACCGTTCACTTCCCAGAGGCATGGAAAACAGCGTCAGTATTGCCGCTATTAAAGAAACCCACCCTAGACCCACAAGAGCCGGGCAATTATAGACCCATCGCAAGAATACCTTTTGCTGCTAAGGTTTTGCAGAAACTATTGAACAGGCAGCTGTCCCAATTTCTCAGGGAGGCACATGTCCTAGACCACTCACAATTTGGCTTCCGAGAAGGGCATGGAACGGAAACAGCCCTGCTGATGGCCACAGAGGAACTTAGAAGTATATTGGACGTCGGAGGAAGGGCTTTTATCGTATCTCTCGTGCCCGAGTCGGCTCGAACTCTGATAGCCTCCTATCTGTCCAACAGGACTTTCACGGTAGAGCGGGGAGAGGCAAAATCCAAATCTTTCAGCTCTCCATGCGGTGTACCCCAGAGGTCGTCGCTAAGTCCCACTCTATTTAACCAATATGTGGCACCCCTGGCGGAAATAATAAGGGACGGTGGCATCCTCCCAATCTCTTATGCTGGCGACACCAAATCGTGGTGTTAATTACAAACAATGTCAAAGAGACAGCTGACAGATTTAAGAAATGCATGGAACAAATTTTCCAATGGATGCAGGGTAATTGCCTTAAATTGAATGGGGACAAAAGTGAAGTCACGCTGCTGGGGACAGACATGCAAACTTGGTCCCAGGAATGGTAGCCTCACAGCCTGGGCCAGGGTCCATCCCCAGTTAATAAGGTTAAAAATCTAGGAATACTCCTGAACACTAAACTGACATACAAGGCACAAACTAACAAATTAGCCTCTTCTATCTGGTAGATTCTGAAAATGATCAGGAAACTTTTAGAGTTCGTCCCCCAGGAGTCGTGCAAAACAGTGGTAACCTCGCTGGCTCTATCTAGGCTCTACTTTGGAAACGCGCTATATGCTGGGATCCAGGTAAAGCAGCTGGCAACATTACAACGTCTATAAAATGCAGCAGCTATGCTGGTGTTGGACATTCCCAAGTATGAACCAATAGCGCATAGACTGAGAGCTCTACATTGGCTCCCAATAGGAAAAAGAGTACAATTCAAATCCTTGTGTCTGACATACAAAGCCCTCCATGGAATTGGTTGTCAGTTCCTGATAAATCATTTGAAATGGTATGAGCCATCTAGGACCTTGAGATCCAGTCATCAAAAATTGATTCAGGTGCCTGGATTTAAACAGGTCCGGTGGGGAGGGAGGAACTTTCTGCTAAACGCAGCTAGGACATGGAATATGTTCCCAACGACTATCAAAAACAGCCCTTCGCTACTGCCCTTTAGAAAAGAAATAAAAACCTGGCTTGTAAATATCTAACTGGAAGCTAGCTGGTCTCCTACGTCTACTCAGCGCCAAGACGCCCATGGGCAATCGCATGCTTTATAAATAACAAATCAAATCAAAATCAAATCAAACCTATATATGCAGCAAGGAGGAAAGAGGGGGGAGAAAGTGTTTCTTTATTGGAGGGACTTGCACAGTTAGACCCTTTGGAGGTGGAGCAACTTGACACACCGATTACTATGGCAGAATTGGAAAATGCTGTGAATAGTTTAGCCTTAGGAAAAGTGGCAGGTCCTGATCGGATTTCTGCGGAGGTTTATAGGCTTTTTTCCATCAAATAAAGGACGAGATGCTGAAGGTGTTTCGTGCAGCACAATTGGGCCATCCGCCCAAATCTTGGGCAGAAGCCACTATTGTGGTTTTCTGCAAGAAGGGTAAAGAATCCGATTTGGTGGGATCATACTGTCCAATTTCGCTGCTAAATTGCGATTGCAAGATTTACTCTAAGATCCTGGCAAATCGGTTATCCAAAGTAATCACCTCATTAGTCTCTTTAAATCAACATGGATTCATACCTCAGCGAGGAACTGTTACTCACGTGAATAAAGTTATAACATTATTTGACATTGCATGCATTGAAAAGAGGGACTTAGGTTTGATTTTATTAGATGCAGAGAAAGCGTTTGATCGTGTGGAATGGGACTATCTTTGGCGATTGATGTATCGACGTGGATTTAGTAACCGATTTATAACGGCCCTACAGGCACTTTATATAACCCCTAATGCCAAAATGTCTGCTATGGGCATATTGTCTGATGTGGCGTCTATCACCAGGGGTACCAGGCAAGGTTGCGCCTGCTACCCCCTTTTATTTGACCTTTATATTAATACTTGTATAGTACAATTAGCTTATAATCTATGCATATTACCTTTTGTAGTGCACAATTACCAATTCTCTGCCTTCGCTTATGCGGATGACATATCTGTGACTACTGCAGACCCCTCCTTAGCCGTAGCAGAGATAGAACGATTGGCAACAGTGTTTGGTCAATTATCTGGCTACAAACTTAATATGTAAAAAACACAAATTCTGTGCTCAAATCATATTGTATGGTTAGATGCTAGAGTAGTAAGGGAGGTGACTTACATGGGCATTAAAATACGATCTTCTATGTCTGAAGTGATGGACGTCAATTGGAATTCATTGCTACAGAGTGTTATAGAATCATTAGACAAATGGGGGGCGCTAACACTTTGCGCTAATTGGACGCAGCAATATTATAAACATGAATATTTTACCTAAGGTTCTATACTTATTACGCTCAGTTCATTTGAAAGTAACAAATGCCAGGCTACAACATCTTCAATCGATTTGTGGAAAGTTTATCTGGACTCCTGGCAGGCCTAGACGTGCAATGCGCTTTATGACGCTTACAGTTGAGAGAGGGGGGTTAGCTATACCTGATTTTGCTTTATATTTCTATACTTGTTTTTTGTTAAAAATGCGGGTGTTATTTACGGGGGAGGGAGCTATGACTAGAGCTGCGGCTCCAACGATTTTTGAAATGCTTATAGGCCCAATTGCTAGACAATATCTAGTTAGAGAAGTTGATGGGAGTTATTTTAAGCGCACACAGTTTATAGTTCTGTATGTGCTTATAAAGTAAGGAAAACAATAAAAAAGTTTGACTCACTGGGGAAAATATCATATTATATGCCCCTTAATGCTGTAAAGATCTTACCCTCTATGTTTGGGGACAATATAATTCATGGCTGGAGAAAGAAAGGTATCACTAAAATAGGAGATTTTTTTTCCTTTGGGGGGATGTGCAAATCTTTTGATGAATTAGCAAAACAATATGATTTGTCCAAACTGCAGTTTTTTACATTTCTTCAGATTAGGGACTTTTTAGTTCGGACAAAAGTTAATTCTGCAACCCATTCTCTTATAGAGATGGTTAGACGACAGGAGAAAATTGGGCGCTATATCAGGTATTATTGTCATACAGACCAGATGATCTTGATAAATATAATGATAAATGGTCCAGGATATTGGGAGAACACAGCATTTCTATGGAGAAGGCTTTAGCCACTTCTAGGGAGTTATTAATGTCAGCCAACTTGAAGGTACAATTTTTCAAAACAATATTTTTAAAAACGTTGTGGTCCATCATGGAAACAGTGCACGAATACTAGATAAAATTCAAATACGAGTGTATAACGAGTATTTCGATTGCCATGTGATGCCTCACCAGCTCAGGTACGTCTCGAGTTTAGATTACAGCACCAAATACGAGACAATGAAATTCTGGTACAAAATATGGCTCAATCGTGATTTAGAAATTAACTCGGCACTCTGGGAAGCCTTGCAAAACGATCCTAAATCACATTGTGCGAATTACCTAAATGCCTCTCTAAAAATCACCAAGATGGCAGATGTCTGCCAAAGGAAACTACCATTGTCATCATTCCAGCAGATTGTGAAAAAAGCGGCAAACTCGCACTCACTATTTGAAGACAAAATAACCTTAAGACGACGTGCGCACGCATGGATGGTTTTGCAATCCTATACAAGGCTTGAGCCAGTGGTTTACCTAAGCCTTGGTTCCCCCCATTTAAAATCAAAGTACTTGGAGCTGCGCATGGGGAAATTGCCCACAAATGTTGATCAACCTATTGGAGGACCCCTGGCTAAAGGATTGCAACCTATGTGGAGCATCAGTTCAGGATTTTAAACACCTGAAATGCATCTACCCATCTACCCGGTGTTAGAGTGCTTTCGCCGGAATTTACTTAGGAGGAAGTTCAATGAAAGAGGCATTTGCACCTGTCGATTAGCAATACTAGAAAAACTCTGGACTCAGAGGATCTAGAAATGATTTGTCAATTAATCAAATTTGTAACCAATTTTGAGAATTTATTGATAGGATAATATAGGTTACAGTTACAATTCAGCAATTTTGCGTGGTTTAAAAACATTTTTTTTTAAATGTGGTATCAATTGCTTATATCTAATTCATTACAGCACGTGAAGGAAATGCATTCTATCTTTTGGAACATTGTAATGGTTTTAATTAACTATACAATAAAGAATTTTTCATTTTCATTTCAAAACAATATTTGATTTATATTACACCCCTGCACCAATGTCTAAATGGGGAGTTGGGTTTGATGGAAAGTACTTCCGATGCGGGGGAGACAATGCAGATAGTAGCATATTTTTTTAGCTGTTGTAAATTATTTAGATTTATCTCTGACATAGAGAAATTTCTGTCTATAGTTATGAATTCCAGGCTGACAATAACTCCCGTAATTATGTTATTAGGGATGCTGCCTGCTAATAATCATTTGAATGTATTACATAAGCACCGCCAATTTATATTTTTTTCCATGTCTGTTGCTCGACTCTGTATGGCCAGTGAGTGGCTTCATAAAGATTCCCCAGCATTTAAGTTATGGCGGGCTAAAATGTATAATTTATATGCGTTAGAATGGAGTTTATTTTCTGTTAAAGGATTTAAAAAACGTCAGATCGGTCTCAGCATTTGGGAATCTTTTCGTTATCACTTTGAATCCTGAATCTGTTATATTTAAGTATTGGGCTGTCTTTATTTATTTTATTTTGCTGCTGTAAAGATATAAATAAAAAATTAGGGCCACAAGAGCCACAAGACCAGGATACCTTAGATCAAGGTTTACACCATACACTACTAATCGAGTCCTG
Organism: Lissotriton helveticus; assembly: GCF_964261635.1. Taxonomy (NCBI): domain Eukaryota; kingdom Metazoa; phylum Chordata; class Amphibia; order Caudata; family Salamandridae; genus Lissotriton; species Lissotriton helveticus. Next base: position 60,146,360 of record NC_136059.1, read on the forward strand.
CGGCCTTCGGTGGAGAATTTGTTAGCACCCCCTTACTTTAAATTGAAAACAATAGGGGGAAAGACAATGGCAGTGTTAGGCACGAAAGCATGGAATTCCCTGCTGACCCAGCTTAGACATAGACACATTGAACCCACTTTTAATAAGCTTTTAAAGACCTGGAATTTTTAACTTACCATATGACACTGTTATACTACACTTTACAAATACCCTCATTCATTCATACAAAGTGGTAAAGGGTTCAGAGTTAATCTAAGCAGAATATTTTGTACTGAAAGGGGTCCCTTCCAGTACACAATCTATGCTAGACTCACAGAGACACCATTACACTATGGTGCAAAGGTGTCTGTGTTACGCACAGAGGCATATTTCTGCCCCTGAGCTAGGGAGAGGGGAAGAGAGAGCTATATTACTGTAAATGTGACACTCTCCTGCTCTCTGATTCCCAGGCCCTTTTTCTCCAACCTGTCAGAAACTTTATCAAGCAGGTGACTAACTAGCTCTGGATGGGGGACATCTTGTCAGAGAGGCAGAGTATGAGTTGAGTTGAGTGTCAGCAGCATAGCAGAAGGACCATCAAACAGAGCTGCTGATATGTGCGTGGTTCCTAAATCATCATTGTGTTGCTGTCCATAGCTACATTGCTGTTGTTCCATTTTCACCTGCCTGTGCAAGTGACTCATTGTCAGTGAAATTGCTCTCCCACCCTCGCAGCTCCACCATTAAGTGAGGTGCCCCTGCCCCTGCACTCTTGAGTGTTGGTGATCGAGGCCCTCCTCCACCCGCAGGTTTCCCTGCGCCTCATCCCTGGTGGTCCAGTGGACCTCTGTCTCCTTTCTTTCTTTCTGCTCCTTCACTCGTTTTTCTCCCCTTTCTATCTTTCACCTTTCTGCACCTCTGTTCTTTTGCGCCTTATTTCTGCCCATTTCCCTTTCTCTCCCTCTGCTCCTTCACTCGTTTTCACTCGTTTTTTTCCCCTTTCTATCTTTCACCTTTCTGCTCATTTCTGCATCTCTGCTCTTTTGTGCCTTATTTCTGCCTATTTTCCCTTTTTTCTTTATCCCTTCTTTCCTCCCTTTACCTTTCCCTGCCGCTGCTGCCCCCGCGGTCCCTCCCCCCCAGCACGACCGGCCCAATCCAGCTCCCCTCCCCGCTCCCGCCTCCCAGCTGTCCAGCCCTCCCCTACCCCTACTTAATGGCGGCCACAGCGGGGACAGGCGAGCAAGACCACTGACTCATTGTCAGTGAAATTGCTCTCCCACCCTCGCAGCTCCACCATTAAGTGAGGTGCCCCTGCCCCTGCACTCTTGAGTGTTGGTGATCGAGCCCCTCTCCACCCGCAGGTTTCCCTGCGCCTCATCCCTGGTGGTCCAGTGGACCTCTGTCTCCTTTCTTTCTTTCTTCTCCTTCACTCGTTTTTCTCCCCTTTCTATCTTTCACCTTTCTGCACCTCTGTTCTTTTGCGCCTTATTTCTGCCCATTTCCCTTTCTCTCCCTCTGCTCCTTCACTCGTTTTCACTTGTTTTTTTCCCCTTTCTATCTTTCACCTTTCTGCACCTCTGCTCTTTTGTGCCTTATTTTTGCCCATTTTCCCTTTCTCTCCCTCTGCTCCTTCTCTCGTTTTCACTCGTTTTTTTACCCTTTCTATCTTTCACCTTTCTGCTCTTTTCTGCATCTCTGCTCTTTTGTGCCTTATTTCTGCCTATTTTCCCTTTTTTCTTTATCCCTTCTTTCCTCCCTTTACCTTTCCCCGCCGCTGCTGCCCCCGCGGCCCTCCCCCCCAGCACGACCGGCCCAATCCAGCTCCCCTCCCCGCTCCCGCCTCCCAGCTGTCCAGCCCTCCCCGACCCCTACTTAATGGCGGCCACTACGCGGCCGCGCAGCTGGTGCACCGAAGGCGCATCAAAGGCAAGCACGTCTGCGCCCGTCTGCGACCCGTCCGCGACCAGCACCAGGAACCCTGGACCTCCGCCTTGCCAACGCTATGACCCAGCAGCACTCCACGCACTCAACCCAGGCTGCAACAACAACTGCAAGCTAGCATCACCAGCCGACACCCATGGACCCTTCAGCTGTCACCGCTGCCGGCACACCTGCAGCACCGCCAAGAACACGGATCCAGCACAACCCGCCCACACAACCGAACTGAAGACCCTGCAATGCATCCTCCTCAACGTCCGGTCCCTCCACAAACACGCCACAGAAATCTGGGACCTCCTCGACAGCACAACCCCAGACGTAGCATTCTTCACCGAAACCTGGACCAACACCACCTCGGGACCAGACATCGCCATCGCCATCCCCCAAGGATACAAGATCTCCAGGAAGGACCGCCCCATCCACCCAGGAGGAGGAATCGCCATCGTCCACAAATCCAGCCTCCGCCTGAGCACACTCCCTGACGAGTCCACAGAACTGATGGAACACCTTCACTTCAAGATACTGGCCAGCCCCACCGCCGCCCTTCGAGGAACCCTCATCTACCGACCCCCTGGACCCTGCGGACCCTTCGCCAACTCCATCACGGACATTATCTCCCCGCAGGCCATCGCATCCACCAACTACACCCTGCTGGGAGACCTCAACTTCCACCTCGACAATCAACTGGACCCCAACACCACATCCCTCCTGGACAACCTCAACAACATTAGACTCCGCCAGATCGTGACCGAGCCCACGCACTCAGCAGGACACACCCTCGACCCCCTCTGCACTACAGGAAACTCCATCACCTTCAGCCACACCACCGAACTCCCATGGACCGACCATCGTTGCGTCCACTTCACCTTCAGAACACCCACCATCCACAGACACCAGCACCTGCTTCCACAAAGAAACTGGACCAAAATCACCGATGACCAGCTCACCTCCTCACTCAACAACTCCACCCCAACCATTGCGGAAAACGACGACCCCAACACCGCAGCCCGAACCCTGCATAGATGGATCTCGGACAGCACCAACACCATAGCCCCCCTCAAGAAAAACAACAATACCCGTGCCAAGAAAGCCAGATGGTTTACCACCGAACTTCGAGAGTCCAGGCGCACATGCCGCCGCCTCGAAAAGGCCTGGCGAAACACCAAATCCACAGAAGCCCACAACAACTTCAGAGCCGCCACCATCAACTCATCAGAGAAACGAGGAAAAAAGTGATTGAAGACAGAATCTCCACCCACGCACACAACAGCAAGGAACTCTTCAGCATCATCAAGGAGTTCGCCCAACCCACCAGCGAGTCTACCGACATCCCTCCCTCACAAGACCTCTGCGACAAACTCAGCATCTTTTTCCACCACAAAATCAAGAGCATCTACGACAACTTCGACGAAGACAACCAACACACTGAACCCTCACCAACCACCCCCGACACCCGGAAACCAGCGATTGATGACTGGACAGCCCTCACCACCGAAGACACACTGAAGACAATGAAGTCAATCCACTCAGGGGCCCCCACGGACCCCTGCCCCCACCACATCTTCAACAGAGCCGCCATCACCATCGCACCCATGCTCCGCCAAACCATCAACCGCTCCCTGGCGACCGCCTCATTCCCCGACGACTGGAAACACGCCGAGGTCAACCCCCTCCTAAAGAAACCCTCAGCGGACCCCACCGACCTCAAAAACTACAGACCCATCTCCCTGCTCCCGTTCCCAGCAAAAGTCATCGAGAAAGCCATCAACAGCCAACTCGCCACATTCATTGAAGAACACAACATCCTCGACTCCTCCCAATCCGGCTTCAGAAAAAACCACAGTACGGAAACCGCCCTCCTCGCCGCAACAGACGACATCCGCACCTTACTGGACCAAGGAGAAACAGTAGCCCTCATCCTCCTCGACCTATCAGCGGCGTTCGACACAGTCTCCCACCGCACCTTAATACGCAGACTCTACGATGCAGGAATCCAGGACAAGGCCCTCGACTGGATCTGCTCCTTCCTCTCCAGCAGGACGCAGCGGGTCAGACTCCCCCCTTTCCTCTCGGACCCCACACCTATCACCTGCGGAGTCCCCCAGGGCTCCTCCCTCAGCCCGACGCTCTTCAACGTCTACATGGCTCCACTTGCCCCCATCGTCAGAACCTACGGACTCAACATCGTGTCATATGCAGACGACACCCAGCTCATCCTCTCCCTATCCAACGAGCCCAACACCGCCAGACGCAACTTTCGAGAAGGCATGGAAGCCGTCGCCAAATGGATGAAAAACAGCTGCCTACAACTAAACACCAACAAAACAGAAGTACTCATCATGGGCCCAAACCCCGACGCCTGGAGTGACACCTGGTGGCCCACCGCTCTCGGAAACCCGCCAACCCCCACAGACCACGCACGCAACCTGGGAATCATCCTGGACTCCAAGCTCAAAATGGACCGCCAGATCAACTCTGTCTCATCTTCCTGCTTCCACACCCTCCGCCTCCTTCGTAAGACCTTCAAATGGATCCCCCTCGAACACCGAAAGACAGTCACTCATGCCCTGGTCACCAGCAGACTCGACTACGGCAACGCACTCTACGCCGGAATAAACAAAAACCTCATCCGCAAGCTACAGAACATCCAGAACGCCGCCGCAAGACTGGTCCTCAACCTGCCAAAACACTGCCACATCTCCCAGCACCTGCGCACACTCCACTGGCTCCCCGTCGAGGCGAGAATCACCTTTAAGATGCTCACCCACGCACACAAGGCCCTCTACGGCACCGGACCAGCATACCTGAACAGCCGACTCAAATTCCACGCACCCCAAAGGACCCTACGATCAGCCCAGCTTTCCTACGCTGTGGTCCCCCGCACCAGAAAGACCAGATCGGGAGGCCGCTCCTTCTCCTTCCTCGCGGCCAAAGCATGGAACGCCCTTCCGCTACACCTCAGACAGACAACATCGTTTCCTATCTTCGCAAGAAACCTCAAAACCTGGCTCTTCGACAGACCCCCACCTTGATGGAATGGAACCTGCACACCCCCCAAACCCCCCCACCCCTACCGCCTTGAGACCCTTACGGGTGAGTAGTCGCGCTTTAACAAACTCCTGATTGATTGATTGATTGCAAGTCTGTTTAGAGTAATGATTGTTTGTGCTGCCAACCTTGCTATTTACATTGATCTGTGAGATCAGAACTGAAGTGGAGTTAGTTATAAACTGCTTGGAGTTCAGTAGTTTTGTGGTACTAGTTCCTCGATTCAGCTCTTCTTCTTCTTAGGTATACTTTTTGATTTTCCTTGCCTTCCCTTTTTTACTCTGGTGGTTCCACCTTTGTGGTGACACACTGTTTGAACCTCTCTTCACTTTCACTTTATATGTATGATTGTGGACATGGGAGTGCACATGTCTGCGCGCACGATCATGTTAAGACACAGAAAGTTAGGTAAGGTAGTATTCTTCACTTAAACATGCCACAATTCACTGATCTGCAGTTTTCTTTTGTTATTTGCAATACTCTACATGCAAGGTTAGCACCTACATCAATTGTGTTCTGATGGTATCCCTGGAAAACACCGAAGGCCTATAATAATATGTGTGTACCTTCCTCCTAAAAAGTTCCAAAATTAAATGAACTGGTTATGATGTTCCTTGAAAACATAAGCAAGGTGACTGACCAGGCCTCTGCACTCACATCTGCGCACTGGAGTGTAATGGTGATGCAATGTTTCATCACACAGATGCAACATTCTCTATAAGAAGAGGGCTCAGAGAGGGACTGTGCAGACATTGCCCGGTCCCCTAAGACACAAAGTCTCACTGTGTTCCTCGTGCAGGAGGGGGAATAACAAAGGAGGAGGTGGATTTCTTTCAAGGTTAGTTTAATAAAAACAAGCATTGGTAAATGCATTTGGTTTTGCCCTTGCAGTTAATAAGCTATTCTTTCTTTTAAGCTGTAGCATGTCGAATAGCTGTGCAATATAAGTTTCGAAAGTCTGTTTTTTTTTTAAGAAAGTCAATGTATTGTGCTGTTATTTTTTAGAGGGGAGATTAGGTAAATGGCTTTGTACTATGATAAAAAAAACATGTACCTGACAACAAAATATTAAATATGCAGCGAGACTTACACATGGCAGACGAGTAATGAGAAGCTGGACTTTTCTAGGCGCGCCCCATGGACTCAGGGCACTGCTGTGACTGGTGCTACAGGCCCCCGTCAGAGCCCCCTCCCCACATGAAGACACCTCCCCTCCTCTTATGGGAAGAAAACGCTGCGGCTTCAGCTTCCATCTGCCTAAAGCAGAATCCATGAATAAGTGAAGACCCTTCTACAGTGCCCCCATTTGTACTGTCTCACTTCTAGGCACTTTCTAGTTCAGAGACACTTGACTGCACACAGCTTCCCTATGAAAAGAGCCCAGTCTGCAGGTGGATGAACAGACAGCATATGGATCATAGCGCTTCAAAGTGAATTGCTTTTAAGTGCTTCATGCCTGAAAGTAGTCAAAACAGGGGCTGCACCAGGATGAAATGATGAATGAACAGCACAATACCACAAAGAAAATCACTATGCACTTCAAGGAAAGATGGTGGAGTTGGGTGGAAATCATGGAGCAAACATTGGGAGGAGGGCGAGGATAGGGTGGAGGGGGGACAAACAATGGAGCGGGGTGGAGGGGGGACAAACAATGGAGCGGGGAGGAGGGGGGACAAACAGTGGAGCGGGGAGGAGGGGTGCATCACAAGTGCGCAGCGGGGGCGTGGGGATGGAGGAGTAACAACAAACGGAGTAGAGACAAAGGAGAGGTGTGGCGCAGCGGCCAGGGCAGCTGACTTCAGAGCACAGGGTTCACGGTTCGATCCCCAGCTCAGGCGGCAGCTCAGCTCAGCACCATGTGACTCTGGTCAATAGCGACAATGGCCCCTAGCGCCTTGAGACCAGTGAGGGTGATTAGTTTGAGCTTTACAAATACGGTTTTAAAGAATGTGCGCTCAAAGCGAGAAAGAGACGGAGAAGAAGAGGGAAAGAGTAAGGAAGGAGCGGCAGAGAGAGAGAGACAGGCAGAAGTTGCAGTTTTACAAATGTATGTCCATATCTTGGGTTTGTATCACTGGGGATCCACCCTCCATGCTTGGTAATAAGACGATCTATTGGGAATATAGCACTATACATTCATTACATTTCAGGAGATACTCCCCTGATAAAGGGCCAGTCGCGAAATGCATTGAGATATCTTATTACACTATTAAAATTGACCTTTTGAATATTAAATAAAAGCAACAATTGATTACATTGATGACGTCTATTGATTACTACTCTGCAGAAGATTCATGGTCATCCTTATAATGGTGTTAACTAAGTACTATCACGGAGTGCATAGTGGGAACGATAGCCCCTTGTTGGGTAACACATCAAGCCTTAACTCAGGAAAGTGAACAGGGCCCTAGCACCCTGCTACTCGTCCTTCTTCTATCTCCATAGCCCCTGTGAAAAGCTGAGGGTTGCAGTCGCTTCAGTCCACTCACTGTTATTTGCACAGACAATAATGACAAACTACGCGTTATGCAGCCTGTGACCCTTCCACAGATATTCAATCCTCTTCCATCTTCTCTCTCCTCTCTCTGGTCCATCACACTCTTTGCTTTTTACACATACGGATTGTGGTCTTCGATTTACTTTTAACAGAATTCACCTGATGTTCAAATCCACATCCGTCCTCCCGACTTGTGCCAGTTCAGAGTCTGGTGTATAGCGCCTCACTCTTCCTGTTCTGACGCTGACCCTGGAGCGCTTGACTCCCTGACCTCAGTCACTTCTGATCAGTGCAGCTGGTCTGTCAGTGCTGCCTGAGAAGCATCCTCTCAAGGAGCCGCCAATCAGAATGCGTCCCTGGATCCCAGCGCGTGAGCTGCGACTGCTGCTCTGTCTGACTTACATTATTGTAAGTTTAGTGTCATCCCGTGAATTAACGCCAGATGTGCCCTGCATCGGTAAGGGGAAACGAAGAGCAAGGGGGGGCTATACACGCCCACCCCTTACACCCCATGGAAGTGCACGACCTCTGACCTCTTGTGTTCGGCCCTCAGGGTGGTGGTTGTAGGGGGGAAACATCATTTACTACGAAGCAAATAACACGCATAACGTTTACCACGCGTCACTCACCACGCAAAGGTCTTTCCCACGCGTAAGCCTTCAACGACCGTCTTTACCACGCGAGTGGTATTCCTTCCTGTCGTCGTTCTGCAAGTACGATCTGCGTTGGCTTTGGGGGGCTGGGGGGAGGGGGGGATTAAGGGGCTGGGGGGGGGGACTGGGGGGAGGCTAGGGGGGGTTGGGGGGGGTTCCCCCCCCCAAAAAAAAAAAAACCAAGCTGATATTAATAAATAAATAAGAAGAACATTTCAAAAACGTAAAAAAAAACGCTCTACAATGCCTCAAAACGCTGAAGGAAAAGAGCACGTCATAATAGAAGTCCGTTATCAGTTTTGATAGACGTGTTTTGACGCTTGTTTCCGTGGTCGGTGGAAGAAAGGGCTGATGGTGAAAGACGTACAGGGGTAAGATATAAATCAAAACTTTGTAAATTAGGGTATTAATTAAGCGCATTATGAAAAAAATAAAAATATAATGTAAGGGAATCTGTTTATTATTGTTTAAAACATCGATCTTTTCCTTCGTACTGCATGTAGCCTATCAGTATCATTATGTAAATGTAAATGGGACGTCAGATGTTTCGTAACGTTATGATTGCGGAGTAAAAACATGCGTTGTCAAATGCTGCGTGCAAAAGACACATGCGAAGTAAAATTCGCGTGGTAAAGGCATGCGTGGAACTTGAAATCGTTGAATAATCATATATTCGTTGTAGGGGGTGTTTTACCCTCTTCAATTGGTGCATCCTTCAGGGGATGCTCACTCTCCTGTGTTCAGGGTTTGGGGTGACTTCTGCCCCCCTCGCCCCTTTCCATTCAGACTTCTTTTCCGCAGAGACGCTGGGGCTGCATTGAACCGGAAAAACCTGGAAAAGCTAAAGAATTGTGATAGGCTAAGAAACTAGCAAAAGGGGAACACGGCGAGAGGAGCACAGCGAGGCTCCCACACGAACAACAACAAATGAAAAAAGACATTCCCTCTGCAAACCAATGTGAAATGTAAATGAAGCAATGCTTTGAATTCTAGCTGGTCTCTGTTAATACTGTACATTTTAATGATTGTGCATCGATGTATTTTAATTGGTCATGATTTTGTATGATGCGCCCAGGATTAGTCTTTAAAGTGCAGGTACAAAGTCACGCAAAGTGCTGCGAAGCAGCGCAAGTCTTGTGAAGGTATTTACTGTCCCCTTTTACGCGCCTATAGACCCAGATTTGCTCAAATGTTACTTAACCAAGCTATACAACTTGTTGCACTGCGCTGTGTAAAAGGGAGGGAACCGGATATCCAGTGGGAGGTGGAGCATTCCAGGTCTCTCCCGGCGCTTGTGCACTGAGTGCTGCCAGGCACCAACGCAGGCGCTATAGGGGGCCTGTTTTACAGACAGGATTGTTTTGTGCTCAGTGAGGGACACCTTCCTGCACCAAAAACAACCCTCTGAGGCTTTTTCCTTTTTCTATGTGTGCTGCACACCTCGAAAGAGGAAGTAACGAAGAGTAATACAGATATTTCCCCCGTTACACCTGCCTTGGGAAGCCGTAGCTTTCCCGGGGTTACTAGTGTTGGTAAAACTGAATTCCGCGCCTTGCATTTCTCCAGATTAACTATGCCACGCACACCCACCTCGCATAGGTCGAGTAGTAACTCTGTCTTCAGCCACTGGTGTAACGAAAAGTGAGGGGGCCTCCCTGCACGGTACTTAGGGGGCCCCCTCTGGGCTCAATCATGAGCTCTCCCGGCCAGAGTTAAGTGCTGAGGGGGCCCCTTGAAGCTCGGGCCCCCCCGCACCGCGTGGGCTGCGGGAGCCTGTGTTACGTCCCTCTCTTCAGTGACACAATGGTGATACTAGGGCCTTGTAAATCTGGTCCACAGTGTTTTGCACTGCTTTGCACCACCATGCACCAAGGGGGCATCATTGTGGTGAAACGTGAGCAGCAGCACTTATAGCTTTTGACACAAAGCCCGATCTACTGAGATATCAAGACAGAGATTGACCACAAAAATATTGCTTAAAGCAGAAATGTTTTTATTTTTTAAAACATTCCATTCATTGCAGGCGTGCTGCACTGCACAGCACACATACTTTTTCGAGTGTTTCAATGCTTGTCTAAGCATAGGATATTTTGGGTTAATGTATGTGCTGAAGACGTGGCAAAGAAATGCATAGACCCCTTCTGCTTTGGGACAGTGCAGAAAGCAAATCATAGTGCAGTCCCCGTTGCCCCCTGGAGAGTAGGACAGGAGACAGATACAGCCCTGTGTCTGCACTGGTGCCATTTTTGGTGCAGATGTTTCAAGGATTTGGCCCAGTGTAAAGTCACAAAGTGACATAAACCAATGCAAAGCTTTGATGTCATTTTTATTTCGATGCTGCCACCTATGTTGTGTGATGCAAGCTCCTTCTACTAATGATGGTAGACAGGTATGCTTCTTGGGACAGGTGCAATTAGGAGAATTCTTTTTTCCAAGCTATTAAGACTTTGCTTGTGTGCGGCACTCTTTTGCAAACAAAGTGGGAAATGCTTTAAAGTTTTTTAACCATATTATTTTGAATTTGAAAAAAAGTTAAAGTCATTATGCACATACCATTGCACTTTGGCTCAGAGGTGTCTGTGTGAGGTGCGAGGCAGCCTGAAAGTGACCCAGAGCTCGATAAGATAACAGTGTCGCCATATCCTAGTAAATATGGTTCTGTCTTGGTCTCTGCACCTCACAAAATTTAGAGTAGCAACTGCAAATGCTGAGCTGCCTTGTGGGAAATAGCAGTACATCGGAACTTGGTGATAAATGTCAAAAAACCAAATATATGGTTTTCATGCCAAAACCACTAACTGCCCACATCCCCAAATGGATGGTAGGCCCTTAGAGAGAGTGCCCATCTTCGACTATTTGGGCATTGCATTGAATGTTAAAATGGACTGCAGGACACAAATAATGAAGCCTAAAAAGTGATTGGCCCCCCATATGAAATCTATAAACAGGAGCATCCCTTTATGGTGCCGAACTCTGGGGCCATTGCTCATCTCACTCCCTACTGGTGACTGAGAACATATTTATTAGGCAACTGTTGGGTCTCCCAAAAAGTATGCCCTTAACACTGCTTAGGATGGACTTAGGCGTTGGCCCCATCTCAGACTTAATTGCCTCTTGTCCTCTCCTATTCTGGAGTCGCATTGGAGCACGCTAGAGTTAATTAACTTTAGGGAGGAATTGAGGGATGGTATGTGTAAATTGGGGGCTATTAACCTAGCATGGCTGTCCTATGTTAGGAGTGTCTGTTTCTCACTGGGGTGTGGTAACTTGTGGTCAAATCCGGAGGAGACATGTTCCAGCACTTCTAAAAAAAACTTTGTTCTAGCCCTCAAGGAACTTAAACTTGCTCAATTAATTCAAAGTATGACCTCATTCTCCTTGACATCAAGGTTCCTGGATGTCAAGCAGCAGTATCAACTGGAAATGACCTTGGACAGTATTCAACCATTCATGGCAAAAAAACTGTTCTTACAATTCAGGCACGGCACACTCCCATTACTTCCATTTACGAACAAATGGAAGGGTGCAGCAACACTAGATTGTCCTGGCTGCTCCACTTCGGAAGAAACAGAACTCCATGTAATACTCTTCTGTCCTGCAAATCATAGGTATAGATCAAAGTGGGTCTTCCAACTGTGCAGAAATTTAGGGCTCAGAAATCATATCGAGGTTTTTAGGCTACTTAAATTCAAAACACTACCATTATTTGTAGTTGGAAAGAGATGGGCAACAGTTGATGCTGCCCTCTACATGATACCCCTACTGCCCTTTGTTACTATATAGTATCGCCCAGAGTAGGTGATGATAATAATTGTGTTTACTTTGTTTATGTAGGAATGCAACTTTTAATGTTTTTTCTTTTCATTTATTCTTTTAACAAGAAGTCTACTTAAATATTGTCTTGATATTGCTTTTTAACTGTTTTATAATTCTTAACTAAGTGACCTGGGTTCTACTGACAACTGGCATGTCATTATCAAGAGGGCCAGGTAGTCATTTAATGAGCGTTAAAGTTGAGGTAAAGATTTAACTTATTTCTGTAGATTAAGGAATGGCTGTTTTTGAACTTTTACCCCTAATTGTCCTCTATGTAATCTTTTATTTCATCTTATTGCTTGTAAATGTATTGTGCTTTTATGGCTGCAAAGCCAAAATAAAGTATTTTTGACTGACTGACTGAGTACATCTGCCCTTCAGATTGTCCCTGCCCTTTTGATGCAGAGAATGCATTCCAAAACACCAGGGAACATTGTAAGACTCCCTCTTTTTTAGGCCGCAAGTGGCCCCTCTTCCAGTGAAAAAGGAGCTGTGTGAAGGAAAAGAACAGCTACAGCACACTGCAAATAAATCTATTTTTGTAACTGGAAGCCATTTCATGTCTAGGATGCGCCATGGAACTATGCTTCCTTGTAACTGTGTTGGTGTTTGGTCATGTGCTATGTTTTAGACTGGAGTTTATGCTATCTGTGGAAGAATTGCATTTCTTCGGTTCCTTTCCTCATTTCACATTTCCGAGCTTCTGAATCTGAAACTGAGGGCCGTATGTAGGACCCAGTCTGCGTTGCATGATGCAGGAGTGACGCAATCCTTAAGTCACATTGTTTAACTCACTCCAAACCACTTTGCATGACTTTGAGTGGCTTCAAATATCTGGGTTATTGCGACACTGCGCAAATGGCAGCAGTGCATTACTCTGCTATGTGTAGGTGTTACATGGGTGTTGCATGGGGTTTCCCATGCAACACCCATGGTCTTTGACGCATTCCCAGATTTACAAGACCTTGTAAACCTTGAAATGTGCCAAATGATATGACCCCCCAGCCCCCAGAGAGGCGTGAAGAGGAGAAATGGCTCTAATTCTCCTTGTTACTTCCTCTATCAATTTGTGCTGCCCTCTGAAATGCACATAGAAACAGGAAAAAAGCCTTTAGATTGTTTTAAGTCAGGAAGGAGTCCCTTTCCTGGACAAAAACAACCCGGCCACTGCGTCGGAGCTAGGCGGCTAAAACAACCCCTGCGCAAGGGAAAAGGACAGGAATGGGCAGTATTGGATAAATACTGCACACTCCTGCCCTTTCTGTGTGGTGGAGGCCAGGGCAGCAAGCTGACTTGTTGCGCTGCCCTGCACCACTATGGTCACAAATATGGCCCGAGGTTTAGAGTAACAGAAATGTACAAGTGCCTTAGCATTGTCGCGTTCACCTGCATTTACAAGTAGTTTCTATCTGTATGTTTACATTGGCAGATTGGAGGACACTCGCAGACTTGACTTCCTGTTAAGGGCAACGCCACAGTCAGCTCCTGCCCAGCCAAAGTGCAAGATTTCACTCACCCAGGTTCACCATTATTTGCACCAGTGATGTCCTGGCTGCACGTTCTTTTCCTGGTGACAGCCGCTCAATGTGTTTCTTGGAAAGTTTCAAAGGACGCCGCCGGCTGCGTTCTGAACCGCACCAATCAGCATGTGGCCTACAAGGCGGGAGAGGTCATGATTGCAGGAATCCTGCCACTGCATTCATTAACTCTGATACAGCCGCTGGACTTCACAGACATCAGCTACACGGCGGAGATTGCATAGTAAGTAGTTTTGTACTGAGAACTCTTAACTGGAAATGATTCCCCTAAATTCCTTACAAGGATTGCGCTAGGGAATATCAAAGTCACAATTTTCAGGGTTCACAGTATCATGACTGGAAGACATTTTAGCTCCATATTTACATACTTTAAAGATGCGCGCACACATACACACACACACACACACACACACAACCACACGCACACACTACACACACACCCACACACACAACACACACACCCAAACCCACACACACACTACACAAACCACACACTCACTACACACACACTACACACACACACACAAACACACACACACATCTATATATCACAAAGTTACTTATAAGGGGAGGTAGGTGACCCTCGAAATTATGTTAACTATAATATGACCAAACAAAACATGTTAAATTTTCCTGCCCCAAATGATGTTTCTCTATTGCATTTTGTTTTGGCACTCATCTTTCCCTGTTTCTGCTGCTGTTTCCTGCTCTACTTTTAAACATCACTAAAAGTTCCTATTCCTATTTGAAAAGTATATATGTGCATGCAGAACTGACACTTCAAAAAGGATATTACATAAAGATTGTTTTGCCAAATGATGAATTGCACTCTGTTGGTAAGAAGCGTGAGTTGAAGTTGAGGCATCAAAGGCCCCCTGAAAGTACTCTCAGTTTGTATCAGAGTTGAGAGGAGCTGGGAAGTAACCAGATCTTGAAATAAAAAATACAGAAATGCGAGCACTCTCCCCCTCAAATTCAAGAAGTGCGGGTACTCAGTGCCTGTGAGCACCTGTCCATTTTAAGTATCACAGCTCATGCACCACACAATGCATCAACAATTATTTCCTTAATGTGAAGGCATTCATCAGTCAGAAATTCTAATCTTACTGTAGTTTCTGATCAGCACCATGTGGTGGTGGCTCAGCCAGTTCCCTGACGCCTGGCTGCAGGAGACAGAATGATAAGAAGTGTAAAGGAGCTCAAAGAAACAAATCAATAGTACAACCAAACAAAACAATCAAGTGAGTCTGGTGCCAACAGGCTCAAGTCCACCGCAAGGAGATCACGCTTGCCTGACAGAGGCTCCTTCTGATAGCGAGGAGTATCCTCCATGTGGACTCCTGGGTGTATGTGTATGGGTGTGCTCTCTGCTGTCACATCATACATGTCAGTATGTATAATCCCCATTCAGCGTTATTAAATGACACTCATATACGTTTCCAAGATAGGATAATAATGGAACAGGGCGGGTATGAATTAATAATATGTACATCTTTAAATGCACCAATACGGAGGGTGGCCATAATTAAGAAGAAATTATTTAAGGTAGAAATACTTAGAACTGCTTCCGATAAAGCTGGTCGGTGGGTAATTGCACAATTTATGACATCAAACCGCAGATATGTTTTCTGCGCAGTCTATGGATCAAACTATGATGAAGATGCAGTTTATGATCGCCTTAACATAGAATTATTAGATTGGGAGGGGGAACTAGTATTAATGGGCGATTTTAATTATGTTATTAATTATAAAATAGACACTACGATAGCTAGGCAATCACAACGTATGCGTAAAACAAGAGCAGCTATTCTAGAACTTTCCCGGATACATAATCTAAAAGACGTATGGAGGAGCCTGCACCCTACACTGGCAGGGTATACATATTATTCTATACCTCATGGCCTGGGCCCCCGATAATATACTTGAAAGCTGCAAAATGGAGATATGCCCTAGGGTAACTTCAGACCATAACCCTATCGGTATACGGTTTAATTTAACATCTAAAGAACAAGAAACAAGATTATTTTCTTTTCCCAGATATTTGTTATCAGACTAAATATTTATTAACCAATTGAAAGAACATATTAAGGATTTTTTAGGAGTTTAATACGGACTCAGCACAACTTATATATGTCTGGGATGCTTGTAAAGCAAGTATTAGAAGTTTTGTGCAACAGTTTATTATTAGGCAAAATACAAAATGAAAAAATGAGATCCGGGAAAAACCTAGAATATTAGGTCATTACAAGAACATTTGGCTGAAATTAACAGGTTCGAAGGATTAGGGGTATCCACCACATCAAAAAAACCTCAGCTAGAACTTAAACTAACTACTTTACGGTCTAAGATTAAAAAAAATTTAAGAGACAAAATAAGTTCAAGACTACACAAGTACAAGCTATCACAATATGAGACTAGTGATAGAATAGGTAAGATACTCGCATATAAAGTTGCTGAAGACAGAGCCTGTTCTTTAATTAAAAATATAAAAGGAGAGGACGGAGTTAACTATACTCCACCAGAACACATATTACAACAATTCTTTCTGTATTACAGTAAGCTATATACTCCCGAACACTTTCCTATTAAAGAGATAGAGGAAAGATACATTAGAAAGAATTGGATAGAGCTTGAAATAGATTTTAACCTTACAGAACTTAAATCAGCTATCTTCTCACTCCCTTCAGGGAAAGCAGCGGGAGAAGATGTTCTCCCCATTGAAATATATAAAATCTGCAGTGAAGAACTCCTTCCTCTTCTTTGCTCGGTTATTAATCAGATTGGGGAAACGGGCAAAGTTCCAATGTCATGGAAAACTGCAAAGATAATCTTTTTTTTTTTTTAAAAGAACAAAACACCTGTAGAGTGTGGGTCTTACAGGCCCATCTCTCTGATTAATTCTGATGCAAATGCATTTGCAAAATTAATCGCTACAAGACTGTCTCCTCTTATGCCTAAGTTAGTTAGTCAACATCAACACGGTTTTGTAGTAGGTCGAGATACAACTTTGCATGTCAATATGGCTATTACTGCTTTTGATGTCGCAGCTACTAATTCCACCCCACTCGGTATGATTTTACTAGACGCTGAGAAAGCATTTGACCGAGTGGGGTGGGATTATCTTTGGGTTACTCTTAAAGAAATTGGTTTTAAGTCACAGTTTCTTAGGAGGATACAAGCTCTTTATGATTGTCCAAATGCCAAAATAGGGTACGTTAATTTGTTATCTTCTAATATTCCGATTTTAAGAGGCACTCGTCAAGGGTGCCCCTTATCACCTCTTTTATTTGCTTTGACTATGGAACCATTTATTAATGCTATACAATCACAAGGACTGATTAAACCTTTTGTCCATGGCAACAACTTGCTTAAAATCACAGCCTATGCAGACGATTTGGCAATATACACATCGGATGTGTCAGAAGCTATGGCTGCGATCATTAAAGAAGCTGATGATTTCGGGGCCATCTCCGGATACAAACTAAACCTGAATAAGACACAAATTATTATGAACTACAAACCGCGGACTTCGATCACTGGTATCTGTCACACTGCCATTTATCTTGGCATCAAAATTACTTCTAATATTAGGGATATTAAGGCACTCAATTATGACCTTTTAAATGGCACAAGGTTCCTCTAAATCTTTTTGGACGAATAAATCTTATCAAAATGAACATACTGCCAAAATTCTTATATTTATTTAGGTGTATACCTTTGCACATTAATAATCTTTTTTTTAGAAAGCTAGATGGTATTTTTGAAAGCTTTATTTGGAGTTACAAAAAAACCGAAAGGCATTGTCTTCATTGAAGTTGTCTTTTAGTAAAGGAGGGCTCAATTTCCCAGATTTTAAAATTTAGTTTTATGCTTCTTTCTTAGGGCATTTACGTAGTCTCTTTAACTCCGGTAATCCGTATTATTTTCACCAATTTATGTTCGATTCTAACGCCACACAATTTCTAATGAGAACCATTGACCCTAACTACTTTAAGAGAGTTAGGTTTAAGACAGCAAAGGATACGATTCGTATATGGAACATGATCTTGGCAAATAACCAGACTTCGATTTCCCACCCGAATCTATCACTAAGGAATAACCCGGGATTACCATGCATTTTTAACGACTCAGGGGGGAGAATATGGGCCACTCAAGGTATAACTAAGCTGGGAGATCTGTATGGCTCAATTGGTTTTCTAGAATTTAAAACACTAAGGCTACTTTACAAATTACCCAATCATACGTACTTTAAATATATACAGATTTGTGATTATTTTATAGGTAAGCTGAAGCTTAAGAACATTTCAGATTCAGATTTTTGGGCTTGTATGTATGGGGGGAGAAGAATAAATCTATAATTAGTCTAGGTTATAAATGCTTGAGCCAACTCAAAACAGATGAATGCCCTAAGTTGGCGCAGAAATGGATCCCTACAATTGGGACTGGTATAGCATCAAATGATATTTCTACATTTTTAAATAATATTAATACTCTTGTTCATTCTTCCAGTTTAAAACTCCAAGCCTATAAGACTGTTTGCCAGCTTTATTATACTCTGCTGCAAATATCGAAATGGTCTATTAATAATGTTGCTAATGATCGTACAAAATGCCCGAAATGCGGCTTACAAGCTGCTGATCTAGAACACATGATTGTATCATGTCCAAAACTGTGCTCATTTTGGGATAGCTTAGAAAATATTCTGAAAATAAAACAGTTAATTTTCACTCCATTATCTGCTGAGATGATATTGCTGGGTATACTACCTATTACTGTTCCATGCAGGGATCTTATTTTTATCATGCTGTTTTGTGCTAGATTGATTATTGCTAGGGCATGGATTTCGGAACCACCACCTCAGGTAAAGGATTGGTGGTTTTTGGTGAACGAAATACAGGATATGGAACTCGCCTTAGCTAGAACTAGAGGGGACCGTGCATTAAAGAAAATAGATAAAATCTGGGGTTTCTTGCCCTAGGTATGATTTGAGGCGAAAGGATTAGAAATGTATGTTCTTATTTGAGCTACCTATACTGTTTTCTCTGACTGTATGCTTTTATTTTTCGATGGTTTTAAGTACTAATGAATTATTTTGCGTATTTCTGTATGCTTTTTTTGTGTTTTCTCTATTGCTTGTACCATCAATACATTTTTTTTTTTAAATGTCAGTATTGAACTAAAATGATTTAATAATGAAAAACTGACTACATTGAGAAGTATCTATTCTATTCTATAGATAGTATGCCTTGGATGATTCCTTAGCCAGTTAATAGCAGCTCAATGACATGTACTTTTCTGGACATCAACCTTATATCACTTTTTTCTACTGTTTGTACAAATAGGTTCCTAAGGGTAGTTTATGTGTTTGCTGGTACTTATCTTCATTAATGAAGTTAATGTGACATTTTTCAGACCATCTCTGACCCACATGTATCCATTCATTCACCTTGTTATATTCGCACATAACACAGACCCACAAATACAATCCACCTTTAGAGAGGACATCAGCTTCTGTACTTCACATAATAGACAGAATTGTTTGTTTATTTGTTTATGTTTGGAATTTGTAAAGCGCATGGCTGCCCGAAGGCTTCCCAGCACTAAAGAGTCCTGTTTGCAAAGCTCTGATCATCCGGTGCTAACAAGGAGAAAGGCAGAATTTTTAAGTGTTTTCTAAAGGATGTTTCATTTAGTAGGGTTCTGACTTCAAAAGGGAGGGCATTCCATATCCTTGGTACCAGATGGGCAAATGATCTGCCTCCCCACCTAGCTCTTTTGGCTCTAGTTGTCCTTAGGAGCAGTTGCTGGGAAGATCTTAAGTGTCTGGTGGAGGTGTACCTGGACATCAATTGACTAAGTTTTAGTGGGCCTTTTTTATTGATGGCCCTATTGGCCATACCATACAGAGGGATTTGAACGTTATTCTTGCTGCGATAGGCAACCAGTGTAACTGTTTCAGTGAATCTTTAATAGTTGCGTGCTTGGGAATTTTTAGTAGAAGTCTGGCTGCCGCATTCTGCACTACCTGTAGCCTCTTCGTCAAATATTTAGGCGTGCCCACATAAAGTGAGTTGCCGTAGTCCAAGCTTGACATTATAAGGGACTTTGGAT
The DNA here is from genome assembly GCF_964261635.1 of Lissotriton helveticus. Taxonomy (NCBI): domain Eukaryota; kingdom Metazoa; phylum Chordata; class Amphibia; order Caudata; family Salamandridae; genus Lissotriton; species Lissotriton helveticus. The sequence continues at coordinate 60,165,943 of NC_136059.1, forward strand.
TAGATGTAGGAGCCCAAATACCGGTCGGTAACGGCCGATTTCGGCCGTTACCGACCGGTATTTAGAAATTGGCATGTAGGGGCCTTTATTTTACAGAATCGGTAAATTTACCAATTCGGTAAATTTACCGATTCTGTAAAATACCGAATCGGTAATTTTACCGATTCGGTAAACCCAAATGTAAGTGGGACTCTTCTGAGTCCCAAAGGCCTTTCAGATTCGGTATTTTACCACCCAATTCAATTGGGTGGTAAAATACTGAACCCAGGTGTGCATGCACATGTGTGCATGCACACCTATGCCATGTGACAGACAGACATGCCTTTAGGGCATGTCTGTGTGCCACATGGCACACATGCCTCTATTTGGGGTGCAAGAGGGTGTCAAAGTGACACCCCCTGTACCCTTGCAGGATTCGGTATTTACTAATTCGGTAATTACCGAATCGGTATTTACCATTGATTCCTATGGGCTTCACAGCCCATAGGAATCAATAGGAAATACCGATTCGGTATTTACCGAATCGGTAAATACCGAATATTAACGATTCAGTATTTCAATTTCTAGAAATACCTACATCTCCCCCCTTCATATTTACCGATTCATAAATACCGAATCGGTAAAATTCGGTATTTATGAATCGGTAAATACCATTTACCTACATCTAGCCCTAAATGACCATTTTTTTTCAGGTGAACATGGATCACCTCAATAATTTTCCTGCTGATCCGGTCTTCATCCAGGAAGCTAACTGGATTCCTGGATGCAGACCGCAGCCGCCGTCGGATTACTAATCAACCTACCACTTTCCAACATCAGACTGTGGTCACCTTTTAATTTATAGATCTTACGGGCCCTTCATCCTCAATACACAGCCGGATCCTTTGTGCTGCGTTCTATTGGTGCTCCCGTTCCCCCCTTCACTAGTCCCTCAAGGTCCTGATGAAGACCCCAATAAAGATGGCATTGCCTTTATGATTATAGGGGTAAAAATGTCGACACATTATATTATATATTAAACATAGGTGACTGAGACATGTTTATCTGTACCTATCATCTTATGTTTTTCTTTATATGCATTTGCCAAATAAAAGGCGGGATAGGTTCTACAGGTTTCGGATGTATATGAAACACATTACCCTTCCCTTCCTTTACACCACCACACAACCCTCCCTAAGCACTCGCCCCCCTCCTTCCATTTTCTGAGCACTAAACCTTTTGATTATTGATTCATAACATGTTTAGTTGTTTGATTAATTAAATATGTTGTGATGCAAATTAAATCACAAGGAATCATCAACTTCTCGTGGTGACACTTAAATGATTTTGTATGTGCATTTGAATTTGTTTCTTTCAAACTGGATTGAAACAATAACTCCACTGTGACCTCTTTTCATATGCAAAAACAACAGTTGATGGACAGAATTCAATACAATGTTATACAGTCACCCCAGTACAGAGACCTAGGCCTAAAGCTATCATTTATTTGCTCACCATGCCATTCCAGTTTGAACCCCGCCATATGCAAATCAGTCTTGACCCTGTGCCCCATGGGAACAGTCCAGCTGGAACTGCCAAGCCAGGTCCTCCCTGGACTGGAAACAAGCATTCTAGGGCCGGTTTCAGGCTTTCAGCCCCCATAAGCCAGGATAGCTTGATTCCATTGGCATGGAGAGCACGCAACTCACTTCTGAGCATACCCGTCCCACTCGGGGTGACAAATGCAAAAACAACAGTTGATGGACTGAATGCAGAACAATGTCATACATTCACCCCAGTACAGAGATCTGGGCCAAAATCTATTGTTGTTTTGTTCACCATGCCATTCCAGTTTGAACCCAGCCATATGCAAATCAGTCTTGACCCTGTGCCCCATGGGAACAGTCAAGCCTGAACTCTCAAGCAAGGTCCTCCCTGGACTGGAAACAAGCATCCCAGGACCGGTTTCGGGCATTCAGCCCTCATCAGCCAGGATAGCTTGATTCCAGTGGCATGGAGAGCACGGGACTCATGTCTGAGCATACCCATCCCACTTGGGGTGACAAATGCAAAAACAACTGTTTATGGACAGAATGCAGAACAATATCATACATTCACCCCAGTACAGAGATCTGGGCCTAAATTCATCATTTTTTTGCTCACCATGCCATTCCAGTTTTAACCCAGCCATATGCAAATCAGACTTGACCCTGTGCCCCATGGGAACAGTCCAGCCCGACCTGCCAAGCCAGGTCCTCCCTGGACTGGAGACAAGCATCCTAGGACCGGTTTCGGGCTTTCAGCCCACATCAGCCAGGATAGCTTGATTCCAGTGGCATTGAGAGCATGGGACTCACGTCTGAGCATACCCGTCCCGCTCTGGGTGACAAATGCAAAAGCAACAGTTGATGAATGCAGAACAATGACATGCATTCACCCCAGTACAGAGATCTGGGCCTTAATCCATCGTTTTTGCTCACCATGCCATTCTAGTTTGAACCCAGCCATATGCAATATCAGTCTTGACCCTGTGCCCCATGGGAACAGACCAGCCAGAACTGCCAAGCCAGGTCCTCCCTGGACTGGAAACAAGCATCCTAGGACAGGTTTTAGGCTTTCAGCCCACATCAGCCAGGATAGCTTGATTCCAGTGGCATGGAGAGCACAGGACTCACGTCTGAGCATACCCGTCCCACTCGGGGTGACAAATGCAAAAACAACAGTTGATGGACAGAATGCAGAACAATGTCATACATTCACCCCAGTACAGAGTTCTGGGCCTAAATTCATCGATTTTTTGCTCACCATGCCATTCCAGTTTGAACCCAGCCATATGCAAATCAGTCTTGACCCTGTGCCCCATGGGAATAGTCCAGCCCGAACTGCCAAGCCAGGTCCTCCCTGGACTGGAAACAAGCATACTAGGACCGGTTTCAGGCTTTCAGACCTCATCAGCCAAGATAGCTTGATTCCAGTGGCATCATCTCCTTTTGTTTGCTTCGTTTGCCCTGTTTTGGCAGGGTATGCCCAGACGTGGGTCCCTTGCTCACTTTGCCACTGGATGCAAGCTAGCCTGGCTGATAAAGGGTGTTACCCAGAAACCGGTCCCAGGATTCTTGTTTCGTTTCAGGGAAGACCTGGCTTGGCAGTTCGGGCTGGACTGTTCCCATGAGGCACAGGGTCAAGACTGATTTGCATATGGCCATGTCTGAACTGGGGTGGAGAGGTGAGCAAAATAACGATGGATTAAACCCAGATCTGTGACTAGGGGTGAATGTTTTGCCAATGTGCAACATTCCGTCCATCATCTTGAGTGTTTTGCTGGTTGCCATATGTGGGAAGGGTATGCCCAGACGTGGGTCCCGTGCTTTCTACGCCACTGGAGTCAAGCTATCCTGGCTGATGACGGCTGATAGCCAGAAACAGGTCCTAGGATGCTTGATTCCGGTCGAGGGAAGACAAGGCTCTGCAATTCGGGCTGGACTGTTCCCATGAGGCATAGGGTCAAGACTGATTTGCATATGGCCATGTCTGAACTGGGGTGGCGAGATGAGCAAAATAACAATGGATTAAACTCATATCTGTGACTGGGGGTGAATGTTTCGCCAATGTGCAACATTCAGTCCAACATCTACTCTGTTTTGCTTATTTCATATGTAGCACAAATAAATTCACCACAAGGAAAAATGGGGCTCTAAGGGCAAGATGTATGACCCGTTTTTGCATGCACAAACGGGCTCAAACTTTGAACGGATTGTTGTTTATCACCAACTGAGCAACTCTTGGTGTAATTGGAATGGCCAGCAGTACCTTGCTGTTTTAGAGATTGCTGTTGCCTAAGCTAGCTACAATCTTTAAGGTGCTGTAAATTGCACTGTAATTGCTACCTAACTGAAGAGTCAACTCTGCTGCAGGAGCTCCAACCTGGCAGTCTTGTGAGGGGTCGTGATCATGTGATATGAAGAGAGAAATGGAGAGAAAATGAGTGAGACAAAGTCCAAGAGTAGAAAGGCCTCCTGTGAGAAATGCCATCTACTGCTGAGGTGGCACTTATTTTTTTTGACCTCACAGAGGAAGCAGAGCACGGAGCAGTGACACAGCATTCAGTGGCATTCTGGGTGCAATCTACACCCCTCCTTTCCAGGCATTGGTGTCCGGCAAGGATTAGAGTGGAGGGGTGAGGGAGGGGGGAGGGTAAGTTGATCAAAAAGAAGACAGAAAACCTTGCATTACTGTCACTTTTCTCCTCCATCTCTCCTCCTTGTTCCTCGCATCACCAGAACAGGAAGCACATCCAGGCTCCCCTAAGCCAATCACAACGCTACAATGCCGCATTTTTATTGGTCCAGGCACAGTGGTTTGGCACTCAGTCAGGGAATGGGAGCCTTGGCATGTTCTCCACCCAGTCTGTTTTGCAGTCTGGTTGGGAAACATGCAAAGTGCACATGGCTTTTTGTTCGGCAGAAGACAGCCGACCAAACAGTCATAGGCACTTACACAGTTCTCTCACCTCTTCCTCTGCTCCTGTCATTACAGCAGCCCTGTCCCACCCTGCAAAGTTGCCCCAGCTGCACAAAATGTCATGAAAATAATCTAGAGTTATTAAAATTTTAGTTTTCTTTACTACCCTGCTGCAAAGCAGTGGGCCGATGCTCCTCCACGTTAGCGGAGGAGCCTCAACTGAGTCTAGGCACATGCCCCGCTGTGCATGAGATGCATTCACTTGGACTCTCATCACGACTTGTTATAGTTATGAATAGTATGTCCCAGCCCCTTGTACCTAGTGCATTTGTTCTCATGTGGGAGTGATAGTCTGTCTCCGGTTATATTCTGCTGCATGCCTGTGTATATTAACATGTGTGGGGTCACATTCACATAGGTTTGTGAGGTATTTGCCCTGCTGTGTGCTGCTGTATGTTTACATTTCTGGACGGGTACCTGCATCTCCCAACGGAGTCTGTTTAGTGGTGTGTGCAAGGAAAATTTATATATTTGAGTAGATGGATGTACTCTCCCAGAGGGCAGGTTCACTGTTTTGTTGGTGTTAATTGTTATTTGTACAGGGTATATATGTGTGCTATGTGCTGCTGTCAATCCTTCGGCATTGTCACATCTCTTTGCATTAAGATCACTACAGTGTTGGCAACTTCCAATCTGTGTAGCAATATATTTTATATATAGATACATCTTTCAATTTGTGGGGTTATTCATGCTGTATGCCACTGTGTCTCTGATGCCAAGCGAAAAGTAAATGCACCCCAATGTTTTCTTCAGTTTGTAGGTAGGTATCATCTTCTTTGCTGTGAATATTTATCTCCATGAGTACAGTAACATTTCCTTCTCACCTTTTCTTGTATAAAAACTGACGGGCTTATTTGCAAGCCCCTTGCGCCGCTGGTGCGTCACTTTTTGTGATGCCTCGGTGGGGAATTTTTCGGCCCCATATTCACAAGGACAGGAAAAGTAACCCTGTGTGAAAGGGGCATTCCATAGGTGTTGTTGTGGGTGTTCCCACGCAACACCCATAGAACATGACACATTTCCAGATTTATGAGAAATTGTAAACCTGGAAATGCATCTGAATGCTACGCCTCCCCAGGGAAGGAGTAGGGAGATGCAACAAGGAGAAATGTAGTTTTTTTTCACTCTTTCCATGCATGCTGTATTCAGCAGCACAAGTAGAACAAGGAAATCCCCATTTATGATCGTTTATGGGCAGAAAGGTGTCCCTTTTTGCTCATAGAAAATCATTACAAAAATGACGTTTACAAGTTTTTTGTGTGCTAATGCAGCACAGATAGAAGTTGAAAAATGCCATTTCAAATTGTTTATGTGCAGGAAGGGACAACTTCCTGCACATAAACAATGATTTCCGTGATGCAGGCATCCATGCACTATGGCAGCAAATTGTGCTCCAGCACAGGGGAGAGCAAAGGGAGCCATCATATCCTTTTAGATATGACACACCTATGTGCTTCGAAAGTGCTGCAGCGTGGCAGAGCCAAAGGGCTTGTGGTGCCGCACTGAGGCACTTTCTTGTAAATGAGGCCATGAATTTGTGCCTGACTCGGTCTGCAACTGCATACTCTGTCTTCTGAACCAGTTTGAAGCAGTCCTCATTTTCAACTGTCAATTCCAGGCAAATCCCCAAACAGGGCCTGATTTAAATTTTGGCGGACAGGTTACTCCATCACACTGGAACAGAGATCCCGTCCACCAAAATATAAATCCTATTGGTTACAATAGGGTTTACATTTTGGCAGACTGGGCATCTGTTCCCGTTGTGACAGGGTAATCTGATCGCCAAAATCTAACACAGGCCAACAGTCATTGTTTAGTAATGCTCCTCATAGCAGGGTCAGATGCACACATAGGTGTGATCTCTTCGCATCCACCAAGTTGAAAGTGTGATCAAGGAAGAGAAAAAACTGTGCTCACCCCTCACTCCCTCTATCCACCAAAGGGAAGAGCTTCAAGCAGTCTAATCAGCAGTCTCTATAAAAAATCTTTGTTAGAAATTCATTCTATAGTTGTCAAAGTATTGCAGCTTGTCCAAGTAGGGACCATGATCTGGGTCAGCGGTAAGTCACTGATACACTATAAAGTATCCTGGGCTCACCTTGTGTAGCTAGGCACTAAGCAGGCAACCTAGGAGGCAATCTGTAATCTGGCATTTGCTGATTGGATGACAGCAAATTGCTTGCAACTAAACGCCAGCAAGTCAGAAATACTTCTGCTCGGGAGAGACAGTGATTTGTAGTCAGAGCAGCGGTGGCCGGATACACTCAAACCTGCACCCATACCTAAGGAGGTGGTTAAGAACTTAGGCATTTGGAATGATAGAAGTCTGTCCATTGATATTCAATCTAAGGCAGTTGTAGGTACCTGCTTTCGGCTACTGAGAGGACTGAAACCTCTACTGTGTTTCTTTGATCATTCTGTTCGTCAGACCATCCTACAGGCCACAATTCTGTCTAGGCTGGATTACGGAAATTCTTTATACTTAAGGACCAGCAAATCTTGTACTCTGCAACTTCAAAGAATACAAAACGCAGCAGCCCGGATTCTGCTTGCACTCCCTAAACATGCTCTGTGTCTAAGTCCATATCCAAACTACACTGGTTGCCAGTAGAGAGAATAATTCAGTTCATAACTCTCTGCGTAGCTCATACAATTTTGTCTCATCAGGCTCCCACTGTCCTAGCTATCATGTCCGTGCCATATGTTCAGAACCAACCTCTTCGCTCCTCTCATCAAAGGCTGGACTGTATTCCCCGTGTTCACAGAGTTGGCAGGTCTTTTAAGGTGCTGGCGGCCAAACTTTGGAATTCTCTCCCCTATGTAATTAGAAGACTCCAGAATCATGTAGCGTTCCGTAAATTCATAAAGACATGGCTTATCCCGTGTTTTTTTTCTGCGGATCTGCTTCTAACTACGTATACCTGGGTAGCGCTGTGATGCTGGGGCAGCTATGCGCTGTATAAATTCAATAACTAAATAAATAAATAAATATTTGTACAGCACAACACACAGTAACACAATGAAAATGCCACAAACAAACTACATAGTAGGCTATAAAAATAGATTATGATTTTATAAATAAATCAAGACCACAACCACAAAATCTATACGTTGAAGTCGAGATATGAATTTTTAAGATTAAAGGCCTAAGTTGGATCCTGATGGATATCCCAACTGCTGAAATATAAATGCAATAGGATATAATGGGAATCATATTTCGCCAGATGGGGTATCACTCACCTGTGTGATAGAATAACCTGTCACCCAAGACCTAAATCAGGAACTAAATGTAAAAATAGTGCTTGAATGAAATTAGAACTGAGGTTTAATTGGTTGAGGTGGCAAAGGCAAACTCAGGAATTTAGGCTGACCCCCGATTGAGCATGGGCCGGATACAGGAGCTGTGCAGGCTCGCTGAACAAAGTACCTTGATCATGGTCACAACAGCAAGATACGTGGTGCATCTGAGCGATGTGTTAGCCCACATTTCAGGTGCTGCGTCTATTTTATTCACGCAGTGGTATCAATACACTGGTTCTGAAGAAGATGCGCTGAGCTAGAGGTGTTGGTTCGGTAGACAGTGCACCAGGTTTCTCCATGCATTCGAGGGGATGTATCGGTTTCCCACACTGCAGCGGCAGCAATGTGTTGGTTCCAATGCATCAGTTCTTTAAGGCGATGTGCCGGTTTCACCTGCAATGCACTGATTATGCTCCTGCAACAGGGTTGATGCCCAAGTTCTGCTACATGCATACTGGAGATGCGTCAATTTCCCTGGAGCAAATATTTGGGTCCACTTCCAATGGACTAGGCAAAGGAGCAGGTGGAGAGACTTTGATATTCCTGAGTCTACAAAGGAGGCAAGCCAACAAGCCCTGGAGATCACTCTTGGTTCAAAGCAGAAACCTGATTTCCCTCAGCAGGGCCAGAGAGCAGCAGGCAGCAGGGTAGGAGAAAAGCAGTTCTTCTAGAGCATCAGTCTATCAGAGTGACAGTCCTTGTGGCAGCACAGTGGTCTTTCTGACAGAGGTTCTTTACATGTCTGTAAGTGTCTGATTTGGTGGGGTCAGAGGCCCAATACTTATATCCAGTTGTGCCATTGATGTGGGGGTGACTTTGAAGAAGGGTCTTTGAAGTGGACAGGGGTTCTTTTTTCCAAGCCTTTGCTCCACACTTAGTACCGGGTGGAGGGAGAAATCAACCCAACAGGTCACTACCTATTCAGGTGTTCTATCCCGTCCTGCCCAGGATGAGTCATGAAGGGATGAAGATCGGCACTCAGACATACCTAACCTTCCTTTGTGTGTGTCTGTTTAGAGGGAATGCTCAAATTCAAGCTGTCACCCAACTCAGGCATGTAATAGAGGCAGGTTGAAGGCACACAGATCTTTATGAGCAGAGAAATACCAACTTTCTATTTGTAAAATAATAATGTTGAAACCAACTTTACCAGTAAAGAGGATTTATAATTGCCATTCTAATGACATGAGACACAACAGATCTGCCTCTTCTCAATCAGGAATTGCAGATTACAAGTATAATAAGGGATACCCAATGTTAAAGTTAGGTAGGAGTAGGCCCCACAGTAATTAAAAACATTTGCATGTGTTTTTCACTACCAAGGCATGCAAAACATTAAAAGTATATGTGCTACCTTTTGCATACACAGAACCTTTACCAATGGGCTACCCGGAGACATTTTACAGGTGATGTATGCGTAATAAAAGGGGAGTTTAAGGCTTGGCAAGGGGTTTTAAATGCCAAGTCAACATGGCAATGTAAATTGCCCACACAGGCCCTGCAGTGGCAGGTCTGAGCCATGTGCTAAGAGGTGCTTGTGTGGGTTGCAGAATCAGTGCTACAGGCCCACTAGAAGCATTTAAATTGCAGGCCCTGGACACAGGTAGTGCACTTTACTAGATAGTTACAGATAAATTTAACATGTCAATTGTGGATAAGTCAATTAAACCATTTCTAGCGGAGAAATCACATGCACTTTACCAATGGTCATTCTCAGAGTCCTAAAACCGACACAAGCAAGGTCAGAAAACAGGAGGAGGGAGGCCAAATGTTTGTAGTGACCCTTAAAAGCTGGCCCTTTTCCAACAATCGCCATTAAATTTCCAAAGGGAGCCCAGTCACGTATCACAAGCCCTCAAAGTCTGGATCGCCACCCTCCAGCCAATGCCTGGGGAAGCTGTCCTTGTCCTCCAAATGCACTGTGCCAAACCAGACACATGTGAATGGATCCCACTTTGTTTTTGTTATTCATTTTGTACACTAAACTTGAGAGCAAACAGCAAAAGACCTCTGCTCCAGAGTTTTTAATTGTTTTCAATCATTATCTAAAAATACATTTCTTACATTACTACGCTCTTTAGGTTCCTATTCGTGTAAGCACAGCCTAAAGCTATTGATATTTTGCTACAAATTCATCCAGTCATTTATTTTTTGTTTCCAACCCGTGAGCTCATCAGGTGACCTGGCTTGTGTGGTGGTAAAGCAGAAGCTTACGAGCTGGGAGAGGATTTGCATGATTCTAGGGTCTATCAAAAATACCTTATATAACACTGCGTCACATGCAAATAATATAGTTTCTTTCTACAGTCTTGCATTATAAAATGACTTGCTGTATCAGAAAAAGATTCTCTTTATCCCTAAAATATGGCATGAAAAACTGACCTTTACTTAAAATGTCTTACTGCCAACTCTCTTTTTGTTCCTTAAAACTGACCTCTTCTTCACTTGCATCCACTGCATTTCTCCTCTCCCTGAACACAACCTACTCTGTCACAAGCATCTTTGTATTATTCTGTATTGCCCATAACTCGGTGAGAAGATAACTTCTCTTCCTCTGAAAGTGATATCCCTACAATGTAACAATACCTACCCTCCTCTATCTCATCTACTAATCTCACCAACAATGTGTCACATACCCCCCCCCCCAACTAATGATCACAAATAACTCCTATTATTTTAGCTACCAGAAAGAAACTGGAATGAATGCATGGGATGGTTTTCTTGAGAGCACAAGACTCATACTAATAATCAACAATAGCCAATAACCACTATGTGGCAGATTTACAAGCCACTTGCGCCTCTTTTACGCCGCAGGTTGCGTTACTTTTATGACACTGCGGTGGCGCAAAAGAGGCGCCATGGTGCGGGATATTTACAACGTGACACATCTGGGAGATGCATCAAGTTGTAAAGCCCTGCGCCAGAAGTAGGCGTTACAGCGGGGGGGGGGGGGGGCGTTCCGGCGCAGGAACGCCTCCTAAAAGTGGCTGAGTGAAATCTACAAGATTTCACTAAGTCACTTTTGAGCCCATCCTGAGTCAAAACCCTGTGCCTGCTTGAAGCAGGCGTAAGGAGTGACGCAGCATTGCAAAGATAGGGCCCCCCAGAGCATTGCTGGAGCTGCGTCCCGCTTGCGACGCAACTCCAGCAGCACGCCACCTTTAAGGCACAGATGCGTCATGCATCTGTGCCGTTTTTGCCCCATGGTGTGCCGCATTGTAACTGTGGCACATCCATGGTGGCGGTGCCGCGGCACACAATAACTGGCACATCCATGCTGATATGCAGGGATGCGCCAGTTATTGTAAATGTGCCCCTTAGTCTGCTTAGATTAATGTACCACAACACCTCTTCAGGGATAGTAAGCACTATATAAATTGAATTACAATTACAATTATATCTTTTGCTATTTCTAAAAGAATGTAAAAGATGTGCATCCGGTGACCAGGTTTTGAATAGTTACCTCCAAATTCCTTACTTTTCACGTGTGAAACATTACTGACTCTGACTCTGTACGATAAAATGCTGATTGTATGTCAAACTATCAAACATTTTACGTCAACATGCTTTGTTTAGGTTTGTGACAGGCACTGTGTTAACTGCATGCTTCTGGGGCAAAATGAGACAACGTCATAAATTATTGTTGAAAATTCACTGCCCTCAGCAAAGACCTGGACTCTTAGTTTCACCGGTGCTGTATCAATAATGATAGACAGTCATGTTATAAACTACAGCCTCACTTTCCCTGGAAGCGCACAAACCTCATTTTGAGGTGGTACCGGAGTACCACTGAAGGCTTCAGCAGGTGAGTATCTGGAGGGGACTTCTGCAACCACCTCCCCAGGAGCAACGTGTGGTTGCACTGATTGTGCATCATTTACCATGTGGCACACAATCAGAGTGTACCATGACAACTCTTAGTCACTGCTTCCATGCTATTGCAAAGTCAAGAATCATTTGTAGCAACCATAAGGCATAAAAAATGACAGTCCAAGCATCAATTCATGTCCTCTAAAGTACTTCGTTGAGTTTGAGTTTGAGTTTGAGTAGGGATTTGTAGAGCGCATAGCTACCCTCGGGCATCCCAGCGCTAACAAGACCAAGTGTTCCAAAGGGGAGGGGGGTGAGGAAAAGGATTTAAGGGAAGAGCCAGGTTTTTAATTGTTTCCGAAAGGAGAGGAGGTTGTGTTCTCTCCTCATGGCTACTGGGAGGGTGTTCCATAGTTTTGGTGCGTTGTAGGCAAACAAGCGGCCGCCGGATCTTGACTTTTTTATTCTAGGGATACTGGCAGGGGCGAGAGAGTCAGATCTCAGGTTTTTGATGGACAGGTGGGGTTTCATCAGGGGTCTGAGGATTGGGGGGCCTTTGTCGTGCATTATCTTGTGGGAGATGCACAGCGTTTTAAAGGTGATTCGCTCCTTCACTGGAAGCCAGTGAAGGCTTTTGAGAGCTGGTTTCGCCGAGCATCTTGCTTTGGTTCCCGTTAGGATTCTAGCTGCCGCGTTTTGAGCCACCTGCAGTCTCTGAACGACTGATGCCGGGGCTCCCAGGTACAAGACGTTACCATAGTCTAACCTGGAGTTAACCAATCCCCGCATCAGTAGCTTCCTGGACTGGAAGGGGATCAGGTGCATGCCTACTCAGTTACGGCACTGCTGCTGATATGAGACTGAACTCTATCAACTACGACCTTAATGCACATTCTGAAATTGTGATTCAATTCCTGTCGCCGTTTTATGGATTAGGGAATTTCTGATAGATACATCTGGCGTGTGGATTCCTCACCTTGTGAATACCCCCTTGCATCAGCAACATTCGGAAATTATTTTCGTAGCCTCGCGCCGACGTGGACTTGGACGTCATAGAGACACGGCATCGCACGCGACTCCGCTGACGTCACCGAAGCCTATAATAGGCCCACGCCGGCGTGATGACATCAGTTCCCTTTTTTCCGCGTCGTCGACGCTAACGGTTATCGGGAATCTCAGTAGCCTACTGGTACTTTGTTGCTTTTTTGTTGCCATTTTCTGCTTCTCTGTATCCTGTCTCTTCGACGATGTCTTCAAAGAACACCGGCTTCAAGCCCTGCAGGGAGTGCGGTAAAATTATGTCTATTACCGACCCGCACTATGACTGCATCTAGTGCTTAAGTTCTGACCATGATGTAGATGGTTGTTCCTAATGTCGGAAGATGAACCCGAAGGCCCTAAGGGAAAGAGAGACCAAACTCCTGGTGGCAAAGCTGAAGGCTGGAAAAGAGAAATCGTCGAGATCTCGTTCTCGAAGGGCGAGGTCAAGGTCGAGGACGAAGTCGAGGTCTGGATCTCGATGTCAGTTTTGGATCATGCTTCGAAATCGAAGAAGAAGCATAAGAAGAGGAGACATGAGTCCCGACGTCGTTCCGGTAAGGAGTCGGGCTCAAGGTCGAGGTCACCGAAGAAGGTGCGTTCTAAGGTGGTTACTCTGGATGTCTCTGAACCTGTAGGTGTGGCCTCACCTTCGGAGTCGCGTGTACAGCCTCCGACTCCGGCTCCGAATCTGTCTCCGGCGCCGTCCCCGGCCCGAGAAGATGAAGAAGTTCAGGAGGATGTGGATTCCGCGCCTGTCGAGGAGCCGAATCTGAACACTCCTCAAGACCAGCCAGAAGGTTTTCAGCCGCCCTTTCCAATCCCAGGCCAGGACCCATCAGCGTTTCTGAAAGCTATGTATGGCGTCTTCTCAAGGGCATGGTACCCCTCTGGTGCACCTTAGGGTCCCATGGGTCCTCTGGCTTTCAATTTAGGAGTTCCTCACTCCTATCCTCCTGCTCCTTTTATGCCTTATTTGCCGGCTCTGGCGCCGCCTTGGCAGTTTCCGGCTCCGCCGAGACCGTCGACGCCGTTTCCGGCATCGCCCGCTCCAAGTCGTCCTCGAGGACATCCCACTGAACCATCGGATTCGATACCGACGTCGATTCCCGAATCCGTCGGAGCCAGTGGTGGATCCGGCTACGAGGCGTGTGAAGGAGAGGTCCAGAAGGGAGGCTCAGCGCCTTTTGGAGGAGCGAAGATACTTGGATTCACATTCTGATGAGGAGGAAGGTGAATTGGAGGAGGACTGTTTTGAGGAGTTAGCTGACGCAGGAAGCCTTGATTTCTCTCCAGAGTGGGAGTTGCCCTCAGGCTCTGGTGCGCCTACTAAAGATGTGCAACCTTACCATTTGGTTATGAGGAAGGCTGCTGATCTTCTTCAGTTAACCTTGCCAACTGTGGAATTTAAATCCAATATTCTCACTGAGGTTTTGCATTCTCCAATTTCCGTGGTAGGACCTTTGCTTCCATTTAATGATGCCTTGACGGAGCCCATTTTGGAGGTGTGGAAGAAACCACTTACGGCTCCTGCGGTTTCTAAGAGTGTGGCGAGAAGGTACAGGGTTGCACCTGAGGACCCTGCTTTTTTGACCTCTCATCCTTCGCCGGAGAGCCTGGTCATTCTAGCAGCCTGTTCTAAAAAGAATGTAAGTGCCTTTCCCCAGGTTCCATATGAAAAGGAGGCAAAGAAACAGGATCAGGTTGCTAAAAAGACCTTCTCCTCTGCCAGTATGGCGTTGAAGTCGACAAATGCCACTTGTCTGATGGGGAGATAGGTGCATGCCCTTATGGATTCTTTGCGTGTTCTGACTCCTAAGGTTCCTGATGCCAACAGGAAGGATTTTGAGGAGGTGATCTCAGACGCACAGGCAGCAGCTCGCCAAGTTATACAAAGTGGTCTGAACACTGCGGACTCTGTGGCGCGTATCATGGGCACTGCTGTCGCCACTAGAAGGTCAGCTTGGCTGAAATCCTCGGACTTTTCAGCGGATGTTCAAGCGACTTTATTGGATCTTCCTTTTGATGGGTCTGGCCTCTTTGGGAAGAAGGCTGATACAGCCCTTGAGAGATTTAAAGACAGTAGGGCAACTTCTAAATCTTTAGGTCTTCAGATAAGAGGCTCTTCGACCAACAAGAGATTCAGGGGTTTTGGTCACTCTTCCTTTCGGAATTACCGACAAGGTCAGCAGCAGCAGCAACAACAGCAGCAGCAGCAAAATTCCATGTACAGATCATACAGGGGAAAGCAGAGAGCGCGTCCTCGTGGACTTCAAGCCTCTTCCTCCGCCACTTCCTCCAACCCCCATGCCCCAGAAAAGCAGTCCTAGATCCGCCATTCAGGATCATGTGGGTCCGGTGGGGGGTCGGCTTACTCATTTTCTACAGGATTGGGAATCGGTTACATCAGATCTTTGGGTTCTCAATCTTGTAGAAAATGGGTATGCCCTTCCCTTTCGGGAATTCCCTCCCAATTACCCGCCTTGCCAAGGTTTTTGCACTGAGGAACATCTGTTGCTTCTACAGGAGGAAGTGCAGACTCTGTTAAGAAAGGGTGCGATAGAGGTGGTTCCAGAGCAGGAAAGGGGTCAGGGATGCTACTCCCGGTATTTCCTGATTCCCAAGAAAGATGGCAGACGTCGTCCAATCCTGGATCTCAGGATCTTGAATCTCTATCTGAAACAGGAGAAATTCAAGATGCTCACCCTTGCTCAGGTTCTTCAAGCGCTGCTAGAAGAAGACTGGATGGTGTCACTCGACTTGCAGGATGCGTACTTTCACATCCCAATCCTGAAGTCGCACAGGAGGTATCAGTTTGCAGTCCTTCCGTTTGGACTTACTACTGCGCCTCGAGGCTTCACCAAGGTGATGGCGGTGGTGGCAGCGCATCTCAGAAAGCCGGGGATTCCAGTATTCCCTTATTTGGACGACTGGTTGATCAAAGCAGAGTCGTCAGAGAGAGTGCTCCATCATCTGCAGGAGACAACCCAGTTGTTGTACAGGTTGGGTTTTTCGATAAATGTACCCAAGTCTCACCTGGTGCCCTCCCAGCACAACCTGTTCATAGGTGCTGTACTGGACACAACTGTATGTCGTGCATTCCCTCCTCCTCAAAGGATTCGCGACATACAGGAAATGATTCCTTTATTTTACAATGGTGCGGTCGTTCCAGTCCTGAAGGTCCTTCGCCTGCTCAGTCTGATGGCTTCCTGCATTCTGTTGGTCAACCATGCACGCTGGCACATGAGGGCGCTCCAGTGGTGCCTCCGCAGCAGTGTTATCAACACAACGGAGATCTCAGGGAGTCAGTGAGGATCTCGAGAGAAGCTGCGGCGGATCTGTCTTGGTGGGGCGTGGAAGGCATCCTGTCTCAGGGGAAGACTTTTCAGCTGCCTCCTCCGGTGGCCACAGTAATATCGGATGCATCCACTCTAGGGTGGGGTGCTCATCTGGGGGATCTGGAGGTCAAGGGTCTTTGGTCTCCAGAGGAAAGGTTGCTTCACATCAACCTTCTAGAATTGCGGGCAATATGTTTGGCGCTCAAGGCCTTCCTCCCTTCCATTCGCGGTCATTCGTTCCAGGTCCTGACGGACAACACGACCGCGATGTGGTACATCAACAAGCAGGGAGGAGTGGGGTCGCAGTGTCTCTGCAGAGAGGCTCTGCGCCTCTGGTCCTGGGTTCAGGACCATCAGATTTGTCTGATGGCGAATCATCTGGCTGGAGTTCTGAACGTGCGTGCAGACAGTCTCAGTCGGCGGTTTTTGGCCGACCACGAGTGGAGGCTTCACCCGGAGGTGGTTCGTCACATCTTTCGGACGTGGGGGATTCCTCAGGTGGACCTGTTCGCCACTCGCGAGAATGCTCACTGCCTGTCATTCTGCAGTCTCCAGTATCCGTTGCAAGGAGCCTTGGGGGATGCGTTTCAGTTGAGTTGGGGAAAATCAACTCCTTTACGCGTTTCCCCCCCATACCTTTGATTCCTCAGGTTCTGAGGAAGATTCGCCAAGACCGGGCCCAAGTCATATTGGTCGCCCCGGACTGGCCAAGAAGGGTGTGGTATACAGATCTTCTCCACCTCTCCTCTCACCCGCCGCTCCGTCTCCATCTCAGGGCAGACCTCCTCTCTCAGATGGAGGGGCAGGTTCTACACCCCCACCTCCAGACATTGCACCTTCATGCCTGGAGATTGAACGGGGCAACCTGAATTCCTTTTCTCTCCCGCCTGACGTGGTGGATGTCATCTTGTCGGCCAGGCGTGACTCCACTAAGTCCATCTATTCTTATGGATGGTCAAAATTTGTTACTTGGTGTGGAAGGAATTCTATTGACCCTTTGAGAGCCCATTTGGCAAAGTCCTGCCTCTTCTTCCTTTGACATCAAGGAAGTTGCTTATTCAGGGGCTGATTACATTGAGACTAGATTATAGCAACCCTATTTTTCTGGGTGCCCCTGAAGCAACGTTTAATAAACTCCAGCAGGTACAAAATGCTGCTGCAAGGCTGCTTATGGGCGTGCCTAGGATGCAGTCAGCTAAACCGGCCTTAAAGGCACTGCTCTGGCTCCCGGTGCGGGAAAGGGTCAAATTTAAGGCTCTCTGTACAGCTCACAAAATCCTTCAGGGGAAGGGCCCTCACATACTGAGGAACTTAGCTGTGCCTTATAAAGCTAATAGAGCGCTGCGCTCTGATCAGAAACATCTTCTCCATACCCCCAGAGTAAAAAGGGTCCGTACTGGTGGGAGAAGATTCTCGGTCAACACAGCCATGCTGTGGAACGCGCTCCCTTTGAAGTTGCGCTCTGAGACCTGCACTTTGCGGTTTCGCAAATGCTTTAAAACTTATTTGTTTCCTGCTTGATTGCACTGAACTGGCCGTGGGTTAATTGTTGGCATCTGGACAAGCGCTGGGATGCCCGAGGGTAACTGTGCGCTATATAAAATTTAAAATAAAATAAATAAATAAATAAAATACATTTGTCTGATGTTCTCCAGTTTGCCCTTTCTTTGGCACGGCAAGGGCTTGCTGTTGCCACAGTGAAGGGCTATCTTTCTGCGCTGTCGGCATTTCTCTGCTTGCCTGACCAGCCATCTCTTTTTAATTCTCCTGTAGTTTTACGGTTTTTGAAGGGCCTCACAAATAAGTTCCCTCCTACTCCTTTTATTGTGCCTCAATGGGACTTTAATCTTGTCTTGGCCTTTCTGATGGGTGCTCCCTTTGAGCCTCTTCACAAATGTCCTTTGAGGCTTTTGACTCTTAAGACAGTCTTCCTCGTTGCAATAACCTCTGCAAGGAGGGTAAGTGAGCTTCAGGCTCTTAGTTCCAAGCCCCCTTTCTTGACCATTCATGCTGATCGAATGGTTCTTAGGACCAGGGCTGCTTTTCTTCCTAAGGTGGTTACTCCTTTCCACCTTGGTCAATCCATTACCCTCCCTACCTTTTATCCTCCCCCACACCCTTCCAAGGAGGAGGAGGGGTTACACCGTCTGGACCCTAAGAGGGCGGTGTCTTTTTACCTGGACAGAACTAAAGACTGTCGTTTGGATGATCAGCTCTTCGTTGGGTTTGCTGGCTGCAAAAGAGGAAGAGCGGTCCACAAGAGAACGTTGTCAAGATGGATCGTACTGTGTATAAAGATCTGCTACTCTTTGGCCGGTAAGGAACCACCTCATTCTACAAGAGCTAAGTCTTCAACCTCGGCATTGGCTAGAGGTGATCCTGTAGAGGATATTTGTAGAGCGGCAACTTGGTCTTCCCTCCACACTTTCGCGAAGCATTACTGCTTGGATACCGAGGTAAGGAGGGACGGCCATTTTGCGCGCTCTGTCCTCCAGGATTTCCTGGTATGGAAGAGTGGACGCCCTCCTCCGGGAATGGGGACTGCTGTGGGACTCTATTCACAAGGTGAGGAATCCACACGGCAGATGTATCTATCAGAAGAACGAGTTACTTACCTTCGGTAACGCTTTTTCTGGTAGATACAATATCTGCCTGTGGATTCCTCACTGACCCACCCGCCTCCCCGTTGTCCACTCTTCTATGCCAGAGTTACTGTAATGTAATGTTTATTTATTTTGTTATCAAGGAAATGTTTCATTTGCTTTCCTGCATTTGCTTTACACTGTGTGTTTTGCCTTGACTATTGTGTACTGTGTATACTTTGTATATATCTACTGTCATTGGTCCGTCCGTTTGCCTCGATGGCACGGAAAAAAGGGCAGAACTGATGTCATCATGCCGGCGTGGGCCTATTATAGGTGACGTCAGCGGAGTCGCGTGCGATGCCGTGTCTCTATGACGTCCAAGTCCACGTCGGCACGAGGCTACGGAAATAATTTCCGAATGTTGCTGACGCAAGGGGGTATTCACAAGGTGAGGAATCCACAGGCAGATATTGTATCTACCAGAAAAAGCATTACCGAAGGTAAGTAACTTGTTCTTCAAGACAATGATAGTGCAACTTCATATTAATGCGGACATTTATCCTGTTGCCAGTGACACCGTCGGATTGCTTTTCATAAAAAGGGGCCGTAAAGAAAGAACTAGAAACATTAATAGAGCATTATATAATCAAGTGCTCTTCTGCTCTGACGCCATTGGTTTCACCCATAGTGGTGGTGCCAAAGAAGGATAGTGGAGGTACAGTGTGCATTTATTTTGCTATGCACCACCCCAACAAAGCAATCGAGAGATAAAGTCAGTCAGTCATAAGCTTTTATTCGATATGCAAGATATCTTATAAGCACATTTACAATATAATCATTACAGTGTACAAAAAAACATTGCTTTAAGAAGTCAGTATAAAACACATTTAAAAGGGATAAAAGGACATGAAGTGCCCATTGATAAATTAGCTAAAAAAGAGAATTAAACCGCTACTGACAATCTCTTACAACGAATAAGCCAAAACTGTTTTAAAAATTTTGCTATTCCACACACAATAGGGGGGGAAGTGTCCGTAATTAGGATGCGCAAGGCTACTAGGTGGCTACGTGTACCCATATTTCGGAAGAGAGGTTTCAACCAGAAGCTCCTGGGCCTTGCATAGTCCGGGCATTCAAATAGGACGTGAGCAATGGATTCAACCTTGTGCGGACAACAAGCACAGTTAGGGGAAGATCGGGCCGCTGATGTCCACTTCGATACCACAGCACCTAGCGGGAGAGATCCAACTCTAAATTTAAAATAAAGAGCTCGGTCAAGGGGGAGGGTGATCAGGTCCAGGTAGGGTTCAAAGGCCACAAAGTCTTTAATTTGTAGGAAGGAGACAGTGGACTTACAGTGGTTCGAGTTTGTAATTAGGCGCTCCGCCGTCCATTTCCAGTAAAGCGTCTTGACCACTTCTTTTGGTGGGGCTGAACGCGATGACCAACAGTCCCCTAGTCCGATCTTCTCCAAGAGCTTTTTAGTTTCCCTTAACCATCTGATCTTAGCCCAACCCCCCAGACTCATTATTTCCCCCAGACCCTCAGCGTAGGATTTTAATTCTTCACCCCTCCAGATTCGTGTCCATAGCAGGAGCGGGCGAAGCTGAGCCTGATCTTTAATATTTTTACAGCCCGTATCCAACAACACTGGTACAGTTGGTGTGCTCAATGGGATAGAGATAATGGACTTTAGAAGCTTGCTCTCCGCTATCGCTAGGGCATCCAAACGGCAGTGGCCCCACAGCTCTGCCCCATACAAGGCTGATGTCACTACTTTGGCCTTGTAGATATTGATTACTGGGGTAAGCGATCTCCTAGGTGAGGCCCGGAACTCCCTTATGAGGGCTCCTCCAACTCTCCTATGGTTTAGGACCATTTTGTCAATGTGATTTGCCCAAGACAACTTATCCGTAATCCGAATACCGAGGTAATCGAATTCGGCTACTTTCTCTAAGGCAACCGAGTTAAGTGTAGGTGGGCGGCCCAGTTTCCTAGGTGGATTTAAAACTAGATATTTTGTTTTGTCCACATTTATTATTAAACCTTTTGCAGCACAAAACTCCTGAAAACGTGTTAGCAATTTCTGCAGGCCTTGAGGGGTCTTCGAGATCAGAAGCGTGTCGTCCGCAAAAAGCAAGGTGGAGATACGGACTCCTCCGAGACAGGGGGCGTCGGCTGGTTCTTGTTGAAGGTGTTTTACCACCCCATTCACATATAGTGAAAATAGGGTGGGCGCCAAGACGCAGCCCTGTCTTACGCCCCTGGACACTGGTATCTTCTCAGTGAGCTCTCCGTTTTTACCCCAACGGACCTGTGCAAAGGTATGGGCATGGAGACTAATGAGGAGGGACAAGATGTAAGGAGGTAATCCCAACTCATTAAGCACCCTCCAAAGCTCTTCCCGGGGGACTAGGTCAAAGGCAGTCTTCAGGTCTATAAAGGCCAAGTAAAGACTACCCTTGCCCAGTTCCACCACCTTCCACCCCAGTAGTGCCAACCTAAACACCTGCTCTATTGTCCCCATACCAGCCCGAAAGCCTGCCTGAAAATCTGATAGGATTTTATTCTCCTCCACCCAATGTAGGATCCTTCCAAGGATAGCTTTACCAGCTATCTTTTGGGTGGAGTCTATCAGACTTATGGGGCGGTAGTTCCCCGGGGTTTCCCTACACCCTTTTTTGTAGAACGGGACCACCACCGCCCCTTTCCAGGATTCTGGCACTGCCCCTCCCATCATGATGTCGTTTAAGAGAGCGGCAATGACCCTTCCCCATTCCGCTGGGTATGCCTTCATAAGATCCCCTGGAAGGCCGCCTGGGCCCGCTGCCTTGCGAGGCGCTATCCATCCTATAACCCCCTCAATCTCTAGGGGAGTGAAGAGATCATAGGCATGGGGTTCAATTGCTAGTGTAAGCTCCCTCCCGGCATTTAGTTCCCCATCTGGAGGGAGGTATAGGGTCCCGAAGTGTTTTATCCAGTTTTGAGGAGGGATGTTGCAGGGTCTCATAGATCCATCAGGTTTATTCCGTGTGGCTATGAGATTCCAAAAGGCCCTTGAATCCCTAACTTTACTAGCCTGGAGCAGGTCTTCCCAGAATTTGTCTTCCCACTCCCCCCTAGCAAATTTAAGGGACTTGTTATAGGCCTTCCTTGTTTCCTGTATCTCACCTCGGGATTTGTGTTTAACTGCCTCAACTAACTTTGCCTTGTGATCCCTACATGTTTGGGTATACCAACCATCAACAGGTTTTCTAAATTCTTTGTTGCCTAACTTGTTGGGATGTGGGGTAAACACGCTAGATAAGGCTTCTACCAAGGAGACAAAAAGCCCACTCGCTCTACCCACCCCTTCTAGCGAGGTTCCGAGGTTTGTTACCGCTTGATTTAAGAGGGTTTGAATTTCCCTTACCTTTCCCTCGGAAAGAACCAATTTCGCCCATTTTATTCGTCTTCCACAGGTGGAGACTTCAGAATCATCCGGGGGTGCAGCTACCGGGTAAATATGACCCTTTCTTAAGGGGCACCACCACTGGTCCATACTCAAAGAGAGTGAGTTGTGGTCACTCTCAGTCGTAGGGACCACGTGCATGTCCCTTACGTAAGACCATAGACACACATCTATCAGGATATAATCTAACCTAGAGGTGTGTCCTGGCCTGTTGTACGTGTGGACACCCCCCCTATCCGAGGTTGTCCTCCCGTTTGCTGCCCTTAAATTGAATTCAAGGCTCAGGGAGTATATCTGGAGCGCCACTTCTGTCCACCACGGAAAAAAGGGCAGAACTGATGTCATCATGCCGGCGTGGGCCTATTATAGGTGACGTCAGCGGAGTCGCGTGCGATGCCGTGTCTCTATGACGTCCAAGTCCACATCGGCACGAGGCTACGGAAATAATTTCCGAATGTTGCTGACGCAAGGGGGTATTCACAAGGTGAGGAATCCACAGGCAGATATTGTATCTACCAGAAAAAGCATTACCGAAGGTAAGTAACTTGTTCTTCAAGACAATGATAGTGCAACTTCATATTAATGCGGACATTTATCCTGTTGCCAGTGACACCGTCGGATTGCTTTTCATAAAAAGGGGCCGTAAAGAAAGAACTAGAAACATTAATAGAGCATTATATAATCAAGTGCTCTTCTGCTCTGACACCATTGGTTTCACCCATAGTGGTGGTGCCAAAGAAGGATAGTGGAGGTACAGTGTGCATTTATTTTGCTATGCACCACCCCAACAAAGCAATCGAGAGATAAAGACATCCAGGTCCACAAAAAGTGGACAGGATTACACAGCTGAATGGCGCCAGCGTATTTTCTCATCTTATTTAGAACAAAGGATACCATCGACTCAAGCTGGAACAGAACTATAGGTACATTACTACTTTTTCAACTGATGTTGGTTTGTTCCGATACAAAAGACTCAGCTTTGGTATGTTGTTGGATGCAGAAATCTTTCACAATGTTATTCACTGAGTAATTCAACTTGTCACACATGATTTTAACTACAGTGATGATATATTAGTGTTTGGCACCACACAAAAGGAGCATGACAAAGCTCTTACACATGTATACTGTCTGCTCGCTGATGCAGGTCTCTCTCTCAAGGCAGAAAAAGTGTGATTTTCACACAACCAAACTCAATTGCTTTGGGCAGATTTTCTCTGGAGGGGAAATAACACCTGACCCTTGTGTCCATTTGTTCCCCTTTAGAGGTTACCATGCTCCGATCCTTTTAAGGCATGGCCAGCTATTGCTCCAGAAACATTTGTGACTGCCAGGTTGAATGCTCCATTAAGAGATTAGGCAAAGACAAATATGCCCTTTAAGTGGTCGTCTGAATGTGATCAAAATTCCAAGAAAATCAAACATGCAGTTGAAAATTCAACTAAATTGTCATATTTTGATAGAAAGTTACATACTGAGATCATAGTAGACACAAGCCTGGTGGGGTTAGGTGGCATCCTTGCTCAACACAACGGACATCCTAATGCTCAGAGACATATTTTGGCCTTTGCTAGCTGAAGTCTGTCTCAGACTGAACATACATATTCTCAGCCAGAAAAAGAGAGTCTGGTTGTAGTGGGCTATTGAACATTTTCATCGGTTTCTGTACGGAAAGCATTTTACCCTTGTCAGTGACCACCGGGGGTTGCTCAGCATTTTTAGTAATCCAAAAGCCAAGATGCCCCTTCTCTTTGAGAGGTGCCATTGCAATTGCAAAAGCATGATTACACTATCATACATAGGCCAGGGAAAGATCAAAACCCCTCATATTGCTTCCCACCTGTGCTGTTACACAGTCACTGTGCAAAGTCTTAAGAGGCTGAAGATTAGAATAATTTCATGATAAAGCCTAGCACAATTGCAGCTCTATCCATTGATCCGATCATTGCTACTACCAACACAGACAGAGACATGCTCACACTCAAGGATATCATTGAATTAATCAGGCAATCATGGAGAAAACACACTTGCCCTCTTGCAGATGACATTAAATATAAAAAATTAAAAAATGTGCAGGAAGAACTTCTCACCAGTCGAGAAGGTAATATACTAAGAGTTGTGAGAATTGTCATACCTTAGAGCTGAAGTCATTAAACTTGGACGCAAAGGAACTCATGGTATTTTGTTTTTGTTTTAAGAGTTTGAGTTTATTTTGAACAATTGCTTGGTTACTTAAAACCCCTGCAATACATATACAGGATATATATTTACATGGTGAGGTAAAATCATTAATAAAATCATCTGATTTAGTTTATCAAATATATAATGGTATTGTAGCCACTAAGAGAGCCCACAGAGACCGAGTGTGGTCTAGAAGGAACTGAAAACATTTCACCTCTTTAACTGCTTATCTCCCAAGAGCCATTGGAACAAAGCTACCACAGTGGACCATGAGGCAAATGATAGTCACTCATAAGATTCATGTCACAGGCACTTCTCGCAAAATGAAGACTAATGCAGACAGGTACAGATGCTCTCAGGACACGGTTTTCGAAAAAGGAGACCAGTTCCATTAAAATATTTTGCCCTGGAGAAGTGCCCTTTTCACAGTGCGATTATATTTCTTTTCTCCTTCATATCATTGCAACTTCAATGAGCAGTACTGCAGAGGATCAGGGCAAACACTGATTTTGACACACAGCTCAATCTACAATGATAGCCAGACTAAGCTTTGCATCAAACCTATAATTTTTTGAGTCAGGCAGAATTATATCAATAGGTGTTCATTTCTCAACCATGCATGCATTGCTTATGTGCTTTAGTCCACAGCATGCATCCAATGCGGAGAAAACATCTGTGTTTGTCTACAGAGAGGCCTTTCTACTGGAGAGTACGATTCCGGTATAAATCCGATGCCATACAGTGCACACTCACCTCTGCACCATTATGCAAGGCTGTGAGTTGTTTATGATAACCAACATCTACTATTTCCCCAGTGTTGGACCTGCGATGGGCAAGCCCAGCACAAAGGGGGTAGCTTGGCTCAAGTGACAAGGCAAGTGAAGGCTGTAGTGTTAAGCCGGCTCTGACCCAATAAAAACTCCTTGTACATCCACACCAAGAAGAAGGACACCACACCACTGCTGTAGAAAAATACGATTCCTTTATATAAAAGTTCTTTGTTGTAAATAGGGTTGACTGGGAAAGCACATACACATTTCTTTTGGTCATACAGTTCTGGTAATAAATAATATTAATAAATAGAATAACTTCAGGAATGAGTATCACAATAAATATCACATTAAATATCAGAATAAATATCAGAATAAATATCAGAATAAATATTGGTTCATTTAAATAAACAACCACATGTTTCTTCTGGTATCGCTGCCACCAATTAAATACTTTAGAATCATTACATCTGCAATACGTTTCAAATGGGAAAGATAACTCTTACAGTTTATGCTGTTTTCAATGACCAGGTATACGGCTTCTCTGAGCACAAAATAAGGTTTGGGACTCTTTAATAATCACTCAAGGCGTATGCGCGTATATCTAGAAGACAAGGAAACACAGTAAATACATCATTTGCACTCGGCGGTCACCGGGATAGGATCTCTGCTTGGTCGGTGAAGTCTATGCGTGCCTACGGGCTTTAGCACCACTTGAGCACAGGCGGCACCAGTTCAAAGTCATTAGGCTGACGAACGGGCTGCCGGAGAGGTCACACAACCTTCGCGCGCAGTCAAGTAAATGCCGGTTCACAGTTCCTTCACAACGCTGCATTCACTATGAGGAAACGGGGCCACCTCACGTCGCCTGCAATCAAGATATGATTCAGTCGGGCACAGCACTCCTCTCGTTAGCGACGGGGCTCTCAGGGGCTCCACGGACCTCCCTCCGACTTCCGCATTCAGGGTGGTTCCCGCCCACAGCTACAGCTCCCGGGTCACTGGGAAGTGGCAAAGACGCTAGTCCCGCCCAACGAAGGCCGGCCTTTCCCCGCCCCGGCGCACCACCTCACCTTCAATCTGCGCAGGAAGCACTCTACGCTGGTGGGGCTCGGAGACGTCCGAGCTCCCCTCTAGAGGCACCTGTCGCGAAGGGGGCACAGCTGACGATCGCGGTCGCGGCGAACTTGCTCTCGTCTCGCGACTCGATAAATCGACCACAGTTCACCACCGGGGGGCGGAGAGGCACACGAATCTGGCCACAGTCTTTGGGGGCAATGAGGCACTCGCTGGGCAGGCGCTGTAGGCGCTAGATCACTTCTCACGTAGCTGACTGGAACGCCAGTCAACACAACGCCAGCAACCCTTTGCTGCTCTACTGCCTGCGCTACCAGCCACCTCAGGGGTCAACAGGGCAAGTGTCAATCTGGTGTCAAGTCTGGAATCTCTTAATCTCCTCTTCTCTAGTCTAATCTAAAATGGCCGCCAGGGACTGGGCCTTATATAGCCAGTGCCCTGGGGTACTGGCACGAGCCAGAAGGTTGTAGAACCTTCTCTGGCTGTGACAATGACATGGCACTCTTGAGGGGTATTTAGGACACTCACAGCCACCGTACTGGGGTTCTAGAGCAGCCATTTTGTGTACCTGAGGAAAATAAAGGAATTCCTGTCAGAAATGCGCGCCAAACAAAGGGCGCCAAAACCTCAAAAGGCCAGGGTTCATGAAGGCTCCAAGGGGAGTCACTTCACATGAGGAAAAAGGGTGTCCACCATTTTAAGTTCATCTATACAGGTTGACAATCCCAGTTTGTAATGCCACAGGTTTGGGCCAGGTGCCTTGTAAATAGGTGCCACAAACCTTGTGAGCAACTGGGCGTCAAGGAACATCTAACCCCATGAGACAACACATAAATGTCCTGGTAGACAAATAAAAAGCGACAAATTTTTGGAGGTACAGGGGAACAAAAGAAATCATAGTGGTGAGGGGACTCTCAGAAGCAGACGGGTCTAACACGCGTCCCCCCCAGCTGAAAGTGGGGAGAGCTACCCAACCCCTTGGGAGTCCTCAACACTAAGGCGGAAATACCTGGAGAGACCGTCTGCATTGGCGTGGTCAACTCCGGGCCGGTGTTCCACCCGAAAGTCCATTCCCTGTAGGGAGATAGACCACCTCAACAGTTTGGGATTTTCCCCCTTCATTTGCGTGAGCCAACGAAGGGGTCGGTGGTCTGTCTGAACAAGGAAGTGTGAACCAAACAAATATGGTTGCAGCTTCTTTAGTGCCCAGACCACCGCAAAGGCTTCCCGCTCGATGGTACTCCACCTCTGTTCCCGGGGAAGCAGTCTTCGTGACAGAAAGACCACGGGCCGATCCAGACCCTCTTCATTGAGGTGCGATAGCACCGCCCCAATGCCAATGTCGGATGCATCTGTCTGGACAATGAACTCTTTTGAAAAATCTGGAGCCTTCAGGACTGGAGCTTTACAGAATGCTTGTTTCAGAGTGTCGAAGGCTCGCTGGCAAGCCTCCTTCCAAATGACTCTCCTGGGTTGCTTTTTGGCCGTGAGTTCTGTGAGGGGTGCCACGATAGTGCCATACCCCTTCACGAATCGTCTGTAGTAACCTGTGAGGCCCAGGAAGGCTCGGACCTCAGTCTGGGTCTTGGAGGGTTTCCAGGCCATGATTGCCTCAATCTTCGCCTGAAGGGGCTGCGCCGTTCCCTGGCCCACCAAGTGTCCTAAGTACACTACCGACCCCTGTGGCGCCGCGGCCAGGGCGACTGACGCTGGAATCTGGGGACCACGGTTCGATCCCCGGCTCCGGCGGCAGGTTAGCCCAGCACCATGTGACTCTGGGCAATAGCTCGCTTAATCTTCCCGACGGCCCCCCAGCGCCTAGAGACCCTTACGGGTGATTGTGCGCTTTACAAATGTGGACTTTACTTTACATTTGCTGGCCTTGATCGTCAAGCCAGCCCGTTCCAGGGTCTGGAGAACGGCTTGCAAGTGCTGCAAGTGATCCTCCCAGCTGCTACTGAAGACAGCTATGTCATCCAAGTAAGCAGCAGAGAATGACTCCATCCCGGTGAGGATCGTGTTCACCAGCCGCTGAAAAGTGGCAGGAGCGTTCTTGAGCCCAAAGGGCATGACGCAAAACTGGTAGTGTCCATCAGGTGTGGAGAAGGCTGACCTTTCCTTGGCTCCATTAGACATGGGAATCTGCCAGTACCCTGCAGTGAGGTCAATGGTACTGAGATATTGGGCAGCTCCCAACCGGTCAATCAATTCATCCGCCCGAGGGATCGGATGAGCATCCGTTTTGGTTACCGAATTTAGTCCTCAGTAGTCCACACAGAATCTCAATTCTGGTGTGGTGCCAGGTGGGGCAGCTTTAGGAACTAACACCACTGGGCTAGACCAAGGGCTACTTGAAGGTTCGATGACTCCTAGCTCCAGCATCTTTGCTACTTCGCTTTGGATACTGGCCTTCACCTTGTCAGACAGCCGGTAAGACTTTGACTTCACAGATGGGCTGTCCCCTGTGTCCACGTCATGGGTACACAAGTGGGTCTTACCCGGGACAAGGGAGAACAGAGGAGCGAATGGCCCCAAGACCTGGCGACATTCCTCCTGCTGCTCAGGAGTCAGGGTTGGCGAGAGTTTCACTCCGTCCACTGACACATCCTTTTCTTGAGACGCAAAAAGGTCGGGGAGAGGCTCCGTGTCCTCTTCCTCTGATCCGTCAGTCACCATAACCAACATGACTTCGGGCCTCTCGTAGTGGGGCTTGAGGCGATTGGCATGTAACACCCGATGCGGATGCCGAGGGGTCTTTACGTCCACCAGATAGGTAGACTTGCCCTTCTTCTCCAATACCTCGTAGGGGCCTGTCCAATGATCCTGGAGGGCACTCAGCTCTCCAGGCTCCATCACCCACACCTTCTGGCCAGGCTCCAACTCCACTGGGTGAGCGCTGTGGTCATACCACGCTTTCATAACTGCCTGACTGGCTTCCAAGTTGTCAGACGCCTGCTTCCACAACTTAGCCATTTGGCTTCGGAAGGCCAGCATGTAGCTCACCACATCCTGGGGAACTTTCCGGGGAGACTTTTCCCAGGAGTCCCTCACCAGGCTGAGAGGTCCACGTACAGGGTGCCCGTACAAAAGCTCGAAGGGGCTGAAGCCCACTCCCTTTTGCGGCACTTCCCTGTAGGAAAAGAGCAAACAGGGTAGGAGGACGTCCCATTTCCTCCGCAGGCTTTCGGGTAGACTTCTGATCATACCCTTTAAGGTTTGGTTGAACCTTTCCACAAGACCATTGGTCTGTGGGTGATAAGGAGTGGTGAACCTGTAAGTCACTCCACACTCCTTCCACATGGCCTGCATATATGCTGACAGGAAGTTGGTCCCCCTGTCAGACACAACTTCCTTGGGGAATCCCACTCGGGTAAAGATCCCCATCAGGGCCTGGGCCACTACTGGTGCAGTAATGGTTCTCAGAGGAATTGCCTCTGGATACCTTGTGGCGTGATCACCAGGACCAGGATAAACCTGTGACCGGATGATGTAGGTGGATCTAGGTGCCCAGCAATGTCGATGCCCACCCTTTCAAAGGGGGTGCCAACGACGGGAAGTGGTTCCTGGGGAGCCTTCAGCTTCGTCCCTGTTTTCCCACTGGCTTGGCATGACACGCACGACCGACAGTATGTGTTGGACGCCACCCTCATTCGAGGCCAATAAAAGTGGGGGACAAGCCGGGCAAAGGTCTTGTCCTGACCCAAGTGTCCTGCCAAGGGAATCTCATGAGCCAACTCTAATAGGAAGGCTTGGTAACACTGTGGGACTACCAGGGCCCGTGACAATCCGTGCACTGGCGCCCTGGGTTCACTGTAGAGGAGACCATCCTCCCAGTAAACACGATAGTTCCCAGACTCGTTACCTGCTGCCTGGGCTTCAGCCTGTTGCCTCAGACCCTCGAGGGTGGGACATTCCCTTTGTCCCTTGCTCAGTTCCTCCCTGGATGGTCCTCCTTCCACTCGCCACTCAGCGGGGATAGGCGAGTCCTCCAATGGAACCATGTCCTCCTCCGCGGACTCCGGGTCCACCTCCACAGGTGGCCTATCCGTCTCACGGGGCATGGACATCGAGGCAGGCTCCTCCTGTCCTCGAAATGTTCCCTCATCAGCAGCTGGGTGGGCCATTATTCCAGGCTCCAACCCACGCGACTTCTCCTCCCGAGCAGCCGCAGACCTGGTACTCACACAGGCCCAATCAGGTGTACCCAGCATCTCAGTATGAGTCCGGTATTCCACCTTCTTCCAGCATTGTGCTCCATATCATTTCCCAGCAGACAATCGACTGGCACGGCGGGGCTTACGGCAACTCGAAGTGAACCTGCAACCCCTCCCCACTCAAAGGGAACCTCGGCCACAGGATAGTGGCCCATTCTGCCGTCAGCCATCGCGGCTGGATGAAGTACGCCTGGAATCACCTGCTCTGAGGACACCAGATGACTCCTTACCATAGTCATACTGGTTCCTGTATCTCTCAGAGCTTCCCCTCTATGGCCATTGATGGTGACCCATTGCCCATACTTGGTAGTATTTGAGGGCACCAGGATCTTTGGAACCATCTCCCGATCACCCAGGGACACTAAGGTGACACCCGCCCATCCCCCCCTTAACTAAGGGCATCTCCTCCCCGAGCGCTACACTAGCGACTCCCGGGGCCTTTCCTCCAGTGGGAGGGGGTGGTCTCTTTGGGCATTTCACGTCTCCCTTATAATGTCCAATACCACCGCACTCATAGCAATGGAGAATCCTTGGCTGCTGACTCTGGCCAGGATTAGGGTTCTTCTGCGGGTTAGCCTTAGAAGTGGAGAAGAAACTTTTCCCCTTAAAGGTATTTTGGAGAACTCCTGCTTCTTGTTATCTCCCCCCTCTTTCTTCTGGGGAGCGCCCTGTCCAGACTTCTGAGAATCTCCTCCCGTCCCCTTCGTGGACACTCGGGTACTTGCCCGAATGTCCGCCTCCTCAGCAAGCTTACGGGGGCAAGTAAGTTTGCTGTCTACCAGGTGTTGCCTCAGCTCGGGAAGACATTTCTTGAGTAGATGTTCCTTGAGTATCAGGTCGTACAACCCTCGATAGTCCTCCACCTCATTACCTTGCACCCACCCATCCAGGGCTTTCTTGGCAAAATCCAGGAAGTCAACCCAATTCTGTGAGCTCAGCTTGTGCCTGCCCCTAAACCTTTGCCGGTATTTCTCGGGGGTCAACCCAAACTTCCGGATGAGCGCCACCTTCATGGCGGGGTAATTAACCTGTTCCTCCCGGTCTAGGGCCAATAGGGCATCCCTACCTGTCGGAGGCATGTACCGGTATAATCCAGCACCCCAATGCTTCTCATGGATCCCATGGGCTCTTAAGGAGACCTCATAGGCTGCCAGCCACTTGGCAATGTCATCTCCAGCGGTATAACTGGCGACTACGTCCTTGGGTAAATGGGGCCTGGGCTCCCTGGCAAATTCCTTTGACTCAACACCCTTCGGAGTGATGTTAGGGGCCTGGAACTTGAGTTCTCGTAGCTTGAACTCGTGTTCCAACCTCCTCCCCTCCCTCCTTTCTTCCAACTCCATTTTTGCTATTTCCCACCTTAACAGTCTTTCCTCTCTCCTGTCAGCTAACTCGGTTTCTGACAACCCTCTCGATGACACACTGCTGCCCTCCCGTGAGGTTGCCTTGGGGCTGATTGACATCTCACCCACCCCCGGGGGACATTCCGCAGTCCTATCAATGACAGTACTTCTGTCCGATTCCTCCTCCTCCACCGTTCCCTCCGTGTGTGCTTCCACCCATGCTCGCAGACTAGTACGGAGCTCCTCTCTTTTGGCCCCTCGCCTGACGAACACTCCCCTCTCCTGACAGAAATCCTTGAGCTGTGCCACAGTATAGGTCTCCAGCTCTGACATTTCGAATTCCATCTTGTCAGTGAAAAGTGTGGACCACCACCCCGAAGTAGGTGACCAGGATAAGAACTTTGAGGGTCACTTCCACCCACCTCCAGAAAAGAATTTGGAAAAAGCAAAACGTTGAATTTGAGGGCCGCTAGGAGAAAACTCCGGGTGTGTACCTGTGGTGCACACTGAATTATTATGGGGTTCAAAACAAGCACGGCTCGCAATCCCACCGCTGAGCACCAATTTTATGTTGGACCTGCGATGGGCAAGCCCAGCACAAAGGGGGTAGCTTGGCTCAAGTGACAAGGCAAGTGAAGGCTGTAGTGTTAAGCCGGCTCTGACCCAATAATAACTCCTTGTACATCCACACCAAGAAGAAGGACACCACACCACTGCTGTAGAAAAATACGATTCCTTTATATAAAAGTTCTTTGTTGTAAATAGGGTTGACTGGGAAAGCACATACACATTTCTTTTGGTCATACAGTTCTGGTAATAAATAGTATTAATAAATAGAATAACTTCAGGAATGAGTATCACAATAAATATCACATTAAATATCAGAATAAATATCAGAATAAATATCAGAATAAATATTGGTTCATTTAAATAAACAACCACATGTTTCTTCTGGTATCGCTGCCACCAATTAAATACTTTAGAATCATTACATCTGCAATACGTTTCAAATGGGAAAGATAACTCTTACAGTTTATGCTGTTTTCAATGACCAGGTATACGGCTTCTCTGAGCACAAAATAAGGTTTGGGACTCTTTAATAATCACTCAAGGCGTATGCGCGTATATCTAGAAGACAAGGAAACACAGTAAATACATCATTTGCACTCGGCGGTCACCGGGATAGGATCTCTGCTTGGTCGGTGAAGTCTATGCGCGCCTACGGGCTTTAGCACCACTTGAGCACAGGCGGCACCAGTTCAAAGTCATTAGGCTGACGAACGGGCTGCCGGAGAGGTCACACAACCTTCGCGCACAGTCAAGTAAATGCCGGTTCACAGTTCCTTCACAACGCTGCATTCACTATGAGGAAACGGGCCCACCTCACATCGGCTGCAATCAAGATACGATTCAGTCGGGCACAGCACTCCTCTCGTTAGCGACGGGGCTCTCAGGGGCTCCACGGACCTCCCTCCGACTTCCGCATTCAGGGTGGTTCCCGCCCACAGCTACAGCTCCCGGGTCACTGGGAAGTGGCAAAGACGCTAGTCCCGCCCAACGAAGGCCGGCCTTTCCCCGCCCCGGCGCACCACCTCACCTTCAATCTGCGCAGGAAGCGCTCTACGCTGGTGGGGCTCGGAGACGTCCGAGCTCCCCTCTAGAGGCACCCGTCGCGAAGGGGGCACAGCTGACGATCGCGGTCGCGGCGAACTTGCTCTCGTCTCGCGACTCGATAAATCGACCACAGTTCACCACCGGGGGGCGGAGAGGCACACGAATCTGGCCACAGTCTTTGGGGGCAATGAGGCACTCGCTGGGCAGGCGCTGTAGGCGCTAGATCACTTCTCACGTAGCTGACTGGAACGCCAGTCAACACAACGCCAGCAACCCTTTGCTGCTCTACTGCCTGCGCTACCAGCCACCTCAGGGGTCAACAGGGCAGGTGTCAATCTGGTGTCAAGTCTGGAATCTCTTAATCTCCTCTTCTCTAGTCTAATCTAAAATGGCGGCCAGGGACTGGGCCTTATATAGCCAGTGCCCTGGGGTACTGGCACGAGCCAGAAGGTTCTAGAACCTTCTCTGGCTGTGACAATGACATGGCACTCTTGAGGGGTATTTAGGACACTCACAGCCACCGTACTGGGGTTCTAGAGCAGCCATTTTGTGTACCTGAGGAAAATAAAGGAATTCCTGTCAGAAATGCGCGCCAAACAAAGGGCGCCAAAACCTCAAAAGGCCAGGGTTCATGAAGGCTCCAAGGGGAGTCACTTCACATGAGGAAAAAGGGTGTCCACCATTTTAAGTTCATCTATACAGGTTGACAATCCCAGTTTGTAATGCCACAGGTTTGGGCCAGGCGCCTTGTAAATAGGTGCCACAAACCTTGTGAGCAACTGGGCGTCAAGGAACATCTAACCCCATGAGACAACACATAAAAAGTCCTGGTAGACAAATAAAAAGCGACACATTTTTGGAGGTACAGGGGAACAAAAGAAATCATAGTGGTGAGGGGACTCTTATTATTATTATTAATATTATTATTATTATTATTATTATTATATGAAATTTGTAGCGCGCTCAGTTACCCAGGGGCATCCCGGCGCAGAAGCAGACGGGTCTAACACCCAGGGATACCTATTTGTGTAAAAGAGCTCACTGTGAAGGGAAAGGGCCATTATTACTACAGACAAAGGGAACCATAAGCACTTCTGATTCAGGCCATGAACTCTAACCTTTCAGCATCTGTCTATTGATAAAGGATTTGTCCTCATAATTGTTTCCTGGACAGCACCTTCCCCTTCTGGGACCTTGGCCCTGTTCCTCAAGGAAGCGCAGGAGTTGCATGGATATTGAATACTAAAAAAGCGGCACTTGGTTTTGCTAATTTACCGTTCAGTATCCCAGCATTCATTTACCCCACCCTTAGATGTTAATTATGGCTTCTCTATTGCCCCCAGGTGTGATCCTCAATTTACAACATGAGCATAGGGAGACTTCTCAGCTTCTACCTGTGGGCAGGAAATACATTCCATTGCCTGCTGGCACCATGTGGTAGTGCAGAAGGCCACTAGCAGAGCAGAGAAGAGAAGAGAGGTCCAAGCTGAGTGTTTCTAAGGACGTGCTTATAGTAAGGTTTCTGTATTGTATTCTTCTGTCACTATATCAGAGGCCTGGGTCACTTTTACTGCTAAGTGAGGGAAGTGTGTTAGCAGCTCTCTTTAATGTAATGTAATGTAAAAGAAATGTATAGAGCGCACTGCAACCCATCGGGCATCCTGGCGCTAAAGAGGGAAAGACAGTAAAAAACAACTGTGATCTGGAACAGCTAGAACTTAAGTTCTAGGAAAGAGCCAGATTTGTATTTGTTTACTAACGGGCAAAAGATCATTTATCCATCGCAGCTCCAGGGTAACTTGTTCCAGAGACTTGCAGCAGCAACACTGAAAGCTTGGCCCCCCCAACTTAGCTCTTCTAGTCAGGGATAATCTCACCCAATTAGCTGCAGAGGACCAAAGGTAGCGGGAAGGGGTATACCAGCAGAATTTACTCTGCAAAGGTATGGGATCCAAACCATGCAGTGCCTTAAACACAATGCAGAGGGATTTGAAATAAATCCTGTGCACTATAGGGAGACAATGCAGCTCCGCAAGGGCCTGAGAAGAAGAAGAATGACGGGGGTGTGACAGGGCCATCTTGGCTGCCATATTCTGTACTCTCTGCAGTCTACCAGTTAAAAACTTGTAAGACTCCAACAGGAGAGATTTACAGTAGTCTCACCGGCTTTAAATCACGCTCCTAACTACCAAGGAGCGCGTTTGAGCAGGGAGCAGGGGAAGAATTTTCCTCAGAACCCTAATGAGGGAAAAACAATTCCCCACGGTTTTATTAACATGTGTCTCCAAGGTCAGCTCCTCATTAAATGAGACTCCCAGAATGAAAACTGACTTAGATGGTAACAGTGGGGGGTTGGCAGGAATAGTCCAGAAGTCGGTCGGAGAAGATAAGGTACTTGAGAAAGTTAGAGCTCTTAGCTTTGAAAATTACAATGTTTTTTCATTTTTTTTTTTATTTAGTGGAACGATGATATATACTTAGCGCTATTGCCATTTGTAAGACCTTACAGCGCTGGAGAACCTAAAATTGGTAACTAGGTTATGAGGGATGGGAGATAAGAGTAATAGGCTGGCTGAAAACAAAACAGTGAAAACATCCTGTAAAAAGCAAACTCTCACAGAATGCAAGATTAAGTAATGCAGGAGAAGTGAATACTGTAGGGAGGTGGGCGGTGTGAGATGAGTGTGGTGGGGGGGTTAATCATATTTATGTCTTGGTGGTGAACTCCGCTACGCTCGCAGAGTTTACGGAGGTTTCTGTACTCCGCGGTACGCGGGGCTCAGATAGTTCCAAAAAACTACATTCCGCATAGCATAGCAGAGATTTTTCCTTGCTATCGTTCGTCAACATCAAATTGCCAATCAAAAGCAAGGAAAATCCCCCTCAGGGAGTGATTTTTCTTTGTTTGTGATCGTCCACATCAAGTTGGTGAGTTCAAGTGTGGAAAATCTACCTCCCGGTGAGATTTCTCAATGGGGCGGTCAGATTACTCATTGCGACTGGTCCTGTATGCTTGCGACCGCTCGGGTTGAGAAAGCTGCTGCTCGAGTAAAAATATCCTCGAGTGTCAGAACAGAAGTAGTGCTGGCTTCCACTGTGCATGGTCAGACGAAAATAGGATTGCAACGTCTCATAAACGAACTGGCTGAATACACCAAACAGAACATTCTACAAATAAATACCACGAAAACAAAGGTCATGATTATAACTCACCGTCGTACAAAAGTACCGAATTATATAATTGACAATAACAAATTGGAAGTAGTGGATAATTATAAGTACATGGGAATATACTTGGATACACGGTTCACCTTCTCCGCGCACTTCAATGACATCGAGAAGAAAGGGACAACACTACTCCATGCATTCAGCAGTTTATCTAAATCACTTAAGGGCCCCCTGTTCACCCCCCTTTTAACAGTCATCAAAGCCAAGCTACTTCCAACAATAGCTTATGGCAGTGTGGTTCATTGTGGAAAGAGCGCGCCGCTCTTGGACAAAATCCAAACAAGGGTGTATAAACGCATATTCAGATTGCCATGCGACGCCTCACCCGCCCAGGTTCGGCTTGAATTTGGATTGAAGTGTCAAACATTGCAAAAAAAATACGACACAGTTAGATTCTGGTACAATGTGTGGCGAAACCGTGAGATACAAATTAACCTTGCTCTCTGGGAAGCCATGCAAAGCAACCCAAACTCCCAGCATGCAAAGTATTTAAAATCCTCCCTAGAAACCACAGCGCTGGCGTCTTCGTGGCAAAAGCAGTTACCAGTGTCTTCATTCAAACAGGCTACCAAAAAGGCAGCTAATTTGCACTCGTTGATTGACGATAAAACAATCCTGAGACAACGCTCACACTCCTGGATGATAATCCAATCATATAAGAAGCTGGCCCCGGCACCCTATCTAGGGCTAGCCTTTTCCTCACATCTGAAATCCAAATACCTAACCCTACGATTGGGTAATTTGCCTACAAATGCTGCCCAACCGGGCTGGAGGACACCAGGCTCAAAGGAGTGTAACTTATGTGGCGCTGTGGTACAAGATCTCATTCATCTGATCTGCATTTGCCCGCAACTAGACAGTGAACGTCGGCACCTGCTCAAGGCAAAATTCAACAAACTAGGAATCCGCACATGCTGCTCAGCCATAGTCCAAGTGTTAGACTCAGCGGACCCTCAATTTATCTGTCGAACAATTAAATATGTTATCAATTTTGAAAAAAAACAGAAATTGTGTCAAGACCTACTACAAATTTGATCTCTCCGAACTTTTTAACCTGTATTTACAATTTTTTATACCAGTACCACTATGTTTACCTTTTAAATCAATGTTTGTTTTATTATTCTATAAGAACGTGCTTTCTCTGATCCATCTTAAATCAATGTTGCATCTTATATTGTAATGGTTTTTATTAACTACACAATAAAGAATTTTACTCTCTCACTGTGCATGGTGCCATTTGCGATGATTGCCGTGGAGACAAGCATCTGGCACTGAAAAACACCGCAAACAGCATTTATCTAACGCACTCCGCTGCTCGTGGAGCTCCGCGTGATGTGGCAGATGTATTTTTTGCTCTTCGCAAAGTTCTGCGTAGAAGAACTCCAACCTGGCTTAATCATATTCCGAAGGGGGCCCTACACCATAGTGAGGCAGATAAATCCATGTAATTGGCTGGAATTATTGCGAGTGGACCAAATACGAGCCAAGGAGCAAACATACATGTTTTCCACTATACACATCCACCTGCTATTGCAGTACCTCCAGGAATGGTGCACTTCCTCACCAACTCAAAATATTGTTGTTCAATGAAAGATGAGAAAACTTAAGTATTGCTTCACTAGCAAAGTGGGGCTAATGTGTGTGGTTGTAAATAAAACCAATCTGGCCACTCTGTTTTGCTTTATTTATTTATTTTTTGTATTTTGAAACTTTTTTTTTCTTTTCATGGTGGAGAAGTGTGGCTCAATGGTCAGAGCGGCAGACCCTGATGCAGAGATCTGGCCAGGGACCAGAGTTCAATTCCCGCCTCGGCGGGTCTTGGGCTTAATTTCCTCGGACCTGATAATTCTCGCCTCGGTGCCTATTCTAATCATGGGTCCCACTCTGCAACTCTGGGCAATAGCTTGCTTAATCTCCACAACAGCCCCAACAGCGCTAGGATGCCTGGCTGCACCTTGGGGGTGCCCAGGAGTGGCCGCCTCACAGGGAAAAGCCAGGAAGGGTTCCACAGCGGTATTCGTACAAGCGCCGGAGAGACCTCATGTCGGGTGATTCGGGCGCTATACAAGTACTACAACATTTACCTTTACATTTCATCCCAAGGCTGCACTTTGGAAAATGTAAGAAAAAGAAGACATTTTCAACCAAAGTGTTTCTTTCTTTGGATCCATTTCCCAGGGAGAACAAATAAAGGAAATAAGAGGCAAGAGATGGTAAGAGCCATTTGTCATGGTTTTCAGCAATTGAAGAGGAGCGAGACAATGCCAGAAAGAGAGGGAATAAGAGAAAGAGGAAGAAAGGGGAGGGGGGGCAGCAGCCAGCGGCAGAGCAGGTGACGTGAATATTGTAGGGAGGTGGGCAGGGTGACATGAGTGTAATGATCATCATATTCAGAAGAGGGCCCCTAGACTGTGGTGAGGCAGAAATCCATGCAATCATTTGGATTTATTGCAAGTGGACCAAAAATGAGCCGAGGAGCAAACCTTATGCTATCAGCTAAGTACTTAATCCTGCTATTGTCCAAATCATGAAGCTAAGCATGGAATCACGTTCTCTTCCAACACATGAAGCAAGGAGTCCATGTAGCGGGCACAGTGCTGATACACAAACCAAGGTAAACAAACAAAAAAAAGAACGCGCAGGAAGGAACATACATGCAATAAAGAGTAAGACCACACTTAACAGGGGCAGTTGGCTGGGAGGGTCTGAAACACCAAAAGGAGGGTCTACTTAGGCGTATCCACCAAGCGAAAGCAGGCATTTGGGATTGGCACTAACAGAAGCCAAAAGAAAAGATGGGAGGTGCTTTCAGCACATATTCTGGATAGAGCATGCCTCACAGCGCAGCACATGGTAATTGCAAAATATCAACAAGCATTGCCAAAGCTAGGTTTGTCAAACAAGAGCTATTGACTCTACCAATGTGTGATTCGTTTCAGGTAAAGATACTCAATAAAAATGTAATGGTAAAGGCATAGGAGGGTCAGCTACACACCCAGCAATTGTATCAAATGTAAAATTATTTAATCAACCCTCACTCACAGTAAGACTAATCACAGGTATGCTCACTCACACACACATACACACCTTAACATAATTTCAGTCAAAAATGATCACACATGCACAGTACATACAATATCCCTGGGCCCCAGCACACACAAATAACCACCACCTCCCTTCATTCATCTTCATGTCAGTGGCTTGACAGTGCTTCACGAGATGATGAAAGCACCTTCTTCACCTTACCAACTCGAGTACTGAGTCACAAGACATCATCAGAACAGAGATGTCACAACAGGGAATTGTCAACACCTGATCTAAATATCATGCAATCTGTGTATTATGTGATTTAAAGTCACTCACAGTGCACACCAGCTTTACCATAGTGGCTTCTACTAGTTCTGCACATATGGTGAAGTCATTGATCAAATTCTCAGAAACAGGAGACATTGAGCAATAATTTATTTTTTGAGGAGCAACTTCATCCTTCCCATTAGTCACAGGCAATATATGGTCAAATGGGAATGATGGATTCCCCTTAGCATGTGACAAGTGAGAAACAGTGGGGTGAGAGCCTCAACACTTGACCCATCCTCTGAAGGGAGGACAGGGACAGTGGACCTTCTGCTGTCACTTGGAGTGCTCGATAAGACTGCATCAAACATGTGACTAAAACTTTCGGTTCCAAATGGTGTGTGATAAGGTGAGCCATACAAAGGTTGTACATATGAGCATCTGGCAATATTTGCCTTGGAAACTGATCAATGTAAGGCAGTTCAGTGAAGTGAGCTCTATTCAAAGTGATCATATTTTTCACTTTTACCCTTTTATCGTCCCCCATCTACCACATTAGGCTTCCTGAATTTTCTGTGGTAAGAGATGAGGCCTTTCTTAACAGTGAAAGGAGAGAGAGGTGATGTGCCATGACTTTCGGGATGTCTGCCATTTTTCCCCACAATGCTGTGCATGGCTGTGAGACTCAGAGTTCTCCTCGCTAATAGAGCCAGGAATAGGTGGAGTCAAGATGCTTTTTCACTCAATTGGTGGGTGTGTCACCATTCATAAAATTGTCTATTTCCCATCTCAAATGTCTGCAGTTTGTTAGAGTTCCAAGATCTTGACACATCATTACATCTCCAACACAGTGGTTTTCTCATATATACCGTCCGCTGTCCTATTAAAGGTCTAAGAGGAGTATTATGGTCTTCACCATGATAGAATGAATTGATGTGTTTGGCATGCAGCCCTGTGAACACTGAGATTCCATCCTGCAGAGAGGGATTGCCAGTCCACTCCAAACTGATCGCCGGGACAAGTTATCTAAGTATGGGGGCTTGGGCAAACCTAAGAGATCATGTCGCAGGTGCCCCATTTATGCTTGCAGAGTAGAGGTAGTGATAGGTAGTAACATGGATATAGAATTAAGATTGCTATGGTTGGAATGTTCATTATTTTTAACATGATCTATGCAAGAATATAATAGTATCAATACATACACTGAAAAACTATCTTCATATCTTTCTTGTGATTTACCATGGGCATGTATGAGTAAACAACAAAAGGGATAAGAGCTGTTTACACAATTACCTAGGGGGTCAGAGTCTCATGTTCGAGGTTGCCAAAATCATCTGCTAGCCTGTTCGGTTTTGGGGTTTGGCATAGGCACTGTGAGCTAGTTAGGAATTGGGTTGAAAGCTTCTTATGGACTCAGCCCCTGCATTCAGAAGTTCTGTCATCCTAATATGCAGTCCTACATTTTCTAGCGAGAACCATATACAAAATGTTCCCACACCTAAACTTTCCTTTTTAATACATATAGGTCATACCTAAGGTAGGCTCAAAATGCCCATTGGGTGCAGGATATTTTAAAAGTAAGGCATGTGTAAGAAATTGGCTTATTAGTTGAAGGGGGTGAAATTCTACTAAAGCAACCACCATAAACCTTGGGCACACCACAAAAGTCACTAAGTTAACATGTGCTTAATAATCTTGTTACTTGGTACAAAAGTAGTCAGGCATTACTTAGAGGTAATGTGTAAAGAATATATTTAGCACTTGAACAGTAACAAAGTAAAATGCAAAACACAAGAACATTTCAATTCCAATTTAGAAAAATAGAGTAAAATGTAAGAAATATAGTGGTGCCAAAATGACACATAATGAACTGGAGATATTCAGCATCAAAGTATACTGCCCAAAAGAACAAAGCACCCTTCTTGGTTATCTGGTCTTGCTAGACCAGGGGAAAATCATAAGTTCAGGCCAACCACTGTGGACTGTGTTCCGGATATTAGGACCAGGATAGTCCAGGAATGGATAGTCTTGCTGAAAAAAATACCTCCTCAAAGGATAGTCTTGCTAAAAACGTTTCCTTCTCAAACTTTAGTGCAAAAAATTCAGTTCAGTTCACAGTGGAAGAGGCAGTGAAGAGCAGGGAGAGCATTACTGATGGTCGTCGTTGTAGCCTGAAGAGGAGGCTGGCTGTTGCGGATGTGGCTGGGTGATGATCAATTGTGAAGCTCAAAAAATCAGGATTTCTTCTTTGCCACATAGGACAAGCTCAACTGAAGCCAGCCAAGAAATCAGGACCTGGGGCGGCACCTCTGTGAGATCACAAACTCACTCCAACAGAGGCCAGTGATCTCAGGCAGGTCTTGTTGGAGTTCCTGGCAGGTCCAGTACCGGTCCAGGTCTGGTACAGCAGGGTTGCTGGGCAGTTGCAGGCAGCCCTCTGGAGC
Source organism: Lissotriton helveticus (assembly GCF_964261635.1). Classification (NCBI taxonomy): domain Eukaryota; kingdom Metazoa; phylum Chordata; class Amphibia; order Caudata; family Salamandridae; genus Lissotriton; species Lissotriton helveticus. The sequence goes on from NC_136059.1 coordinate 60,208,127, forward strand.
TTATTGCATCCCTGTAGCTCAGAAAAGGAGGTCAGACTTTAACTATCTGGGATGAAAGGAGCAGGTCATTGTGCAGGATAGACATCAATCAGCAGGGCAGTTCTTCTTTGTACTGAAGAGTAGGGTTGAGGATTTATTTTCTATACCTTGTGCCAGCTTCATGAGAGTTGGCATCACCAAGGCAGAAAAACCGGAACAGACATTCAGAATTGAAGTGGTCTAACCCAGGTTGGTGTTTCACCACTTGGACCACTTCAAAAGTGTAGGATACTTACCCCTCATTTGCATGAGGCATGTCAGGGACTTATGGTTTCTCTGAACTCAGAAGTGAATCCCAAACTAATCAAATCAAGCTTTATTCGGCTAAAAAGTGCAACCATAAAAGCATCCTAAAAGTAATAAGATCTTCACATTTAATCACAAAATTTACAATAAAATGCATGTGGATTTCAAAAGTTAAGAAATTTCAACATGGAGCCCAAAAAAGACATTATGCTTAAAGTGCCACATATAAGATATACAATCAGGAGCAAGGCTATGGCCCTAACATCTTCACATTTCATCAGAAAATATACAGTACAGTGCATTAGAATTTAAAAGTTTCAACAGCCAGCTCAAAAAAGACATTAAACATAAAGTGTCACGTGTGAAATATACAATCTAGAGCTGGACTAAGACCCTGGACACAATGTTTCAATGTGCTACCCATCTTCTTCATATACAAGGGCCTCAAGATGTGAATTCTTTTTAGATCTTGCATAGGCCAGCGCATGTGCTGCCTCTACGAGGCATCAAGTAATCTGTATGTGTTGGCTGAAACTCCGCCTATAGCGGGTAGTTTCTCCTGCCGCTTTCCATTCATTAACTCTGTCATTTATTTTGTTAGCGGGCTTATCATTGGCTTGCGATCCGATGTCGAACTTCCGTTTTGCTTCCGTTTCGCAGGAAGCAGCAGCGACCAACTACAGTTTCATTCGCTGCTTGGCATTATCTATTCATGTAGGGACTACTTCCTTGTTTCACCGTTCACCACTGCTTGTTTTAAATGACTGTGCTTGTGTGCCGTGCGACGTGTGCAACCTCAGACGCTCCCGCACCCTTTAATCTCCAAGTAAAAATGTTTTTTTGTTTGTTATTTATAACCATGATGCCTGTTTCACGGGTCGCCATACACATGTTACATTGCACGGGCGCCATTCGATCCGCATTTGCTACTTTGACGGTGCTTTCCATAAGGAACTTTGCTTAAAGTGCTCTTTGTAAGTGACATTAGTTTCTTGTGTGTTTTTTTTTTACTTCGGCAGCGCGGTGCACCTCGTGTTCAGAGGCTAGAGACATGGCACTTGGTGTCTCCCCTGCCTCTCCCTCTGAGCGTAGGACACCTTGCTGCTCAACATAAAATAATGCGCAAATTGTGGGAACAGTCATGCACCGCTATGTGAGCACCGCACTCGCTGCCATGTGTACTCCGGTGCACACACCGAGCTCACCCCATCCGTAAGCAGCGAAATAATGCGCAGCCCTTGTGAACAGGAGCACTTGTGCACCGCTCTTTTAGTGCCGTACCACCACAGTGTGTGCTCAGGTGCACACACAGAGCCCACCCTATCCTTAAGCAGCAAAATAAAGTGCCGCCCTAGTGAACAGGAGCACTTGTGCACCGCTCTGTAAGCACTGTACCACCACCATGTGTGCTCCGGTGCACACACAAAGCCCACCCCGTCCATAAACAGGGAAATAATGCGCAGATCGGGTGAACAGGAGCAGTCATACACCGCTATGTGAGTGCCAAACACGCCACCATGAGTGCTCCGGTGCACGCACTTAGCCCTCTCCGCCCGTAAACAGTAATCCGGGTCCTTGTTCGCTTCTCACACAGGTTGTTTGTATGTGGGGCATTGCCTCAGTGGCGCTTTGTTAATGTTAATAGGTTGTCTTTCCAATATTTCATTCCGCACTCCTGCCATTTCTAAGCGCTATAACTGGCAGCTGTTGTGTTACTGTTACAGTGTTTATTTTACATCGCACATTCACCTAAGACAACGAAGCAAATCGGTGCTTGTTCTGTTCCTTCAAAACAGCGCAGCAGACGCTGTAGGTTACAAAGAGAAGAGATCCAGGCTGCATGTCCATTGTCACAGTGTCATTTATAAACCCTGTGCTTTTCTGGGCAGACCTCTTTCATAACCTATTCCCAGCCACCCCATACTGAGCAAAATACTGCAATATGGGTTTACAGGCCCATTCAAATGATGGAGGGCCTGGAAGAGAAGGCTAAGGCACTAGTCATAGCTGTACAATTTCAAGCCAGCGTGGTGTTTGCACACAAAGGCAAGCGCCTGGCCTGGCACACCACCCTGCTGCTGCAGAGTCGTACAAGAAAGGGGCTAGAGGCCCGTGGTATTAATGTCACGACAAAGCCCTCTTCTTTTTTGTAGTGCATACTTTGAATACAGCCACCTTTTAAGGAGTCTTTGTTATTTCGTGAAGGCTAAAACATGTGAGACAGTGACTTCTAACTAGTATTCGGAGAATGCTTTGTGTAAATTGTTGACACGGTACGTATCCTGTCTCTGTCATCCTGAGGCTCTCCGCCCTTCCATGCTGTACTCACTTTAACCCCTTCCATGCGGCCGCGATTCTGCACCTGTGCGGCAAAATCGCAAGTGGGCGGGTTCATGACGTTTCCAGCCATCATCAGCACACGAGCGCCATAGTGCATAAAGGCTGGGGGCCGTCATCAGAATGCAAGGGGTTAATGCACACTATTGCGGTTGTGTCAACAAACCCAGCCCAGCGTGCTGTCTGAAGGCTCGTTTACACCCTTGGGGTGCCATCTGTTTACTGTCAGGGATTCGCAACCTCTCAGCTTCTTGTTTTTCTGTCCCCTCTGTGAAGTGTGAACCGGGCTCATGGTATCATGTGCTTGTGCAGGGCCGAGATGGTGATCTGGTACAGTGAGGCAATAAATGGTGGAGCAGATACAACCTGGGAATTATGCACCATATTGATCACTTCCTTCGTAAGTCTGTGGATTTGTCATTACCAGAAATACATGAAATGAAATTGGGTTCAAGGACAGAGTAAGCTAGGGCGGCCCTTACCCTGAAAGTGTCCGTGAACTCCCACCTTGATCAGATTACCCTGTCAGACGCTAATTATCACCGCTCAGACCACTAACTTTACCGACTGTTCTCCTCGGGAGACTTCTGCATTTTTATCCCTTTTGCGGTTGTCGGAGGAGCAAAACAGGGAGGGAGGTTGTAAGAGTTCTTAGGAATATGAAATAAAACTTCAGCCAGCACATGTGCTCTTCATAGAAAGGTCAGTGGTCTCTGTGAAATATAAGTGCAAAGGTCAAATTCTTTTTTCTAGGACTCCGTTGCCTGGGTTGCCTATTACCAAGGGTGGTACACAGGCTTGATTCTACTACCCGCCCCTTTCTTCCTACAGCTTATACTTCTTGTCTCTTTCTCTAGCCCTTTCTGGTTCTTTCTCATACCTTCTTTCTCAATTTGTTACTGTTTCCCTGTATTTCTCAGGCATCTTTCTCCCTTTTGTGCGTATCTCTTGATGCTTCAAATTTCCAGGCCGAATTTGAGCTCCAGTGCCTACCACCTGCAACTCAAATTAAGTACTAAGAGTGACTGTGGGACTTGTCTTTCTATTTTCATTTCTATCATTACTTAACCTTTTAGTTCTCAAGCGTTCATTTCTCTCAGTTTTGCACGTTCTCTGTCGCCCTTTCTATTCTTCCTCTCTCGCTCCTCTAATTATCTCTTTCAGTTCTTCCTCTCACCATTTTCAATGCAATAGGTCTCGCATTTGTAAGGGTTTGAGCTATTGGCATCGTAAATGACAATGCCTTTTATTTATGTGTTTCGAAACCCTGCCAGTGGTATGTAAACATATACTTTGTACTTATAGTCCTTGCTTACTAGAAGCAAGGCTGGCAGTATGTGCACCTGTTTTACTGCCAGCCTTGCTACTCTAACACATAAATAAAGAGGCATTGTCATTTACAATGCCAATTGCTCAAACTCTTGCAAATGCGAGACCTATTGCTTTGTAAATGCTTATTTCTTATTCTGATTGCCTTTTGGATATAAACAGCCACTGCATTTCAAACTCTGTCAATTACTAGGCCTCAGATATGCTCAAAGACAAGTTTATATGTAACAGTCTCTCCTTTAAAAACAATGGACATAAAATACTCTTACTAATGTCTCTATAAAAGTCACAGAATAAAATAAAATGCAACGTTGTCTGATCTGATTTTCCATCACAGGGACACTTCGGGAGATTTTGTTTTCACTTGCCCATCATTGGGAAGGCTATTAAATGATGGGCTATTCCCATTCTTAGGCTTGTGAGATAAAATCTGTATTTTATATTTGTTACCTGGAGAAAATAATATTGTATCCCTATCCCAAGGGTCCTATCGCAATATGCCCGGGTCAGCTGTTTCGAGTTAGCCTCAACTTCCCTTAGCCAACTCCAGGATTCTATGAGACCAGTTTTTATGTCTTTTTTTATTATACTCAAGTATTTCGGAAGGATTATTAAAATTGATATTTGTGGCACATTCAATTAAAGATTATTAATATACATCAGCCGTGGGATTTCTTTTCCATGGTTGAGTGCGAGGCAGTCCTTGATAATGTCCTGAGTACATTTTGTACCCTCCTTATTCCACATTCCATACCAGGCATTTAAAGTTGCTGTACTAATAAAATCACTAATATAAGAAGCTTCCAACTCTTTGTGCACGCTATATGTGGGGGTGGAATTGGGGACGGCTAACAATCTGAGAAGAAAAGGGTTTTCTTCAGTCTGGAGGATGGAACGTTTAGCCGCTCCCCAAAGTGCTGCGCCATAACAGGTTCCAGCGAGACACTTGCTCTTGTAAAGTATCATGATTTTCCTAATAGGCTTATTACCCTTTTTTGTAATCTGAAGATTGCCTCTATTATCCGAATAAATTTAAATTTACAATGTTCAATGTGGGCTCCTCAATGTCCATTTGCTGTAAATACTAATCCTAGGTATACTAATGAATTTGTTGCTGCATTAGGGACACTATTTACGTGGTGCGCCCTAGTTTTTACTTTTCCTTGCACACACACCATCGTGAATGTCTTTTTCAAGTTAAGTATCAAATCTTTTTCCTGCATATATTCTGCAAATTCCTTGATTAAAGACTGAAGCCCATTATTGGTTCTCGATAGAAGAACTGCGACCTCTGCATAGTGCAGATTGGGGAAAGCACGTTAACCTACTGTAGGGACATCAGCATTTAGAATTTGCAAACCCTCATCTACTCCAGTTTACTCCAGCTAGATTGCTATTTTATTTTCCTGAGGGACAGCCGGGAAAAGTAAGGAGTGTAGCACTGTGTTGTTAAAATTGATTACAAATTTTATACTTTGTGTGTCTTCATTAAAATTGAGTGCTGCTCACCCCACGTTACTTTAACTCCCTCCCGCCCTGCACCGCGAACCCTGCAGCCGACTAGGAGCTGTTCAGGGATTCACGCGGCCGGCATTTTCCGTCCTGTTTGGTGGTGACAGTCTAGTTGTTTTTTAGACACCCGCCCCCCTCTTCCTTCCATATATGGCCACCACTAAACGTCCGCGCAGCGGGCGGGCGCAGCGGGAGCAGGACATCGCCTCTCGCCAGTCCCCCTGGTCGATCGTCACAGGAGCATATTGTCTACGACAGAGAGGTTCTTTTGACTATGAACTCTGGTAGGGAGGTGTGTGGGACACTGCCAAAGCAACTGGGGATGTCAGGTTTGACCTGCTCCGTATGTAATTTTGCTGTCCCATCACCGGATCGAGTGAGTGCCTTTAGGAGTGTGGAGACTTACACTCAGGTCTCTGTACTTCAGGTAAACGTCAGATCACTTGCCAAGCACCATCTGGAGGTACATACACTTATTGTGGAAGAATCTCCTGATGTCTTCTTTATCTGTGAAACGTGGCTCCGAGATGAGGACACGACAGGCATAGTGAATCTCACACTCCCAGCGGGATATTTGATCGAGACACTCAATAGGAATACCAGAGGTGGTGGAATCGCAGTTATTTACAAAGCCCAATACCCCTGCTCTTTTGTCAAGGAGGATCTATGTGGTAGTGAATGTGCCCGCTTCAAGATTACTATTAGTGCACAAGTCACACTCTCGGGTTTGTATATCTACCGACCAAGGCCCTGCCTTGAAGTTTATTGAGGCTCTGTTGGAAATCGCTAACCCACTAGTGGTGGGATCCGCCAATTTCACTATTCTGGGAGATCTGAATCTCCATTTCGATCAAACCCAGGATCCTACTATTTATAAATTACTGGCGGACCTGGCCACCCTCCAGCTAGATTTATTGATTACTAAGGCTACGCATATGGCAGGTCAAAACCTGGACCCAGTGTTCCCGAACTTTCCATATATGAAAGGGGAGGTGCCTAAGCCTATGGCTGTATGGACCACTTTTTGGTCAAAGTCAACATGGATATCCCGGAGCCTTTATTGGTGGAGGGGGTGTACAGAGTCCAAAAAAGGCCCTGGCACAAACTCAAATTGGAGGACTTCCACGCTTCTTTAGGGACATTTCCCCTTCAAAATTTAGCTGACCCGGAGGCGGCGTATACTGCCTTTTGCTACTGGATTGTGAAAGGTTTGGATGCGCTCATTCCTGTCAAATGTACTAGGGGTCGCAGGTCCATCTCAAACTCATGGTATCATGAAACCCTGAGAGCTTTAAGGAAGCAATGTAAGAGAGCCAAGCGCTCTTAGAGAAGGGACTACAAGGAGGGTGATAAAGCAATCTATCTGGCAAAATTGAAGGTGTATAACAAAGCGATTTGTTCTATGCGGAGGAAATAAAATCTAGCTCGAATCCCACCAAATGCATTTTCAAAATTGTGCAAGAATTGAAGAACTCAAGATCCAGGATATCTAAGATATCCTCTGTACAGCAATGCGAAGAACTAGCTATCTTTTTTATTGAAAAGGTGAATAATATCTATAAGACCTTCCCGTTGCACCCTCCTGGTCTATATGATCTTGTAGACAACAGGTCAGGGGACACCACTTTAACATCTATCCCAGAGATTTCTGGAGAAGAGCTAGTCAAGCTTTGCAGGAAAGTGAAAGCGGGCTCGCCATCAGACCCTATGAGGCCGGCTCAATTTATGGAGTCCCTGGTGCACCTTCAACAGCTGATCGGTGCAATAATCAACCTGTCCTTCTCCACTGCCACAGTTCCTAAGGCCTGGAAACAGGCACAAGTTACTCCCATCATTAAGAAACCTTCACTAGATCCCTCCAAACCCGAAAACTTTAGGTCAATCTCCCTTTTTCCGTGGATGGCCAAGATTGCCGAGGCCCATGTTAATAATGTTCTCTCTTAGTACATGAGCCAAAATAACTTCTGGATCCGTCGCAAAACGGATTCAGGCCTGGCCATAGCACGGAGTCTGCCCTTCTTACCTCTACTGAACATCTAAGGTTGATCCTCGATGCTGGCCAAAGTGCAGCGCTGATTCTGCTAGATCTCAGCGCTGCCTTTGATACGGTTTCCCATGAGATCCTTCTGCACCGATTGGAGGTGGTAGGGATCACGGGAGCTGCCTTACAGTGGTTTCGATCTTTCCTAGAGGAGAGATCTTTTCGGGTTTCGGCACCATCGTACATTTCTCAGTCTCACTCTATCGGCCAGGGAGTCCCGCAAGGTTCGGCACTTAGTCCATCTTTGTTTAATTTATATGTGCAACCCCTGGCGGTCGTGGCTAAAGAGTGGGACCTTGAGCTGGTATCATATGCGGATGATACACAGCTGGTCATTACACTAGCTGAAGGGCCATCGGTGTCTGCCACGAGGTTTAGAGATGGCATGGCAGCAGTGGCCCAGTGGATGTCTGAGAACTGCCTGCAGCTCAATGCCAGTAAAACTGAGGTACTGCTGGCAGGGAAAAACACCGCCCTCTGGAACGAACATTGGTGGCCGGCATCGCTGGGTACTATACCAACGCCCAAGCCCCTAGTGAAGAATTTGGGAGTATGGATGGATGCCTCGCTCAGCTTTCAGTCCCACACAAAGAGAGTGGCAGCTACTTGTGTGGGCTTGCTAAGAGGCCTAAAACCTATCCTGAAGTACTTTGAACCAACAGCTCGCCAGCTCATAGTTCAAGCCACGATCATCTCGCGCCTGGACTATGCTAGCGTGCTGCTCCTAGGGGCGAACAAAGCCGAGATTTTGTGACTTCAACGAGTCCAGAATCTGGCAGCAAGAACTCTGATTGGGCTCCCTCGCAGATGCTCTGCTAGAGCAACGATTGGAAGACTACACTGGCTCCCGATTGCGTCGCGGATTAAAGTTAAAGCCCTTGTCATGGCATTTAAAATCCTTAAAACCGGGAGACAGGTTCTACTACGCCCATTGCTGTCCTGGTACAGGCCACCCCGGAGTCTGCGCTCTTCGGGGCAATACTTGGTAGAGGTTCCACGTACCAAACTTTGTCGTATGGGTGGTCGCTCCTTTCGGCTGTTAGCGGCCAAACTATGGAACACTTTGCCGGCCCACATCCGTGGTATTGAGAATCTGCTGGCTTTTCGGAAAGCCATCAAGACCATCTTGTTCTCACTGCCATAGGCTCCTGTATTTGCCTGACTGTCCTTGAGCATGTGATCTTTCTGGTCTAGCAGCGCCGGGACGCCTCTTTGCTGGGGCAGCTGTTGCGCTTTACCAAATCACTAGCATAACATAACATAACATAACATTTCCGTATAGGGAAAAGAGGAGAGGAGCAAGGACATATCCCTGCCTGAAACTATTAGTGCACTCTCCCTCTAACCCATATCGAACTCTTGTATGTATGTATATGGCATCAGTAAAGCGCGAACTGTCGCTCCGAAAGGAGCATCCTGGCGCTGTTAGAAATAGGGTGAGTACTGAGAGGAGGCGCTAGATTAGGTTCAGCACATAAGAGTCTGTAAGATTGAATATCCAAGTTTTGAGTCTCTTCCTGAAGAGGGGCTCAGTGGGCAAACATCTCAGGGCATTAGGCATGGCATTCCACACTTTGGAGGCTAGAACATTAAGGGCCAGATGTAGGTAATTTTTATTTACCGACCTCTTAAATACCGAGTCACACCGACTCGGTATTTAAGAGGTCGGAAAATAAAAATACCGAGATGTAGGTAATTGCAGATGTGCAATTACCGAATCGGAAACAGTCGGTAATTTCCGATGTGGTTAATACCGACCAGTTAATGCCCATGCATTCCTATGGGCTTTGAAGCCCATAGGATTGATTGGGCATATACCGGTCGGTATTTACCACATCGGAAAATACCGACTGTCACAAGGGTGCAGGGGGTGTCACTTTGACATCCTCTGGCACCCCCAAAAGAGGCTCGGGTGCCATGTGGCAGGCATACCTGCCCTAAGGGCAGGTCTGCCTGTCATATGGCATAGGTGTGCATGCACACATGTGCATGCACACCAGAAACGGTATTTTACCATCAAGTAGTATTTGATGGTAAAATACCGATGTGGTACTGCTTGTGGGACTCAGAAGAGTCCCACCTACATACCAATTGTCCGGAATCAGTAATGATACCGACTCGGTATTTTACATACTCGGTAAATTTACCTACCGGTAAATTTACCGAGTCTGTAAATTACAGGGACCTACATGTCAAATTGCTTTTACCGGGTGGTAACGGCCGAATTCGGCCGTTACCACCCGGTAAAAGCCTACCTACATCTGGCCCTAAGTGTTTTACCACCTTTCCTTTTTAGAAGAAATTTCGGGATATTCACGAGGTTCAGCCCTGCTGACCTCAAGACTCTGACGGGGTTATAGCGGGTGAACCTATTTGTTAGATACTTAGGTCGGATATTGTTTAGGGCTCTAAAAATACTCAATAGGATTTTAAAAATAGTTCTTTTGTGAATCGGGAGCAAATGCAGAGTTCTAGGGGCTGCTGATGCTGAGGATTGCCTAGGAAGTTTGAGTACCAGCCGCGCGGCTGCATGTTGAATACTCTGTAATTTCTTTAGAGTTTGTTTCTTTGTTCCTGCCATCAGCCCATTGCAGCAGTCGAGTCGTGAAAGTATCAAAGAAACTGCAACAGACTTTCTAGCGTCAATAGGCAAGAAGTCAAAAAATGTCTTCAAGGATTTTATCATACTAAAACAGCAGCCAGTTAGATTTCTTACATGAGGATCGAAGGATAATGAGGAGTCGTAAAGAATACCCAGATTCCTTGCCGACTCAACCGCAGTAGGTGGGTGAGTAGTGCCCTCAGGCCACCATTTGTTGGGGCAAAACTCCACAATTTTCCCCATGGGCAAAATTTCTGTTTTGCTCGAATTACATTTAAGTTGGCTACTATCCATCCACCTGAAGATCTCAGTCAAGCAAATTTGAAAGTTTAATTCAGCTCTGGTGGAATTATTTTCCAAGGAGACAATCAGTTGCGTATCATCTGCATATGAAGTAACGCATATGCCATGTAACTCGATAAGGGAAATAAGGGGCATCATATATAAATTAAAAAGGAGGGGACTCAAAATCGAGCCCTGGGGTACTCCCGCATTGATTTTTTTCTCCTTAGAAAGAAAGGAACCCAGTGATATGACTTGGGTTCGTTCCGAAAGGAACGAACTGATCCAGTCAAGGGCACTATCGATAATGCCGTTGCTTCTCAATCTATCAATAAGTATGTTGTTGGAGATGTTATCGAACGCCGCCGATAAGTGAAGTAATATCAAGACGGCGTTCTTTCCCTCATCTTGCAAGAATTCGATGGAATCAGTCAGTTCCATAGGGGCAGTTTCTGACTATAGCAAAAATTATGGGACCCCCTCTATTATACTTTCAGCCAGGGAAAGGAGAGGACAAAATTAGCAAGAACATGAGAAATTCCCCTAGGGCTATATATTTTCACATTTGACATAGTTCAAATAACATTTCTAAATACTCTCATTTAGATAACACAGATACCATGATTTTTATGTAATTTTCATTACTTTCTTTATTATTTTTTATTTTTTTATATATGTAAACATTTTCTTTTTTCCATATACTTTAAGTTAAGTGCTTTTACTGTATCAAAAAGTTTTTTCACCATTCATTTGGATAAAATACATTATACAAATATTTTAAGAACAATTAAATCAATCCATTAAATGGGCCCTGATAACCACACATATACCAACAATCACTCTCTATGCATACATCCCTCAAATCATACTACATACAACCACTAATTTCTGCGATGGAGGTAGTCCAGATGAACTTTGTGACTAGAACGCCAGGTCTACGCGTTTCGGTGGATTAAAACCACCTTCCTCAGGACCGACAGAATTTATCTTCCTGCCTTAGTGGTAACAGGGTATCTGAAATAACAAATATATATATATATGTATCTGTGTATATAGAGTCTACATAACCAACAATCAGTTACGAAACAATTCATTAATTCAAAAACATTTCTCAACTGTCTAGAGACAACTATGTGCAAACGGCTAGCCCACTGATTATTACACTAATAGTATCATTTATCTCACAGAGTTTCATCCTAGTAGACTAATAATTGGTTCCACAGGAATAGAGTTTCCCTCATTCCCCCTAGTTTTACATTGCAGACAATTATACTGCGATATAAATAAGTATAAACTGCAAGGAAAACATTAGAAGGACATACTACAGAGTTCTCTGAGCTTTTTTAAGAAAGAGGAAGGATAGAACATTTCATAATACCTTCTATGTCTGGCCAAGCATAGGTTACAGACGTATTTTTCTAACGTGTAAGTCAGAAGGCGCAATTAGTTAGACAAATCCCTAAGGAAGGAAAAAGTGCATATAAGTAAGCTCTCAATTAAAGATGTTATAGTTCATCAGCTAAATTTAACTACTTTGGGTATTACCTGATGTATCAAAGAAATCGCCCACATTTAGATGTACGTTTTATGAGAAATTCTCTTAGTTTCCTGAATCTACCACGCAGTCTTCAAATCCTAAAAGTAAATGTATCAATTTATGTATTACTATGTTGGCAGCTCATTACGCTAATTAGTAAGTCCTAGTGGTGACAGCACAAGGGCGCATAATATTCACATACTAACCTTATAATTCGATGTAGACTAGCGTGTGGTAATTGCGATTCCTTTACTTATTTATCAGGACTGGTTTCTTTTAATTATAACTGAAATGTTTAAATATATCAGTTATTGGAATATTATATACTTGATAGAATTGTATCTATTTTTATTTGAAAACACACCGCCACACTGACCTTTATGAATAGAAGAAGACGCTTTCCAACTGATTTTTTTCTTTATTTTGTACGATATTCCTTGCGATAATTGTGCTAAACAAATTAAAGGATAGTCTGATTATAGAGTTTGCTTCGGGACAAGAAATTGAAACATACCTTATAGCCATTTGATCTGTCATATATGAGCAATTTCTGATTTAAATTAGGTCCCTATATGGAGCCCATCGTTATATCAGGTTTATCTTCTAAACCTGTTGACGAGTATGAAACGCCTGGTATCCCATAATCCTAGACGATATCTTTTAAACTGAGCATACACTATGCTAATTAGGTTCTGCTGTTTTAATGTAACATTGTCAAATTCCTAAACAAAGATTGACATATCACTAGTAGAGTACCTGGGGCTATACTAAGTATAGCAAAGTATCATCATGACGGCGTCTGTTATAATTAGAGCTGCATAACGTGCATGGCGTGCAGCTAACTATATATGTCAGGTTTAAACGTCTCTTAGTTACTGTCTCGAGTAGAGCGGTCAAAATTCTAACGGTGTACTTACTTCTAATTCGCCTGATGTTTACTCAATTCGAGTCGCCATGCTCTACGTCGTCAAGTTGTGTTGAAGATTGTAAATGAGCGGTTTTGTTTCTTTTGTTTTATAGGAAGCAGATCCCAGGCAAAATTGCGCCAAGACCCGGCGTGACCCGGAAGTGAAATGAGTTGTGGGTCTCAACTACTTATTCATTCAACAAACCGAGCGCCATTTATAAATGTTGTTTTTGTTGTGCTTCTCGGTTTAGTATTTTAATGCTCTTGAATTCTACGCTATGTTTAGGAAAGTTACACAATTAAATTCAAATAATCGACAAAAGGATTATATACAACCAGTGAGTGTCATAATTTTAAGGACATCATGTATTGGCTGTTTGTTTTTACATATGTGTCTAATAACGATCTAATATATAAAGGGGGGGCCGAACATCGATGGAATATTCTAATTGAAGGTCTAACTAGAAGATGGAATAATAAGTTGTTTCCTGCCAACGTATTCGTACCTACATATAGGCGCCATTTGTAAATGGTGTTTATACTTACAAATTAAAAAATAGTTCTGATTTAAACAAACAGTAAAGTGAGATATACAGTATTCTGTATATTGGTGGTAACTCCACATCTCCAATCAGACATGTTTCGTCTGATATATGTATATATTGTCTTACATTACATTCATCAGACAATATTCATAAGCTAGGGTACAGTACTTTTTTTTCTATACTAAGAGGTACATATATTCAAGTCTTCTGTCTTACTATGTACTAATTCACACTTATATAGATTCTGATATTATCAAGTTAATCCTTCCATAGTTGCAATACAGATAAGGGTAAGAAATTCATCTATATTATTTTTGATTTCAGGTAAGCTCTATTAGTTTGATACTGACTACCTAAATGTTATTGGTAATGTACCAAGCTATGCTTTCATTCAATCCGTTTCGAACACTATCAAATTGAAAAATCCAGAAACATTCTCTTTTTTTCCGAATATGAGTCATGTTCTGTCCTAATCTGTGTTGTACCTTCTCAATGATGCACCATTTTAGATCATCTGGTGAGAGATTTGAGAGTCACATTGATATTATTATAACTGATGGTATTAGTTGTAAGTGCCTGGGGAACCATAGATGTGGAGCCTGCCATGTGTGTGATGCAGCACTTACAACTAATACCATCAGTTATAATAATATCAATGTGACTCTCAAATCTCTCACCAATTGTCGAAGTAGTAACGTGATTTATCAAATTCTATGTCCATGTGGACTTGCCAATATTGGCGAAACGGGCCGCGAATTTCGTACCAGATTTAGCGAGCATAAATCTGCGATAAGAATGAAGAGAATCACAGCACCTTTAGTCCAACACTGTATAGAGTGCAACATTTATCAAAAGTGTGGTGAAGAACTTATAGGTCTCCTGTGATAGATGTTTGGGCAACGTGTGGTTTGACATGTTTCCTGGTATGTACCAAGCGGTCTCTCAGATTTCTATTGCGTCGGTATGCCATCAGAGGTTTTGAGAGTTGTGTTTCTCCATCCTCTGTATTTAAGATTCTCCAATTCTTACTTATAATGTTCTTGATCTTGTAGTTGAGAGTTGAATGGTTGATGACACATGTTATCCGATCTGAGGATTTACGTTTAGTGCCATTAAGTAGGGCGTCACGATCAAAATATTTCGCTCTTTTAAATGCTTGGCGTATCAATCTGTGGGGATAGCCTCGTTTGGTGAGTCTGTCTTTAAGTTTTTCACCACACTTTTGATAAATTTGTACAATTACGGCAGATCCTCAGGTATTCTCTGAATGGTATTGAGTCTTTCTGACAATGCGGATGAAAACTTCCAAATTGGAGGATTGTGTTTTTAGCCGTAGGTTTTCTGAATAGATTTACCTCCAAGATATTATTCTTCCCATTAATTTCGATATCAAGGAACTCGACTTTCTCATTGCTATAATTCGAGGTAAATTTCAAATTTGGATCGCTCGAATTTAACCATGAAATGAATTCTTTTAAGTCACTTTCCTCTCCTCGCCAAACAAAAAAAATATCGTCAATAAACCTTTTCCAATGAAAAATTTTTTCAAAAAATGGGGCAGCTACATTAAATATGTTTTTCAGCTCCCACTCTCCCATATAAGTATTCGCTACGCTGGAGGCACAAGATGCCCCCATGCTGGTCCCTTTGATTTGTTTAAATAGGGTTCCCTCATATTCAAAGAAGTTATTACAAAGGACCAATTCTAGACATTGCAAAATAAACAGGTCTGGTCTGTTATTAGGATATCTCTCCAGTAGTGAAGCCACCGCTAGCAACGCTTGACACTGAGGGATGTTGGTATACAACGCCTCAATGTCAAGCGTTACAAGGAGGTCAGTGATGGGATTGAATTCCGTGCCCTCGATCTTAACAATCATGTCGCCAGTGTCGCGAATAAATGATTCATATTTCTGACTAAGGGGACATATAAATTTATCCACATATTTGGATAATGGTTCTGTACTTGATACAATTGTGGAAATAATTGGACGCATAGGTGGCTCACTTTCGTTTTTATGTGTTTTGGGTAAGCCGTACATTGCCGAGGTCACTGGATTGAGTTTATTTAGAAAAGTAAGTTCGTCTTCACAGATATAGCCCTCTTGGAAGGCTCTTTCAAATATTTATTTTATAGTCTTATTGAGACTTTGTAATTCTCTCATGTGAGCTGGTCTGTAGTGCTCCCTAACATCTAACATTTCTCGCATTTTTCTGTCATAGACAGATTTGTCAAACACAGTGATGCCCCCGCCCTTATCACAGGGTTTTATCACTATGTCAGTGTTGTTTTCAATCCTGTTCAAAGCTAAATTTTCTTGCTTGGATAGATTAAAACATGGCTTATTGATTGCAGTTAGAAGGCGTTGAATGTCTTGCATAACTGAACGTTCAAATATTTGAACTTCTGGTCCGATCATGTCCAAAGTTGGAGTAAATACTGAGGGTGGCTTGCACCCAGATAAGTTGTCATCCATGGGACTAGAGTAAATGATACTATTAGTGTAATAATCAGTGGGCTAGCCGTTTGCACATAGTTGTCTCTAGACAGTAGAGAAATGTTTTTGAATTAATGAATTGTTTCGTAACTGATTGTTGGTTATGTAGACTATATATACACAGATACATATATATATATTTGTTATTTCAGATACCCTGTTACCACTAAGGCAGGAAGATAAATTCTGTCTGTCCTGAGGAAGGTGGTTTTAATCCACCGAAACGCGTAGACCTGGCGTTCTAGTCACAAAGTTCATCTGGACTACTGAGGAAAATTGAATTTTGCCTTGTCATGTGTCCCTACGTGTTCCCCATTATATGTGTCAAAGCAAACAAATTCATTAATAGGGACAAGAAGAAGGGCACATACAAGGTTTCAAAGAAAGTGGCTTTATTGCCAATAAAAGCTGCAGCTTGAGATAATTTGCAGGAGTGCAAAGTGATCTGTTTTTTCAGTAAGCAAGCCAGTTCTTATATACAGTTTTCAGAACCTGGATGCATTAATGATTAACAATGACATCATGGTGTGACCATGCTAGAATTAGGTCCACGTGTACATTACAGTATCAAGGTGCATTTCAAAAATATGTCTACGTTCACAGTTTACATTATTTGCAATACATCTGACCATGCAGCTATAGGTTAATCTTTAAACTACCGCCGCCTCCTGACTTTCAACCTTGCCTTGACCGGTTATCTGGAAATGTCAATGTGCAATGTTGATCTGATGTCAGCAGAGGCCCGTGTTTTCTGCTTTTCCATACAGATGACGCACTTGCTATCTATGTTATCTATGCTGAGCAAACACTGCCCTTTCACTTAACCGGGCGAGGGGCAGAACAAACTTGGCACGTCCTAGGTCAGCGAGCGATTCTTAGAAAGGTCTCGCTGAACTGACTCTGTACATGGGTGAAAGCTAGTAATACATTAAACAAGTAGGAGCTACAGTAGAATGAGCACGCACACGTTCACCATCTATCCTTTTCTGGTTTTAGCTGAATTTCAGACAACTTAATTTAACTCTCTGTGTACCAGCTGTGCATCATGGAGCAGCATTTCATTATGACTAGTGGGCTTATTTTATTAGCAAGCAGGTTAAAGACAGAAATTAATATAAACTACGGTTCAATTTAATATTTTCATTCAACAAAGGGCCAACTTATTTTTCATCTTTTACAAATCGACCCTTTGAACCTCAGTTTAAAATAATTTCATCACGCAGCATATCACAGTCTAATAATTATATTGTTCATTCTTATCAATGTCAGAAATGTCTATGTTCATTAACTCAGTAGTGGCTGTTTGCATCAGCATTCTTTCTTTTTCCTTTAATTTCCTCACTGGGCATTTAGTCAACTGTCCCAATAGTTGACAGCACATTGGCAGGCAATTAATTAATAGGCAACAGCCTATTATTAGTAGGAAAATTGTTATGAACACCATTCCTATCTTCCAACCCCATGCGCTCAACCAACTCCAAAGTGAACCTCCTATATCCCATGTACCAGACTCCTGATGTGCTTCTACACCTATATGATGTAATCTTTTTATTGCTTCCCTGACAGTAACAGAGGTGTCAGGGACATAGGTACAGCAGGACGCCCCTATAACTGCACAGACTCCTCCCCTTTCTGCTAGCATCATGTCAAGAATCATTCTATTTTGTAATGAAACTAATCTCACAGCTTGAAGCTCTACTGTAATATTTTCAAGTACACTTGTAGTTTCGTTTATTGTTGCTTCGAGTAGTCTGGCTAATCTACGTATATCCCTTGAGTTGATAGATGGACCAACCCATGGTATTATTCCTTTAAATATATCACCTGCTATTTCTGCTGCTGTATCTCTTTGATCCACACTCCTTCTGCCTCGCCGTGGTGCATGTCTTTGCATGTCCCTTCGTACTTCCTTTGTGTCTTTTATCGCTATAGCAGGTAATACAAAACCTAGGTGACAACAACCACTCCAACTTGTTGGAAGCCATGTATAAGCCTTATCTCCACAAATGAAATAAATTGAGTCACCTACGTAAAATGGAATGCTAATATTTCCGGCCGTCATTTCAAATGTCATATTGCAATTTGTACTATTGCCCACCTGATAGGTCCCGTTACTCTTAATACAAATACTCCCTATTGCGTTGTGTTTTCTTAATTTTAACTTCAAAAATGGTATATTCTTATTTGCCTCTTTTGATGGGCCTGCTATCCCAATGCTTGTATTCTGAGTTGGAAAGATTGGGGTAAAGATGTCAGACAGGGGAAATGTTGCATTCTGCTCTACTACCTCCGTGCAATTTCCCAGTGTCAGAATCTCTGCCATATATTTGTTATATAATGTTCCTGCAGGCGGAGCCATAGTTGCCCCTGCACCACCAGAGGCGCTTTTCTTTAAATTCTGTAAAACAGCTATTATCTCTATCTTTACTATTGTTACGTAAATAGCGTAACAGGATGCTGCGCAAGGCAGTGGGACTTGAACCAGGGGCAAACTTTGGTCTACCGAAGCTGGGAATTGCAAACATATCCAGCAATCTCCCCTTGGTAATATTTTATTGGTATGATGCAACAAAGTCACAAAAGTATTGTGGTGCATATCTTCTCTGTGGGCTATTTCTTCAGGTGACAAAGTGTATGCAGGTATTGTAGCAGGTGTTGTTGGTGCTGGGATCAATTTTTCCATAGGATAGAACACATCTAATAGATATACAGTAATTAATGCTAGCAATAACAGACAGAATATCACCCCAGGTATACACATTTTAGACTTGTACCATTTTTTCTTCATTTTTAAAGCTGTATTTTCCCTATCCATACCTATCTATTCTTATACTCTTGTTAATTGGATGTAGAGCTATTGACGACACTATGTTGTGAATTATCACTGTGAATTTTTACTATAATATAAGCTAAACACACAAAAAGCATGAACACATATAAGGTGAGGCTGTAGTACAGGATATATTGCGAACAACTATTCGTTAATATTTCAGATGGTCTCTGAGAATTTCTTGGTACTTCCCGCCTCCCAAAGATATGCATGTAAGTTTTGTAATGCACGACCCTTTGATCATATATATCAGTTGGTGGTGCAGCCACACTTACTTTCACAGGAGTGTCCACTATACCTCACCCCTCAGGTAATTTTCTAAAGCTAGCTGTCTCGACGACCTGGAAAAAGTTCTTTGCTGGTTGCTGCAGCAGCACGGGTGCTCGCAGTGACAGGAGGACTCGCAAATACCTCCCGGATCAGTTCATCTACTAATGGCTGCAGTGGCACGGGCACTATGCAGCTACAGGAGGACTCGCAAATACCTCCTGGATCAGTTCATCTACTAATTACTGCAGTGGCACGGGCACTATGCAGTTACAGGAGGACTCGCAAATACCTCCTGGGTCAGTTCATCTACTCAACGTTGAACTTCCCTGATGAAGTGTGCTAAACTTTTCTTGTTCTGCAACTGAGCTATTACTCCTGGTGGTAGTGTGCAATATACCTTAGTTGTATTTTCTTAGTCTGAAAGTACTCTACTCAAGGCTTCTTGTAATGCTATGCTATTTAAATCTCGCATTAGTTGGTATTCTAGCTGATCAAATACTTCCTCAAGGCAAATGAGTGCATTTTCATTGTCTTCCTCACTGCTATTCTCAAAGTCAAAAATTGTCGTCAAAATATCTGTTAGGATGATATCTAGTAGTAATACTTCACCTACTTCCTGTAGAAGATCAGGTACTGGAATCACTGACATTTCATCTCCTTCTTCTTGGTAGATCTTAAGTTGTACCTTTTTTCCTCTTTGACTGGTTCTGGTGTTGGCGTGTGTTGCTGACCTGTGTCTTGACTGGATGCCGTCTCAGTGGGTGCCCTTTTTATATGGCTGGCATGAATCCAGGATTTGTAGTTGGTGCACTTCACTGCTGTCTTTGTAGCGAGCAGCACCTGCTGCGGTCCCTTCCAGCGAGCTTGGAGGCAGTTGGACCTCTGGAATGCTTTGATGAGCACCCAGTCTCCAGGCTTGAACTTGTGCCCCTCGACCTGCAGCGGCTCTGGAAGTGCTCCCTTCACGTGCTGGTTGATAGAAGCAAGAGTACGTGTAAGTGACATGCAGTAATCATTCAACAGTTCATTCGTCATCATAGGCAGAGCATTTTTGTCTGGAACTCCCCAAGCTACCATCGGCAACCCAGTGACAATCTTGTGTGCACTGAGTTTGGTCTTGGCATCTGGTGTGCTCCTCATGCTCATCAGGGCAATAGGTAAGGCATCCATCCAGGTCAATTTTGTGTCAGCACATATTTTAGAGATTTTGGCCTTGAGCACGCCATTTTTTCTTTCCACTGCGCCAGCGGCCTCTGGATGGTAGGCACAGTGTAGCTTCTGCTGTATTCCCAAGGCTTTGCATGTCACTTTTATTAGTTCATTACAGAAGTGACTGCCATTGTCTGAAAATATTGTTTTTGGGACCCCAAAACGTGGGATCAACTCCTTTATCAGGCACTTGGCTGTTGAGATGGCATCATTGCATTTTACCGGGTATGCCTCTATCCATTTTGAATACATGCACACCACCACCAGGATATATCTATACTTATTTGTAGGGGGCATCTCCACATAGTCTATTTGCAGGGCTTCAAATGGCATTGTTGGCTTCTGAAAATGTCCCTTGGGTACTGGAGCAGTCTTACCCACATTGTACTGTGCACATACCATACATGTTTGACATATCTCCTGTGCTATCTTTCTTATGTTCTTGTTCACCCAGAATTTGTCCATGCAATTTACAATCGCATCCCTGCATATATGTGCCGGGCCATGCATGGCCAAACACATAGAGTAGACCATCCTGTCTGGTAACATATATTTATCTTTGGCACCATTCATCCAACATCCTTGAACAAATGACCCGTTCTTTGACCAACCCATCTGTTCTTCTGCGGTTGCTCCTTGTTGCATTAATCTTATACCTTCACTTGTTAGATCTAGTGACTTCACTTCATCAGGTAATTCTTGGACCGTTAGTACTAGTGCTGCATTATTTCTTGCTGTCTGTTTTGCTGTATTGTCAGCAAATGCATTTCCCTGGCCTACCTTGTCTGTAACTTTCTTATGAGCACTGCATTTAACTATGGCCAATTTCTTTGGAAGTGCCAAGGAATTAAGTAATTTAGTGATCAGCACTCCATGCTGTATCTTTGTGCCTTGTGAGGTAATAAAACCTCTTTCCTTCCAGAGTCTTCCAAAGGAATGTGCCACATTAAAGGCGTATTGGCTGTCTGTATATATGTTAACACACCTTCCTTCAGATAATTCACAAGCTCGTGTGAGTGCCACAATTTCTGCTGCTTGTGCAGACAACTCAGGTATCTTACAGGACTCAACTACAGTTCTATTTGTTACAACTGCATAGGCTGCTGATGTATTTCCATCCTCTGTTCTAAGGCAGGACCCATCCACCCACAGTTCTCCTTCAGCATCTGCATAGGGTGTATCAGTCATGTCAATTCTACCCTTCGTTTGTTCTTCAGTTAACAGAATACAATCATGGTCTGAATCCACTAAATCATCAGTGGGGACAGGTAACAGAGTGGCAGGGTTAAGCACATTGCATTTGTGAAGTGTCACATGTGCTGCGAATAAACAGATCTCATACTGCGTGAGCCTGGCATTTGTGAGGTGCTGCGTGCGTGTCTTATTCAGTATCAGCTCTACGGCATGTGGAACATAGACATCAACTTCATGTCCCATTATAATGCTTTCTGCACGTTGTAGTGCTAAGGCAGTTGCTGCAACAGAACGTATACAGGAAGGTAAAGCCTTGGCTACAGTATCCAAGGTGGCAGAGAAATATGCGCATGGTCTTTTGTGGTCACCAAATTGCTGGCATAGAACCCCAAGAGCACTCCCGTCAGACTCATGGACATAGAGTAGGAAAGACTTAGAATAGTCTGGTAGGCCTAAAGCAGGAGCAGAGCAGAGAGCTTGCCGAATGGCAAGGAAGCTTTGTTCATGTTCTGGCAACCACTGAAGGGGTTCGGGAGTGTCCTTGTGGGTCAGGGCCAATAAGGGTTTTGAAATCAAGGAGAAGTTAGCAATCCACTGTCGACAATAGCTGGCCATACCTAAAAAGGCTCGCACCTGCTTTTGGGTGCGTGGCACTGGTGTCTGTAGAATCAATTTAATGCGCTTGTCATCCAATCTTCTCTGCCCTTTCGACAGGATGTGTCCTAAATAAGACACTTCCTGTTGAACAAATTGTAGTTTCTCTGGGGAAACTTTGTGACCACGTTCAGCTAGGAAATTCAACAAATTGATGGTGTCAGTTATACATTGTGGCTCAGAGTTGCTGCCAATCAGCAGGTCATCTATATACTGTATTAGCACAGAATCTGGTGATAAATTGAAAGTATCTAGTTCTCTTTTCAAGGCCTGATTGTAAATGCTTGGGCTTTCTGTGAACCCCTGAGGAACCTTCCTAAAACAAAAGGTCCTCCCGGAGACTGAGAATGAGAACAGATACATGCTACCCTCATCTAATGGAATTGAGAAGAAGGCATTCTTCAAATCGATCACTGAAAAATATGCCATTTCTGGTGACAATGTTGACAGTATTGAGACTACATTGGGGACGACCGGGAACTGAGGCACCACAATCTTATTAATTTCCCTGAGATCAAGAATGAATCTATAATTCTTTTCAGTAGTATTTCCATCTCCCTTTTTAAGGACCGGTAAAATAGGGCTGTTGCAAGGACTGCCTGTTATTTCTTTCACAATCCCTTCTTTGAGCAAGTCAGTTACTATATCCTGCAACCCCTTTAGGCCTTCTGGAGCTATTCTGTACTGAGGTATCCTTGGTAATTTCACATTCTGTTTAATTGTAATTGTTACAGGTGTCATGTTCATCCTTCCTGTATCATTTTTATGTTTCGCCCAAATTCTTGAATCTATTTGATCCATTATGTGTGCTGGTATATTTTTTATTCCTATTGACAGTAAACAGTTGTCTATTTCCTCTGTCATTGGCCCATCTACTTCCAAGAATACTCCATCTGCCCTACACGTAATTGTTGCATTCATTTTCTTAAGCAAGTCTAATCCCAACAAATTAAATGCACATTTTTCTGATATTAGAAATGAATGGGTGTCCTGTAGTGGGCCTATACTGTATTTCAAGGGAGCCGAAATTGGGCTAGTTACAGGTATGTTGGTGAATCCCACTGACTTATTTATTTTTCCCGAGAGAGGAACATCTGGAAACTTTTTCTTTGTTAAGGAGGAATTGGTGGCCCCTGTATCTATTAGTAATTCCACAGGTGTACCTTCAATCTTACCCCTGACATATGGTCCAGTGGGATCTACAGGGATTACCATCCTCTGTATTAACTCTCTCGGGCCTCCCTATCGTGCATAATAGTCCCATTCCTCTTGGGGCCCTTCCTGATATATTCCATCGTAAGGGTGATGCACCTGCATTTTTGGTATTTGTGCATTATCAAAGAAATTTGTGTTGGGGGGATAGTCTGTAGGGGCAGGTTGTGAGTCACGTCCTTGCTGTTGATAACCAGCTCTTCCCATGCTCCTACCCCGACCTCTTGATCTCCCCATCCCACCCCCTCTCTGTGACTGTTTAAGGGGGTGTGGGCATTGAGCTCTCCAATGATCATGACCCCCACAATTAAAGCATCCTTGTGTGTGTCCTTGTTCATTTGTGGTGGTATGCTGTGCAGGGGGAGTAGAAAATGACCTTTGTGGACCCCCACGGCCTCTTCCTCTACCCCTGCTTCTTTCTCCTCTGCTGCTATACTGGTTCGCCTGCTGAATCAAAACTTTAGTTTTTAACTCTTTTAATTTGTTATTTTTACTTTCCAAGTCCTTTTTACCTAGCATTTCGTAATACTGTGCCAATTGTAAAACTTCTGTTAGTGGTTTGCATGACCAAGTAGGGTTGTATTCTAGAATCCCTTTTTTAATAGATGGTTTTAAATTATTTACAAAACAAGAGACAAGTGCACTCTGTGTTGCTTCCTTTTCAGTATCTAAACCACTTGAAGCTGTGAAGACTTTCTGTATTCTAGCGAAAAACCCAGATACTGTTTCTTCAGTGTCTTGAATGCATGCATTTAATTTTGACCAGTCTATTTGTTTTCTGGGGATCAGTGTATTTACTTTAGCCATTATTTTTGCTGGTAAGTCTCTAATCTCATCCGATATATCATCTCCTCCTTTTCTAGTTTCTGAAGTTATATCTGAAGTTATATCGTCCCATTTTATTTTGAAAAGTTCATCATCTTCTCTCCTTATTTTTCCCCAAATGTCTGGTGGCAATATTATAGAAAACATTTGTTCAATGTCATCCAATGTCAGAGTGCCAACTCTTAGTATTATTTCTGTTTGTCTGTACCATTCTTCTCTGTTTTGTCTAATGTCTGGAAACTGAAGCGCAAATCTATGTAATTCAACATTTGACCATGGTGTGTGAACTTTAATGGTGGGCTTCCCTTCCTGACTTCCTGGTACTTCTCTTAATGGCAGGGCTCTAGAAGTGGAAAGAGTACTATCTTCTTCTTCTTTACTTTTTTTCTTTTGTATACATTTTTGTTGTAGTATCAGAAGAGTATCTATCCATTCGGCTAATATCTGGACAGCCTCTAGTATCTCTGTGCTTAATGCCCCTACATCATCTATTGCTGCTGAGATCGTGTTGCTATGAGCACGGGACAATCTGTCAGGTTGGGGGTAGCTGTGTTCCTCTGGCCAAAATTTGGCCCAATCTTTAAACCAGTTGTAACTTTTTTTGTCCAATTTATGCAAAGCACTGCGTTGAAGTGCAGGCGTGAAATCTGGGGGGAAGCGACATTTTGCAGTACGCCATGCAGAGGTACCACTTTTCATAACGTCCATCACCCACTCGTGTATCATGTTCTGTTCTTTTTCTGATATTTTTTGTCGTAACCCTTGTCTACCAGAGTGAGAGAGAGGCGTGTCATGTAGTGATATAGGTACTGTCTTACTAGGTGGTGATGTATCTCGTGGTGTGTGTGTTTGTGCTGCTGATGGAGTTTGCATTGTTTGTGGGCTGTATGGTGGTGGAGTTGTTAATAATGCCTCTATTACAGGATCTTCAGTATCTTCCTGTTGTAAAGGAGCAAATTCATTAATAGGGACAAGAAGAAGGGCACATACAAGGTTTCAAAGAAAGTGGCTTTATTGCCAATAAAAGCTGCAGCTTGAGATAATTTGCAGGAGTGCAAAGTGATCTGTTTTTTCAGTAAGCAAGCCAGTTCTTATATACAGTTTTCAGAACCTGGATGCATTAATGATTAACAATGACATCATGGTGTGACCATGCTAGAATTAGGTCCACGTGTACATTACAGTATCAAGGTGCATTTCAAAAATATGTCTACGTTCACAGTTTACATTATTTGCAATACATCTGACCATGCAGCTATAGGTTAATCTTTAAACTACCGCCGCCTCCTGACTTTCAACCTTGCCTTGACCGGTTATCTGGAAATGTCAATGTGCAATGTTGATCTGATGTCAGCAGAGGCCCGTGTTTTCTGCTTTTCCATACAGATGACGCACTTGCTATCTATGTTATCTATGCTGAGCAAACACTGCCCTTTCACTTAACCGGGCGAGGGGCAGAACAAACTTGGCACGTCCTAGGTCAGCGAGCGATTCTTAGAAAGGTCTCGCTGAACTGACTCTGTACATGGGTGAAAGCTAGTAATACATTAAACAAGTAGGAGCTACAGTAGAATGAGCACGCACACGTTCACCATCTATCCTTTTCTGGTTTTAGCTGAATTTCAGACAACTTAATTTAACTCTCTGTGTACCAGCTGTGCATCATGGAGCAGCATTTCATTATGACTAGTGGGCTTATTTTATTAGCAAGCAGGTTAAAGACAGAAATTAATATAAACTACGGTTCAATTTAATATTTTCATTCAACAAAGGGCCAGCTTATTTTTCATCTTTTACATATGTCATATGTGCATGATGAATATGCATATGTTCCCCTTTGTCCGAATAAAGACACAATTATAGTTGTGTCCAACGTTAATATGCCAGTTATCCAGTCCTCGTGAAAGCAACGAGTATTAGGCCTATGTTGCCAACGTTTTACATTGTGCACGTTAATTCATCGAATTGTCCCCGTTTCTAGGCCTCATAGGGCCCGGACACCAGATTCGAGCTACAGTCTCCTGAAACCACTCCGAGGAGCGATGCAGCCCCTCCCGTATTCCTGACCCTTCACTTACTTTCTGCCAAGCAGCGCGGTGCCCGGCCTGGCCTGCCTGCCTGTCTGCCAAGAATATGTTATGCCTCTAGTTATCAGTTCAGCTCCCCGGCTTCACATTCCTAAGCTAACGAACCGCATAAACATCTTCAGCTATAGTCTAGTCTTCCTGTCTCCATGCAAGAGAATTACTGAATTAGTATTCATAGAAGATTCATAGCACACGCAATACATGTAAGATATATGCATGCACCAGCCTTAGTGTCAAGTAGCCTTTGCCCTGATGACATTTAGATTCAAGCAACATGTTCTCCAAACACGAGATACCAGATATGCTATAGGTACATGTCGTCCTGACATCCCAGACTTTAGTCTCCTCTTCTAGTGCAGAAGTCAGAGCCCCCAGCTCTCCCTAGTTACACGTCATGGCCCGTTTGCGCGCACCAATAGGTTAAAGGTTCCAGCTGCCCAGGTAGCCCCCTCCATGTATCCACCCACTTATGACACTTCTGTGACGTTCTCATCACATGTCTACGTGCACGCCCTGTGCACGCCTTCTTTGTACGCCCATATGTTCTTATCTTACGTTTGTCACTTGTTACGCCTACTGTATGCAATGCAATTGTACTGTTTTACTATATATATCATGTGATGTTAATGAGACGTTGCAGCTGCCATTCCATTCCATTGCATGCCACTCCATGGTCTTTAGGCTCGAGCCATCTGATTAAAGCCATTCTGACTCAGATGTCACGGATCCTGCCTCTTATTTATTGAGATATCTGTTTTAGTTAATGTATAGAAAAATAGTACTGGTAATTAATTATTTATTTACCACATAAAATGGCGCCCGAATAGGGACGAGCCCCTTCCCCACGCGCCGGCGATGTAACGCAGGCCCCCTGACCCTTCTACAGCCGTGACGGAACCTCTACCGTGCACGTGCAGATATTTCTGCTTCAAGTCTCCCTCAGGTCCACGGAGGAGACGGAGACTGCGGTCCGGCATCCAGACGAGGCGGTGAGGAAGGCGGGTCGTTCCGACCAGAGCCCAAGCCGAGAGAGCAAGGTCCGAGGTATCCGGAGGCCCACCTGTAACCGAAGCCCGAAGCGCATGCGTAGTGTGTAACAGTAATCAGACGTCGTAGCAGTCCAGTCCAGTCCGAGGCCTTCAAGTTTTGCTTCCCGGTGAGTACCGTTGCTGGGGGTATCTAGACGGGTGTTCATTAATTTGTGCCCGGTCCGACGGGTTTGGGTACACAGATCCGGTCCGACGTGTTCACCAGGTGGATACGGTATGACGTGTCTCTTTAGGAGACCGGTATGTTCTGTACTGTTTTAGCAGTGCATCCAGTAATTCTAGTAAGTCCGTTCTTGAGAAATTCAAGTATTATGTTTTCAGTGTATCAGGTAGTATTCTGTTCGAACTGTTATTAATGTGTTCTTGATGTCGTGGTATGAATGATTGTTTTGCTATTTATTACTGTGTTCATTGTGTATTGTGTTCAAGTTCAAGTACGGTTTAAATATGCCTCTGTTTTCAAAGTTACGTCAGATAAAAACCAGAAAAGGGTTACTTGAAGAATCAGTTCCTGTCCCTCCTAGGGACAGTCCTGGACATTTCATGTATCATAAGCATGGCTTAGATGCCATACTGTATCTAGATTTATGGGTGGATTACACCAAACATCTTGAAGAGAAATATAGATGGCCTGTTTCAGGAACATGGGATGCCGAGTGCATCATGAGAGTAGAAGAAGCATTATGGAAAAAGAAAGCCAGACAGTCCCAGAAAGATGCCATAGAATTATGGCGTAAAGAATCTCATAAAAGAACAGAGAAACAATTTAGAAAAGCAGAATTAAGTAGAGAATCCTCAGAAAAAGCCCAAGAAAGGGAATTAATAGAAGAAGGTGAACGAGTTAGAGCAGAACAGTCAGACAGACAGAGAAATGCCCTAATTAAAGGTATGTATCCTCTTCTCGCCGAGGGTTTGCCGAAGGCGACCCCGGAAATATCCCGTAATTTACCGCCACCATTGGTTCCGACTAAGCTGCGTCATAAACCGACTGCAGCTGAAATTTTTCTTTCTTCCTATTTAGACGACACTATCCCAGAATATGCTAATCCAGATCCTACTCCGCCGGTCCAAGTTCAAGTCCAGCCTCCTGTTAATGTAATTACTGTGCCTCCAGTCGTTGGTCCTATCCATGCGCCAGTTCCCCAGGATCAACCCACATTACGTACTCCTACTGTACCAGTCACGTTACCAGCACCCGCACATTCAGTATTAGTTGACGATTCCAGTTCAGGAGGAGTAGGGGGAGGTACTCCTATCACCCCGCCTCAAACAAGGCGACGGACGCTTAGAGATGTAGCGTTACAGCGTACGCCAAAACTGGCTACGTATGACGCCCTCCGAAAGTATCTTACAGAGTGCGGACCTGATTGTAGATATGATCCAGTGCCAGGAGAAGATAGCATGCTAATATATTCCATACGTTTACGTCGAGTTGCAAGCTTCTTGGTTACCATATCGAATATGGAACCACATCTAGACAGAATATACCATTTTATTCAAACAGGGGAGAATCCAGAAAGTATTCACGAAGCTATGGCACACAGGAAAGTCGAGATTCAAGGCATGATTTTGCAATTTCTGATAAATTGTTTAATAAGAGAACAAGATTATCCTGATAAAAACAAGGAAGATATGAAAGTCCTGACAAGATGGAGTGACAATATATCAGAAGGAAAACACAGAACACAACATTGTATAGAATCCATGTACAAAAAGATTCGAAAAGAAATAATAAGTATACACAAGAAGGAGGAAGAAAAGAGAGTAGCCGAGAAAGAGAATGACTCTTCAAACGAAGAGGTAGACAGCGAGATTCCCACTAGAATAGCGTATGTAGGTAGAACGAGACCCTCCGATAGACACACACGCCTAGATTACAAGAAAGTTTTTCCTCCTCCCGTACCAGAACAGTGTTCTCTTGAACAAATATTCCAGGCTACAGATAAAGTTCTGAAATTACGAATAGGTTACAGTGAACTTAGTACCATGCATGAACAAGAACTAGCCCGATCAGCAGTCCGATGGGTTAGTGATTCTGCCACGTTTCCAGACGAAGTACGAGAGTCAGCATTCTGATCCGGGTCCCTTATATAATGTATTGAATGAGTTACTCCTAAACCGATGGAAAGGTCTAGGTACCGATTTGATTAACGTCATTCTAGAACAGCGCCATAAATACAGAACGTTCCTGACTCCACATTTTGTTCCTGTTTCACCCCCATTCTACATAGATAGACAGAATCCGTTACGAGAAGTGCATCCTGTTAAGGGAGCGGGGGGTGACCTCGAACGAGTATTTGTTTACACCCCTATAACGAAAATAGAACTACTAGAAATGAAAAAGTTAATACCCTGTCACGATAAAGATCCAGCAGGGTTCCATCGAGAGTTAAAAGACATGCTCCGTATGGGAGAATACACGTATCCTGATATCATCAAAATGTTAAAGGTCCTGTTGCCTGCGGGCATATATGAAAAACTTAAAGAAAAAGAATGGGAGGTGGTAGAGAAAAAGATAGATTGGACCGCATTAGAAAACGAAGATAACACACGAGTCCCAGGTACTGGTCTTGGGGATAAAGTCAAAGAATTGCCCGAACTGTTAATACAAGTCTTGCCAAGATTACTAGCCACGAAAAAGGAAGATTGGAATGCCATCTCAGCCTGTAAACAGAAACAAGACGAAGACACTAGTGACTTTTATTCCAGATTTGAGAAATGTTTCATTATTAATAGCGGTCTGAAAACAAGTAGTGAGTCGTATCCACATCTTTTTGTTACCAAACTAGTTGAGAATTCTTTACCGCAAGTTAAAAATAGAGTATTGAAAGTCGAGAGTACTTGGCAAGCTAATACCCCATCTCAAATGCACCAGATGCTACAGTATCACCAGAATAGAATTAGGGAAGAGCAAGAACACAAAAAGAGACGTATGAAAGACACGAAAATGAAAGTACTAGTTGCACAGTCTGTTCAACCAGATAGTCAGAAGAGGGGTCCGAATCAGACTAGTCATTCTGCAGCTCCTGTTAAAGGGACCTGCAATTACTGTAAACAGCCAGGTCATTACATAAACGAATGTGCAGTTCTGAAACACAACATAGCTACAGGTAAGACGAAAGAGAGACCACGTCCTCCTAGACAAGAACATGTTCCGCAGAATTCTCAGCCACCACAGAACGCACAACAGACAGTTACAGTACCGCAGCCTATAGCTGCCACACAACACGTTACACAGCAGATGTACCAGTACGCACAGTCAGATTATCCAGAATATCAGCAGTATTCATGAAACAGCCTAGAGAGGGAGGTTGGCTTGCCTCTCATCGAGATTCCTGTAGATCAAGAAGGTCCCTATGTACACAGTCAAGTGTTAGGGAAAGACAGAAAGTTTCTGATCGATACAGGGGCAAGTAGGACTACCATCAGTCATGACGAGGTTCCAGGGGCTCCACTCTCAGGCTCAAGAAACGTTTCCCTGGGATTTTCAGGAAAGCCTATTGTTAATGAAATATCGAAACCAGTTTCCCTAGAAGTAGGTCCATTGTCCCGAACTACAGACTTGTTACTTACGAAATCATGTCCTGAAAATTTACTTGGTATTAAAACATTGAAAGAATTAGGAGCAGTTATATGCTGTTCTCCAGAAGGAGTGAGATTGTTTTTACGTGATTTTAAAGGTCATTATGTGTTACGAGATTTTGATCCAAGATTACTGAATGTACCACAGCATTTATGGGCGCAAAGTCCAACTGATGTAGGTTGTATGCACATTACACCATATCGTGTCACTCTGAAACAAGGTGTTGTATTGCCACGAATCCGACAGTACAAATTGCCACCTGAGGCTGTAGCAGCCTTATCGAAAATTATTGACGAGCTCATTGCTCAAGGAGTGGTTGTAGAAACTGACTCCAATGTATGTAATTCTCCTATCATTCCGATTCTTAAACGTACTGATCCAAATGCACCTCCAGTATATCGATTAGTGATTGACCTCCGAGAACTTAATAAATGTATCATACCCCAGTACCCTGTGGTTCCAGATATCTCTTCCCTATTGACTGCCATTGATTCTGAAGCTACGTTCTTTACTGTTATTGATCTCAAGAACGCATTCTTTAGTGTCCCCATTCATCCAGACAGCCAGTTTCTTTTCGGATTCTGTTTAAATGGAAGAAGCTATAAATTCACACGAGCTCCTCAAGGTTTCACAGAAAGTCCTAGTATTTACAGTCAAGCACTTAAAAGACAATTAGACAGTATTCATATGCCGACTGACACTGCCCTGCTCCAGTATGTTGATGATCTATTAATCACAGCCCGTACAGAACGTGACTGCGAACGTGCGTCACTGACAGTGTTGTATTTTCTGGCAGACATGGGGCACAAGGTGTCCCCTTCCAAACTGCAATTCTGTGTCCAGCAAGTGGTATACCTTGGACACTTACTGTCCAAGAGGGGTAGACAGTTGACACCTGACCGTATCCAGTTAATAGCACATCTTCCACAGCCCAAGACCCAGAAGGAGGTACGAGCTTTTATCGGCCTCACTTCTTACTGCAGACAATGGATTCCTCAGTACGCATATCTAGCCAAGCCACTGATACAGTTAACAACACAGGAGGCAGCCATATCGACTGTCCTCCCTTGGACCCAGGAACATACACTTGTTTTTAATGAGTTAAAGAAAGCTTTATGTAATGCACCAGTATTAGCGACACCCAACTACAGTAAGCCTTTTACACTTTTTGTTACTGAACGTGATGGTACAGCATTATCTGTTCTCACGCAAGATCAAGCAGGACAACACAAGCCTTGTGCTTATTTTTCTAGCACATTAGATCCAGTAGCCCAGGCTCTGCCTGCGTGCCTCAAGTCAGTTGCAGCCACAGCTCTAGCTATCAGACAAAGTGATTCCATAGTGTTAGGACACTCCCTGACAGTACAAGTTCCACACTCCGTGGAGGTTCTTTTAAACCGAACACAGACTCAGCACTTGACTATTGCACGTTTAACAGGTTATGAACTGACACTGTTTCAGCCACACATAGAAATCAGACGCTGCAACGTTTTAAATCCTGCTACACTGTTACCCTCGAGTACATCAAGCCCTGCCACACATGACTGTGTGGACATTATTAACATCATGACAAAGCCATGACAAGACTTGACGGACATTGCATTACCTGATCCCGACCTGACACTTTACGTGGATGGTTCATGTATGAGAACAAGTACAGGAGAGCTAGTAGCCGCGTATGCAGTGACTACTGAAACTGAAGTTATAGAAACACATCGTATTGACACCCTGTCTGCTCAAGCAGCAGAGCTCATTGCTCTGACTCAAGCCTGCATACGAGCCAAGAACCTGAAAGTAAACATATATACAGATTCACGTTATGCATTCGGAGTCGTACACGACTTTGGAGTACTCTGGCAAGAAAGAGGTTTCATGACCTCTCATGGAGCCAAGATTCAGCACGGCCCCCTCATCCAAGCTCTGTTAGAAGCAATACATTTACCGAAAGCCATTGCCGTCATGAAGTGCAAAGCACATACGAAAGCTACTGACACCATTTCCCAAGGTAACGATCTAGCAGATCGAACAGCCAAGCTTACAGCTCAGACTCCAGACATTCCAGTTAACACGACAAAGACAGATATTCCAGATCAGACTACTTGTATGACAGTTAAAGACCCTACACGAGATGTACTAGACATACAGACACATGCTACTCCCGATGAAATCAAGAAATGGTCTGAACAAGTAGGGGTCCAGACAGATCAGGGATGGTTGACGAAGGGAAAAGCCACATGGTTTCTCCCCGACTCTATGGTTCAAGTCATTATTAACACCGCACATAGTCCAGCACATTTGGGAGAGAAAGCCATGTTAGACAGCATCCAGAATATTTGGTTTAACAAGCATTTACGAGCAGCAGCCAAACAGAAAGTACGTACCTGCATGATATGTTGTCAATTCTATCCAGGTAAAGGTGTTCCGGTGGAACAAGGTGGATTCCATCCCCCTGACCACCCTTTTGAAGTCCTCCAGATGGATTACATTCAGATGGATCGATGCCGAGGTTTCAAGTATGTCCTCGTAGTAGTATGCGCTTTGTCCAGATGGACAGAAGCATATCCAGTCCCAGATTACACTGCCGCGACCACTGCCAGGCAGTTGGTTCGTGAGTATTTTCCTCGCTATGGTTTACCTAGGGTCGTGTATTCAGACAACGGCCAGCCATTCTCATCCGAACTCATGAAACAAGTATCTCTTCTGTTAGGGTACCAGTGGAAGTTCCATTGTGTACGACACCCCGAGGCAGCTGGCCTCGTCGAGAGACATAATCAGACTCTGAAAATCCGCATTGCAAAGGTTTGCGCAGAAGAAGGCGAAGATTGGATGGTAGCTCTGCCAGTCGCCCTTTTTTACATGAGAATGGTCGCTCACTCCCGTTCAGGTCTGTCATCTTTCGAAGTTGTTTTCGATCGTCCCCCGAACATGTGGGGTACACCAATGCCACGTAAAATTACAGATGTTGACAGTAATATGCTGACAGATTACCTGGCTTCCTTGATGTCTGCACTACTCTCTTGTCGTTCACAGGTTGCGGCTGCCTTTCCCGACAACACCCAGGTGAATCCGCACGAGGTCATACCAGGCGACCTCGTCCTCATCCGGAATTTTGATCGTTCAAGTCCGCTGGAGCCCCGCTGGAAAGAGCCGAAGCTCGTTCTGATGACCACAAGGACCGCCGTCAAAGTGGAGGGCCGCAAGGGATGGATCCACTCCAGTCACGTCAAACGTTTTCATGGACTCCGTCCAAAGAATTTTTCAAGGACTGCCCAGACACTGACTCTAAACTCCCCCTGTTAGAGAAAACTCAGCAGCAGGAGTATAAAATCAAGCTAAGGTCTAGCAAGTCAGACAGTTTAATTGTTTAAGTCCCTCTCGGGTGAAGCAGTTAGACAGGTTCCTGACATGTATGAGATAGACCCCCATAGTGAGAGAGTTAGTCGAAACTCTAAGAAAATTCGCTACTGTAAAAATTTGCGCAGCAGATGCGTGGTTATGTTATTGTTTATGTTATTTCTGAGTCTTATGGTTACATGCATAAGTTATGTTTTACATGTATATTTTCCTCCTATTGATTCACATGTACATCTTTCTTCTAATGATACAGTAGAGCACACTTTTAGTGAACTACCTCCTCACGAGTTATCCTACAGACTTGCCATGCGCAACAATACTTTTATCCGAATGTTACACTATTCACACCAGACTAGCAATGCCACTAATTGTTGGGTGTGTGGTCGACTCCCCCCTTTCCAGACACCGAAGGGAGTTCTGCCACTCTTTCCCTATCCGTTTTCACACAATGGTTCGTGTGGAGCATGGTTTACGTTAACGTCATCCACAGACGATAAGTCCCTTCTGAATAGAACATGTTTCCCAGACAAGGAAGGACTTTCCCATAGAACCGGGTTAGATCTAGAAAATGAAGTATATGATCTAGGTAATTATTCCTCGAATTTCATGGTTCTGAATGTTCAGTCCGAGACTACTCCAGATTTGCCTGCTATTACAGTCCTACCAGTGAAAGGCGAATTATGTGTCAGAAAGAATGGTTCAGTACATCTAGGACACAGTGATTGTACTACTGTGGTCGAGTATAGTGACAGTGGGAAATCTAATTTCAAAGCCTCACGTCATTCGTATTTTGTATGTGGTCAGACCGCATATGTACGTCTGCCCCTAGATTGGGCTGGAACATGTTACATTGCCTTCCTACTGCCACCAGTTTTCCTAGCCCCATCCGATTATCACAAAAATACACATCTAGTACACTTCAGACATAGAAGGGAGATCGAGTCCCCAATTGTCGATCAAACTGAAACTGCATTAGAACAGTATACAGACTTCAATAAAGGTTTCTTTTTCTTCATAGGTCCAGTCCAGAATAGTAAGCTAATACGTAGGCTAACGAGAACCCTTGAAGCCGTAGTGAATGAGACTACTTCCGCTCTAGGTAACTTAACTGAAGAACAATCTGCTATGAGATTTGTTGTCTTTCAAAATCGTCTCGTCCTTGACGTCATACTGGCCGATAGGGGCGGAGCTTGTAGAGTCATCGGATCTAGTTGCTGTATTTTCATTCCTAATAACGCACCGTCTGTTTATTCAGCTATAACCAGACTTCATAAAATAGCCCATCAGTTACACCAGAATCCAGGCACCTGGACATGGTCCGGTTGGCTCCGGAGTATAATATCTGCCTGGGGATGGAAAGTATTGTCATTCCTAGGAATAGTAGTAATGATCATATTCAGTTGTTGTCTATGTTTACAATGTGGCCCTGCGATTTGCGGCTTGTGCGCTACCTCTTGTATTCCAAGTCCTAAGTCCCGTTCCAAGAAGATTCGAGACGAGCAAATGATGCTATATGAACAGATAGATGGTATCATGAATATTGATGTTTCCTGAAGGAAACGTAGGGCACAAGGAGGGAATGAGGAAAATTGAATTTTGCCTTGTCATGTGTCCCTACGTGTTCCCCATTATATGTCATATGTGCATGATCAATATGCATATGTTCCCCTTTGTCCAAATAAAGACACAATTATAGTTGTGTCCAACGTTAATATGCCAGTTATCCAGTCCTCGTGAAAGCAACAAGTATTAGGCCTATGTTGCCAACGTTTTACATTGTGCACGTTAATTCATCGAATTGTCCCCGTTTCTAGGCCTCATAGGGCCCGGACACCAGATTCGAGCTACAGTCTCCTGAAACCACTCCGAGGAGCGATGCAGCCCCTCCCGTATTCCTGACCCTTCACTTACTTTCTGCCAAGCAGCGTGGTGCCCGGCCTGGCCTGCCTGCCTGTCTGCCAAGAATATGTTATGCCTCTAGTTATCAGTTCAGCTCCCCGGCTTCACATTCCTAAGCTAACGAACCGCATAAACATCTTCAGCTATAGTCTAGTCTCCCTGTCTCCATGCAAGAGAATTACTGAATTAGTATTCATAGAAGATTCATAGCACACGCAATACATGTAAGATATATGCATGCACCAGCCTTAGTGTCAAGTAGCCTTTGCCCTGATGACATTTAGATTCAAGCAACATGTTCTCCAAACACGAGATACCAGATATGCTATAGGTACATGTCGTCCTGACATCCCAGACTTTAGTCTCCTCTTCTAGTGCAGAAGTCAGAGCCCCCAGCTCTCCCTAGTTACACGTCATGGCCCGTTTGCGCGCACCAATAGGTTAAAGGTTCCAGCTGCCCAGGTAGCCCCCTCCATGTATCCACCCACTTATGACACTTCTGTGACGTTCTCATCACATGTCTACGTGCACGCCCTGTGCACGCCTTCTTTGTACGCCCATATGTTCTTATCTTACGTTTGTCACTTGTTACGCCTACTGTATGCAATGCAATTGTACTGTTTTACTATATATATTATGTGATGTTAATGAGACGTTGCAGCTGCCATTCCATTCCATTGCATGCCACTCCATGGTCTTTAGGCTCGAGCCATCCGATTAAAGCCATTCTGACTCAGATATCACGGATCCTGCCTCTTATTTATTGAGCTTTCTGTTTTAGTTAATGTATAGAAAAATAGTACCGGTAATTAAGTATTTATTTACCACACTACCTCCATCGCAGAAATTAGTGGTTGTATGTAGTATGATTTGAGGGAAATATGCATAGAGAGTGATTGTTGGTATATGTGTGGTTATCAGGGCCCATTTAATGGATTGATTTAATTGTTCCTAAAATATATGTATAATGTATTTTATCCAAATGAATGGTGAAAAAACTTTTTGATACAGTAAAAGCACTTAACTTACAGTATATGGAAAAAAGAAAATGTTTACATATATAAAAAAATAAAAAATAATAAAGAAAGTAATGAAAATTATATAAAAATCATTGTATCTGTGTTATCTAAATGAGAGTATTTGGAAATGTTATTTGAACTATGTCAAATGTGAAAATATATAGCCATAGGGGAATTTCCCATGTTCTTGCAGTTTCTGACTATGACTATATATTTCTGAAAGGTACACGATAATGTCATTCGGTGCACCCATGTGAGTCAATGTTTGCCATAAGTTTGCATGGTTTACTAGGTCGAAAGCACTAGTAAGGTCAACATAACAAAGGTGTAAGTGGCCCTTTTTTTACAATTGTGTATTTGCTGATTAATAGCTGCAGGTTAATACATTGTTCAATTGTCTCTATCTCTCTTCTAAATCCGTACTGTGATCCAGTGGGGATTTTATTTTCATCTGCCCATATTTCCAACCTCTCCAAAATAATTCTTCCAGTCAATTTTGAAGTTGCGTTGAGGAGGGAAATAGGGCAATAACTTTTGGCATCAATGATACTTTCAGTCCATGTACTTGGCATCAGGCCCCCGCTACAGTGGTAAACACTTTTTGTAAAAGTGGGGCCCAAAAAAACAGGTCTATTTAAAAAATATCTATTGGAACCCCATCAGGACCTGGTGCCCTTCCCTTTGCATATCTATCTGGGGCCAAAGTGACCTCATCCAGGGTAAGAGGGGCCAGATTAGGGGAAATCAACATTTTTAAAATCTTTGTTTTCTAATGGCATCAGGGTACCATTAAGGTCACTATTTTCTAGCAATGTGGGTGCTTCTTTTTCTGGATTAAAAACCTGTCCTTCATGATTTATTCACTCTGGGGGCTGCACCAAACTCTCAATTTTAACTTAGGAGTGATCTTTAAATTAATCTTCTTCCAAAATAAGGCGGAATCATTTGGGTTTGCAGCCTAAGTAAGTTTTTCCATTGCAAGATCGTGAATCTCCCTTTTCCTTTTTGCAAACGGTCCATTTAGATATCATCCATTGTTTTAAGGTTGAGCCTAGCGTTGCAGCCCTGCTCACTTTGCGAAGCATGCATTAGTCAGTATAGAGTGGAAGCTTTGTGGAAGCTCCGCCCACCCTCTGCCAACTTTCCTAAATGCTGCTTCCATTTTGGTTTTAGGCTTGTTAGTCCCTCCTCATGACGGCCATGTCGTAATTTGTATCCTTCCATGGCTACTGTCCCCTTTACTCCAAACACTATTTTCTTCCCTGTCTCACCCACCTCCCTCTCCCGCAGTCCATGGCTTCTCAGCCCCCACCCCACCCACCCACATTCATAACTCCTCACCCACCGCACTCCCATTTCCAATGCAATTGGTCTTGCGTAAATGCGAGTCCAATTGATTGCAAATGCTTGTTCTAATATGGCCACCCAATGAGAGCAAAAGTATCCATTTCCCCTCCGCGATTCCTGGAAAAAAGGCACGTTTGTTCAGCAGCCCGGGTTTGTATATGCTTTGCCTCTCCGAGTCTTCCTGGAGTTGGTAGCTGAAGTGGGCTTTGCTGTTACTCAAGAAGGAGCATGAGGGAGAAGGCCAGCTGGGGGCACGTGACCTCGCAGAGCAGAGCGCGGCTGAGCTACAACCGGTGACGGGC
The DNA here is from genome assembly GCF_964261635.1 of Lissotriton helveticus. NCBI lineage: Eukaryota > Metazoa > Chordata > Amphibia > Caudata > Salamandridae > Lissotriton > Lissotriton helveticus. The sequence continues at coordinate 60,246,836 of NC_136059.1, forward strand.
CTGGGCTCACACCTGACCTGACCACCCCGCTGGAGCTCACTCTGGGTGGGCCAGCTGCTGGGGATGGCTGTGCCGGCCCCCTGGCAGTGTACCATGCCCTGCGCCGGCGTGCCTGCAGCGGTGGCGGCGCTGGGAGCCAGACCCCCTCACTGTTGCCCACTGTGCTGATGACCATGCGGGTGTCATGTTTCGGGATGCCGGGGCTCGGAGGGGACACCCCCGCGGAAGTTCTGTGGCTGCAGCTCAGCATGGACCCAGAGAGAAGCGGTGGGGCCTACTGCCTGACCCTAAGGCACGGTCAGGTACACAGCCTGTACAGAACACAGGGTGGGCTGGGTGAAGGGAGGGGGTGTGGCAGCCTTTGACATATCCCATCCCTACATAACGATGGTCTGTACTTTCTGCTTTTAAGTCATTGCGGGCGGAGCACAAGCCCAGGGTGCCAATTTTTATAGGGTTGCAAAAAGCTCTCTGCTTTAAGGTCGTGCAGAGTCCCTGGCTCCAGTGCTGCATGCACAGTTTTTAACACTCTTCAGCCTTCTTTCTTCTACTTCCTTCACCCTCTGCTGACACACACTATTATTGCCTTCCTCCAACAAATAACTTGGCACCAACTGGAATGCTAATCGATGCATAATACACGAGACGTGGGTGCAGAGATATGTTCTGGGGGCTTTCACTACTCTTTATGAAATCAGTCAGGGGCAGGCCTCTGAACCCAAAAGAGGCTCTTCATGGCCTTGTTTTATTCACCAGCTTTGAGTGTGCCACATTTCTTTCCACCCAGGGATCTACTCTGACAAATGTGGCCTCTGTTTGAGGGTATATTGATAATCACTGTTTGGTAACTTGCTTTGTTTGAGCCCTTCAGTCAATTTTTAGCACTATAATTTGCACGTGTTACTATTACCTAATTAAAGTATCTTTACTGTATCAACACCTGCTGCCGATATTATTACAACTTTTGTCTGGATTGCTCAATAAGACCCAACCAATGTCGTCTCCATGGCGATCCTAGGCACAATTTCTCTTAGCGATCGCTTCCCATAACACCATAGGGTGAAAGTCCCCTGTAGGGGGTCAGACATGGATACCTGGTTAAAACTGCCTCTCGCGTTCACTTAATGACAGACTCAACTCATTTATCATCAGTCTCTGACATCCACTTAATGACAGCCCTGTTGGTAGAAAGTCAACCTCTGACTGTGACACTTCTAAAAGAAGACCCCTCCCCCCTATTTATCAGCACCATACATCCAACACACCTCAAAACACCTGTATCCACACTTTACTGTGAATCATATCTGCCCTTTCCACATCCACCCCACCACAAACCTGCGCTCCTTCATGAACAAAATCTCTCATACTCACACGCCAACAGATTATGCACACATTTCACAGTCCAAAGCAAGCCTTCCGCAAAAGCTTGTGACAGCGCCTTGAACTTTAGGGATCACGTGAGGGTGCAGGGAGGGCGTCCAGTGTCTGCAACCTCCACAGCTCACTGATAGCAGAGAAATGTAGAGTGATGCAATTAACTCACAACTTTAAACATTCTCTTAACATCTGGACGGCCCTGAGTTTCCAAGAAGTGATTCTAATAGCAAAAGTGGATGGACAAGCAGTTGTGGCACAACATAATATATAATGAGTGTCCCTTTGTGTATCTGTTCCAAAACGTTAGATGATGGGACAACAGCTTCTAACGCATCCTAATCATGTTCTTGTAATGACAATCCCATGAGAGAATGTGCAGCAGATATCAACTTTAGAGTATTGACACCTGGGAGAAATATCAACCCTTTGAGTACTATCAGCTAACAACAATGTTATTATGCCGGCCCCTGGGCACGTGGACATCTAACACCATGTTAGTGAGATCACCATGGGCAGGCAGGCCAGCAGCTAATGACAGCTTACCGACAGCTCCTTGGATTGACTCATAAAATTACAACAACCTATTGGCACTATTGGCACCACAGAAGAGCAGGTGCCACAAGCACTCAAAAGCATTCACATCTTTCTCCCCCCTGCCTGGAACGTTTCAGCATGCAGTAGAGTTAAAGGGGTGTTGGGGATCAGTTTGAACATGCTCTAAGATACCAGTCTGCTACTAAGGTCACAACTCCTACTTTGTTACAATAGAGTGGCCATCTCCTATGACAATGCCCAATTTATACCTGTGCATTATTTTTGGTTTTATAGCCTGCTGGTGTTAAGTATGCCATCTATATGATTGTTGCAAAAAACACAGTTGATGGACAGAATGTAGAACAATGTCATACATTCACCCCAGTACAAGGATCTGGGCCTAAATCCATCATTTTTTTGCACTCCACACCTTCCTGGGTTAGACACTGGCTATATGCAAATCAGCTCTGACCCTGTGCCTCATGGGAACAGTCCAGTCCGAACTACCAAGCCATATCTTTCCCAGACCGGAATCAAGCATCCAAGGACCGGTTTCTGGCTATCAGCCTTCATTCAGCCTGGATAGCTTGACTCCAGTGGTGTGGAGAGCCTGGGACTCACGTCTGAGCATACCCAGCCCACTCGGGGTGAAAATTGCAAAAAACACAGTTGATGGACAGAATGTAGAACAATGTCATACATTCACCCCAGTACAAGGATCTGGGCCTAAATCCATCATTTTTTTGCACTCCACACCACCCTGGGTTAGACACTGGCTATATGCAAATCAGCTCTGACCCTGTGCCTCATGGGAACAGTCCAGTCCGAACTACCAAGCCATGTCTTTCCCAGACCGGAATCAAGCATCCAAGGACCGGTTTCTGGCTATCAGCCTTCATTCAGCCTTGATAGCTTGACTCCAGTGGTGTGGAGAGCCTGGGACTCACGTCTGAGCATACCCAGCCCACTCGGGGTGAAAATTGCAAAAAACACAGTTGATGGACAGAATGTAGAACAATGTCATACATTCATCCCAGTACAAGAACCTGGGCTTAAATCCATCATTTATTTGCACTCCACACCACCCTGGGTTAGACACTGGCTATATGCAAATCAGCTCTGACCCTGTGCCTCATGGGAACAGTCCAGTCCGAACTACCAAGCCATGTCTTTCCCAGACCGGAATCAAGCATCCAAGGACCAGTTTCTGGCTATCAGCCTTCATTCAGCCTGGATAGCTTGACTCCAGTGGTGTGGAGAGCCTGGGACTCACGTCTGAGCATACCCAGCCCACTCGGGGTGAAAATTGCAAAAAACACAGTTGATGGACAGAATGTAGAACAATGTCATACATTCACCCCAGTACAAGGATCTGGGCCTAAATCCATCATTTTTTTGCACTCCACACCACCCTGGGTTAGACACTGGCTATATGCAAATCAGCTCTGACCCTGTGCCTCATGGGAACAGTCCAGTCCGAACTACCAAGCCATGTCTTTCCCAAACCGGAATCAAGCATCCAAGGACCGGTTTCTGGCTATCAGCCTTCATTCAGCCTGGATAGCTTGGCTCCAGTGGTGTGGAGAGCCTGGGACTCACGTCTGAGCATACCCAGCCCACTCGGGGTGAAAATTGCAAAAAACACAGTTGATGGACAGAATGTAGAACAATGTCATACATTCACCCCAGTACAAGGACCTGGGCCTAAATCCATCATTTATTTGCACTCCACACCACCCTGGGTTAGACACTGGCTATATGCAAATCAGCTCTGACCCTGTGCCTCATGGGAACAGTCCAGTCCGAACTACCAAGCCATGTCTTTCCCAGACCGGAATCAAGCATCCAAGGACCGGTTTCTGGCTATCAGCCTTCATTCAGCCTGGATAGCTTGACTCCAGTGGTGTGGAGAGCCTGGGACTCACGTCTGAGCATACCCAGGCCACTCTGGGTGAAAATTGCAAAAAACACAGTTGATGGACAGAATGTAGAACAATGTCATACATTCACCCCAGTACAAGGATCTGGGCCTAAATCCATCATTTTTTTGCACTCCACACCACCCTGGGTTAGACACTGGCTATATGCAAATCAGCTCTGACCCTGTGCCTCATGGGAACAGTCCAGTCCGAACTACCAAGCCATGTCTTTCCCAGACCGGAATCAAGCATCCAAGGACCAGTTTCTGGCTATCAGCCTTCATTCAGCCTGGATAGCTTGACTCCAGTGGTGTGGAAAGCCTGGGACTCACGTCTGAGCATACCCAGCCCACTCGGGGTGAAAATTGCAAAAAACACAGTTGATGGACAGAATGTAGAACAATGTCATACATTCACCCCAGTACAAGGATCTGGGCCTAAATCCATCATTTTTTTGCACTCCACACCACCCTGGGTTAGACACTGGCTATATGCAAATCAGCTCTGACCCTGTGCCTCATGGGAACAGTCCAGTCCGAACTGTGTCATTGTGTTCGATGTGTTGAGTACATGTCTGGCCTCCTCTAGCACTGAACGTAAAATGTGTACAGAAGTATTTTTTTCTCATGATTGGCATCAAAATGCCAATGGTAGGCAAATGGAACTTTCGGATTTTATCCAATGAAGCATGCAGGTAAGTATGCACCAGCTAGAACAGGCCTGTCCAATGTAGGTCTAGGAGGCGAGATCTAAAACAGACTGTCAGCATTAAGCCCATAACCGAACCAGGCTCGTACCACCCAATTACGTGGATGAACGCTGATGTCAAGGTCTATTCAAAGATACTGGCCAAAAGATTAGCAGGGGTGGTTGAGGGTTTAGTTAGCCCCTCCCAGCATGGGTTTATCCCAGGAAAAGGAACAACACAACATGTCAGGCAGGTCATTACCTTAGGAGACCCCATGGCAGCGTTGTTTCAGGACGCAGAAAAGGCGTTTGATAGGGTCTCCTGGGGATACCTATGGTCAGCCATGAGGTGAAGTGGAATTGGGGAGGGCTTCATCAAGGCCATACAGACCCTGTATATCGAACCAATGGCTAAGATTAGGGTCAATAGGGGATACTCGGCAGCAGTCATGATTTGCAGAGGGACTAGGCAGGGCTGCCCGTCATCCCCCCTGCTGTTTGCATTATACTTGGACCCCTATCTGCATAGGCTGGAACAGAACCCACAGATTCCGGCAATGAATATAAACGGCTGCGCGATAAAAACTCTTGCGTATGCGGATGCCGTCGCCATTTTGACACCTAACCCCTCCGTTGCCATTAGGGAGATTGAAACAGAGGCTCAATGTTTCGGTCAAATCTCTGGATACAATCTGAACAACTCTAAGACACAGATTGTTGAAAATAGATATTCTGCGTGTAATGACGCTAGGGTAGTTGGATCAGCTGTGTACTTGGGGGTGGCAATATCAGCAAACCTTGATATGGTGGTAGAGATAAACATGGCTCCACTGATGGCAAGGGTAAAAACGGATCTAATAAGGATGAATAATTTACACTTATCACTGGTGGGCTGTACCAACGTTATTAAGATGCTGATTCTCCCCAAATTTCTTTATTTTTTTAGATCGATCCCTTTATTCTTTGGGAACAGCTGGTTTAATACATTAGAGGCAATATGTAGCAGATTCATCTGGGCACATGGGAAGACGCGTAGGGCATGTAGATATATCACGCTCCCAAGAGAAAGGGGGGGTGGGGAGCACCGGACTTCAGGTTATATTACATGGCAGCTGCTCTACAATACATGCAAGGGCTAATAGGAGGAACAGATCTGGATCAAAGAGTTAATAACCTGTCTACGAAAGTATATGCTACTGTGTTAGGGACAGATGTGGGAAACTGCTTTTTAAATTGTATTGACTTTGGCTACTTCCAAAGAACCAGGTTCAAGACAGTTTCTGCTGCTGTTAAGATTTGGACTGCCTTCTTGAAAAGAAATAAACTGGGGAAATACAACAGATATACTAGACTCTATAAAAGCAGGTCATTTCCTCAAGCAATCTTTGCAGATGAAGTAATGTTAGAATGGGTAAACAGCGGTATTGTGCAGATTGGGGATCTATTTGACGCAGAGGGGATGGTCCAGTTTGCAGATCTAAGAACTAAGCATGGTATTGATAATAGAGGCTTCTTCAAGTACCTCCAGGTCAGGAGTTTTTTGAATAATAAGTCAAGGGGGTTAGCTGGATTGAGTAGGAATGAGATACTGGAAAAAATTAGACTTCTGGGGATCCGCACGATTAGGTCCTTTTATGCCTGTTTGGTTAAAGGGAAAACTGACGACCTAGGAAAAGTGGGTAATAAATGGGTGTAAAAACTTAGCGTGGACGCAGGGTGGTTTAAGGAATCACTGGACCTAGGCCGTACTATATTGTGTTCATCCTCCATGCAGTCACAACATTATAAAACTTTGTATTCACTCTATCATACCCCCGCTAAGATAGCCAAATGGGGCGGGACCATGGGTACCAACTGTCCCCGCTGCAACGCTAGTGAAGCTGATAGTATTCACATATTTGCTACCTGTCCTCAACTGCATACGCTAGTCAGGGACATTGAGGGTTTTCTGGACAGATCATTGGGGATCCAAATTAAACTTAATCCATCTCGGATAATTTTAGGTCTGGGATTGGAAGGGGCTGACACACAGCAGGAATTTCTGTTCGTGGCAATGTCAGTATACAGATTGACCTTGGCAAGGGCATGGCTTGATAAAAATCCGCCGGCACTGCAAACCTGGCTGGCTAATCTGTTGAACGCATATAATATGGAGAAGAATATTTATGCACGAAAAGGGAAAAGGGCTTAAGAATATGGCAACCCATAAGTAGTTGGAAGGAGGGACTTGCGCCGCAGGTAGACCCAAGAAGGGCTTAATGTTTAATTGTGGTAAAGTATGAAATATAAATACTGATGGTGGAAGTGCGTAATGAAATGTTTGTATATCTTGAAATAGAGCTCATTTAGCTATGAAGCATGAAGTAATAATGCTGAACAATGTATAATGTGTAAAGTGTTTGCAACATGGAAAATAATAAATATAATTAAAAAAAAATGCCAATGGTAGGCAAATGGAACTTTCGGATTTCATCCAATGAAGCATGCAGGCAAGTATGCACCAGCTAGAACAGGCCTGTCCAATGTAGGTCTAGGAGGCGAGATCTAAAACAGACTGTCAGCATTTTAGCATAAAATCAATGTACCTACCACTAACTTGAATAGACCTCATATAACGTGGTTATGCAGAACTTCTGGCATGGTTCTGACCCTGTGGGGAGCGCCATTGACCTTGAGGATGGTGGAGGTTTCTCATTTATTAGAAAACTATGAGGTGCAATCGCAGAGAGAGACTTGAACTGCAATAGATTTTACTTTTGCGCTGTTTCTTAAAGGATTCGAGAAGCGTGCTGGTAGGGAGTGTTCATGAACTACCAAAATATGATTGTCTCAAGAGGCAGATGTCCACTGTACCCTATAGAGAGTTCTTTTTGGTAACTGATGGTTTACAACTCTAAATTTAGCAAACCATCAGCTATTGAGCATGGGGCATGTTCCTCATTTTTAGGCTTCTTAATTTTGCATGGGTAAGGCTTACTTTCTGCCACAGTGCCAAAATCCAGAAAAGTAGCATCGCTGCCTGTATTACTCCTACAGTTCACAGTTATTTTTTTTTTCTTTTATAAACATTGCTTGATAGTAACAGCTCCCCACGTTCTCTATGCCACCCCTCCTTTATTCATAGAATGCTTTGAATTTTATCTTTTGTGTGTTCTTTTTCTCTTTCTACGTTTTGGATAGTTTACTGAGACAGCTACTGATTCAGATTCAGAAATTCCTTTACTCTGGTGTAAAAAGCAGCCAAAAAAGTGCATTATTCCAATAAAACCATGATTAAAATATCATACAAATAACAGTGCATATAAAAACGTAAATTCATTTCAGAATGCTGTGGTATATAAATAAATAATACCGGATCTATTTTTGAATGAATGAATGAATAACAGATAGCTCAATAAATAAGAGTCAAAATTCGAGGTAGTAGGAGTTTTGCAGGTTTATTACAGCATAAGGACAGGAACAGGACAACCTGCACGGAATAGGATGGCAAGCCTGGCAGCGCTGCCGTGGTCAGGGTCTAGAATGGCTCACCAACAGGATCGGAACTGGGAACACTTTTTAATAACAATACATGAGCATATATACATAACGCCAACACATAGCATTACATTGCAATGGGCGTAGCAGTGGGTGGAGCAAGAGGCATGACGCGAAACAGTCGCGAAAGATAAGGGCTAAAGAGGGTGTAACTGGGTGTGCACATGGACATGTGATGCAAATGTAACAGAATATGTCATGAATGGGCGGAAACATTGGAGGGGGCTACCTAAGGAGCCGGGACCTCTAACCTGATGGTGCGCGCAAACTGGCAATGACGTGTTACTAGGAGAAGCTGGGGGGCTATGAACTCTGTGCTAGGAGCAGAGACTAAAGTCTGGAGGGTCGGAGCGACATGTACCTAAACCCTATCTGGTATCTAATGTTTAGGGAACATGTTGATATAAACTAGAAGTCATGAGGGGAAAAGCTAACAGACTCTAAGGCTAGAGCATGCATTTATTCTACATGTAGTGCGTGATGAAGAATATTAAATGACCATTAAATACAGTATTTCTCTTAACATGGGGCCGAATAGGCTAGACAATGACGGAAACTATTGATGCAGTTCAGTAGCTTGGGAATGCAGAGAAGGAGGACTAAACTGATAGCTGGAATCATAACATAGTCTTGGCAGACTCAGAGGCAGAGCCAAGCTGCACCGGGCACTGCGAGGCAGGAAGTAAGTGAAAGGTCGAGGATACAGGTGGGGGCTGGATCGCTCCTCAGCGAGGGTTCGGGAGACAGGAGCTGAATCTGATGTCCGGGCCCTGTTGAGGCCTAGAAACGGGGACTTTCAATGAATTAACGTGTACACTGAGAAACGTGGCAACATAACTTTACATAGGCCTGACACTCATATTACTCATGAGGACTGGGAAATGACATACCAGAGGTGGACATAACTATAATTGCGTCTTGAATCGGACATGGGGAATAACATATGCATATTGGTCATGCACACATAACATATGATGGATGACACGTAGGGACATAGAACATGACAAAATTTACTTTTCCACATTCCCTCCTTGTCACTACGTTTCCATCAGGAAACATCAATATCCATGATGCCATCTATCATTTCATACAGTACCATTTGTTCATCTCGAATTGTCTTGGAACGAGATTTAGAACGGGGCTTGGGACTAGGAATACAAGAGGTAGCACACATACCGCAAATCGCAGGGCCACATTGTATACAGAGGCAGCAGCTGAATATGATCGCTACTGCAATACCTAGAAAGGACAGGACTTTCCATCCCCAGGCGGAAATTATATTCCAGAACCAACCGGACCATGTCCAGGTGCCTGGATCTTGGTGTAACAGATGGGCAATTTTATGAAGTCTGGTTATAGCTGAATAAACAGACGGCGCGTTATTTGGAATGAAAATGCAGCAACTGGATCCGATGAGTCTACAGGCCCCGCCCCTATCGGCCAGTATGACGTCAAGGACGAGACGATTCTGGAGCACAACAATTCTCATAAAGGATTGCTCTTCGGTTAAGTTACCTAGAGCGGAGGCAGTCTCATCTACTACAGCTTCAAGGGTTCTTGTTAACCTACGGATTAGCTTACTATTTACAACTGTACCTAAATAAGGGAAAACACCTTTATCAATATCAATGAATTGCTCTGCAGCAGTTTCAGTATAGTCGACAATCGGGAGATTTCTCTTGTGTCTAGTATGTACTAGGTAGGAATTCCTATGGTAGTCAGGTGGGGCTAGAAAAACAGGTGGCAGTAGGAAGGCAATGTAACAGGTTCCCTCCCAATCGAGGGGCAGATGAACATATGCAGTTTGACCACAAACAAAATAAGAATGACGTGAAGCTTTAAAAATAGATTTCCCACTGTCACTATACTTGACAATAGTAGTACAATCACTATGTCCTACGTGTACAGAACCATAATTTCGGACACATAATTCGCCTTTGACTGGTAACACTGAAATAGCAGGTGAGTCTGGAGTAGTATCAGACTGAACATTCAGGACCATAAAATTCGATGAATAGTTACCTAAATTGTACACTTCATTTTCTAGATCTAAACCTGTTCTGTGGGGGGGACCATGCTTGTCTGGGAAACATGTGCTGTTAAGAAAAGACATATCTGTTGAGGATGACGTTAACGTGGACCATGCTCCACACGAACCATTATGTGAAAAAGGATAAGGAAAGAGTGGCAGAACTCCCTTTGACGTCTGGAAAGGGGGGAGTCGACCACACACCCAACAATTAGTGGCATTGCTGGTCTGGTGTGAATAATGCAACATGCGGATAAAAGTATTGTTACGCATAGCGAGGCGGTATGAATATTCATGAGGAGGCAGATCACTAAACGTGTGCTCTGCTGTAACATTAGAATGCTTATTTACATGAGGAACTGGAAAACACAGATAAAATGCGTAACTAGTGCAGGAAGTCAAAAGGCTGAGAAATAATATGAAACTTAGAAAAACGATACATCGGATTGAGTTTTGACTAACTCTCTCACTATGGGGGTCTATTTTATACATGTCAGAAACAGTCTAACCGTTTCACCTAGGGGAGGACTTAGACAATCAAACTGGCTGACTTATTTTACTAGACCGTAGCTTTTGCTTATACTCCTGCTGCGGAGTTTTCTCTAACAGGGGAGGGGTTGTAACAATGTCATTTGCGGGACAGTCCTTAGGAACAATGTTTTGACAAGTTTTTAAATCCTGGGAAATGTTCTTGGAGACCGGCTTTAATCCGTAGAATTTCTTGACGTGCGAAAGGTGTACCCAGCCGCGGCGTCCTTCCAATTTCACGGCTGTACGGGTGGTGAGGAGGACCTGACGGGGCTCCTTCCAACGTGGCTCCAGCGGACTTGATCTGTCGAAGTTACGTACGAGGACCATTGAACCTGGAACGATTTCATGCGGTGCTACCTCGGTATTGTCTGGAAATGCGGCGGCAACCTGTGAACGACATGAGTTGAGGGCAGACATCAAGGAAGCTAGGTAATCTGTCAGCATATTACATGAAACATCAGTAATACTTCGGGGTCTAGGAGTACCCCACATGTTAGGGGGGCGGCCGAAAACGACCTCATACGGGGACAGACCTGATCTGGAATGTGCGACCATGCGCATATAAAACAAAGCAACTGGCAGAGCTACTAGCCAGTCCACACCTTTCTCTTTACATATTTTGGCAATTCGGATTTTCAGAGTCTGATTATGTCTCTCGACCAGACCAGCTGCTTCAGGATGGCGTACACAATGAAACTTCCACTGGTACCCTAACAACAGGGAAACGTGCTTCATGAGTTCAGATGAGAATGGCTGACCGTTATCAGAATATACGACTCTAGGGAGTCCATATCGAGGGAAAAACTCACGAACCAACTGCTTGGCAGTGGTCGCGGCTGTGTAATCTGGGACTGGATATGCTTCTGTCCATCTGGACAAAGCGCATACAACTACAAGAACATACTTGAAACCTCGACATCGCTCCATCTGAATATAATCCATCTGGAGGACCTCAAAAGGGTGGTCAGGAGGCTGGAATCCCCCTTGTTCCACCGGGACACTTTTACCTGGATTAAACTGACAACATATCATACAGGTACGGACTTTCTGCTTGGCTGCAGCTCGTAAATGCTTGTTGAACCAAATGTTCTGGATACTGTCTAACATTGCTTTTTCTCCTAAATGTGCTGGACTATGTGCGGTATTAATGATAACTTGAACCATAGAGTCGGGGAGAAACCATGTGGTTCTTCCCTTCGTCGCCCATCCTTGATCTGTCTGGACCCCTCCTTGTTCAGACCATTTCTTGATTTCATCGGGAGTAGCATGTAACTGGATATCTATGACATCCTGGGTGGGGTCCTTAACTGTCATACATGTAGTCAGATCTAGAGTTTGTGTCTGTGTCGGATTAACTTGAATGTCTGGAGTCTGTGCTGTAAGCTTGGCTGTGCGATCTGCTAGATCATTACCTTGGGAAATAATGTCAGTAACTTTCGTATGTGCTTTGCATTTCATAATAGCAATGGATGTCGGTAAATGTATTGCATCTAACAGAGCTTGGATAAGGAAACCATGCTGAATTTTGGTTCCATGAGAAGTCATGAAACCTCTCTCCTGCCAGAGCACTCCAAAGTCGTGAACGACTCCAAATGCGTAGCGTGAATCTGTGTAAATATTAACTTTCTTTTCCTTGGCGTGTATACAAGCTTGTGTCAGAGCAACTAGCTCTGCTGCTTGAGCGGACAGAGTGTCAATGCGGTGTGTCTCAATAACTTCAGTGTCAGTAGTCACTGCATACGCGGCAACTAAATATCCTGTACTAGTTCTCATACATGACCCATCCACATAAAGTGTCAGGTCGGGATCTAGTAACGGAATGTCTGTCAGGTCTTGTCTTGGCTTTGTCGTAATGTTGACTACTTCCACACAATTGTGTGCGGCAGAATTTGAACTAGCTGATGGCAACAGTGTAGCAGGGTTCAGGACGTTGCAGCGTCTGATTTCTATGTGTGGCTGGAACAGTGTCAATTCATAACCCGTTAAACGTGCAATTGTCAAGTGCTGTGTTTGTGTTCTATTTAAAAGAACTTCCACGGAGTGTGGAACTTGTACTGTCAGGGAGTGTCCTAAAACTATGGAATCACTTTGTCTGATAGCCAGTGCTGTGGCTGCAACTGACTTGAGGCACGCGGGCAAAGCCTGGGCGACTGGATCTAATGTGCTAGAAAAATAAGCACACGGCTTGTATTGTCCTGCTTGATCTTGTGTGAGAACAGATAATGCTGTACCTTCGCGTTCAGTGACGAAAAGTGTAAAAGGCTTACTGTAGTTCGGTGTAGCTAGAACTGGAGCTTGACATAAAGCTTTCTTTAACTCGTTGAAACTAAGTGTATGTTCAGATGTCCAAGGGAGGACAGTCGGTGCGGCTGTCTCCTGTGTCGTTAACTGTATCAGTGGCTTGGCTAGAAACGCATACTGAGGAATCCATTGTCTGCAGTAAGAAGTAAGGCCAATAAAGGCACGTACCTCCTTCTGGGTCCTGGGCTGAGGAAGACTCGCTATCAACTGGATGCGATCGGGTGTCAACTGCCTACCCCTCTTGGACAGCAAGTGTCCTAAGTAAACCACTTGCTGGACACAGAATTGAAGCTTCGAAGGGGACACCTTGTGCCCCATCTCGGCTAGGAAATACAGAACCGTCAGTGACGCTCGCTCGCAGTCACGTTCAGAACGGGCTGTGATCAATAGATCATCGACATACTGGAGCAGGGCAGTGTCAGTTGGCATGTGAATATTGTCTAGTTGTCTCTTAAGTGCTTGACTGTAAATACTAGGACTTTCTGTGAAACCTTGAGGAGCTCGTGTAAACATATAGCTCCTTCCATTTAAACAAAATCCGAAAAGGAACTGGCTGTCTGGATGGATGGGAACACTAAAAAATGCATTCTTAAGATCGATTACTGTAAAGAACATGGCTTCGGAATCAATGGCTGTCAATAGGGAAGAGATATCTGGGACAACTGGGTACTGAGGAATAATACATTTGTTAAGTTCTCGTAAATCAATCACTAATCGATATACTGGGGGTGCATTTGGATCAGTACGTTTCATGACTGGAATGATCGGAGAGTTACATACATTGGAGTCAGTTTCTACAACTACTCCTTGAGCCATGAGCTCGTCTATAATTTTGGATAAGGCTGCTACAGCCTCAGGTGGCAATCTATACTGCCTGATTCGTGGTAACACTACACCTGGTTTGAGAGTCACACGATGGGGTGTGATTTGCATGTAACCTACATCAGTTGGACCTTGCGCCCATAAATGCTGCGGGACATAAGACAATCTCGGATCAAAATCTCGTAATACATAGTGACCCTTAAAGTCACGTAGGAACAAACGTATTCCCTCTGGGGAACAACATATAACTGCACCTAACGCTTTCAATGTCTTAATGCCTAACAGATTTTCTGGACATGATTTAGTAAGTAACAGATCAGTAGTGCGGGACAATGGACCTACTTCTAGAGTAACTGGCTTTGAAATCTCATTTACGATAGGCTTTCCTGAAAATCCAAGGGAAACATTTCTAGAGCCTGAGAGCGGAGCCCCTGGAACTTCGGCGTGACTAATTGTGGTCCTACTTGCCCCTGTATCAATCAAAAACTTTCTGTCTTTCCCTAATACTTGACTGTGAACATAGGGACCCTCTTGATCTACAGGTATCTCGATGAGAGGCAAGCCTACCTCCCTCTCTAGGCTGTTTCATGAATACTGCTGATACTCTGGATACTCAGACTGTGCATACTGGTACATCTGCGATGTAACATGCTGTGTTGCAGTAATAGGCTGCGGTGCTGTAACTGTCTGTGGTGCATTCTGTGACTGAGGAGTCTGTGAAACTTGTTCTTGTCTAGGCGGACGTGGTCTTTCTTTAGTCTTACCAGTAGCTATGTTATGTTTCAGAACTGTACACTCGTTTATGAAATTACCTGGCTGTTTACAATAATTGCAGTTCCCTTTAACGGGTGCTGCAGGATGACTGGCTTGATTCGGACCCCTCTTCTGACTGTCGTGAGGAACAGATTGTGCAACTAGCACTTTCATTTTTGTGTCTTTCATACGTTTTCTTTCGTGTTCTTGTTCTTCTCTGATTCTATTCTGGTGATACTGGAGCATCTGGAGCATCTGGGACGGAGTATTAGCTTGCCAGGTACTTTCGACTTTCAGAACTCGGTTTTTAATTGGTGGACTTGAATTCTCGACTAATTTAGTAACGAAAAGGTGAGGGTACGACTCACTACTTGTCTTGAGACCACTGTTGATACTAAAGCACTTTTCAAACCTAGAATAAAAATCACTAATATCTTCATCTTGTTTCTGTTTACAGGCTGAGATTGCATCCCAGTCTTCTTTTCTAGTTGTCAATAATCTGGGTAAAACTTGAATCAATAATTCTGGTAATTCTTTACATTTCTCTCCTAGACCAGTACCTGGTACACGTATCTTATCTTCTGCATCTAGGACTGCCCAATCTATCTTTTTCTCTCCCACCTCCCATTCCTTCTCTTTGAGCTTTTCATACACCCCTGCGGGCAACAGAACCTTTAACATTTTAATGATATCTGGGTATGTGTATTCTCCCATACGGAGCATGTCTTTTAATTCTCTATGGAACCCTGCTGGATCTTTGTCATGACAGGGAATTAATTTCTTCATCTCTAGAAGTTCCATCTTTGTGATCGGAGTGTATACAAACACTCGCTGCATTTCGCCACCCGCTCCTCTGACTGGGTGGACTTCTCGTAACGGATTCTGTCTGTCTATGTAGAATGATTTACTTTCTGGGGGTGAGACATGAACGAAATGCGGGTTCAAGAACATTCTATATTTATGGCGTTGTTCTAGAATGACACTAATTAAATCGGTACCTAGACCTCTCCATCTGTACTGGAGTAACTCGTTCAGGATATCATGTAACGGGCCTGGATCAGAATGTTGACCCTCATACAGAGTAATGAGGTGCTGAATCATATACATACCCACCAGTTGCTGCTCGGCTGGGGGCATTTTCAGAAACATTTGTGCCACTATTTCGTCTGGAAAAGTGGTAGAATCAGTAATCCATCGGACTGCTGACCGAACTATTTCTTGTTCATGCATAGTACTTAACTCACTATAACCGATTCGTGATTTCAGAATGTGATCGGTAGCTTGGAATACTTGTTCTAGGGAACCTTGTTCTGGTGCTGAATGATGGGAAATTGGCTTGTGTTCTAGGCGTAAATGGCGATCTGGAAATCTAGGTTTTCCTACATACGCTATTCTGGCGGTATTCTCATCGTCTTCCTCTTCAGGATCAGAGGTACTTTCTTTCTCGCTTACTTGTGCTGCTTTACGCTGTTCGTGTATCTTTATTATCTCTCTACGGATTTTCTTGTACATACTTTCCATGGCACCAATGGTATTGTGCTTTCCTTCGGCTATATTATCACTCCACTTTGTTAGAGTTTTCATTTCTTCCGGGTCTTTAGACGGATGATCCTGTTCTCTTATTAGACAGTTAATTAAGAACTTTAATATAATGCGCTGAATCTCGGCTTTCCTTTGAGACATGGCATCACTAATACTTTGTGGGTCATCCCCTGTACGGATGAAACGATATATCCTGTCTAGATCTTCTTTCATATTCGGCAGGGTGACTAGATACTCGGTCACTCTCCTTACGCGTACGGAATATAAAACCATATTAAACTCGCCTGGAACTGGGTCATAGACACATTCGCCAAGGGTTTGCCTGATCTCTGCAACAGACTTATTATTTTTAGGAGTACGCTGTGATGCTTGAGCATGTAATTCGAGTGCTGATAAACGCTTGTATGGCGGCAGGGTTTGAGGAAGACCTCCTCCTGCGGCCCCTAAACTAGAATCATCAACTGATGCTTTTTGTCCTGGCAGGGTGGGTAATTGTAACGTGGGCTGGACTTGTATGGCGGGCTGACCCGGGGGGGCTGTTAAGGGCACCCCGGTGTCTGGGGGAGTAGGAATTACCTGATTTACAGGGACTGGCGGAGCGCGGACAGGATTTACATATTCAGGGATTGTGTCGTCCAAATAGGACGAGATGAAAATATCAGCTGCGGTCGGTTTGTGACGTAGCTTGGTCGGAACTAACGGTGGCGGGAAATTACTGGATGCCTCCGGGGTCGCTCTTGGCAAGCCCTCGGCAAGAAGAGGATACATACCCTTAATGAGGGCATTCCTCTGTCTGTCTGATTGCTCAGTTCTAACTCGTTCACCTATCTCGATTAATTCCCTTTCTTGGGCTCGTTCTTGGGATTCTCTACTTAGTTCTGACTTTCTGATTTCTTTTTCGGTTCTTTTATGAGCTTCTTTGCGCCATAGCTCGATGGCATCTTTCTGTGATTGTCTGGCTTTCTTTTTCCATAATGCCTCTTCTACTCGCATGATGCATTCGGCATCCCATGTACCCGATACGGGCCATCTATACTTTTCTTCTAACTGTTTGGTATACTCTACCCATAAATCTAGATACAATATGGCACTTATGCCATGTTTCTGATACATAAAGTGACCTGGACTGTCCCTAGGCGGGACGGGAACTGCTGCTTCCAGCAGACCCTTTCTAGTTTTTAACTGACGTAACTTGGAAAATATGGGCATGACTGAACTGTAATCTAGACACAATATAATACACAATGAACACGATACTTATACCCCATTCATACCACGACATTAAAATACATGAAAAACATTTAAAAAATAACAGTTCGAACAGAATACTACCTGGAAATACTGAGAACAGAACACATAAATTTTCTCGAGAACAGAACTGACTAGAACAGAAACTAGATGCACTGCTGAAACAGTACGAAACTTACCGGTCTCATAAAGAGACACGTCAGGACCCGCATCCACCGAAGTGGACACTTCGTTTGTGGGACTGTGTACCACCAACCCACAGACCAGAGTCAATTAAATTGACCCTGTCTAGATACCACCCCAGTAACGGTACTCACCGGGCAGCAAGAACGGAAAGCCTCAGACTGGACTGTACTGCTACGACGACGGACGACGAACTTCGGACTTCGGACTTCAGTTACGGGTGGACCTCCGGATACCTCGGACCTTGGACTCTTGGCTTGGGCTCTGGTCGGGACTCGCCGCGTTCCTCCACCGTCTCGTCTGGATGCTGGACCGCCTCCTCCGTCTCCTCCGTGGGCCTGAGGGATACTTGAGCAGAAATATCTGCCACTGCGCAGAAGAGTTCCGTCACGACTGCAGAGGGTCAGGGGGTCGGCGTGGCTTCACCGACGCGTGGGGAAAGGGCAAGTCCCTGTTCGGGCGCCATTATGTGGTATATAAATAAATAATACCGGATCTATTTTTGAATGAATGAATGAATAACAGATAGCTCAATAAATAAGAGTCAAAATTCGAGGTAGTAGGAGTTTTGCAGGTTTATTACAGCATAAGGACAGGAACAGGACAACCTGCACGGAATAGGATGGCAAGCCTGGCAGCGCTGCCGTGGTCAGGGTCTAGAATGGCTCACCAACAGGATCGGAACTGGGAACACTTTTTAATAACAATACATGAGCATATATACATAACGCCAACACATAGCATTACATTGCAATGGGCGTAGCAGTGGGTGGAGCAAGAGGCATGACGCGAAACAGTCGCGAAAGATAAGGGCTAAAGAGGGTGTAACTGGGTGTGCACATGGACATGTGATGCAAATGTAACAGAATATGTCATGAATGGGCGGAAACATTGGAGGGGGCTACCTAAGGAGAAGGGACCTCTAACCTGATGGTGCGCGCAAACTGGCAATGACGTGTTACTAGGAGAAGCTGGGGGGCTATGAACTCTGTGCTAGGAGCAGAGACTAAAGTCTGGAGGGTCGGAGCGACATGTACCTAAACCCTATCTGGTATCTAATGTTTAGGGAACATGTTGATATAAACTAGAAGTCATGAGGGGAAAAGCTAACAGACTCTAAGGCTAGAGCATGCATTTATTCTACATGTAGTGCGTGATGAAGAATATTAAATGACCATTAAATACAGTATTTCTCTTAACATGGGGCCGAATAGGCTAGACAATGACGGAAACTATTGATGCAGTTCAGTAGCTTGGGAATGCAGAGAAGGAGGACTAAACTGATAGCTGGAATCATAACATAGTCTTGGCAGACTCAGAGGCAGAGCCAAGCTGCACCGGGCACTGCGAGGCAGGAAGTAAGTGAAAGGTCGAGGATACAGGTGGGGGCTGGATCGCTCCTCAGCGAGGGTTCGGGAGACAGGAGCTGAATCTGATGTCCGGGCCCTGTTGAGGCCTAGAAACGGGGACTTTCAATGAATTAACGTGTACACTGAGAAACGTGGCAACATAACTTTACATAGGCCTGACACTCATATTACTCATGAGGACTGGGAAATGACATACCAGAGGTGGACATAACTATAATTGCGTCTTGAATCGGACATGGGGAATAACATATGCATATTGGTCATGCACACATAACATATGATGGATGACACGTAGGGACATAGAACATGACAAAATTTACTTTTCCACATTGCAACTAATTCTATACAATAAAAACAAGAAATTGATACATCACTCAGAGTACCTCAAGGTTCTTCCCTGAGTTTGACTCTTTTTAATGTCTATATGGCCCCATTGACGGATATTGTATCCCCCTTCGGAATCCATATAATAACATATGCCGATGCTACACAGCTGGTCGTAGCATTGAATCAGCCTGAACAGTCCTGCAATAATCTCCATGCCTGCATGGAGGAAGTTGCCAAGTGGATAAGTCTGTCTCAGCTAAAACTTAATGGCAAAAAAACTGAGCTTATGATTCTCTGCAACCCTCTAAGCTTTAAAGAAATCACAATGTGGCCATCTAGTATGGGCCCAGTGCCAGTCTCAAAAACAGAGATAAAAAGTCCGGGAATCTGGCTAGACCTAAACCTCACTTTCAAAGTACAGGCTAGGAAGATGGCAGCCTCATGTTATAGCTTACTTAGAATGATTCGTAAAGTCCTCCCCCTATTACCATTCCCAGCAAAAAAACTACTGATCCAGGGATTAATACTTTCACGGATAGACTATTGCATTGCCCTCTACAAAGGGGCACTGAAATCAGTGGTCGCTAAACTGCAGGTTGTACCCCGATTCGCTGCTCTGCAAGGCCTGCGATATGCTCCCTCCACTGGCTCCCGGTGCAAGAGAGAATTAACTTTAAGGCCCTCTGTGTTGCCCATAAGCTTCTGGAAGGGAGTAGACCTCCCATCAATAAAGCCATGATCCACCCCTACAGGGCGAATAGAAAACATCGCTCTGATGAGCTCCACCTAGCAGGTGTCCCCAGGATTAAGAAGGCCAGAAGTGGCGGCCGGCTGTTTTCATACAGTGCCGCCAGACTTTGGAACACTCTTCCGCTGGACCTCCGTAGGAAGCCCAACCATCTCACCTTCTGAAAACAGCTAAAAACCTGGCTCTTCCCCCTAGGTGGTGTGCTTCTAGTTACTGTGTCAGCTCTGGGATGCTCCCGGGTATCCATGCGCTATATAAAAGCCATCTTCATTTCATTCATTTCAAAGTGCCTGGTGCTACGTGACTTCACAGCAGATCTAAAAAAGAAAAACTTATATAAAGACAGCATTAACATTTGCAAGTTGGTGAAGGAAGCATATAGCTGGCCTGCTTTGCCTAGAATCACGTGATCTAATAAATGGAATTGAAAACTGTTGGTGTATTTTATAAAGAATTTACAGTAGAAAAGATATTGAAACATTGAGCAGATCTTCCATCACAAGGACAGGGGCACAAACACTTTTCTGAAAGCCCAGAGGTAAGCAAAGTAGGTACATAACGGTCAGTTCTAAAGCGTAATACAAAGGATCTTTAATAGCACGCATATGCATTAAACTGATATTGTGCTGGCCCACTATCTGTTCTGAAGTGACCGTAAACTAAAACAAAAGTTTTCTCCAATTTCCATTAAGCATCTTTGTGAACGGGCATCATTTAATACTAGCGCTTTCACATACTTTTTATCCAGTCTACCGCGTGGCCAGGGCTAAGCGAAGGCATAAGGCAGCCTATTTCGTTAATTTTTTTTTTCACACATAATAGCCATGGGATATTAAGGCCCTTCTCGCACACTAGGCAGTCTTTAATGATGGCTTGATTGAGGGCTACTTCATCAGTACGCCATATGAATATCTCCAAAAGTAGGGGGCTAGCTCTGATACAATCCACCATATAACCCCAGGCCTGCTCCGCACAGGAAGTTAAATGAGAGGTGGATAGAGAAACTAACAAAACCTTTCTACAAAATTGATTCCTCCTGAATAGCTGCGCAATTAGCAATGTCCCATATCTTGGCAACGTACATTGATAGTAGGACACACTTAGTAGTATAAATGTGCAAAAGTGAGGAAAGTGCCCTCTCCCCAGGGGGTTGTGGCAGGCTAAAGAGATAACCAATGTCTCTAGATAGCCTCAGCCTACGATGTGTAATATTAGGCACCCAAAAGCCTGCTTTTTTTTTTGGTAGTGCTTTTTTGTTATTGTGTTTTTAAAACAAACTTTATTACGTTTTCAGATCAAATACATTAGCAGCTTAATAAAGCCTATTCCTGGCAATACCCATCTCGAAGGACCCTACATTCATTTAATTCTAAGGTCTATGTTTAAAGCCCATTACACATATCGACACATTACCACATTACGCTTGCAGAATGTGCAAATTTTTGACAATTTCGCGGTCCGCGAAATTTTCAAAAAATCCGCAATTCGCAAGCTAGCGGATTTTTTTGCTTGGTTGCGCTTCAAAATTACAATATCGCGCGCGCCGCGTTGACTTACAGTGATTCTGAGTTCGGCGAGTTGTTTATCCTCCCAGTTTGCGTGCGCTGCGCCATTTTGAATCTTGCTGTGTGATCGCGCGAGACTTTTCAACCGTGAGTACGTCATAGCGGCCCGCCATCTTGCACTGCAAGAGTTTAAGACCGCGACCATGTCATAAAGGCCCGCGAACAAGTAGATGCAACGCGCAGCTGACATCCGGCGGGCGATTTCAACAGCTTGCATTCCCGAACATGCAAAAATTGCAATTCTGCACAAGAAATGTACCGCAGGCAGCATAAACCTTCTGAAAATTATGATTTGGATCAGAATAGGTCCTCAGATTGACATTTGGCTGCCCTTTTTTGTGCAAGGAGTCCATTTTTTGGGGGGTGGGAGAGGAAGGAAGTGCCCCAGAGTCTCCAACTTCCTGTTCCTGTGCAGCAGGCTCCTCCCAGTGCTTTATCCATGTCCTGGTCACTTTTCATTTGGATCTGGAGCTGGAAGGATTACTTTTTGTGGCTGCTTGTGGATATTTGGATTTGAGGACTTTTTGTTTGGATCACTTTTGGATTACTTTTGGATTTGAGAATTTACAAGTAAGTTGGTGTTGTTTGTTTGGGGCATTGCACTTGCTGCAAATACAATTTTTCACACCTTTTAAAAAATATTTTCTGGGTAGGCACAGTATCCAATAGGCCCAGGGTTATTCATGGGTGCATGATAGAACTGTTACTGTGACTTTTGTAGAACTTAAATATCATTTATGTCATGGAATTGATTAGCTCACTGTTATATGTGGATTATTTTTTAAATTTTGGGGTGCGTGTAAAGCCCAGTAGGCCCAGTAGTCAGTTGTGCATGGACCAAGTCTTTCTGTGGGGTGTCTTGAATTTAAACATCATTTAGGGCATGAATGGCATTGGATTGAGGTGATTTGTGTGTGTTTTTCGCTTTTTTGGGGTGTTGTTGGGGCCTGGCCATGTGGGTGGGGGGCATTTTGAGGCCTGGTCCAGGCAGGGCCTGGCCATGTGGGTGGGGGTCAAGGGGCCATTTTGAAGCCATGCAGTGTGCTTTTTGCCATAGGCCGTCCTGCACCCAGTCTGCCCTTCTTTCATCCATTATGCCCAGGGGTACTCAGTGGTGCATGGACCAAGGCTTTCTGTGGGGTGTCTTGAATTAGAACATCATTTAGGGCATGGATGGCATTGGATTGTGGTGATTTATGTGTGTTTTTCGACTTTATGGGGTGTTGTTGGGGCCTGGCCATGTGGGTGGGGGCCATTTTGAGGCCTGGTCCAGGCAAGGTCTGGCCATGTGGGTAGGGGTCAAGAAGCCATTTTGAAACCATGCAGTGTGCTTTATGCCATAGGCCGTCCTGCACCCAGTCTGCCCTGCTTTCATCCATTATGCCCAGGGGTACTCAGTGGTGCATGGACCAAGGCTTTCTGTGGGGTGTCTTGAATTTAAACATCATTGATGGCATTGGAGTGTGGGGATTTTTGTGTTTTTCGAGTTTTTGGGGGTGTTTAACTAATGTTCATCTGGCTTCCTTTGCTTTTAGGTGCACAAGAGAACCACCAGTGCCAGGAAGAAGTCCTGCAGCGGTGTGTGCAGCACAACGTCACGTGACGTCACGTGTGGCCACAGACAACTCTGCAACTCGTGCAACTGCGGCCTGCTGTTCTGACATCTGAAGAAGATGGGCCCAAAGAAAGGTGGCGGTAGCTCCTCAACCAAGAAAGTTGCCAGTGCCACTGCCAGTAATAAGGAGCAGAAGAAGCAAGTGGCACCACTTACCAAGGAGACTGGTGTGCCCACAGACACTTTTTTTGGGGACATAAAAAATTACGCCTGCAGCAGCGGGGTCCGCCGGGGACCAAGCTGGGAGCAGCACCTCCGCTTCATTGGGCTCAGTGCCACCACGCCAAGTTAGGTCCAAGACCATGAGTGCTGCAGAGGCAGCCACTTTTCTTGCTCAATCACCATTGACCAGTGATGTTGGCTCATCGCAAGAAAGTAGCATCCAATCAACGTAGGGTGTAACTCATCTGACAAGTGGTCAACAACCACAGCCGCAACGACAACCACAGGTGCAAATAGTACAAGCGCAAGTACAAGCGCAAGTACATGCGCAAGGAGAGGCGCAAGGAGAGGCGCAAGGAGAGGCGCAAGGAAAGGCGCAAGGAGAGGCGCATGGAGAGGCGCAAGGAGAGGCGCATGGAGAGGCACAAGTAGAGGCACAAGTAGAGGCGCATTGAGAGGCGCAACTAGAGGCCCATGGAGCGGCACAACTGCCCACAATGCTTGTTCCTCCAAAAGTAGGGGCACATCAGGAGATCGAGATTCAAGCGGAGGCATCATCCGAGGAAGCCATTCCTCCTGATGATGATCCATTGTCTTCCATATCCCCAGCAAGAAAAAGGTCAAGGAGGGCTACTACAAGTTCTTCTTCAAGCCCCCTTCCTTCTGATGATCTTGATGTTGATTGGAACCCACCAATGCAGTCTGAAAATGAGGCACGCCATGAGCCGACAAAGGTAGCTAAGCCTAAAAGGAAGGTTTCCGCAAGGCTTTCAGTTATGGGTGATGACGACGAACAAGAAGTGGTGTATTCTGCTGCTGATGAACAGTCTGATGACGACCTGGTGATCACAGTTGTCACTCCAGCCCCAGCGGGCATGCAGCAGACAGACATTTTTACCCTATCCCGAATTACTGCTGAGCGGGATGTGGGCGGCGTGGCACTGGTACCACCACCAACGCAGTTAACTACAACACCAACGATCTACAGCTTCCATATTTTCTCGTCAGAAGGGCCGGCAGGAACCACCATCCAGCTTGACCTCCATTACCTCAAGTAGTGGTGGTGTAAGTGCACAACAGAGTCGAATTCAGCCACGCCCATCATCCACTTCATCTGGCAGTGAAACTGAAAGTAATACCTCCACCACCAGCAGACATCTCCAGTCCCCAGTTTGGGACTTCTTTACTGTTAGCCAAAAGGTGGAAAACATGGTCGTTTGTTCGATTTGTAGAACTGTAGTTAGTCGGGGTAAGCTTGGTACCAGCTATGGTACCGGAAGCCAGAGAGGTCATCTCCAAAAATACCCGACTATCATTTGGGTGGCGCAGCTAAGGAAGATCCAGGGAGCCAAAAGTACAACAAATCCAAATGTATCCGTCCATATTGCATCTGATGATGATGATGACGAGGGGCTGATGGTGCAGGGGGGGGAAGTGAAGAAGCGACAGACATTTTTTCTGGTACACCCAGTGCCCCTGGCAGCAGCACACCCTTTACCCCTGCAACATGTATGAGGCACACTAAGAGTCTGGGAGAGACACCTTTGTGAAAAAGTACATCAATGAGCCTAACTGGGTTGAAGAAGACAGCATCATCATCATCCCGTAAAATGGTCCAGCCCAACATTAACAACATGTTTTGGTCGAATGCGCCATTTGAACGCAACCACCCAACGCCAAGCCTTTATAATGATATACTGGCTAAAATGTTAGCGCTGGACCTTCTCCCTTTTTCTGTCGTGGAAGGGGTGGGTTGTCAAGAATTTGTGACAACAGTCTGTCCTAAATGGAAGGTTCCTAGCCGGTACTATTTTGCCAGAGTTGCGGTTTCAGCACTACATCAAGATGTGCTGGAGTTGATTGGGGCGTCTTTGCAGAAGAGTGCTGTTCACACTATCCACCTGACAACAGACATGTGGACCAGTTGCCAAGCCCTTGATTACATGTGCATCACTGCACACTGGGTCTCTTTTGCAGGGGTTAGAGACAAGTTACGTGCAGCTGTTGACATGGACACAGTTTTTCAAGCTGCTCGGAAACATGCAACAGTAGCCATGTTTGCCATGGACAAATCTCATACTGCAGTAAACATTTTAGAGGAGTTTAACAGTAGTGCCCTCACTCACTAGTAGTACAGCTTGCCAAAACTGTAACCTGATTTTAACCAATTTTCAGCCCCATCCAGACCCCAAACCTGGCAAGCCAACACCTAAACTGCGAGCAAAACCTGAGACCCGGGATTTCTCCTTTTATAGCGTGAATTGCAGGTCCCTACCGCAGCACAAACTAGATATATTTAATCTTCTACTCGACAACCAACCCAGCGCCCTCTTTCTCACAGAAACATGGCTGCATGAGAGCGCTGGCCCTGACATAGCAACTGCCCTCCCCCCTGACTATGCTATAGTCAGGAGAGATAGAGAAGGTCATATTGGAGGAGGAATTGCTATCATTTTCAATCGAGAATTTACTTGCACACTAGAACCCGTCCACATTCCTGACTGTGAAGCAGCCTCGTTTAAAATCACCCTTAACCCTAATTTTACGGCCTCGGGCATCCTAATCTACAGGCCCCCCCGGGTATGCCAACTCCTGGGCCGCTAATCTGGCGAACCACATCTCTCCCTTCCACCTCGCCTCTAAAAACTTCTCCCTTCTGGGAGACCTCAATCTGCACTTTGATGACCCCACAAATACGGCCTGCACAAATTTGCTCGATGATCTAGCAGCTCTGAATCTAACACTACTTAACTCTGGACCTACTCACAAGGCGGGGCATCTGCTAGATCCCATTTTCACAAATATTCCTGAACTCAGCTGGAGCGATACTATCCCAATCTGTTGGTCAGACCACCATCTTGTCCGCTTCTGTCTGCAATTACCAACACCTCCTAAAACAAATGCCCCCTGGCCTATATCCACAATAAGAAACTGGAAACTTCTTGACATTGGGAAACTAAACGACATTTTAGAAATGCATTCGCCAAGCATAGGCACTGACATGGAAAGTATTGCTCGGGCCACACACTCCTGGATTGAAAACGCCGTTGAAAAATGTCTACCCCTTTCTCGAGTAAAAAGTAATATTCATCGCCCCCCAGCTTCTTGGTTTAATGAGTCCCTGAAAACGATTAGATCTAAATGCAAAAACCTCGAGAGGAAATGGCGGAAAGACTACGCCTACGACAAAAAAGCCATTTACCACAAAGCTAGAAACTAATATCATTCAGCTTGTATTAAAGCCCGAGCCCTTTTTGTAGCTAATACCATCAATACCGCGTCAAACAAAGCAAAAATGCTATTTAACACTGTAAAAGACCTTGCTGGGGAGAAAACGGTTGCACCAGCTTGCCCACTTAATAAAAAACAATGCCAAGATCTCGCTTCGTTTTTCAATAAGAAAATTGAAAACATCATCTCAGGTATCAGGAACAATCTCCCTACCCCAGACTCCGCTGATTCAGTCCCCTTCTGGTCGAATGACATCAACACCATTGATTCCTGGCCCTCCTTTACCCTGGAATCACTCATCTCCACCCTCAAAACTGTTAAATCTGGTTCCCCAAGGTACCCAGCTCCGGTCCATGCTCTTAAAAAACTGGATGTTCCTTCCCTGACCATTATTGCAGAAACTATAAATTCCTCCCTCCAGCTCTCCACAGTGCCTGCAATGTGGAAACACGCTATGGTCAGTCCACTCCTAAAAAAACCCACTGCCGACCCGAAACTCCTTGAAAATTACCGACCCATCTCACTCCTCCCCATCTTTTCTAAACTACTGGAAAGACATATTCACTCTGCCCTCACCACCTTTACTGAAGCGAATTGCCTTCTCCACCCATCGCAGTCGGGTTTCAGAGCTGGTTTCTCTACGGAAACAGCCCTGCTAGGAGTCACCGAAAACATCAGGGAACTCCTAGATGATGGTCAGACAGTCGCACTCATCCTATTAGACCTGAGTGCGGCGTTTGACACCATCTCCCATTCCACACTTCTGACCAGACTGGGGAAATATGGCATCAGGGGGGATGCGCTAAAATGGATTGAGTCTTTCCTGTCACAGAGAACTTTTCAAATTACATCCTCAGTAGCCTGCTCTGACACGGTTAGCGCCCCCCGCGGAGTACCACAAGGCTCCATCCTGAGCCCTCTGCTCTTTAACCGCTATCTCCGGCCCTTGGCCGACATAGCGGATGAATCAGGGCTCACCCTCATGACATACGCTGATGACTCTCAAATCATCTTCTCCTTGTCAGAGTCTAACCCACTGTGCCCATCCCGTCTTAAACAAGGTCTCCACAACATCTTCAGCTGGATGTCCACAAACCAGCTGAAGCTGAACGGAAACAAGACGGAAATCCTCCTCCTGGGGAAAAATAAAGACCTGTGGAACACAACTCACTGGCCACCTGAGCTTGGTTCCATCCCCACACCCAAAACCCAAGTAAGAAATCTGGGGGTTACCATTGACAACACCCTGTCCATGAAGCAACAGGCTAACAAAGTGGTTGAACTCTGCTTCACGATCCTGAAATGGTTAAAAAAGATCCTTTGGATGCTACCCCCAGACACGCAAAAGACCGTAGTCAATGCACTTATTACATCTCGTCTTGACTACGGCAATATCCTACACTTGGGTTCAAACAAAGCTGTCATAAACCGCTTACAACTGGTCCAGAACTCAGCGTCAAGACTACTTTGCAACATCCCAAAAACCTCCAGTGTGTCCAATCACCTGAAAGACCTACATTGGCTCAGGGTGGAGAGCCGTATACGGTTCAAGGCCATGAGCTATATGTTTAGGATCAAAGCCGGTACCGCCCCTAAATATGTACAAACCCTGGCAACCCCTTACATCCCGACAAGAGTACTACGTTCTCAACATACTGCAAACTTTTCCATCCCGAAGTTCAGGCTAGCGAGAATGGGAGGAAGATCTTTCGCTGTCCTAGGGCCCACACTCTGGAACAAACTCCCTATCCACATCCGCAAAGAAACCAGTTATGTCACTTTCAGGAAGCATTTAAAGACCTGGCTTTTCCAGAAATAATCCATCAGTCATTAATCCCACGCAACCTTAATCGTCTCATTCCTGTCATCGGCGCCGGGAAACCCTTGTTGGGTAGCTGCACGCCATACAAATGTAAAAAATAAAATAAAATAAATAAATAAATAGGGTCTATGAATTAAGTATGGGCAAAATTTGCGAATTCGCGTTCCGCAAATTTGCGCGAAATCAAATTCGCAATCCGCAAAATCTATGAATTTGTGCGAATTTGCGGATTTTTGGTTCTATTGCGTGTTTGTGGTTTTTTTTTCGTGTTCGCGGGTTTTTTTGCGTGTTTGCAGGGCTTTTTGCGTATTCGCGGGCCGCTTGCATGGCGAGGTTACCCATGCGGTCGTGTATGGGCACAGCACCCTCATGGTTCACCACTGCCACCTCTGGTTCATCACTGCCACCCTCTGGTTCACCACTGCCACCTTCTGGTTCACCCCCGCCACCCTCTGGTTCACCCCTGTCACCCTCTGGTTCACCACTACCACCCTCTGGTTCAGCACTGCCACTCTCTGGTTCAACCCTACAACCCTCTGGTTCAGCACTGTCACCCTCTGGTTCACCACTGCCACCCTCTGGTTCACCACTGCCACCCTCTGGTTCACGACTCCCACCCTCTGGTTCATCACAGCACCTCTGGTTCACCACTGCCACCCTCTGGTTCAGCACTGCCACCCTCTGGTTCACTACTGCCACCCTCTGGTTCACTACTGCCACCCTCTGGTTCACCCCTGCCACCCTCTGGTTCTCCACTGCCACCCTCTGGTTCATCACAGCACCCTCTAGTTCACCCCTGCCACCCTCTGGTACAGCACTGTCACCCTCTGGTTCTCCACTGCCACCCTCTGGTTCACGACTGCCACCCTCTGGTTCATCACAGCACCTCTGGTTCACAACTGCCACCCTCTGGTTAACCACTGTCACCCTCTGGTTCAGCACTGCCACCCTCTGGTTCACCCCTGCCACCTCTGGTTCACCCCTGCCACCCTCTGGTTCACCACTGCCACCCTTTGGTTCATCACAGCACCCTCTGGTTCACCCCTGCCACCCTCTGGTACCGCACTGTCACCCTCTGGTTCACCACTGCCACCCTCTGGTTCACGACTGCCACCCTCTGGTTCATCACAGCACCTCTGGTTCACCACTGCCACCCTCTGGTTAACCACTGTCACCCTCTGGTTCAGCACTGCCACCCTCTGGTTCACCACTGCCACTCTCTGGTTCACCACTGCCACCCTCTGGTTCACCCATGGTACCCTCTGGTTCATCACTGCCACCCTCTGGTTCACCCTTGCCACCATCTGGTTCATCACTGCCAGCCTCTGGTTCACCCCTTCCACCCTCTGGTTCAGCACTGCCACCCTCTGGTTCAGCACTGTCACCCTCTGGTTCACCCCTGCCACCCTCTGGTTCATCACTGTCACCCTCTGGTTCATCACTGTCACCCTCCGGTTCATCACTGCCACCCTCTTGTTCCCACTGCCACCCTCTACCAAGACCTTTTGTGACGCACCAGCAGCACAAAAGATGCGCCATGGTGCTGGGTGTTAACAACGTGACGCATCTGAGAGATGTGTCACGTTGTAAAGGCGCAGGGGAGGGCGTTCCTGCGCAGGACTGCCTCCTAAAAGTGGCTGAGTGAAATCTACAAGATTTCACTCAGTCAATTTTAGGCCAATGCTGCGTCAAAACCCTGCGCCCGCTTGAAGCAGGCGCAAGGCTTGATGCAGCATTGGGGAGATAGGGCCCCCCAGAGCATTGCTGGAGCTGCGTCGCAAGCGCGACACAGCTCCAGCAATGCGCTGCTTTTACAGCACAGATGCGTGACGCATCTGTGCCGTTTTTGCCACATGGTGCGCCGCATTGTAAATGTGGCGCATCATGGGTGGCGGAGCTGCGGCGCACAATAACTGGCGCATCCCTGGGGATGCGCCAGTTATTGTAAATCTGCACCTATACATTTAGCCAACGAGGGAGCACTTACTGATTAGACAGTAGAAAGTACTCCAGTTGAGTAGAGGGATTGCACAAAAAGGTGGCATCTTCGTGGACAAACACGCAGGGCGGGATTCATTCTGCCCCCTGTTAGACTCGTTTTGTGTGCCCTTCTGCCCTCTGTTAGACTCGTATTTCCCTTGTTTTTCTGCCCTTCTGCCCTCTGTTAGACTCGTTTTTCCCTTGTTTTTCTGCCCTTCTGCCCCCTGTTAGACTCGTTTATGTGCCCTTCTGCCCTCGTTTAGACTAATTTTTCCCTTGTTTTTCTGCCGTTCTGCCCTCTTTTAGACCCGTTTTTTGTGCCCTTCTGCCCTCTGCTATTCCCTTGTTTTTGTGCCCTTCTGCCCTCTGTAAGACTTGTTTTTTTAGCACTTCTGCCCTCTGTTAGACTCGTTTTTCCCTTGTTTGTCTGCCCTATCTGTCCTCTGTTAGACTGGTTTTTTGTGCCCTTCTGCCCTCTGTTAGACTCATTTTTCCCCTGTTTTTCTGCCCTTCTGCCGTTTGTTAGACTGCTTTTTGTGCCTTTCTGCCCTCTGCATCACCACATCATGACTCAGTGCTACCCCAGCATCACTCAGCACCACCATATTATCACTCAGCACCACCACATTATCACTCAGCACCACCACTCAGCGCCACAACAGCATCACTCAGCGCCACCACAGCATCACTCAGCGCCACCACATTATCACTCAGCACCACCACAGCACCACTCAGCACCACCACAGCATCACTCAGCACCACCACAGCACCAATCAGCACCACCACAGCACCACTCAGCGCCACCACAGCATCACTCAGCACCACCACAGCATCACTCAGCACCACCACAGCATCACTCAGCACCACCACAGCACCACTCAGCACTACCACAGCATCACTCAGCACCACCACAGCATCACTCAGCACCACTCAGGACCACCCCAGCATCACTCAGCACCATCCCAGTATCACTCAGCACCACCACAGCACCACTCAGCGCCACCCCAGCATCAATCTGCGCAACCATTCAACAACAACTGGTTCAAATATGTTCTCTCAATGTTTCAAACTTTATTACAAATGTCTCAAAAAGATGTTAATATTTCACTTCTGTTCTTGGATTTTCATCACAATAAAATACACTGAACATAATCTTCACAAAAGGTATTTACAAAAGTTTAAGCTATTGCCATTATAAATTAAAATCACTTTTATTTAAGTATTAATTATTTAAAAAAATTAAAAACCACTGTAATTTGTAATATCAATACAGCTAAGTCACGTAAATACAAAACATGTTGCATTACAAATGCTGTAGGTGTCACATTTGCGAAAGTTATAACTATTGGCATTGTAAATGACAAAGCTATTAATTTAGCTATTTTCAAAACCAACACATAAATAAAAAAAATTGTCATTTACAAGACCAAAAGCTCAAACTTTCCTAATGCGAGACCTATTGCATTGCAAATGCTTGTTTTTATATCTGTCAGTGCTTCCTGTTGAGGTTTAATTTTCGTGACAGGCACCTCATTGCCTACTTGTAACTATTCTCTGACCCTGCTTCAAGGGTCAGAGCAGGGTCAGAGAATAGTTGCAAGTAGGCAACGAGGCGCCAGGAAGTACTTACAGGCTTACAGCAGCAGGTGCCCAAGTTGAAGTTAATTTCTTTGTAACCCTTTTGTAAAAGGTTACAAAAAATTAGCTTCAACTTTTGCACCTGCTGCTGTAACCCTGTGAGTGCTTGGCTGAAAATTCGTCCCTGCTGATTCGCGGATTTTACAGCGATTTCGCGAGATTCGCGGATAACGAAATCGCGGAAAATCCGCAAATTCCGCGAGCGGAACGAATTTTCAGCCCATGCTTACTATGAATGGCTGCATCCGAGAAAGCGCATGATTGGTTATGTTTCCACGGATAATGGCAGTAATATAGTTAAGGCCATGCATGATGGTAGCTATTTCAGAGTGCCGTGTTTGGCGCACAGTATGAACATTGTTGTCTTACTGACCACCTACTGAAGAATCTGCACACATTTCAGCCATTCTTTTAAGGCCCGGAAGAAGCTGAGGAGCATGCAACGTGAATGTAGACTGCCAGTCAAAGGACTCATCCATGAGGTGGTAACACGTTGGAACGTCTGTCTGAGCAGTGGATTGTAATCAATGGGTATGTCTATGAACTGGGTTAAACTATGAAAGACATGAGGCTAGAGTTGACGGAATGGAGGCTAGTTAAAAGCCTGACAGACATGCTTCGTCCTTTTGAGGTCTTCACACGTGAAGTAAGCAGGGAGGACTGTACTTTGGGCAAAGCTATCCCATTGTTGTGCATGCTAGAGCACCAACTGAAGGAGGTGTCTACCACCTTCTGAGATGATGCTGAAAGGCAAGACGCATATCAGTTGGCGGAGACCTTATTATGCCGCCAATGAAAGGCTTAAAAAAATACATACAGAACAACATTACATTTGTGCCACTATTCTGGATCCACGGTACAAAAAGGTAGTGGCCAACAAAGCATTCATTCCTTTTGATGAAGCAGATGTTACAACATACAAACATTGGCTAGCTCTGTTAGCCACTCGGTTCGAAAAGAGCGGCAGAAAATTGAAGGAACCGGCAGAAGTAGTACTGAATCAGCAGGCCATCAGGCGTCAAGGTCCACTTCTGAATCTGTGGTCGAAGGCAGTCACTTTCCCTCACAACCATTAACGACACCAGCAACTGTTTCATCAGCCTCCTCACCTGCACCAGGCCCAGCCATAATATTGTCGGAAGCGGATTGGCTAACTCATCAAGGGTTTTGTCGTTCCAGTGATGCAAAGGCCACAGATGGTACGCAAAGTGGAGCACCCCTGGAGAACCTTGACTGGATGGTGCAGGCCTATCTGGATGACACACCAGAGGTCTTCATTAATCAGAACCCATTGCTGTATTGGTATAGGAAAAGGGCTCTATGGCCACTGGTCACCAACCTGGCTCTAAATTATTTGTCTCGCCCACTTGCAAGTGTGTCTTCTGAACGTGTTTTCAGTGCTGCTGGTGCCATTGTAACTTCAAAAAGGACCCACCTCTTACCCAAAAATGTGGAGAGGTTAACAATGATCAAGATGAATCAGCACTTCATACCACCAGATTACAAAATACGTAAATGCACGCAGGAAGAAGAGGACACCGACTTAGGTGACGGAAGTTCTTCTCTGTTAGCTGACCTACTCAGATCTCAATTCACAGAGTTTGAGGACGAGCTCTACTTCCCTGACACCGAGGCCTGAAAATGATGTAGTTTTTTTTTTCGTCCTTATTCACTTTTATTACTGTGTGTCTTTCTTTGTTTTGCAACTTTTACCACAACAAAACTCTAATCACCTAATCACAACAAGTCCATCAGCAGCACTGTCTTCATGTTATTTCCTTATTGATATTGATTTGAAGGTGGCGCAGTCTGCATTCCTGAGGTTCACAAGTTCACAACTCAGTCATTCTCCTCTATCCTCCTCCAGACTCCCGCTATCCATTTCCCTCAAAGAAGATGGCTGGATTACGCAGAATCGAGAAACTTTGTCTTTGTAGACGAGTCCCCTTAAGTGGGACTGGAATTACTACTGACTACACATTGCTGATTGCTGACAGTTACTTCTGAAATTGACAGGAGAGGCTGCCCTGTGGGCCTTCACTTTCAGAAGAAGATGCTGACAAAACGTGGAACAGGTAATGAATGAATAATGAAAAGATGGCATGCAGTGGACAGCAATGGCTGTCTGGCTCTGATGAAAGCAATTGCTGTTTGTTTGTTGTGCATGAAATGAATCATATGTCTTTTGTTATTATTTAATCTTTTACACACTAAATGTAATTCAAGTCTACTCGGCTTTTTTTTTACATTGTTTAATTCAAATTGTACTTCAACTGCAGGGGCCACTACGTTGCATTTTCCAATATGCAAAATGTCCTTGAACTCACTGTTTGCCAATATGCCATGATGAATAATGATGAGTGTTGATGATCAAAGTTAAATAATATATCTTTTTTCTTTACAGTCACTCACTGGGATGGATGGATCATCATCGTCGTTTTACGGAAGAACTATGTCCAATTCGTGAGTGGCAAACAGGTAAACCAGTCAACAACAACTACTGCAGCAGAACTACATGTCTGTCTAGTCGTAGTATGGAGTGGTCGAGCCAGTGTGGTGGTGTTATGCCAGGCAGAGTCCAGACAGCAGTTCATGTAAAATTGGGGCTATATGGATTGCTGCATACAATTAGATATGCTTTGTCTGTCTGTGTCAAAGAGCCTAGGTATGCTACATGAGGTTGCTTCACTCAGTGGTGCCTGCCTTGACCGTCTGCATGGCCCTGGCCTGCTGTGTGCTAATTACTAAGCATGGACCAAAAATTCTGTTCCGCTCGCGAAATTTGAGGATTTTCGGCATTTTCGCAAATCGGCGAATCTCGCCAAATTGCTGAAAATTCGCAAATTTGCGAATGGGCGGACTTTTTTTTTTTAAGCCAGCTCAGTGTAGGGTTGAGGGCTATGTTTGAGGGAAATTGGGTGTTTTTTAGGGTTTAGGGCTGTTTTGAGGGTTCAGTGCAGTTTAATAGGGTTTTTGGGTTGAATTTGGTAGGGTTCCTGGAGTCTAGGGCTCAGGGCCTGATGCAGGCTCGTTCATAATGTTGTTGGCAAGGTTTTAGGGGGGTTTGGCGTTCTTTGGTCCAGAATTGGCCGAATATTGGCCTTTTTTGGTGTTTTGTGGGCGTGTGTGTTTGGGTGAAAAGTCGTACACCTTCCAGTGGATCGATTTTGTTCTGCCTTGCTGAGATCACTAGAACTAGTGTCCTGGTAAGTTTCAAGAGGAATGAAGTAGTGGAAGTGCTGAAAACAGAATTTTTTTGTCAAGGCGCGACTTGCCATGTTATCCAATGGGGTGTTTCAGTTGAGGTAGGGTAACGGGGCTTCTGTGAGTGGTAGAGAGGGGTAATTGGTGGTTGTGCAGGAAATGTGGGAGGAATCGATTGATGGAAAGGGTGTGTTTAGGCAAAGTCGAGAAAGGGAAACTGCTGCCATAGGCGCCCATGTTAATTTTCGATTATTGCGTGTTTTCAGGGTGCAATTGGAGTGTGTTGTAGGTGGTTCTTAGTGGATTTGCTTAGCTGGTATGAGAGTTAGGAATGTCTACTTTTGATTGCAAGTGGTTTGAAGAAAATCCATGGTGGAAAAGGGGTGTTTTGGGACTAATGTCAGAGTGCGTTTTGGCACAATTTTAACTTAGGCCTCTGCAAGGTAGCAGTATTGCATGTTTTTGGAGGGCTAATTGGGGGTGTTCTAGATTTTTGGGAGTGGGTTTAGGGGTCTGGCAGCACTTCTGGGAAGGTCTAATTTTGTTCTAAAATAACAGGTTGGTCCTAGGTTGAGGGGAAAGGGGAATTTGGCCCTGTTTCTGAGGTGCAATTTTGCCATTGGCTTACATTTGAGGCCTACAAGGTCACAGTATTGCATGGTTTTGGGGGGCTACTTGGGGGTGTTCTAGAATTTTGGGAGTGGGTTTAGGGGTCTGGGAGCACTGCTGGGAAGGTCTCATTTTGACTGCAAGTGGTTTGAAGAAAATCCATGGTGGAAAAGGGGTGTTTTGGGCCTAGTTTCAGAGTGCGTTTTGGCACGGTTTTAACAGGCCTCTGCAAGATAGCAGTATTGCATGTTTTTGGGGGGTTACTTGGGGGTGTTCTAGATTTTTGGGAGTGGGTTTAGGGGTCTGGGAGCACTGCCGCGAAGGTCTAATTTTGATTGCAAGTGATTTGAAGAAAATCCATGGTGGAAAAGGGGTGTTTTGGGCCTAGTTTCAGAGTGCGTTTTGGCACGATTGTAAAACTTAGGCCTCTGCGAGGTCACAGTAATGCACGTTTTTGGGAGTGTAATGTGGGGTGTTCTTGATTTTTGGGAGTGGGTTTAGGGGTCTGGAAGCACTACTGGGAAGGTCTACTTTTGTTTTAAAACAGCAGTTTGGTCCTAGGTTGAGGGGAAAGGGGAATTTGGCCCTGTTCCTGGGGTGCAGTTTTGCCATTGACTTACATTAAAGGGCTAGAAGGTCGCTGTATTGCATGTTTTTGGGGGGCTACTTGGGGGTGTTCTAGAATTTTGGGAGTGGGTTTAGGGGTCTGGGAGCACTGCTGAGAAGGTCTAATTTTGATCTAAAATAGCAGTTTGGTCCTAGGTTGAGGGGAAAGGGGAATTTGGCCCTGTTTCTTAGGTGCATTTCGGCCCATAGGCTAACATTGCCGGTAATGCGTTATTGCAGATGTCACTGGAGACAACTCTTCGGGCACTTTATGCAGCTGTAGTGTATTAAAAGCACTAAACATTTACCCAACGAGGTAGCACTTACTGGATTAGCCAGTAGAAAGTACTCCAGTAATAGTTATGCAAATCGCCCACAAATCCGCGAGTCTGCGGGAAAATCCTCAAATTCGCTTTTTTTTTGCCATTTCGCACAAATTCGCGGACCGCAGATTCGCAAAATTCGCCCATACTTACTAATTACTATCGTTGAAAAGGAGACTCATAGTTCGCACTTTCGAAATGATGCTTGTATGTAATAGTGTCGCCTCTGAAACTGAAAGTGTTATTTTTGCACTACACAGCGTACCATATAATTTTTTGTCCGTGGTGTTTTAATTTCACTCCCTGTTTTTCCATCAACAATTACAGGCCGGCTTTTACCCTGTGCAGTGGGAAAAACGATGAACTCAGGCTTACCATTAGCGATCCGCAATTCCGCATCCGCCAGGCAGGCAGTGGACAGTGGGTCTTCTGGTCACCAACATTGATCAACGGAGCGTCAGATGGAATGGAGGAGTACCTCGAATAAGAGGAATGGCTGGATGCATGCAACTTCCCAAATTCAATAGGACAACTACAACATACAGTTACAGTATCCATCTTCATTTCTACTTATCTTTTAAGTAATGTTATTGCTGTGAACTTCTATGAGTGTGACTCTGTGCATTTGTTTGCTCTTTGCTTCAATTGATCCCTCCAGCCATAGTATGCGTTTTTCTTTGCTATTTTTTCAACTAATTTAATGTACTAAGTGATTCTTCTCTCTGAGGGCAGATAGGCAAGTGAAATTGCATAATTACTGCAGCCCTGAACTGTCACATTGTTTCTTCATAGTCAGTACATTGTAGAAAGTACTACTTACTTTTCAGTAACCTATCCATTTAGCAAACAACTTCATGCATGCAGTAGTGCATGCACTTCCTTTATGTCCCTTAAAAGATTTATGGATAGCTTTGTATCCAAAGATTTGCTTATCTTCATTTGTTGTTTGTCCATGCTGTATTTTTTTTCCTCTCTCCACAAAACTTTCCCCACAAACCCCATTCCCATCCAATTTTCAAACCCTAACCCTCTTCCCCCGGGCTGTGTGATTTTCAATGAGGTGTGACTAAACGACAACAATAATTCCACACACTTGCTGGGGAGGATAAGGTGCAAGCAAACTCCTCAAATCAATGTTAAGGCAGCTAGATTAATCCTAGGATATTGTAATTCTGCTTAAAAAAACAACAATGAGTATTTTAAAATACATTCTGAATTTCATGCCGACCATCGATTGGATCCATCTTCAACATCATCCTCCTACATGTCATGAAGACTTGTTATGCTACTGTGTCAATATTCTTGTTGTAGCCATAATCATCCATGCAATTTTTTTCCCCATTCTTATCTTCAGCATTGCTTAGGCTACAAATTTACTGTTCCTTCTAATACTACTCTCAGGCCACTCAATGTCTCATTTTTTTACTTTGTTTTTAATATGCTGCTACTGCTAGTGTGATACCACTCCTACTAACACCACAACAACAGAATATCTGTCCTGGATGGATTTCATGGGCAACCGTAATCGCCATTTGCCATGCAGCCATCGCTGTGTCTAGCTCTATTCTCAAACACGAATCACAGGTAAGATAAGCATTTTGGGGAGGTAGAATAATGGGCTAGGACTCGGAGGAGAGACTGACAGTAGTACTAGTAAAGTACTAGGGCCAATTGAATTCACTAACTCTGTTAGTGGCACTTTTGAAATTTGTTTGACGTTTTAGATCATTCATGCTGGTAAGTTTGAGGAAACCAAACGTGCAGTAACCCCCGCCCACCACCCCACAAAATAATATGAACGCGTACACTATGTTGAAGTATGTAAAATAAATAATTATATATTATTTATCCTAACAAAAATAAACTAGTTCCAAAGACCCAAACCACCCCCCTTCCTAACCCAAACAATTGTCCATTTCAAATGTCCTGCGAAAAGTCCCAAAGAATCCCCAACTCCCGATTCCCACCCCACCAACAGTCTTTAAAAAAGGAGCAAGGCACACAGTCACGTCCGGTGGTGTCCTGTTGATAGGTGGTCCCGCAGCTCTTTGCAGAGGTCCTGGAGCTGTTGCTGCTGCTTCTCCACCTTGCGCTCTAGGTAGTCCACTCGGCGGCTTAGGCAGCGCAGGCGTGCCATCCAGGCTCTGGGGGGGGGGCAGCTGATGGTGTTGGTACAGCTAAGCGGCGGTGGCGGGAGGCTGTCCGGCCATGGCACCGTGCGGGAGGCTGCCACCAGGTGGACCCGGGGGCACTTGAGGATGCAGCTGTTGACGCCTCCTCCTCCTGCTCCCAAGGCCACAGCCGGCGATATTCGGCACAAATGGCCTCCAGCTTCTGGGCCCTGGCCCGGACAGCCATCTCCTTTCAGGTGAGCTTTTTTGGAGCATCTATATGAAGAAAGAAAGAAAAATACTGTAACCAATACTCTATAACAATAACACAAAATATTTCAACAGAAAGTTGTCTCACAGTAACACTAGCAATTTGCAAGCACAGTATAACATTTTGGCATGTATCTTTCCGCCGTCTTTGTAGGCCTGTAACATTAGTGGGAGTTTCAGGAATTCTACTAGCAGCACTAGGGACTCACTACATAGTCAGAGAGTTAGAGAGTACACCAGTATTCTTCTTTTTTTCTCTAGTTTTGCGAAAGACGTTACTTGTACGTGAACTTGTGGTAGCCGGCATAATGCCAGGTCAGTCAGCTTGCACCCAAGAAAACAGACACAAGACATGATGACGCAGACTCGCATTACTTTAAGGAGTACATGCAGGTGGGGATAGGGAAGATCCTACTTTTCTATAGGGGTGGCACTGTCCATACTCAGTTACATCAAGGGCTACTGCTCAAGGTAATTTAATTTATATTTCGCACTGCCCCCCCCCCCCCCCGGGCCTTCAGTACAACAAAAGGGAAATGAAGATTATTCATTTCTGATCTGATCATGTATCCAGCCGATCACATGATCTTTGCTTATATGATGAATGACTTTAGGTGCTTTGTTGTGATAGATTGAGTGAACAACAGCGATAGTCCACCCATGATTGACACAGCAGAAAGAAAATTATTAACATAGGGAGTGAGTGTGGTAACTATAATTGCCGGAGGAAGGGACTTGACTTGATATAATTGTCAACTATACAATACATACACAATATATGCTGTGCTTGCAAAGTAAACTAATGTACTGTTACTTTAGGCAAGGGAGAGTTTCTGAACAATCACAACTTCTAATATTTGGATTTCCTCTGCTTTGCTACTCTGGCACGGACATGTTGTTCAAACAAACTAACACTCTTCATGCACTTAGCGTCTGCTCTACATATATCTCTGCTATCTATGAGGAAGAAGATACCATCCAGGCTTCCAAAGTAAACGTCTATCATTCTTCTTAATGTCTCAACTGAACCAACTTTACTTTTTCTCAACAACCAACTAACACCCTTTTCATTTTATTTGGTAAACCACCGTCTTGACTTGCATTTGAGTTTCACCCAAATGATATATTGCAATGCAAACCACACATGAATTTTCTGATTCACCCACACAGGCAGTCATCTTTTCTTTCTCCTCCAACCATCCTTGCTTCAAGCAGCCTTGCATCTGATTCCTTCCTATCAGCCACCTCTGCCTGCATTAAAAACAAGTATCATTCTTTACAGTCATAAATGTTACGACTCGCTCGTCCTTCCATTCACCCTAAGTTCTTTCCCTTTTCATTCATCACATCCCTCAAGTTCATCTGATATGACTTGGCTTCACGATAAATGTTTCCCAGCTGAGTTGAAGTCAAATAGAGGGGGCCATTGCTTACTCGAGAACTACCACCGCTAGTGCTATTGCTAAGTCAAGGGTGACTGTCTTCTCCGTGATTGGTAAAAATGTAGTTCTAAATTAGTAACTGCTCTTAACAGTACAGTGTACTTGTACTAGTGTACTGTCTACCTTACAGTACATCATACACTCATTTGCGAGCCTACTCCAAAATGTTATTAAGTAAGGAGTAGAATAACTTACCACCATCCGCCGCTGCTGACCCATCCCCCTCAGCTCCTCCTGGAGGCACTTGTGGTGCTGCCGCATCCGCCCCTGGAGTGGACCCCTCCTCGCTGCTGGCCCCGGCACTGGTGGTGTGAAGTGCCGCATCCGATGTTGTGATGCCTAGAAAAAACATGTCATATTTTCAGATGCCATACACCACCCCCTATTTCGTCTCGTAATGGAAGAGAAAATGTTAATACATAAACAATTTTTAATGATTGGGTCTGAAGAAAAGTCCAGATTTTGGGGAGGGTTTAACTTATATGCTTAGCCATAACATGCACCACTTTTTGGCACAACTGATGAATGCTTGCTTTTTTAACGTGTGACATTTTTCTAATTACAGACAGAACCACCTACTCCTCATCACCACCAGGAGGACTTGAAGTTCCAACATGGTGAGGGCCCCCGAGTCCCACACAGTTACTTCTGACTGAGCTATGTGAAAGTCGAACTGCACCTATCATCAACAATGTCCTATTTCTCTTGTCCATACTTCTGTATGTGCAGAATAGTCCCTGAAGCACTAGCGGTATGGTATGTGCTACTATCAAATCAAAAAGCCAGCTACTAGCTTATTCTTGGTGGACATTGACATTTTGTTGTTGGAAATTGTCAAAGCACTAACATTAAGAAGACTGGAATAGACAGCAAAGGCGACCCAGAGGACTGCACTCAGTGCCTCTAGAGCTATTGCTGGATCAGAGTTTTGTTTAACACCGTTTGCCGACTGAGCAAGCTTAGCTACCTACACAGACCGACTCATAATAATAGTAAATAGTAGTAGCACAGAGAGTGACGGTAGAGCGGCAGGATAAGAATGTAGAAATAGTCTACAAGAAGATCAAAGACTATTTTGTAAAAAATAGAATTAGGAAACAGTTTGGAATGACTAGAAGCTGTAGAAGTTAGGGAAGTATAATTATATTAACAACAGAACAACTTACTGGGTCAAGCAGAAAAGCCTGCAGAGGACCATTCCTGTCCACACTATTCCGCTGGAGTCTGGGGTATAGTCTTCTTGCCCTTGGGAGGTGATGATGATCATGAAATAAACACAAACATGGATGATTGTTTTTTTTAAATATTTGATTTCTTTGACCACATTCTAAAATTATCTCGGGGAAAGAGATTACCAACAATTGCACTACATGTATTGACCTATCTGATCTGGTCAACTAGGGGGATACTAGCACAGTATTGCTGGATGCGAACACCGTCTACTTGGAAAGTTATGTAATTCCCTAACTAAACCAACAGCAAAAAGGTTCTACTACGACTGCCAGCACTCAGCAGCACGCGTCGTGACAGACACAGTCCGTCATCATGATTGCAGACCACTAAAAAATGTCCTACTACTAATAACAAGTCATAATATACTCAACCTATCAATCCACCAATATCTCTTCTTCTTAGTGGCAGCAGGAGTCCAAAGGAAGGACTAGACTTGAGTATCTAGTCTCTCTAGCATAACGCAGTTCTGTAAAGTACTACTACACTCATTTATATTCAGGCCAAATGAGCACAAAGTTGCAAACAAGTAAGCATAGTAGCAACGCCACTGAGCAGGCGAGCACCTGCAATCACAGAAGCTATTTAAACATTTATTTACCAGCAATTTAATTGAATCAGCAGCATTCTTGCTCTTCGGGAAAAACATATATTAGCAATATATCACAGAGTAGAAGAAAACAAAGTAGTTATTAAATAGCTACTCACCAAGGCCAGGGATCTCCACGCCTAGCAGGTGGAGCAGGTCCTGCTCCCGGTCAAGGACGTCTGCCCACCGCTGCGTCGCTTGGTCATAGGTGCGCCGGACCCCCGACTCCCTACGCATGGCCCGGCACACCTTATCCCACAGCTGGCGACGCTCCCGGAGGCCATACCCTTGACCTGGCCTGCCCCCTGCTGCCACGGTCTTCAGGAGGTGGCGCTGAACATAAAATATAAGTGCGGCCACCTCCACCGTGCTGAAAATCTCCCTGGCCACTACATCCTCCCCCCCTTAATCGCCCGCAAGGGAGCCGGCTACGGGGTGCGGGACCCTTCCCCTTGGTCTTCCCGGCTCCCTTTGCCATGTTCCTGGACAGGAAAGTTAAATAAAAAATAGGAAAAAAAAAGAGAAGGATGGATAATGAGTAAAAAAGATCCCAAAAAAGTTCAAAGAAACAAAGGATTGCAAAGATTAGGGGAGGATTGAAAAAGCATGCCCAGAACCATAGCAATGAATGAAAAACAAGATGGCCGCACCCATTGAGGACCGCGTGGGTAAGTTTGCACAATATTTCCCCCGCAAGCATGCAAAAACGCACGCGACCACGTAATAGCGCCCGCGCACAATGCGAGCATGCAACTAGCGCTCAGAAACGGAAATACGCAACGCGAACAAGATGGCCGCGCCCATGTACGACCGCATGGGTAACTTCGCGGTCTGTGCGCTGCAAGAGGCCCGCGAACACGCAAAGCGCCCCGCGAACACGCAAAAAAAGAATCATCAAATTCGCACAAATTTTTGCTGATGTTGAAAGTAAAGAAATAGGTCTGCAATTAGATTCAATCTTTGTATCCTCATCAAAGGTATGCTCTCCAGTATACTCCCTGTTTAGTCCGATTGTGCAGTTGCTTCCTGAATTTTTGGGTCTATCTCTCAGGAGATGTTCTGAATGTCTATGTAAAGTGTATTGGGCATAAGTTTAATGTATTTTAAACACACAGGGCATGGGCACACACTCTTTATTTACCTATCCAGGTGAAGAGTGGAATAAGGCCTTCTTGGTCCTGAAGTAATGCCATGATTCGGTAGGGACTGTAACAGCCATGAAACATGTTGAACTTGTTAATCAGATTCATTGCATCTAAATAGACCATTATATATATTCCATGCTCAAACCACATTTTTATCCTTGATAAAGGGATCCTACTATTAAAACATATTTTCTGTTTGGATCCCTTTAGCCAATTTTTAACACACTTCACCTTCGCCCATTCTACTCACATTTCATCATTCATTTATACAACACACGTTGGCAACAAAGAAAAGATCTCCGGTAAAGCAGCCCCCAAAGTCCCGGTTGGGCATTGCAGCACCGGCTCAATGAGGAGCTACCTGATGATAAAGCATGACACCTATTGGGGTGTGTGAGGGCTCTTGCTCCACTGACCTCCTGCCAGACCTAGATATCTACATATGAACAGGACACACAGTATTCGCATAACTGCTAGTTCCAAAGTCGGTCTGAAAATGACAAAGAATGTTTTGTGTGTCTCAAAAATCAACAAGTTGGAAATTGACCAGTTTTTCAGTATTTTTGCTGGTGCTGGCAGTAAAGAAATAGGTCTGTAATTAGATACAATCTTTGTATTCACATTGGAGCTCTTTAGCAATGACTTGCAAGAGCTAGCTCCCATTTATCTGGTATATGAAGCAAGAGAAGTGATGGATTACGTAAAGAGTTCAGGATTGAATTATAATCTCAATACCTTTTTTTAGAACTAAGGACAAGGGTCTAAAAACGATCC
Organism: Lissotriton helveticus; assembly: GCF_964261635.1. NCBI lineage: Eukaryota > Metazoa > Chordata > Amphibia > Caudata > Salamandridae > Lissotriton > Lissotriton helveticus. The sequence goes on from NC_136059.1 coordinate 60,291,060, forward strand.
TGATGTAATACCCAGCATGAACTGCTTCACTGTGATTTTACATAACTTCTATGATAGGGGACTCCATGGGGAAGTCCAATTAACTTCTGCCAGACATCACCATCGGCATGTAAGAGGGACTGAGACCAGCATGAATGGTCATAATCTCATGATTAAAAAAATCAGTTAGCTTATCACAAAGTTTGTGCGATTAATCAAGATCATCAGAGCAAGCTTTGGGCGCAAGGAAATCTCCCAAAATTTAGAAAATAACACAAGAATTTTTCTTTGCACCAAAGTACTGTCTCTAGGCTATTTTAATGGATCAATGATATTTTCAGGGCAATTTTGTAAAAGTGTCTGCTTGAGAATACGTTGCCCTTGCAGCCTCTTGACCCTTCCGAATATTGAGACTCGAAGGTAACTGGTCATTAATGGCCTCAGTGAGCCAGTGATTAAAGATATCCAATCTGGTAAAAGGGGGGAAGAACAATAGAGCTGCTGAGTGAAAATAGCATCCTGTAATTTGCTTATTCGTCAGTGCATGAGATTAGTCCTTCCAGTAGCCCTACTCCTAATTCTCTGAGATTTTGATACAAGAGTTAACAGATTAAACTTGTGACCAAATCATAGCTGTGCTTCTGAAATACCATCCTTAAGAGACTGCTAATTGGTGAAGACTAAGTTCAACATAAGGACGGCTCGATGTATCAAGATGGTCATCAATTGAGTGAGAATAAGGGAAGTTAAATAGTCAACAAGTATCCTACCAGCACCATTCTTTACATCATTATTGTGGCAGTTGATATTGCCTAAATTGGTGTAATTAAAGTATTGAAGCCAATGAGGGATTTATCCCTCCCTATGGTAGCCATAAACTGTGATCAAGGTCCAGGAGGGCGATCCAGTAGGATGTCAGAAAAATATTATTGCTGTAGATCTTCAAGCAAAAATCCAGACTTTCTGCTTCTTCTGGCTTATCAATATGGAACCTCTGCAATGAAAGTTATTGCGGAAAACAATAGACATGCCCCTACACCTCCCTCCCTCCGTATCCAGATGGGGTTTAGTGTAACCCAATGGAATCATAATCTCTATTTCTGGGTTAGAACACTCGTTTAAACAAGTTTCAGTAAAAAAAAATAGTCTTAAAAGACCTACAATTTATGAGACCCCCCTGAATCTTAAAATTATTCCGGAAGTTACTTGATAGGCCCATATTGGCACCTACGCCCTTCCTCTCACACTTCCTACCAAATGTCTTAAATTCTGCTGCGCAATAAGTGGGAGAGCCGAGCTGTCTTTGGTTAAAACCAGCAGCATGGCAGCGGAGAGGAAGTGGACGGGCTTGCCTTTGGCACGTTAGCAGAATACCCACTGTACTCGTCCATGCCACAAGTTTCCTTTTGAGCATCAGCTCATTTGCGGGTCCCCGCCTCTAATACAAAGTAGCTGGACCACTGACTATCAAAAAAGAGCAGTAATGGCACCAGAAAGCCTCATAACCCCAAACCAAGTGGGAAAGAGTATAAAAGTGCACATGCAACTACAAGCACATTCAATTTATGAAAGATAAAAACAGAATAAAAATACTCATAGTCACCTTGTAATAGAGGTTCCCCAGAAGCAAACAGTACATAGTTAAAATTAAGTTGATAATATTAAAGTCTTAGCTCATTTTTCTCAAAGTGCAAGTTCAAAAACTACACACAAAGCAGCAATAGAAAAACAAAGCTATCTTGCTTGGGGAGACCCATTCCATAGTCACTAGCAAATTGGAGTTTGGGAATACCCTCTATACTGGGATCATCATGAACCTCACTGGAAGAGTTCAAACCTTCAGAAGTCAGCAACCAGACTCATCCTCAACCTCCCACATAGACCTCACAGTGCAGCACCCCTAAGGGAGCTCCAACTGCTCCTAAAACACACATTTTCCCATTTCCAACTTCTCATACCCCTCAAACATTCATCCGTCTTCCTCTCTGTGAGACCCATAATCACACACATCCCACTCGTACCCAGAACTAGATCAGTAGGATGGGTATTTTCTTACATCATTCCAAAATCAAGGGACAGACTCCTACTCTTCATCAAAGTCTCCTCCTCTCTTTATGAATCCTGCAAGAAAGTGAAGACCTGGATTTTTAATTGCTCAACTTACCATAGACCAGGCTAGGCACGAATACCTGCTCAGCACCTGGAATCCCTCACCAATGATAGTGTGATTTGTAAATGCAAACACATAAATATACAAACATGCTGCATAGTTATAGTTAGCACCGTATTTCCATGAGATATGATTTTTTAGGTTGGCTAATAAAGTTGGTGCCATTTGATTAATCTTTCACAAAACTTCCTAAAATGGCTCATCCACCTTAGCTTCTTCCTTGAAAGTTTTGTTAAGCGGGTGCCAAGAAAATGGGGATGAGGGAGACACAAAACAGCGATACCGCAAAAATGGCTGAATGGAATTACAATAAATTTGGCAGCAAGCTAGATCACGATCCAGAAAGTGTGCTTTTTGGTTTAAATCAGTTCAATAGTTTTAGAGGATTTAAAGTTCAACATTTATGCATATTTTACCATATGATTGCCTGCCAAAGATCAGCACATACGTTGCAGCAGCCATTTCAGGACTTTGAAACTCAGTCCCTGCCCTGGGACCAAAAAATAACTTTGTTTAATGGAACAGTAGAGCTGGAGTCCAGTAAAAAAACTAAAACAATGGACAAGCATATTTCATTTTTAACCCACACCTCCCCATTTGGCCAGGGCTAGGGGATCTGTATATTATTCTATTGGAGGAAGGAAGCATGTACCTCCCGAGGCATGCAGGGCCCCGGAGACCCAATCCCCTGGGAGGCATCATCAATTAAAGGGGAGCGGGGAGCCCCTAGAGCTTATTTTTTCCCTGGTTACGCTATGGTCTAGGACACACCGCTTTTTGGCTGTGGAGGGGGTATTGGACCCCCGCCTTTTTTTTCTCCAACAACCTTTATTAAACAAATTTGCCCAGCAGGTTTACTAAATTGCACTTTATCAAGACAGTATATACCAGCAGAGGGACTCCAAACAGGGGGGGAGACCCCATTCAACATTATGCAACAGAGGTTACCTCCGGCACGCAAAGCATTTTATTGATATGGAGAAGAAAATGTGGAGGCAGCACAGGGGGAATAAAAGACTAGGGGAGAGGCCTAACAAGTGTGGGAGAGGAGCTAGGGAAGCAGAAGGATGAGTACGTCGGGAGAAGGCACCTCACTGGCCATCACCAGTGGCCGCCTCGAGTGGATCACCGGCGGGGAGCGTGGGAGAGATCGCAGGATGCAGAGAGTTACGAAATGAGAGGTAAGATACATGTGAACCCCATATGTCAATTGGGCCAGACTTAGCCGGCATTAGATCCCAGAATTTGGACAAGAGAGTCTGACAACGGGAAGCATCCTCAAACCAAATGTCAACCTTGGGTGCAGGCCTATGACCCCAGCTCATGGAGACCTTATGCCGTGCAAGAACAAGAAGCATTACAGTCAGGCGGTGTGTAGCATCAGGGCAGAATTTCCCGGAGCCAAGAAGGCAAAGCAGAGGGTCAGGCTGGACCGCCGACAAGGTGATCTCAGAGATGGCAGCACACACCTCACACCAGTATGCTGAGATCTGAGGGCACAACCAGGCAAGGTGGGAGAAGTCCGCCGCTGGAGCAGAACATCGCAGACATCTGTTGCTGGGGATAAGGCCCATTTTGTGCAGCTGAGCAAGGGTTCGGTAAAGCCTAGGCAAATACTTAAATTGAATGAGGCACAGGCAGTAATTTGGGGATAATTGTTTAGTCTGATTGCAACGGTGAAGCCAGTGCTCTCTGGGAGAGATCGATACCTATGTCTTCACACCACACCACACCACCCGTGCCCGATCTGTGGAGATGGGAGGTGCCGTAAGGGCATAAATCTAGGTGACCAGCTTTCAGGGGGAGGGGGATGTGTAAAGGAAGTTAAGAGTGGCCATCGACGGGGGAGGCTGGGGACACGTGGGGTGAAACTCCCTGCAAATAGCCCTTAGTTGAAAGTAGAGTAGAGTGTCCATTGGACTGGAATCAACAGAATTTTAAATCTTGGGCACCAAGACCACCCAGTGACATCGGGTGGGTGAGGACATTATAAGTGATTCTGGGCTGTAGACCCGCCCAGACCAGAGTGATGAGCAGTGAGCGTAATCTGTGAAAAAAGTGGGCAGTGATGGGGATTGGAATATTGACAAATAAATAAAAAAAAATCGGGAGCACAACCATCTTGGCGATGTCTATGCCACCCTCCAGTGACAGGGGTAACCGTCGCCAGAGGGGAATCTTGGACTCGAACCAGTCCACAGCGCTGCCAAAATTGGCCCTCCAAAGTTCATCTACATCCCTACTAAGCCAAATTCCTTAGTACCTAGTCAAACCCAACACCCACACAAAAGGGTAGTCCGGAGTAAAGGGGACCGTGGCATCAGTGAGGGGGAAAAGAACAGACTTACTCCAGTTGACCTGGATTCCGGAGTAGCCCCAGAACCGTATCACCTCACGGACCAAAGGACTGAGATTCTCCTGAGGGTTGCGGACATAGAGTGTAACGTTGTACGCATACATTGAGACGACAAGGGCACAACCTGCGAACCTGAGACCCCTCTGGGTGTGATGCTGTCAGAGCCTAGCGTTGAGGGGCTCTATGGTGATGCCGGTGACAGTGGACATCCCTTACTAGTACCTCGCATGATGGAAATAGGCTCGGAAATTTGGCCATTGATCCGGAGACAGGCAGTGGGAAGAGTGTAAAGCAGTTGTAATTTATGCAAGAAGACCAGGCTAAAGCCTAAGCGAGGGAGGAGATAAAAGAGAAACAGCCACTCGAGAGTCTCAAAGGCTTTAGTTGCATCCAGCAGGGCGGCCACTGCCGAGAGCGCGGGATTAATTTGATGAAAGATGGAGAAGATGGTCTGGTAATTATGGGAGGTTGCGCGACCCGGAATGAAGCCGGACTTGTCCGGGCGAGCAACTTGTGGCATGAGGGGAAGAAGGCGGGAGGCGAGTAGTTTGACAAAGATCTTGTTATCCGTATTGAATAAAGAGAGGGAACGATATGAGTCGCGAAGCTCCGGGGGTTTGTCTGGTTTTAGAAGTAGTGCGAGTAATGCTTCGCAGAGCAAGGGGTGAAACTGACCAGCCTCAAAGGATTCATTATACATGGCAGCTAAGTGCGCGACCAGGAGGGGTGCAAAGGTCTTCTAAAAGGATGCTGGCAGGCCGTCCGAGCCGGTGGCCTTATCACCGGGCAGAATGTTAATAGCAGCAAGGTTTTCTTCTTTGGAGAAGAACTCATCAAGGAAATGGAAATGCATTCCCCATGAATCACGGCCTTGAATCCTTCCCAAAGCATGGAAGGGGAATCGACAGTACCCTTCTTAAGTTCAAAATAATTTGTAATTCCAGTCTGTATTTTATCGCAGAAGACTGAGTCTCGCAGAGCATTAGGGGAAAGACGCCAGGAGAATGCATGATGTGGGGAGTGATGGAGGTGCAGACAAAGGCGTACAGTAGCTTGATCTGAGAGGGTGCGCACCATATGCTCAACTGAGGTGAGCCACGCAAATGCGTCCGGGGTAGTAATCCAGAGGTCCAAGCAGGACGAGCAGCCATGGGAGCCTGTCATGCAAGTGCCTTCACGTGCCTCAAGGCGAGTGTGTCACCACATGTCATACAGGGAGTTATCGGCGAGAATAGAGCGTAATAATGAAGCTGCGAGAGGATGGGCAGTGTTTGGTCCGGGCCGATCTAGCGTGGTCTACAGTGTAACGTTAAAGTCACACTCCCAAATAAGCGCAACGGGCCCAGTGAGGAGATGTGGTGCCAAACCCATGCAAAGAAATACGGGTCCTCATTGTTGGGACCGTATATCGCAGCCAAAGTCAATATTTAGGCCAGTAGGGTGCTGTGCAGGACGACAAAGCGCCCTTCGGGGTCAGTGATTGCCTGGGTGGTTTGTCATGGAAGCCCTCTACGCAGCAGGATAGACACCCCACTGGTATAGTTAGAGTAAAAGGAGCTGTGTATTTTGCCCCAGCGCCTGGAGAGAAGTCTGGAAGAGGTGGCAAGCAACAGATGGGTCTCCTGTATGAAACAAATGTCTACCATATGCCGGGTGAGGTGGGCATGGACCAGGTGAGCTTTACGGTGGTTGTTAAGACCGCGGACGTCCCAGGGCCTGTCATAGCCCCATGCCAGAGAAGTGAATGATGAGGAAGACCGAAAGTGCAGGGAGAACCTTGTGCGGCTGGGTTGAGCAGTGCAATAAGGCGCACAAGAAGCACAGTGTAACAACAGTTGTAGTGCAGGAAGTAGCCAAAGGCAAGATTAAAACAAAAGCCTCATTAGGAGGCATCAGTCCCAATAACCCAAACCCCCCACCTCCCACACCAACCCCCCAATCAGCCTTTGAAAACAAACCCACCCACCCAAGGAACCTGCAACTGGGAAGGGGAAATCAGAAACCAGGACGGGAATCATCCCAGGGAGGCATTGTGTCGCCCGGCGTACAGCCCCACCAAGGAAACAGGGTGGCCGAGCTAAAAAGGTGCAGACATTGGTCAAAATCAGGGGGGCATCCAGGACAGCCAAGGTGTGTGGGTACAATGGGCAAGTAGCAAATGGTATAGCGGGGAACCTGCAAAAAATAGAGATATGAGGAGGAAACAACTGACCCCCGGGAGCCGTGAGAACCCTGTGTCTGCTAGCAGACCCCTGAGCCCAGTCAACAGGGAGCAGAGGCACACCAATAGAGGGAAAAGGCACATGCAGACAATGAAACAGATGAGAGGGCTGCCACAGGGAGCCGCCCAACATTAGTAGGTAAAAGTCAGTCATTTTCACACTCAGGTCACCAGCACTTCAGGACTGGGCCCTGGGTGGGGGAGATCGCTGGGCCCTGTTGAGTTTCTTCGCAAAGGCGGGGCAGCCTGCGGTTCCGTGAAGATTTGCATTTTGGAGCCTTGTTGAACGTGCAGCTAAGCAGGGTATGCCAGGGAGTAGGAGATGTCATGCTTCTGAAGAATTCTCTTGGCAGGTAGGAATTTGCGGCGGGCGGCCTGCACCACCATCATGAAGTCGGGAAAAAAAGCCAGAGAGTTCCCTTGGTGGTGGGTTTCCCCCTTCTCCCTGGCCCGCGCGAAGGATTGAGTCACGGTCTCTAAAATTCAGCAGCTTAGTGATGAAGAGCCGGTCCGGTAGTCCAGGGGCTGGTTGAGGGCCCAGCGAGTGGTGGACACTATCAACGACGAAGAAGGGGGACAGGATCTCCCCTAAAGGCTCACGGATGAGTTGCTCCACTAAGTCCTCCATTTTGGCGATGTTTGTTGATTCGGGCACCCCCGTGATGTGGAGGTTACTTCGATGAGAGCGTGCCTCGAAATCCTCGTTTTTGTGTTTGATAAGCTCGAGAATCTTGTCCGTGTGAAGGAGCTTATGATGGTACCGTGCCGTGACGTCCTCAGCGTCAGTCTGAGCCTTACGCGTATCATGTGAGTCGACCCAGGCCTTTACTGTGTCCAGCTGGGCCGAGAGTTGATTCAGTTGGGTGGCAATACCAGTAACCACTGATTTAACATTTAACATGATGGCCTCAAAGTCGTCCTCCCTGGCTGGGCAGGTGTCCCCATGGGTGGTAGGCTTGCCCACCTCAGTGACTGCCCCATCCTGCTGTGTTTGGCGGCTCTGGTCAAAGGCGAGTTTTGGTTGTTTGGGATCAGCTTTCCCCTTGCTCTGACACAAAAACATGGGCAGGGGCCGCCCAAATGGAGGAGAGAACAATCGCAACTGCAGGAGACAGAGTCAATGTAGGCCCCGTGGTGGAGGATTGGAAAAGAAGGGAGGCCAGTCGACAAGAATCAGGTCGCCAAATGCAGGGCCAGCAAAATAACTGGCAGCTTTTGGCGACCTGATTCTTGTTGACTGGCCTCCCTCCTTTTCCAATCCTCCACCAAAGGGCCTCCATTGACTGTGTCTCCTGCAGTTGCGACTCAAGGCCCCAGGGCGGCAAGGAGATCTTCATTCTAGGGCGATGTGAGTGAAAGGCCAGGGAGCGTTGAATGCGCGGCAGGAGGTGGTAAGGTCCTGGGGCATGTGCCGCTGGTTCGGGGAGGAGAAATGCCAGCAGGGTGAGACCAGTGCTGCTACATAAGAGCCCAAGGGCGTCCCAGTGGTGGAGATTTGGAAAAGAAGGGAGGCCAGTCAAGAAGAATCAGGCTGCCAAACGCAGGGCCGGCAGGATATCAGGCACAGTCCAAGGCCCCCAGGGCAGGCAGAGGCTGTTTTATATTGGTGGGAGTCTGTGTCATGACTGAGGCCAAAATGCACACAGCGTCAGCCGCAGCAGGTCACCAGTGCAGCTCCCAGCATGAGGGTACAAGCAGGGCAAGAATTGACGTGAGGCTGTCCCAGAGGATGTAACCGAGCAGCTGCAGTGAGAGCCGGTGCGGCGCAGGGCCCCGGGCAGCAAGATCTTCAGGCAAGGGCAATGTGAGGAAGAGGCCCGGGAGCACCGGCTGCACGGCGGGAGGCGGTGAGGTCTTGAGGCGTGTGCCGCTACCCTGGGGATGAGAAATGCAGGCAGGATAAGTTCAGTACCGCACCACAAGAGCCCAAGAGTGCAGCCTCTAGCGAGCAGGAGCAGCGGGTAGCACGCCACCCACGTCGTGGAGGGAGGGAAGGTGGTGGGTGTGAGTGGCAAAAATACACACCCAAGCGAGGAGAAGCCACCAACTCCACTGCAAAAAACACCCACAGCGGTGAGACTCACCAGGGTGAGAGAAGCGGGTCAGCAGGCTAGTTCTAAGGAGGCGATCAGGGCCCTGAAAAACCCAGGCTGTGCGTCGGGAACTCAGCGGCACCGCGACTCCTCAGCATGGGGTCCAGTCACTCGCCAATGGATAGACCCCCTCATGGCGTCAGATCCCAGCTGCATAACTCGATGAGGCAGCACCTGCGAAGGCTCAGAGTAGGACCAATCTGTGCCCCCAACCAAGGAGAGACAGGATGGCATGGAGCAGTCATTCGGCTCCAACGATGCGTGCAGGATTTTGTTAGATATTCGGCTAGGCCGGTAGAGCCCACTCAGAGTGCAGCCATCTTGCAGCCGGCTAAGCCACGCCCCCTTGGACTCCCTCCTTAAGCTGTTTTGTGCCTGGGGAACTAATTCCCTGGGGCTTTCCAGTATTTTAGATCGGGAGGGGGCATGATACCCCAACCCCTGTGGCCACAATCATAACAGTGTACTGGGACCCCTTCTCACAATACACTGTAGTTATCCGAACAGCAGAGTGATGGCAGGGAAGATTTAATTGCCTCCATCTGGTGGGAGGAGCAAGGCCTACACTGGGTGGGATGTGAACTGCATCTCTTTGCTTGTTCTGTGGTGAACAGAGAACAGAGGATTGCTTCTACCAGGTGGGAGAGGTATATATATATAATAGGGGTCATGCCCAGATTACCCTCATCTACCTGAGCAATAAACATCAACGATGTAGAATCAAAAATAAACAGTATAAAGGGATCAATCAAAACATTTATTTTCAGCCAGAGTACAATTAGTTACCCTGCTAGTCCCAACTTCTTATTTATGACAAATTAATTTCTACTATTACGGCTTGTGTACCTTTCAAGTGACGGGGAAAACACAGTATAGTCACAACAAACTAATACATATAAAATGTTCAAATATACACAATATACACTTCATTACACAAACATTTAAATCACACTTATATATATGATACACTACATATATACAATATATACAACATATACAATATATCAAACATAGTTATATCAAAAACCAGTCGATCAATAATTAGTTCCCCTACTGAGAACAAAACAAACAGAGTGTACACTCTTCAATCCAAAGTAACACACTATAAGGTAGTCCCTATTGCACCTGAGGAATAACACCTCAAAAACTATTAAAGTAGCGCTTTACTTCATTCACACAACTCTAAGTGGTGGGACTCTGTGACAACCACCAGAAAGATACCACAGACTCCTTTGTAAATGTCGACGCTGGCGCGGTCGCGTTTCAGCCAGAGATTCCTTTTGGCTTCATCAGGGCAGGGGATTCAATATTTCTGAATGGAGTGTTAGCTCTCTTGGAACAACACACGGCTGGCAGGGACCTATACCACTGCCGCCTTGCCGACAATGGCCAATGAGCCCTTGCAAAGCTGTACTCCACTCTTCAAGTTAAGGTAACATCAAAGGTCCACTAAGTTTAAAGTTGCGAGGATACACATGTACTCAATACCTGCAGCCACAAGGTCCCGTCACGAACACAAAGTTACAGTCCACTCGGAACAAGAAGTTTCCAAAAAGCTGTACCAGGTGGGACCACAGAAAGAAACTGCTCTAGCGTGAAAAAAGAAGCTGGGGAAGGATCTTAAAGAAAAACTCCAACATCTGTTTAATGTCATTTTACTACAATCTTTTATTTAGATGTTTACTGACAGACATTGCAAGAATTCCCTCACAAAGCCAATGGGCTTGTCTTGTTTATGGATATAGCCTCTATTTGACCAAACCAATAGGCCTGCCATTTATATACTTGCACTGACTTAGAAATGCACTGAAAAGCAATGGTTAGTGTGAAAGTTATAGTTAGGTATCCAGAATCACATTACAAATTCCCGAAAACTGGGGAATTTTATTTGAAGTCCTACTCACTCCCTTGTGGGGTTCCCCATGACTCATGGCTTAGCCCTATGCTTTTTAACATTTATGTAGCACAGCTGGCAAAGCTGATCCATTCTTACACTTTTGCAACAGTGGCATATGCTGATAATACCCAAATCATGGTCTCAATCCCAAATACGGGGGAGGAAGTCGCAGAAAGATTCAACAAATAAATGGCTGCCAATTGTTATAATATTAAATTCAGAAACATGGAGGTTCTCAATTTTGGAAAGGAGTCCACCTTCTGTGTTCACTCATGGTGGCACAGACGTCTTGGGCTCCCCTCAAGAGCCTGTCCCCAAAGTAAGAAATGTTTGAGTAATTTTTGAGGCCGATCTAGCCTTTAAAGAGCAAATTAACAAACTGACATAATCTTGCTTTCTACTGCTCAGGCTCCTAAGGAAGGTGTTTCCTTTCATTCCATTTCAGCTCCAAAAACCATGAGTTGTTTATATCAAGGATTGATTTCTATGGTGCCCTCTATATGGGCATTCAGCAATAAACATTCAAAAAACTTCAGCCACTGCACAATGCAGCCATGTGGATCCTAAAGAAACTCAGTATCAAATGTTCTAATGGAACTCCACTGGCTTCCTGTAAAGAAAAGGATGGCTTTAAAAGCCATCTGTCTAGCCTACAAGGCCTTGTAATGTACTAAACACAACTGTCTTGCAAGTAAAATCAGGTAGTACCAACCAAATTCCAATCTGAGATCAGCTGCATCTTCCTTAGTTTCTGTCTGCAGGATAAACAAAGTTTTGTCTATATCACCTCTTAGCTGTGGAACAAATTGCCACTACACCCAAGAAACCATTTGAATCTGCTTAGTTTTTGTAAACGGCTGAAATCCTGTCTGTTTTCTTTATCTTTTTAACTTGCTGAACCCGCCGATCAGTTTGTCTTCAGTATGTTTTTTAGATTCTCAGCACCAAAACACTCTTGGGAATTTGAGAACTTTTGAAATTAAATTAAAATTCAAAAGTAACGAAATTTAAAGAATCATTATAGTACGGCTAAAATAAGTGTTACAAAATTTCTTTTTTACCTAACAAAACCACTAAAACGTATCTGGTATCTGGATCTGGATCTGTTGGGGTACGGCATTGTTGCATGCAGTGGTGTTAGGGGTTTTGGGACGATCTTGGGTGGGGAAGGTGTGGTAGACCTACCTGATCTTGTAGTGGAAAAAGTGGCTGACTTTATTGTAGAGGTCTTGTGAGGCAGGTGTCTGTGGTCTCGCTGTTGGGCCTGACGACTTGCTTGACGGTGGCAAAGAGTTCTATGCTGTTGTTTTATGTTGTGTGTGCTGCTGTTGATTCTGTCTGCAGGGTTGTTTACTTTTAAACTTATACATAGGTTGGGAGTTCCCCTCCAATTATATTTCCCCCCTAAACCTTACAATTGCCCTTACTACCCTTTACATATAACCACACTGGAGCATACTTTTACCCTTATCTCTCTCTTTACCATTACTTACACTCTATACCCTCAAATCACCCTCACATTGCTTTACATGTGCCCACCACTGACCATATAATTACTCTTAACTCCCTGTACTTTTATTTACCCTAAACCCTAAAAATCACCCATATGTCCTATTTCATGTACACCACCCCTGAACTTAAAAATCAGCATTACCTCAGTTTATATCTATTCATCCTCTAAACCTTAAAATCACTAATTCCTCCCTTTACCTCTAACCACTCCAAAACCATAGAATCACCTTAACCTCTCTTTACCTCTATCCACCACAACACCTAAAATCACCTTTGCCTCCCTTTAACTCTCCTTTCGTCTCTACCCAGATCTAAATCTTAATATAACCTGTACCTCTCTTTACCTCTACCCACCCCTCAACCCTAAAACCCTCCTTGAATGGTTATGAATGTATGGTAAAGAATGTTGACATACATGTGCACACAGATAGGTTTAGCACAAGGTACTTTTGTCGGTGTAGAGACAAAATATCGAGTTTTTTTTATCGACTAGACATAATATCGAGTCAAAAATATAGAATAGACATAATATCGACTAGACATAATATAGACTACCAAAATATCGAATTTTAGGTAAGTAATTATTATTTTTTATTTGTTGTGTAATATAATTCTGTAGCGGGTTGTGGGTTTATAGGGGAATAGGGTGAAAAGTAATTTATTTATAATTAATTAAATATGTTAATTTATTTATTGATATTTATTTAGAATTAATTGTTAATTAATTATTAATTGGTAATTAATTCAAATATAATCGGTAATTAATTTTAATTGTTTAATTGATACATTTTTCATTTGTAGTAAGTTATTTTCTGTAGCGGGTTGTGGGTTTATAGAGGAATAGGGTGGGAAGTAATTTAATTATAATTAATTGAATATGTTAATTAATTAATTGGTAATTATTTTGAATTAATTGGTAATTCATTTTTTATTGATAATTAATTAATTGTTAATTGATAATTAATTTTAATTGATTGTTTAATTGTCAATTATGTGAATAATATATTTTTTTCTGTAGCGGGTTGTGGGTTTATAGGGGAATAGGGTGGGAAGTAATTTAATTATAAATAATTAAATATGTTAATTAATTAATTGATTGGTACTTATTTTGTATAAATTGTCAAATACATTTTTAATTGGTAATTACTTAATTGTTAGTTAATGATTCTTTTTTATTAATTGATTAATTGATAATTATGTGAATAATATTATTTTATTTTTAGAAGCGGGTTGTTGGTTTATAGGGGAATAGGGTGGGAAGTAATTTAATTTAATTAATTAAACATGATAATTAATTTATTGGTATTTATTTAAAAAAATGCTTATTAATGTTTTATTGGTAATTAATTAATTCTTAATTGGTAATTAAAATGTATTAATTGATTATTTATAATTATGTGATTTATATTAATTTATGTTCACTAGAGAGGGGATATTAAAATTTACCCCTATGCTATCCAACGTTTTCCCTACTCTTGCAGTCTCTGGAGAGGAAATAGTAATTTTTACCCCTACGCTATCCAACGCTTTCTCTACTGTTGCACTCTCTGGAGTGGGAATAGTAATTTTTACCCCTACGCTATCCAATGCTTTCCCTACTGTTGCACTCTCTGTAGTGGGAATAGTAAATGTTACCCCTACGCTATACAACGCTTTCCCTACTGTTGCACTTGCTGGAGATGGAATAGTAATTTTTACCCCTACGCTATCCAACGCTTTCCCTACTGTTGCACTTTTTGGAGTGGGAATACTAATTTTTACCCCTACGCTATCCAACGCTTTCCCTACTGTTGCACTCGCTGGAGTGGGAATAGTAATTTTTACCCCTACGCTATCCAACGCTTTCCCTACTGTTGCACTCTCTGGAGTGGTAATAGTAATTTTTAACCCTATGCTATCCAGCGCTTTCCCTACTGTTGCACTCACTGGAGTGGGAATAGTAATTTTTACCCTTACGCTATCCAATGGTTTCCCTACTATTGCATTCGCTGGAGTGGGAATAGTAATTTTTACCCCTTCGCTATCCAACGCTTTCCCTACTGTTGCACTCGCTGGAGTGGGAATAGTAATTTTTACACCTACGCTATCCAACGCTTTCCCTACTGTTGCACTCTCTGGAGTGGTAATAGTAATTTTTAACCCTACGCTATCCAACGCTTTCTCTACTGTTGTACTTACTGGAGTGAAAATAGTAATTTTTACCCCTATGCTATCCAACGCTTTCCCTACTGTTGCACTTACTGGAGTGGGAATAGTAATTTTTACCTCTAAGCTATCCAACGCCTTGCCTACTGTTGCACTCTCTGGAGTGGGAATAGTACTTTTTGCCACTATGCTATCCAATGCTTTCCCTACTGATGCACTCGCTGGAGTGGGAATAGTAATTGTTTCCCCTAAGCTATCCAACCCTTTCCCTACTGTTGCACTCGCTGGAGTTGGATTAGTAATTTTAACCCCTACACCATCTAATGCTTTCCCTACTGTTGCACTACCTGTAGATTGAATAGTAAATTTTACCCCTATGCTATCCAACGCTTTCCCTACTGTTGCACTCGCTGGAGATGGAATAGTAATTTTTACCCCTACGCTATCCAACGCTTTCCCTACTGTTGCACTTTTTGGAGTGGGAATACTAATTTTTACCCCTACGCTATCCAACGCTTTCCCTACTGTTGCACTCGCTGGAGTTAAAATAGAAATTTTTACCCCTACGCTATCCAACGCTTTCCCTACTGTTGCAGTATTTGGAGTGGGAATAGTAATTTTTACCCCTACGCTATCCAACTCTTTCTCTACTGTTGATCTTGCTGGAGTGGGAATAGTAATTTTTACCCCTACGCTTCCCAACATTTTCTCTACTGTTGCACTTGCTGGAGTGGGAATAGTAATTTATACCCCTACGCTATCCAACACTTTCCCTACTGTTGCACTCTTTGGAGTGCGAATAGTAATTTTTACCCATACTCTATCCAACGCTTTCCCTACTGTTGCATTCACTGGAGTGGGAATAGTAATTTTTACCCCTACGCTATCCTACGCTTTCCCTACTGTTGCACTTGCTGGAGTTCGAATAGTAATTTTTACCCCTACGCTATCCAACGCTTTCCCTACTGTTGCACTCTTTGGAGTGGGAATACTAATTTTTACCCCTACACTATCCAACGCTTTCCCTACTGTTGCACTCTTTGGAGTGGGAATAGTACGTTTTTACCCCTACGCTATCCAACGCTTTCCCTACTATTGCACTCGCTGGAGTGGGAATAGTAATTTTTACACCTACGCTATCCAACGCTTTCCCTACTGTTGCACTCGCTGGAGTGAGAATAGTAATTTTTACCCCTACGCTATCCAAAGCTTTCCCTACTGTTGCACTCTTTGGAGTAGGAATAGTTATTTTTAACCCCTACGCTATGCAACGCTTTCCCTACTATTGCACTCACTGGAGTGGGAATAATAAATTTAAACCTCTCGCTATCCTACGGAAAAATATTGTATATGTTTTGTTAATAATATGTATATATACATATTACCTACTGGCGATAGCCAGTAGGTATATATAGTTAGGATTGTTTTCCATAGGGAAATCGCAACATTCTATTGGGAATAACTTTGGCGCCGGTTGAGGAATCTTCCTGAAATTTTCCTTAACTTTGCCTCGCGACGCTCCGGTCCTTCCCTGAAAGTTTGGGGGGATTCGTCAAGCGGGGGCCGAGATAAAAGGGGGGGTCCCAAAACGTGTTTTCCCCATGTTAATTTCCATAGGGCGGTCAAACTCACTTTTAGCCCATACGGCTGAATGGATTTCCACCAAACTTGGCAAAATTGTAGGGACTGGTAGCCCGATGGGCCTTTGCTATGTCTCAAGATATGTGCTCCAGTGGATTTTGAGTAATTTAGGTTAAAAAAAATATATATATCTATAGCAGCTTACCCGTGAGCTTACCCGTACGCTTACGGTACGCACACGTACAGGTACCATGCACGTACCTCTAGTGCGCGAGCTGCATTCTGGTTCGCTGCCAATGTCTGTCAACACTCCAAAACAGAAACTGTTCGCAGCCATCTTGTGCCGCAGTAGACTGAGGCACAGGAAAGCAGTAAAACAAACGTGTAGAACTCAAAAAGGGGGCAGGGTAGAAGCATCCTGACACCCTAGGCCTGCTCAGGCGGTCCCACAAGGACCCCCAAGGCCCCCCAAAAAAAAAAAACGGAAAATCGCGGGGTACGCTTACGGTACGCGTACCCGTATGCGTACGGTGCGCGTACCTCATTTTTTTACAAGAAAAAAAAAGATTTGGGGGCCTTGTAGAAACACTCTGACCCACCTAGGGCTGTTCAGGTGGTCCCATACGGATATCAACATATATAAATGTTATCCGCTAATAGAATTAGCATTTAAAAAACCTTGCGAGTTCACTGAAAAAAACAAAGATTTCAGGCCTTATATAGTTAGGAATTAGCATTTAAAAAACCTTTGAAATTCACTGAAAAAACCATAGGTTTCACACCACTTATAGTTAGGAATTAGCATTTAAAAAACCTATGAAATTCTCTGAAAAAACCATAGGTTTCACACCAGTTATAGTTAGGAATTAGCATTTAAAAAACCTATTAAATTCTCTGAGAAAACCATAGGTTTGACACCAGTTATAGTTAGCTGAACATTTTACTCATACACACACACCCCACACACATACCCCCACATACACACACCCCACACCCACCCCTCCGACACACACCCCCCACACATACCTCACACACCCACACCTCCACCCACACCCAAACACCCCACACACCCACACCCACACACACACCTTACACACCCACACCCCCACCTACACCCACACACCCCACACACCCCTACCTACACACACCTCACTCCCCCCCCACACACACACACACACCTCACAGACACACCCCACACATCCCCCACACACACCTCACCCCTCCCCCACACACACACCTCTGACACATACCACACACACACACACACACACACACACCACACACACCTCACACACACACACACACACACCCACACACACACTCCTCACACACACCCACACACACACCCCCCCACACACACACCCACACACCACACAC
Source organism: Lissotriton helveticus (assembly GCF_964261635.1). Classification (NCBI taxonomy): domain Eukaryota; kingdom Metazoa; phylum Chordata; class Amphibia; order Caudata; family Salamandridae; genus Lissotriton; species Lissotriton helveticus. The sequence goes on from NC_136059.1 coordinate 60,308,391, forward strand.
ACCCCCCCACACATCCTACACACACACCCCACACACATACCCCCCCACCCCCCCCCACACAACACACACACACACACTCATTATTTTTTTTATTTTTTTGAGGGGGTGCCCCACACACATACCCCCACACACACACCCCCCACACCCACCCCCCACACACATACCCCACCCATACCTCATACACCCACTCCTCCACCCACACCCAAACACCCCACACACCCACACCCACACACACACCTAACACACACACACCCCCACCTACACCCACACACCCCACCCCCCCACCCACACACACCTCACCCCCCCACACACACACCTGACAAACACACCCCACACACACCTCACCCATCCCCCACACACACACACACTCCTCACACATACACACCCACACACAACCCCCCCCACACACACACACACACACACACCCACCCCACACACACACACACACACATCCTACACACACACACCCCACACACATACCCCTCCCACACACACACCTCACACCCACCCCCCCACACACACACCACACACATACACACACACACACACTCATTATTCTTTTTTTCTTTTTTTGAGGGGGTGCCCCACACACATACCTCCACACACACACACACCCCACACACCCCCCCACACCCCCCCCACACATACCTCATATATCCACACCTCCACACACACCCAAACACCCCACACACCCACACCCACACACACACCTTACACACCCACACCCCCACCTACACCCACACACCCCCACCCACACACACCTCACTCCCCCTCCCCACACACACACACACACCTCACACACACCCCACACATCCCCCACACACAACTCACCCCCCCACACACACACCTCTGACACACACTCCACACACACACACACACACACACCACACACACACACCTCTCACACACACACTCCTCACCCCCACACACCCCCACACACACCCCCACACACCCCCCCCACACACACCCCCCCCACACACACACACATCCTACACACACACACCCCTCACACATACCCCCCCACACACACACCTCACACCCACCCGCCCCAAACACACACACCACACACACACACACTCATTATTATTATTTTTTTTTTGAGGGGGTGCGCGCCCCGGTACACGTAACGGTACACGTACCGGTACGCGTACCCTGGAGCAAAAAAAGAAAGACAGAGTTTTTTAAAAATGTAGCATTTTTATATAAATTGGAGGTAGTTCTGAAAAGAACTGTTTTTTTATTCTTATTGTTGTTTTATATTTTTAATATTGTTTTTTTGTACCCCGCGACTTAAAAAAAATATATAATTTTTTTTTGCCTTGGGGGTCCTTGTGGGTCCTTGTGGGACCCCCTGAGCAGGCCTAGGGGGGCACTGGGGCTGCGTTGCAGAGAGGTGTAAAAAAGGGTGTGGCCTCATTACACCTCTATGCAATGCAGCCATCTGGCGCATACTGGAGGCTCCTGGTGGGCTAGTTGGCCCCCAGGGACCCCCATTATGCAAGGGGAATTAGTTCCCCCTCTGCAAACGCGCCAGGCGGCTGCGTTGCAGAGAGGTGTAACAAGGGGCATAGCCTCATTACACCTCTGCAATGCAGCCCCCTGGCGCATACTGGAGGTTCCAGGTGGGCTAGTTGGCCCCCAGGGGCCCCCAGTATGCAAGGGGAATGAGTTCCCCCTCTTCAAACATGCACGGGGGCTGCATTGCAGAGAGGTGTAAAAAGGGCCGTGGCTTAATTACACCTCTCAGCAATGCAGTCCCCTGGTGCATACTGGAGATTCCTGGTGGGCTTTCAGGTCTTATATAGTTAGGAATTAGCATTAAAAAAAACTTTGAAATTCACTGGAAAAAAACATAGGTTTCAGGCCTTATATAGTTAGGAATTAGCATTTAAAAAAACCTTGCAAATTCACTGAAAAAACCATAGGTTTCAGGCCTTATATAGTTAGGAATTAGCATTTAAAAAACCTTGCAAATTCACTGAAAAAAACATAGGTTTCAGGCCTTATATAGTTAGGAATCAGCATTTAAAAAACCTTGCAAATTCACTGAAAAAAACATAGGTTTCAGGCCTTATATAGTTAGGAATTAGGCACAAGAAAGCAGAAAAACAAACGTGTAGAACAGAAAAAGGGGACAGGGTAGAAACACCCTGACCCCCTAGGGCTGCTCAGGTGGTCCCACTAGGATATTAATATATTTAAACGTTATCCGCTAATATAATTAGCATTTAAAAAACCTTTGAAATTCACTGAAAAAACCATAGGTTTCAGGCCTTATATAGTTATGAATTAGCATTTAAAAAAAACTTTGAAATTCACTGAAAAAACCATAGAATATGATGATGTCACATATTACATCATTCATGACATGGTCAGTGACATCACTGATGACATCTCAAATGTTATCACTGATGACATCACTGATGACATCATCCACGTGACAATCACATACACCTTTTACACTATTACAATTTTTCATCACTCTTTGTAAAATACAGAATATCATATTTAAATCCATTGTCACAGCAATACAAGTATCTAAAAATCCACTCAGTGATTCATAGATGTATACACACATCTAATCACTTACCTATGGATTCACTCATGCATGCTGTCAATGAACAATAGAACAATATCAAAAATACCTATACATCTATATCGACATTAAACAACAGCACGCATCCTATTCACATATGAAGTCATCCTACTCACTTATGCAAACAATGGATCATACTTACATATTTACTTAGCAAAACACTTATACAAACACCACTTCTTCTATTCATTTAGATAGTAAGTCATACTTAGTGAATTATAAAATCATTATTACAAGTATACAGTTATCCATACAATCACTCACACAATCATTGTGCCTTATGTATACTTATTTATATACAACAACTGACACATACACTGCCTTTTATTTTTCTAGTTTGTTGGACCTGTACCTTTGAGAAATATATTTGCTCATCACCACACCCATGAAGAGATTCCCTCACCCAAACTGTTAGAACATGTAGTTTTAACTTCATATATCTACTGAATCAACTATTCACACATCTTTGGACAGTCACACATCACCCACCGAACCACACACACTTTCAATCAATCAATCAATCAGGAGTTTGTTAAAGCGCGACTACTCACCCGTAAGGGTCTCAAGGCGCTAGGGGTAGGGGGGGTTGGGGGGGTGCAGGTTCTATTCCATCAAGGAGGGGGTCTGTCGAAGAGCCATGTTTTGAGGTTTCTTGTGAAGATGGGGAGCGATGTTGTCTGTCTGAGGTGGAGCGGAAGGGCGTTCCATGCTTTGGCCGCGAGGAAGGAGAAGGAGCGGCCTCCCGATCTGGTCTTTCTGGTGCGGGGGACCACAGCGTAGGAAAGCTGGGCTGATCGTAGGGTCCTTTGGGGTGCGTGGAATTTGAGTCGGCTGTTCAGGTATGCTGGTCCGGTGCCGTGGAGGGCCTTGTGTGCGTGGGTGAGCATCTTAAAGGTGATTCTCGCCTCGACGGGGAGCCAGTGGAGTGTGCGCAGGTGCTGGGAGATGTGGCAGTGTTTTGGCAGGTTGAGGACCAGTCTTGCGGCGGCGTTCTGGATGTTCTGTAGCTTGCAGATGAGGTTTTTGTTTATTTCGGCGTAGAGTGCGTTGCCGTAGTCGAGTCTGCTGGTGACCAGGGCGTGAGTGACTGTCTTTCGGTGTTCGAGGGGGATCCATTTGAAGGTCTTACGAAGGAGGCGGAGGGTGTGGAAGCAGGAAGATGAGACAGAGTTGATCTGGCGGTCCATTTTGAGCTCGGAGTCCAGGATGATTCCCAGGTTGCGTGCGTGGTCTGTGGGGGTTGGAGGGTTTCCGAGGGCGGTGGGCCACCAGGTGTCACTCCAGGCATCGGGGTTTGGGCCCATGATGAGTACTTCTGTTTTGTTGGTGTTTAGTTGTAGGCAGCTGTTTTTCATCCATTTGGCGACGGCTTCCATGCCTTCTCGAAAGTTGCGTCTGGCGGTGTTGGGCTCGTTGGATAGGGAGAGGATGAGCTGGGTGTCATCTGCATATGACACGATGTTGAGTCCGTAGGTTCTGACGATGGGGGCAAGTGGAGCCATGTAGATGTTGAAGAGCGTCGGGCTGAGGGAGGAGCCCTGGGGGACTCCGCAGGTGATAGGTGTGGGGTCCGAGAGGAAAGGGGGGAGTCTGACCCGCTGCGTCCTGCTGGAGAGGAAGGAGCAGATCCAGTCGAGGGCCTTGTCCTGGATTCCTGCATCGTAGAGTCTGCGTATTAGGGTGCGGTGGGAGACTGTGTCGAACGCCGCTGATAGGTCGAGGAGGATGAGGGCTACTGTTTCTCCTTTGTCCAGTAAGGTGCGGATGTCGTCTGTTGCGGCGAGGAGGGCGGTTTCCGTACTGTGGTTTTTTCTGAAGCCGGATTGGGAGGAGTCGAGGATGTTGTGTTCTTCAATGAATGTGGCGAGTTGGCTGTTGATGGCTTTCTCGATGACTTTCGCTGGGAACGGGAGCAGGGAGATGGGTCTGTAGTTTTTGAGGTCGGTGGGGTCCGCTGAGGGTTTCTTTAGGAGGGGGTTGACCTCGGCGTGTTTCCAGTCGTCGGGGAATGAGGCGGTCGCCAGGGAGCGGTTGATGGTTTGGCGGAGGATGGGTGCGATGGTGTTGGCGGCTCTGTTGAAGATGTGGTGGGGGCAGGGGTCCATGGGGGCCCCTGAGTGGATTGACTTCATTATCTTCAGTGTGTCTTCGGTGGTGAGGGCTGTCCAGTCATCAATCGCTGGTTTCCGGGTGTCGGGGGTGGTTGGTGAGGGTTCAGTGTGTTGGTTGTCTTCGTCGAAGTTGTCGTAGATGCTCTTGATTTTGTGGTGGAAAAAGATGCTGAGTTTGTCGCAGAGGTCTTGTGAGGGAGGGATGTCGGTAGACTCGCTGGTGGGTTGGGCGAACTCCTTGATGATGCTGAAGAGTTCCTTGCTGTTGTGTGCGTGGGTGGAGATTCTGTCTTCAATCGCTTTTTTCCTCGTTTCTCTGATGAGTTGATGGTGGGCGTTGGTGGCGGCTCTGAAGTTGTTGTGGGCTTCTGTGGATTTGGTGTTTCTCCAGGCCTTTTCGTGGCGGCGGCATGTGCGCCTGGACTCTCGAAGTTCGGTGGTAAACCATCTGGCTTTCTTGGCACGGGTATTGTTGTTTTTCTTGAGGGGGGCTATGGTGTTGGTGCTGTCCGAGATCCATCTATGCAGGGTTCGGGCTGCGGTGTTGGGTCATCGTTTTCCGCGATGGTTGGGGTGGAGTTGTTGAGTGAGGAGGTGAGCTGGTCATCGGTGATTTTGGTCCAGTTTCTTTGTGGAAGCAGGTGCTGGTGTCTGTGGATGGTGGGTGTTCTGAAGGTGAAGTGGACGCAACGATGGTCGGTCCATGGGAGTTCGGTGGTGTGGCTGAAGGTGATGGAGTTTCCTGTAGTGAAGAGGGGGTCGAGGGTGTGTCCTGCTGAGTGCGTGGGCTCGGTCACGATCTGGCGGAGTCCAATGTTGTGGAGGTTGTCCAGGAGGGATGTGGTGTTGGGGTCCAGTTGATTGTCGAGGTGGAAGTTGAGGTCTCCCAGCAGGGTGTAGTTGGTGGATGCGATGGCCTGCGGGGAGATAATGTCCGTGATGGAGTTGGCGAAGCGTCCGCGGGGTCCAGGGGGTCGGTAGATGAGGGTTCCTCGGAGGGCGGCGGTGGGGCTGGCCAGTATCTTGAAGTGAAGGTGTTCCATCAGTTCTGTGGACTCGTCAGGGAGTGTGCTCAGGCGGAGGCTGGATTTGTGGACGATGGCGATTCCTCCTCCTGGGTGGATGGGGCGGTCCTTCCTGGAGATCTTGTATCCTTGGGGGATGGCGATGGCGATGTCCGGTCCCGAGGTGGTGTTGGTCCAGGTTTCGGTGAAGAATGCTACGTCTGGGGTTGTGCTGTCGAGGAGGTCCCAGATTTCTGTGGCGTGTTTGTGGAGGGATCGGACGTTGAGGAGGATGCATTGCAGGGTCTTTAGTTCGGTTGTGTTCTTGTGGGCGGGTTGTGCTGGATCCGTGTTCTTGGCGGTGCTGCAGGTGTGCCGGCAGCGGTGACAGCTGAAAGGTCCATGGGTGTCGGCTGGTGATGCTAGCTTGCAGTTGTTGTTGCAGCCTGGGTTGAGTGCGTGGAGTGCTGCTGGGTCGTAGCGTTGGCGGGGCGGAGGTCCAGGGTTCCAGGTGCTGGTCGCGGACGGGTCGCAGACGGGCGCAGACGTGCTTGCCTTTGATGCGCCTTCGGGCACGCCGCTGGACAGCTGGACAGCTGGACAGCTGGGAGGCGGGAGTGGGGAGGGGAGCTGGATTGGGCCGGTCGTGCTGGGGGGAGAGGGGCCGCGGGGGCAGCAGCGGCGGGGAAAGGTAAAGGGAGGAAAGAAGGGATAAAGAAAAAAGGGAGAATAGGCAGAAATAAGGCACAAAAGAGCAGAGATGCAGAAAAGAGCAGAAAGGTGAAAGATAGAAAGGGTAAAAAAACGAGTGAAAACGAGAGAAGGAGCAGAGGGAGAGAAAGGGAAAATGGGCAAAAATAAGGCACAAAAGAGCAGAGGTGCAGAAAGGTGAGAGATAGAAAGGGGAAAAAAACGAGTGAAAACGAGTGAAGGAGCAGAGGGAGAGAAAGGGAAATGGGCAGAAATAAAGCGCAAAAGAACAGAGGTGCAGAAAGGTGAAAGATAGAAAGGGGAGAAAAACGAGTGAAGGAGCAGAAAGAAAGAAAGGAGACAGAGGTCCACTGGACCACCAGGGATGAGGCGCAGGGAAACCTGCGGGTGGAGGAGGGCCTCGATCACCAACACTCAAGAGTGCAGGGGCAGGGGCACCTCACTTAATGGTGGAGCTGCGAGGGTGGGAGAGCAATTTCACTGACAATGAGTCAGTGGTCTTGCTCGCCTGTCCCCGCAGTGGCCGCCATTAAGTAGGGGTCGGGGAGGGCTGGACAGCTGGGAGGCGGGAGTGGGGAGGGGAGCTGGATTGGGCCGGTCGTGCTGGGGGGGGAGGGGCCGCGGGGGCAGCAGCGGCGGGGAAAGGTAAAGGGAGGAAAGAAGGGATAAAGAAAAAAGGGAGAATAGGCAGAAATAAGGCACAAAAGAGCAGAGATGCAGAAAAGAGCAGAAAGGTGAAAGATAGAAAGGGTAAAAAAACGAGTGAAAACGAGAGAAGGAGCAGAGGGAGAGAAAGGGAAAATGGGCAAAAATAAGGCACAAAAGAGCAGAGGTGCAGAAAGGTGAGAGATAGAAAGGGGAAAAAAAGAGTGAAAACGAGTGAAGGAGCAGAGGGAGAGAAAGGGAAATGGGCAGAAATAAAGCGCAAAAGAACAGAGGTGCAGAAAGGTGAAAGATAGAAAGGGGAGAAAAACGAGTGAAGGAGCAGAAAGAAAGAAAGGAGACAGAGGTCCACTGGACCACCAGGGATGAGGCGCAGGGAAACCTGCGGGTGGAAGAGGGCCTCGATCACCAACACTCAAGAGTGCAGGGGCAGGGGCACCTCACTTAATGGTGGAGCTGCGAGGGTGGGAGAGCAATTTCACTGACAATGAGTCAGTGGTCTTGCTCGCCTGTCCCCGCAGTGGCCGACATTAAGTAGGGGTCGGGGAGGGCTGGACAGCTGGGAGGCGGGAGTGGGGAGGGGAGCTGGATTGGGCTGGTCGTGCTGGGGGGGAGGGGCCGCGGGGGCAGCAGCGGCGGGGAAAGGTAAAGGGAGGAAAGAAGGGATAAAGAAAAAAGGGAGAATAGGCAGAAATAAGGCACAAAAGAGCAGAGATGCAGAAAAGAGCAGAAAGGTGAAAGATAGAAAGGGTAAAAAAACAAGTGAAAACGAGAGAAGGAGCAGAGGGAGAGAAAGGGAAAATGGGCAAAAATAAGGCACAAAAGAGCAGAGGTGCAGAAAGGTGAGAGATAGAAAGGGGAAAAAAACGAGTCAAAACGAGTGAAGGAGCAGAGGGAGAGAAAGGGAAATGGGCAGAAATAAAGCGCAAAAGAACAGAGGTGCAGAAAGGTGAAAGATAGAAAGGGGAGAAAAACGAGTGAAGGAGCAGAAAGAAAGAAAGGAGACAGAGGTCCACTGGACCACCAGGGATGAGGCGCAGGGAAACCTGCGGGTGGAGGAGGGCCTCGATCACCAACACTCAAGAGTGCAGGGGCAGGGGCACCTCACTTAATGGTGGAGCTGCGAGGGTGGGAGAGCAATTTCACTGACAATGAGTCAGTGGTCTTGCTCGCCTGTCCCCGCAGTGGCCGCCATTAAGTAGGGGTCGGGGAGGGCTGGACAGCTGGGAGGCGGGAGTGGGGAGGGGAGCTGGATTGGGCCGGTCGTGCTGGGGGGGGAGGGGCCGCGGGGGCAGCAGCGGCGGGGGAAGGTAAAGGGAGGAAAGAAGGGATAAAGAAAAAAGGGAGAATAGGCAGAAATAAGGCACAAAAGAGCAGAGATGCAGAAAAGAGCAGAAAGGTGAAAGATAGAAAGGGTAAAAAAACGAGTGAAAACGAGAGAAGGAGCAGAGGGAGAGAAAGGGAAAATGGGCAAAAATAAGGCACAAAAGAGCAGAGGTGCAGAAAGGTGAGAGATAGAAAGGGGAAAAAAACGAGTCAAAACGAGTGAAGGAGCAGAGGGAGAGAAAGGGAAATGGGCAGAAATAAAGCGCAAAAGAACAGAGGTGCAGAAAGGTGAAAGATAGAAAGGGGAGAAAAACGAGTGAAGGAGCAGAAAGAAAGAAAGGAGACAGAGGTCCACTGGACCACCAGGGATGAGGCGCAGGGAAACCTGCGGGTGGAGGAGGGCCTCGATCACCAACACTCAAGAGTGCAGGGGCAGGGGCACCTCACTTAATGGTGGAGCTGCGAGGGTGGGAGAGCAATTTCACTGACAATGAGTCAGTGGTCTTGCTCGCCTGTCCCCGCAGTGGCCGCCATTAAGTAGGGGTCGGGGAGGGCTGGACAGCTGGGAGGCGGGAGTGGGGAGGGGAGCTGGATTGGGCCGGTCGTGCTGGGGGGGGAGGGGCCGCGGGGGCAGCAGCGGCGGGGGAAGGTAAAGGGAGGAAAGAAGGGATAAAGAAAAAAGGGAGAATAGGCAGAAATAAGGCACAAAAGAGCAGAGATGCAGAAAAGAGCAGAAAGGTGAAAGATAGAAAGGGTAAAAAAACGAGTGAAAACGAGAGAAGGAGCAGAGGGAGAGAAAGGGAAAATGGGCAAAAATAAGGCACAAAAGAGCAGAGGTGCAGAAAGGTGAGAGATAGAAAGGGGAAAAAAACGAGTCAAAACGAGTGAAGGAGCAGAGGGAGAGAAAGGGAAATGGGCAGAAATAAAGCGCAAAAGAACAGAGGTGCAGAAAGGTGAAAGATAGAAAGGGGAGAAAAACGAGTGAAGGAGCAGAAAGAAAGAAAGGAGACAGAGGTCCACTGGACCACCAGGGATGAGGCGCAGGGAAACCTGCGGGTGGAGGAGGGCCTCGATCACCAACACTCAAGAGTGCAGGGGCAGGGGCACCTCACTTAATGGTGGAGCTGCGAGGGTGGGAGAGCAATTTCACTGACAATGAGTCAGTGGTCTTGCTCTTTCACACTCCCATACAAATACTCAGTTAACTAATCAATAACTAATATAGACTTTCACATAGCTAGTAACCAACTGTAGAATCAGTTTACACAACAACTGACAAAGTGATACAGATATTCGCACAGTTTAGTCACTATCCACTATATTTAGTGAGTCATTATAAATTGGTCAAGTAAACAGTCAATTACACTGCTACTAAATCCTTCATCCAAATATTTATTTATATATATCCACTCATTCTTCAATGTAAATTGCTATATATATAATGCATATTTAAATAACAAAGCAAACCACATTCACTGGATGATGTCATCAGTGATGTCATCAGTGATGTCATTTGAGATGTCATCAGTGATGTCACTGACCATGTCATGAAATATGTAATATGTGACATCATCAGCAGTTGATTGCGGGTGCGCGAAATATAGTTAGTCCAACTAACTATATAGGAGCAATTTCAATGGTTTTGTATGAGTAAATCGTCCAGCTAACTATAACACCACTAAAACTTATAGTTTTTTGAGTGAATTTCAAAGGTTTTGTAAAAGCTAATTCCTAACTATATAACTCCTGAAATCTATGTTTTTTTCAGTAAATATATATATATTTAAAAATAATCATTATTTTTTTAAGTTACAATAATTATTTATTAATTTTAAGGTAATTTAAATATTTAAGTATGTTTAAATTAATTATATTTATTAGTATAGTACTTTAAAATTACATTTAACATATTTAAAAAAATCGATATTTTGACTGTCTATATTTTTTCCTATCGATATTTTGGAGTCGATATTTTTGTACTTACCTGTTTTTAGATAGGAAGTCGATATTGTGGCATTCTATATTTTTACCTCGATATTTTGACTGTCGATATTATGTCAGTGATCCACTTTTGTCTACTTAACTTTTATGTTCAGGTAGATTAACAAACACTTAAGACACAGCCTCAGCAGTATGTATTTTCTTTTGTAGTGTATGAGTCTTGCTAAAATTATTTAGCTTATTTGAATTCCCAAAAACTCAATTCCCTTTTGGCCAACATCTTTAAATCTATAGTGCTCAAATAGATGTTATACTTTGTATTGGGCTCATAAAAACAATGATCATTGTTTTCTTGATTATATATTTCTTTGTTTAAAGTTTATTGAAAAAAATATGGATGCATACAGAGGAAATAACAGTATATAGGAGAAATCACAATATAAGAGTACTATGAATGCAAAGTCAAAACAAACAAAAATCTACTTAGAGATAAAAAGAAGGGGAAGGAAAGGGGGGAGAGGGGAGGGAGGGAGGAAAAACAAGAAATCTATTTTAATAATATTTTGAAACAACAGTAAGAGTAAAAGTATTAGGAGAACCTGAATCTCGAATTCATGAAATAAGAACGCTAGTAAATATGCTGTAATCATAAATATATAAAATCCAATACTGAAAGCAAAAAAGGAGCAATATCAAAATATACATCTAGAACAAAGGTAAAAAAGAAAACAAAAGATTTATGGAGGTTTTCTGACTTCATCTGGTGTATTAACTATAGTGGAAGAAGTAGCTATTTCAGTTAGGTAGGTGGATAAAGGAAGCCATAAAAGATATCTTTTAATGGATAAGGATACAGGAGAAACATTGCTTGTGTCCAGTCTATGGTGAAAACAAACAGCGTTCCACCAAGCTATGAAGGTAACTTTGTCGGCTTGTTTCCAATTGGAAATTATTAAATGAAAGGCTATAGCTAATAACATGTCAATTAATGAGGGATTAGGAATTGGGTGTGGCCAGGAGGGTGATGAGGAGCCCAAAAAGATGGAAGATAATGAAAAAGAGATTTGAGTATTGAACATTTTAATTATTTGTGACCCAACTTGAAACCACAAACGGGATAAGGAAGGTCATTCAAAGAGTATATGTTTAAAATCAGCTGAAGTGGCTTTGCATGACCAACAGGATGAAGAATAATCTGCAGAAAAAGAGGCTAACTTCGAGGGGGTTAGAAAAAGGCGTTTGTAAAGAAACTAAAGAATCTGAGAAGTGTTCGCTGCTCTCGGGGTTTTATGAATTTTTAACCATAATTCATCCCAAATTGCGATAGACCAACATTCTTAGCCTTCCCTTTAGTCCTATCAGAAGAGAAAACTAAATTACTATATAAAGAGGAGGCTGAGGGGTTCGTAGATAGTAAAGGAAAAAGTTTAGTTCATCTGGCTGGAATATTAGCAGTAAATGGTAAGGAAAGAAGATACTGTAAAAGAGGTGGAAGGAGTGAGTCATATTGAGATCTCCATGAAGAGAGTAAAGAGTATTTGAGTTGAAGATCTGGAAAGGATAGCGGAGTATTATTGAATACTAATTGTGAAATCCAAAGTAAACCTTTGAGTCTCCAAGATTTCCAATAAATAGTACGACCCTTGATTATGAATAGGTTGCTAATCTAACGAGGAATATGAAAGATATGAGGACGGAAGAAATGGTATTAATATTTTGCAAGTATGGGATATAACTTGAGAGTGAAAAAAATAAGAAATAGTGTAGGAGATTCATTAAAATGAAAAGCAGCTATAAAGAATTTTCCAATATTTAACCAAATAGGGGGATGAACACATTGGTCAGAAGAAAGCCAACAAGAGGATTGTCTGAGAGAGAAGGCATAATGAGAAGATTTAAAATCAGGAAATTTGAGACCACCAGAGTTTTTATCAGACTTAAGAGCATTAAGAGCTATTCTAGGAATTTTATTTTTCCAAAGAAATTTATTTAACAAAAAATCAATTTTTTTAAAGAAAAACCCAGGATATGCACTGTGATCATAGACAAAAGGTAGAGAATTAGCGGAGAGCGCATCATCTTAAGAGAATCCATGCAACCCCACCAGGAAAGAAAAAGGGGATGCCATCTATCAATAGACGCAGATAAATTCTTAGTAAGAATATCAAAGTTTTCTTTTAAGGTTTCTGGGATAGTAGGAGAGAACCATAAACCCAAATATTTTATTTTAGAAGTTTTCCAATAGAAGCCAGTGGAAATAAAATCCTGTTTTATGCCGAGAACATTTAATGGGAGAACCTCACATTTATCCGAGTTAAGGCGATATCCGGATAAATGAGAAAAAGCGACAACTTGAGAAAGAAAAGCTAGAAGAGAAGTAGAGGGATTGGAGCAGTATAGAAGGATGTCATCAGCATAAACAGACATTTTAACCTGGGTATTGTCAAGTTTAAAACGATTGATTCTATCATATAACCTAGTTTTCGTTAAGAAAGTTTCTAATGCAATTATAAATAAAAGTGGAGATAAAGGACATCCTTGATGAACACCTCTGAAAAGAGATAAATAATCAGAGGTTTTCCCAATAAGAAAAATAGAGGCTTTAGGGCCAGAATAAAGTAAAGAAATAAGAGAGATCAGTTTAGTAGGGAACCCAATCCATTTAAGAGCATGGAAAATAAAATCCCAACCTATTCTATCAAATGCTTTTTCAGCATCCAGTGCTATCGCAGCAAAGGGCTAGTCAAGTGAAGATGCCTTACTTAAAATATTAAAGAAAACTCTAGAGTTATCTGAAGCTAAACGACCTTTGATGAAACCTGATTGTTCTGGGACAATATAATTAGGCAAGATGGGATCAATCCGTAGAGCTGGAATCTTAGCGAAAATCTTACAATCTAAATTAACTAGGGAGATTGGGTGATAATTTTTACAAAAAGTGGGGTCTTTGTTTTCTTTGGGGATTAGACAAATCATGGCTTCTTGAAAAGAGCCTGAAGAGGAACCATCTCTAACAAAAGACTTAAATGGTAATAAAAGATGAGGGAGTAATGCGAAGTGAGCGTAAAATTCAATAGTAAATCCGTCAGGACCAGGTGCCCTACCTCTTTTCAATATGGAAACAGCATGGTTAATTTCAGATAGAGTGATATCCGCTTCTAATGAGGTAAAATCAGTATTATGAGGGGGAGGGGAGTTTATCGATTGAAAGAAAGAGGAAAAGGCATCCGAAGTTGGTTGATGTTCAGGAGTATACACATTTTTGTAAAATGAAACAAATTAATTTAAATTGTCATTATCTTTAAATAGCGAAACCCCCACATTGTTACGTATGGATTCTATTTTAGTCCGTTCACGACAAATCTTTAAATAGTTGGCAAGTTGTTTGCCCATTTTATTTTGGCCTCCATAATAATGAGCACTACTTTTTAAAAGATAAGTGGATGCAGCTTCTGTAGTAGATTTATTAAAAGAGATTTCTGCTTCATGGAGATCTTTTAGTGATGCTTGAGAATAAGAACGATAATAACAATACTCGAGGTGTTTAATCTTGGCTAACAACTGTGAAGTTTTGGCCTCCAAAAACTTTTTTTCCCGTGAAACAAAATGTATGATAAATCCTCTGGCTTCAGCTTTAAAAGAATCCCAAATCATTACAGGAGAAGAGTCGGGAGTGGAGTTAAGAGAAAAGAATTCAGAAGCAAAAGAGGTGAATTGGCTTGTGAAATGAGGATCTGATAATAATTTATTTTTTTATTTCTATGTTTATATAGCGCTAGAATCGACTCCCGAAGGAGTATCTCTGCGCTTAAAATGGACACTTAAGAGAAGTTGACGATCCTAGTATACTTAGTAAGTGCGAAACACAAAGGTCTTTAACAGTTTCCTAAATTTAGCATGTTCTGGACATAGTCTAAGAGAGACAGGAAGTTCATTCCAGAGGCGTGGGCCAAGGTAGGAGAGGGCCTTCCCTCCCAATCTTGCCTTCTTAATGGTTGGAACTTCAAGAAGATATTTACTGCTGGAGCAGAGGGCACGAAAAGTAGTATAAGTTGTAAATTTCTCCACCAGATAGGAGGGGCCCATGTTCTGGAGGGCTTTATAGATAAAAACAGCAGGTTTTAAACTTGATTCGTTGGCGGATAGGCAGCCAATGGAACTTCACCTACAGAGGGCGTGATGGCGACCTAGGTGGCACATTCTGGACTAACCTAGCCGCTGTATTTTGGACTACTTGAAGTCTGCTGAGTTGGGTATCATTAGCTGAAATCAGCAGCCAATTACAGTAGTCCAAGCGGCTAAGCACTAAAGCCTGAACCAATGTTTTCCGAGTAGAATCTGGGAGTAACAGAAAGACTCTCCGGAGCAATCCGATTACATGGAAGCATGAGCCAGCTGTCTGATTTACTTGCTCTTTTAGACTTGGGGCTTGATCTAACCGGATACCTAGGTTTTTCACCACAAGCTTGAGGACAGGGTTGGGGTCCAGATCTGATGGCCAGCATTCAGGAGTCCACAAAAGATGGGCCTCACCAAAAAGCATCACCTCTGTTTTTCCCACCTTAAATTGTGGAAAGTTAATAACCATCCACTGAGATACAGCTCGCATTCCAAAAGAGAAGGCACGCTTGACCGCAGCTGTATGTATGCTGAATGGAAATAGGAGCTGCGTGTCATCAGCATATGAAACGGGTATAAACCCGTATGACCTCAGGAGACCGGCCAAGGGGGCGACATACATGTTAAAAAGTGCAGGGCTCAAGCAAGAGCCCTGTGGCACCCCCTTGGTCAGTTCCATGGGAGTTGAACGAAACGAGCCAATGTTAACACTCTACAAGCAGCCAGACAGAAAACTTGACATCCATGACAGGGCCGACCCCCTTAGCCCCACCTCTTCCAATCTTCTGAGCATGACATCATGGGAAACTGTGTTGAACGCCGCGGATAGGTCCAAAAGCACCTGAATCATATAGTGTCCCTTGTCAAGGGACATTCTGATGTTATCAGTCACTGAAAGAAGTGCAGATTCAGTGCTGTAATTGGGCCTAAACCCAGACTGGGAATGATCTAAACATCCAGTTTGTTCGACAAAATTAGACAAATAGGTGTTAACGTGTTTCTCTGTTAGCTTGCTCAGATATGGGAGAAGTGAGATGGGGCGGAGATTCGACAACTATGTCCATGGAATATTGGAGTTCTTACGAATGGGTCTCACGTGGGCCTCCTTCCAATCCTACGGCACCAGATGCTCTATGCGGGAAAGGTTGACAAGGGACTGCACCATAGGGCCAAGTTGTTTGGCCAGGGATGGGAAGATTTTATCGGGGATGTAATCGGACGGAGAACCAGACTTAATCTGGCGCATCAATGTTTCAACCTCAGTCACAGTGATGGCAGGAAAGTCAGTGAGTAGCACAGGGTTGTCCAACTTAGGGGTCTGTAAGGACACGGGGTTGCTTAATAAGCTTCACGTCATCATGATTTTATCATATATCACCTCTATTTTATGAGAGAAGTATGAGGAAATATTGTCACACATCTGTTGGGAGGGCAAATCGAGGCTTTCACATGCCTTAGGTTTAGTGAAAGATTGTAACATTTGATACAACATTTTTGAAGAGTTTCGAGCCTGTAATAATTCGTGCAGATTTTTTGTTTTTGTGATAGCTAGTCAAAGAGAGGTAGTATTGGTTTCTATCCATCTCAGTGTGTGTGTGATCTTCCAAACCCTTTCTAGCTTCCTACAAACTTGCTTTTGCAAATACAGCTGATCTGTAAACCATGCTGCCTGGGGCTGGTTAGAACGTTTCATACACACTTTCATAGGGGCTATCTGGTCAATCGCCTTGGTAATAGCCGAATTATATTTAAGTAGGGCTTCATCAATATTATCAGCTGCTTCGAGCTGAGGTTCTATGAACGCATTTTGAAAATTTTCCGCTGAGACCTTGTGCCACTGTGTCCACGAAAAAGAAGTAGCCGGAATCGAAGTTTTAGGTAATGTCAGATCTTGCATGTAAAATTCAATAACAGAATGATCTGACCAATTCACTTGCCTGGGAGGGTCACATTTAATTTTGGAAGAGTTTGAAAATATCATGTCCAAAGTGAGACCGGCTAAGTTTTTAGGGTCCTCGTTATGCTGCACTAGTCAGGGACAGGTCAGTCAGAAGAGTCTGAGCATCGGAATTATCGGCAAGGTCACTATGGACATTAAAATCTCCCAGTAATAAAAAGTTATTGCCTAAGTTTAGATGCAGAGCCAACAATATGACTAATTGCAGAGAAAAATTTGCTACAGGACCTGGCGGACGGTATACCAGCGCCCCTTTCCAGCAGACACATGTGGGTGTATCTATCCTGAAGACCAATACTTCCATGGTGACAGTACTATATTGTTCTAGGACCAAGATGTTAATACCGCTTTTATGAATAATGGCAATAGTACCCCCAATTTTGGATGGTCTGTCTAGTCTAATCATTTTAAATCCTTCCGGAATACCCAGTGTAATGGCCGGAACCGAAAGAGGCTTAAGCCAGGTTTCAGTAAGGAAACCCAGCTCCGGCTCAGCAGAGGAGATTAGATCCCATACTTTTGTTGAATGCTTGGGCAGAGAACGTATGTTACATAACAAATTCTTCCACCCTTTCTGTGTGGTGTCTACGGACGGCATGATAGTATGACATGGATGGATGAGGGAGGCTTGCAACCGACAATATCTACAGGAGAATGGGCCTTCCATGCATGGCCATGTTTCTGATACACAGCCCAAAGATGCCATTGGCTGTAGGCTGAGCAGATGTTGTCTAGTGTATCTAGTACATGGGTTTTGGAAAAAAGGCCAGAATCTCTGACATCTGGCATCATCCTGGCGTGGACGGGCGCAGACGGGCTTGCGCGCTCCATTTTGCAGAGGCATTTATGGTGGTTACCAGCTAAGCACTAGACCGCCGACCTACCGGAAATGACAATTTCCATCCACTCAATCGGGATTGGGACTCGTGGTGGACTTGGGAAAATATCCGGAGGTGGGGCTAGGTAGCAGAACAGCAGCAAACAGTAAGTAAAATATATCCAAATGGCTTTTATTTAAAAACAACAAAGCTCTAGGTGCAGAACAAATAAATGTGCAAGTTTTAAAATATCACACACAATAAGTATTTCAAAGCGTCAGCAACTAGCGCAGGGCAGTAAGGTCACACACTACCTCATGCGCGTCCGCTGCACCCTCCGTTTTGCAGGGGCATTTATGGTGGTTACCAGCTAAGCACTAGACCGCCGACCTACCGGAAATGACAATTTCCCTCCACTCAATCGGGATTGGGACCCATGATGGACCGGGGAAAATACGCCATCTACCAGCATTAGGGGAGAACGGTAGCAAATCAAAATCTACAACAACTGGGGCATGGTCCCATATTAGGATAGAACCAATTTCAGCATGAGAGACAAGCTGAGACAGAGTTTACTGAAGAAGAAATAATCAATTTTGGATTGTGAATTGTGAGGGGGAGAATAGAAAGTATATTCTCGTAAATCAGGATTACAAAGTCTCCAAATATCAATGAAAGCCTTACGGCGCATGGCAGAGGTGAATTGTGAGTGCATCTTGGTATTGGAGAATTTCACAAATGAATGTCTGTCTAATATAGAGTCATGAATCTGGTTACAGTCACCTCCAAAAATAACATACTCGTCATCCAACATAAGAAGTTTGTCAGAAATCTGAGTCCAAAATGTATTATCAACATTAACAGGTGCATAAATATTAAATAATACTAAAGATATTTGATCAATACATACTTTAACAATTACCCAACGGCCATTGAGATCATTTTCTTGATGTACAACTGAAAACTGATGTTTTTTATGACACAGAATCGATGAACCATTTTTCTTACCTAGAGCTGGTGAAGAAAAACATGACCCACCCAACCTCTTTTCAGTTTAGCTGCTTCAGTCTCTGATAGGTGAGTTTCTTGGCTGAAAGCAACATCAGTATTTAATCTAGCTAAATGAGTTAAGACACACTGTCTTTTTATGGGATTGTTAACTCCTTTAACATTCCAAGTTACAACTCTAAAAGTTAAGATGAAACATGCACAGTATTTATAAAATTAATTGAATGTCATGCATAACGCAAAACATGCACAATCATTATATGAACTATATAAGAGTTCAAATTCCTCTTACCTAAGGGGAGGCAAAGATAGTAGGAGAGATGGTGAAAAAGACTCAGGAATAAGAAGATGAAAAGGAGAAGTATAAGAGAAGAACTGAGAAAGATAATAATATAGAATGTAGAAAAGTAGATAAAAGAAAGGAAACAGAAACAGGGGGAAGCAGGGGGAGAAACAGTTGAGAGAAAGGAAGATAGAAAACAAGGATGTAATCCAATTTTAACAGTTGGCACTGAAAAAAGATATGAAAAAGACATAGCACAAAAAAAACAATGAGACTGGGGCTGGCGGAACCACATGAGGGAAGCAGCACACCAGACTGAGGACTCCACAAGCACGTGCAAGGGGAGAAAGACCTCCAAGTGAAACATCAAGACACGTACCTCAAGGGTCACAAAACGCATCTAAGAGAAATCCAAAAAAGAAGCAATATGAAACATCTGAAATCACAACAAAATTCAAAAAATCAAAATACAGAGTACAAAATACTGAATGCAGAGTACAAGATACAGCAGGAATGAAATGAGAAATGACATCAAGATGGAACATCACTCCAAATGCATAGTGAGTATGACCAATAGTTAAGCTCTATGAATGTTCATCGATTCACTTCTACAAGAGTCTAAAAATTGCTGAAGCATCTTCATAATTCGTCGTCTTATTGTTGTAAGCCATTTAAATAGGCACAGGTGGAATAAGCCATATCGAGCATTCAAGGACCGAAGATCAGGCCTCATCTCCAGAAACTTTTTTGCAACAATCTGCGGTGATTTTGGCATAATCTTGTGCAAAGAAGAGATTAGAGCCGTTCCAAGTGATCTTCTCTTTCTGCTTGGCAGCCTGCAGAACTTTGAGCAGGTCCGCATGCTCCAAAAAGTACAGGATGACACCTCTGGGTTTTGCTGCCGAAGAAGAAGTGGAGAAACAAGAAGATGGACCCAAACGATGTGCCCGTTGAATGTTCAAAGTTTGGAAGACCAAGCAACGTATGTAAGAATGAAATAAAAAAAGGGTAAGGGATTTGATCCTTCAAGTCCTTCTGCAAACCCATAAATGCGTAAGTTGTTACGCCTATTTCGATTTTCTAAATTTTTTACTTGTTTTTTGAGGTTGTGGATTTCTGCACGCATATCGGGAACCTGGTCAGTGATTGTTTGAACTGAAGTAATTGTCTTCTCAAGATGATTAACCTTTTGTTCAGTGTGCAACCAGTTATCCTCAAGATTTTGAAGGCGGGAATTTGTTTCTGTCATGTAGGGTTTGAGTGCACAAATTTCCTCTAGCAGAAGCTCCATAGATATAGAAGAGGCAGTGTTTGTAGGAGATGGAGGATTCGTTTTAACTCGTTTCCCTGATGAAGTAGAAGGAGAAGGCAATTTGGAAGAAATGTTTGCGTTTGGGCGAGAAGAATGAGGAGAGGAGCACTCTATGGTAGAGATATCACATGCAGTATGAACCACATGCTCTTGCAAAATACTGAAAGGGTTAATGTCCTCCAAAGGTATGATGGCAGTGGTACTCTGCTGAGAAGGATTCTGTTTATAGCGAGGCATTGCCAGTGAAAGAGTGAGGATTTTATAAGGAAATGAAACAAAAACTCAAAAGTTAATCTGCAAACTCCTCACTTGTGGAAGTAAAATGTTATGGAAAAATGAAGTGAATAGCAGCTCCAATAAAGCAAATCCGCTAAAGGGAAACAAGCCTTACAAGTGGAGGAAGAAGTTATGACTGAACTTGGTGAAACACTGACTGAAAACTATGGCATGCTATATTGTAACTCTCAAAATAGATAATATATATGAGGAGCAAAAATAGAGTAAGAAAGTGATGTCTCCGCAATTTGAAAAATGGTTTTCTCCAAGAAATTGCAAAACTTGCATTTAAAGAGGTCATGTTCATGCAGAAAAAAGAGTTGCTGAAAGTGTAGCATAAAGGGAAAAAGAAATTATGAGCCAGTGAAGAAAAACTCCATGAAAATAGCGCTTATTTTCAACTTCAGGCTGAAAATAGCAACAAAGTCATTCAAAGTAAGAAAGATCCATTATTCCAAGTGCTATTATGGTGATAAGGGCAGACATTCCAAGTGTAAATTGGCTTTGGAGGCAACACGCAATGTCAGGAAGTTGCGTGAGGAAAAGGAATGTGCATTCCTGAGGAAAATGAATGTGCAACGCTCACTGAGGCTGGCAGAGGCAGCAAGCAGCAAAATGGCAGTCACACCTCAGGCGGGATCCGCCGATGTTGAGAATGTGTACAAAGTCATGTTCCACTCGTTCCGCTTCACTGCAAATATGTTTGTGGAGGCAGCAGGTAATCCGCCGTCGTAAGCTGCGCCTTCTGAGACCCAGAAGCCACTAGCTGCTGACACTGGCGTAGGCGCAGGTGAAGTTTATATTAAACTGGCATATTTATTTTTAATTTCAGGAATTTTATGTTAAGCTTTATATTTGAAAATCCTGAAATGACACTTTGAATATTTACATGCAACTTGTTGTAAAAATTCACTGCAAATGCATAATTTTCTATACAAATGATTGAAAATATACAGGAACAAAAGAATGCAATCAGCTGTAGTTTTGTGGTGCTTTTGTTTAAATGTGTCTTAATGCCACACATATACTGGAATGAATTTAATTTAAAACATAGCACATATGACATATTTGCATATACCATAATTATGTGTAATTGCACCTAATTGTGCCATACTTGCTCACAATGACATGAAAACATTGCACAAAGTTTGCACACCACCACTCTGTTGCAGAGTGCTGCTAACACTGTTAAAATGTTTATTACATTTGAGATAAGCATTGCAGCTGGTATTCGATTTATGGTTTGCATGGCTCTTGTGCGAAATATAGACTTTGGTCCTAACTCTATCATGTGTATTTTATTAGTTTTTCAGATTTAATTTGACACCATAACTCTAGTTTAACAGTATATTTTCAGGTGTATATATTCAGACATGTTGCTGGGAGATTGACAAGCTGAGTATGTGATTAGTACGTCCACTACAAAAACAAAAGCTATTCTAAAAAGTATGGCTAATCACAAAAATCTACAGTCCTTTGACAGAAAAATCTCAACATTAAAATCTTTCTAGTTCAACATTCCTCCACAAATGATGAGGACTAATAAACTGTGTTCAAACTGGCCCTCTCTGCAGGGTCCTCCCAATATGTTTAGCCTCTTTCCCTCCATTTGTTTGCTAGATTCATATTTGTTGGCCTTAGAACTCTGTGCACTTTACCACTGCTAACCAGCACTCACGTGCATGTGCTCACTCCCGTACACACAGTTGAATTGGTTTCTACCTGATACGTATTAGGCATTGTAGAGTGATATACCATGTACCCAGGGGCTGTGAATTCAATGCTACTAGTGGGCCTACAGCACATATTGCGCAACCTACTAAGTAGCAGCTTTAAACATTCCCTAGAGCTGCCATTGCAACCTCAATGTTGTTTTATACTGCCAATTTGACTTGACAGTTTAGCTTCCATGCCAAGCCTTAAACTCTCCTTTTATTACAGATAAGCCACCCCTAGGGTGGGCCCTGGATAACCCAGAGGGGTGATGCCAGTAAAAGGTTAAACATTTACTTTTAAGTTTTACATGTCGTATTAGTACACAACTTCTAAATTCATTTTTGACTACTGTGAAGCCTACCTGTCCCACAGGATAACATTGGGTTACCTTATTACATTTAATAAGTGCTAACCTTTGATTGACAGCAACTAATTCATTTGTGTTTAGTGTTTAAAAAATTATAATTTAAAAACTAAAGGTAGATACCGATTACAAATCATAATTTTAAAAATGGCACTTGTGGAAAAACCAGCATTTTTACCAGTCAACAATACTTAGAAAGATTAGGTGCGCCTGATGGGCTATCACTGGCAGGAAAGGGGGCAGAGCTAGGCATAGCTCCACTTACAAGATAATCGACTGTCCCCTGCTTTCACATAGAGGACTTCACACAATCTCACCATTCAACAGGAGGCAGGAAATTCCAAGCACTTCAAAGGGAATCGCTTGAAATGGCTAACATATCAAAGAAGGAATAAAACAGTGCCATCCAAGCCACTCTTCAGATCACTTTCTAGCCCTGGTGAAGGACTCTTAGAGGAGTGATTGCTGCTGTGGTCTGCTGTGTACTCCACAAAAGTGCTTTGTTGCTTCTGGAAGGACTTCTTTGCTTCCTGTTGCCTGCCATTAACACTCAAGGCCCAGAACCTTGGTGGTGGTGCTAAAGGTGCCCCATTAGCCAAAATCGTATTCCTGGGACGTGGATAATGTTTTGATAAAACCTGCTCTGAGAACAGAGGGAAGACTGGGATCTATCAACCCATAATGCATCGCCTATCATCCTGCCTTGGCAGTAGCTCCAGCTATTTTTTTCAATGCAACTTCAAATCCCATTCTGTGGTCCTTCGTCAAACGTGAATCAGAGGTCCTGGCACACTTATCAACTACAGTGTTCTGCATCGTCCCACTGGAGATATTCAACTTCTTTAAAAGTAGGCCTGGGCTGTAAATTCCGTTCTGCTTGCGGAATTTGTGGAATTGGGTCATTTCGCATTCCGCGGAGAACGCAAACTCTTCCAAATTACTGCGTTCTGCGACTTTGCGAAATATTTTGCTTGTTCGCATTCTCAAAATGCGTGTTCGCAAGATATTTTCCCCCGAGCACGCACACAACAATGCGAACAGGAAAAAAGCATTACGAACAAGCAGTTCCCGTGTTCGCGGAATTTCTGTGTTTTCGCTGAGATTTTCTACTGTTTTGTGGAGATTTGCTTAACACAATTACGCAAATTACACCCACCCCTACTTAAAAGTGGCTATGTTTGAATGGAGAAATCTTCACCGCAACTTCCTCCAGTGGCTCACCAATTATGATGCTCCTTTTAACGGACACTGCCTGAAGTCTTACCTTACTGAAATGTAACTTTTCAGAACATGTTTCTTAAATGCTTCTTCCAAGTACGAAGGTAACTGCCGACTGAACCCAATCTACTTCTTTTATCTGATTTGCTCTCCATCTTGGTTAGTCATATTTTCCAACTGTGACCCATCTTGCATGACTTGAAGTTTAGAGTTGGCACTTTGATCTTTTAGGTGTTTGTTTTTACTAAAACGTTCTAAAAGGTCATAACTCTGGTTCTATTGATTGCATTTTGTTGTTGTTTTGGTGTCAAATAATTTATTATTATTTACTGTATTTTCCTAACTTGATGTCACATATTTCTTGTGCTGTGTTTTTGAAAGTATTACTGTTTGTGTTCTGCATTAACACCTCACCCATTCATTCCCTCTAATTTATACCTGAATGCTTTTTCTGCCATGCTACCTAGGGTTAATCACAAGTTAACAAACTAACTTCTCATGGCCATTGTTTGACGAGAGTTTCCACCTCAGTCAACTAAAAACATAATTTCCTACAAACTACTTACATCATCACCTGCCACCCTCACCCTGCCACTACTTTCCAATACTTACCTGCTATCTCCTCAGTAACCATTACCCTAGGAGGCTCTTCAAAGCCACAACACACCAGCTATTATCTCCCAATTTATACTTGCATCTATATTTTCAACAACAAACTGTTTCCTGGATCTCTCCTTGACATTGTCCAACACTGATCATATGTTGATCTCTCTCATTAATGCCAGATCAACACAAAAGATGCACTGAACATCCATGTCCTCATCATTCGACATAAGATACACTTCCTGACTTCTGAAACAGAGATAAAGGACTCCATTGTCATAGACGCTGCTAATCCCACCAAACATTCATCTATTGATTCGAATCAGACACAGAGGAGGAGGAGGTTAGATCTTGTGTATATCATCACCCTTACTTTTCAAGAGAAAATAATTCTCTCATTCCGAACCATTACAGTATTTTCATTATAGGGACCACTGTTCTTTATAATAGTTAATGCCCAAGGTCCCTATGCTATACCTTAAGGGTTCCCTTGTCTTGTTGAAACATAATTAGCGCAATCGCTGGATTGCAAGGGATTTTGCTAATCCCAGGCCCCTTTTTTCAAGTGGGCTCACCTTGTCCTGTATTATTTTTTCCCCAAATCCCCCCTTCTCATTTTTTGTTTTGTTCTTTACCAGGGATGTCTGATCCTCATCCTCCTATGTACAGTTTGGAGTACATTAACAAAATACTAGGAGGTCCCTCTCTTCTCTCAGATCCAACTGAAACCCCTTCTGTTTCCAGTACTTCACTAACAGATGATCTAGAACAATTAAAGAAAAAAGAAGTTCGCTTACTTTTAATGATTAGACTGCTGACTGACTATTTAAAATCTAACACCATTCCACTAGGCCTGCAAGTACGTAATATGCCGGGGGTATTCACCACTAACCCAAAATACCTCAAAGGGTTCAGTTACATTAGTGCAACGTGTTCCCGGCACAACAGAAGAGTTGCAAAAACTAAGCACTGAAATAACCGAACTAGAAAAACAGATTTCAGAAAACAATACTAGTGCAGAAACTAGTAAACTCCTTGAAAAAATAAATAAAACAGTAGAGGAGTTTCATAAGTTTGAATTAAACAAAAAACAAGTTAAGGTAAAAAAGGATATTAAGAACTATAACCAAGAACGTACATACCCCTACCTCAACAAGGACTACTATACCAATCGCCCTTACAACGGTCCACAACAACAGAGACCTTGGGGCAGGTTTAACAGACGTCAGCAATACGTAGGCTTTACTGACAGCTCTGCCGACTCATCCGGCACTTCAGACCAAAGCGATAGCCCAGGCCCCTCCAATAGGGATTTTTTAGAGGGAGGTCGGGGTCAACCCAGGGGAAGAGGAAAAACATGGTCCAAACCTTCCAACCCCCCCGGGGAACGATTCACACGCCGCCAGCACTACCGGTGGTAGTTGTACCAGATGGCAACCCCAATAATTTGCCTGTGAATATTTTAGAAACAGGTCTCCTTCCAATCTTTAACCTCACAGATCACATTCTGTCTAGCAATGAGGTATCACTCCTTAGTAGAGGGTTATCTTTTGTCCCGACAGCACGGCCCAACTACCAGGAACAGAACTCCTAAGATTCTTCAGGAAAGTTCGTCTCCATAGCTTCTTTACTCTCAATCCCTCTATTCCCAAACACTTCAATACCCCCTTCAAACCACCCTCTAAATTTTCCCCCACAGCAGGTATGATTCCACCTGAGATCCCTACATTTGAGAAACTGGTCTTAAAGGATTTGTCAGACCTTGAAAAGAAAAGGGCCTTTATTCCATATAATATCACTATGGAAGAGAAAAATGCTATTTCCTCCCTTAAAAACAATCAATCCCTTGTAATTAAACCAGCAGATAAAGGGGGAGGAATAGTGATTCAGGACATTGAATCCTATAAAAACTAAGTGCTACGCCAACTTAATAATCACGAGCACTACTGCAAACTCCCACAGAACCCCACTAATGAAATCCAAGAAATGATCACCACAGTTACCAACAGGGCACTTGATTTAGGCTTCCTATCTAAAAAAGAGTACGATTTTCTCAACACCAAATCACCGCGGACTCCTGTGATTTATTGCTTACCAAAGATTCACAAAAATCCCCAATCCCCCCCAGGTCGCCCCATAGTCTCGGGCTGTGGTTCGATTCTCGAACCATTAGGGCACTACATAGATTTTTTCATCAAGCCCTTTGTCCCAGAAACTATTTGTTACATTAGGGACAGTATGGCTATGATAAATTTCATAGAAGACTATCCCTTTGATCCCACATCCAGTACCATGTGTACACTGGATGTGGAATCTTTGTACACAAATATCCCACAATTTGAGTCTCTGAGTGTAATAGAGAAGGTCCTTGAATCAAGAGAACGCCCCCATAATGTGCCCTCTTTATTCATTCTGGAATTACTAGAAATCTGCTTGACAAAAAATTTCTTTCTTTTTGAGGGACAATTCTACGGCCAAGTAAAAGGGACATCCATGGGAGCAATTTTTGCTCCCAACCTAGCCATTCTGTATATGGACAACTTGGAGACCAACAACATCCTCCACACATCGAATCCTTTCCACAATGGCATTGCCTTGTGGAAAAGATATATCGATGATATTTTTTTGGTATGGAATGACTCCCCTGAAAACCTTACAGCCTTCCAGCATTGGTTGAATAACAACAGTGGCAGACTCTGTTATACCCTGTCCACTAGTAAGGACTCAATTCCCTTCCTCGACCTACAGATAAGACACACAGAAGGCCGGCGTACCACCACACTACATCGCAAGCCCACTGAGCGTAACACTTTGCTCGAATATACTAGCCACCATCCTAGGGCCTTACGTGACTCTTTACCCTTCTCTCAATTCCTCCGCATTAGACGCAATTGCTACTTTAAGGATGATTATTTTGCTGAGGCAAAAATACTTAGCAAAAAACTGAGAAACAGAGGTTACCCACGAAAACTGGTGCGGAACTCCTTAAAAAGAGCTTGGTACTGCCCAAGAGAGAACCTTTTAGAACCCAAAGAAAAAAATGTACAAGACAAACTTATTTGTGTCACCACATTTTCACCGGCATCCAACGCCATCAGAAAAAGTGTACTCAAACACTGGCCAGTCCTCAACACAGGTCTTCTGACACTAGAGAAACCCATGTTCGCATTCAAACGATCTAAGAATGTTAAAGATCACCTTGTCAGAGCAGCTCTCCCCTCACAAGCACAAAAAACCACCATAAATGATGCCTGGGACCTACCACCACTTATAGGTCATGCTAAATGTGGAGGCTGTATCTGCTGCGACACGACCATAGAGGGTAAAACGTTCGAATTTGGCAATATAAAATTTGACAGGAGATATTTCTCTAATTGTAACTCTACGAACTTGGTGTATGCTATCCTGTGTCCCTGTAAACTTATCTACATAGGGCAAACAAGTCAGAAAATAAAGCTGCGGATTGGACAACATAAGAGCAGGATAAAATGTAAAACAGCAAATGCCCCATTGGTGGAACATTTTTCTGCAAAAGGACATACGGAAAAAGACTTTATTTGGACAGTGATCACAACTATCAAGCCACCCCCAAGAGGAGCAGATATGTCCCAGTTGCTGAACAAGGAAGAGTTAAGTTGGATTTTGCGCACTAACAGCATTCGAAATGGGCTAAACCGACTAGAAGATTGGACGTCCTTATTGTAACCTTTCAAACATGCCATCTGATTTGATAGCTCCTGTTAAACAATTTTGTTGATGTATTGCTTAAATGTGCTTAAATTCATGGCACTAGAGCACTATTCACCACTCCAAAATGGCTGCCGTAAATACTGCCATCTCCCCTCACCCGTGTCAGTCCTATCTCACTGTTCACTATCCCCGTGCACACTCCGCTCCATTAATCAACCCCGAGCACACACTGACCCAGCACCAGATCGCCAGACTCGTGGCAAGTATCTTCGACTCCCGAAGTAAGTACCTGTCCGTATGAAACCCGTACCTGTAGCCTCATGTAGTCATGCAATCTCTAATATCTTGGGCACTCCTCTTCCCTTTTAGATAACCAATGTGTTTTTCGACGTATCTATGTATGCGCAAATGCTTTAAATAACTCGTGCCGGATTTCTAACCGAACACCGCGGATGCAGGTAAACCACTGTTTCATCACGGTTCACTCTGAGCACCCGCCGTGTGAAATGCTCAAACCTAATGCCCAGTTGTTTTATTCACAGAATTGTCTGCGAACACGACCGCTTATTTTTTCAAGATCTCAAGGTTTTCCCGCTGTGGAAACTATGTAGGTTAAAATGCATTGAATCCTACTAGAAGCATGCAACTAGCACGATATATGCTCAGCCCTGGCCACATGATTCAGAAAAGGGGGTGGTGATGAATGGCCACAGTCATTATTTTCGCGATCGGCACCTATGATGCACTGAATCCCACTTGAAGCATGCAACTAGCACGATACATGCTCAGTCATTATTTCCGCGATCGGCGCCTATGTTGCACCTAGTTCACTTTGAAACCCCTTATGACCGTTTCACTTGTTTTCACATTAAATGAAACACTGATCACACCCCCAATGTAGGCACAGGCATTTCACTAAGAAATATCTACTGTGCATGTCATTCCACAGTGAAGTCACGGCGCCAAAAACTGCACTTGATTTCACTTACAGTACTACCATAGAGGATCCATGTTATATACCTGGTATTTATGTCAACTTTCTTTGTTTTTCCCTCCTTTTCCTCCCAAATGTAAATATGTAAATAATATAAATGTGATGGAAAGGCCGACAATTGTATTTACAATGGTTCTGACAACAATAATGTCATCCAATGTCCTGATGATGATGCCCATATTCTAAGAAAGGCATCGAAACGTCGACACATAACCCCATATGCAAACTGTGTATGTAACATTGATAATTGCAATGGTGTGGTTTAACACTCAACGTCTGTCTTACTGAAACCTAAGTGCACAGACAAATTTCGTGCTTTTTTCCATTTTTTTGTTGTTGTCTTGTATATGTTGAAGGTCACGGCTGTGCCCGCTTGACATTTTTAACAAACCGAAAAATTACTCTTCTGATCAAAAAATAAATTCCTGTCCGGACGGACAGAAGACATACAACCTATTAAGTGTATGATTATTACTTACAGTATTTTCATTATAGGGACCACTGTTCTTTATAATACTCATTCCGAACCAAGGCCATCAGATCCCCTGACTTTGCCGGATATGCACAGTTGTCTACGGCTCACCCTAAAACTAACTTCTTGGGGCATGGCTTAGCCGAGGCTGAAAATGGGTGGACTTTAGAAAAACTGCGCACACTCCAACAGCTGACCCTCTGATCTGACCACTATGCAGATCAGCAAACATCCCCTGTGACAAGAAACGCAGCAGAGAGATGCAGAACCACTTTGGTGCAAAATCTAGCACCAAGTCCAGCTTGAGACCCAAGAGACGTGGTGCTGCGGGCAAGGTGACCACCCTGGAGTCACTCACTCACAGCTTGGACATGACAAGACCCCTTGATATGGTTTATCGCAGTGGGTGGGAAATAGGAAGAATGCATTACCCTCTATGGAGATGACAGTTTACTCTATGTAGTTAAACCGCGACAATCAGTAGACATTATACTGCAATTTTCCTGCATCTTCAGGGATTATTCAGGATACCAAATTAATTGGGATAATTCCCTGCTGTTCCCATTGACAGGTGTTGTCCCTGAGCTGACAACCAGATGCATGGTTCCAGTGGGGACACAGGGTTTTAAATATTTGGGGATTGATGTGATGAGAGACCATCAAGAATGTTATCAACAAAATCTAGTGCCTCAATTAGATAGATTCATAAATGACGTGAAACGTTGGCGAACACTTCCTCTCACGCCAATAGGTCGGGCAGCCATATACTAAATGATAACACTCTCCTGCCTCATATATGTGCAAAACACACCCTCTGAGATCCCTCACACCTTTTTTTCACAGGGTGAAAATGAAGCTACGCTCCCTACTCTGGAGAGGTGGTGCCTCACGCATAGCACATCGCAAACTCCAGAAAGGGGTCTTTGAAGGGGGTTTAGCAATTCCTGCCTCTCCCTTCTATATAACAAGAGGTGACTTAAGCGTCTTTCAACACACACTAAAACTGTGGTAAAAGTGTGGAGCACAGCAGACAAATACCGGTAAACTCACAAAAATAACCCTACTCTGGAACTGTAGGCTGCTCAGACATGTGAAAGCGTTGTAGAACATTGGCAAATGGAAACTACTGGGGTTAGAGTGGCTTGGGGATGTATGGAGAGACAAGGTATATCTTAAATTCGAAACATTACAACAAGAATATGAAATGAGGATGAGTAAGTGGTTAAAATATCTACAATTAGCATAGGGATATTCTGGGCCTCCAGCGGGAGGTAACCACCTTCATTTGAGGAGGGGGAAGACCATGTTTCTCTACTAAGGTTCTACTGCGCGACAGGGCAGGATTGGTCTGCCCTGACGTGCTTGTCTATTATTGGGCGTCACACCTATGCTACATATCGGAATGGGTGGTTTGTGAAAGCGAAAATCACTGGTTCCATATGGGTAGGGCCGTGGTCTGCCTTCCACTGTGGGACTTAGCCTGGTTGCAGAGAAGCTCTCAGCATCTTAGTGCCTATATCGCCATCCCAACAAAGACGGTTTTGGAAATTCGCGATAGAGTTGCAGTGCCTCGCGGCCTCACTACATTCCTCTCTCCTAATACATCATTAACAGTTAACCTGGAATTTCCACCGGCCTTGCACCCAGCATCCTTCCCGGCGTGGGCAGCGCGTGGGCAGCGCGTGGGCAGCGCGTGAACACCGTATCATAGAGCAACTGTTTAAAGAAAGGACGTATTAAACCATTTGACCAGTGCAGGAAAGATTTTAATCTCCTCAAAACCACACGCCTAGAATACTTCCAAATTTGACACTGGCTCTGTGCCCCACAGAAGGCTCTACACACGAGCTTATGCCGTTCGAGTCCTGGGTCCGCTCCTTTGATGGAACCCGAGGGCTGATTTCCCGGACCTATAAGGTACTCCAACATTCACAACTGTGCCCCCACATACCTAACAATGCCGGTGGCAGCTACACCCCAAAAGTGATATTCTCCCTGACCAATGGGACCAGTTATGGTGGGATATCCCACGCTTTTTTAGAAGCATTATGCAGCAAGAATCAGCATACAAAATCATGACTCACTGGTACTACACCCCCCTTAGACGCCAAAGGATGTTCCCAGGTTTCGCCCCTCTTTGCTGACATTGTCAGGTGGCTTAGGGCTCCTTCCTACACATGTGGTGGACTTGCCCTCTCATTCTTCCTTTCTGGTGCGAGGTACTGGGTCACATTAAGGAGGTGGTCGGGCTCGCTCTACCCATCGACCCGGGGATATTCATTCTAGGGCTCCGTCAAACATCTCTTAAAGCAATGACTCACACGGACTGGCGCTTGATTTTCCATTTGCTCACTGCTGCAAAACAGGTCATTGCACTCCATTGGAAGAAAGCTTGCACTCCTCCGCCATTGGTTTGGCTTACACCACTCTGGCATGTCATGGCAATGGAACTTCTTTCTCACAGATTGGCACACACTGATGCTAAATTTGAATGCACCTGGTGGCCCTTGGCCTTACATCTCTCTCAATTGGAACATGCTCGATCTGTCCCTCCTCGCTTGAGAGCCCTTGAACTTTTTGCCGATCTTATACTCCCAAGGGGGGAACCCATGAAGACGGAACAGGCTGAGGGAGGAGGTAATTTGCACCCTTCTTGTTACCCATTATGATACAGCCACAGATTCATCCCTTAAGGCACACCCAAGCTCCCTCTGGTTCAAGGAGCTGACACACCATGCTCTCTCCCCTTCTCTCCTCTCCTCTTCACTCTCTTCTCTTTCCTCCACCTGACCTCTGACTGGGGAGGTGCTACTTCCTCTGCTATTCCCTCTTTTCCCTATCTTTTCTTTGTACTCTGCAGGCCAGGTGTTCTGAAGCTTCCCATGTCACTTAGTTGCAGGCACCACAGACTTTTAGTCAGGGCATGTATAGCCAACATATGCTACCTGTAGGCAAGTCTCTAGCGAGGAACTGCACATTGAGTGGCGTCCCACAAGGTACCTTGCTGCACCTAACACGCTCGCCTCCTTAGGACCTCTAGAGTAATATACCTTGAGTAATATGTATGTTCCCAACCTACGCACCTTTCTATCCAAGATTTCCCTAGCTCTGATACAGTGGCCGCCAGGTTAGTCCAGCCGCAGACATCTGCATAACGCATTCTGCCTGATCCTCCCTATTGTTATGGCACTGACTAATCACTTTCAGCCTAACTTCTGTTAGGATATATATACGTTTGATCTCTGGCAATATATCCCATTGCCCAGCCATGTATAATGACCACTGCAGCCTGCCTTTTCTGAACCATTGAAGTGCATGATATCATCAGCTCTCTCTGTAATGCCTTATAATGCCTTCTGTCTGGTAACTGCTATGTTGAATTTTACAGGTGGGTATGAATTCAATAAAAGAGATATACACAAAAAAAATCTACAATTATAACATGCCCTTCAGAATCATATCACTGAAGGAGAGGCCTTAGAAGAGGCTTAAAACAGACCCCTTGACCACCAAAGCTATATTGCTAATATATAAAAATATGAATAATTCCTCAGATCCGCTTGGACCACTGAGGATAACATGGTAGGGCAATAGTAATCAGAACATGAGCGGGAAGTTCCCTTTACTCTGAAGGACCAGAAAGTTCAAATAAATGCAATTGCCCACAGAGACTCTGTCTGGTATCAAATCATTTTATTTTCATACATTTCTTAGTAGGAAATACTTCATTTCTTCAAAAAGTTCATTGACATATAAAATTCATGCGATATTAGCCAGAATAACAATAAACAGTAAAACATTATATGCAATACCATTCGTACTCTCAGGCATTCACACATCCAGCCATCACCACATACATAAAAAGGAAAAACTGCAAACACATTTAAGACCAACAGACAGAGGAAAGCGCCGACGCGCGTTTCGGAAAAAGTGCCACCATTGAGGATTCCTTCATCAGGGCGCAAGTAAAGTTTTTACAGTTCCATTTAAACTTTTCTGGGCAACAAACTGCAAATCGTAGCGTTTCTGTGGGCAAAAGAGCGAAAATTATAAATCCATAAATTAAAAGGGGAGGGGAACTGGTCAATAATAGCTGACAAGGAACACATACTGTCATTTACACATTAAAATATATACAAACACACCCTTTTCTAGTAGATTGTTGCAGAGCAAGGAGGTGGAACATTTAATGCGGGGTAAAAGGGCAAAAGGGTAAACTGAGGGGACATGGGGTTGAGTAATTGGAAAATCTAGGTGAGATAGCATGTGGGACTGTTTTCAGTGCCAAAGTACTTCCAAACATTAACCTATGTCAAAGCTAGAACACCAAGTTTGAAATAAACGTACCAGATGAGAAAGGCAGTGTACGGGTGTTCTAAAATGTAAACACGCAGTCTCTCGTATTGTGACCCGCTGACATGAAGCAGGAAACTAGATGGACAGACTCTGAAAACTATATATAACCAGCTAGAGAAAAAGAAAAGGAAAAAGGAGGGATACATCAGAGTACTATGCTAATTGTAAACAGATGATCTCACAAAGGACAAAGATGCTCACCTGTAACAAACACACAGACACTATTTCGGTGGAAGGGCCGAAGT
Organism: Lissotriton helveticus; assembly: GCF_964261635.1. Lineage (NCBI taxonomy): Eukaryota > Metazoa > Chordata > Amphibia > Caudata > Salamandridae > Lissotriton > Lissotriton helveticus. The sequence goes on from NC_136059.1 coordinate 60,342,174, forward strand.
ATCAACGTCCCAATCCACGAGGGTAGTACACATGTACAAAGAAAGGGGTACTGTGAGGGAGAGAAAAAAAGGAAATGGCCTTTATCCTTTCAAAAAATAGATACACATTATTAATAAGATCCCTGGATCAAAAATTTAGGGAAGGCACATATTCAACGGAATCTGTGTAAAGATGGAGTGAACAACAACCAACGAGACGCCCCTGATCAGTCTCTGAATGAAATAGAGGGAGACTAATTCCAAAACATTATTACCTCCAAAGTTTCGAAATACACATGGATATAGTCAGGGGCAGCAGACCGATAAATGTTAGGCACACTGGGGTAGATTGGGTAAAATCTTTAATCTCCGTGCATGGATAATTTCTGCAAAGAAAATAGCGTTTCATATAATTCCAGAGAAATCACAGGAAAAACGGTAGAAACACTAGTATCTAAAATGCGAACTCCTGGAGGAACTTACTCGTCATGAATAGTGCGGATCTCGTAAACTGCTTCGAGCAACACAGGACCAGTGGAAGGAATTCAGACTAGAGCTGGCCCAGCGCAATAAGTGGTCGTGTACACGGGGATACTCTCTGTAAGATACAGAGCACAAAGTTTACTTACAGAATATTAGCGAGGCAAAAATGAAAACACACTCGATTTTAAGAGCCGAGCTTCATTCAATTGGAGGACTTACTCGTAAAATATAGCGGAGGCTCTCCGACACGTCTGCGACCCTCTTCGTCCGGGTGGAAGGAGTGTTCCGAGATTACGTACCGCATTTATATCCCGTCAAGGTTGGCTAATGCTTTTCACCTGCCAGCACCAGGTCAGAAGCCACTAGAGCGGTAACCCGAGTACCAAACGTATTACAAGAACGTGCAAAACGAAGACGCTTTAGAGAGTATGGGCTTCCCATTCGTGAAAGGAAATAAAGGGAGGACTACAAAAAGGGGGAACTTCTGTATAAACATAGAAAAAATCTCTAAATTTCGATAAAATACGGACAGAGAGATCCTTAAAATGGAATTAACCATTTACATCAACCACATTTAATTAAGTGTGAAAAAAGTTAACCAGAAATGTAGAAATAAAGGGGCTACTGAATAGCGTTTTCCCAAGGGATGGATTCATTTAATCCGGAGACAGCCGTCTCCAAAATAAAAATCCAAAACACTTCCCTCTTCCTCCTGAGGGCATCGGTGTTACCATCTTTTGGACTCTGGATACCTGAGATCTTCAATTTTATGCCCCAATTCTTTCCAGTGGGCCACCAGAGGTGCTCCCAATCGGGAGTTTCTGATGCATGACTTATGCTCGGAGAGACGCAGACGAAATTCCCTACCTGTTTCTCCGACATAGCCTTTCGAGCAGGGGCAGGTAAGTAAGTATATCACATTATTGGACATCTCTTTGAACTTGATGTTTCTTTTACCCCATTTGAACTCAGGGGTGCAGATCACTTGGTTACAGGCGTGGCATCCGCCACATTTGTGACTTCCCAACATTGGGTTGGCTCCAGTGATGCTTTTTTGGACTCGACCAATGGGATCAGAAGTCGACGCCCTAACTAAGAAATTTCTTAGGTTCTTATTGCGTCGAAACGCAAAAATAGGTTTGTCTAGTTTGTCTGACGTTTTGTCTAGATTAAGGAGGTGCCAGTGCGAATTAATCACAAACCTAAGTTTGTCATTAAAATTCGAATGAGTGGAAATCATCACCAGCTTGTCATCCACCTTTTTGTCTTTGGGTTTCAGAAGGCTCTCCCTATTGTAATATTTAGCCCTTTTATAAGAGTCTCGGATGAGTCGCTTAGGGTAGCCTATTCAAAATTGCTCAATTCGGAACAATTCCGACGTAGCCTTAAAAATCGGCTGAATGGAATGTTATTTCTCTGGCTACGAGGATGGAAACTGTCGTACATGAGCAAAGTATTACGTGCAGAGGGCTTAGTATAGAGAGATACTTCTAACTGGTTGTTATTCTCAAAGATCCAAACATCCAGGAATTCTATTTTCTTCGAGCTGATATTAGTGCTAAATTTAAGGTGAGGATCGCAAAGGTTTATCCACAGGGTGAATTCGTTAAGTTGTTCTGGGGAGCCTTGCCAGATAAAAAAGATATCATCTATATATCTGTTATATTGGGTGACATTCTCAAGGGGGCGTGGCTAAGCGCGCAATGGCGATAGAAGTGCCTGGGTAGAGCTCCGAGAGGGACTCCCCTGCCACAGGCCATTTCTCCGTCGTTTTTGCCCACCACACGCTGCAACTGATGTCGAGTGCCTATTGAGCACTCCCCCACTGACTGCTGCAGTTTGGACCGGCTGGCTCACTCCGGGCCGCTCCGGAGATACTGAGCGCTCCCTGCCTGGTCAGCCACCGCTGCGGAGCGGCGTGCAGGGCTGGGTGAGGCCGGGGATCCAACTGGCGCTCGGGGCCCCCCGGAGCGGACTGCTGCTTTGTGCCTCCTGCAAGCGACTGGATACCGCCGGACCTGCCCTGGATCCTCTCGGAGTGAGACGCCCCTGTGATCGGTGTGGCGGACCGGGGCTGGCCCTGCTGACACACGAGGCCTGGGTGCCTGGGCCGGCGTGGGGGTGCCCCCCCCCCCCGCTGCAGCGGCCGGGTGGTGCAACCGGAGGCTCCCCTGAGGGATTAATTGGAGTGCCTTCCTGGCTGCCCAGATGCTGGCCGTCCCGGAGCTCTGTCGGCGGGCTCGCGGACTGGTGGCCCCCAGTACCGGACCTTGTAACTAACTGAGACCGGGGATGCGGCCTACTACATAGGCCCAGAGCTGAGAGCGGCAGTCGTTGGCGGGAGGCGAGTTGGGAGACCTTGGTGAGGCGCACCTACTTGGCCCCCCGCCCCCGTGGACCTGCTGGAGATGGGGCGCAGGACTGGATCCCTGAGACATTGGTCACGGCGCGCGGAGACTGCCCGAGACTGGGGACGCGGCCTGCGCACTGGAGCTGGTGCTTGCGTGGGACACTGAGAACGGGCGGAGCCGGCGCGGCACTGACTGGTGGCCCAGAGTGTTGAAGTCGGCGGAGGTGGTGAGCTGCGGACCCTGGCGACTCGGGGGTGCTCTGGTGCTGTGTTGAACAAGACCGGGTGTGATGGGAAGACTAATGTGGTGCGGCGCTCCCCCCCTCCCCCCCATTGACTTGCTGTGTCCTCGAGGTCTGGTTGGGTCCTTGGTGGGACACTGTGGAGGGAGCTGAGTGTTTGAACTGCCCGGACAACACCCGAAAGCTTGGCCTGCTGTGGGGGTGCCCCTGGCGGCACGTCGCTGGCCCTGGTCTGTCCTGATAACTGGACCCTGCCTCGTTGCGCCATTGCGTGGGACAAACAGCGGACCTTGCCCACGTCCTGTCCTGCCCACGGCGCTTGCTCAAGCACGGAGCGTCCTGTCGTAGACACGATCTGCTGGTGTGGGGGAGTGGTGCCCACGTGTTGAGTGTGAGGCCTGTGAGGACCTGGGAGTGTACTGGTCTGGATTGCTTGGGCCTGCCCTGGCCCCTCCTCCTTCCAACGGGCCCTGAACCATTTGTGCTGTAGTGGCCCTCTCTGCTTTCAACTACCCGGCCACATTGCTCCTGCCCGTGTCGGGGGGACCTACAACGCGAGCTGCGACGGACCACACCTGGTCAGACCCTGGGACCCGGCTCGGGACGTGCAGCGCACCATTGCCCCCACTGAGCTGAGGTGAGGAGGCGACGGCGACTTTTGACCGCGAGTTGCCCGATGGAGGTGCTTGCATACTCACAGAGTGGCCTGCCAGGGCCCCGAGGCGCCTGGACCAGATAGTGAACCCTACACGACACACATGGGTGCTTTAAGGAGCTGGGAAGCGCACTTGCCCGCACTGCCTGGACTTATTCTGCCCCCCTCTCCTGGGAGCCCTCCGGTCACTTGTGCCATAGTGGGACTCTTACGCTGCACCATTGGCCAGCCACAATGCGATTGCTCATGTCGGGGGGACCCAAAACGAGAGCTGTCACAGGCAACGCGCTGGTGAAGGGGAAAATGGCAAAGCAGGTAGAGGTGGACCACACTGCATCCAAGCTGGACACGATGTTGGCGGCCATGGAAAGGCTTGAAGAATTGATGCAACAGACCAGGACCTCCTTGGAAACTAAGATCGACAGCGTGGCTATAGACATGACACATCTCCGTGCTGATCACAAAAAACTGTCGGAAAGGACGACGACCCTGGAGGCTGCAGTAGCAGACCTGACCCCCAAGGTATCTCAGGTGGACAAGCATGTGCAGAACCTTCTCAACAGGGTGGAGTTCCTAGAAGATCGCGCGGAAGATGCGGAAGGACGGGCGAGGCGGAACAACATCCGCATCGTGGGTCTGCCGGAGCGATGGGAGCCCCGGGAGGCTCCAGAACACGTAGAGCGGTGGATCAGAGACATCCTCCCAGAAGATACCCTTTCGCAACACTTTGTGGTGGAACACGCTCATCGTGTGCCGTCCAAGCCCCCCCCTGAAGGCTCCAACCCTCGACCCCTGCTCATCCGAGTGCTGAATTATCGAGACCGAGACACTATACTGAGGGAAGTTAGGAAATTGGAGGAGGTCAAGGTGGACAATGCTACCATTATGTTCTTTCCGGACTGCACGATACAGGTGCAGCGCCAGCGGCATTCCTTCATGGAAGTTAAACAGCGGCTCCGTCGCATGGCACTCAAGTACTCCTTGCTATTCCCTGCTCGTCTGCGTGTCATAGCTCAAGACAAAACGTATTTCTTCAACACTCCGGATGCTGCTGAGACTTGGCTTGACTCGGGAATTGTTCCGGACCCAGGCGGTCCCGCCGCGGAGGTGGCGCTCGCCGACGACGACGCCGGAGGCATTCGACGGCGAGCTCGGTGCGCCCAGAGGCGAACATCGGACCTACTCCAGAACACCGCCATGAGGAGCAGCAGGAGGCGATCCGCAGAGTGGCAGAGATCAGCGGGTCACAGCAGGACGCTCCGGCAGTGAGTGCCAGCCCTGGCGCCACGGGGAGTGATGATGACTACATATATGGCCTACCGGATTCGCAGGTGTCTGTTGAACTCCCCGATGTCACACCGCAGACTGCTGACTTGCTCAATTGATAATGCTGTGGCCCCCTGACTACAGAAGTGAGGAGAGCTACTTTCCCACGATTTCTGCACCCACACACTGTTGTTGCCCGGGGTGCCAGCTGCGCAGCCTCGGGGGTCGCTGGGGTGAGGCCTGGGCTCGGTGGCGTGGGCCTCGGGCGCTGTCCAGACCGATGGCCCGACGATACGAGACGACCCTGCCGCTGGTGGGTCGTGAGGGGGGGGATGGGCGTGCTGCCCCCCGATGGTAAGTCCTTGCAAGTGAACTTTCTGCTGAATCTGTGGGCTTACTGCCGGTTCGACGGCGCTTGAGACTGTGCGCCTAAATCGTCAGTGGGCTGGGCGAAAATGGACGCCTGTGGCACGGGCGGAGTGCTTCTGTTAACTCTGCATGTATCATAAGTACAATTAACTCACATGCTTAGCGAACACCCCCTACATTGTTTAGAACGTAAGAACAGTTAATGCTCACTAGAGCGTTTGGACGACGGCATGTTCTGCAGTTGCCCTTTTGGCATTACTTTTCAATATTTCCTAGTTACAGGATTGGTGCGACTTCCTCCTTCCTTTAATGTGTGTTGGAGTCTTGCAGTGTATTGGTGGGCAATGTATTTGACACTATGTGATGGTTTGACCTGGTGGGATGTGATTTGCTGTGCGGTGGGTGGGTGGAGATCCGGGGTGGTGGAGAAGAAATGTTCTGATGGCTGTAGTTAAGTTTTGCACTTGGAATGTACGTGGTATGCACACCCCCTCACGTCGTTATCAGGTGTACTCGTACCTCAAGCGACATCAGGTACAGATAGCACTGTTAAAAGAGACACACCTGGCCGGACCGGAGATACATAACCTGCGCCGCCGCTGGAGAGGGCAGATATACGCTACAAGCTTCTCGGCCTATGCGCGAGGGGCTCTCATATGGATTCGCCCTGGGGTCCCCTTTGAGCTGACGCATAGCAACATAGATGAGGAAGGCAGGTATGTGCTACTTCAGGGTAACCTGGACGGCCAACACATAGTCCTGGCATCCATTTACGCTCCCAATATCGATCATGGGCGTTTTCTCACAGTCTTGTCGACGGCACTTGCAGCATGGCCGGGAGTGCCGCTCCTACTGGGTGGCGACTATAATTGTGTCCTAGATGTGGTACTGGATAGGTCCACACCCCCTCTGGCAAATGCGACGATGCATGGTACTTCGCGCGCGTTTGCGGACTGGGCGATGCAGTGGGACCTTGCTGACGCTTGGCGCTGCCGCAATCCCGCCACTCGGACTTATTCGTACTATTCCGGCGCCCACGCACTACATGTCAGACTTGATAGGTTCATGCTGACCAGCGATCTCTTACCATTGGTCACGGACTCCCAGTACCTGGGTCGCACTCATTCGGACCACAATCCACACACACTTGACTTCGCCTGGGAATGACCGCACCCACCGATACCCACGTGGCGTCTCCAGCCTGACGTACTGTTGGATGCTCCCTTCCGGGAACTGCTCTCTAACCGGGTCTTACAGTACTTCGAAGACAACACTGATACTGCATCCACCCCGCAGGTTGAATGGGATGCATTCAAAGTGGTGGTGAGAGGCCACTGTCTGGGGGCACAGGCGGGACTGCGACGCCAGGTTGATAGGGACCTGACACAAATA